>NC_138773.1:164932431-166259931 GCF_965119305.1 Pelophylax lessonae
CTGCGCATTCATGGCATCCTATGTGGCATCCACGTGCACGCCAATTGCATTCAAACATGCCCTCCATGCGGCGTATGCCTGTATTTAAAAGCAAAGATTCTTGCGCGTGCTAATAAGCTTTCAGACACGCTATCAAGGGAGGAGACGAACATGCGGGCACTTATGCGCCAAGCAAAAAACTGCAACCACTTGGGGTAAGAGCAGCTCAGGCTGAATTTTGTTTGTCACAGCTGATACCTTTCAGGTGATCAGCCCAGGGCAAGAAAGCAGTGTGATAACAATAGGCAAAGAAATAATGTTTAAACAAACTTTGCATCATCCCACAACTGCACAAGCTCATATAATCACAATTGATATAAATTACACATTTAATCCCTAAGGAATGCCAGGGCTTTCAACAAGATGTATTTTTGCATAGCTTAACATCCACAGTCTCATGCACACATTGGTTTGTCACAGCTGATACCTTTCAGGTGATCCGCACAGGGTGAAAACAGTGTGTCAGAAAAAACAAGCACAAAAATAGTGCCTAACAGGATGTATTTTGACTAGGCTTAACATCCATAGTCTCATGCAGAGACTCACATGGTACTCAGTCTCTGTTATCTTTTGAAAAAGATGGCCCAGGGCCATTGTGCTCTCTGCTTAAAACCACTTAAAGCAGAGAGCACTATGGTTTCTCTTTATCTTTTGGCCATATATGAATGATTCATATACCTGGAGGAGTCCAGTCTGGTCCAAGAACATCTTGAGGAAGAATATCCCAGTGGGACCCAGAGAGACATATATACAGGTGATTGGGACTCTGTAGTGGGGTGGGGTCATTGCTTGGAGGTGAGCAGATATTTCAGCCAGAGGTGGTGGTCACTGAAGTCACCGGATTGTAGGATTTCTTTGAACATAACACAATATTGCACGGCGGTGGAATTTTTTTGGATTGCACTACACTTGATTTCTTATATTATATACAATATAGATGTTAATAAAGATATCTCCAGATAAATGCTAAAGTTCAGATGCAGGAGCCCAGAGGATGATCACAATGCAGTGTCCGTCTTTGTGCCGAAGACCTGAAGACATGATCAGCAGTGGTGTGGAAATCCTCCAACCATTGCCCAACCAGAATTAAATGTAGCATCTCACCAAAAAGAACTCTTGTGTGGTACTGAAATTCACAGTTACCTTTCTACTCTGAGTGTTAGTCCCTAGTAGTTTCTAATCTGTCATGCAACTGGACCTCTAACCACCAGAAGTGGCCATCAGATGCCTAACCTGGTTCTAGCCTATGCTGGTTATTTAGCCCTGAGCTTAAAGTAGCTATAAAATTTCAGACCAGAAGGGACAGGGATAGCTAAAATAATAAGAGCTGCATATAAACCCTACTGCAATAAACAGGCTCAACTACTAACATACAGCAAAGTGACAGCTACACATGCACACTGTACCACAGACTTAATTACCTGCTGTAGTGCATGTAAGATTACACATATATTATATATAGAGAGATGATATATAGAGAGACATATAGATAAATATAAAAAAATTGTTAACAATAGTAAACTATTACACATATGAGCACTTGCCTTTGAATCCCTTCTGACCTGGATTTAGCAGCAACATTTTCATTGACAGCACATGTTGTCTCAGATTATCCCTCTCACTCTGCTTCCACCTTCTGGGGTTTTCAACCCCAACAACCCAGAGACAGGAAATGCATACATTTTATATCAGCAGCCCAGATATTTACAAATACAGACAGTGGAGGGCAGCAGATTGCCACACTTTCTTTTGATTTATAAGGACTGCTTATCCCATGATAGCATACTGCTTACAAGCAGTGATAAGGCCACATGTTTTGTGTTTCCTGTACTGCTTGTGCTTCTTGAAAATCCTCTTCAGCACCTCTACAGTATAGTTGTAATGTCACCCATTTCACAGAGACAGGCTCTGTGAAATCAGTGAACAAAACATACATTTCCTAGAACACTTAATAGCAAAAAACCTAAATAAAGTGTTTATCAATTTGCATTAACAACAGATTTGCAAATGTGCAGCATTTGCAAATGTATACGAAAGGCACACTTCCTCCTCAAGACCCCTCCATATAGTGAGGTACTAACTAGTCTAAAAGATCTGGAATAAATAATGAATATTTAGAGTATGCCTGGAGGAAGCCTCTTCCTTTTTTAAAGGTGTAGGGCACACCAGTGTCCACTACATGCCCCCCCCCCCCCCCCACACACACACACACACACTCCAGCAAGCTGATCAAAAAAGACAACTGCCACAGTTGATAACTAGCTCTTAGAGTAAGGTGCACATGTAAGGGCTTAGCAAGCAAAACAAAATGTGCTTCCTAGCACACACAAGCTAGCCAGCAAAAAAAAAAACACTGCTTAACAATATGCATTAAAAACAAAGATTTTGGTTGCACATTTGAAAAAATATGTGGAAGGCACATCGCTTCGCCAAGAAGGCCTCTCTGCATAGTGTGGTCCTAACTCTGATCTGTATATATACAGTATATATATATACATATATATATAAATATATATATACACACATCTGGATACATTAAGGAAAGGTTAGCCTGGAACCAGCCCATTCCTCTTTAAAGGCACAAGGATACACTAGCAGCCCAGCAGAATAAAATGGTAGCTGGAGGCATGCAGTGTGTCCCCCACCAATTCCCCAAAAATGGCCACTAACTCAATTTATAACCAGATTTTAGAGTAAGGTGCATTATATGACCCAAAATGACTCAAGCTGTATTGATATTACATAGAACACTAATGCTTTAAAGCTCTGGCTAGAGGAAGGTTATATGATTTGAAACATAGTGATGTTAAACGAGGAACTATTAATGCGAGTTGGAATGTTATCCTACTACTTGAAAAAATAATAAAGAACTTTATTATAAGACTTCTGTAAGGAACTTTGATGGTTGTTGGTTATCTTCCTCCAGTTTATCTGCCCTATATGGATTAAATCTTGGTTCAAGTGAAGCGGTTAGTAATCCCTGTATTTACTCTCCCCTGTATGGCCTTAATTACTAACACGCACAGACAAAATAGGCTCATGTATGGGTACTTTTAACATCATCAGGAATACTACCATTACGTATTTGTGTTTTAATTATATACAGCACACTAGGATAGCTTCAATATACTTGTCTTATTTTAATGCACACATTAAATAAAACACAGCAGGACTGTTTGATAGAGAAATAGTACTTTTATATTATCGGCTGACTCTTACTTGTCATTTATTTTCTAACAAATCACATCAATTATTTTTTAACAGTCTAAACAAATAGGCAGTGTTTACACAACATTCCTTCTAAGTTCTTCAGCTCCATCTTACAGCTCATTAAAAACAGCTCAATTTATCTGCTGTGTGTTACAGTTAGTGATGTCGCGAACCTAAAATTCGCGGTTCGCGAACGGCGAACGCGAACATCGGCAAATGTTCGCGAACCGGCGAACCGGGCGAACCGCCATAGACTTCAATAGGCAGGCGAATTTTAAAACACACAGGGACTCTTTCTGGCCACAATAGTGATGGAAAAGTTGTTTCAAGGGGACTAACACCTGGACTGTGGCATGCCGGAGAGGGATCACGCAAAAAAAAGTTCTTAAAAATTATAATTTTTTGATAGAGAGCCAATTATTGGAAAAATTAAAAAAAAATAAAAATAAAAAATTTCTTTGGATTTAGCATCTGGGGGGTCTAAAAAGTGTACCTGTGAAGTTTCAGCTCTGTAGCATGTCCAGAACCCCTAAAAAACAGCATTTTTCTTATATTTTCAGGAATATGGCTTCTCTGCGGCTGGCTTTTTCTCTTGCAGGCATTTATCGGGCATTTTTTTAGGCAGGCATGTCATTTTTTGTATTTAGTGTCTGGGGGGTCACAAAAGTGTACCTGTCAAGTTTCAGCTCTGTAGCATGTCCAGAACCCCTAAAAAACAGCATTTTTCTTATATTTTCAGGAATACGGCTTCTCTGCGGCTGTCTTTTTCTCTTGCAGGCATTTATCGGGCATTTTTTTAGGCAGGCATGTCATTTTTTGTATTTAGTGTCTGGGGGGTCACAAAAGTGTACCTGTCAAGTTTCAGCTCTGTAGCATGTCCAGAACCCCTAAAAAACAGCATTTTTCTTATATTTTCAGGAATACGGCTTCTCTGCGGCTGGCTTTTTCTCTTGCAGGCATTTATCGGGCATTTTTTTAGGCAGGCATGTCATTTTTTGTATTAAGTGTCTGGGGGGTCACAAAAGTGTACCTGTCAAGTTTCAGCTCTGTAGCATGTCCAGAACCCCTAAAAAAACAGCATTTTTCTTATATTTTCAGGAATACGGCTTCTCTGCGGCTGGCTTTTTCTCTTGCAGGCATTTATCGGGCATTTTTTTAGGCAGGCATGTCATTTTTTGTATTTAGTGTCTGGGGGGTCTAAAAAGTGTACCTGTCAAGTTTCAGCTCTGTAGCATGTCCAGAACCCCTAAAAAACAGCATTTTTCTTATATTTTCAGGAATACGGCTTCTCTGCGGCTGGCTTTTACTCTTGCAGGCATTTATCGGGCATTTTTTTAGGCAGGCATGTCATTTTTTGTATTTAGTGTCTGGGGGGTCACAAAAGTGTACCTGTCAAGTTTCAGCTCTGTAGCATGTCCAGAACCCCTAAAAAACAGCATTTTTCTTATATTTTCAGGAATACGGCTTCTCTGCGGCTGGCTTTTTCTCTTGCAGGCATTTATCGGGCATTTTTTTAGGCAGGCATGTCATTTTTTGTATTTAGTGTCTGGGGGGTCACAAAAGTGTACCTGTCAAGTTTCAGCTCTGTAGCATGTCCAGAACCCCTAAAAAACAGCATTTTTCTTATATTTTCAGGAATACGGCTTCTCTGCGGCTGTCTTTTTCTCTTGCAGGCATTTATCGGGCATTTTTTTAGGCAGGCATGTCATTTTTTGTATTTAGTGTCTGGGGGGTCACAAAAGTGTACCTGTCAAGTTTCAGATCTGTAGCATGTCCAGAACCCCTAGAAAACAGCATTTTTCTTATATTTTCAGGAATACGGCTTCTCTGCGGCTGTCTTTTTCTCTTGCAGGCATTTATCGGGCATTTTTTTAGGCAGGCATGTCATTTTTTGTATTTAGTGTCTGGGGGGTCACAAAAGTGTACCTGTCAAGTTTCAGATCTGTAGCATGTCCAGAAACCCTAAAAAACAGCATTTTTCTTATATTTTCAGGAATACGGCTTCTCTGCGGCTGTCTTTTTCTCTTGCAGGCATTTATCGGGCATTTTTTTAGGCAGGCATGTCATTTTTTGTATTTAGTGTCTGGGGGGTCTAAAAAGTGTACCTGTCAAGTTTCAGCTCTGTAGTATGTCCACAACCCAAAAAAAACAGCATTTTTCTTATGATTTTTAGTAGAAAACTAATGCAGTGTCTTTCCAGCTGTCTTTTTTTCTTTCTGGCAAGCTGAAATATGATATGCCAAGGCAAACATGCCTATCAGTTGAGCTATGACACAGACAACACTGCACACATGGGGAAATATGTAAAACAAAAAACAGGAAAAGGAAATTAGGTGACGGTAACAAAACATGATATTGTGATTGGCCAAATAAAAAGTCACCTCGCGATGAGGTCGCGCCAAAGTCGCGCTAAGTCGCGCCAAAGTCGCACTGGAAGCGACGCTACTTTAGTGGTAGCGGCAGTGTAAACCAGCACTAAAACATCCAGTGTGTGAATACGATCAGGTATGATGTTTTATCGGTCAAGTAGTGTAAGGGTTACGCCCGTTGCCCGCTTCACAGTGACAGACCAAACTCTGACAGACCAAACTCCCCGTTTAACAGTCAGTCAGTCCATTTGCACAACCGCAAACTCCCAATTTGCACAAGGTTGGATACCAAGCTAGCCATGTCCCGTTCCTTGTCCTCACTGACATCATTGAAGGTCTCTTCTTCCACCCAGCCACATACAACACCAAGGGTCCCCGAAAGGTGAGAACAAGCCCCCTGGGACGCCTGCTGTGGCTGGTATTCCACCTCCTCAAAGCCACCTTCCTCCTCTGACTTCTCTTCTTCAGACTCCTCTCTCTGCGTTGCCACAGGTCCAGCAATTGACAACGACAAGGCTGCTTCTGGTGGTGATGAGGACCACAACTCTTCCTCTTCATGCTCATCTACAGCCTGATCCAGTACTCTTCGCAGGGCACGCTCCAGAAAAAACGCATATGGGATGAGGTCGATGATGTTGCCTTGGGTTCGACTGACCACCAGGGTTGTCATCTCCGCAAAAGGACGCATGAGCCTACAGCCATTGTTCATGAGCATTCAGTAACGCGGCCAAAAAATACCCAGCTCCGCAGAAAGAATGAAAGAAAATGAATGTTTTTTTTTATGAAAAATTATCCTGCGGATCGCTTTTGGTCTGTACACAATGAAGCAACGACCTTATCATCTGGGGTGTGCCAACACAATCCTAGAGGTGATCGCTTCATTGTGATACGCAAGCCCCTTCACCACGACAAGGTAACGATCACGAAGGGGAATTGACACATGTATGTGCCTTTTTTTTTGTTTTTTGTTTTTTTGCAGCCACAGTGTAGCACCAGAGGCCAGAAAAATTAGGCATGTACACATGCATGAAAAAGTAGGTATTGTTGCAGCCGCTGCTGTAGCAGCGGCCTGAAAAATTGAGGTTTTAAGGCAGAAAGTGCACTAAAACATTGCTGCTTGAACCGTAGTTGGTGGCGGAGACGTCACGTAAGTCATCCGGCATGCAGAGAATGATTATATACAGCAGCGTGTGGACCATTTTTAGGCCAAGGCATCTCAGTCATCACCAGGCCTTTTTTAGTCAAATGCATCCCCCACTGTCAGTCCCTTCGGGATCCATGCCTCATTCATCTTAATAAACGTGAGGTAATCAAGACTTTTTTGACCTAGGCGACTTCTCTTCTCAGTGACAATACCTCCTGCTGCGCTGAAGGTCCTTTCTGACAGCACACTTGAAGCGGGGCAGGCCAGAAGTTCAATGGCAAACTGGGATAGCTCAGGCCACAGGTCAAGCCTGCACACCCAGTAGTCAAGGGGTTCATCGCTCCTCAGAGTGTCGATATCTGCAGTTAAGGCAAGGTAGTCTGCTACCTGTCGGTCGAGTCGTTCTCTGAGGGTGGACCCCGAAGGGCTGTGGCGATGCATAGGACTAAAAAAGCTCCGCATGTCCTCCATCAACAAGACGTCTGTAAAGCGTCCTGTCCTTGCCGGCGTGGTTGTGGTGGTAGGAGGAGGATTACTTTCACCTCTTCCCCTGTTGGATTCCCGTTGTGCTGTGACATCACCCTTATACGCTGTGTAGAGCATAGTTTTTAACTTATTTTGTAGCTGCTGCATCCTTTGCGACTGCCGGTAATTGGGTAACATGTCACAGACTTTCTGCTTATACCGGGGGTCTAGTAGCGTGGCCACCCAGTACAGGTCGTTCTCCTTCAGCCTTTTTATACGAGGGTCTCTCAACAGGCATGACAGCATGAAAGACCCCATTTGGACAAGGTTGGATGCCGAGCTACTCATGTCCAACTCCTCGTCCTCACTGATGTCATTGAAGGTGTGTTCTTCCCCCCAGCCACGTACAACACCACGGGTACCAGATAGGTGACAACGAGCACCCTGGGATGCCTGCTGTGGTTGGTGTTCCTCCTCCTCAAAGCCACATTCCTCCTCTGACTCCTCTTCCTCACACTCCTCTTCCAGTGTTGCCGCAGGTCCAGCAATCGATGGTAAGGCTGTTTCTGGTGGTGGTGATGGTGACCACAACTCTTCCTCTTCCTCTTCACGCTCATCTACGGCCTGATCCAGCACTCTTCGCAGGGCACGCTCCAGGAAAAAAACATATGGGATGATGTCGCTGATGGTGCCTTCAGTGCGACTCACTAGGTTTGTCACCTCCTCAAAAGGACGCATGAGCCTACAGGCATTGCGCATGAGCGTCCAGTAGCGTGGCAAAAAAATACCCAGCTCCGCAGAGGCTGTCCTAGCACCCCGGTCATACAAATACTCGTTGACCGCTTTTTCTTGTTGGAGCAGGCGGTCGAACATTAGCAGTGTTGAATTCCAACGTGTCGGGCTGTCGCAAATCAAGCGCCTCACTGGCATGTTGTTTCGCCGCTGAATATCTGCAAAGTGCGCCATGGCCGTGTAGGAACGCCTGAAATGGCCACACACCTTCCTGGCCTGCTTGAGGACGTCCTGTAAGCCTGGGTACTTCTGCACAAAACGTTGCACAATCAGATTCAACACATGTGCCATGCACGGCACATGTGTCAACTTGCCCAAATTCAATGCCGCCAACAAATTGCTCCCGTTGTCACACACCACTTTGCCGATCTCCAGTTGGTGCGGGGTCAGCCACTGATCCACCTGTGCATTCAGGGCGGACAGTAGTGCTGGTCCGGTGTGACTCTCTGCTTTCAGGCAAGTCAACCCCAAGACAGCGTGACACTGTCGTATCCGGCATGTGGAATAGCCCCTGGGGAGCTGGGGGGGTGCAGTTGGTGTGGAGCAAGACGCAACAGCAGAAGAGGACTCAGCCGAGGAGGTTAGCATAGAGGATGGAGTAGGAGGAGTAGAGGAGGTGGCAGCAGGCCTGCCTGCAAGTCGTGGCGGTGTCACCAACTCCTCTGCAGCAGAGCCACGCATTCCATGCTTGGCAGCCGCCAGCAGGTTTACCCAATGCGCAGTGTACGTTATATACCTGCCCTGACCGTGCTTTGCAGACCAGCTATCAGTGGTCAGATGGACCCTTGCCCCAACACTGTGTGCCAGACGTGACATGATTTCTTTTTCCACAATAGAGTACAGGTTGGGGATTGCCTTTTGTGAAAAATAATTTCGGCCGGGTACCTTCCACTGCGGTGTCCCAATAGCGACAAATTTTTTGAAGGCCTCAGACTCCACCAGCTTGTATGGTAAAAGCTGGCGGGCTAAGAGTTCCGACAAGCCAGCTGTCAGACGCCGGGCAAGGGGGTGACTCTGCGAGATTGGCTTTTTGCGCTCAAACATTTCCTTCACAGACACCTGACTGTGGGCAGGTGACGAGCAGGAACTGCTGAAGGTGAGAGGCGGAGGGGCGGGTTGTTGATAGGGGGCATGGAGGACAGCAGTGGTTGACGTGGCTGAAGATGCTGGACCAGGAGGAGGATGGTGGCTTTCAGTTTGTGTGCTGCTTTTACTCATGTGTTGATCCCATAGGCGTTTGTGATGTGAGATCATGTGCCTTCGCAAAGCAGTTGTACCTAGGTGGGTGTTGGACTTCCCACGACTCAGTTTCTTTTGGCACAGGTTACAAATGGCATCGCTGATATCAGAGGCAGACACACAAAAAAAATGCCACACTGCTGAGCTTTGCAAGGACGGCATTCTGGTGGTGGCAACAGCTTGCGTTGATTGGCGTGCTGTCTGGCTGACCCCGGGTGCCGAATCTACATGCTGTCTGACTGCGCCACTAGCTCCTTGCGATGACCTCCTCCCCCTGCTTCCAACTCGTCTCCTCCTCCTCTCTGTCTCCCCATCTGAACTTTCCCCCTCTTCTTCTGCTCTTCGAGCAGGCACCCAGGTGACATCCACAGACACATCGTCATCATCAGCCGCTTCACTTGACAACTCAGCAAAGGCAGCAGCAGCAGGTACAACATCATCATCATCACAATGTACGTCCATGTGTATAATGCTGCCTGACTGAGACATATCCCCGTTATCTACATCCTCTGGCACTAATAGTTGCGCATCACTTATTTCTTCAAACTGATGTGAAAATAACTCCTCTGACGGATCAAGTGAAGCGGCTGTGGTGCTAGTGTTGGTGGTGGTGCCGGCGGGCTGGCGAGTGGTAAATTGAGAGGTGCCCGAAGCTGAGCTGGAGGAGGATGGTGCATTAAGGTTCCGAGCGGAAGCTGTAGACGATTGGGTGTCTTGTGTAAGCCAGTCAACTATGGCCTCAGAATTTTTTGAGTTCAGGGGCTGTGGTGGCCTCTGAACACTGGGCATTATTCTAGAGCCTAAGGAAATCACAGCACCACGACCACGACGGCCCTTGCGGGGTGGCCTGCCTCTGCCTGTCATTTTTTTTTTAATGTGTTGTTACTGTTGTACTATGAGTGCAAGCTGCTGTGCCACCTTATATATCAGTGGTGGGTGGGCAGTGGCACAGTACACTCTCTGTGGACCTGACAGCAGTCACTGGCACCCAGGCAACTGCAATTTAAAAAATATATATATTTTTTTTTACTTTGCAAGCTGCTGTGCCACCTTATATATCAGTGGTGGGTGGGCAGTGGCACAGTACACTCTCTGTGGACCTGACAGCAGTCACTGGCACCCAGACAACTGCAATTTAAAAAATATATATATATTTTTTTACTTTGCAAGCTGCTGTGCCACCTTATATATCAGTGGTGGGTGGGCAGTGGCACAGTACACTCTCTGTGGACCTGACAGCAGTCACTGGCACCCAGGCAACTGCAATTTAAAAAAATATATATATATTTTTTACTTTGCAAGCTGCTGTGCCACCTTATATATCAGTGGTGGGTGGGTGGGCAGTGGCACAGTACACTCTCTGTGGACCTGACAGCAGTCACTGGCACCCAGGCAACTGCAATTTAAAAAAATATATATATTTTTTTTACTTTGCAAGCTGCTGTGCCACCTTATATATCAGTGGTGGGTGGGCAGTGGCACAGTACACTCTCTGTGGACCTGACAGCAGTCACTGGCACCCAGGCAACTGCAATTTAAAAAAATATATATTTTTTTTTTTACTTTGCAAGCTGCTGTGCCACCTTATATATCAGTGGTGGGTGGGCACACAGTGGCACTGCAGTGGGCACAGTACACTCTGTGGACCTGACAGTCACTGGCAGCCCAGGCAACTGCAATAATAAAAAATATTTTTTTTTTCAATTTATTGCAACAAGATGCTGTGCCAACGTATATATATCAGTGGTGGGCAGTGCACTGCAGTGGGTACAGTGCACTCTGTGGACCTGACACAGCACTCACTGCAATTATGACAGAGAAAAAAAAAATATTTTTTAAAATGCCAGGTACTGTGCCTGTGCCACCCGAAATGAGTGTGGTGTGCACACAGTACAGTCTGTGGTAGGTCTGTGGCCTCTCACACACAGCGGGCAGGCAACTGCAGTGTACAATAGATATATATATATATATATATAAAGAAAAAAATCTATTACCTTACCAGCCCTTGAAAGGGCTTTTGGGGACACTATATATATATATATATGTATATATATAAAAATAAAAAAATCCTCAATTACCAGCCCTTAAAAGGGCTTTTGGGGACACTAGATAGATATAGATATATATATATATGAAGAAACAACTCAATTACCAGCCCTTAAAAGGGCTTTTGGGGACGCTAGGTATATATATATATATAAAAAAAAAAAAAAAACACAAATACCAGCCCTTAGAAGGGCTTTTTGGGGTGCTGATATTACAGCAGTAGTGGACCAAGAACACTGCAAGACCAGGAACACTGACTAACTGTCCCTAGCTTAACAGCAGCAGCAGCAGCAGCAGCTCTCTCCCTACTCTCACTACACACACTGCTTCAGAATGATCTAAGATGGATGCTGCCCTTGCTTATTTATAGGAGGTGGGAGGGTGTGGGAGGGAGGTACGCTGATTGGCTGGAAATGTGTCTGCTGACTGTAAAGTTCAGGGTCAAAGTTTGCCTCAATGATGTCTTATGGGGGGCGGACCGAACATCGCATATGTTCGCCGGCAGCGGCGAACGCGAACATGCTAAGTTCGCCGGGAACTGTTCGCCGGCGAACAGTTCTATACATCTCTAGTTACAGTCCTTAACTTTGGCACCACACAAAACAAGAAAGCCAATTTTACTTTTCCCTGTGGTGTTAATTGGTAACACATGCTGCCTGCTTCTTCATTAATTATGTCAATGTGTATGAAATGTTCATATTCATAGCGGAGAATTAACAAGGTTTCAAAATGGGACTGACAAAAAGCCAGCATCTTTCTTACTTAAGAAGTAGCTAATGAAAGTGTACAATAGCAGTTTTATAATTATTCGATGCTGGATAGCTCATGTTATCTTAAAATCATTGTCAGTTTTATTGCTATTATCTTAATGTAAATGCAATATATTATTGAGCATACTTGCAAGTAAACTGTCAAAAATATCAGCTTTCATGAAATAGCCATCATAGTGGATGTTGATATGTCCTTGTTTTCACAATGTTTCACTGATCTTTCTATTTCTGAAAACAGGAGAGCCTATTTTCTATGTTACAAGAAATGCATATGTGTTCATTCATCTAGGCATATGATTTTAGCTACTACTATGTAAAATATAAACTGCGTACAGACAGCAAAGTCTGGTATAACAGTGACACCTAGCTTTTTTATATATTTTACTATCTTACAAAAGAAACAGTACAAATTGCTGATTCATAAGGATAATGAATGTACAGAAAGCTATTTATGAAATAAACTTGTTTTAATTTCTCTTTGATAATACAGTAAACCCCCCTCCATTGCGGGGTTACGTTCCGGACCCAGCCACGAAAAGTGAAAATCCGTGAAATAGAAAAACCCTATTAAAATGCATTGTAGGCATGTTTTTTTTACTGTCACTGTACGTGTAAAAGCATTTTAAGGTCTTCAACCGGTTGCCGACTGCTCACAGTATATTTACTGCGGCAGTCAGCCCCGGCCAGGCAGAGTGACGTAGGTCTACGTCGCTCGCCTGTCACTCCTTTTAGAGCCAACAGCGGGCGGGCACGCGCCCGCTGAGGCTCGTTCACAGAGGAGTGCGGGCGTGTGACCGGCGGACCCGATGTCCGCCGGTCACACTACGATCGCCGGTACAGCGGGAGAAAGACAGAGCGGCTTATGTAAACAAGCCGCCTGTCATTCTCCAAAATGAAGATCAGATGGTTCTACTATGTAGAACCGTTGATCTTTGTTTTTACACTAGGAGACATGTCCCCCTACAGTTAGAATCACGCCCCTAGGACACACTTAACCCCTCCCTGTCCAATACAGTTAACCCCTTCCCTGCCAGTGTCATTTTTGCAGTAACAGTGCATATATATAGCACTGATTACTGCAGTAATGTCACTGGTACCCCCAAAAGTGTCAAAAATGTCAGTCAAGGGTCCGATCTGTCTGCCGCAATGTCGCAGTACCGCAAAAAAAATCGCAGATCGCCGCCATTACTCGTTAAAAAAAAAACACCAAAAATGACAAAAATCTTTCCCTTTGTTAGTAAATGCGATAACTTTTGCGCAAACCAATCAAAATACGCTTTTTGCGTTTTTTTTTTACCAAACATATGTAGCGTAAAACAATTTGGCCGAAAATGTTAAAAAATTTTGATTTTTACTTTTTTTGGGGTGGGAATTTCATGTAAAAAAAAGTGAAAAATATTGTTATTTTTGCAAAAATTACGCTCTTTTTTTGTTTATAGCGCATGATCAAAAAATCGCACAGGTGATCAAATACCACCAAAAGAAATCTCTGTTTGTGGGAAAAAAAGGACTTAAAATTCGTTTAAGTACAGTGTCGCACGACCGCGCAATTGTCCGTCAAAGTCACACAGTAAAAAATCGCAAAAAAAAACCCTGGTCAGGAAGGGGGTAAAATCTTCCGGGGCTTAAGTGGTTAAACACACTTTTAAAACAATAGAAACTCATTTAAACACATCAAAGATACTGAGAGACATAGCAAGAGCTATGGAAAACACAAAAATATTTCATTTTTAATGATTTATATAGTAAAATAACATTACAAAAAAAACTGCAATATACCGGGACCGCAAAAACTGAACCGCGATGGAGTGGGGGTTTACTGTAGACATAAACTCGGAATGGCCATCAAGTAGTTGACTAAAGCAATGCATCTCATAACCAATTGTTTTTTGTTTTAATATAATTTTATTCATTTGGGCAGAACTGAACAATAAAGCTGTCCTGCCCCCCTGTTTAGCTGATGGGGCCTGGGCCAAGTACAACAGGACTGGTTGTACTGCCTTATCAGTGGCCCTGACTCCAGGGGTGGCTGTCTTATATTTCAGGGTGGACTTCCTGATGGTTACAAAAGTGGGCCATGTCTGCATAAAATGTGTTGGAATGGCCACTTGAAGTTTCTATTAGAAGTCCATGTAACTGGGTGACAAAACGAATAGCACAACTGGGAGACAGGGACAGCTTTTTTGTCATCCTATAACAGAAAGTGCCTGAACAAGGACCTCATAAAACAGAAGCTTTAACCACTTGCCGACTGCGCACAGTATATTTACTGCGGCAGTCGGCCCCGGCCAGGCAGAGTGACGTAGGTCTACGTCGCTCGCCTGTCACTCCTTCTAGAGCCAATAGCGGGCGAGCACGCGCCCGCCGAGGCGCTCCCGCCGAGGCTCGTTCACGGAGGAGTGTGGGAGTGTGACTGGCGGACCCGATGTCCGCCGGTCACACTACGATTGCCGGTACAGCGGGAGAAAGACAGAGCGGCTTATGTAAACAAGCCGCCTGTCAGTTCTCCCTGTGTAAAAATGAAGATCAGACGGTTCTACTATGTAGAACCGTTGATCTTTTTTTTTACACCAATAGGAATGTCCCACTACAGTTAGAAGCACACCCCTAGGACACACTTAACCCCTCCCTGTCCAATACAGTTAACCCCTTCCCTGCCAGTGTCATTTTTGCAGTAACAGTGCATATATATAGCACTGATTACTGCAGTAATGTCACTGGTATCCCCCAAAAGTGTCAAAAATGTCAGTCAAGGGTCCGATCTGTCCGCCGCAATGTCGCAGTACCGCAAAAAAAATCGCAGATCGCCGCCATTACTCGTTAAAAAAAAAAAACACCAAAAATGACAAAAATCTTTCCCTTTGTTAGTAAACGCGATAACTTTTGCGCAAACCAATCAAAATACGCTTTTTGCGATTTTTTTACCAAACATAGGTAGCGTAAAACAAATTGGCCGAAAATGTTAAAAAATTTTGATCTTTGCATTTTTTTGGGGGGGAATTTCATATAAAAAAAAAGTGAAAAATATTGTTATTTTTGCAAAAATTACGCTCTTTTTTTGTTTATAGCGCGTGATCAAAAAATCACACAGGTGATCAAATACCACCAAAAGAAAGCTCTGTTTGTGGGGGAAAAAGGACGTGAAATTCGTTTAGGTACAGCGTCGCACGACCGCGCAATTGTCCGTTAAAGTCACGCAGTAAAAAATCGCAAAAAAAACCCTGGTCTTTTAGCAGGAAAATCCTCCGGTGGTAAAGTGGTTAAAAAGAAAAAAGAGGGTTTAGCTACAATCCTCGAAAAAGAACTTTTGCCAAAAAAACTTACAAATAAAATCAATATATTTTATTGTTCCAAGTATGTTTAAAAACATGGTCTATAAATGACAGTCAGTAAAAATCCCTCCCTTAGAACCCTCCCATAGAATAGCAGACATCTAGAACATCAATTAGGTAAATAGTTCAGAATTCACCTTAAAAATAACAACTAAGGTGTCTTCCATGGGTAGATAATCTTTCTCTATCTCAACGCATGCCACGGGAGTACCCCCGCTTCTACAGGAGGTGAGGGAAGCTGAAGACCAGTCCAACTGTTGCTTGCCTTGTGGGTGATGTCTTCTCCCCCTGGTTATTTCTTTATGGCATGTGTTCCTGGATCCCCTTGACCACTTGGTTTGTGTGCTATGCAGACGATTTGTGGGGCAGGTGAATTTTCCTGTGTCTCGTGCAGTGCCCACACACTAAAAAGTCTAGTGGGTGGACATATATGAGGGCCTATTGCCCGTATGTCTGCCCACCAGACTTGTTAGCATGTGGGCAACCGGCCATTTTACATGTGAGTGCTATGTACTATTATCCTGTATCTTGAATATATGATGTAATATATGTATAAAACGAGTAATATATTTTTTATCTGTTTACTAGAATTTGATACCCCATTCATTATGGTCCTGAAGAAGCTACACAGTTAGTGAAATGCGTTGAATGTTGGATGGGACCCATACACCTTGACCTATCCTATATAGGCTACACTATACTATATAGAGGTGGTACTGTTGTGGTCTGATTTGAGTTTATTCATTTTTTGACCCAGATGCAGTATTTTAAATCTGCGTGCTTTTAATATTTGTATACGCAATGGCATTTTTTATTAGAAATTGTAAATAAAGATTGAAATATACTTTTTCACATTAAAGTGTCTGTCTCATGTGGGTGCCAATAAGTCCATATTATAGTAGGATATTTTCCTGCAATTTTTTTTGTTTCTACCTGCATACAGCTTTGGATGTGGTATGGCGGAGGCCTTTTTTTACCTATATTTGTGCCTTTGGGTATTTAATACCCTTATTTTTTGACCCCCACAAACACTGCCCGACCTCTCCCTATATGGAAAAATGGGCGGTTTGAGACTTAATTTTTAAAGGATACTATATAATTGTTCATTATTACATTCTTGAATATTGTTTACTATATCACGTAAAATGGCGGACCCCCAAAGTGCATGGGAAGCAAATTTGTTAAGTTGTACACATCATTACCTCAAAAGTAACCATACAACTACAAAATTTAAAATTTAACATCTTTTATTTTCTTATCATTTAAAAGAACACAATTTATTTTTCCATAAAATGTATGATTTTTTTTCACATACAGACCATAAAAGCAATAAACACGGGTGAATGTTTATGATCACTAATTTGTCAATACTTATTTGAACAAAGTGGTAGTCCCATTTGCTGGTATCCAAACTAAACAATTGTGGCTTTGAGTGTACAGTTTGTTCAGCTTCAGGGAATCCAACACATTTCAAACCTTTCCAAAATAATCTCTTCTTCAGGCCCTCACTCCAGCCAGCAGTAAGAAAATGAAGCTAAGTTAACACTCGGATGGCACACCGAAACGTCCACATACTACACCAAAGACTCCCAAGACCCCAGGACCTAGAGCTCATTTCTGACTCTTAGTCTGGGCCTTAGATTTTGTTCTGTTCAGGAGATAGATTGTTTTGATACTGTAAAAGATGTAAACCTTTGCGCATGAAAACTTACCTACAAATTTTTCTTCGATATAGATCGTAATAAGAGAAAAAATGATAAGACACTTATGGATCAATAGAAAGATTTCAAAATTAGGGATTTTCGTGCATTGAGAGATTTGATGGATCTCCTGGAAGAAGGTGAGGACCCTGAATTGGAACCTAGAGCATCCAATATGCCCCTTGATACCTCAACCCACAACCCCCGGGCAGACCAATAGTATCTGAAATTGCCTTCAAGACAAAACTGGTTTGCCATCTGGTAAAAAATGACTTAATTCAACATGTTTTATCATTATTGTCACATATCCGGGACACCCCAGATCTACTGAAATTACTGGAGGGGATTGTGATACCATCTATCACTATATTGGTGGTGATTGACATTGAAGCCTATACAGTAGTATACCCCATTCCCAAGGGATTTAGGTGGTGAGAGAATTTTTTAAAGAAAGAGACTCATGGATCTACAACCAATTCATTCTTACAGTCCTTGAACATATACTGACCAGAAATGTGTTTGTTTTTGATGGATACCACTACCTCCAGGTGCAGGGTGTGGCAATGGGCAAATGTTGTGCCCCGTCAATTGCCAAGCTGTACCTTGGGGGTGGGAGCGGTCACTATTTTCAGTGGATAAATATGCTATGTTTTACGACTCTATACTACTATGGTACAATTACATTGATGACGTTATCATGTTTTTAACCGGTACCATTTCTTTACTAAAAGAGTTTATGCAGGCCCTTGAAAATATTTAATTTAACTTTAGATTCACTATGGATTATAGCCTGCAACAAATCACATTCCTAGATATTCAAATCATGGCACAAAACAATGGTTTCATTGGAACAACATTATACCATAAACCAACATCCGGCAACACCCGGCTTCACGCAGGAAGTGCCCACTCCAGGCCAGTCATATACGTAGCATTCCATTCAGTCAATATTTTAGGCTTGGATCTAAATGTTCTAGTTAAATGGCAGTTTAAGAAATGGCCGTTTTAGATCTGGGCCTCAAATATTCCCCTAAGAAGGACATCGATAAATTTGAAGTATACATTGATGTCCAAAAATTCATTAGGAAATTAAATATTAAAACATTTTATAAACTTAAAGGGAATCAATATTTTAAATATGACACCAATTTTAAACATACAGATCTTAAAAACAATTACGTTTTTTAACCATAAGGTCCCTAATAATGAGTGCATCAATGCCTTCAAGAAAATGGTTGAACATGACATAAAAGAACTCAATATATCTAATAAAGGCAATAACAGGATATGGAAGACTATTAAGGAACTGGAAAAGAAAAAAGAAGTAGTCATTCGCCCAGCAGATAAGGATGGAGGATTGGTTATATTAAATAAAAAAGATTACAAAGATGAAATGACCAACCTCCTACAGGTCCCAGATACATACAAAATACTTAAAGGAAACCCCAATAATGATTATAAGAAAAAATTGACCACCTATATCAAGAAGGGCCGAGAGATTGGTATTTTGACCGAGAAGGAAGCCAAATATCTATTACCAAAAGCATCAAAAACACCGGTCATATATCATCTACCTAAGATCCATAAAAGGCTAGAGAAACCACCGGCAGACCCATTGTCAGTGGGGTAGATTCCCCTTTCTCTCGTCTAGGCGAGTATTTAGACAAATTTCTACAGCCCTCGGTCACTAAAGGTAGATCATACTTAAAGGACAGCACGCGACTCATTAGGGAAATTAGAGAATTGGACATTATTGACTCACATATTCTGGTTACTATTGGTGCCAATTCCTTGTTGAGCATCAACCAGAAAGATGGATTGGAAGGAGTAAAAGGAGTAAAAGAAGCCCATTTTAAAGATTCAGACTTACCACAAATCCAAATTAAATACATTTTAGAAGGCCTGAAACTAGCTATGTCACATAACTATTTCTGGTACGCTAATAAATTTTATGTACAAACCAAAGGTGTCGCAATGGGGGCTCGTAATGCCCCCAGTGTCGCAAACCTTTTTATGAACAAACTTGAAGAAGAAATTATTTTCCGAGATTATAGACCAAGACTCTCGTTTTACCGAAGATATATTGACGACATTATTATGTTGTGGGATGGATCAGAAGAGTCCCTTGAATTTTTCCTTGAATAGATAAACAACAATAAATACGGCATTCAATTTACTGGAACCAGAAATAAAGAACAAATCGACTTTTTAGATCTACAGTTATATAAGGAAGATGGCCATTTGCAAACAAGAACTTTTTTCAAACCCACCGATAAGAATGGCTACATACCTACATCTAGTTGCCACTACCCTAAGTGGAAACAAAATATTCCTAAAGGGCAATACATGCGGATTAGACCCAATTGTACTAAAATAGAAGAATATACATCACAAGCTGAAATATTAACTAAGAAATTTGAAGAAAAAGGTTATGATAGGAGAAAATTAGAGACTACTATGAATCTGGTCAAGAATATGGATCAAAATGAATTATTGATCAGCAAACCTAGGAATCCACTAGGTCAATTTGAATGTGCTTTCATTACAGGGTACAATAATCAATATAAAACAGTGGAAAATATTTTTTAAAAATACTGGCCTATTTTAATAACAGACAAAACCCTCTCTAAGATTTTACTGACTAAACCTAAGTTCATTTACTGTAAAGCTCCCAATATTAGGAATAAATTGGTCCATAATGTGATGGACCCACCCAATACAATTAAACTATTTCTGGAATTGAAGGGCTTCATTAGATGTTGGAAATGTATGGGATGCAGAAACAACCAAGATCAGATCAAGAAAACGACATAATTTAGATCCACGGTTAATAAGAAGGTATTCCCCATCAGAGAATTGATTACATGTCAGACCACTCATGTGACATATATAGTGGAATGCCCCTGTCGGCTCCAATATGTCGGACGCACAACTAGACCCCTATGTGTTCGTATCAGGGAACACCATGGAAATATTAAAAAAGGCTACCCAAATCACAGTTTGTCCTGGCATTTTTTGGAAAAACATAACCGCAACCCCAAGGGTATGATTTTCTATGGAATAGATATGATCAAGGGCCATTGGAGAGGTGAAAATAAAACTATAAAGATTTCAAAAAACGAAGTGGATATACCAGCTGGAATCTTTACAACCAGGAGGCCTCAATTTAGACATAGATCTAAATTGTTACATTTCTAATTACTAGGCCCACCCATTTCAATTTTTAAATAAAAATATTTTTTTCATATATATTCTTAAAAAATAAGTTTTTTTCATAAAATTTTAAATAACATCATATTTATTGTCACCCTGATTTACATCATCTCCTATACTAATCTTTTTATCAACCTACTTCCTTTATTCTTTTACTTCTTTTTATGTAACTATTTAGGTTTATGTATGTACATTTATATTATATTTTATGTCGATTGTATAAATATATATAGGTTTATATTTATTACTATGAAAAAGTGGTTACCAGTTCATAGGATGTTTATTTATTTATTTATCAATATCACTTGCTATCCATATAACTTTATTCTGGTCTATGAGTTTTAATATTGTCCAATTTTAGCCTATTGAGATACATTTGATTATTTATATATTTTTATTATCTTATTGGATTAATTACACTTCTCTCTAACTTTTTTAGATTAATTCTAAATTTAATTCCCTAATATTAGATTAAAATTATATTATTTACACCTTTTTATAATTTTATATATTGCCATTCCCATTTTAAACCAATATCAGACTAATTATATACATACTTGCTTATTTATTTCTACCTGGCAACAAGGATTTATATTTGATTTTTATAGGTCCTTTCAGACGCCATAACTTGGAAATTCCCGCTCCTCTTTTCTACCTAGCAACCACTGACCAGTTGTGTATCTATTATTCGATTGGCTAGAGCCATTTTTTAGCTATATGGCTTGATTCCGGTTGCCTGGTAACCTCTATCACAAGGCACTATTTAAACAGCGGAGATGGCATGAAGGTTACCGTCTCTGATGACGTCCTATGACGAAACACGTAAGGCGTAACCCCGTCACATCTGCTGACTGTCTGTTTGGAACGCACTTCCGCTGGTTGACACGCACGGCGTTCCAGAAGCCCCGCTATTCAACCTAGCTCCATTTTCGGTTCCGGTTTTTAAAACTAACTTTGTGAGTATATTTTTGGATATTACATAAAACATTATCTGGCAGTACTCCACTATATGAGGCTTTTTCCTTTATATGGTCCAATACCTTTCCTTCCCCAACACAATACCGATGCTCCTTGGAATCCTTTGAGGTATACTATTTCTGGAGAGGTGATACAGCTTGGAGTCCTTTACCGATATATTGCCCGAATAAGAGGTTTTCCCCTTCTCCCCCTAAGAGGGTACAACGTTGTATACCCCTGTAGGGGGAAGAAATTTCTGGTGAGTGCGGGCTATATCGTGAGGGGAGCACATCTGATTCCTCACATGCACCCCCAGAAACGGAGCACCTAGGAGCAGTTCGTTGTTGGAGATTATTATCCACAACATTGAATGGACTTTTAACTTATCACCAAAGTCACCTAAAGTTATATAGTTTTTTTTCTTTTTTGCCTGGTTCACTTCAGTGATTTTCACCTTTATTAATTGGACACATTGATTGTCCCTCATTTTAAAATGTATTCATGTTCATGTAATTACTTGTATGTTAATTAACTTTGCCAGTATTTTTTATCGTCTCTACTTATGAGACTCACTTTTTTAGCCAACCTACCTGGTTGTTCACTTGGCATCCACTTTCTGGTTTTTGATCAATATTCATTGGTATTACTTCATACTTTCAGTCAGTCACTCATTCACTGACCCTTACCCTTATTATTTCAACACCCACGTCGCACTTTATATTTATTTCATTCTATGAATACCTTTACACTGGTTTGCACAATTTTTTTGCACTTTTGCACTTTTTGGGATTGATTACAACATTATGCTAACTTTGTCAGAAATATTTCTAATTATTGATTGATTGACATTGGTTTATATCAATTTATGCACATTTGCACTTTATCTTTATTAATCGGTTTACTATACATATTTTCGTTCTTTATCTAATTTGTGGCAGCACCATCTACCTCATTCTCCTTTACCTATAGTTGTCACTTCAAGCCCTGGCTGTTAAATGTGCCCAGGGGACAGTTTGTGCACACTAAGAGGAACTGCTCCCGAATAGAGGGCTATAACATCTGAACAAAAAAAATAGCAGATATGGTTGTAGAAAAAGGGTACCAATCCACATTTATAGAAGGAGAAAGGAGTAAAGTGAACAATATTGATAGAATGAAGCTGTTGGAAGATAAACAACAGAAAGAAACCAGTAAAGATGGGACAGTACCAGTGGTACTAAACTACAACATGCAATATAAACAAGTAGAGCAAAAAATCCATAAACACTGGCAAATTTTGACTTTGGATAAACATTTAAAAAATCATATACCCAAGGAGCCTAAGTTCAGTTATAAGAAAGCCCCGACACTAAGAGATAAACTTGTGAAAAATGTCATAAACCCTTCAGAAAGAAAAGGTTTTTTAATGGTGAAGACTTTTATGCATGTGAAAGATGCTATAGTTGCAGCAGAATAGTTGGAAATATGAGGTGTGTGGGTTCATTCACAAATGACCATACAGGAAAGGAATATTAGGGATTAGCCTGGCTACCATAGCAAGGATCACTTCGCCCCAGTGTGAGGACTGGGGCTCCTGCTTCCTAGGGGAGGATTATCTTAACTCAGTATACTGTCAGATTAAAGCTGCTACATATATTGTAACCCCTGGAGATATCGAGGGTTAACCCAAAACGTGGAAGGATACAGGCTTGCCCATTGTTGCCCCGCTTAAACCTTCTGGTGTTACTACTTTGTAACCTATATAGTGCTCCTGTTCTCATATTGGACCTTGCTCCCCCCACCTCCATCTGGTTTGGGCTCTGACATGTGCTGATCCGCTGCTTTAGTTAATTATCTGATGTTCTTGGATTGTCCAATTTATTTTGCAACTCTTGATTTACTCTTGACTCTTTGACTAATATATTTAACGATACTCTCCAGAAGAAGGGCCGCAGCGCGAAACATGTAGAGAACGTTATCGTTTACAAGTGGATCCACCACCACCGTTGGAAACTTACCATCAAATTGATTCCACTTCATGGTTCTAATATCAGAAACATATGGCTTCTGGTTCTATTTATTAACTTGAATTGTGTGGTATGGTGGGGTTCACCTATGGTCACTTACAATTTTGAGTCATCTTTGTTGCACTACGTTTTTTATAACAATGTTCTTTGTATATGTGTTTCTAAAACATTTTTAATATTTTTTAAATAAAATTACAGTTTTTACGTCATTGTGACATGATGTTGTGCCAGTAAAGTCCACTCTGAGAATGCTATTTTAATTTCCTATACATATTAGGACGAGGCACGGATTTACCTCAGGGTCTATAGCGCCATCCTAGTGACACTCAAAATCCCATTCTTGATCATTTGGGAATAGTTAGACACATCTATATAGGATCTGGAGTAGCGAAAACTCAGCCCTAATGACACCATGGCATAGTATCACAAAATCGCAAATTCAAAAATTGCCTACACAGCGAAGCCACCGCTGACACCTCAGCTTTGGATTGGACCAGAGAGGCTTCAAAAAAGATATGTATACTGATTTCTTCTTTAGAGGGTTAGATAGGTTAGTTTTAGATTGTGGATGTCTGTAGATGTAGAGATTTTTAGTGTTCGGGTGGACTTATCCTTTATTAGCAGTGATGTAGATACAGGTATATGAAGAATAATAATTTTGTAGAATTTGTAGAATATCTGATAGCACCTGCTTCAAGTGAGGTGGCCAAATTTGTTGTAGGGTTGTATTTTACTACCTGATATACAGAGAGTCATTAGAGGAAATGTCCTGAAAGGTCCTATCCTGGAGTCAATCCTGTTTAATTTATTCATAAACAATCTAGAGGATGGGATAACCAGCTCAATCTCAGTATTTTCAGGTTATACAAAGCTAAGCAGGGCAATCATTTCTACCCAGGATGTGGAAAACTTACAAGAAGACCTGAACAAAATAATGGGGTGGGCAACTACATGGCAAATAAGGTTTAATGTTGAAAAATGTAAAGTAATGCATTTGGGTGGCAAAAAATATGAATGCAAGTTACTCACTAGGGGTGAACCTCTGGGGGAATCTAGGATGGAAAAGGACCTGGGGGTCCTAGTAGAATGCAAGCTCAGCAATGGATAGCAATGTAATGCTGCTGCAAGCAAAGCTAACAGAATATTGGCATGTATTAAAAAGAGGATTCACTCCAGAGATAAAACAATAATTCTCCCATTCTACAAGACTCTGGTCCGGCCGCATCTGGAGTTTGTGGTTCAGTTCTGGGTACCGGTCCTCAGGAAGGATGTGCTGGAACTGGAGAGAGTCCAGAGAAGGACAACAAAGCTAATAAAGGGACTGGAGGCACTCAGCTATGAGGAAAGACATTGCAGACAAAGCATTGACCTTATTCTCTCTGGAGAGGAGGCGCTTGAGAGGGGATATGATGTCAATGTACAAATACCGTACTGGCAACCCTAGCATAGGGAACAAACTTTTCAGCGAGAGGAAATTTAAAAAGACATGCGGCCATTCACTAAAATTATAAGAGAAGCGATTTAACATTAAACTGTGAAAGGGTTCTTTACTGTCATAGCGGTAAGGATGTGGAATTTTCTTCCACAAGCAGGGTATCAGCAGGGAGCACCGATAGTTTAAAAAAACTATTAGATGGGCACCTTAATGACCACAACATACAGGGATTTACAATGTACTATTGACATAAACACTTATACACACACACACACATCATAGGTTGAACTGGATGGACTGGTGTCTTTTTTCAACCTCACTAATTATGTAACTATGTAACTATGAAATGCATATATACAATAATATATATATTGTATAAGTCGCGCTAAATTGAAAAATAAACAAATGAATGTCCAACTGTTTACAGTCCCAAATAACATAAAGTGACTGGTGATGTATGAAATCTTGTGCTGCTTCCAAAAGATCCCGTAGGAATTGTGCTTACCAGAACGGCAATTTTAAATTGCAGAATTCATGTGATGAGATGAGTTCACGAACCCAGGTGCTCCAATGGAATTCTAGCGCAAGGAACTCCCAATATTGTGGTCGTGTATCATGTGAAGGAAAAATAATAATCCATAGCGTGATACCGTACAAAATTGTCAATATTATAACTGTGTAGGACTACAAATACTATGAATCCTTCACCAATTGTGCAGCCGCTTACCAAAATGACTAGTGAAAAGGCATGTAATCAAATCAAAAGAAAGGACCGCCACCAGACGTAGAGCCTCTTACCAGATAGGTCTTTATAGATGTGTTCTATCCAAGTATAGAAAAGGTGAACCACCACCAGACATAAGGCCTCTTACCAGATGGAAATGAAAAGCCAGCAGAACATTGAATCCACATGCACCAATATCAGCAAGCCACCCAAGAGCGCATAAAGCCTCTTACCAGACCACAAGAAAAATGCTCGATAACACTTGGTATATTTTCCCAATGGAGAGGTAACTTCAAGGTCCCAAGGACAATCCGGGCAAATCACTGATAAGTACCACGATGTACCGCTTAATGTGCCTAGGCGGCCTCTCAGACCCCCTATGCCACAAGCTGAGCCACTGTGTTTCTCAGGGTTGCAACGCCAGACCAGCCGATAAAGGAAAGAGAAGGCGCCAATAGTGTAAAAAACTTCCAACAGATTTATTCACATAAGGTAGTGTACTTACAAACAAAGAAGAAAAATTAGCGAAGGATGTAAAGCCGCCGGCCGGACGGCAAGGCGCATCCGTTCCCTCGATAAGCTTCCGGAGATGACGTCAGCACGCCGTGACCTAACGGCGTTTCGTCCGAGGAGACGTTATCAAAGGTACGGACGGCGTGCTGACGCCATCTCTTATAGTCCGATCAACTGGATATCCGGATAGAGGTAAACAACTCCACCATAGAGTCGGTGACCAAAGGACCGGAAGTCCGGGAATGGTTGAAATTACTCAACATAATCCAAAAAACATAATCATATCTTGTAATACAATTGCATTATTATTCTGTGCGTCAGTCTCCACTATATCATCGCACAAAAAAGAAGAAAGTTAAATTAAATGCATTTCAGTGATTTTAGCCCATCCAGAACCCAGCGCCATCTAGTGTTCCTATAAAGGAAACACAACAAATCGAGCCACTATAAGAATCTTAAAAGACTTAAAAGTATAATATATTTTGTATGCATTTCTGGCGAAGTGGCCTTTCTAGCACCCGGAGGATTCTTATAGTGGCTCGATTTGTTGTGTTTCCTTTATAGGAACACTAGATGGCGCTGGGTTCTGGATGGGCTAAAATCACTGAAATGCATTTAATTTAACTTTCTTCTTTTTTGTGCGATGATATAGTGGAGACTGACGCACAGAATAATAATGCAATTGTATTACAAGATATGATTATGTTTTTTGGATTATGTTGAGTAATTTCAACCATTCCCGGACTTCCGGTCCTTTGGTCACCGACTCTATGGTGGAGTTGTTTACCTCTATCCGGATATCCGGTTGATCGGACTATAAGAGATGGCGTCAGCACGCCGTCCGTACCTTTGATAACGTCTCCTCGGACGAAACGCCGTTAGGTCACGGCGTGCTGACGTCATCTCTGGAAGCTTATCGAGGGAACGGATGCGCCTTGCCGTCCGGCCGGCGGCTTTACATCCTTCGCTAATTTTTCTTATTTGTTTGTAAGTACACTACCTTATGTGAATAAATCTGTTGGAAGTTTTTTACACTATTGGCGCCTTCTCTTTCCTTTATCGGCTGGTCTGGCGTTGCAACCCTGAGAAACACAGTGGCTCAGCTTGTGGCATAGGGGGTCTGAGAGGCCGCCTAGGCACATTAAGCGGTACATCGTGGTACTTATCAGTGATTTGCCCGGATTGTCCTTGGGACCTTGAAGTTACCTCTCCATTGGGAAAATATACCAAGTGTTATCGAGCATTTTTCTTGTGGTCTGGTAAGAGGCTTTATGCGCTCTTGGGTGGCTTGCTGATATTGGTGCATGTGGATTCAATGTTCTGCTGGCTTTTCATTTCCATCTGGTAAGAGGCCTTATGTCTGGTGGTGGTTCACCTTTTCTATACTTGGATAGAACACATCTATAAAGACCTATCTGGTAAGAGGCTCTACGTCTGGTGGCGGTCCTTTCTTTTGATTTGATTACATGCCTTTTCACTAGTCATTTTGGTAAGCGGCTGCACAATTGGTGAAGGATTCATAGTATTTGTAGTCCTACACAGTTATAATATTGACAATTTTGTACGGTATCACGCTATGGATTATTATTTTTCCTTCACATGATACACGACCACAATATTGGGAGTTCCTTGCGCTAGAATTCCATTGGAGCACCTGGGTTCGTGAACTCATCTCATCACATGAATTCTGCAATTTAAAATTGCCGTTCTGGTAAGCACAATTCCTACGGGATCTTTTGGAAGCAGCACAAGATTTCATACATCACCAGTCACTTTATGTTATTTGGGACTGTAAACAGTTGGACATTCATTTGTTTATTTTTCAATTTAGCGCGACTTATACAATATATAATTTTTAAGGGTGTGGTCACACTTGAAGTCGCAGCTCACTATTTGTTGCCTTTAGCGCGGTTATAACCTTCTTTTTATAATATATACAATAATAAATATATGAAACAGTAAGTTTGTTAAATGTAAAAGTTACATCAAATATTACTTTAAAAATGTGTAATCAATGAAAAAGCATAATAGTTTCCCTTTAAACTCTGAATATTGCATGCAAAGAAATCTTGAATGGGCCAGATTATTCCAGATGGTCATGAGTTTATGAACCTGAAAACACTTTCCCTGTTTTCCAAAGAGTTATTAGAAGACTATAACTTGCCAAGCATTTAGTGCAAGATAACCTTAATCTAGTCTTATCATTTGTAAACAAAGGCAAAGGATCCAATATGCTCCTATGTAATCCATCTCTGTCAAGTGTATTAAGGAAATTACCTGTCAAAAACATCATGGCCAGGATTCTGTGATTAAACACAAACTTAGAAAATGCACAAGGGTACAATGAAAATAGCTACTAAAGCTGCTTTCAATTGAGTTTTTCTTCAATTAGTTCGTGTCCACAAGCAACTGAAAAATGTTCACAATAATGAGATTTAGCAAACAAATGTGTAGCTTTACCAAGCATGTGTAGCTATGTTTTTAACAGAATAGACACAATCTATTTTTATTTTTTTTTTATATTTTATCCAATATTGTATATGTCTCATTATTCCCACATCAATGCCTCTGAAAATAGCAATAAAAAAGCATACGCTAAACTCCATGATTCACTTCAAAACTTCCTCATCAGTTAAAGGGTAACTCCACTTTGGTGGGGAAAAAAAATAGCAAATAAAGAAAAAACAAAATAGCGTATACAATTGCGACACAAATCATATTGTAATTGAATGTTATTAAAAATTACCTTTCCTTTTTAATCTGCAGCTGTTGTAATTTTCTGAAAATGCAATATGGCTACCGGGAGCTGTTCAGTACACAGAATGTGTACTGAACACACCCCAGAAATATAATTTCCTGCTTGTGTGATTGGCTCACCAATTTTCCAAGAAGTCTGCCTAAGATACAAGTAAGATTTCTGGCATCCCCTGCAATAAAAACTTCATTTTTGGTGAGATACTCCCAGTAGGAACACGTCTAAAGGGATGCAGGCCCAGCAGCCTTCCTCATTAGTGTCCTGCAACTGCCACAGCTGACAGATAATTATGAAACCCACTCAGCACAGAAGAACAGGGGAACAAACAATGATTTCTTCAGAATAACAAAAGATAGGAATCTAAAACAAAGTTTGTTAAAATCCTTGTAATGTACAGAGATCACCCAGAGGGGAATGTTTTTTTCTCAACAAAAGTGGAGTTAGACTTTAAGTATAAACATAGATGGATAATCAGACTTTTTCATATGGCCCAACATTTATTTATTTTTTTATCATGTTATTGGTGCCTATTATTTTATGTGATGCCTAGTGCATGTAGAGGATGCAGGGGCTATTTCATGGTGTAAACATGACCAACGCAGTGGGAAGTCTGCATCTGATGTCCTAAGACATTTAAGCCAGGAACACATGTATCAAAATTCAGCTGGTTCAGTGGGAACCGGGCAGTATTATTATGTGTATACTCCTGTCTGCTCAATACAAGCCAGTCTAAATCCTAGTACACACGCAACTAATTTCCGCCGACCGGTTGCCCATCTTTTATCCAGAGTGGTGTTTTGTTGGTTGGAATGTGCCTAGACTGCACACGAATTTTCCTGCACGACAGAATTCTACTTTAGAAGTGATGTCATGTGTTGGTTTGCTTTCTTTGTGTTCTTTCTTCTCTGAGCATGCCCAGTCTTGCTCATAAGATTTTTCCCTGTCGAAATCTGTACTGCCTGCACGAAAATCAGACGTGTTTTGACGGAGGGCAAAAATTTTATAGCCTGCACACCAGATTTTTTTCGGCCGAAAAGTAGGAGTCGGTTTTCAGAAGCATCATACTAACAAGCCAAAAATCGGCAGATCGGTCATTGGGCGAAATTTTGACTCATGTGTACGGGGCTTAACACCTAGCTTCTGTTGAATGGTCATGTTGAAAAACCAGCATTCCATCAGCACTCATAGCCAATGGCTGCAAGTGCTGATCTGTGTATTCTGATAGAGGGGGAGTGTGAGCGTTCAGAATACTGGTTGAGTGAGGGAAAACTGTGCATATATACCCAGATTTAGAAAATTGATGATATGAGGAAATAGATTTGAGTTGAAGTTATGTTGATTGTATTCACCCAGTCAGGTGTGAGCAGAAAAAAAGAAGGGTTTTCACTTAGATTTACCTCATATACTAATTTAAGTGAAAATTCACTTTGAAATGTGAACACTCAAAATCCTTAAAAACTCATGGACTATCAACAGTGTTTCAGTATATTAGGCCCCTTTCACATGGGGGGGGATCAAGTGGAAGACACAGTTCACTGTTTTCTATGGGGCGATCGGATGGGAAAAAGAGTGCCTGTCCGTTTCCATCCGACTGTCATCCAATCCGCTAAATGGATTAGGAAAGATCCCTATCCGTCTATTTTTGGCGGTCCGGATCAGATGCAGGAAGGTGTAAACACACACATGTCCATTTACATCTGCTTCCCCATAAAGAAAAGTTGGTGGTTCAATCTGGTCTGCCTGAAAAGCAGACAGGCGGACCATAACATTCCTCTGGTGTGAGAGGGGCCTTATAATGAAACCAAAGATTGTTAAAAGTCTGTCTAAACAATGTTGCAAATAAATTCATTTAATGAAAAATACAGTCTTAATCATTATCCACCTAAGTGGCTGAAAGTAAACAAAATACTTACAAACAGTACAATTTAAATTATTATAAAAAATATCTTTCCTTACTTTTTAAAGCAAACTGGGTAACTCAATATTCTAGTGTTTGTTTCTTATACCTGTATGTAACATCACAGAATTTGTGTTTTGAAGTCCGTGTCCGAAGTCCGTGGCGGCCGCTCCGAGGTCGCGGCGCGCTGCTCGCACCGCGATCTCGCCCCGGGAAGTAGCGTCGCGTGTATGTGAACCGGCGCTTAGTATTACTGACTATGATAACAATAATAGTAATAATAATAATAAGAAGAAGAAGAAGAAAAATCTATTAGAATCAATTTGTGGGAAAGACTATTAGAGTGACACTAAATGATATATCCCTTTTATTAAAAAAGCTTGTTTGGCTGTACTTCTCCTGTGGATCACATGGGTGAAATTCACACTGCACTCCTGTGACCCATGACCCTGGAACCTGCTGTCAGCTGACGTCACATAGCAGGCCCAGGCTCAGGAAAGATCATGAGCACATGGTCAGGATCCACCCACAGGCCTGAACCGGCACCCGGTTTAACCGCTCAGCAAGCCACTAAGAGCCTGATCCGGCAGCTCCTGCCCCCTCCACAGCCCAGCACTCCAGTGAGCGCGGGGGGGGGGGGGACAGAGCAGAGAGCCAGTAACTGACAGTCACCAGCTCTCTGCTCAGGGAGTACTGGGATCTGAGCGATCTGCGATGTTTGATCGCTCGGTTCTGTCTTAGAGCCAGCAGGGGATAGATGCAGCATCTTGGTAAGTATGATTCTACAATTAAAAAAAAAAAAAAAAAAAACGATACTTCTCTTTTAAGTTTTCCATGCATATCCACTACTTAATAGCCCTGTAATCTATTTTTCTTGAAATCATTTCTTACTCTATTTTTCTGCCCACTTATAGTAAATTCTTTTGTGAGGTCTTGAACCTCTCAATTTCCTTCTCTTTTCAGTTTGTTTGAAAAGAGCAATGTGAGTTAGTTTCAGTCATGTGCACTGCTCTGTGCACACAACAAATACAAATGTCCATGGTCCCTAATCTATCTCGGGAACCATGCAGGAGAAGGTGACTATGTTTCTACATACAGTGGGACCATGGAGGACAAACACTGCCACCTTCTATAGACAGTTGGAACACAGCAGCAAAAAAAAAAATATATATAATTTTAAAATTTGGAGGAAGCTGGGAGCAATAGAAGGTACATTTTTAGTTAACATTTGAATCGAATTGTATTATTTTTAAAACAAGTGTTTAGTGCCCCTTTTACCTATTTTCACAGTAGTAAAAAACGTTTCTATATATTAAAGTTAAACCATTTTTCTTTCAATCACACTGAATATCCTTGCATCTTTTATGGTGACCATTACAGTGGAAGAAAAGCCTAGCATCCATTCTTACAAATATTCCCTTCCCCCATTCTACCTAATCTGCCTACCCTGTTTAAAAAAGATCTATATACTTACCTATTTTTAGTCTACTCTATTTTTAGTTCAGTAACATGATCCTAAAGCTCTGTGTATGGAAGTGTTCGACAATGACTGTAAATTCAAAGAGCCACAATTTTACCCATAGCTTCCCATAGCCCAGGCATTGTTGGTGCTCCTTCTTCTCCACTGCAGCAGCCACTCGCTGTCAAATGGGAGTCAGAGCTGTGGGATAATGTGACCAGAACGGAATGGATTAAAAATAGGTAGTTGTACTTTTTTTTTTTTTTTTTTATATAGGGTAGGCAGGATAGGTAGGAGAAAGGGGAGGGAATATTTTTAAGAATACATATAGTTAGGCTTCCACTTTAAATAAAAAAGACTGATGTCTATATGTACACTAACAAATGCACATACTCATGCAAATACTAGAGAACCTATCCCTTCTTAATCTATTCTTGAAAAGGAATATTTTTTCATATTTCTTATAGGTGAAACAAAATTTTGTGAACTGGTAATAATTCACAAATTTTTCACACCATTTATAAATAAATAATTCACATAATTTTTGTGAACTGGTAGCCAAAATTGAAGTGCCTATTTAAGATGAAGTCATACTAAATACTTTGAGTAGGGGAAAATTATGTCCCCGTCTCTCTAATTCAAGTATTTTAATTAGTATCTTGCTAGATTTAAAACCTGCAAATTGTTAATGGCATTGTTTCTAAGTTTATGATCTAACAGGTCACCCAGATCCTTCTCCATCACTGATTCATCTAATTTGACCTTTCCATCCCAAACTGCAATGATGTTGCATTATGCATACAGATTTGATACATTTTTAAACCTCTTTTGGCAGGTAGTTCCCTATTCACCCAATATGTTCAGGGAGTTAGCAATATTTTAAAAATATAGAATTTTATTACATAGCTTTCTCTTATATGCAAAACTGAAGAAGTTTTAACTTCAAAGACAAACACGTTTATAAATGTAGCACGACCCCCACAGGGGCTGCTAAGTATGTTCACTTGAAAAACAAGATGGGATAAATGAGGGTGTGTGAAAAACAGCCGATCCCTAGTTTGAAATACTTACCCACCAGTCTGCTAACAAACCAAAATAAACCTGTCTAACAAATAAGTTAAAAGCACTTAGTGTTAGGTTCTGCAAGAACGCAGGATGCCTTGTCGCTGGCCTTGCAGCTTCCGCATGCATTTGCAAATATGTGTTAACTAAACTCCTGCTTTTAACTTATTTGTTAGACAGGTTTATTTTGGTTTGTTAGCAGACTGGTGGGTAAGTATTTCAAACTAGGGATCGGCTGTTTTTCACACACCCTCATTTATCCCATCTTGTTTTTCAATTGACAGGGATGGAGACACTGTGCAGTGCTCGCCAGTTCTCATATAAAGTCCCAAATTGCCCATTTCTTGTATCGTACTAGGGATGGAGACGCTTGCTTTACAGGCGGGTGTCTCACTCAAAGTCCCCATTTGCCTATGGCATCTTTACTAAAGGGATGGGGGTGTGTGTCTCCCAGCTGATCACATTTAGTTTGCACCCCATGGCTTTTTTGTGCAGCCATGCGTTTTTCGTTGCCAGTCGTGGATTGGAGCAGGTGGGGGAGGATTGGGCGGTCTCCAATCCCATCTGTTTCCAATCCACCTATTAGCAAGCATGCACTTCCCTTTGTGAAGACACTTATACACTCAGGTTGAGCAGTGTTATTTAGTGTTAGGTTCTGCAAGAACGCAGGATGCCTTGTCGCTGGCCTTGCAGCTTCCGCATGCATTTGCAAATATGTGTTAACTAAACTCCTGCTTTTAACTTATTTGTTAGACAGGTTTATTTTGGTTTGTTAGCAGACTGGTGGGTAAGTATTTCAAACTAGGGATCGGCTGTTTTTCACACACCCTCATTTATCCCATCTTGTTTTTCAATTGACAGGGATGGAGACACTGTGCAGTGCTCGCCAGTTCTCATATAAAGTCCCAAATTGCCCATTTCTTGTATCGTACTAGGGATGGAGACGCTTGCTTTACAGGCGGGTGTCTCACTCAAAGTCCCCATTTGCCTATGGCATCTTTACTAAAGGGATGGGGGTGTGTGTCTCCCAGCTGATCACATTTAGTTTGCACCCCATGGCTTTTTTGTGCAGCCATGCGTTTTTCGTTGCCAGTCGTGGATTGGAGCAGGTGGGGGAGGATTGGGCGGTCTCCAATCCCATCTGTTTCCAATCCACCTATTAGCAAGCATGTACTTCCCTTTGTGAAGACACTTATACACTCAGGTTGAGCAGTGTTATTTAGTGTTAGGTTCTGCAAGAACGCAGGATGCCTTGTTGCTGGCCTTGCAGCTTCCGCATGCATTTGCAAATATGTGTTAACTAAACTCCTGCTTTTAACTTATTTGTTAGACAGGTTTATTTTGGTTTGTTAGCAGACTGGTGGGTAAGTATTTCAAACTAGGGATCGGCTGTTTTTCACACACCCTCATTTATCCCATCTTGTTTTTCAATTGACAGGGATGGAGACACTGTGCAGTGCTCGCCAGTTCTCATATAAAGTCCGAAATTGCCCATTTCTTGTATGCTAAGTATGTTCACTTCCTCCGCACTCCCTTGACCCTGAGGCACCTCCAACCCGCTGGACACTATTGGTTCTGACATAGTAACTCAGAAAAACAACAAAGACACTTAAATATCAGTGTATCAATTTACTGATGTAATAAAAGAATGAACAGATAAACAGGTACAGTCTCAGCACTGCTACACCATTCATATGAAGACTCTGTACTGCTCTGTAAAAAAATTGTCTTAATTTTCCCAAACATTGTGACAAAAATTACAACATCAAATAAATTACAATGTCTCTTACTTACCTTGGGGTGTCTATTTTCCAAAAAGGGGTCATTTGTGGGGTATTTGTACTGCCCTTGCATTTTAGGGCCTCAAAAAATGAGGCCGTCAGGACTGATCAATTTTCAAATATTTACCATAGTTTGTACTGAAATAAAAAAATACCACACCCACTTTTCTTTAAGAAAAGTCACTTAGCAAAAAAAGCAGTTTCTCCTAAAATTAAAATGTACTGATATAAAATAAAAAACAATATACGGTCAAAATTGATTAACTCCCGAAGACATTGCCCCTAAAGAAAAAAGAAAAAAAAATAGAATTTTAAAGGAAAGTTTTTCAGGTGTGGGCATGTGAGTGCAAATGCACACTGTCGGGGGTTGGGGCCTTGCATCGACATGCTCTGATGGCAGCCATAGCACTATTTCGGCTGCTTAACCTCAGGGGAGGCGATCACTGCTGCTTTTCCTGACAATGCTTCCGCCGCTGACAGCCTGGCGCTGTATTATAGAGTAGATAGAGCAGTGAAAGTTAGCTTTCCCTGGTATCTGCTCTGTCACCCGTCCCATCACCATTGTCTGCATAGCTCCTCCCTCGCTCGGCCACCTGTCCAATCCTACACACCTCCTCCTATTTGTGTCCGCTCAAAACACCGCCCACACTCCAGCCCCCCTACATGCAATGCCTGCACTGTTCTCAGCCTACCTGTGGCAGACCAGTTTGTCTAAGAGGGGAAACATAATTGGTGAGTGAGCCATCTGCTACCTAAACAACCCTCCTCTCTCCCCTGACCTCGCTTTGCCTGTTCTTTTCCTTCCCATTTCTTTCTGCCCCCCTGTGCAAACTGGGGGGAGGAGGGATTGGGTAAACTGGGGGGGGGGATTGTGCAGACTAGGGGAGGAGGGGTTGTGCAAATTAGGGGGAGGGGGATTCGTGCAGGCTGGGGGGGGGGATTGTGCAAACTGGAGGGGAGTTGTGTAGACTAGGGGGAAGAGGGGAAAGTGCAGAATGGGGGGGGATTGTGCACACTAGGGGGTGAATTGTGTAGACTCGGGGGAGGGGGGAATTGCTCAAACTGGGCAGGATTGTGCCGACTAGGGGAGGGAGGATTGTGCAAACTAGGGGGATTTTGCAGATTAGGGAGTGGGGGATTGGGCAAAATGGGGGGGTGTGCAGACTAGGGGAAGGGGGATTGTGCAGAGTGGGTGAGATTGTGTAGACTAGTGGAGGGGGGGATTGTGCAAACTGGGGGGGGGGGTTGTGCAGACTAGGGGAGGGGGGATTGTGCAGACTTGGGGGAATTGTGCAGACTAGGGCAGGGGGGATTGTGCAGACAGGGGGGGATTGTGCAGACAGGGGGGGATTGTGCAGACTAGGGGAGGGGGAATTGTGCAGACTAGTGGGGAGGGGGGAATTGTGCAAACTGGGTGGAATTGTGCACACTGGGTTGGAATTGTGCAGACTAGGGGGAGGGGTACTTGTGCAAACTGGGGGGGGGTGCAGATTAGGGGGAGGGGTAATTGTGCAAACTGGGGGTGGGGGTGTGCAGACTAGGGGATGTGTAATTGTGCAAACTGGGGGGGGGGGGGGTTGCAGACTAGAGGGAGGGGTAATTGTGCAAACAGGGGGGATGGGGGGATTGTGCAGATTGGGGGAGGGGGGATTTTGCAGACTGGGGGGGATCATGCAGACTGGGTGGAGGGGAGATTGTGCAGACTGGGGAGAGGGATTGAGCAAACTGGAGGGGATTGTGCAGACTAGGGGGAGGGATTGTGCAAACTGAAGGGGATTGTGCAGACTGGGGGGGAATTGTACAGACTGTGGGGGGATTGTGCAGACTGGGGGGGATTATGCAGACTGGTGGGAGGGGGGAATTGTGCAGACTGCGGGGGATTGTGATGACTAGCAGTGGCGGCTGGTCAATAGGGAGCGCAGGGGAGCCACCCCCCTCAGGCTAGTCACAGTAGCATCAGCATTAAAAAAAGTGTACCTTAATGCAGCGGGGCGCCGGACACATTGCTGCTATGGAGAGGGGTGGAGATTTTCCCATCATGTGCCAGGTTTTGGCATGCTGATTGGTGGCTCTTTAGAGTGTCCTCGGGGCGCAGAGCGATGCGCCCCGAACACTCCGATTGCCGTCCTGTGTTTGGATGCCGTCCTGTGAGTGGACGTCATAGGGGCGGTGCTTGGGCATCACTGCCTGCTTCCTGCCTGAGCCCGCCCACATGTTTTTCCATTGTCTCCCTGCTGCTGATACACAGGAGGATGCCGTAGCTGAGTGAAAGAGGGAGAGAACTTGCTGTCTGGACTGGGACACTGCTGAGCTGACTGGCTGTGAGTATGAGAGGATCTGTGTGCTGTCTGGGTGGGGACATGCTGATAACAAGAATAAGGGTGGGGGGGGGTGTGAGAGTAAACAGAGGAGTCTGGCCATGCCTGCACACAGAGGAGGGGGAGGGAACTGGGATCACACTGAGGGGAAGCATCCATCTCCACAGTACCTGCACCATGTCTGCAGTCTCTGGCCATTTACTGATTTACTGTGCCATCTCTCCAGTCTCTGACTGTCTCCTGTGCCATGTCTGCAGTCTGACTGTCTCCTGTGTCATATCTGCAGTCTGACTGTCTCCTGTGCCATGTCTGCAGTCTGACTGTCTCCTGTGCCATGTCTGCAGTCTGACTGTCTCCTGTGCCATGTCTGCAGTCTGACTGTCTCCTGTGCCATGTCTGCAGTCTGACTGTCTCCTGTGTCATGTCTGCAGTCTGACTGTCTCCTGTGCCATGTCTGCATCTGCAGTCTGACTGTCATCTGTGCCATGTCTGCAGTCTGACTGTCTCCTGTGCCATGTCTGCAGTCTGACTGTCTTCTGTGCCATGTCTGCAGTCTGACTGTCTCCTGTGCCATGTCTGCAGTCTGTCTCCTGTGCCATGTCTGCAGTCTGACTGTCCCCTGTGCCATGTCTGCAGTCTGACTGTCTCCTGTGCCATGTCTGCAGTCTGACTGTCTTCTGTGCCATGTCTGCAGTCTGACTGTCTTCTGTGCCATGTCTGCAGTCTGACTGTCTTCTGTGCCATGTCTGCAGTCTGACTGTCTTCTGTGCCATGTCTGCAGTCTGACTGTCTCCTGTGCCATGTCTGCAGTCTGTCTCCTGTGCCATGTCTGCAGTCTGACTGTCTTCTGTGCCATATCTGCAGTCTGACTGTCTTCTGTGCCATGTCTGCAGTCTGACTGTCTCCTGTGCCATGTCTGCAGTCTGACTGTCTTCTGTGCCATGTCTGCAGTCTGACTGTCTCCTGTGCCATGTCTGCAGTCTGACTGTCTGCCTGACACCCTTTCCATCCCAAATTACTTGTTATCTCTTCCAACAGTTCAGCAGCTCAGTTCATTATCTGCAGTCATTTAAGGTGGCTGTAGTAGGAATGAAATAAAAGAGAATCATCTATTCCACTGCCCCCTTAAGAGCCGGTTCACACATATGTGATGACAGACATTGCATGTGATTCGGAGCGCACTGCTCTGCAAATCACATGCGATGTCCGTGCGTTGCGAATTCAGCCATACAGATTGCACGGCTGAATTTGCATCGCATTCAGACCAAAGTCGCACAGGACCCATTTTTTGGTCCTCACCAGATTAGAATCGCATGGGTATTCACACCTATGTGATCCGATTCATGTCCGAATTGACAGTTCACACTGCGATATGCAAACTAATCTGGCGGTGTCATTAACTTTGTATTGACACCCCCAGTGATTGGCATATGGCTGTGTGAACTGCCTGGGAGTCAAGTGCGATACAGGAACCTACTGTTGATTCACAGGGTTCCCGCATCGCATATGTGTGTTAACCAACACTTAGTGACTGCATATAATGAACTGAGCTGCCGAACAGTTGGAAGAGATGAATACTTTTTCAAGGCACTGTACCTTGATTACTGAAGGCCCCTTTCACACTTGTGTGACCTCAAAGTCACGCAATTTTTTTACCGTGTTGTTTGCAGCGAAGCAATGCCTATTACATTTTTCTGTTTGCGCTCCCCCCCCCCCAAAAAAAAAAATTTTGAGCACCAGCCGCCACTGGTGACTAGTGAGAGGGGGGATTGGGCAGACTGGGGGGAATTGTGCAGAATAGGAGGGAGGGATAGTGCAGACTGGGGTGGGGGGTGGATTGTGCAGTGTAGGGGGAGAGTATTGTGCAGACTGGGGGAGGGAAGATTGTGAAAATGTGTTGTGCAGACTGGGGGGGTTGCAGATTGGGGGGGCGTGCAAACTGGAGGGGAGTTGTGCAGACTAGGGGGAATAGGGGAAAGTGCAGAATTTGGGCACCCTAGGGGGTGAATTGTGTAGACTCGGAGGAGGGGGGAATTGTTCAAACTGGGTGGGATTGTGCCGACTAGGGGAATGAGGATTGTGCAAACTGGAGGGATTTTGCAGATTAGGGAGTGGGGGGTTGGGCAAAATGGGGGGTGTGCAGACTAGGGTAAGGGGGATTGTGCAGACTGGGTGGGATTGTGTAGGCTAGGGGAGGGGGGATTGTGCAGACTAGTGGGGAGGGGGGAATTGTGCAAACTGGGTGGAATTGTGCACACTGAGGGGGAATTGTGCAGACTAGGGGGAGGGATACTTGTGCAAACTGGGGGGTGCAGACTAGGGGGAGGGGTAATTGTGCAAACTGGGGGTGGTGGTGTGCAGACTTGGGGGATGGGTAATTGTGCAAACAGGGGGGAGGGGGGGGTTGTGCAGACTATAGGGAAGGATGATTGTGCAAACTGAGGGGAGGGGGCATTGTGCAGATTGGGGGAGGGGGGATTTTGTAGACTGGGGGGGGGGGATTGTGCAGACTGGGTGGAGGGGAGATTGTGCAGACTGGGGTGAGGGATTGAGCAAACTGGAGGGGATTGTGCAGACTAGGGGGCAGAGATTGTGCAAACTGAAGGGGATTGTGCAGACTGGGGGGGGGGAATTGTGGAAAGGGGGAATTGTGCAGACAGTGGGGGATTGTGGTGACTAGTGGGAGGGGGGATTGGGCAGACTGCGGGGTGGGGGTTGTGCAGACTGGGAGGGAGGGGGGTTGTGGAGAATGGGGGGGGGGTTGTGCAAAATGGAGGGATTGTGCAGAATGGGGGGTGCAGGCTGGGAGGGAGAGAGGTTGTGGGGACTAGGTGGAGCGGGGATTGTACAAACTGGAGGGGATTGTGAAGACTGGGGGGGTTGTGCAAACTGGGGGAGGGGGGATTGTGCCAACTGAGGGGATTATGCAGACTGATGGGGGGGAGGGGGGATTGTGCAGATTAGGGGGAGGGGGTGATTGTGCAAACTCGGGGAGATTGTGCAGACTAGGGGGAGGGGGGATTGCGTAAACTGGGGGGGGGGGGGATTGTGCAGACTAGGGGAGGGAGAATTGTGCAAACTGGGGGGATTGTGCAGACTAGGGGGAGGGGGGATTGTGCAGACTGGGGGGAATTTTGCAGAATGGGGGAGGGGGGTTGTACAGACTGGGGAAGTGTATTGTGCAGATTGGGTGGGGGACTGTGCAAAATTTTGTCTAGAATTGTCTAGACTGGGGGGGGGGGTTGTGCAGACTGGGGGGATTGAGAAATGTGTAGAATTGGGGGGGGGATATAGAAATAACCATGTATGGCACGCTTCATAGACTCCTGCTCTGTATACAATATACACTTTATTGTACATTAGACTCCTACACTATATTATACATTATACACTCCTGTGCTATATACAATATATTGTACATAATACACTCCTGCGCTATATACACTGTATTGTACATTACAGACTCCTGCGCTATATACACTATATTGTACATTACAGACTCCTGCGCTATATACACTATATTGTACATTACAGACTCTGCACTATACAGTATATACTATATTATACATTATACACTCCAGCACTATATACAATATGTTGTACATTACATACGTCTGCACTATATACATTATATTATACATTATACACTCCTGCATTATATACACTATATTGTACATTACATATTCCTGCGCTATATACATTATATTGCAGTTTACACATGTCTGACTAAAGTGTTCATTTTATCAACAGTTGCTGGTAGTTAAGCAGTCCATGACTATTTTAGTGAGGGTCTTCCTTAGGGTCCCTCAGACAAAGTGTCAGCTCTTCTGTCTATATTCATTATACACAAAATCATATGTAATGGAAGAGTTTCATTTTTTTTTTTTAATTATTGTTCTGAGGTTTATACATGTATGTGAGGCTTTTGGTTTAGTTTACCACACCCAGTAAGCCCCCCCCCCCACTCTCAAGGCAATTTGACCACCCTCACCACTCGCCGTGGCGCACTTAGCACACCACATTACTTACTATATCTGTTTGATGTTCCCAAACACACTAGGTCTTTTACAAATCATAGTTACACCCCCAACTTCAATGAAAGCCATGCCCACTCTTTGCCACAGTGCACTGAACACATAATATTTGTTTTTCTAATCAAGCAATCGGGCCCAACTTATGATCTTGCACATTGGCCCACTAATTTCATAGAACACCCATTGGTTGACAGAGGAATAAGGAAAAAAAAGTCCCTGTCATTATCCTACCAAGTGTGGGGTGAGGACAGAGTATAGGCCGCCCCCTGGCATGGATGGTGTATTCTGTGTCCAAGCAGAGGCCGGCCATCTCTGAAAGAGCCACCCTATCTCTCCCCTGCATCCCCCGGCTGCCCCCCCCCCCCCGGCAGCCAGTATAGTTACATGGCTACATAGTTAGTGAGGTTGAAAAAAGACATCAGTCCATCCAGTTCAACCTATGATGTGCGTGTGTGTTTGCTTTTACATACCGTACATTGTATACCCCTGTATGTTGTGGTCTCTAAGGTGCCCATCCAATAGTCTTTTGAAACTATCAATGCTTCCTGCTGATACGACTGCTTGTGGAAGAGAATTCCACATCCTTACCGCTCTTACAGTAAAGAACCCCTTATACATTTTAAGGTTAAACCGCCTTTCCTCTAGTTTTAGTGAGTGGCCACGTGTCTTATTGTATTCCCTTACTCTGAATAGTTTGTTCCTTATGCTAGGGTCGCCAGTACAGTATTTGTACATTGATATCATATCCCCCCTCAATCGTCTCTTCTCCAGAGAGAATAGGTTCAGTGCTTGTAGTCTTTCCTCATAGCTGATGTCCTCCATTCCCCTAATTATTTTTGTTGCCCTTCTCTGGACTCTTTCCAATTCCAGCACATCCTTCCTGAGGACCGGTGCCCAGAACTGGACAGCATACTCCAGATGTGGCCGGACCAGAGTCTTGTAGAGCGGGAGAATAATCTCTTTATTTCTGGAGTGAATCCCCTTTTTTATACATCCCAGTATTCTGTTGGCTTTGCTTGCAGCGGCTTGGCATTGCATGCCACTGCCAAGCCTGTTGTCTACCAGTACCCCCAAGTCTTTTTCCATCCTAGACTCACCCAGAGGTTCCCCCCCTAGTGAGTAGCTTGCTTTCTGGTTTCTGGCCCCCAAGTGCATTACTTTACATTTTTCAACATTAAACCTCATCTGCCATGTAGTTGCCCACCCCGTTATTTTGTACAGGTCCGCTTGTAAGGTTTCCACATCCCGCATAGAAGATGTTGGCAAGCTTAGTTTAGTATCATCCGCAAATACTGAGATTGTACTAAATATCCCCTCCTCTAGATCATTTATGAATAAATTAAACAGGATTGGTCCCAGGACAGAACCCTGGGGGACCCCACTTTCCACACCCGCCCAATCCGAGTACTCCCCATTAATCATCACCCTCTGGACTCTCCCCTGGAGCCAGTTCTCTATCCAGGTACTCACCTTATGGTCCATACCTACCTTCCTTAGTTTGTACAGTAAGCGTTTGTGGGGAACGGTGTCAAAGGCTTTTGCAAAGTCCAGATACACCACATCCACAGGCTTTCCTTTATCTAGGTGGCAGCTCACTTCATCGTAGAAGGTTAATAGATTGGTTTGGCAAGAACGATTTTTCATAAATCAATGCTGATTACTACTAATAATACAGTTTTCATTACTAAAGTCTTGTATGTGGTCCCTTAACATCCCCTCTAAAATCTTGCAGACTACAGATGTTAGGCTGACCGGCCTATAGTTACCCGGGATACACCTCGGCCCCTTTTTAAATATTGGTACCACGTTGGCTTTTTTCCAATCAGCTGGCACCATACCCGTCTGTAAACTATCCTTAAAGATCAAGAATAATGGTCTGGCAAACACCTGGCTGAGCTCTTTAAGAACCCTCGGGTGCAAGCCATCCGGTCCCGGTGATTTATTTATGTTAAGTTTCTCTAGTTTAGTTTTAAGTCTATCTTCTGTTAGCCATGGCGGTACTTCCTGAGGTGTGTTGTTTAGTTCAGCCTTACAAGCTAGGTTCGTGTAGCCCCCTGATTCTTTTGTGAAGACTGAAGAGAAGAAATTATTTAACACTTCCGCCTTTTCTCTGTCCTCAGTGGCCATATTTCCTTTGTCATCTTTTATGGGGCCAATGTGTTCTGGCCTCGCTTTCTTACTGTTTATATACTTAAAGAACTTCTTGGGGTTCTTTTTACTCTCCTCCGCTATATGTCTCTCGTGTTCTATTTTAGCCGCCCTGATTTCGTTTTTACATTTCTTATTACACTCTTTGTAATGCTTAAATGCTGCCAATGACCCCTCAGTCTTGTATTTTTTGAAGGCCTTTTCTTTAGCACTAATATGCATTTTTATGTTAGAGTTTAGCCACCCAGGGTTTAATTTTGCTCTTTTAAATTTATTTCCCTTTGGAATGCACTGGTCAATCCCCTTGTTAAGTATGCTCTTGAAGCACTCCCATTTTTCCTCCGTGTTCTTTGTTCCCAGGGTTCTATCCCAATTGATATTTTCTAGCAGCGAGCGCAGTTTTGGGAAATTGGCTCTTTTGAAATTCAGCGTCCTTATATTACCCCTCTGCTTCCTATAACTGTAATTAATACTGAAACTTATTGACCTATGGTCACTGTTTCCTAAGTTGCCCCGTATTTCTATATTCGTGAGCAGGTCTGTATTGTTGGTAATCAGTAGGTCAAGTACCGCATTGTTTCTCGTCGGTGCATTCACCATCTGACCCATGAAATTATCCTGCAAAACATTTAGGAACTGCCTAGCCTTGGCTGAGTGTGCGGTTCCTTCTGCCCAGTCTATATGAGGATAATTAAAGTCCCCCATCATAATGACATTTCCAATCCTTGCTGCCAATCCTGTAAAATGAGGTCCGCCTCCCCCTCCTCCCTCTGGTTGGGGGGCCTATAGCATACGCCCAATATTAACTTCCCCACCGTGCCTTCCCTTTGAAGCTCTACCCATAGGGATTCTGCCTCGTCCTTAGCTCCATTATTAATATCATCCCACATATTTACCTGTACACTGTTGTTAATATACAGACATACCACTCCCCCTTTTTTACCTTCTCTATCTCTGCGATAAAAGGGAATACCCCTGAATGGTCGCCATCCAATCATGAGAGCTGACGAACCAAGTCTCTGTTATCCCCACAAAATCTAAGTCCTCCTCAAACATCAGCAGCTCCAGCTCTCCCATCTTGTTGGCCAGGCTTCTGGCATTGGTAAACAAACCTCTTAATTTTGACCGGTTACATATATCCTCATTTGATGTTTTTAGGCTGCTCTCTTGATTTTTCCCCATACCCACCCTGGGTATAGGAGCTCCGAACACCCTACCGCTAATGCCCCCATTTCTGCCCTCTGAAACTTGCTTTCCACTAGCTAATTCTACATCTGTACCCTCCCCCCATCACCTAGTTTAAAAGCCCCTCTAACTTTGCGTAGTATGCAAACTCAGAGTCGTGCAGCAGACGCTGTTCAACCTGACCCACCCAGTGAACAGAGCATCTGGAGCGGAGCTTCAGTCTGGGATGGGGGTTGGGAGGAGGCAGAGAAGAGGGAGAGCAAGGGGCCGAGTTGCTGCACTATGGGCCTCTGGGTTGTACTTGCCCCCTGGGCCAAAATTTGCCAGTCAGCCACTGATCTCTAGCCACATAAACAAACTTCTTATCATGCTGCAAAGACCATAGCTCCAATGTGATTGAGCCCCAAGGACACATTCACACACAGAGTGCATTTCTTTGCCCAGAAGACCACAGATGTTTGTGGACATCTACAGGCAGGCAGCAGCCTGTGCGAACCAATGGCAGGCTGGCACTGTGGTTAAACACATGTATTCACACACCCTGGAAGCAAACTGGGCTGCTCTTAAATCCCTGTAAGCATGTAACTGCGCAGATGTGCACTTACATGCATACAGCAATAGTGTCTGGTAATAGTTAGAACAATTTCCCAAACAAAATTAAACAAAAGATTACCCACACTATATGTATCTTGAATCCATAGGATTCACCATGAACCCAAACCTTATCTCAACCGATAATAATAATTTACTACGGTGGTCCCTTACTAATCCTTTACCATAATGGAAGTTAAACTGATTGGTCTATAAATATTGTATTCAAATTGTATTTTGTTTTTTTTTTATTATCTATATACAGTATACAGTATGAATGAAGTAACGTAGACTGGCTTTTTTGCTGGTAAAACCCATCCGTTCCCTGTGATTTTTGGTGCATTTTTACATGTGAACTTATATAATGCATGTGAATACTATTCTCATATTTTACATCAGTAACACCCTGTTTCTTTGTTAACTCAGAGCTGTTAACTTAAACATATTACATTTTTAGGGGGGACTCTATATGCTGAGACCTTAAATTTTGCTATTAATATATTTACAGCATTTTTTAAAGGGATTTGTTATATTAGGTTTTACATGCTACCTTTCATTTTTCATTTTTGCTAATTAAAATTTCCTTTTTTAAGCTCTTAATACATTGTTTGTAACTTTTGAATAATAAAAATGACTTCCCAGATCTTTCAATTGCTTTTTATCTTTTTTTTTTACTATTATAGGTAAATCATATTTTTAAACATTTAGTCTACAGGAATTAACAGTGTAATATTATAATAAATTTATTTTAGTACCCTTATTTATGTTTTCTTTTCTTGTCTTTTTTTTTATTTTACAATATTTCCTCCCAAGCTATGTTGCCCCATTTACATTACTGCATTGAGAAAAGGCCCATTTTACCACAATGCACTGTAATAACTGAAACCCAGTGCAGTGCCTTTCATTTTTAATGACACCCTCTAGGCACTCTGGCATTGCAACACAACCCACTTACCTTTCAGTGCACTGTGAATCATCTCTGGGTTGTGATGCATTGCAATGATGCAAATAATGCAATGATGCATGTCTTTAAAATATGTGTTGCAATGCAATGGAAGCCTATTTAAAGTTATTATACTGCCTTAATGCAAGACACATAAAAATGCATGCAGGAAGACACTGCAATACACTACAACAGTCTGAGTAGGTCCAATGTTTGAAAGTGGCATTAAGATTTTTTTTTTACCAAGTTACGAGTTGCTGTTTTTCCAGTGTATGCCTGCTTTTGTAAGCCAAGCATGAGCTAGTTGTATTAAAAATAAATTTGTTTTTGATTTCTGTTTAAAAACTGTTTCTCATGGCACCACTGTCCACAGTTAGATACCAAATAGGAATGAGATTTGAATTTGGGTTAAACTCAGAAACTGTGAAAAAGCTGTCCAACTAGCCCATCCAAATACCCAACTGCTACAATATAAACAACAAACTGTGAGTGACATTGTTGACTTAATATCATCATGACCATATTTGTTGTCATCCAGGACACCTGGGTCTGTTTTTATATTACAGCACTATTGAGGCAGTATTGTTAAGCAATGGGTTCATAATGGTGGTGGGTAAACATGATAAAGAGGTGGGTTATTGGTAATGGATCTACATTGCTGCTAGGTGACCTTATTGAAAAAGTATTTATGTTATTATTTACTTTTTTTTTTTTTTTTTTTTAATAATGGACTTTTTCAAAGTGTCTTTGTGTTTATTTGGTTTAGATTTTTTGGGGGAAGGAGTAATAAGGACAACAAATGAGGCTACTAGATTCTTCACCACACCCCCACACCCTTCTGCATAATGAATGTGGGGAAGAGGCCCTTGTCCAAAAAAATTGGAATGAGGTAACATAAAAAGTCTCTTTCCAATGTTGAAAGCCATGTGGCCTTGCCAGGCACCTTGCTCAAGGTTCAGGGACAAGGGTCTCTTCCACACATCTGGTCCCCAAGAGGATGTGAGGATTTGCAGGGAGAGACAAATTAATATGGAAGACCTCTTTTTTATAAGGGAGCCCCCAGATATATACCTCCTATATGTAATGAGTAAAGGGAAATATGAGAACCTAAATGCCCCCAGAAACTTAGAGGTACTATGAAAGAATGACCTGCAGAAAAAAGTAAAATTTGGCAGCTGAGGAGCAGCTGCAGAAACATTAGGTACAGCAAATTAACAGTGTGGGAGCACCACAATACAGCACAAACATTGACAAGCAATGCAGGATTGACCTCACAGAAAATTGCACCCAGTTGCCAGCTGAGGAACAGCTGCTGAAAAATTAAATGTTGGCACCTGGACAGTGCAGGAACATCAGAATAAGGAATTATAGACAGCAAGGGATGGTAAAACTGGAAGGTATGTAGCAGTAAAAAAAAAAATGAATGTATCAGGCCAGTAGAAGTGGCTGCTAATAGTGGCAAGATGTGGTAATGGTGGCAGGAGATTTGAAATTGATACTGAAGAAGTATTTAAGGTTTTTAATAATAAAAATGTCATACTTAGCTGCTCTGTGCGATGGTACCCTGATCCTTCAATTGTTGGATCCTCTGCTGGTGGTCATGACACCTTCCCCCTGCTAAGTGCCCCCATAGCAAGTGGCTTGTCATCTATCTTTTTCCCCCCTGGGTCAATGGCCCTGCCGCTCGCTCCATCCCTCCCAGGGCACACGATCTTTCCCCCCCCCCCTGCCTTCTTAAGTCGGCAAAGTAATTTTTCTTGGCTTCCTTGGGGCGATTTTGTGCGCATCTGCATGGGCCGTTGTGAGCTGGAGGCTTCTCGATTGTGACCCCATTTGGAAAAAAAAGAAGTCAGTGTTGGATTTCTCCTGTTATTGTTTTTTACTTACCTGCTTCTTTTCCTCCTATCTAATCCTACACCCCACTACCCCTTTTAATTTTGGTGATGGCCCTCATCCAGTTCATCTGTGCACCCATCTAGAGACCGTTACCCACACTCCGAGATTACTGATATTGCATTTTTATTCCCACACCCACGACAATTCCTCTATCCTAACTACCCTCCATGAAGTTAGTATCCTGGAATGTTAAGGGACTTAGGTCCCCTCTTAAGTGCATGAAAGTCCTGCGCCACCTGCACAGACTACATGCTGACATTGCCCTGCTGCAGGAGACACACCTCACCTCCTCAGACTTCCATCGGCTTCGGAAGCTCTGGGTGGGTGAGGTGCTGGGCTCCGCAGCTTTAGGCCGCAAAGCTGGGGTCATTATATTAATCCACAAACGTCTGTCCTGTGAAGTTCTATCAGTCACATCGGACGAACATGGCCATTTCTGTACGGCACACATTCGGACCGGCACAACAGAATTGTTGATATCCAATGTTTATGCCCCGAACACACCGGGCAAACCTTTTTTTGAGAAACCTACCGCACATCTCCTAACTTTCCCTCAACTTCCCCATCTTATAGGCAATCGGTCCTCTCATAAATCAACGTTTCCCACCTCCGCAGAAACAGCTCCAACCCTCCTTGCCTCGCTTGCTGACACGCTTCATCTCGCGGAAGTTTGGCGTCTTCATCATCCCACGGATAGGGATTTTACCTTTTATTCCTCATCATCATGTTTTTTCGCGGATAGATTACATCTTATGTACTAATAATCTCATGCACTATGTGACCCTCCCGACCATCCATGACATTGCCGTTTCGGACCACGCACCGATCTCTATCATCATTGACCTCCCTGACACCCCTTTCACCCCAAATATTTGGCGGTTCCCCTCTTATCTGGCCCAGAACAACTTTCAGTCCTACTTGACGAAGGCATGGAGGAATACGAAATGACAAACGCCCTCTCACTTGACAATCCCCATCTATTTTGGGAAGCTGGTAAGGCCTTCCTTAGAGGCAAAATTATCTTCTACACTAGTGCATACAAAAGACAATCCATGCAACGCTATAAGGCGGCAAGCATGCACCTGAGACTGGCTCAAAGAGCCCTCCTCGCGCAAACCAATCCCACAGCCAGAGATGACTGGCAGGAAGCTAAACGCGCTATCGACTCTTGGACTACCACACTAGAACTTATCAAACATAAATGCTTCGCAGCCACTTGCATAGATTTGGCAATAAGGTCTGAAAGCTCATATCTAGACTATGCAAACCTCCCTTTCGTCCCACCCATATTGTAGCTCTGCGCAACTCCAGCGGTACAATAGAACGTACCCCTAAGCGGATCAGCGAGGCGATGTTGGAATACTATTCCATGCTTTATGCTAAAGACCCTATTGACCCCCGAGTGCCCGCAAGTTCTTGCAACGTACTACACTACCTAAATTGTCCCCGTTACAACTCGAAGCTCTAAATGCCCCTATTTCATCAGATGAACTGCGTGCTACTATAAAATCCTTACCCTCTAATAAAGCACCTGCCCCCAACGGATTTACCGGCGAATTCTTCAAATCCTTTCAAGACATGATCCAACCCACTCTCCGTCGGGCTTACACTAACATTTGAGAAGGCGGTGATTATCTGCCGACAGGTAATCAGGCTTTAATAAAACTGTTAGCGGAAAAAGGAAAGGACCCCCTTGACCCAGGGGCTTATCGCCCAATCTCACTCCTAAATTTAGATGTAAAAATTCTATCAAAACTTGTGGCTACCAGATTAGCTAATCTTCTACCCTCTTTAATCCACTCGGCCCAATCAGGATTTGTAAAAGACAGAACGGCCATGCTAAATATCCGCAAGGTTCTCGTGCTTTTGGAACAAACTCGGCTCCACCCTGGGGAAGACCTGGCCATCATCACCTTAGACGCGGAGAAGGCCTTTGACAACGTGGGCTTCCACTGGTTGTCAATGGTCCTTAACAACATGGGCTTCTCTGGGGCCTTTACCCATTTGATTGAATCCATGTATAAGGCTCCTACAGCCAGACTGGTGGTGGCGGGTCTCCTCACAGGGAAATTTAGCCTGCATAAAGGCACGAGACAAGGTTGCCCCCTCTCGCCCTTACTCTTTAACTTAGCCTTAGAACCATTATCCCTATATCTAGCAGACCAAGCCCTTTTACATGGCGTCAAGGTGGGGGCGACCATGGACTCCGTACGGCCCTTTTTGCCGATGACGTTCTCATCTTCACATCCAACCCGGCTTCTGATATACCCACTATAAAATCCATCTTCAACACTTTTAAAATCTGTTCAGGTCTCTGCATTAATTACCAAAAAAGCGAAATACTACCTCCCACTTGTTGTCCACAGACTTCGATATTCTCTATTGCCAAAACACACATAACCTATTTAGGAATCAAAATTGGTAAAACTCCCTCCTCATTGTATACGCTAAATTATCCCCCGTTAATATCCAAAATTGTACACGAAATGGGCAGCTGGATGGAATTGCCTCTCTCTCTCCTTGGCAGATGTCACCTGGTCAAGATGGTCAGCTTTGCAAAGCTGCTTTATGCGATGCAGACCCTGCCTCTGTTGCTGAAACACAAGGATGTTCAGGCATTGAACACAGCTATTTCTCGCTTTATTTGGAGAGGCAGGCGTCCGAGGATATCTCTTAAGAAATTGCACCTGCACAGGAGAGAAGGGGGCATTGGTCTCCCCAACACTAGAGTTTACAACTTTTCATGCTTGCTGAGGATATGTATTGATTGGATAACTCAGTCCAACCGCTACTCTTTGTATTCATTGGAGGCTACCATGGTATACCCTATCTCTCTATTGGCCTTGCTACACTGCAAATGGAAAACTTTGGCTCCTGCCCTTCAACATAATGTACTGCTCAGTGATACTGCCATTGCCTGGAGGGAACTTAGAAAACTCCTACATCTTCCCCTCCACATTTCTCGGCACCTCCGGATTCAGGGAAACCCTATGTTTCCACCAGGCACGGACTCCGGTATCTTTTCCCTTTGGAAGACAAACGGTCTCACAAAATTTTCGGATCTGTGCGATTTTACCTTTGGCGTCCCTTTGGGCTTCTCTGCTGTAGCCAAAACCTTTTCCCTACCAATTTCTCATCACTTTTACTACAGACAATGTTTAAGCTTTCTTCGCAATTGTGGATCTGATTATAACCGCTTCCGCCACTCCATCCTAGACGATTTCCTTACTGACAATTTGAACACCATTTCGGGCATGTATAAACCGCAACTTCTGAAGTCCACACCTCCTTTATCTCAATCGTCAGTTCTGACCTGGGGTAAAGCCTTTCCACACCCGGATCTCCTCTGCAGACTTCAAGCAGGACTTATTGCAACCCTTCGCCTGACTCCGAACAAGACTTGGAGGGAAACTCAACTGCGCATATTGCACCGTGCCTATATGCAGTTCTCCACGGATCCTCACAACCCACAAAGTGCGATGTGTCCCCACTGCAAAACCCCATGCCCTACCCTAGCTCACAGCTTCTGGCAATGCATGGCTATTTCCAACTTCTGGGACCACGTTCTATCCTATATAGGGTTGAGCGGACACCTAGATGTCCGTGTTCGACGGGTTCGGCCGAACTTTAAAAAAAAGTCCGGGTCCGTGTCCCGGACTTTTACCGAACTTTTCCCGGACACCGAACCCCATTGAAGTCAATGGGGACCCGAACTTTAAGGCACTAAAATGGCTCTAAAACACCAAAGGAAAGGGCTAGAGTGCTGCAAATGGCAGCAAAACGTAATTAAGAGCATGGCAAGTGCTCTGCAAACAAATGTGGATAGGGAAATAACTTAAAACAACAAAAAAAAACAGAAAAATAAAACAATGTTCTTCTTCATCTCTGAAGGACGAGGCCCATATGGAGTAGGAGGGAGGTTGAGGTGGTGGTGGATGTGGCGGTGACATAGGCGTGCGCACAGGGTGTGCTGGGTGTGCCTGGGCACACCCTAATCACCTAGGGCACATAGCATTGCCAGTGAGGAGATGGGAAAGATCTCCCTGGGACCTGCTCTGCTCTATTTCTCCTTGCCTACAGGTACATGGCCCCGATACATTACTCTCCCTGCTGGCAAACACATGCATGTGTATTTCAACTTTGGGGTGCACACCTTAATGCAATAGGCTGCGCACACCTATGGGCGGTGTAGGTGGAAGCGGCGGTGGAGGAGGACCAGGGCCGGATTAACAGCATCATGGGCTTGGTGCTGAGGATTTTGAAGGGCCTTAAGGGCCGTGCCTTGCCATGCACCCAGAGGAGGAAGGGTGCAGCCATGCATGCCTAATTCAACATGGGATGCTGTCTCTGAAGCCCATAAACACATCCATGCATCGCCAACTGTCCCTCCTTGTCCGGCCTTCACGCTGTGTGGGGAGGTTCTGAGGGTGCTGCCTGGGGAAGCGAGCATAGAAGCCAGACTTCTGTGTTTACAAGTGACAGAAGAGCGGTAACAGTGAATATGGCCAACCCGGGGCCTATATAAAAGGTAGGGGCCTGGAGCTGCAGCTCCAATAGCCCCTACATTAATCTGGCCCTGAGGAGGAGGACGAGGTAGCCAACACTGCTTCTTTTCAAAAATTTTAAATGAGGGTACACCCCAAAAGAGTGAGAAAGAGCAAAAATGGAACAATGGGTGGGTAAGGTCGGTATCCATTGCTATTCTGCATAAGGTACGGAAAAGTCCCGTGGGATCCATGCCTGGTTCATTTTAATGAACGTGAGCTTGTCCACATTGTCTCTGGACAGGCGGCTGCGCTTGTCTGTTATAACGCCCCCAGCCGTGCTAAATACCCGTTCAGATAATACACTGGCTGCAGGGCACGCCAGCACCTCCAAGGCGTAAAGGGCAAGCTCAGGCCATGTGCCCAATTTGGAGACCCAGAAGTTGAAGGGGGCAGACCCGTCATTCACTACATGTAGGCGTGTGCACACATACTGCTCCACCATGTTGGTAAAATGCTGCCTCCTGCTAAGACGTTCCATCTGAGCTGCTGGTGCTGCTGTTTGTTGTGGCGTGCTGACAAAGCTTTTCCACATTTCGGCCATGCTAACCCTGCCTTCTGAGGTGCTGGCGGTGCCCTGGTTGCGTTGGCGACCTCCTCCTCCTCCTCCTCTGCCTTGTGCTTCCACTGTGGCCCCGCTGTCAGATGGGAATGCCAGCAGCATGGCGTCTACCAGCGTGCGCTTGTACTCGCGCATCTTGCGATCGCGCTCCAGTGAGTGAATTAAGGACGGTACGTTGTCCTTGTAACGGGGATCCAGCAGCGTGGCCACCCAGTAATCAGCACAAGTTAGAATGTGGGCAACTCGGCGGTCGTTGTGGAGACACTGCAGCATGTAATCGCTCATGTGTGCCAGGCTGCCCAGAGGCAACGAAAGGCTGTCCTCTGTGGGAGGTGTATCGTCCGTGTCCTCTGTATCCCCCCAGCCACGCACCAGTGATGGCCATGAGCTGGCCTGGGTGCCACCCTGCTGTGAACACGGTTCCATCTCCTCCTCCAGCTCCTCCTCCTCCTCATCCTCCTCATCCTCCAGAACTGTGCCCCTGCTGGACAATTGCGTCCCTGGCGTTTGCGTGTGCAGGAACCCACCCTCGGAGCCCCTTGCGAATGACTGCCCTGAAAGCCTTGGAAATGTTACCTCTTCATCCTCCTCCTCCTCCTCATCCTGTGCCACATCCTCTTCCATCATCGCCCGAATTGTTTTTTCAAGGAGGCATAGAAGTGGGATAGTTAAGCTGAGAACGGCGTCATTGCCACTGGCCATGTTGGTGGAGTACTCAAAACAGCGCAACAAGGCACACAGGTCTCGCATGGAGGCCCAGTTAAATTAAATAGCGGAATAGAAAATATGATCCAAAAAAAGTGTATGTATATCACACGTACACAACCACACTGGGCCCCAATTACTATTGTTTGTACCCCTAAAAGGCTAGATGAGGAGTAGGGGGAGTATGGAACAGGCAGCACCCTCAAACCTTCAGAAGTATGAGATGAACCCCAACAACTTGGAAAGGTGGATCTCTCTCACACGTACCAACACAGACTATCCCCCAATTTAACTGATCCCCAAAGGTTTTTGATTAAATAGCGGAATAGAAAATATGATCCAAAAAAAGTGTATGTATATCACACGTACACAACCACACTAGGCCCCAATTACTATTGTTTGTACCCCTAAAAGGCTAGGAGTAGGGGGAGTATGGAACAGGCAGCACCCTCAAACCTTCAGAAGTATGAGATGAACCCCAACAACTTGGAAAGGTGGAGCTCTCTCACACGTACCAACACAGACTATCCCCCAATTTAACTGATCCCCAAAGGTTTTTGATTAAATAGCGGAATAGAAAATATGATCCAAAAAAAGTGTATGTATATCACACGTACACAACCACACTGGGCCCCAATTACTATTGTTTGTACCCCTAAAAGGCTAGATGAGGAGTAGGGGGAGTATGGAACAGGCAGCACCCTCAAACCTTCAGAAGTATGAGATGAACCCCAACAACTTGGAAAGGTGGATCTCTCTCACACGTACCAACACAGACTATCCCCCAATTTAACTGATCCCCAAAGGTTTTTGATTAAATAGCGGAATAGAAAATATGATCCAAAAAAAGTGTATGTATATCACACGTACACAACCACACTAGGCCCCAATTACTATTGTTTGTACCCCTAAAAGGCTAGGAGTAGGGGGAGTATGGAACAGGCAGCACCCTCAAACCTTCAGAAGTATGAGATGAACCCCAACAACTTGGAAAGGTGGATCTCTCTCACACGTACCAACACAGACTATCCCCCAATTTAACTGATCCCCAAAGGTTTTTGATTAAATAGCGGAATAGAAAATATGATCCAAAAAAAGTGTATGTATATCACACGTACACAACCACACTAGGCCCCAATTACTATTGTTTGTACCCCTAAAAGGCTAGGAGTAGGGGGAGTATGGAACAGGCAGCACCCTCAAACCTTCAGAAGAATGAGATGAACCCCAACAACTTGGAAAGGTGGATCTCTCTCACACGTACCAACACAGACTATCCCCCAATTTAACTGATCCCCAAAGGTTTTTGATTAAATAGCGGAATAGAAAATATGATCCAAAAAAAGTGTATGTATATCACACGTACACAACCACACTGGGCCCCAATTACTATTGTTTGTACCCCTAAAAGGCTAGATGAGGAGTAGGGGGAGTATGGAACAGGCAGCACCCTCAAACCTTCAGAAGTATGAGATGAACCCCAACAACTTGGAAAGGTGGATCTCTCTCACACGTACCAACACAGACTATCCCCCAATTTAACTGATCCCCAAAGGTTTTTGATTAAATAGCGGAATAGAAAATATGATCCAAAAAAAGTGTATGTATATCACACGTACACAACCACACTAGGCCCCAATTACTATTGTTTGTACCCCTAAAAGGCTAGGAGTAGGGGGAGTATGGAACAGGCAGCACCCTCAAACCTTCAGAAGTATGAGATGAACCCCAACAACTTGGAAAGGTGGATCTCTCTCACACGTACCAACACAGACTATCCCCCAATTTAACTGATCCCCAAAGGTTTTTGATTAAATAGCGGAATAGAAAATATGATCCAAAAAAAGTGTATGTATATCACACGTACACAACCACACTAGGCCCCAATTACTATTGTTTGTACCCCTAAAAGGCTAGGAGTAGGGGGAGTATGGAACAGGCAGCACCCTCAAACCTTCAGAAGTATGAGATGAACCCCAACAACTTGGAAAGGTGGATCTCTCTCACACGTACCAACACAGACTATCCCCCAATTTAACTGATCCCCAAAGGTTTTTGATTAAATAGCGGAATAGAAAATATGATCCAAAAAAAGTGTATGTATATCACACGTACACAACCACACTGGGCCCCAATTACTATTGTTTGTACCCCTAAAAGGCTAGATGAGGAGTAGGGGGAGTATGGAACAGGCAGCACCCTCAAACCTTCAGAAGTATGAGATGAACCCCAACAACTTGGAAAGGTGGATCTCTCTCACACGTACCAACACAGACTATCCCCCAATTTAACTGATCCCCAAAGGTTTTTGATTAAATAGCGGAATAGAAAATATGATCCAAAAAAAGTGTATGTATATCACACGTACACAACCACACTAGGCCCCAATTACTATTGTTTGTACCCCTAAAAGGCTAGGAGTAGGGGGAGTATGGAACAGGCAGCACCCTCAAACCTTCAGAAGTATGAGATGAACCCCAACAACTTGGAAAGGTGGATCTCTCTCACACGTACCAACACAGACTATCCCCCAATTTAACTGATCCCCAAAGGTTTTTGATTAAATAGCGGAATAGAAAATATGATCCAAAAAAAGTGTATGTATATCACACGTACACAACCACACTAGGCCCCAATTACTATTGTTTGTACCCCTAAAAGGCTAGATGAGGAGTAGGGGGGGTATGGAACAGGCAGCACCCTCAAACCTTCAGAAGTATGAGATGAACCCCAACAACTTGGAAAGGTGGATCTCTCTCACACGTACCAACACAGACTATCCCCCAATTTAACTGATCCCCAAAGGTTTTTGATTAAATAGCGGAATAGAAAATATGATCCAAAAAAAGTGTATGTATATCACACGTACACAACCACACTAGGCCCCAATTACTATTGTTTGTACCCCTAAAAGGCTAGATGAGGAGTAGGGGGGGTATGGAACAGGCAGCACCCTCAAACCTTCAGAAGTATGAGATGAACCCCAACAACTTGGAAAGGTGGATCTCTCTCACACGTACCAACACAGACTATCCCCCAATTTAACTGATCCCCAAAGGTTTTTGATTAAATAGCGGAATAGAAAATATGATCCAAAAAAAGTGTATGTATATCACACGTACACAACCACACTGGGCCCCAATTACTATTGTTTGTACCCCTAAAAGGCTAGATGAGGAGTAGGGGGAGTATGGAACAGGCAGCACCCTCAAACCTTCAGAAGTATGAGATGAACCCCAACAACTTGGAAAGGTGGATCTCTCTCACACGTACCAACACAGACTATCCCCCAATTTAACTGATCCCCAAAGGTTTTTGATTAAATAGCGGAATAGAAAATATGATCCAAAAAAAGTGTATGTATATCACACGTACACAACCACACTAGGCCCCAATTACTATTGTTTGTACCCCTAAAAGGCTAGGAGTAGGGGGAGTATGGAACAGGCAGCACCCTCAAACCTTCAGAAGTATGAGATGAACCCCAACAACTTGGAAAGGTGGATCTCTCTCACACGTACCAACACAGACTATCCCCCAATTTAACTGATCCCCAAAGGTTTTTGATTAAATAGCGGAATAGAAAATATGATCCAAAAAAAGTGTATGTATATCACACGTACACAACCACACTAGGCCCCAATTACTATTGTTTGTACCCCTAAAAGGCTAGGAGTAGGGGGAGTATGGAACAGGCAGCACCCTCAAACCTTCAGAAGTATGAGATGAACCCCAACAACTTGGAAAGGTGGATCTCTCTCACACGTACCAACACAGACTATCCCCCAATTTAACTGATCCCCAAAGGTTTTTGATTAAATAGCGGAATAGAAAATATGATCCAAAAAAAGTGTATGTATATCACACGTACACAACCACACTGGGCCCCAATTACTATTGTTTGTACCCCTAAAAGGCTAGATGAGGAGTAGGGGGAGTATGGAACAGGCAGCACCCTCAAACCTTCAGAAGTATGAGATGAACCCCAACAACTTGGAAAGGTGGATCTCTCTCACACGTACCAACACAGACTATCCCCCAATTTAACTGATCCCCAAAGGTTTTTGATTAAATAGCGGAATAGAAAATATGATCCAAAAAAAGTGTATGTATATCACACGTACACAACCACACTAGGCCCCAATTACTATTGTTTGTACCCCTAAAAGGCTAGGAGTAGGGGGAGTATGGAACAGGCAGCACCCTCAAACCTTCAGAAGTATGAGATGAACCCCAACAACTTGGAAAGGTGGATCTCTCTCACACGTACCAACACAGACTATCCCCCAATTTAACTGATCCCCAAAGGTTTTTGATTAAATAGCGGAATAGAAAATATGATCCAAAAAAAGTGTATGTATATCACACGTACACAACCACACTAGGCCCCAATTACTATTGTTTGTACCCCTAAAAGGCTAGATGAGGAGTAGGGGGGGTATGGAACAGGCAGCACCCTCAAACCTTCAGAAGTATGAGATGAACCCCAACAACTTGGAAAGGTGGATCTCTCTCACACGTACCAACACAGACTATCCCCCAATTTAACTGATCCCCAAAGGTTTTTGATTAAATAGCGGAATAGAAAATATGATCCAAAAAAAGTGTATGTATATCACACGTACACAACCACACTAGGCCCCAATTACTATTGTTTGTACCCCTAAAAGGCTAGATGAGGAGTAGGGGGGGTATGGAACAGGCAGCACCCTCAAACCTTCAGAAGTATGAGATGAACCCCAACAACTTGGAAAGGTGGATCTCTCTCACACGTACCAACACAGACTATCCCCCAATTTAACTGATCCCCAAAGGTTTTTGATTAAATAGCGGAATAGAAAATATGATCCAAAAAAAGTGTATGTATATCACACGTACACAACCACACTAGGCCCCAATTACTATTGTTTGTACCCCTAAAAGGCTAGGAGTAGGGGGAGTATGGAACAGGCAGCACCCTCAAACCTTCAGAAGTATGAGATGAACCCCAACAACTTGGAAAGGTGGATCTCTCTCACACGTACCAACACAGACTATCCCCCAATTTAACTGATCCCCAAAGGTTTTTGATTAAATAGCGGAATAGAAAATATGATCCAAAAAAAGTGTATGTATATCACACGTACACAACCACACTAGGCCCCAATTACTATTGTTTGTACCCCTAAAAGGCTAGGAGTAGGGGGAGTATGGAACAGGCAGCACCCTCAAACCTTCAGAAGTATGAGATGAACCCCAACAACTTGGAAAGGTGGATCTCTCTCACACGTACCAACACAGACTATCCCCCAATTTAACTGATCCCCAAAGGTTTTTGATTAAATAGCGGAATAGAAAATATGATCCAAAAAAAGTGTATGTATATCACACGTACACAACCACACTAGGCCCCAATTACTATTGTTTGTACCCCTAAAAGGCTAGATGAGGAGTAGGGGGAGTATGGAACAGGCAGCACCCTCAAATCTTCAGAAGTATGAGATTGTGTTCACTGTACCCCACAAAGATTGAGTTCACTGCACCCCACAATGATTGTGTTCACTGCACCCCACAAAGATTGTGTTCACTGCACCTCACAAAGATTGTGTTCACTGTACCCCCCAAAGATTGTGTTCACTGCACCCCACAAAGATTCTGTTCACTGTACCCCACAAAGATTGTGTTCACTGCACCCTAAAAGGATGTTGTTCACTGCACCCCACAAAGATTGTGTTCACTGCACCCTAAAAGGATGTTGTTCACTGCACCCCAAAAAGATTGTGTTCACTGTACCCCCCCAAAGATTGTGTTCACTGCACCCCACAAAGATTGTGTTCACTGCACCCCAAAAAGATTGTGTTCACTGTACCCCCCAAAGATTGTGTTCACTGCACCCCAAAAAGATTGTGTTCACTGTACCCCCCAAAGATTGTGTTCACTGCAACCCACAAAGATTCTGTTCACTGTACCCCACAAAGATTGTGTTCACTGCACCCCAAAAAGATTGTGTTCACTGTACCCCCCCAAAGATTGTGTTCACTGCACCCCACAAAGATTCTGTTCACTGCACCCCACAAAGGATTTTGTTCACTGCACCCCAAAAAGATTGTGTTCACTGCACCCCAAAAAGGATTTTGATCACTGCACCCCAAAAAGGATGTTGTTCACTGCACCCCAAAAATGATTTTGTTCACTCCACCCCAAAAAGATTGTGTTCACTGCACCCCACAAAGATTGTGTTCACTGCACCCCAAAAAGATTGTGTTCACTGTACCCCCCAAAGATTGTGTTCACTGCACCCCACAAAGATTGTGTTCACTGCACCCCAAAAAGATTGTGTTCACTGCACCCCAAAAAGGATGTTGTTCACTGCACCCCAAAAAGGATGTTGTTCACTCCACCCCAAAAAGATTGTGTTCACTGCACCCCACAAAGATTGTGTTCACTGCACCCCAAAAAGATTGTGTTCACTGCACCCCAAAAATGATTTTGTTCACTGCACCCCAAAAAGGATTTTGTTCACTGCACCCCAAAAAGGATGTTGTTCACTCCACCCCAAAAAGATTGTGTTCACTGCACCCCAAAAAGATTGTGTTCACTGCACCCCACAAAGGATTTTGTTCACTGCACCCCAAAAAGATTGTGTTCACTGCACCCCAAAAAGGATGTTGTTCACTGCACCCCAAAAAGGATTTTGTTCACTGCACCCCAAAAAGATTGTGTTCACTGCACCCCACAAAGGATTTTGTTCACTGCACCCCACAAAGATTGTGTTCACTGCACACCAAAAAGGATTGTGTTCACTGCACCCCAAAAAGATTTTGTTCACTGCACCCCAAAAAGATTGTGTTCACTGCAGCCCAAAAAGATTGTGTTCACTGCAGCCCAAAAAGATTGTGTTCACTGCAGCCCAAAAAGATTGTGTTCACTGCAGCTCACACACAGAAAAATGGATGTGGATCACTGACACCTGCCTATCTCCAATCCCACACCACACAGCAATATCGATTGTAGTTTGTAGAACACAGTTTCCCTAAAATTCAGCAGACTCTGTCCCTAACAGGATTGAGAAGAGATCGTAGATCAGGATTGAGTGCAGATTCACCCCACCCCCCACACAGCAATATCGATTGTAGTTTGTAGAAGACACTGACCCTATAATTCAGCAGACTCTATCCCTAAAATGCCTACAACTCGCCCTGCCTAAACACTCCGACCTGTCCCTCAATTCTATCCGGACACAAATGGTTTTTTCCTGCCTATCTTTCCCTAATCAGCAGCCAGCACATTGATGTGTGCTCTGTCCCTTAGCTAAGCAGCAGAATGACGCTGCTGCGGCGGCTGCCTCGAACTTATAAAGACTTGGTCACATGCTTCAGACGGCCAATCACAGCTACTAAGACATTTGCAGGCATGGCTGGGATGGCTTAAGGCACACCAGTTAAACGATTGTTGATTGGCTGTTGAAAGCCCGCCATGAAAAGAGCGCCAAAGCATGCAAAACCCGGAAATAAAACGACCGAACACGGATTTTTACCCGAACATACAGTAAAGTGTCCGTGTCCGTGTTCGGGTAAAAAAAATCCAATTATTCGGTACGAACACGAATAATACAGTCCGTGTTCGCTCAACACTAATCCTATATCCAGTGGCGTAGCGTGGGTTGTCAGCACCCGGGGCAAGGCAAGTAATTTGCGCCCCCTAAGCCGCGGGATTTTAGCACCCGAGTCTCTTCCACTAGATTAGTTAAAGAAACCCTTACCCCCTAAGCACATGTATTGTTTGTTATGAAAATACTGATGTAATTAAAGTAAAATGCATCTAAATACAAGTTTGAATGACCAGCGTGCCCCCTTTCAAAGTAAAATGCATCTAAATACAAGTTTGAATGACCAGTGTGCGCCCTTTCAATGCAGAGAGACCAGTGTGTCCCCTTTCAATGCAGAATGACCAGCGTGCTCCCTTTCAATGCAGAGAGACCAGCACACCCCCTTTTAATGCAGAGAGACCAGCGTGTCCCCTTTCAATGCAGAATGACCAGCGTGCCCCCTTTCAATGCAGAGAGACCAGCGTGCCCCCTTTCAATGCAGAATGACCAGCGTGCCCCCTTTCAATGCAGAATGACCAGCGTGCCCCCTTTTAATGCAGAGAGACCAGCGTGCCCCCTTTCAATGCAGAGAGACCAGCATGCCCCCTTTCAATGCAGAATGACCAGTGTGTCCCCTTTCAATGCAGAATGACCAGCGTGCCCCCTTTCAATGCAGAGAGACCAGCTTGCCCCCATTCAATGCAGAGAGACCAGCGCGCCCCCTTTCAATGCAGAATGACCAGCGTGCCCCCTTTCAATGCAGAATGACCAGCGTGCCCCCTTTCAATGCAGAATGACCAGCGTGCCCCCTTTCAATGCAGAGAGACCAGCATGCCCCCTTTCAATGCAGAATGACCAGCGTGCCCCCATTCAATGCAGAGAGACCAGGGTGCCCCCATTCAATGCAGAATGACCAGCGTGCCCCCATTCAATGCAGAGAGAACAGCGTGCCCCCTTTCAATGCAGAATGACCAGCGTGCCCCCATTCAATGCAGAGAGATCAGCGTGCCCCCTTTCAATGAAGAATGACCAGCGTGCCCCTTTCAATGCAGAGTGACCAGCGTGCCCCCTTTCAATGCAGAATGACCAGTGTGCCCGCTTTCAATGCAGAGTGCCCAGCATGCCCCCTTTCAATGCAGAATGACCAGCGTGCCCCCTTTCAATGCAGAATGACCAGTGTGCCCCCATTCAATGCAGAGAGACCAGCGTGCCCCCTTTCAATGCAGAGAGACCAGCGTGCCCCCTTTCAATGCAGAGTGACCAGCGTGTCCCCTTTCAATGCAGACAGACCAGCGTGCCCCCTTCAATGCAAAGAGACTTACCTGCAGCGGCGGCTTCTCCTCAGTTCCCCGCGTTTCCTCGAGTCCTCCCGCCTCCTCCTTTCGGCCAAAGTAAAATGCATCTAAATACAAGTTTGAATGACCAGCGCGCCCCCTTTCAATGCAGAGAGACCAGCGTGTCCCCTTTCAATGCAGAATGACCAGCATGCTCCCTTTCAATGCAGAGAGACCAGCACGCCCCCTTTCAATGCAGAGAGACCAGCATGTCCCCTTTCAATGCAGAATGACCAGCGTGCCCCCTTTCAATGCAGAGAGACCAGCGTGCCCCCTTTCGATGCAGAGAGACCAGCATGCCCCCTTTCAATGCAGAATGACCAGCGTGCCCCCTTTCAATGCAGAATGACCAGCGTGCTCCTTTCAATGCAGAGAGACCAGCTTGCCCCCATTCAATGCAGAGAGACCAGCGCGCTCCCTTTCAATGCAGAATGACCAGCGTGCCCCCTTTCAATGCAGAATGACCAGCATGCCCCCTTTCAATGCAGAGAGACCAGCGCGCTCCCTTTCAATGCAGAATGACCAGCGTGCCCCCTTTCAATGCAGAATGACCAGCATGCCCCCTTTCAATGCAGAATGATCAGCGTGCCCCCTTTCAATGCAGAGAGACCATCATGCCCCCTTTCAATGCAGAATGACCAGCGTGCCCCCTTTCAATGCAGAATGCCCAGCGTGCCCCCATTCAATGCAGAGAGACCAGCGTGCCCCCATTTAATGCAGAATGACCAGCGTTCCCCCATTCAATGCAGAGAGAACAGCGTGCCCCCTTTCAATGCAGAATGGCCAGTGTGCCCCCATTCAATGCAGAGAGACCAGCGTGCCCCCTTTCAATACAGAATGACCAGCGTGCCCCCTTTCAATGCAGAGTGACCAGCGTGCCCCCTTTCAATGCAGAATGACCAGTGTGCCCGCTTTCAATGCAGAGTGACCAGCCTGCCCCCTTTCAATGCAGAGAGACCAGCGTGCCCCCTTTCAATGCAGAGAGACCAGCGTGCCCCCTTTCAATGCAGAATGACCAGTGTGCCCCCATTCAATGCAGAGAGACCAGCATGCCCCCTTTCAATGCAGAGAGACCAGCGTGCCCCCTTTCAATGCAGAGTGACCAGCGTGCCCCCTTTCAATGCAAAGAGACTTACCTGCAGCGGCGGCTTCTCCTCAGTTCCCCACGTTTCCTCGAGTCCTCCCGCCTCCTCCTTTCGGCCAAAGTAAAATGCATTTAAATACAAGTTTGAATGACCAGCATGCCCCCTTTCAATGCAGAGAGACCAGCGTGTCCCCTTTCAATGCAGAATGACCAGCATGCCCCCTTTCAATGCAGAGAGACCAGCACGCCCCCTTTCAATGCAGAGAGACCAGCGTGTCCCCTTTCAATGCAGAATGACCAGCGTGCCCCCTTTCAATGCAGAGAGACCAGCATGCCCCCTTTCAATGCAGAGTGACCAGCGTGCCCCCTTTCAATGCAGACAGACCAGCGTGCCCCATTTCAATGCAGAGAGACCAGCATGCCCCCTTTCAATGCAGAGTGACCAGCGTGCCCCCTTTCAATGCAGACAGACCAGCGTGCCCCCTTCAATGCAAAGAGACTTACCTGCAGCGGCGGCTTCTCCTCAGTTCCCCGCGTTTCCCCGAGTCCTCCCGCCTCCTCCTTTCGGCCAATCAGGAACGGGTCTCGGACCCGCTTCCTGATTGGCCAGGAGGAGGATCCATGTGACAATAGCGAATTTTCATTCGCTATTGTCACACAATGGGTGGGCTCGGGGCGCACTGCTCTTTGCCCCGGGTCCACCCTTTTTTGAAGCCTATTAGAGCCTCTGGCTCTAATCAGGTGATTAAAAAAAAAAAAACCACTCTGTGACAGCGCCAGGCTGCTTACTCACTGCTAAACTGACTGAGCAGTGAGGAGAGGCGGCATAGGCAGGGCTTGGTTTGCAACGCCACCCCACCCTACACCAATGGACAGGTGAGGCACAGTTCAGCCCCTCCCCGACCCGCCATTTTCAGCCATAGGGCGGCCGCGCTGGACATCTCCCAGCCTAAAAATGGAGGCAGCCAAAGACAGTTTTCAAACTGTGTATGTCATAGTCAGACAAACAGAGTGACACTGCGGATGCGCCCCCCCAGATGTTGCGCCCGGTGCGGCCCGCCCCCCCTGCACCCCCCACGCTACGCCACTGCCTATATCTAAGGAATTACACAAGTCCGCATACCCAAGGACCCCTTCCTTTTGCTCTTTGGATACTGGGACCCGCAAATTCGCTCCAGACCCCCGGATACTGTTATCCCCCATAAGGAATGGATCTTGCTTTGCCTCCTCATAGCCAGGAAATGCATCCTTAATAAATGGACCTCCCCTCTGTGCCCTAAAATCTCACACATAAGCGCTACTACTGCTTCTCTACAATGAAAGACTATCTGTGGAAGATGGGAATGTTACTTCTTTTAATCGATTTTCCATCCGCTGGAACGCCTTTATCCTTAATACGCTCACGAACCAGGAACAAATTGACCTTCATGATCGGCCAGCGTATCATACTGGTCATCTTGCACAGCATCAAAGGAGAGCCTCACCGTTACATCACTTTTGAAAAGCTTATGTCGATTTCTCCATCCATCCATCTGTCCATGTTACCCATGTTACCCATGTTACCCTTGGTAATATTGTTGGTCCCCTTTGAATATTTGATTATTTTATGCCTACTCTAGGTGTCTTCAGTATTGCTCCTGGCTGCCTTACTTGTTCTTCGACCCCCCCCCCCCACACTTCCCCGTCTTTCCTACCCCCCCCCCCCCACCCTCTTGCAGAAATGATGTTAGTTACCTTTTTTTTTTTTTTCATGCTACTTTTGTTGCATTGACATGATTGTCTCTACAACTATGTCCTTATTCTTCTGTTACCTGTTGTTTGATTGTGTTTATTGTACCGTGAAAATTTTCAATAAAATGCATTTGAAAAAAAAAAAAACATATAGTGGTTGTACATAATGCCAGCAATCCTTCCAACAAAATGGAGTTTGGCTCCCGCCCAGGGTGATGATGTCAACGTCCGTCTGACGAGTTGCACCCAATCGGCTTACTCAAAGGCTGAAGACCCATTTTCGTCACCACGCTACTTATACATTTGAGCGATTCATAGATTTTTTCTGATGAGCTTCTTAAGAATATTCCTATGGACATAAAATTATAAGAAAGAAGATAGAGGAGAAATGCACCACTCTTAGTGTAGTATTAATAAAAGGTAATATATAAAAAATTAAGAGATGCACTCACATAAAGATTGTGTAATACAGGTATTACTCAAGGTATCCAGCAGGTGGCATGCTTCTGATGGTGCTCAATGAAGATGGATAGATAGGGAGATGTATCTGGTGAATGGTCTCATCAGTTGATGTAAAAATATAGAGGCAGAAAACACAAACCAATGGAAGAGTGGGCTGCTTTAAGTTTAGTATTTATTAAATAAAAATATCTTAGGTGGAATTTCCTCTTTCCCAGTTTCCCATAAAGATAAACCACTAATTACGGTTGTCCTCTCCTGGGCAGCGGGTTCGGTGATTACTCAGGCGTTGGTAGACTCCGGTGCTGGCGGTTATTTTATTGACAGTATGTTTGCTGCTGCGAATTCCATACCCTTGCAGCCTCGTGTTTCTCCACTAGTTATAGAGGCGATTGATGGCAGACCCCTGCAACCGACACAGGTTACTCACGAGACTGTTCCGGTTGATATGGCGATAGGGGCTGTTTACAGAGAGTCGACTTGTTTCCAGGTAATAATGTGAAAAATGAATAGTTTTGGTCTCTCGCGCTAATAAAATTAATAAAGTGCTAATATGTGACAATGTTCTTAGAACTGCTGCAACTTACAATATAATAAATTCACCAAATTAGTGCAATAAATCAAATAATATACACCAAGTTGCACAAAATACGGCCAACATACAATAATATCTTGATCTATTTGATATCTAGAGTGGCTAATAAGATATTATTGTATGTTGGCCGTGTTGATAAATGTTGATAAATATACTAGTTGTATCTGCTGTGTGAAATTGTTGTATTAGATTTTTTATGATTATTATTATAATTGCAATAGGCAACATTAATTGCCCCTGTTTTCTTTAATTAAGGGAGTTTCAGGATCATATCATCTTCCAGCCATTATGGGGTTACTCGTACTGACGGACGATTGCTGCTGGGTTAAGTTTAGTACTAAGCAGCAATACCGTACCCTTTTAAGCACCCTTTTGAGTGTATCCATAGACTAAAATGATACTGGGTATGATGAGCGTAATTTAGTCTTTAAAGGGTTAATGTGATAGATGGATAACTCTAGCTGATGATTGAGAAGGCATGGTGCATACACTCGCATTGATTGGTGTTTAATCACATGCACAAGGGGTGTGATTGATGTGGGCTGTTTGCTTAAAGAGAAGGTTTGCCATGCCGTATAGCCAACCCCGAGTAGAAGTCGGAAGTGACGTGGCTTTACGGAAAACCGCAAGTTCTTGTGAAGGAAGTGGAGGACGGCGTCTGTGGTCTGTCAACCAGCGTGGAGGTGGTAAGGACCACTGGGGTGCTCCACCTCCTATTGTGGATCCATCAATGTGCTGATTTATGCTTTTTATGTAAGTGCAATGGGAGAAGGATTAGTTTAAAAAATCTGTTAATTTAAAACGTTATCACACAAGGAGAGTTTTTTCTTTCTTCCATATTATCTCATGGGAATCATGCACAAGAGGTCCCTCTGAGATCATTCTAACCGGGAAAGAATTACCGATACTGTTATTCCCAAAGCGCTTTTGCCCATACCATGAAAATTGGGGGCTACTGTCTCTGTTTCCAGGTTATTTCGTCCCCTCACTACTCCGTTGTTTTGGGTTACCCTTGCCTTCAGAAACAAAATCCAATCTTTGATTGGCAGTCGGTCGAGATCCTTTCTTGGTCTCCACAGTGTGGCGCTGTTTGTATCTATGGGCCTGTTAAGGTTCTTTGTACCTCCTCGGATTCAGTGTTGCCTACTGAATATCGTAAGTATCAAGATGTATTTGACAAGGCACGCGCTGGTGCTCTTCCTCCTCATTGTCCGTACTATTGTGCTATAGACTTCCAACCTGGTGCCAATCTCCCTTGTGGCAGGGTTTATTCTCTTTCGGTAGCAGAGAATAAGGCTATGGAAGAATATGTTGTGAATGCACTTGCCCGGTGGAACATTCACAAGTACACTTCTCCAGCGGAAGCCGGTTTTTTGGGAGGCGAGTTAAGACCTTGCATTGATTATTGGGGCCTCAATCGCATCATGGTCAAGAATGTATACCCGATTCTATTGATTACTGAATTGTTCAGTCGCCTTAAGAGAGCATCGGTCTTTACCAACTTGACCTAAGGGCTGTGTATAACCTTGTTTAACCTTGTATATACTGTTTGTATAACCATCAAGGAGGGCAACGAGTGGAAGACCGCTTTTAATACCAGAACCCGTCATTACGAATCTCTGGTTATGCCCAATGTGCCTGCTGTCCTCCAGGAGTTCATCAATGATGTCTTTCGTGATATGTTGCAGCAATGCGTGGGAGTCTATTTAGACGACATCTTGATTTACTATGACTCCATTGAATCACACTGCCTGGATGTCAGACGGGTGCTGCAACGGTTATGTGAGAATGGGCTTTTATGTAAGCTTCAGAAATGTGAATTCCACCTGTTCTCCATGGACCCACAGAAGGTTTTGGCTGTTCTTCAATGGCCTCATGCCAGTGGTCTCCGTTCCATTCAGCGTTTCCTTTTCCTCTTTGGCCAAACCTAACTCAGATCTGACCAAGAGGGGCAGCGATTCCCACAATTGGACGCCTGCTTCCATCCAAGCTTTTGAGGCCCTCAAGTCTGCTTTCGCTTTGACTCCTATTCTGTCTCATCCCAATCCTGGTTTTCCCTTTGTCCTAAAGGTTAATGCGTCTGAAACGGGAGTAGGTGCCCTCCTGTCTCAGCATCAGACACCTGATGGATCCCTACTTCCTTGTGGGTTCTACTCCAGGCAAGTTGTCTCCAGCTGAATGCAATTACGAGATTGGAGACAGAGCTCTTTGCCATTATCCTGGCTCTCAAAGAGTGGAGACACTTGCTCGAAGGTTCTGTTGTTCCTGTTCTCATTATCACCGATCGTAAGTATCTGTTGTAGCTTTTGGAGGCCAAGAGGCTCACACCCCGTCAGGTCAGATGGGCCTTATTCTTGTCTCGTTTTAACTATGTGGTCTCCTATTATTATTCTCCAAGAATGTTAAGGCTGATGCCTTGTCTCAGCAGTATTCTGAGTTGTCCAGGGAGGACTCCGTGCTGACACCGGTCATACCTTCAGATCATATCCTGGCTGCCATCTGCACCAACTTTACCTCTCCTGTTGGGGAACAGATCTTGGCTGCCCAACCTGATGCTCCCACAGAGAGACCTGCTGGCAAATGTTTTGTTCCTGATGGGTTGCGCATCAGACTGTTGAGCACATACCACAATTCCAAAACTGCTGGTCATCCTGGTAAGAACCGGATGTCCTGGGTTATTTCCCATCAGTTCTGGTGGCCACCATTGATGTTGCTATGTATGTGGCTGCTTATTTGGTCTGTGCCCAGAACAAATCCCTTGGGCACCTTCGCTTGGGCCCACTGCATCCTATTCCCAATGGGGAGCGTCCCTGGTCTCACTTGGCCATGGATTTTATTGTGGAACTTCCTGCATCTCGAGGTTACACGGTTATCTTCATGGTTGTCAACTGATTCTTTTAAAATGTGCCACTGTGTTACGTTTTTTAGGAGGCTGCCTACTGCTCAGGAGCTTGCCTCTGTGTTTGACAGGGAGGCTTTACATCTACACAGATTGCCTTGGACCGTGGGAGCCAGTTTGTCTCTAGGTTCTGGCGTGCCTTTTGCTCCCAGTTGGGTATTCGACTCTTCTTCTCTTCGGCCTTCCATCCACAGTCCAATGGTGCAGCTGAACATTCCAACCAAGCTCTGGAGCAATTTCTACGCTGCTATATCTCTGACCATTAGGACAATTGGGTTGATCTGTTACCCTGGGCGGAGTTGCCCAGAACTCTGCCATCAACTCGTCTTCTGGAATGTCTCCATTTATGGCCAATTATGGGTTCAAACCCGCTGTTTTGCCCGAATCATTCTCGCCACAGGACATCCTGGCTGTGGAGGATCATGTTTGTGCTCTCCGTTCCTCTTGGGAGCAGATTCAAGAGTCTTTATGGGTCTTTGCACAGCGTCAGAAGCTCCAGGCAGACCAGAGATATTTATCTGCTCCTTCTTACCAGGTCAGGGAGAGGGTGTGGTTGTTGACCTGTAATCTCAACCTCAGGGTGCCCACTCCAAAACTGGCACCCCTTTTGTTGGGCCTTTTCGCAAAGATGAACCTGGTGGCCTATGCCCCTGACATGTGTATCTCCAATGTCCTTCACGTGTCACTTTTGAAGCCACTGATTTGCAATCGCTATACTTCTTCACTTCCTCACCCTCATCCCATTCCTGTGGCCAATCATGAGGAGTATGAGGTTAGCAGCATCTTGGATTCTCTTCTGTTCTGAGATCAGGCTCAATACCTGCTGTACTGGAAGGGTAATGATCCTGAGGAGTGCTCCTGGGTTACCTCCACTGATGTACATGCTCCCACCCTTCTCCGTGCTTTCCATGCTTGCTTTCCTCAGAAACCATTTTTTGCTCCGCGGAGGAGGGGCCATTGAGGGAAGGGTACTGTCAAGGTCTTACCTTGCCCTTCTGTTGGCAGCCATCGTGGACATGAGTATGATGACATCACATATTGGGTGTGAGTGGCAGAGCTACATGTTTTGGGTCAGAGCCCCCTTTGTCAAGCACTAAGCTGGCTGGTGTTCCATGTTTATGTGCAATACTTATCATCTAATTTGTTGTTGTTTTTCCTATCACCACTATGCTTAGACAGTGCCACTCAGCCTCTGTCTTTTATGTTTTCATCTGAAGGTTCACCAAGCTATCCCAACTCTCCTAGTCCTGCTAGTAGGGAATCTGTGCAACATGAAGTCCTCTCTTGTCAAGGTTTTACCTTGCTCTCCTGTTGGCAGCCATCTTGGACATGTGCAGACTGCTGGATCTTATAAACTCTGATTGCATTATCACTTGCCTGCTGCCTGGGTGTCGACTTTGCTTGGCCCTCAAAATATGTTGATTTGTTTCTGCTATGAACTAACTTTTCTTTGACAGAACCGGCCGCTGAAATAAAGACCAGTATTGAAAGCCCAATGGACAAGCTTGGGCCAGTAGTCCATACTCAACACCCAAGGTCAATGTGCATTCAATTCTAAGAGTTTCCACATTTGCCCTTAATTACTGCCAGCAGCCAGGCCTGGGCTATGTATTTTAAAGAGGGACTTTAAAACCACACTTAGGTAACCACTGCCACTGCTGCTCCTCATTTCACTGACAGGAAGCAGAAATGAAATCCCGCCACTCTCTGGAAAATAACAATAAGGGGTTCCTCTACTGCCCCTTTTCCTGATGATGCATTTTTTGCTGTCTGTAATGGCAGGATTATATCTTACATTTCCCTTTGTAATATGAATCCAAAAAGGGTGGCCAACCAGTAATAACCTCTCTCCTTACTAGCCCAAATCATGGAGCCTTTGCACATGTACTGCAGCATGAATGAGCCAATCTGCCACACATTTCCAGTGGCACAGGACTTGAGTCCCCAGTGTTGCTGAAGACAACTATGTCCTCAGCTTTCTCACCCCACCCACATAAAACTCCTGGGGTTTGGGAGGAGTAAAATGTATCCCTAGCATCCTGGCCCTTGTCCTCCTCAGTGCCAGTACCCTAACCATCCTCCTCATGTTACTCTGGTGTCCCTTACAGGGACAGAGTCAGTGCTCAGTCTACAACATGTAATGTTTGCTATAGCAGGAACCATAAATATGGTTAAATGAAAAATGTGTACTGATTTGGGTAATTTTTTTACCAAAGAAATGTAGCAGACTACATTTTGACCTAATTTATGAAGAAAGAATATTTGTTTGCAACATTTTCTAAAAGAAACTAAGAAAAACTTGTATTATTCAACATTTTCTGTATTTTTAGTTTATGTATAAAAAAAGAAAAAATCCAGTGGTAATTAAATACCACTAAAATCAATATTTCTTTGTGTGAAAACAACTGTAATTAATTTCATTTGCGCACAGTGAAGAAAAGTGGGGACAGTGGAGAAAAGCCTTCCAAAGGTCAAGCGGTTAAACTGAATGGGTTCTTTTACAAGGTGAGGGTTTACATATACATTAATGTAGCCTCTGCAATCAACACATTTATACATAGAACTAATTCCTATAAGAAAGGGTCACTCTGCAAAGAGGGAGCCTGCAATACACATCTGCACTGGTTCCTAAAGGAATAAATCAAACATTCAGCCCTGTCTAGAATTATTGAATTGATGGATTGCGCAGTTTACCTGTAACTCTGTGCCATTTTAACATATTTTCCAAAAGAATAACTTATTCTGTCTATTTATTATATTTTATACATTTTTATGCATTAGGCCTGCATTCTCTATCTCTGCGCCCTTTAAACATCTGCAGTCTCCCTGGACCCCAGGTATCCCCTGAGTCCTAAAGACAACCACCTTAGAGCTCTTAAACATGTTTTTTTGCCTTTAGTAAATAAACTACGTAGTGTGTCCTTTTATTCCTGCTGAGTTTGTTGTTTCCTTCTTATAGCAGGAAACAACAAACTCAGCTGTTTAGCAAAAACATACACATACTATAAATTCTACTACAATAGATTAACATTTTTTAATAATATAGTATCATTTTATGTTACATTTATAATGTTGCATGTTATGCCTTTCATTCTTTTCCTGTATTGCAACATCTAGCTATTAACAATATAAATCATTAGTAAAGCAAGCTGCATGCATAAGAACCTGATAAAATGTCCAATATAAACTAGAAATAATAAATGAAGCACTTTTGTGTAATAAATACCACCACACAGTGTACAGTATATGTAATGTCCAAATGTGTATATATAGTGGACCCCAGATTTTAAGAGGTCAAATCTGTGTATAAATAAACCCCTAATAGAGGACAGACCCACAAGGGCATTTCCTTTTTCTTAAAGGCCGCATTGGTGGCGGGATGGTGACGCTTGCGAATGTGTATGCACCCAATTCGCACCAAGACTCGTTCCTGCGGAAGTCCTTGCTGTCTCTGATGGATTTCTCTGAGGGGAAGCTAATTGTTGGCGGCGATTGGAACATCCCCTTGGATCCCTTGGTGGACACGTCCTCCGGAGTTTCCTCCGTGCCCCGGGGCGCCCGGACGCAGGTGGTTAAGCTGCTTCGGGAACTCCAGCTGGTGGATGCCTGGCGCATCCTACATGCTGGGGAACGCGACTATTCGTTTTACTCTACCTCCCACAACGTATATTCTCGGATTGACTTTTTCCTGGTCCCGCACCGTCTGCTCTCCTCCGTGGAAAGCATTGAAATCGGCTCCATTACGTGGTCTGACCACGCTCAAGTGATTATGGAACTGCGCCTGGGAGGCCCGGGCAGGGAGTCGGACTGGCATTGGAGATTAAACGAGAGCCTCCTGCAGGACCCTGTGGTGTTGGAGGATGTGTCCCAACAGCTCCAGAGTTATTTTCAGCTGAATGGCACTCCGGACAGTGACCCCGGAGTGGTCTGGGAGGCTCATAAAGCCGTCATCAGAGGTGTGCTGATAGCACACGGCTCCCGCATTAAGAGGGATAGAGAGAGGCAGCTGAACAACCTCCTGGCAGATATCTCTCGCCTGGAAGATCGTCACAAGAGGCACCAGGGGGCTGCAGAGGGTTCTGAACTGGCAAAGCTCCGCTCACAGGTAGCGGAACTGTTGCAATACCACGCTAAAGCGGCCTTGCAGCGTTGCAAGCGGTTCCACTACGAATCTGGTGATAAATGTGGTTGCCTGCTTGCCAGGGCCCTTAGGGACCAACGGGCGGCCTCTTATATCCCCTTTGTGACCGCCGCGGATGGAGGTAAGTTGCATATGCCCAGAGAGATTGCGCAGAGATTTGGGAACTTTTATTTGTCCCTATACCACCTGCCCCAGGAACGGTCTCACGAAGCGGAGGTCACTTCCTACTTGGGCTCCGTTGACCTGCCCAGATTCTCCTCGCCGGACCGTGCGGCCCTGGAGGAGGAGTTTACGGCAGATGAACTTTCCATGGCCCTTAAATCAGCGAAAAAGGGCAAGGCCCCGGGACCGGATGGCCTAACGGTTCTCTACTACCGACTCTTGCAAACACATTTATTTCCTCCTATGCTTAGGGTGTTTAATGGGATCGGGAAATCCTCCTCCTTCCACGCTGACTCTTTGCTGGCACACATTTCTGTGATCCCCAAGGAAGGGAAAGACCCTGCGGCCTGTGGAAGTTACAGACCGATCTCCCTATTGAATACCAACCTCAAGCTATTTACTAAAATGGTGGCATCTCGGCTGCAGCCTCTCCTCCCGGGCCTGGTCCATTTGGACCAGGTCGGGTTCATTTCCACCAGGGAGGCCAGAGATAATACCATCAAGGCCTTGAACCTAATCCATCATGCCAAAACCAACGGCGTCCCGACGGTGCTGCTGAGCACGGATGCCGAAAAAGCCTTCGACAGGGTGAGCTGGCCGTTCATGACAGGTGTGCTGAAACGTTTTGGTTTGGGCCCTCGTATGCTGGCTTGGATTATGAGCGTCTATACGTGTCCACGAGCGATGGTGAAAGCGAATGGGGTCTTTTCAACACCATTTGCCATCTTTAACGGCACCAGACAGGGGTGTCCCCTCTCGCCCCTGTTATTTGCCCTCTCCCTGGAGCCCTTCCTTTCCAGGGTTCGCCTCAATGCTGACATCTCTGGGCTGTCTGTGGGCGCAATCTCCTATAAAATATCGGCTTATGCGGATGATCTCCTCTTTTCCTTGACCAACCCCTTGATTTCCCTGCCGAACCTGCTCCGCGAATTTGAACTCTACGGTGTGGTATCGCACTTTTTGATTAATTACCACTGGACTCTTTCAGGTGGACCTCGTCAGCCTTGAAATATTTGGGGACCCTACTGCCGCCTAATCCAGCGGACGTTTTCCGGCTGAACTTTCCGCCTCTCCTGACTGCGACGCGTTCCCTCCTGAGTAAGTGGTCCGCCGGCCTACACTCTTGGTTTTGGCCGCTGTAGTATCCTTAAAATGTCAATCCTGCCAAAGTTTTTATTTTTGTTTCAGACCCTCCCGGTATTGATCCCTGCTGCCTTCTTTAAACAGGTGAACGCAGTCTTTACTGAGTTCATTTGGGCTGGTCGCCGTCCCAGGCTCCGGGGGTCGATACTCACGATGCCGAAGTCGTATGGGGGTGTAGCGGCTCCAGATGTCAAAAGATACTACCAGGCAGCCCACCTAAATCGTCTGGTGGACTGGTGCAGGCATTCCCACCTGAAACTCTGGACAACTCTTGAGGCGTCCCAGTGCTCGATACACCTCCCGGGCGCCCCGTGGCATATTGCATCGGTGCCGCTTGACGTCCGGCGCCATCCTGTGATCGGCCCGACTCTCAGGGTCTGTGCCGCAGCCCTGGCTGTGGGTGACTCCCGGAGGGTAACCTCGCCCATGTTCCCGGTTCTGGGTAATCGGGCCTTCACATCGGGATGTGGCGGTGGCCGCTTCCGGGCCTTGTTAGAGATGGGGAACTTCCGGGTGTCGCACTTCGGTTCTGGAGGCACTTGGCCATCCCTCACCCAGCTGACAGCACCGGAGGGCCGTTTCGAGCTCTCCCGGTGGCAGGCTCTCCAGCTGCTGCATTTCCTTAGGGACCTGGGCCCGTGGTCCGCCTTCGAGAAGCCTTTGACAACTCTGGAGGCCCTCTTTACATGCGACACCCCCCTTCCGCATGCATTATCCTTGATCTATGCCTTGCTCTCGGAACCCCGGGGTGACTTTGTTCTCCCCGGCATTGTGAAATGGGAACAGGAGCTGCAGAGGACTTTCACGCTGACTCAGCGTTGGAATATCGTTCGCTTTTCTCTGAAGTCCTCTATCTGCACACGCCTCCAGGAGGTTAACTATAAGATCCTGACACACTGGTACTATACTCCAACGAGGATAGTGGGTTTCTTCCCGGAAGCATCGGACAGATGCTGGCGATGCCGAGCAGACCGTGGGGCGATGCTCCATATCTTCTGGAGCTGAGCGACTTTTGGAGACAGGTCAGAGAGATATCCCAGCGAATGACCGACTTCGTGCTCCGCGATGACCCAGCACTCTTCCTCCTCCACTGTTCCTCCATAAAGCCTGATCACTATAAAAAGTCCATCCTCCGCCACCTCTTCAACGCAGCAAAGGCCTGCATCGGAGCTTGCTGGAAATCCACCGCCCCTCCATCCTTGCGGCTTTGGCTGTCCAAAATCAAGCAGATTAGTGACTTCGAAGACCTGGTGCTGACCTCGCAGGGCAGGAGGGAACTCTACTCGGCTACATGGGGGTGTTGGAATATGTTTGTCCTGTCAGACGAGGGCAAAGCGCTCCTGGAGACCCACTGATCGCACTAACTTGCTCCCGTGGACACCACCTCGCACGGGGTCCACTGACCGTTGACCTCTGACCGTCCTCTTCTCCCCCTTTATTTCCCATCTGCATTCTTGGAGCTGGGCGCTGGGCAGGCTCTGCGTACCAGTGACTATTGTCCCCTTCTGCTCCCGCCCCTGACCCTCCCTACCCCCCCTCTATCAATTTCCCCTCTTTTCTGTCCTGCTCCTTCCCTACCCCCCTTTGTCTCCTAGTACCCTCCCCCGATGTGTTGTAAGCTACCCTCCTCTTCCTCTTTATTTTTATTTGGATCTCATGGTGAGAAATGTATACTCTGGGTAGATATTCAACCCACAGTTCCAGTTGTGGACATTAATCTGAGGCACGCTGTTATCCACTGTTCGCAAGCCTGTTAGGGCTACACTGAATGTTTGACGCTCTTAGTAGCTTTCTACATGTTCTAGTATGCTACGAGTAGACCCGCTATTTATCTACCCTATTCTATATGACTCTGTTTTATTGATACTTCGCAATCACCTTTCTCACTCAATTGATGTGTTTTGACTCTGTATGCTGCAACACAACTTTTTCTGTACAATTGTATATTGCTTGTACTTGTGTTTTTTCTTTACGTTTCAATAAAGAAGAATTTGAAAAAAAATAAACCCCTAATAATGGAAGGTACCAGTTGCAATCAGTAACTTCTTATCTATAAAGAAAAAAAAATGGAAAGCTCCAGATAGTGCAGACAATATAAGAGATGTATTTAAAAGTACCATCCAAAATAAATCTAAACAATTTAGAGAAAAACGTCACCACAAGCTTACATTAAACATGATGACAAAATAAACAACTGAGAATATAAAAATATAAAAATCAAAGCATATAAAATAAAAAAACTGTATAAACGATAATCTCCCAACTATTATTGATAAAGCAGTTGATTAATATTAACACCATAGTGGGGAAATTTACCTAAAAAGTAACTCCACTTTTGTTGAGAAAAAACATTCCCCTCTGGGTGATCTAACAAACTCTGGTGCAGACTCCTACCTTTGTTATTCTGACTGAATAGCTGTTTGCTTGTCTGTGCCCATGTGCAAGGTGAATTTGTTTGGGAATGGTAATGTATTTATCAATCAGCTGCTGCACCTGCAGGATTCTAATTTGGAAAGTGGCAGGGTCTGCATCTCTTTAGATGTGATATCCCTTTAGACGTGATTTCCCTTTAAGAATATCTTACCAACACTGACATTTCTGTTGCAGGAGATGCTCAAAATCTGATTTGTATCTTAGTGCAGACTTCTGGGAAAATTAGTGAGCCAATCACACAAGCAGAAAATTACATTTATTGGGGGGTTCTGTACACCATCTGTGTAGAAATTGCCTCCAGGTTGCCATATTGTATTGTATTTTACAGAAAATTACAGCACTGCACATTGAAAAAGAAAGGTCTTTTTTAATAACAATAATTACAATATGACTTGTGTCACAATTGTATATGCTATATTATTTTTTATTTGCTTATTTTTTTTTTTTAACCAAAAATCCACCTGGTTTCTAACCTATTATTTCTGCATAAATGGTATGACATGCATTACCCCTATGCATATCTATCCCCATCAGGATAGGAACAAACTTTATTTCATTATACTATATATCAAAGGGTGTAGAACCTTTAAGTGTTTAGTGTATACTATGTTGGAAGGTGACTTTCAGGGCTCACTAAACTCAATTTGTATACAAATATTTCAGAGTGACTAATATTTTTCTAATGTAGTATTCTATACTACATTAGAGGAATAAACGTCACTGTAAAATATTTGTAAAATATTTGTATTCAAATCAAGATTAGTGAGCCCTGAAAGTCACTTTCCAAAATAGTATACACTAAACACTTTGATATACAGTATAATTAAATAAAGTTTAAATAAAGTTTGTTCCTACTTTCATGCGAAAATAATATATTAAACCAGAGGTTAAGAGAAAGCCAAATTGTTGAAAATGAAAAAATCTCCCTTGAAATAGTTTCTAATCAAGAATTGTCCCTTTTTTTTTGTTACACACCTCCAATGGGGTTTTAGCTTATACATACCCATGAATTTAGTACCCCATGGGTCCCTATTAGGATAAAGTACATAGTGTCTAGATACACTGTGCCCTTTTAAACAGTTTTTAATGTTATATACTGTGTGTGCTTACCAAGGTTAATATGAGGTGCCCATGTGTTTCTGCCAACATATTGTGGTCCACAAGGGCACTGTATAAGATACATGACAAACAGAGGGCGCACGGCCTAGCACATTATTCTCAGTAACAGGCTTTATTAGATAAAAAGAGTTATACTCACAAACAAATGTTTTATACATGCACATCAAATCATTTCATCTGGAGGGGGCGTGGCCGCGGCACAGGAGATGGCTGCTTGCTAACCCAGCTCCGCAGAGCCACCCGGGACAATCAGCCTTCACAGAGAGCTCGGGACCCGCATGACTCCGCAAATTACCCCTGCAGCCTCAGCTTACATCCGCCGACATGACCCGCCGCAAGAAGGGACCGGAGCAGTCCAACAAACTGTCCGGTTTCCTTATCTCTCAAAGCCCCGGGCTACAACAAAATGTCGGCGGTCCGGGACCACGAGGAGGACATGGAAAGGCAGCGCTGCACAAACTGCAGCCGCTCTCTTCTCATCCACCAGCCCTCAGGAAGATAGCTAACCCGGACAGTGGCCAATCATCTGGATCACCTTCCCCTCCTTCTCCATCCTCCAGGAGTCCAGCTAAATCGAGACAGAGGAGAGATTCGCCTCAGAGACAACCCGTGCTCACAGGTATGGATATCAGCCTCCCTATGCAGCATGCTCCTACCTCACCCTTTCATGGCTCAGATCCTTTTGCCTCCTTCCCCACTGGCAACAACCCTATATCAGAAGGAACCATGAGGGACATGATGTACACCCTGCGTAATACCATGCAAGCTGACATGCTCTCCTGTATGCAGCAAATTAGGTCTGACATGGGTTCCCTGGGCTCTCGTGTTGATTCCATTGAAAAAACAAACGACACACATGCTGCTGCAATTAACTCCGTCATTACTACACTTAATGCTCAAACGGATGAGATCCACTGGCTCAAAAGTAAAGTGGCGGATTTGGAAGACCGCTCACGGCGGAACAATATTAAATTGAGGGGAATCCCTGAAAGGATCCTGCCTAACCAGCTTTTGCCACATGTCACCGCACTTTTCCAGTCACTGATCCCTTCTGCATCAGCCTCTGACTTAACCATAGACAGGATACACAGACTGCCGAAACCTTCTTTCTTGTCAGTGGATGTACCCAGGGACGTGCTCCTTAGGGTGCACTTCTACCACATAAAAGAACAAATTATGATGGCGTCAAGGCAAAACATGCCTCTCCCCGAGGGCTATAACAACCTGCAATTGCTCCCAGACCTTTCCCGGCATACTCTGCAAGCCAGGAGGAATCTGGCTACTATAACGAAAGCCCTGCGCAACCATAATGTGCCACACAAGTGGAAGTACCCGGCAACTCTCTCTGTCACCCATGGCGGATCCGTTGTTCTCATCAAAACCCTGGACGAAGGCATTCAGGCCTTGCGGAGATGGAACATTTTGCCGCAACAACAATTTGATTCTCCTGCCTCGCCACCTCTCCAGTCGCTGGAAGTGGATTGGCAGGTGGTCTCACGCAAAAGACCCCCCACACCTGCACCCACCTTCCCGAGCTCTACAATGACAACCACTTAAATTCTACAATTGTCCCTGGCCATAGGAGCACCTGCCTCTGGCCCTCAAGCTTGCAATCGGTATGTCCGATCACGGACTGCAGAGACGGTCCTGTTCTTATCTTTCCACCCAGTTTGTTTTTTGTATTTTCGTTTTTTCTCAGTTATCGCTTTTTCTGCATGGCATTCTCACTGCATTTTCTGCAGCCCTACAACTGCCTTACACGGCTAAGCTGACATTCTCCGGACACTTGAAGAGCCTGGACTTGCTCGCTTTCCACAGTACCAGACCGTGTTCATTCTCACTGGATTCTCGGATGCCCCATGACCATTAAATTCCTTTCAGTTAACGCCAACGGCTTAAACCATCCTGCTAAGAGGCGAACTTTATGGAAGGAGGCCTTGAATCATCAAGTGGATGTTTTGGCGGTCCAGGAGACTCACTTTAAGGAGGGAGCACACTCGCCTTGCACCCACAAGGACTTTTCCCAGATTCTCCTTGCTTCTGCAGATGAAAAAAGAAGAGGCGTTCTGTTGGCTTTTAGATCGTCGCTGTCGGTCAAGATTCTCCAATCTGTTCTAGATCCTCACGGAAGATTCATTATCGCTGTCTGTGAACTGAATGACTCTCTCTTTACCATAGTCAATCTCTACGCTCCGAACTCCCATCAGTTGAGATTCCTCAGACGCCTGCTCAAGCAAGTATACAGAGTCCAACGGGGTCGCTTGCTGTTGTGTGGGGATTGTTACACTCAGAGAAGTTATATGATGTTTGGCGGTGCCAGCACACCACTGAGAGGGATTATTCTTATTTCTCACCTAGACACAGATCATATTCCCGCATAGATTTATTTGTGGTAGATGGGGATCTCCTCACGAAGGTGTCCTCCTCGACGATCCAGGACATAACCTGGTCGGATCACGCAGCAATAGAACTGGTCATCGAGGAGAACACTAGGGTAGCACCATCTCGCGTTTGGCGATGTGATACCGGTATGCTACAGGACCCGGGTTGTTCTACCTGGATCTCGGATAGTATAAAGGAATTTTTCTTGTTTAACGAACCGCCAGTCTCTGATCCTTGGATGCTGTGGGGTGCACACAAGGCCTTCGTTAGGGGGGTGTGCATTCAGCAGCAGGCCAGGAGGAAGAGACTACGGAACCAGAAAATGGCTTCTCTGCTGAATGAGATACATGTTTTGGAGGGGAGCAACAAGAGGAACCCTGCCGCTGCCCTTACCGCCCGCCTGACCCAACTCAGGCTGGATTTGCGCATCCTCCTACTGGAGGCCTCAGACAAACATCTCAACTACTTAAAACAAAAATCATACTCCCAAGCAAACAAAGCTGGCAAGTTTCTAGCAGATAGAGTTAAAACAAAACAAGCAAAATCTAGGATTCCATACCTCATAGACCCTATCACAAAAGCCAAAATAACACACCCGCGGGCCATAGCTGATGCTTTTGCGTCCTTTTACGGAACCCTGTACAACTTAAAGGATGATCCCTCGGAACACCAACCTTCAGCAGCAGCTATAGAACAATTCCTAGATGCTATTAATCTTCCGTCACTCTCCGAATCCCAGCTGGCCACCCTTAATAAGCCCATAACGCTTGCTGAGGTCCAACAAAGTATTAAAACACTCCTGAAAGGCAAGTCTCCGGGCCCTGACGGCCTCCCCAACGAGTATTTTCAATTATTTCTCCCACACATAGGACCCACGCTAACAGCCGTTTACAACAAAGCCATGGTTGATGCCAACCTTCCCTCGGATATTTTGAGCGCACACGTAGTCACCCTGCCTAAACCTGGCAAGGAACCTACCACTCCAGCGAATTTTCGTCCTATTTCCTTGCTGAATTCGGACGCCAAAATTTATGCAAGGATACTATCTAAACGCCTCCAACACTTTCTCCCCACATTAATAGCCAAGGACCAAATGGGCTTTACCCCCGGTCGCCAGACGTCTGATGCCACCAGACGAATGGTGAATATTCGCCATATTGCATGCCAAAATAAGACTCCAGCAGTCCTCCTTACTCTTGATGCCGAAAAGGCGTTTGATAGGGTACATTGGGGATATATGCAGGCAACTTTACAAAAAGTTTTGCTGGCCCTATCCTTTCCGCCATCCTAGCTCTTTATTCCTCCCCGTCGGCCCAAGTTTACACCTCTGGAACACTGTCCACAAGCTTCCCTATCATGAATGGCACGAGACAGGGATGCCCCCTATCTCCACCGATTTTCAACTTACTGATAGAACCTCTAGCTGAAACTATCCGCACACACCCCCACATCACTGGCTTTGCCTTTCCCACCGGTCATCACAAAATCACTTTATTCGCGGATGATATCATCCTCATGCTCACAGACCCGTCTAAATCCCTCCCCGTCGCATACACGATTTTGCAACAGTTCCACCGTATCTCCTACTACAAGCTCAACGCGTCCAAATCCACGGTTTTGAACCTTGGAGTCGAGCACCGGGCTCAAACCCTGCTCGAGTCCTTGGTTCCCATCCCTTGGTCCTCGGACAAAATCCACTACCTGGGTATCGACCTTCCGGCTGATCCAACAAAACTCTTGATAACTAACGTAACTAGACTTCTCCACAAATTAGACACGGACACTACACGTATGAAGTCTCTGTACTTAACCTGGCACGGGAGGGTGACTGCCTACAAAATGTTCTTATTACCCCAAATTTTGTATCTCTTCAGAGCTCTCCCTGTACACTACCCAGTAACGAGTTTAAACAAATTTATAGCCCATATGAAAAAATATATCTGGGAAGGCAAGAGGGCTCGCTGCTCTTCCTCTATCCTGACCACCAAACGATGCTACGGAGGGGCTGCGATACCTGATCTTTCGGGATACTACTGGGCCACAGTGTTGGCCCAAACCCGACACTGGCTCCACACGGTAGACGCTCCCTTGTGGGTGGACCTAGAAGCGAACATAGCCCCCACCATGTCCCTTAGGGACCTACTCATAGGAGACACTTGGATCCCGTGGAATCTATCTATCCTCTCCCCCACTATGCAAGCCTCGCTAAGGGCTTGGCGTAAAATTACCGGGCCTAATAAGGACCGTGCACTTATCCCCACAGAAACTATTCCCTCCTCGATCCTACATGCGCATCTGCCTGACCTTCCCTCAAGCATTACTGACAAGGGGACTATTGCCTCTATACAACACCTCTACGAGCGGGACATCCTACTGTCCCCTGTTCAGATACAGACCAAATACCACATACCTAGCTCTGGGTTTTACCACATATATCGGATACACCACTTCATGCAACGCCACCCTGTTCGGAGCATTGGAGTGGAGGGGAAAGTATGGGACCTACTCATGGCGGCCCCCATAGACTCGCCAAAACTGTCCACCTTTTACTATGCTATTTTGGACAATGACACTTTCTTTAAAACAATGACCATGTTCAAGTGGGACAGGGACCTCAGGGAGAGCTTCTCGGTGTCTCAATGGAAACGCGCTATATCGGAAGCCAACCGACACACTCACTGTTCCAACCATTGGGAGATGACTCTCAAACTCACCCATAGATGGTATTACACCCCATTCAGGTTAGCGGGCTTTTCCAATAAATACTCCCAACTGTGTTGCAGGGAATGCTCCTGTGTGGGTACACTATTTCATATAATGTGGTCTTGCCCGTCTCTCACCAGCTTGTGGAACCAAGTGTTTAGTTACATAGCGAAACACACGGGTTGCATAATAGCACCTAACCCAGCTCTAGCTATCCTTCACCTAGGTATTGACAACATCCCCCTTGCGTATAGACCGTGGACATCACACGTTCTGCTAGCCACTAGAACGCTCATACTAAGAAAGTGGAAATCCACAGACACGCCTAACATGTCCGAAGTGATTTCATTGTTACGTAAGAATTACCAATTTGAAAAGGCTCTGGCAACCAATAATTCGCAGCTTCAGAAATGTACTAAGTTTTGGGACTTCTGGTCCACTGCTTGAATGTCTGCTCTGTTATGTCATGTTCCTGAAGATTAACTGTACCTCATTGTATATGCTTGCCTACAGTGATTGCCATGTACTTGCCATATTGAAACGTTATTTGCATTATTTTGTTTGTTATGCATTTACCTCAATAAAAATAATTTTCAAAAAAAAAAAAAAAAAAAACATTTCATCTGGAACCATCGATATCACGATAAAAACAGATGCCATGTCCTCGATAGATAATGGCTAACGCTTTTTGAGGCCCTGAAGAAAAGGCTAAGCTTCTAAACACGTTAGCCATCATCTGTCGAGGATATTTCATCTGTTTTTATCGTGATATCGATGGTTCCAGATGTATGGATTTGATGTGCCTATATAAAACATTTGTTTGTGAGTATAACTGTTTTTATCTAATAAAGCCTATTACTGAGGATAATGCACTAGGCCGGTGCGCCCTCTGTTTGTTTCTTTGATTTCAGTGCTGACAGACATTCTCAGTCTTAAGGGGCAGCAAGGCCATGGCAATCCAGAAAGCCAAGTCTGAGTTCCTTAGAGCAACTTCATTGGAATAGGTTGGTTGGGGGACCCCCACCTCTGGGCGCAGGAGAGAGGTGCAGAGCATCTAAATTTGTTTTTAAGATACATGACATCCTAGGAAGCACATATAATAAACTTCTCTATTGGATACACTCTTTTAGGTTTCATTTTACATAAAGGAAATTTTCTTTTGCCACTAAAATACCCCCACTTGCTACACATTTCTTGCAGAGATAAAAGCCCTTTGTTTTTCTGAAGAATTATGTTCTAATTGTAGCACTACTCTCATGGGAGCTGCTGTGTGTGGGTTCTCCTGGGTTACCATTAGCATAAACAGAACAGTCTGGCATTTTTCCAAGTGTTTTACCTCAGACAAGAAGCAGTCCAGTAGAGAAAAATATACACAGGGTATATTAACTGCGCCAATGGGGGACTAGTACAAATGTTTTGAACCTAGTGATATATTGTGGAAAATAAATATATAAAGTGAATAAATGAATAGCAGCTACTATAGTAAAGTGCTGGTGCCAATGTGAAGTGTAGTAATCAGATAGGTGATTACCTATAGCGCTTGCTGAAAAATGTCAACCAAAGTGATACGTGTACAAAATTGATAAATATACAAAATTTTAGTTAATATTGAATAATAAAATAATCAATGATTAAAAAACATATGCACAATGATATACTAAAACATTAAAAAACAGTCCATATTGTGGTATTACACCAAAAAAATATATAGTGACTTCTGAGTGAAAAATGTCCAATGAATATTGTGAAAATATAAAATAAAGTGCAAATACTCCTTGTTCCTCTTCCCTAGGGATGATCGAACTTTTGAAAAGTTCGGTTCGACCAGAACACCCGAACTTCACGAAAGTTCGGTTCGGATTTCAGAACCCCATTGAAATCAATGGGACCCGAACTTCTGTAATCAAAAAACACCATTTTTAAGCCCTAAAACCCAAAAAATGCCCCTAAAAAGTGCCTAGGGTTCTGGGTCATGCCCCAGGGACTATTAATCACACAAAAAAAAGTTCTTAAAAATTGTCATTTTTGATAAAAAAGCCAATTATTGAAAAATTAAAAAAAAAAAAAAAGAGATTTTTTTGATTTTTACTTTGGATTTAGTATCTGGGGGGTCTAAAAGGTGTGCATGTGAAGTTTCAGCTCTGTAGCATGTCCAGAACCATGAAAAAAAAAAAGATAATTTTTCAGTAGAACAGGGATGTGGTTCGGGAGCCTCCTTTAACTTTAACACCTATATGATCTTTTTTTCTGGTTCTGGACATGCTACAGAGCTGAAACTTCACAGGTACACCTTTTAGACCCCCCAGACACAAAATCACACAAAAAAAGTTCTTAAAAATTGTCATTTTTGATAAAAAAAGCCAATTATTGAAAAATTAAAAAAAAAAAAAAAAAGAGATTTTTTGATTTTTACTTTGGATTTAGTATCTGGGGGGTCTAAAAGGTGTGCATGTGAAGTTTCAGGTCTGTAGCATGTCCAGAACCCCCCAAAAATTAGCATTTTCTTATAATTTTTATTAGAACAGGAATACGGCTTCTCTACGGCGCTTTTTCTTGCATTTATCGGGCATTTTTGGAGGCAGGCATGACTTTTTTTGGATTTAGTGTCTGGGGGGTCTAAAAAGTGTACCTGTGAAGTTTCAGCTCTGTAGCATGTCCAGAACCAGAAAAAAAGATAATTTTTCAGTAGAGCAGGGATGGTGGGACCCCTCTTTTACACTTATATGATCTTTTTTTGGGGTTCTGGACATGCTACAGAGCTGAAACTTCACAGGTACACCTTTTAGACCCCCCAGACACAAAATCACACAAAAAAAGTTCTTAAAAATTGTCATTTTTGATAAAAAAGCCAATTATTGAAAAATTAAAAAAAAAAAAAAAAAAAAAAAAAAGAGATTTTTTGATTTTTACTTTGGATTTAGTATCTGGGGGGTCTAAAAGGTGTGCATGTGAAGTTTCAGCTCTGTAGCATGTCCAGAACCAGAAAAAAAAGATCGTTTGTATTAGAAAACTTTAAGCACAGGAATATGGCTTCTCTGCTGTAACACCTTGCCGGTTTAATAGCAGGCATTTTTTTGGGTTCTTTGCAGTCAGGAAAAACATCTGAACTTGTGTATAGTAGTACTGTGCACAAGTTCTGATGTTTTGCCTGCCTCCAAAATTCCCCAAAAAATGCCAGCAAAAACACACCTGGGCATTTTTTTTTTTGACGCTAGCGTTTTTTTTTGGCATTTTTTGGGGTTCTTTTGAGGCAGGCAAAACATCTGAACATGTGTATAGGGGGGATATATAGACATATATGTCTGAATATATACCCCTAGACATATATAGGTGTGATAGTAGCAGAAATAAATGCTTGCGCTAATGAAATCATTTACAGTAATATATTTCTGCTACTATCACACCTATATATGTCTCGGGGTATATATTCAGACATATATGCCTATATATACACCCTATACACATGTTCAGATGTTTTGCCTGCCTCAAAAGAACCCCAAAAAATGCCAAAAAAAACGCTAGCGTCAAAAAAAAAATGCCCAGGTGTGTTTTTGCTGGCATTTTTTGGGGGGTTTTGGAGGCAGGCAAAACATCAGAACCTGTGCACAGTACCACTATACACAAGTTCAGATGTTTTTCCTGACTGCAAAGAACCCAAAAAAATGCCTGCTATTAAACCGGCAAGGTGTTACAGCAGAGAAGCCATATTCCTGTGCTTAAAGTTTTCTAATACAAACGATCTTTTTTTTTCTGGTTCTGGACATGCTACAGACCTGAAACTTCACATGCACACCCTTTAGACCCCCCAGATACTAAATCCAAAGTAAAAATCAAAAAATCTCTTTTTTTTTTTTTTTTTTTTTTTTTAATTTTTCAATAATTGGCTTTTTTTATCAAAAATGACAATTTTTAAGAACTTTTTTTGTGTGATTTTGTGTCTGGGGGGTCTAAAAGGTGTACCTGTGAAGTTTCAGCTCTGTAGCATGTCCAGAACCCCAAAAAAAGATCATATAAGTGTAAAAGAGGGGTCCCACCATCCCTGCTCTACTGAAAAATTATCTTTTTTTCTGGTTCTGGACATGCTACAGAGCTGAAACTTCACAGGTACACTTTTTAGACCCCCCAGACACTAAATCCAAAAAAAGTCATGCCTGCCTCCAAAAATGCCCGATAAATGCAAGAAAAAGCGCCGTAGAGAAGCCGTATTCCTGTTCTAATAAAAATTATAAGAAAATGCTAATTTTTGGGGGGTTCTGGACATGCTACAGAGCTGAAACTTCACATGTACACTTTTTAGACCCCCCAGATACTAAATCCAAAGTAAAAATCAAAAAATCTCTTTTTTTTTTTTTTTTTTTTAATTTTTCAATAATTGGCTTTTTTATCAAAAATGACAATTTTTAAGAACTTTTTTTTGTGTGATTTTGTGTCTGGGGGGTCTAAAAGGTGTACCTGTGAAGTTTCAGCTCTGTAGCATGTCCAGAACCATAAAAAAAAAGATTGTTTGTATTAGAAAACTTTAAGCACAGGAATATGGCTTCTCTGCTGTAACACCTTGCCGGTTTAATAGCAGGCATTTTTTTGGGTTCTTTGCAGTCAGGAAAAACATCTGAACTTGTGTATAGTGGTACTGTGCACAAGTTCTGATGTTTTGCCTGCCTCCAAAACCCCCCAAAAAATGCCAGCAAAAACACACCTGGGCATTTTTTTTTTGACGCTAGCGTTTTTTTTGGCATTTTTTGGGGTTCTTTTGAGGCAGGCAAAACATCTGAACTTGTGTATAGTGGTACTGTGCACAAGTTCTGATGTTTTGCCTGCCTCCAAAACCCCCCAAAAAATGCCAGCAAAAACACACCTGGGCATTTTTTTTTTAACGCTAGCGTTTTTTTTGGCATTTTTTGGGGTTCTTTTGAGGCAGGCAAAACATCTGAACTTGTGTATAGTGGTACTGTGCACAAGTTCTGATGTTTTGCCTGCCTCCAAAACCCCCCAAAAAATGCCAGCAAAAACACACCTGGGCATTTTTTTTTTTGACACTAGCGTTTTTTTGGCATTTTTTGGGGTTCTTTTGAGGCAGGCAAAACATCTGAACATGTGTATAGGGGGTATATATAGGCATATATGTCTGAATATATACCCCTAGACATATATAGGTGTGATAGTAGCAGAAATATATTACTGTAAATGATTTCATTAGCGCAAGCATTTATTTCTGCTACTATCACACCTATATATGTCTAGGGGTATATATTCAGACATATATGTCTATATATACCCCCTATACACATATTCAGATGTCATGTCTGACATCAAACATGTCCTCAAAAAAGCACTGGCAGTGGCAGCCCCTGCAGCATTAAAAAATGCTTGCTGGTGAGAAGCCACATTCCTGTCCCGAAGCAGAGAAATGATCATTTCTCTATAGCGGTCACCCTGCTATGGAAGGGTTTTGTCACCCTGCCATAGCAGTCACTGTCAGTTAACCCTACACTACACTACGGTCCCCTGACACTTAACACTTTCCCTACAGAAACTAAATTTTTGAAGCTAACTTAAGTGTAAAGGAGCACTCTAACTACACTAGATATCCCTTTCCTCACACTAAAAATAGCTAAATGACACTTTTAAAGTAAAATTAACAGAACTGCTTCCACTCTCTTCCATGTCCATTATAACAATGCTGGGAATATGGCGGGGGCGATCTTATATACTGGGGGGCGTATTCACTAATGATTGGTCTAGGGACCCCCTAGTCACTCCAATCACATTCCTAGCATTCTTCTGCCCCCTCAATTGGCTTTTGCTAATGGTTCTGGTCCAATCACGGGCTTTTAAAGCCCATTTCCTGAAGCATTGCATTTTGGGCGGTTCTGGTTGCCGAATTCCGAACTTTTTGGGCAAAAAGTTCTAAATTCGGCCGAACCTCGAACACCCAATGTTCGGGCCGAACCGATGGTGGACCCGAACCGTTCGATCATCCCTACTCTTCCCAAGTTGCCCTTCACCGTAGAAAATAGGTAAAATTCAAACTCACCAGAAAACGCGGGTCCTATATGCCTTACGGCATTAAGACCGACCGTGCTTTGGAGACAATCTCCAGATACAAGTACGTCCCTCCTGGCGGGTAAGGATGTCCCTCTGCAGTACCACTTCCACTGCTGGCCGTCCCCACAAAGGTTAGATCTCCCCAGAGATGGTAAATGGATCCTCCTGTAGTGGTCACCTCCAGCCGCGGGGTATATAAGGGAATAAAAACCCGGATAGTGCAGTACTGTATAAAGTGGTTTGTTTATTGCACACACCCCGGTCGGGACATGCAGTCCCGAATAGTGATAAAAAAACTGGTGTAAAAACAGGGAACATCATTAGAATAAACAACAGTTCAAAGCAGTGCGATAAAACGTGAATCAATCCATAAAAATACGAAAAAACGCCGTCATACACGAGGGCTACGAGTGGAGAGCGGTACTTCCGGCTGCGCTCAGCTCTGAAGACGTCTAGCCAATGACGAAACGCGTTAGTGGGACGCACGTCGTGACGTCATACGGGCTTAGTGGAACGCAAGCCGGAAGTACAGCTCTCCACTCGTAGCCCTCGTGTATGACGGCGTTTTTTCGTATTTTTATGGATTGATTCACGTTTTATCGCACTGCTTTGAACTGTTGTTTATTCTATTGATGTTCCCTGATTTTACACCAGTTTTTTTATCACTATTTGGGACTGCATGTAATATGGAGTGACCGGGGTGTGTGCAATAAACAAACCACTTTATACAATACTGCACTATCCGGGTTTTTATTCCCTAATATACCCCGCGGCTGGAGGTGACCACTACAGGAGGAACCATTTACCATCTCTGGGGAGATCTAACCTTTGTGGGGACGGCCGGCAGTGGAAGTGGTACTGCAGAGGGACATCCTTACCCGCCAGGAGGGACGTACTTGTATCTGGAGATTGTCTCCAAAGAACGGTCTGTCTTAATGCCGTAAGGCATATAGGACCCACGTTTTCTGGTGAGTTTGAATTTTACCTATTTTCTACAGTGAAGGGCAACTTGGGAAGAGGAACAAGGAGCATTTGCACTTTATTTTATATTTTCACAATATTCATTGGACTATTTTTCACTCAGAAGTCACTGTATATTTTTTTGGTGTAATACCACAATATGGACTGTTTTTTAATGTTTTAGTATATCATTGTGCACATGTTTTTTAATCATTGATTATTTTATTATTCAATATTAACTAAAATTTTGTATATTTATCAATTTTGTACACGTATCACTTTGGTTGACATTTTTCAGCAATCGCTATAGGTAATCACCTATCTGATTACTACACTTCACAAGAAGCAGTCCAGTACCTTTGGTTTTTAGGTTTTATTTGGAACTTGGATAGTAGAAGGGAATGAGTGGAATGAGGCCGACTGCCTGAACAACCTTCCTCACATCAGAAGGAGGAGTGACAGCCGTCCACCTCCTCCTGGGACATTGCTCCCGCCAAAAAACACCCTGTCACATGCTCCCTCCAGATTTATCACCAATCTCAGGATGCATTGTAGCATGCCCACCCACTGGGACCTACCTAGGAGAGTGCTACATCCACCCCCCACCAAAAATGAGCCACGTCCCATTGGCCCTGGGGCAGCCACCCCTTACAAAAAATCCTGCCAAAAATCCAGGAGTATCCCACAAACTTGGAAAGAGGGGAAAAGGGAAAAGAAAGAACAAATGTACAAATAATTTACGTGGAAAAATATATGCACACATCTGCTGTACAAAATATACACATAGAGTGCATTTTTAAGAAAAAGCATCCCCCGCCAAACAAACTCTGTTTGGTGGGTATTTAAAAGAATATATACAGTATATATATATATATATACATATATATATACATCCTGACTGACTACCTCTTAACTGATGTAAACCTGCAAAAAAGAATAAGGGGTTAGGTTCTTTACACATTTACAACATTCTGACTAGCTGAACCTCATTAATGATGAGAAGACCCTCCCTGCAGGGGCGACCTTCTCATTCTAATCCCTGACTGCTCTGCACGTCCAGTCTTGACACGATGTTCACCTCAATTCCTGTAGGTGAGTCTGTACCTTACCACTGGCTACCTAATGCAGAGTCAATGGAGAAAGTGCATGCAGCGTCTCCTTACTGCAGTCCATCAGCACTCTTCTCCATCTGGAACAGGATAGGTCACTGGAGTGTGAGTAACCCACAGTCCTGCCAAATCAGGGATAGCTTCTTCGGGGGGTCTCTGGCACCAGAGCACCGCCCACCAAACTTCCAGGATGCACCACCCATTCCTGTAACGGCCACCCGCATAGTTCCACTATGGCACATTGGCCCAAAGGTAGTCTCACCTGAATTGTGGCAATTTGTGATCCAGGATCCCGGCCCAATGTCCCAAAAGATCTGCAAAGTAACAGCTCTTTTTTTTCTTCTTTTTACATCCAAGACCCTGGCCTGGTGGCCCAAGGGGTCTGCAGAACAGCAATATGAGTCAATCCCAATTTCTGGGATGACCCTAGGTTTAAGTCCTGTGGACATGTTTAGTAGTCCCTACCCACTTCTGTAGGAGTAGAAGTTGAAGAGGATGATGAGAAAGGGGTAAAGGCCCCAACAGCAACTCTTGAACTGACTCTATTTTAAAGTTTGAAGAGGCTTGATAGCCATTTTCTTTTCTATAATGTAGTCTCTCTCTATATATAATAGTCTGGGTGAGGGATTCTGACAAGGTTCCCTTGATGGTCCCGACCACGGACTGACCAAGCCTGGCCTGATCCATCTGGGCGGAGGACCTCCACTCGGTCCAAGTAGATAGACCGCACAAAATTCCACTGTTTTCACTGACTTGAATTTTTCCCAGAGTTCTGCTCTGGTGGAGTTCCTGTGAGGCTTAGGGATAAACAGGAAGTCCCAGATGGCTTCATCACACCAAGACTCTCTTCTTGCCTCTATTTTTAACATAATCTCCCATGGAGCATAGGGATAATCGTACCTGTATTCCGTAGCAACCTTCCTCTGCAGCCACCGCTGCATCCTTGAAAATCTGGGAAGGGTTTTCTGGTTCCCTCTCCCAGCTGGAGAAAATGGGGTCTCTTCACACCTGATGAGAGAGCTGTAGGCCTTGTTTTGATCCTGAGCCCGGGCATAGTTCGTAGGTGGGGTTAGGTCTGGGACCCTACTAGCATAGGCCTCACAGAACCCCAGACTCAGGGCCAGCTCCCCTCTCACCGCAGAGACCCTCGTTTCCTCATCAGGCGCCTCTACTGTGTCAGGACATGGCGGACTGCCTCTAGCCTCAGATCCCCAGTCCCATTCAGTCTCATCCTCCAACTTCCAATTGTCAATCCCTTCCTCAATGGATCCAAATCGGTTTTGGAAGCTTGGAGATCCCACATTGATGGCCCCAGCCTCCTCCTCACTAATTACACTTGCTGAAGGAGCCCTGACTGCCCCCGGCCATCTTTCTTCCTTAATAGGGATGGGAGCAGACCTTGTCCCTGCTGCGGTGACCTTCGGCGCATCAAGTGGCCACTTCCCGGCCCGCACTACTTGCATGCACCCCTTTTCTGGCAATCTGGTTTCTCTTGCTGCACAGGCCGAACCACTGCCAGGTTGCATGACCTCCAGCTGCATCAGCACCCTAACGACTCCTCTACCACCTCCGTAGAGAGGTCCCGACTCCAGAATTGACATGACCTGAGTGACTCCTGTCTCCCACAACACACACAGCTGTCTAGGCTGACCCTCACTCTTCTCCACCCGCAGCAGCAAATAGCCGCAGTGCCCACACTGGCTCCACGCCCACACCCACATGGTCACACTCACACACGGGGGATATACCAGGCCTAAGTGCTCTCAGCACTCCTGTATCCCACAGGACAGTCGCTTTCGGCTCTCTGGTCTGCTGCCGGGTCTGCCCAGCAGGTTCTCCGCCAGCAGATGAAACGTTCACTGGTGCGCTCTTTCTCTCTCCGGTAATCTCCATGTTGCTTTTCCTCGCATGTTTCTCCCTCTCAGCCACACCCGAAGGAGGAAGTAATTTATGGACATCCCTTGTCACTCCTGATTGGATGGGCACGAACGACGTCTCCACCCACATTCCTTGCTTGGCGGTGGCTCCTCCTGCTAGGCAGAACTGTTCAGCGTGCGCTTTCCCGCGCAGTGCAGTAACCCCTCCAATGCCACTCTCTCTCATCTCAGCTGACATGGAAGTTACTGCAAAGCGGACCATGTCCCTCGCCAAACATGCATCCACTCTTCTTGCTTGTAGCAGGACCCCAGCTGCGCCTCCATCCCCTTGAGACAGCTGTCCCTCTTTGCCAGCCCAGAGAATTGTCCCGCTGTCATATGCACGGTCAACAGTCCTCTTCCCAGCACATGTACAAGCAAGGCCCGTCACCATACTGTCTCCGAAGAAAGCTCCACTGCCCTCCCCGGTGTGGCCAACTGCTATCTTCACAGTACTGATACTTTTACTATACAGAATAAATGTCCCGCTGTCATATGCACAGTCAACATCATTCCATGTAGTCTTGACAAACACGTGGCCCCCGGCTACCGATTCACGTGCCCCTGATCGCCATTTTCTCCATTCACACTTGCACTTTTTCTTGTTAAGCAGATACAGTCCTTTTTCACAAACAAAGGCCTTTTTTCCACCTCCCAGTACTTCACAGAGGTATACATGTTATAGCTTAAGTGAAAGATTCCCGCCACCTGTGAACACATATTGCAGTTCTGACTGAAATCTCTGCATTGCCATGGGCAACCTTCAAGGTGCATTTCTATCTTCATCCCACTCTCCCTATCTCCTGTAGAGCAGGCCTCACGCTTGGATTGAGTATTAGAACAAAGTCCCATAAGCAAAAATGGCGGTTTTGAGAATTTTCTTCGGCCGCTGCCATTAGCAACCAGGCTGGTAACTCAGGACGACATCCCGGCTGAGCCCCCAAATGTAGCACTACTCCCATGGGAGCTGCTGTGTGTGGGTTCCCCTGGGTTACTATTAGCAACAACAGAACAGTCTGGCATTTTTCCAAGTGTTTTACCTCAGACAAGAAGCAGTCCAGTATCTTTGGTTTTTAGGTTTTATTTGGAACTTGGATAGAAAGGAATAAGTGGGATACTCCAACTTAAAGAACTATGCACAATAGGCTGGGACAACTTGAATAGAGCTGAATAGCGCTGATTAATGCTGTATGACGCTGCTGAATATAGCTAGTAATGGCTAGGCTGATGCTTCACTTTGCCCTTGGCTGTGAATGAAGTGATAAAGCTTCCTTAGGTAAACTGTATCCTGAGGTAAGCTGTACTCTGAGGTAGACTGTACTGCTGAACAACTTCAGGGCCCTTCCTAGCACCCCCTTTGTCCCTAATCTTCAGGGTTAAATACCTGGCACCCCCTTTCTTGTAACAATCTGTGTGAGCTGGCTCCTTGATCCCCTGACTTCTCTGGAGTGGTCTCCTTTTCTAGGCAGACCCTTGAGCAGATCCCTTAGTATTCACAATACTGTTTTTCCCAAAGTCTTCTGCCCAAAAGCTCCCCTGGTCTGCACACCAGAAACAAACTCCATTGAAGTCTATTGGACTCAAACCTCTCAAAATCAATTGACGGAATTTTGAAGGCTTAGATGCAAGTTATTGCCCCAAAAAAGTGTATGAGGGTCCAGGTACTGACTTGGGGAACATGTAGCAATGAAAAAAAAGTTTTTAGAAATGATTGTTTTTAAAGGAGCACTGATTTACTGATTTTAATGAGGCTTAAAGGGAAACTATAAAAATGAAAAATTCCTTCAAATATCGTGCCTGGGGGGTCCCCTGAATGTGCCTGTAAAGTAGTGAATCTCTACGATGTATGTAGCCTGCTGCAGCAATACTGACATTTCTAAAGCAAAAAATGTCATATACAAATATACATACAAATTTCAAATCGCATGTACTTGTCATACGGGTGCAGAAAAATTGGGCCTTGTTTGTTGGTGGTGCCTGAACACCTGAACCCCTCACAGTTACTCTTGCTGGGCGCAGGAACGGGCCCTACTGCTAAAAAAATCAATACAAATTTGAAATTGCATGTACTTGTAAAACAGGTGCAAAAAATTGGGCCTTTGCTGTTGGTGGTGCCTGAACACCACAACCAAGGCCTCGCAGTTACTCTTGCTGGGTGCAGGAACGGGACCTGCTGGTAAGAATTCCATACAAATTTGAAATTGCATGTGCTATACAAGTGCCAAAAATTGGGCCTTTGTCGTAGGTGGTGCCTGAATACCCTAACCAAGGCCTCGCAGTTACTCTTACTGGGTGCAGGAATGGGACCTGCTGGTAAGAATTCCATGCAAATATGAAATTGCATGTACTGCACAGGTGCCAAAAATTGGGCCTTTGGTGTTGGTGGTGCCTGAACACCATAACCCCTCACAGTTAGCAGGGCACAGGGACAGGGCCTGCTGTTAAAAATTACATACAACATTTCAATTGTATGCACCTGCCTTACAAGTGCAGAAAAATTAGGCCTTGGGGGTTGGTAGTGACCCAAAAACATTGTTGGAAACTAGCAGAATAAATGTAGAGGAATAGGATAGGCAGCATATGCAGTCTTCAAGGGATGGCAGACCCCTAGCAAATTCAATCAGTTACATCAGCATCAGGGGCCTGATAGCTCTTGTTGATCTATGCTTATAGAATGTTCCACAACTGACCAATAAATACTCTGACTGATATCTGAAGTGATCTATAATCCTATAGGTCTGTGATGCTTATATAATGTTCCACAACTGACCAATGAATACTCTGACTGATATCTGAAGTGATCTATAATCCTATAGGTCTGTGATGCTTATAGAATCTTCCACAACTGACTGATGAACAATACTCTGACTGGTATCTGATGTAAAGAAAGAAATCTCTCCCTACCTCACACATGTACCTGGCCCTCTCTACACTGCTACTCACTCACTGGCGCTGCACTGTCTGATATGATGTAAAGAAAGAAATCTCTCCCTACCTCACACCCGTACCTGGCCCTCCCTACACTGCTAGAAATGTCTCTGCACTGTCTGGCAAACTAAAAAAAATTTTACTCTCTCCCTGTCTCACACGCGTGCCTGTCCTTGTCTCATCACCCGCACAATGACACTACATGCTAGGCTGCGCGAGCAGCCTTTATGTAGTGTGGGGCGTGTACTTGGCCCCTGAGCCATGATTGGCTAAAGGCAGCCTGCCTTTAGTCCAATCATGGCAGAGATCATTTGATTGGCCAAAGCATGAGGTCAGGGTGCATGCTTTGGCCAATCACATAACGTGCTGCACACGCGGCGCGCGTGCAGTGCATTATGGGAAACTAGACTTTCCCGCAAAGAAGCACATTTGTTCATCATTCGATGAACGATCGAATGAGAGATGTTTGAGTCGAACTTAGCCTCAACTCAAACTCGAAGCTCATCCCTATAAGGTAAGTTAAAATAGTCAATACATATTGCACTCAAAAGCATCCAAAGAAAAAAGCATATCTCTACAAGACAGTGTCCAGGGTCAGTGAAGCAATGGATGCATCCCTGTGTGGACCACTGCAGCCACCAAGGGTACTAGCTGAAGCCAATGTAGCGATCTCTTGAGCCACCACTGAGAACCCTTCAGAGAACTGTCAAGAGAGCTGTAAGAGACATCAGAGCTTCCAAGAGATGCGTTTTAAAGTCTCTGGGAATGAGGGAAAAGCAAACCTAATGTTAAGAGATTTATGTACACTAATCCAATTGTAAATAATGATAAGGGATTTCTGGGGGGGGGGGGGGGATAAGTGAATTGCCCATACAAAGCTTGCTAATGCATCACTGTTTAACCCCTTAATGTGAATCATGTGCTTGTTTCTGTGTTTAAGGATATAGTACTTAAGAATCTAGACCAACTAAAGCATCCTCCAACACTGAGGCATTAGGAATCGCTACAGAGCGTACCTTGTCTGATGTTCTGCAAACTATCCAGGTAAACCATACTGCCTTATTGGGGAAGGTGGAGGAGTTGAGAATTTACCATCTTGCACCTGAATTTGTGCAATATTAAAGCACTGTAGTGGAAACTCCCAACTCTCTCCTTTTTTTAAGTTAAATCTTTTTTCACAAAATGGCAGGCAATGAAGGCAAAAGCTGATGATTTGGCATTTCTGAATCTGAATGTATGATTTTTTTATGTTGAAACCATAAAACATAACAGAGGGCACACCAGCCTAGTGCATTATCCCTAAAACAGTGCATTATCCTTAAAACATGTCTTTTATTATTAAAAAAAGGTGGTGGTATTATATTTACTGAAGTTAAGCTGACTGGTCTGTAGTTTCCTGACAGACATTGTGACAGGGGACTTGCTCAAGTGGTAACTCTGTGGCAGGAAGAAGCAGTTGAATGATTCCCCCACCAGACTAGGAAGGGAGGCTGAGTGGAAACCTATACCATGAACTCGGTCACTTGCTAAAGTTTATACTTTGCTTTATCCTGTCATGAAGCTGTATTGTTTTGGCTAGACAAGTGACAATAAAGCTGGGAAAATTCATAAAAGTTTACTTTTGTGCACATGTTATATGTTGCATCCTTTTTTAGGGTGGAACATGTAACATGTTCCCGTTCCTGCAGCTGCTCCTTGATCCCCCCTCCTCCATGTGACAGGATCTTCCCCCCTCACCTGCTGTCACTACTTGAAAACAGAGTGGCTTTGTAGAGCTCTGCCCACACAGCCACACAATTTATTCACAGAGTTCTGTGAATGAATGAACTACAACTACCTTTGCAGGTAATGGCTTGTAGATCTCAATGAACTACCCAGATGCTGTTGAACGCTCTAGGTAGTTCATTGATTTGTCTAACTGCCAGCCATACAAGGTACGAGTAGACAGCTTACATTGACATTCTGCAGGATCCCTTTCCAGGCTCCTATAAAAAAAATAGCAAATGCACATTTTTTATACAGGTAAAAAAATGTGTCCCAATATGCATTCTGGACAACACATACCTACCATCCACCACTGTGTATTGGATTTTTGTCCAGACTGTCCCATACCACCCTTTCTGTTCAAACCATCATGTTACCTGGACATTTTTTTTCCTTTGCCTAGCACATCCCATTGAGCAGTGAGTGATCCATAACCAGATGGAATTCCAGTACTAAGAGGTAATACCCACTTGATCTCCAGGCACACCTGCTCCACTATACTGTAATTATTTTCTGCTGGGTTCAGTTTTTTTGTTTAGGTACACCATGGGTGTACCTTAGCCAAGTCTACACTAGAGGCTTCTGAACCAGGAGTTCTTTTTGGAATCTGCAAGCAAATGACATCAGTTTTTTTAACAGTACTGTTTTCGAGTCATAAAAAGCACTCTCTGCCTCAGGGTTCCATTTAGTGCTCAGTCCATGTGGGTACAATGATGGCTAAAATAGGGATGAACCTCCTTTAGAAGCTGAACATTCTCAGAAAGGTTTTTACCCATTTCTTGGTTACCAGTCACTCCTTGACAGCTTAAAGCGGTTGTAAACAGCTGGTTGTTTTTTATTTTTTTCGGACCTGCAAGGTAAAGGCATAATGTGCTAGTATGCATGTGAAACTTACCTGAAAAGGAAGCCCTCCAGCGATGAGATGCAATCACTGGAGGCAGCGTCCATCTTCACCCGGCCTTCCTTCCAGGTTCGCAGACTCTGGCTAAGTGACAGGCCGGAGCCACATTGACGTCACTCCCATTTGCGGCACAGGTATCTGAAGGAACGGCACAGGTGGCTGTTCCTTCAGAGCACATTTGCCGATGACGTCATCAGCTGCATGTAATGTAAATATCTCCCAAACGGTACACGTTTAGGAGGCATTTACAGTAAATATAGGAAAGCCTTATTATAGGCTTACCTATAGATACAAATTATGCCTTTGAGTTTACTTCCTCTTTAAACCTTGCTGTAAAAGCGGTTCAGTATAGCTTCTACCAATAATGTAGACCAAATATCAGGCTTACTCCTTGCCCATAGCACATTTTTTTGGTTTGTTGGTTGGTTGAAAACCCCACCTTAAATATGGCATGCAAGACAGAATAAAACCTCTGGAGTGGCAAAAGCAGTATTTTCATTGGCACGGTCAGTGAGGAAGATTAGCCAGTACCCCTTAGTCAGATTCACTGTGGATATGAACCAGACCAGCCCTAGTCCCGCTATTAACTTATCTATTCAGGCACGGGATAGGCATTGAACCTTACCACCTTGTTAAGCTTCCTAAAGTATTTGGACCTCTCTATAATCCCAAGATTTTTATTAATATTAAAAAGAAGCGGTACAAAAATACAGCAAGAAATATGCCTTTTAGGGCCTGCATAGGTATAACAGGAAAACAAATCCAGGTTTTAGAACATCATGTAGATTACATAGAAAACAGTCAAACAGTCCAACACACTGTAGGTCTGACAGTATGAGTTATGATTTTGTGAAAGTTAAAAACTACATATTCCCAAATTTCAAGATCTAACATTTTTTTTCACCTCATCAGCTATAGCTTGTCCCTGAGCTTCTAAAATTCTATGAGGATTGAGCCAAACACAAGCTTAGGGTTCTGTATTTATGTTGTGTTTAATCATTGAGGTACAACCGGGTAGCTCTGAGAAGACCTCTGCGTTTTGTGACACACACACCCCCTTCACTGGCACTACATGGTCATTGTACTAGCAGCACGGACTTGACTAGATATATCCACATGGAACAAGCTACATGCTTTTAGGCTGCACACCTGTTTCAAATATTTTCCAAGACAATGGAACTCCTAGCCCTAGACTGCATCTCATTCCTTTTAAAACCAGCTATTAGAGTGCTGAATAGCATACTTCAAGCATATATCTTCTATGCAAGTAATCACATTATGCTTTTAGGACTGCAGCCCTTCATATTATTCTTTTATTTCATTATTGCAGTATGCTCTATTACTCAATAGCATGCTTACAGCTGCATACCTACAAGCACATGCTCATCCTCCTAAGTACTGCTTTGAGGAGCTGTCTGCAGCAGCTCATCCATCTATCCTACTCTTATACGTATGGGCATTTTGTAACACATTGTTTATTGTGGTTTTCATCAGGCTAGGCTTAGCCTATTTTAAGATTCACTCCCAGCTAGATCTGGTCAAAATTGTTGTTAGGCTTAGTTTAATTAGCTACAGGCTGTTGTGGTTTACCTTGTGTGAGGTGGTCTACTCATAACTCCCATTGTGGTTTTGGATGGAGGTACCTAGATTAGCTTTTCCTGGGTCATCCACCCCAGCATTGATGGTACAGGTAAGGTGCTAGAGATATGAGGGTGCATGTAGGGGTGGGGGGACTGCTCATTAGGGGAAGTTGGGGGCGATGGGTAGGTCCTGTGCTTCCTGTGGGCTTCTGGGAGGGGCTCTGGGCATACAATGCTGTATTGTACTATATTTTTTATATAACTAAAAACATAATTAAGGTGGTAGCTTGTTGTGAGTCTGAACTTTTTCTTTTTGTGCACTCTTGGTTTTGCTTCAGGAATCAGGAACTCTTCCTGATTTTTCCTTAAAACAAGGGGTCAGCCAGCTTGGACCAATGTAACTATGCATATGCCATACCTGGTGGAACCCTCTATAAGCTGGAAATCACTGTAGTAGATACCCTTACTCCAGCGATCTCCTCTTGCTTCCAGGTCCCATGCTGAGCAGCTGCCTTACTGCATTCTGAACACAGAGGTGGCCTACACAACACTGTTGTTATTTAGAGAATGCTTTACATTTTCTCAATGATTGCAAAATGTTCTCTGATGAGGTGGAGAGGTAGGGAGATGATGTCACGCTCACCACCTCATCCAATAAGAGAATGGTTTGCACTCATTCACAAAATTCGAATCATTCTTTAAATAGCACTCTTGCAGAGCAGCTGACCTCCTGTATTCACAAGGCAACAGGGAAAACATTCAGAATGGGACTCAAGTGAGGATCATTGGAGTAGTAGAGTCTACTACGTTAATTTACAGCATCTAGAGGGATCCTAGAGGTATGGTAAATGCAAAGTTACATTGGTTTAAGCTGAAATCCTTCTTTAACTTCTGACATTGTAGAGCCATTTAGAGGCAGTGGGCTAGCTAATGTGGCCAAACATTCTCTATCTTTCCATGGTTTGATTAGGTTCACATGGTAAAACTGTTCTCCCTTCCTCTTTTGCAGCTGGAACAGTTTATAAATTAGTTCCCTGACTTGTTTGGGATTTCAAAATGGGCCATTCCACTAAGCGAGAAATGTACTTTCCTTGATTGGCTCCAGAGCTAAGACCTTTTTTCCAGCTTAAAATGTTCTTACCCTTGCTGATCTATTGTAAATCCTGTTTTAAGCCTCCTGCTGGTTTTGCATATGCTCACAAACCACAGGTATGATTGTTGCATCATCTGAGAGAGGATATGTTAAATTACCCCCCTGTGGGTGATGGTCTCTTGTTCTCAAGTCTCTTTTGCAATATCTATTTTGCAATATCTATATCTATATATCTAGGCTGCAGGGCCATCTACCATATAGCAGCTCAAGGAAAAATATCCTATAGAACAATGTTTCTCAACTCCAGTCCTCAAGTACCCCCAATAGGTCATGTTTTCAGGCTTTTCATTATTTTGCACAGGTGATTTGATCAGTTTCACTGTCTTAGTAATTACCACAGCCTTTTTATCTGAGGGAAATTCTGAAAACATGACCCGTTGGGGGTACTTGAGGACCGGAGTTGAGAAGCATTGCTATAGTGGACTGTGTTATCTTGCTGATATTGAGCATGAAACAGAAAATAGCATTCCCAGCTCCACCCATCTTGTCAATTAGCTTATGGAATAATCACTTTACTGTTTTGTTAAACTGCTCTACCAAACTGTAAGCTTGTGGGTGATACACAGAGGTTCTTAACTGTTTGATGTTCAGAAATGTATATAACTCCTTCATCACTTTTGAAATAAAGGATATCCCTAGTTCCAGAAGGATCTTTTTTGCTATTGAAGTGTTGGTAAACATATACAGTAGAATAGTTATTTTATGATGTTTGCTGAGGTATTTTCTAAGGGAATAGCTTTTGAATAGCAATCTAAGAAAACAAGAACATACTGGTGGCCCTTAGCAGAATTCACTAAAGTTAGCCATAGATGACTGCCCGAAATTCAAACCATATTTGGCGGGCAGAATGTACCCAAATGTACTTAAACCGATCACTCCCCCTCCCCTCTGACTGGGAGAACACAATGGCTCTGCAGCAGGTATTCCCCACATCAATACTGACTGTGTTTATGGGGGAATCAAGTGATTTTCACTGCGTCTATGGCCATCTTAAGGGACCATGAAAATGTCAAAAGGCAACTCAAAAGGAATGTCAAAAGGCAGCTCAATAATGAATGAGGGCACCAAGGGACCATAGAAGGGGGGCATCATATTCTTTAGCATCTTGATCCATCCTTGGCCAACATGTTCTTGAGAAAATTATTTCTTTTGTCTTTCCTTAAAGTATTTGAAACCCCAACATTTCATATTCCTGATATGTGCCTATTGTACCAAGTATTTGTTTGATAAACTATCCTGTTCTCTTTGTATTGCTTACTTTGTATGAAATCCCCGGTGTTCCAGCCAGTCCCTCTGCTTTTTATTAAAAACTGGCCACACTAGGCATTAGAGCACATTGTGGTCAGTTCTCTAGCTATGCTGAGAACTCTGCCAGCTCTCCTCCAATAATCAGACTTGTCCTGACACACACCCCCTGTACAGCCACTCATTGGGAAGGCAGCTAACAGAGGGAATGTGATCGCTTTTAAAAAAGGGAAAAAGGGTATTTAATATATTGTTTTTATATCTATACACAAATGTATTGGCTTTCATTTCTATTTTAAACAGAATGGGTTGTTTTACAAGTGAGGGTTTACAATCACTTTAAGCTAGGTGATCCCCCACCCCCAAGTTATGCTGATGATGATGAACCAGCACCACCATCATTACAAAAGAGCAGGGCACCACAAATTGTTTAAACATCTCCACATTTATTTTGGCTTCGTGGTCCAAAAGGTCATTGACTAGCATTATCTGTGGACCATGTCCACCACTGTTGATTTGGGGGACCCAAGCTATTTCATTGACAATCCTGAATCATTTAACTCTGTCTTATCAAAATATTCTCTTGACACCTCTAATTCCTCCGAGTTTGGAAAAATATGCTAGCTGGGCATCTCCAAGGAAAACAAAGCCAAGACACAGGCCCACTGCTTCTTGGGCCACTGTTCCTACTACACTGTGTGCACAATTATTAGGCATTTATTTTTGAATATAACTTTTATTATTGAACAACTACTTTGCTCTCGGTCAATTTAAAATGTAAAAAACCTCCAACCTGAATATTTAAGAAATTAAAAGTGAGGTTTTGACTTTCTTAGGAGAATATCTATATGTGCAGAATTATTATGCAACTAAATGAAAAATGAAAATTTTCCTATCTCACTTGTTTATTTTCATCTGTTAAAGTGAAAATAATAAACAAACAACTCAAAATTTACCAATAAACATTTCTGACATTTAAAAAAAAAAAAAAAATCAGTGACCGATATAGTCACCCTTCTTTTCAATAAGTCATAAGCCTTCCATTTGTGGAGTCTGTTGGTTTCTTCATCTGTTGACGATCAAACTTTTGTGCAGCAGCAACCACTGCCTCCCAGAAACTGTTTAGAGAGGTGTACTATTTTCCTTTACTGTTAAGGCTAGTACACACTATAAGAAAACTGGGCGAATATTTTCACCCAAAGAATTTTCATACGATTTTTGTATAGTATGTACACAACTTTCAACAGTCAATTCTGAATTTTTGTATGAAAATTCTGGAAGGCACAAACTCCAATTTTTTTTCGAACGGGAACAAAACAAACAATTTTCATTGATTGTCTACTGTTTTCGTACGATTTATGTACAAGAAAATCCAGAAAAGAAAGACTGTGCATGATCAGAAACAATAAACAAGAAAAAGAGAATTTAATACGAATTTTCGTTCATGGGTTCTGATTTGCTGTGAAACAACAAGGAAAATCGGACGATCGTTCGCCCGATTTTCTTATAGTGTGTACCCCACTTTAATCTCCAATTTAGGAAGGGCCCACAAGTTCTCAAAAGGGTTTAGGTCAGGTGAGGAAGGGGGCTATGTCATTATTCTTTCGTCTTTAAGGCCTTTACTGGCTAGCCACGCAGTGGAGTACTTTGATACATGCAATGGAGTATTGTCCCGCATAAATATCACAGTCTTCTTGAAAGATGCAGACTTTTTCCTGTACCACTGCTTGAAGAAAGTGTCTTCTAAAAACTGGCAGCAGGTTTGGAAGTTGATTTTGAGTCCATCTTTAACCTGAAAAGGTCCAACTATCTAATCTTTAATAATATCAGCACTGAGCACTGAACACTGAATACCTTGTACTTCGGGGCACTACAGGTAGGTTGCAGTTCTGGAATATGAGAGCACTGGAGTATATTGGGTTCCTGGTAGCTTCACGTTTGGTTCTTCTCAAATCTTTGGCAGTTAAATTGCGTTTTTTTTTTCTCTTGCGACCCTGTTGACTATTTGCAACAAAACGTTTGAGGGTTCTGTGGTTACTGTACGCCCCAATATCTTAGCAATTTCAAGAGTGTTGCATCCCCTGAAAGACTTTTTACAATTTTTGACTTTTCAGAGTCAGTTTAAGAGTCAGAAGCTACCTAATAATTATGCACACCTTGATATAGGGTGTTGATCTCCTTAGGCCATACCTTCCCTCATTACACAAATATATATCACCTGATATGCTTAAATCCAATAAGCATTCAAATTAATACAGCTTGGTGTTGGAAAATATGCATACAAATGATGATTTGGTCAAAATACTCACTTGCCTAATAATTGTGTACACAGTGTAGAGATGGGAAGGCCTGGGGGAAAAAAATGTTTTTTGAGGGTTTTTTTCTGGAAAAATTTAAAGAAAAAGAAGTGCTCTATATGTTCTTTTACAATGGTACTATAAATAATATATCTATAACATGGTATTTAAGCTATATAACATAAAGACCTTACTGAAAGATTTCTTCACTTTATGTGTAGTCTTAAATTATTAGTTCCCTCATTTGTTGAAGACAAGCAAATCCCAAAATACACCTCAAGTAACCCTGCACTTCTTAATTTAGGAAAAATATGGATTTATGCCAATAGGGTTCACCGCAGGGGAAAGGTCTCAGTTTAGTTTTCTTGTGGGCTCTACCTTGTACCTTCCACGGTTAGGTGATTTTTAGGATAAAGCAGATGATTAGGGATGGGCGAACCTTTCGGCTCAAGCATGAGTTTGGACCGAACATTTGCCTGTTCAGTCGTTCACGGAACACCCGAATTAGCAAGGTATGCAACGTGTGTTCGCCCTGACGAACACCCTGCAATGCTGCACCCTGATTGGGAAAAGCTTTGCCAAATCAGGGCACAGTATAAGCTGATTGTTAAAGATCAGGGCCGGGAAGCCCACCACGGCATCCTTAACAACCAATGAGTCATCATCTGTCAATGGATTTCTCCGTTGACAGCTTAATTAAAAAAAAGTGGCGGTTAAAAACAAAAGTCCTTTAAATATAGTGTCTGGGGGGTCCCCTTAGTCTGCCTGTAATGTGGAGCATCTTTAGCATGCATTGAACATGCTACAGCAAAAATTACATTTATAGATGTAGCACCCTACAAAGTAGGTGCTAGGTAAAGTATAGTGGGCCCTGGCTGCTTAACAGCAGGGCCATGATTTTCAGCTGGGCTGTCATGTCTCCCAGGTGTTAAACAAGCAAAAAATTGGGGGAGCAAACCCTGAACATGTATATCTAAAGCCAGTGCAGCTATGGACCAAGCAACATGTATATTAAAAAAGAATAGCGCAACCATGCAAAAGAAATGACTATTAAATATGGAGACAATCCATAAATAAAAATGGGGATTTAGTCCCACCATATGGCCATATCGTGCTCAAGCCCACCACTGCGTCAAAGTACCCCATTATCAGTGGGTCCTACACTATCCATAAAAAAGGGGTGAATCCAGCCTCTCCAACCCCAATTTTTTGCTTGTTTATTATTTATTCGGTCTGACCAGACTTCTGAGGTTGAGCATCCCCCCACACACACCTGTACTCTATCAGAGTCCACCATCAAGTAGAAATAGGAGGAGTCCATTGAAGTGCATTAGCACATCCATCCCAGCAAGGAGTGTTGTCTCCAAGGGTTGGAGAGGCTGGATTCACCCCTTTTTTATGGATAGTGTAGGACCCACTGATAATGGGGTACTTTGACGCAGTGGTGGGCTTGAGCACGATATGGCCATATGGTGGGACTAAATCCCCATTTTTATTTATGGATTGTCTCCATATTTAATAGTCATTTCTTTTGCATGGTTGCGCTATTCTTTTTTAATATACATGTTGCTTGGTCCATAGCTGCACCGGCTTTAGATATACATGTTCAGGGTTTGCTCCCCCAATTTTTTGCTTGTTTATTATTTATTCGGTCTGACCAGACTTCTGAGGTTGAGCATCCCCCCACACACACCCGTACTCTATCAGAGTCCACCATCAAGTAGATATAGGAGGAGTCCTTTGTAGTGCATTAGCACATCCATCCCAGCAAGGAGTGTTGTCTCCAAGGGTTGGAGAGGCTGGATTCACCCCTTTTTTATGGATAGTGTAGGACCCACTGATAATGGGGTACTTTGACGCAGTGGTGGGCTTGAGCACGATATGGCCATATGGTGGGACTAAATCCCCATTTTTATTTATGGATTGTCTCCATATTTAATAGTCATTTCTTTTGCATGGTTGCGCTATTCTTTTTTAATATACATGTCTCCCAGGTGTAGCTGTTGAGATTGGGACGTCTCCCCGCTGTGCTACATGAGAGGGTTCTCATTGGGCAGTGGAGGAAACCCAGCCAATGGTGCACCCAGGCCTGTATCTACCCCAGAAAGGCAGATTCTGCTGCACAGCATTCTGGGAGTGGGTAAAAGTTTGAGGGGAACGCATGACGCAGCATCTTTGGTGGGAAGCAGAGTCCCAGGAGAGAGAGTATGGCTGTCTCTCCTCCTGTCAGCAGGATTGGGAGTCCCAGGTGGCTTGCCTGAGGTGACAGATGGCTGAGCTGAGCTGCAGAGAGGATCCGGTGTGCCGAGGACCAGGGGAGTTGAGAGGGGTCCAGTTTCAAAAAAGCATTCCCAGTTCTTGAGTACTGCAAACTGCCCCCTGGGGGTCTGCCTAGAGAGAGAGGGGACTACTCCGGTGAAGGTCGTGGGGATCCAGGAGCTAGCTAGCCGGTGCAGGAGTAAAAGTAAAGGGGGTGCCAGTATTGACCCTGAAGAGAAGCTGAGAGGGTGCCAGTGTGTGGACCCTGAAGTGCAGAGAGGGTGCCTAGTGAGAGGACCCTGAATTGCAGAGAGGGTGCCTAGTGAGAGGACCCTGAAGTGTAAAGGGGGTGCCAGTAGTTGGGCCCTGAAGTGTTAAAGTGTACAGCGTGCAGTGTACAGTGTTGAGAGCTGCAGCAGCACAATCAATTTCGGGAGCTACCTCAGTCAGGAAGGGAGGGAGCTGTATGCAGGACTTTTGAGCTACCCAGAGTGTCAAAAGTCAAGTCTAAGTATAGTCCAGGACTTTTGAGCTGATCAGAGTGTCAGAAGTCAAGTTCAAATACAGTTCAGCAAGTCAGTGTTTTTTTCAAGCGCCAGCAAGTGTTGATCGGCATTCAGCCGGCGTCAAGACAGCGCTGAAAGGCATTTTTCCACAAAGTGTCCCATTTGTACCTAGCTGAGCCAGAGGAGTATCCCACTCATTCCCTTCTCCCATCCCCAAATATCAAATAAACAAAACAAACCAAAGATGCCGGAAGGGTCATTGTTTCCAATCTCACACTTGGGTATTCAGCTTAAATGGGCTTAAGGTGTTACCGGTAACCATGGCAGACCTACATCAGGCCCAATGCCTGGAAAACCTGCTATATAAAGAAAAAAAACCAAGTCAAATCCCATTTAAAATTACTCGTGGTTACAATTGTCAGCTCTTGGCTAATTAAAAATTAAAGAATAAAATGACTTAGGTCCCCCTCCCCCCCAGTCCATACCAGGCCTTTTGGGTATGATATGTTTTTTAAGGGGAATGCCACGCCAAATTATAAAAAGAAAAAACGGTGTGGGGCCTCTGCCCCCCCACCGCCCACCAGAGGACCTTGTCCCCATGTTAAGGGCCTCTTCCCGACAACCCTGGACTGTATGATGTAAATGGGTATCGAGTACATTGTACCCCTACCCATTAACCAAAAAATAAATAAACACACAAGATAAATAAACAAGTTCGTTTTTGACAAGTCCTTTATTCAAAAACAAAAAAATAGTGTCACCCGATGTAAATCCATTGTCAATCATGCTGCCTACCCAAAAAATAAAAATAAAATGCTCTGCTCTCGTTAAACGCTTCCCGCAATTTGACAGGTCTTCTATAGGGAATAGGTGGGGACACACCTGTGACGTGCAAAGAAAAAACAAATGACAGCATTCCAAATGCTAGGAGATCTTTATTTTTGTAAAACCATCCAACAAAGGAAATCAAGGAGACTTCATGACAGACACACAGGAAGAGCATGGTTGACATGTTTCGCAAAATGAATTGCCTAATCATACCTGCTAGCACTAATGATGTTGCCCCTTAAATAGCCCAGAATCAGCTGTACAAAATTGAGTGCCCTCAGGTGATATATATAGTCAGGTTTGCAACATCATCACTGAGTGACGCCTAGGTAGCAGGCAAGTGATGATGCAAACAAAGTTTATAAGAGACAGCAATCTTCACATGTCCAAGATGGCTACCAACATTGACAGCCGATGACTCATTGGTTGTTAAGGACGCTGTGGCAAGCTTCCCGGCCCCACTCCTTACAACCAGCTATTCACTGTGTCCTGATTGGGCAAAGCTTTGACCATTCAGGGCTTAGAATGCACTGTGCAGCGTGCAATGCATTGCAAGGTGTTCAGCGGGGCGTATACCCACCAAACGCCCTGCAAATTCTGGTGTTTGTTGAACAGGCTAACAGGCAATGTTCAGGCCAAACATTTGCTCGGCCCGGACCATTCGCCCAACTCTACGCCTCTGTCTGCACAAATCCCCCCAGTCCCCTGCACACACTGCCCATTACCTCCCATTGGTAACCATTGCCCCCTCTGTGTAAACACTGCCCTATACACATTGCATCCCTGAAACCATCGGGGGAAAGGATAAAAGGAGGGCAAGCATAATTCCTGTCTTCCCGCTCTCAGCAATGCAGAGCATCATGCATCTCTCCCCTCTCCAAGCTCTGCAGAACATCACGCCTGCCTTTATCCCTGCAGAACATTACACCTTTGTCCCCTCTCCCAGCCCTGCAGAACATCACACCTGTCTCTAGCCCTGCAGAACATCACAACTGTCCCCCTTCTAAGGCCTGTACAACATCACACCTGTTTCCCTTCTGCCTGCTGAACATCACACCTGTCTCCCCTCTCCCAGCCTTGCAGAACATAATGCCTGTCTTCAGCCCTGCAGAACATCACCCATGTCTCCCTTCTCCCAGCCCTGCAGAGCATCACACCTGTCTCCCCTCTCCCAGCCATGCAGAAATTCACACCTTTCTCTCCTCACCCAGCTCTGCAGAACATCACATCTGTCTCCTCTCTTCCAGCCCTGCAGAGCATCACACCTGTCTCCCCTCTCACAGCCATGCAGAACACCACACCCGTTTTTCCCCTCTCAGCCCTGCAGAAAATCACATCTGTCTCCAACCATACCTCTGCACAAATCCCCCCACTCCAGTTCCCTGCACACACTGCCCCTCACCTCCCACTGATACACATTGCCCCCTCTGTGTAAACACTACCCTATACACATTGCTCCCCTGAATACATTGGGGGCAAACATAATGCTGTTCTTCCCTCTCCCAGCCTCGCAGAGCATCACACCTGTCTCCCCTCTCCCAGCCCTGCAGAACATTATGCCTGTCTCCAGCCCTGCAGAACATCACAACTGTTTCCCCCCTCCAAGGCCTGTAGAACATCACACCTGTCTCCCCTCTACTTGCAGAACATGACAACTGTCTTCCCTCTCCAAGGTCTGCAGAGTATCACACCTGTCTCCCCTCTCTCTCTGTCCTGCAAAGCCTCACATCTGTCTCCCCAGCCCTCTAGAGAATCATGCTTGAATCCCCTTTCCCAACCCTGCAGAATATCACACCTGTCTCCCCTCTCCCTGCAGAACATCACACCTGTCTCCTTTCTCCCAGCCCTGCAGAACATCACATGAGCACATGAGAGGAGAGATGTTCTGTAGGTCTGGGAGAGGAGAGACACAACACTGTGAGTAAACTAAGGAACTTGCCATAGATCTTACCTTGCTGCTTGGCCCCAAAACCACAAAGTTCTCCAGATCTGCCCTCACATGGCTATCAGAACTCTGTTCTCTAGCAATCTGACCAGCCTTTCCACCATCAGGACAAGGTAGGAACTGCATCAAACCAGGAGGGAGGGGGAAAGCTGGAGTCAGGAGCAAGGATGGAGTAACAGGCAGAACATAGGAGTTGGGCCCATCTCCACCATGGCAGCCGCACAATAAACAGTCAGAACAGGCTCTCACATGCCTACTCCTGATGTTCCCTGGCAGCGCAGGCTCAGGGGGCAGCTGCTCTGGGCCACACGACAATGACTGGGCCCAGAGCAGCTGCCCCTTTTGTCCAGTGTTGTTTATTCAGCCCTGTTTATAGATAAAATGACACCTAAAAATCAGGACAACATTGATCAAGCTGTTGCAAGAGCAATTTATGCTTCTGGGTCATCATTGTCAATAACTGAAAATGCATATTGACAGGAAGATGTTCAACTATTATGAGGGAAAGGGGTTGATACCTTTTCTCACATATTCTTGAAATGTTCCTAACATATACAGTCCTTGTTATTCCATTTGTCATAAAAAATACAATTTTAAAAAGCAAGTTAGTTTATTTACTGAATAAGCTATACTTTTTTTTTTAAGTGCAATACATTTATATACACTGCATTTCTTGCTCCTAGTGTAACAAAATGACTTTCAATTTGTCAAGCTACTCCAGACTGATTTTTTTTTTTTTTACGTTTTTCTGTAAATTACCATTTTTTTCCAGAAAAGAACAGGGATTTATTTTTATTTTTTTTCTCATGGCTTCAGAATTTCAGGAAATGTTACATATCTAGTTCCTACTCAGCAATACTCTCAAAAGAGATGTTCATATTAACCTCTTCCGGACCGCCCGCTGCAGATATAGTGTGGCAGGCTGGCATTCCTGCGCAAACCGATGTAGCCCTACGTTGATCGTGAGCCTGCAGCCAGGGGGCGAGCGCACACCGCCGTCAGCACCCTCCCACCCCCACTTGGCAGCGGGGACTCCGATGCATGGGGCAGGTGGCCCTGATTGCCGCCAGCCATCCGTAATCACTCCCTGCTGAGAGAGAAGACCGGGCAGCTGATGTAAACACAGCTGATCGTTCTTCTCTCTGGAATGATCACAGAGCACCAGTGATCCTGCTATATAGGATCACAGGTCTCTGTGATCATTTCAAAAGCCCAACCCCCATACAGTTAGAAACATGCTCCTAGGTACACATTTAAACCCTTGATCACCCACAGTGTTAACCCCTTCCCTGCCAGTGTCATTATTACATATTTTAGCACTGATTACTGTAGTAATGTTACTGGTCCTCCCAAAAGTGTCAAAAATGTCAGTCAGGGGTCCGATCTGTCCGCCGCAATGTTGCAGTCCCGCTAAAAATCTCAGATCGCCACCATTACTAGTAAAATAAAAAACAAACAATAAAAATGGCATACATCTTTCCCGTAGTTAGTAGACACGATAATTTTTGCGCAAACCAATCAAAATACGCTTATTGCATATTTTTTACCAAAAATATGTAGCAGAAAAATAATTGGCCTAAAATGTTAAAAAAATGTGATTTTTATTTTTTTTTATGGGGAATGTTATATGGCAGAATGTAAAAAATTGTGTGTTTTTTTTTTTTTTTCCGAATTGTCTTTTTTTTTTTGTTTATAGCGCAAAAAATTTAGGTACAGCGTCGCACGATTGGGCAATTGTCTGTTAAATAATGCAGTTGCGAATCGCAAAAAATGGCCTGGTCATTAAGGGGGCAAATTCTTCCGGTCCAGATATTGTTAATATTCTAAATTTATCATTCAAGACTTATAGGAATTATATTATATTTATGATAGGCTTGCAAAATTTTTATTTTTTTTATAAATAATCGTAATTAAGTTTAATTTGTGAATGGGCCTTGAGCATATTATACTGACAAGTTTGTTTGTTAAGACAGAAACCTGCAGCCATGTCATGGTTTAAATCAAGAATAGAGTGTTACATGTGTTCTTATCAAAGTACATGTGACTCTGAGTTCAGTTCCTCTAGTGACTTTCTGTGACTTTGGGAGGACATTTTTTACTGGTAATAAAAATGTCCAAATTTATTAAAATTATTGGCTCTGAATTTCTCTGTTCCCTCTGGGTTGTTTGATTGCCTCAAAGAGAGTTTCCTCTTTACTTGGATTGACGCACATATTTAGGGGTGCACCTCACAGCATGGAATCGCTCTATAAGTAAAATTACCCACCCCTTTTTATTAAATTTGAGTCAGATCTGCAGCAGTGGTCCCAACACAATCTTTCCCGGCTAGGCAAAATCCATACAATTAAAATGAACTTACTTCTGGGACTCCTTTATTTTTTTCGATCTCTCCCCATTTCCGTTCCTCATTACCCAAAAATGCAAGGGGGGCAGGGGCTGCCTAAATTTTCTGATTTCTGGGGCTGCCTGATATTCACAATTCACCAAGCCAGACTGGGTGTACATGGAGAGGTTAGCGACCCTGAGTTATACACTAGGGTAGAAAAACCACATTAAAGTGTGCTGTCCCTTCTAGGTTAATAATACTCAGTAAAATAAATATAATACCAAATTCATTTCATGCCAATAATTCTGTTTTAAATCAATAGTGCAATACATATCAAATAAAGTGCATATGTGAAAAACAAAAGTCCAAATATAGTGCCAAATGTCTAGTCCTCCACACCCTTCAATCCATTTGTGGAGATTTAGAGCAGATCACTAGAGATGGCCTTGCGGTTCGCCCGGCAGTCGGTTTGCGGCAAACTTTGCTCGTTCGCTGTTCGCCGATCATGCCAACATATGGCGATGTTCGCGACCACCATATTCTTTTACATTGTGAAGAACTTTGACCCATGACACATCCATCAGGTGGTACAGGGCAGCCAATTGAGACATTTCAGCACATGGACATACCCCCTACCTTATAAATAGACCTGATCTGGCTGCCATTTTACATTCTGCCTTTTGTCAATGTAGGGAGAGGTTGCTGTGTGGAGCAGGGACAGACTGTTAGTGACACAAGCCCCTCAAAATGACAGATTAAAGCGTGGTGTTATATAACAATATACTTTCATAATAGTGTATTTGGGTACTTCAGAAATGTTGCCTCTTTCACTGCGTTAACTCTGCTACACACAGTGACAAAAGTTACTGGAAAACTTTTTTTATAACTGGTGTGATAGACCAGTGACCCCCCAAAACGACAGATTGAAGCCGGGTGTTATATAACAATATACTTTCATAATAGTGAATTTGGGTACTGCAGAAATGTTGCCTCTTTCGCTGCATTAACTCTGCTACACACAGTGACAAAAGTTATTGGAAATGTTTTTTTATAACTGGTGTGATAGACCAGTGACCCCCCAAAATGACAGATTGAAGCGTGGTGTTATATAACAATATACTTTCATAATAGTGTATTTGGGTACTGCAGAAATGTTGCTTCTTTCGCTGCGTTAACTCTGCTACACACATTGACAAAAGTTACTGGAAAACTTTTTTTTAAAACTGGTGTGATAGACCAGTGGCCCCCCAAAATGACAGATTGAAGCAGAGTGTTATATACCTTCTTCCACATATACTGCGCTTCTCTAGAGACTTTTGTCACAGGGTCTTTAAAAAATTACATTCAGAGGAAGAGGCAGGCCTTTTCCGCAGGGGTGGTAGGGGTAGGGTAGGAGCACCAGGCCGGAGCCAAAGTGGGAAGTTGCAGAAGGTGTGTTTGATTATGTTAAAGGATGCACCAGACTTGGTTGAGTGGCTCACTCAGCCTTCCTCTTCTGCACCCTCCTCATCCTCTCTATCTGCACCCTCTTCACTCTCTGCTGCGTGCACCCGCAAAGACACCACCACCAACACCACCATCACCATATACCCTCCCCTTGAGTCACAGGAATTATTTTCCGATCCATCACAAGACATTTGCGATGTGCAGCCATTCTTGGCATCGGATCAGGAAGAGGAGGTAGCAACAGCCGCCACTCAGCAGTCTGATGACAGTACCCAGATCGGCCCAAGGAGTTTGGTCCCTGCTGTTGCTGCCTACTCCGAGATCTCATTGTTAGTGGTGGGGAAGGTGACGTCGTTGATGACGTGTCTATGGACGTCACATGGGTGCCCACAAGAGAGGAAGAGGAAGGGAGTTCAGAGGGAGAGATGAACCAGCAGATAGGGAGGAGAAGCAGGCCAAACTTACATTGCACAGGAGGGACAAACCAGACTGCTAATGTATCAGGAGCGAGCCATCAACCATGTACAGTCACATCTGGCGCTCTCAGGATGCCGACACATGGCTCTGCAGTGTGGGCTTTTTTTAACCTGTCCGCTGCTGACAATAGTGTTGCCATCTGCAGCCTTTGCAGTCAACGCATAAGTCACGGTAAGCCCAACACTCACCTAGGGAAGACCGCCTTAAGAAGGCACCTGGACTCCCATCACCAAGTCTAGTGGGAGCAACATCATCAGAACCTACAAAGCCACACTCCAGGCTCTCACCATCCAGCCTCATCTCCTTCTCCTCTCTCAATTGTCCTCCACTCCACTTTCCATCATGCTGTCCTCAAGTTTTTCGGGAAAAAGGCAGGCTTCCATGGCCCAAATGTTCGAGCCTAAAAAAATGATGACGCCGGATAACCCTCTTGCCCAACAGTTGACCGATGGCTTGTCAGAACTGATAGACTGCCAACTACTGCCATATAAACTGGAGGACTCAGAGGCCTTTTGAAAATTTGTGGCCTTTGGTGTTCCAATGGAAGGTCCCAGGAAGGAAATATTTCTCGCAGAAGGGCATCCCAGAGCTATATGGCCATGTTCAGCGGCGAGTGAGTGTATCTCTGGCACACAATGTCAGTGCCAAGATACATCTGACCACAGACACATGGTCTAGCAAACACGGGCAGGGAAGGTAAATAACTTTTACTGCCCACTGTTTGAACCTTCTGACGGCCGTCAAGCATGTGACCCATGGCACCCGTGTAGATCTGGTTTTACCTCCAAAGAGTGCATGCAGGCCTGCCTCTTCTTCTCCTCCTCCTACTCCATCCTCCCTCTCATCCTCAGCTGACTCCTCCTTTTGTGCTTCTACCGTCTCTTCCGCTGCACCACCCAAGATCCCCAGAACCTATTCATGCCAGGTGAGACGTTGCCATGCTGTGCTGCATCTGTTGTGCCTGGAAACCAAGAGTCACACTGGTCCTGCACTCCTTTCAGCTTTGCGTTCACAGGCAGATCAGTGGCTAACACCGCTCAGTTTGACAGTTGGTAAAGTGGTGTGCAACAACGGTGCCAATCTGCTGAGCGTGCCGAGACAAGGCAAAATTACACACGTGCCATGCATGGCACACGTCCTGAACTTGGTCGACCCATCCACAGCTGTCCTCCTGATCCAGCATCAGGGAACGCCTAGATCGAGAGGTTTCCGACTACATTGGGTTAACGGCCGATGTGGACGCTCTGAGAAGTGATGAACCCCTGGGCTACTGGGTGGCAGGCTTGACCTCTGGCCGGAGCTTGCAGAATTTGCTATGGAACTGTTGGCTTGCCCCTTGTCCAGTGTTCTGTCCGAAAGGACGTTCATGACAGTGTTGACTACCTCACATTTCTAAAAATGAATGAGGCATGGATCTCAGAGGAATTCAACACATGTGACCAGTAAACAAATAATTCAGCCAAGCACTCACTTCGAAGGGGAAGACTGGCGTGCTGCTCTCCTCAGGCAGGGAACTCCAAAACGAGTACATAAAAGAAAGGAAAGGAGGCGCAAACACCTAGTGCATTACCCGTGGTACTGTATAAAATTTTTAAGAAAAAATGCCAAATGCATACTCACAAACATGAAGAAATAAAATCGTGTTACAAATTCCTGTCACACGTGTGCTGGAACATGTCCTATAAGATGCGATTGCTAACGCGTTTCGGGAGTCAAGCCCCCTTCTTCAGAGCTGGTCATGACCATAGCAGATACAAGTAAATATATAGCTTCATGTTCCTCCACCTCCTCCCCCTCCCCTTCCCCTCCCTCCCCCCAGATAGAGGGGGCGGGACCATCCAGTGTCAACAAACACTCCTACTATGCCTATGTGCCTTAACCCTCAAAACTTTAGTGGCCACTGGTTGTGTGTCCCATGGGACAGTTCAAATGGAAACTGCCCTCAGAACTTGCATCAACAACCAGCAAAGGGGTCCACAGAGCAGGGAATGTGGTGAAGCTACTCTATATATACTTGTATCAGCTCTGAAGAAGGGGGCTTGACTCCCGAAACGCGTTAGCGTTGCATCTTATAGGACATGTTCCAGCACACGTGTGACGGAATTTGTAACACGATTTTATTTCTCCATGTTTGTGAGTAGGCATTAGGCATTTTTTATTAAAAATGTTATACACTACCACGGGTAATGCACTAGGTGTTTGCGCCTCCTTTCCTTTCTTTAATGTACTTGTGACCAGTAGACCATGTTTGATTCAAATTCCTCATGATTCTCTTACAAATATCCACCACCACCCATAACAATTCATGGTCCCTGTCTTAGGTAAATATAGCGGCATAAAAGGCCTTTTATGTCCGTTGAATGCCTACTTTTTGGGGCCTGTAATGGCCGACACTTATTTATCCTGTGAATGCCTAATGTACCTCCAGCCACAAAATACAAAGTTCTTTTGCTGTCAGGGGAACGCCTGTTGGCTAATTTTAGGGGCCTGTAATGGCCGACACTTATTTATCCTGTGAATGCCTAATGTACCTCCAGCCACAGAATACAAAGTTCTTTGCTGTCGGGTGACCGCCTATGGGCTAATGTTTGGGGCCTGTAATGGCCGACACTTACTCTGTATCCTGTGAATGCCTAATGTACCTCCAGCCACAGAATACAAAGTTCTTTGCTGTCAGGTGATTGCCTGTGGGCTAATTTTTGGGACCTGTAATGGCCGACACTTACTTCTGTATCCTGTGAATGCCTAATGAACCTCCAGCCACAGAATACAAAGTTCTTTGCTGTCAGGTGAACCTCTGTGGGCTATTTTTTGGGGCTTGTAATGGCTGACACTTACTTCTGTATCCTGTGAATGCCTATTGTACCTCCAGTCACAGAATACAAAGGTCTTTACTATCAGGTGAACGCATGTTGGCTAATTTTTGGGGCCTGTACTGGTCGACACTTACTTCTTTATCCTGTGAATGCCTCATTTTTCAGACTGGAATTGAAAATCAGTGGGTCTGTAAACATTCCGCTAAATTCTGTAACGGACGCGGACCCATTTTACAGATGTGTGAATGGACCCTATATGTATTTGACATGTATTTACCGGCTGCTGTCAGTTCTGGCTGATTTAGAAAAAAAAAAAAATTAGTTTGGCTGAAAAAAAAAACTTTTCCAATAGCAATACTTCGGTTCGTGGACCGTCCCGTCAGATGTTAGTCCATCACTACAGATCACACCACCAGAGAGAAAAAGTGCCACTGAAGTCTTTTCACCACAAAGAGTTAATAAGCCCCTTACCAGAAAACTAAATTTCACACAGAGATCAAAGATTGCCTTGTTGTTAAGCAGGCAAATGAGCCACGATCCAGGAAATAACACTCTCCTCGTTCCTAGATCAGTTTGCGCATCAGAGGGAATTAAAATGCAAAGGAGGCCAACATAGTGTAGTATTTCCGGAAAGCCATTTATTAAAATAATAAAATCATGCTTAACCACTTAAGCCCCGGAGGATTTGGCTGCTAAAGGACCAGGGGTTTTTTTGCGATTTTTTACTGCGTGACTTTAACGGACAATTGCGCGGTCGTGCGACGCTGTACCTAAACGAATTTGACGTCCTTTTTTTCCCACAAACAGAGCTTTCTTTTGGTGGTATTTGATCACCTGTGCGATTTTTTGATCACGCGCTATAAACAAAAAAAGAGCGTAAATTTTGCAAAAATAACAATATTTTTCACATTTTTTTATATGAAATTCCCCAAAAAAAAAAGTAAAAATCAAAATTTTTTAACATTTTTCGGCCAATTTGTTTTATGCTACCTATGTTTGGTAAAAAAAATCGCAAAAAGCGTATTTTGATTGGTTTGCGCAAAAGTTATCGCGTTTACTAACAAAGAGAAAGATTTTTGTCATTTTTGGTGTTTTTTTTTTTAACGCGTAATGGCGGCGATCTGCGATTTTTTTTTCGGTACTGCGACATTGCGGCGGACAGATCGGACCCTTGACTGACATTTTTGACACTTTTGGGGTTACCAGTGACATTACTGCAGTAATCAGTGCTATACATATGCACTGTTACTGCAAAAATGACACTGGCAGGGAAGGGGTTAACTTTATTGGGAAGGGAGGGGTTAAGTGTGTCCTAGGGGCGTGCTTTCTACTGTGTAGGGACATTCCTATTGGTGTAAAAGCAAAGATCAACCGTTCTACATAGTAGAACGGTCAGATCTTTACTTTTACACAGGGAGAACTGACAGGCAGCTTGTTTACACAAGCTGCTCTGTCTTTCTCCCTTCACAGGAGCGATCGCAGTGTGACTGGCGGACATCGAGTCCGCCGGTCACACGCACTGACTTGTCTGTGAACGAGCCGCGGCGGGCGCGCGCCTCGGCGGGCGCGCGCCCGCTCGCTATAGGCTCGCAAGTCAGTGACAGGCGAGTGACGTACCGATACGTCACTCTGCCTGGCCGGGGCTGACCGCCGCAGTATATAGTCGTGCGGCGGTCGGCAACCGGTTAAAATTACGCTTATATGAATTCAAACAGCATGTAGCCCCGTACACTGGCACTATCCAAGCTACCACTCGGTGTGCAGAATGACGTCACGTGTGAGACCCTTCTCAACGCGTTTCCCTGTAACAAGTGTCATGTCAGGAACCGATCCATATCTAGTAATCTGGTAAGGAGCTAATTAACTCTTTGTGGTGAAGAGGCTTTAATGGCACTTTTTTCTCTGGTGGTGTGATCTGCTTTAATTTTCCACATAGGAATTGAAGAGTGTGGAGGATTGGACACTTGGCACTATATTTGCACTTTATTTGGGCTTTAATATTTTTTTGAACATGTGCACTTTATATGATGTTTATTGCACTATTGATTTAGCACACAATTATGTACATGAATTTGGTATTGTATTTTTGTTACTCAGTATTATTATCCACTTCAGCTCCGGAAGGTTTTACCACCTTAATGACCAGGCCATTTTTTGCGTTTTGGCACTGCGTTACTTTAAATAACAATTGCGCGGCCGTGCGATACTGTACCCAAATACAATTGATGTCCTTTTTCTCCCACAAATAGAACTTTCTTTTGTAGGTATTTGATCACTACGGCTTTTAGATTTTGAGCTATAAACAAAATATGAACGACAATTTCGAAAAAAACACAATCGTTTTTACTTTTTGCTATAAAACATTCCCAATAAAAAAAGTGAAAGAAATTATATTTTTTTTTTATCAGTTTTTGCCAATTTGTATTCTGCTACATATTTTTTTTAAAACAAATCCCAAAAAGTGTATATTAATTGGTTTGCGCAAACGTTTTAACGCAAATGTTTTAATTTTTTTTTCATATTAGTAATGGTGGCGATCAGCGATTTTTAGCGGGACTGTGACAAATCCGACACTGGGTGACACTTTTTGGGGACTAGTGACACCAATACAGTGATCAGTGCTAAACAATATGCACTGTTACTGTATAAATGACACTGGCAGGAAAGGGGTTAATACTGGGGGTGATCAAGGGGTTAAGTGTAAGCCTAACTGTGCTTACTAACTGTGGGGGGGGCTCTGTGAAAGGCACACAGAGATCGGTGTTTCATCTTGGCTGAGACACACAATCTCACTATGCCTGTCTGAAAGGAGAGCCGCCTGCTTTGTTTTTTTGCCGCTCTACTGTCAGTTTCCCCGAAGATTGAGCCTGCTCCTCCCACGGTCTGGTTTCCGATGTGTCTAATCATAGAGGGAGCGCAGCTCTGGTGGGGCACGTGCACCTTCAAGACCACGTGCACTTAATCACGTACATGTACGTGATTATGCGCAGTCGAGCCGCCCTGCCACAGTAAATTTGCATAGGGCGTTTGGCAAGTGGTTAACCTAGAAGGGCCAGGGAACTTGAATGTGGTTTTTCTAGTTTTATTATATCCTAAACCCAGATAGGTGGTGGGGGGCAGCAGTCCCCTAATTCATTTATTTTTCATTGGATTTTTTTGCGTTATATGGAGAGATTGATAAATATCATATTTTAATTATTATCATGTCATTATTTTATCTTTATTTGTTAGCACACAATTATATTTTTGGTTTTATACACTAGACTACTTGTTATGGAGTCCCCCCCCAGGAATTGACCATCTATTCTAGCACCAATGCCAACTGCACTCATTTGCGATGTGGGACAAGCTCAGAGGCAATAGCGACTTGGTTTTAGCCTTTTTACCCGCTTGCTCATATTTTTAATAATACACGTTTTCTAGCAGTTTGGATATCAACGCTTTTAAATAGTGGCTAGACAAAGGGTTATACAGAATTGGGCACTTTTTTTACACATAGGGGACCCTTTACATTGTGTCCTTGTATAGATATTCTTGAAATGCCTCCATCGGAACGATTTTGCTTTTTTCAGACCTCTCAATTTTTACGCTTGCTTTGGCCTGACAGGCAAGAAGAATATATGTGATGCCATATGAAAAGTTGGGTTTGCAGGACTCAGGACAGAAGTATATCTCTTTTATATAGGCTGTTACTGAGCACCCCTTTCAAGTATCTTTAAATGCTTGACTGGGACCAGGACCTTGGGGAGGACAGGGATCTGGACATCTGGCACAAATGTATCTTACAATTCTATACAGGTATTATGAATGTAGCTCTGATGGAAGCTAATTTGAAGGTACTCACCCAATCGTACTTAGTCCCAACGTGTTTGGCTAAAATGTACCCCTCTGTCTCCTCTTTGTGTATAACTTGAGGGTTTCTGTACCATGTTTAGTGGAGCGCCCACAGATTTGTGGCTTCTAGAATGGAGTCTTTGCCTTGTTGTGTAGGGTCACTGGGGTATCAGTTACACAGATGACCCATATAGTTGTTCTCAATGCTCTAGTGGATGGTGTCCCTGGCCACCTTCAATGTTTTATTCTCTTAGTTTTATTGGAAACAAAAATGACTATTGCTAAACAGTGGAAGCAGTCTACCATGTCTCTCGCACAGGCAAAAAAAATTTTTTAAAAATCATGGATTATGCTGCACAAAAATATTATTAGTATTCTTTAAGATACAGTCCTAAAATTCCAAAAGACCTGGGAGCCTTGGGCTAGCTAAATGCATGTCTCCTTTGAAACTTGATGCACTATTTGGTAATGCAACATGAGTGTCTCCTTTGGCCTTTGTCTGGATCTGTCTTCCTTCTATATTTCTTTTTCCTGTCTCCTATGACAATCCTCAGGACCACGGAGGGTACAATAGCCTCCTTTTGATTGTATCTTCTGTTCTTAATTTCCTTGAGGAGGGGGGAGGGTAAACTTTGGATGCAATAGCTGTGAATACAACTCGAACCTCTGTGTTACCAACTTACCATTGAATGTGTGTATGTGCTTGGAATTTATACATTACACCCTTGTTCTGTCTATTTGTATTTGCCCTTGCAACAGCTAACTGTTGTCCTATTGTTAGTTTTGTATTTCTTCAAATCTAATAAAAATTCTTGAAAGTAAAACAAACCAGTATTATCTACTTGTCAACACAAAAACAAGAAAAATATTGCGCTCATGGTAAATTACACAGTTGAAAAATGAGAAGCTGTTCAACTAACATGAGATATTTTTCACAATATATGACATAAAATTATGCATATTGTCTACTTGTCACTGAGATTCACTGGCTCTGCTACAGTGCAAAATGGAGCCAAAAGAGTATGCAGATGTCCAGCCAACCTCAGAAGCAGCCTAAAACCAGAAGTGATATATCCCACTGGCCATGCCCTACACATTTCATTTTGTGACTGCCTCCAAAGGTGATTCAAGGATGACTTTTAAACAGGGAAATATGGGTTTGGCTTCCCCCTCCAGCTGCAGTGATCTATTGCTTATATATGTGTTTAGAAGTTTTATTTTTTATAGTTTAAAAATACCGGTTTAAACATGCATATATAAAATAAACAGAAATATTCAATTCTGCGAACTGCATACATTTTCAATGACTCCTAGTTCTATGCTTCAAATAAAATTTATTGATATTGAAATTTATACTATCCAGTTCAAATTGTACTTTGTAGGTGAAAGTATTTTTTCTTATGATATAATGGATAAGAATTGGTGCAGCAGACTATTTGTGTATTTTCTCAACTTTGCTTCTAAACTCCCTAGTCTTCTCTTACATCTGACAGTAGAAAAATGTATTACCCCATTTGCCATCATTACAAAAAGCTTTTCTTCTGTTCAGCTGAAATATAAATTCACTTTGGAAACTGGCCAAAGCTAGAGAGAAATCATGCAATGTTATGTTTAAATTACTGAAGCAGCCTAAACCAATATCCACATATTCTAAGGTTGGTATCATCACATTTGCCAATAAAGTATTACTTCACCATGAACCACAATTTATTTAGTGTACTTTGAAGCTTATATGACTATATTTGGTTTATCCACCTACATAAGAGTAAAATTACAGAGACAGTGTCGGTGGCATTTTCAGTTTCCTTTAGTACTAATATGCACTTAGTGCATCTGCTGAACTTTGTTTTCAAGGCAGCACTCAAAGATAGTAAAAGGCAAATAAATCACAGCCTATTTTATTTTAATGATTGGGGGTCTCCAAAAGACCACATTATAATGCAATACTCATGTCGAGCCACAACACTAAAATCTTGCATTATATCATCCGAGCTGTGGTTTTCATATTTCAGATCTTTTAACTAATGGCATGCTGAACATGACAAAACAGGAACAGAATGTAAATCCCTACATTTAAGCATAGCTACTTGATCCCCAGGCCAATTCTGACACTTCTCACATACATGTAAAAATTATACATTTTTACTACTAGATAATTACTCAGTACTCCCGCACAGTATGTTTTATATTTTATAAAATCAAAGGTCCTGGTGTTGGTTACTGCAATTACATGATACTTGCCCAGCACATTTTAGAGCACACAAACACAATATAATACCCAATTTTTTTTTTTGGTAAAATATATAATTATTATTATTTATTATTATACAGGATTTATATAGCGCCAACAGTTTGCGCAGCGCTTTACAATGTGAGGGAAGACAATACAGTTACAATACAGTTCAAAACAGGAGGAACTAGAGGGCCCTGCTCGTTAGAGCTTACAATCTAGAAGGGAGGGTCAAGTGAAACAAATGGCAATAACCGTGGGGGATGGGTTGATGGAGAGAATGGAGGTAAATTTGTTAGGTGTTGGTAGGATAGGCTTCTCTGAAAAGGAGGGTTTTCAGAGATCGCCTAAAAGCTAATAGAGTAGGAGATAATCAGACAGATAAGGGTAAGGAGTTCCATAGGATTGGAGAGGCTCTGGAAAAGTCCTGGAGGCGAGCATGGGAGGAGGTGACGAGGGGGCTAGAGAGCAGGAGGTTTTGAGAGGAATGAAGAGAGCAATTAGGTTGGTATTTTGAGACTAGGCTAGTGAGTAAATAGATACCTGATATATCACCCTTTAAAATTGCACACGCTCATGGAATGATGACAGCGTTTGGTACTTAAAAAAATCTCCATAGGCGATGCTTTAAAAGCCTTTACAGGTTTCCAGTTAAGAGTTGCACAGGAGGTCTGGTGATAGAAGTATGGCACTTACTCTGACATTCATGGTAATACCTCGCATATGTGGTGCCATCGCAGTTTACATATGCGTGCAGGACCAATGTGCGCTTTCGCATTTACGAGTGAACAATGGGGGGAAGGGAGGGCTTTAATTTTTTTTTTTTCATTTACAAAGAGATCTGTAGTCTGTTCTGTTCGAGGTCTGTCCTCTGTCCTCAAAAGCACCCGATCTAACCGAGATTAGCTTGACCAGATGCTTTACAAGCAGATAATGGCTTGTAAGCAACAAACCAAAACTGGAAATGGCAAAATCCTCATCGCTTGCAGTTTTATGGACCATAAAATAATCAGAGAATGTAAGTTCCTCCTTTAAGTCTATGGTGCCATCTTTACCACTAGTTTAATTCCAGGGCTCTTCCGTTCCACTGGGTGGAGGAAGGCATACATTTTAAAATAACACTGCATTTCTAGTTTTGGTCCCAATGTAATTTTATATTGACTCCTGTTTTCAGTGTTTTAAATAGATTTGGTGAATTTAGTAATGGAATCACTTGCAGTCATTGATTGCCTGGGTCCAATACAGAGCACAGAAACTGATAAATTCTGATCTTGCTATTAAGCATCCTAAAAGCAGAGGTTTGTAGTGCAAGGTAACCACAATGCCAAAACCATCCTGTTTAAAAAAATAAATAATCAGCGCCCCGTGAGTTTTTTTTTTTACATTTGCTTTTTATTAAGGTTAGTTGACAATACAAAATAGCTGCTGATTACAGAGAATAATACATCATATACTGCAAAATTTCACATGTACATAGCATTTTAGTACTCAGAGGATAACATATCTCTATTTCCTGAACACGATGTCATAGATAGTATATATTTAACTGTTGTCGTATAAAGTGGTATCCTTGCTAAAGGATGACCTAATTAATGTTCAGCATTCACAATATTTGTACACATTTAGGAGAATTCAATAATGCTGCTGCAACACTTGTCTGGAGTTAATCCCTCTTGCTAATGTGTTTTTGCCAAGTTCATAAAACATCTGCAACACTTATGTTTCTGACAGCGATTTGTTCATGTAATTCAAGCAGCTCTAAAATGCACCACTATTACATTGTGGAGAAATATACAACAAAACACTCACTGCTGCTTAACCCAAAGTAACTCCCTCCTTCAATGCAGATACACGGTGCCAGTCAGCTCCTGATTTCCATCCTCCAACATAGTATCATAGAGTGGCACACCTATTAGGGATAGGAGATATTCTTTGTCACATGAAAATAGGTTTCATATGAAGTCCCAATGCTTGCGTGTTTTAGTCCTATGTGGGCCTTAGTCATAGCAAAGTGGGACCACTAACAAACTCAATTTAATACCTCCACACCCAATGAAGCATTATTAATGCAGGTGCAGATCAAATCACAATAAACCAAAACATGATTAAAATTCCCAAGAAAAAAAGACTTTAACATCACATGTTGTATAAAGCCAAATGACATACAATACAAAGCAATATGTAATTCAAAAAGATAGAAAGGTATGGTGTACACAAACAAAAAATATTTAAGGAAAAGACAGATGTCCCATCACTGATTTATCCCTTGTGGTACATGAGTATCCAGTTAGTGAATCCACCTTGCCTCTCTTTTAAACAGCTTCCTATGATGATCTAAACCTGTCATTTTTTACAACTTTCATTAATCCTTAAAATCTGAACTTATCCAAAGCACCCCCATGTGTGTCGCTAAAATGTCAGGACACTGCAGACAAATGTTTAACATTATAGTTGGTGGCTACTGAGTAGTGTTCCCCAGTTCTCGTTCTCAAGAGTCAACTAGTAATCTCTTGGTAATAACTGCACTCTTCTTCAAGAATGTTTGCTTGATTAAGCAGTTGCATCTAACTGTCAAAAAGCAATAGCTAACTGTCAAGAGCAATAGCTTTTGTATGAAAATGATGGCAACTGTTTGCTAACAAAGTAGAATTACCTGAGCACTCCTTACGGAACGTCCTAGTGTGAACACAGCCTAAAACAATATCCCTTTCCAGTGCAATAACCAAAAAATGTATGTTGTTATTATTACATTCCCAAATGAATTGCAGATTAAACCATTATGATTTGTGATATCAACAAATTGGAAGATTAGCTTTGAATTGCCCCACCAAATTAATAATAGGTCATCTATTTAGCACCCATAGCATAGGATGTTGCACTGGAAGAGATTACGCTCAGAAAAAATACTCACCAGTATTCTTCCCAGTTAACCATATATAGGTTCTCCAAAGGGGTAGAACATTTTCTCCCACTGACGCCCCACACAATTGTAGGAAGTACATTCCAACAAAAAATAAATAGTTATGATTGAATCAGAACTCCACAGCCATCAAGTGAAAATTTTGTAAGTCCTTATCATATTTGCTGATGAAGACATTATTAGACAGTATAGTCAGATGATGCAGTATGGATAAGTATAAAGATTGTACAACCAAGGTGACTCATGTAAAATGCGCTTCCCAAATAAGATCTTTAAGTCAGGGTAATACCATTTTCATATCCCTAATGTAGCCGGGAGGCCTACTTAACTGGTAGTAAAGTCCCATTCGACACTTCTAACTACATGTAAGCTTATAAGCAGGGACAGTGCTGTAGGCACAATGAATATCTCCTAAACATGCACTATTTAGGAGATATAAAATGTCTCTGCAGACGGTGACATCATCAGTACATGTGCTCTGATGGAATGGCATACCCGTGCTGTTCCTACAGAGTCCTGTGACATAAACAGTGACAACAGTGACAAGAGCCTGCGAGGAAGACCAGGTGAAGATAGAAGCCCTGTCAGCAGTGACAGCACACCGCTGTAAGGCTTTTTGTTCAAGGTAAGGCTTTCATATTGTGTTTAGTATGTGTTGCATACTAGCACATTATGACTACTTTGAAGGGAGAAGATTTGTTTTTTAGGTAACCTTACTTCAGCTTTAAGCAAAGGCTAAAAAATGGTAATCCACTAACTCACTGAGTGGCTCTATAAGAGAACCAATCAATATGGACAAAGTATTAAAGTCATTAGCGATAAGTTGGCGGAATATATATTTATGAAAGACCCAATAACTACAATATTCCACCACTTACCTAAAATCCATAAGTGTAGAGAATGAGCTAAAGTTAGACCCATTGTGGCCAGGATTATTTTTTTTTTTTTTAAGAAGTTTTATTGGTTTTTGTCAAACATATTATTATTATTATTATTATTATTCAGGATTTCTATAGCACCAGCAGTTTACGCAGAGTTTTATATAGCCAACAGACAGATTGAAATATGGTAAAATAAGATAAAATCTCTTTACAGAAAAAGGTAACATTTATGTTGACATCTGAGGGAGAGAAGGAAAAGGAGGAGTAGGAAGAAAAGTGGGCAGGGTAGGGAAAGGGAGGTTAAATCTAGTTGATGTTACATAAACTGAGCTATCAGTGAGCTCTGACATATCAAGTACATGGCAGTCAAAAGATACGATTTGTTTATTGAGTCAACTGTTCCACATATCCATACTTCCAGCACATTGGTTAAGGGGATAAAGAAAATTTAGATTTATTTTATTTGGTGTAATACATCATCTAGGAGTCAGTTTTAAAAAGACCTCCTTTCTGTGAAGCAGTGTGAGTATTGGAAAATGCTTTGTACCACTTTCCAAAATTAAAAAAATATTATATTCTCCGTTTAGGGTGGCAAAAGACTTCTCCTGAGATCCCACATATTGTTGCTTGAACTGAATGGACTTGTGTCTTTTTTCAACCCGAATAACTATGTAACTATATACATTGTGTAGTTTTGTGGTTCCAAAAGAACTCCAAATTCTAATAGAAAAATAAGATTTAACCAGACTTGTATAAAGTACTCAAAATTTCTACTTGAGTAAAAGTACAAGTGCTCGATCAAAAAGTGACTTAAGTAGAAGTGGAAGTGCTCGCAGAAAAAGTTACTTAAGTAGAAGTACTAAAGTATTCAACATTTTTTTTACTTAAGTATTGCAAGTAGTTTTTCAAAAAATTTGCTACTTAAGTACTAAAAGTAAAAAGTACCAGTAGTTTTGAAAAAAAAATTCTACTCAAGTACTGAAAGTAGAAGTACAAGTACTGTGTTATGTAGTTATTAAAGAAAGAAGTCAAAAGTTTGAACATCATATTGTTTTTTATTATTTCAAATGATTTATTCAAATGATTAACCTAAAGGACAATCACAATTCCTTAGGCTGTAACTTTTTGTAAACAAAAAACAGATAAAGTATGTCCCTCCCTTCTCCTTTTAAAGCATCCACCTTTTAAAGCCAGGGGTGGTCTCCTTCCTGAGCTTCCTCACTCTCACAGCCAGGCAGATCACTTGAAGTTGAAGGGCCAGGGGTGGAAGGTGGTGTTTTTGGTTCGTCCATCTTTTCAGCTGATCAAAATGCAGAACAGGAGCATGCACAGTCTTCTTAATCGCGGTTTGATTTGATTTGCTCAATTGATGATGATGTGCCAGGCCAGCTTCATCAAACCTACAACGCTTAAAGTGAAAAATGCATCAAAAACTACTAACAAAGTGGCTGTGCTAAAAATGCTAATAAAGTGCCTGCAATTTTATATATATATATATATATATATATATATATATATATATATATTCTTCTTGTATTCAAAATCATCGCCCACAGTATCAAAAATAAAGTGACAAGTCTGTGCTAAATGCAGTGCAAATTATTCCCACAATGTAAATTTAATTCATATAAAATATATATGACAATACCACAATAAAATAAGTTGTGATTGTGAATAAGTTAGGTGCAAGTTTAAGTGTGTAAACTAAACTTTATAACGAAAAGTCCATAACTGAATTCCAGTGTGCAATCTAAGAAGTGCTTGTCACTTGCTGTCAGATGCTTCCACCTTTCTTTTGTGATCTGCTCAAGTAAAGTGGTGGACTGGATAGCCTCTATCTCTGCCAGTCACCTTAGTAGCACTGGCACTGCACTGGTTCAAAAAGCTGTCTATATTATTTTCATTATAAGAACTTGTCAGAACATGCTTCCACCACCTGTCCTTCACACTAGTAGTGCTCATTTGCTTTGCTCAAGTCAAGTGCCACTGCCAGTGGCCACTGCAGTGCAGGCACAGCCGCACAGGCAGAGGCAGGCCGCAGGAAGCACAGGCACCACCACAACACAACACTTATGGTCCATGGACCATGGAAGTCGGATAATCATCATAGCCCTCAGTCTCACTCTTCTTGGTTCAAAAAAGCCACCCATGACCCGTGTGTATATAATATATTAATATTTTATATTGATTATTTGATTCTCAAATGGCACATTTGCCATGGTAAGGATTAGGCCCTCTCCACGGTCTACCTCACTCACCTCATAGAGAAGAAGATGAGATAACAAAGAAAATGCTCTGAGTCCTGCTCCCGCGTCCCGCCGCCCGCGTCACAACTCCTCTCAGTAAGGGCCCTAAGGGGTGGAGTCTGAGTGACACACAACACGTTTAGAGGTGGAGACCTCGAGCGGGAAGACGGCAGCACGGCTCCTCCAGTGTGGTCTTAACTTGATGATCATGACAGTGATTCCGCGGGCCGCGGCGCGAGCGAGGCTGTGGGATTGATTGAATTGAGTTGTGCTGCCTACTGCTACACGCTACACACTACTACTACTACTAAATTGTGAGTCAGTATATTTTATTTCATTTTTATATATAAAAGCGGTATTGTTGAGCACTACTAGCTACTAGATCTCCTGGCTGTCACTTTGTCACATGTTGGGGAATCGCAGCGGCTTGGCTCCAGAAGTGGCGGGTGTCCCCTTCATCCTGCCAGGGCCGCCAAGAAGTTCATCACCTAATCTTAAGTTATTAATATCTTATAAGGAGAGGACCTATGAGATTGAGAATTGAAATGATTAAATATATATGGCTTTTTGAACCAGTGCAGTCAGTGCCAGTGCCACAGTGCCACCCAGACGCTATCCACCAGTGCCACCACCATTAAGTGTGTTGGTCGGTCACTCGAGCACTGAAGGAGGTGGAAGCATCTGACAAGTGAAGTGACACTTTAGATTTGCACACTGGAATTCATTTATGGACTTTTCGTTATAGATAGGTTTACACACTTCAACTTGTTGCACGCACCTGACCTAACTCATTTCATAACTTATTTTATTGTGATTTGTTGTCATATTTTATATGAATTGAATTTACTGTTACATTGTGGGAATAATTATTTTCACTGCATTTAGGCTTTAGCACATTCATGTCACTTTATTTTTGATACTGTGTGGAGTGTGGGCAGGGCACTGGGGGCAACGATGATATTATATCGATTGCACAGGCACTTTATTCGCACAGCCAAGTTGTGTTTGTTAGTAGTTTCTTGATGCACTTTAAACGCTTTAGCACCATTTATTTGTTTGTTTCATATTTTCTTTTTATTGGAAAGATTTGGTATAGCAGCTTTTATTATACACAGCCTTTATTTTCGTGTGCGCTGATTTACAAATGACATTATACACATTTTTTTGAGCTTTATGCAACCTGCCATCTACTGTTCTGGCAGTGGTAATTTTTTTAAAAGTAACGAGTAACTAAGCAGCACAAAAAAAAAAATATCGGAGTAGAAGTATCGAAATCATCGAAAAAATGTAGTGAAGTAAAAGTGGAAGTAGGAGAAAAAAATTCTACTCTAGGAAAGTACAGATACCGCACTTCTGTACTTAAGTACAGTACTTAAGTAGTTCTACTTCGTTACTATACATCTCTGGATTTAACAAAGTAAAGACATTCTTATTTAAAGGAGTTGTAAAGGCAAAGGCAGATGGTTTTGTTTTTTTTTATCTTAATGCATTTTATGCATTAAGATAAAAAGCCTTCTGTGTGCAGCAACCCCTCTCAGCCCCCCTAACACTTACTTGAGGTCCCTCTCTGTTCGGCGATGTCCACCAGTGTCTCAGCCGTCCAAGATTATCCCTCCTGATTGGCTGAGACACAACAGTGGTACCACTGCTGTCAATCAAAGTGAACTAGCCAATCAGGGGAGAGGGGACGGGGTCAGGTCAGGGCTCCGTTTCTGAATGCACACAGGGAGTTGTGACTCGGCTCAGGTGTCCCCATAGTAAGCTGCTTGCTGTGGGGGCACTCAACAGGAGGGAGGGGCCAGGATCACAGAAAAGGGACCCGAGAAGAGGAAAATCCAGGCTACTCTGTACAAATCCACTGCAACAGAGCAGATAAGTATAACATGTTTGTGTTTTTTTTTAAGGAAAAAAACAAGACTTTACATCCACTTTAAGGAGACTTTTGTGAGGACTTTAAAAAGCTTGATATAGCTCTATTTTACTTCAAGCCATCATAATAGCCTGAAGACTAAGTAGTGGGAGCATTGGGATGGCAGCTCAGGCTCTGGTAGCTAGTACAAGAGTTTTCAGATAACTTTGTCATTAATAATATGTTTCTATATCCAGCCAAAGTTTATAAGTCATAAAATCACCAACATGTAGTTTTGGTGTAAGAAAGTGGCATATTAGTGGTGAAATATTTTGGGAAAGGTCCATGCCCCTTACATTTTTGTGTTAGTTAGGATGTCAAATCTGCATCTAGATTTATTATAATTTCACAGAGAAAATATTCACATGCTTCTGAAGTTGGTTAAAAAAGGTTTTGGCAAGTGGGATTTTTAGAGTACTAAAAAGAAACCGGTATCTCAGTAATATAAACATTTTGAATGTCAATATGTTTAAAACTATAGGCAATTCTGGAACTGAAAACCTGTTCAAATTCTGCAAAAGGTTATCAAGACATTTTTTATAATTGAAAGCATAGGCTCTAGGGCAGTGATGGTGTCAGGGCTACCTGATCCGAGGCCGAGGTGCTAAGAGGGCTTCCCTTGCGGCTCAGTGCGGCACACCCCTGGAGATGTTACAGAGGGTGTGGCGCCCCAAGTGGCACGGGTTACCAGCTGCAGGCAGGTAGGTAGAACCAGGAGCAATCTGAGAGTGAACTGGAACAGGCTGGAATCACAGCAGGGTATAAGTCTTTCAAGGGCTCTGAAGCAGCTGGGCTACCTTGTGCCAAGGAATAGTCTCTAGTAGCGGAGACAGGTACTGGCCGAGGTCTGGGACTGGAGCAGGCAGCGGGAAGCGTGGTACAAGCCGAGGTCATGCACAGGAGACAACCAGAATAGCCGAGGTCTTGAAGCAAGCCGGGGTCATACACGGTAGGTAACAGAAGCAAGGTCAGTGGGAGAAGCCAAGGGTCAAACCAGGAGCAGGAGATCAAACGGAATCAGGAACAAGCCGAGGTCGGTCCAGGAAATCCAAACAGGAAACAGGAAGCTGAGAGATAATCCAGCAATGAGTCTGATCCTATGGCCACCTTTTATAGGCCATTTCCCTGACAGGCCAGCAGAGGGCTGTGTCAGTTGAGTCAGGAATGTCCATTGCTATTACTGGCAATGTTGCCAGTTCTCCTATGGCCATTTCCCTGACAGTGCCCCCCGCCCCAAGGGGCAGCCTCCGGATGCCCAGAGGGGCCAGTCTCTCTGAGTGTCTGTTGTGGAACTCCTGGATCAGTCTAGGAGCCTGTACATTATATGGAGGCTCTCAGGAATTTTCCTCTGCAGAATATCCCTTCCACTTGAAGAGGTACTGGGTTTTTCTACCCCTCTTTCTGCAGTCCATTATGGTCTCTACTTCATACTCCAGGACTGGAGGAGGAGGCAATTCATCTTTACCAGAAAAACGACTGGGTACAACTGGTTTTAGCAGAGATACGTGAAATACTGGTGAATTTTGTAGGAGCTGGGTAAAACCAGTTCGAAAGCCACAGGGTTGACCTCCTTTTTGATCTCAAAGGGTCCAACTTATCTTGGACCCAGTTTCCGGGATGGGCAGGAAAGTTTAAGATTAGCTGAGGAAAGCCACACTTTGTCCCCTTTTTTAAAGGTAGGTTTGTTTCTTTTCTTTTTATCATAGAACCTCTTGTAATCTGTTTGTGCTTTCTGGATGGCCTCCTGAAGGAATAAGTAGTTTGTCCGGATAGAATCAATCAGGTCTTGGACTGCAGGGACAGATGTCTCAGGAAGGGTATTGGGCAAAAAGGAGGGATGGAACCCATAATTCGCCCAAAATGGGCACTGGTTAGTGGTGGCATGTACTGAATTATTGTATGCAAACTCCGCACATGGGAGAAGAGATATCCAGTCATTTTGGGTAAAAGTACAGAAACAATGAAGATACTGATCTAGAGTCTGGTTTGTTCTTTCTGTCTGGCCATTGCTTTGGGGATGGTAAGCGGAAGAAAGACATATTTTAATGGACAAGGTCTTACAAAGATCCTTCCAGAATCTGGAGGTGAACTGTACTCCTCTATCGGAAACAATATTATCTGGAAGCCCATGTAGTCTGATTACTTACTTGATGAACATTTTTGCTGTTTCTGGGGCTGATGGAGTGCCGGTCATAGGCAAGAAGTGGGCCATTTTGGTCAGACGATCCACTACCACCAAGATGGTAGTAAAACCCCCAGAGGAAGGTAAGTCAACAATAAAGTGATATCATCTTCCAGGGTTGCTCAGGGATGGGTAGAGGCCTTAACAGACCAGAGGACTTGGTGTTGGACCCCTTGTAGCGCTGACAGACCACACAGGAGCTAACGTAAGACTGGCAATCCTTCCTTAAACTGGGCCACCAGAAGGAGCGTTGGATAAGCTCAAGGGTCTTTCGTACACCAAAATGTCCGGCCAGCTGATGGTCATGGAAAGTCTTTAGAACTTGGAGCCTGACTGGTTGTGGAACGAAAACTTTGTCCTGGTGCCAAAGAAACCCGTCTTGACTCTCCAAGGATGGTACTTCTGTGTCCGCATACTGGGTGGATGCCTGTTTAATTGAGGATTTTAATTCTGGCTGGATAAGGAAAAAATGTTGTGCTGACAGAATGGTACTTGGTTCCACAGACTCAGGGAACATTCAGGAGAGGGCGTCTCCTTTCCCATTCTTGGAGCCTGGTCGGTAAGTTATGTGGAAATTAAATCTTGAGAAAAATAAAGTCCACCGGGCCTTTCGTGGTCTCAGACATTTAGCGTCCCTCAGGTATTTTAAATTTTTATGATCCGTGAAGATCATAATTGGGTGGGCGGCACCTTCCAATAAATATCTCCACTCCTTTCAGTCACCCACGTCGTAATTTCTCTCTGAGGGGCTCATCTTTTGAGAGAAAAAGGCAATAGGGTGGAGTAAGACCTTAGGTCCTTGGCGCTGAGACAAGATGGCTCCTGTGGCTATTTCTGAGGCGTCTACCTCTAATAAAAAGAGTAAAGCTGGATCTGGGTGCTGTAAGACTGGTGCAGAGGTGAACAGTCCTTTGAGTTTGTCAAATGCTGCCTGAGCTTCTGGGGACTAATTGAATCTGGTCTGCTGGAATCACAGCAGGGTATAAGTCTTTCAAGGGCTCTGAAGCAGCCGGGCTACCTTGTGCCAAGGAATAGTCTCTAGTAGCGGAGACAGGTACTGGCCGAGGTCTGGGACTGGAGCAGGCAGCGGGAAGCGTGGTACAAGCCGAGGTCATGCACAGGAGACAACCAGAATAGCCGAGGTCTTGAAGCAAGCCGGGGTCATACACGGTAGGTAACAGAAGCAAGGTCAGTGGGAGAAGCCAAGGGTCAAATCAGGAGCAGGAGATCAAACGGAATCAGGAACAAGCCGAGGTCACAACAGGAAATCCAAACAGGAAACAGGAAGCACAGGAACAAAGGAAGCTGAGAGATAATCCATCAATGAGTCTGATCCTATGGCCACCTTTTATAGGCCATTTCCCTGACAGGCCAGCAGAGGGCTGTGTCAGTTGAGTCAGGAATGTCAATTGCTATTACTGGCAATGTTGCCAGTTCTCCTACGGCCATTTCCCTGACAGATGGCGAACCTTGGCACCCCAGATGTTTTGGAACTACATTTCCCATGATGCTCACGCACTCTGCAGTGTGGTTGAGCTTCATGGGAAATGTAGTTCCAAAACATCTGGGGTGCCAAGGTTCACAATCACTGCTCTAGGGCAGTGGTTCTCAATTCCGGTCCTCGGGACCCACTAACAGGCCAGATTTTAAGTATTACCTTGGGGGATGCAGACTAGAATACTGCAATCACTGAGCAGCAAATGAGATCACCTGTGATGTAATTTAGTTATCTTGCAAACCTGGCCTGTTGGTGGGTCCCGAGGACCGGAGTTGAGAACCACTGCTCTAGGGGATAGATAGATAGATGCCTAGATATGCAATTGCTTTGGGTTCCCAAGAGTTCTGAAATTGGCATTGCACTTACACTTGCATTACATTAGAGATAAAGGCTCAATATTGGAGATTTTGAAATATTAACCTTAAAATTGGAGATGCTGCTAAAAATTGTTAATGTGCTTTGCATTGCTCGGAGGGAGCTGCAGGTTTATCTCGTCTGTAATGAGCCCTAATTTTTGTTCTAACTGCTTACATTGATTTCCATGTTTGATGGGTTGGAGCTAATCGGTTGAGTTGGAGGTTTCATAAGTAATATATAAACAAGGGGGATAAAGGACATCCCTGCCGTACACTATTAGATATGGACGTTTTTAAGTAAAAAGGTTTCTATTAAAGTTTGTGTTCAACCCTCTTGCATTATTGAAAACTATTTTGCTTGAGGTGATTGTACATTTGCGTGTGTGGCGCTGCCTACAAAAAATGGAAAAGTCACTAATCCAATAAATGGAAATAGGTACAGGAATGAGTGATATATAGTGGTAACAAAGTACATCGTGGGCACCTGGAGTGTCAAGGAAATGCAGAGATGCATCTGTATTAGTGATGGACGAACATCGGCCGGGGCTGTTCGCAAACGTCAGCCGCAAATTTTCTCAAAAGTCTGTGAACCGCGAGTTCGCGGCAAGCCCCATTGACTTTAATGGGAGGCGAACTTTAAAAACCGTTAGGTCATATTTGCAGCCACAAAAGATGTACTAGCTGTGCACACATAGTCCCAGCACATGGACAATGTCATAACAGAAGTATTGCAATTGAAAAAGTTGACCTAAATTTTTTTTTTTTTTTACAGCAAAAAATATATATATATTTTTTTTTTTTTTTCATAAATCAGCCAGAACTGCCAGCAGCCAGTACATGTCTAAATACATGTCTAATACATATAGGGTCCATTCACACATCTGTAAAATGGGTCTGCATCCATTCCACAATTTGGCGGAACCTTTACAGACCCATTGTTTTTATTTCCAGTCTGAAAAATTAGGCATTCACATGATAAAGAAGTAAGTGTCGGCCATTCCAGGCCCCAAAAATTAACCCACATGCATTTACCTGACAGCTAAGAACATAGTATTCTGTGGCTTAAGGTACATTAGGCATTCATAGGATACAGAAGTAAGTGTCAGCCAGTATTGGCCCCAAAAATTAGCCCACATGGGTTTAACTGACAGCTACGAACGTAGTATTCTGTGGCTGAAATTACATTAGGCATTCACATGATACAGAAGTAAGTGTCGGCCATAAAAGGCCCCAAAAATTAGCATACATGGGTTTAACTGACAGCAAAGAACTTAGTTTTTGATGGCTAGAGGTACAGTAGGCGTTCACAGTATACAGAAGTAAGTGTTGGCCTGTATAGGCTGCAAAAATTAGCTCACATGGGTTGAACTGACAGCAAAGAACTTAGTATTTGATAGCTAGAGGTACAGTAGGCATTCACAGTATACAGAAGTAAGTGTCGGCCTGTATAGTCTCCAAAAATTAGCTTCCATGGGTTTAACTGACAGCAAAGAACGTAGAATATGATGGCTAGAGGTACATTAGGCATTCACACAGTATACAGAAGTAAGTGTCGGCCTGTATAGGCTGCAAAAATGAGCTCACATGGGTTGAACTGACAGCAAAGAACGTAGTATTTGATGGCTAGAGGTACAGTAGGCGTTCACACAGTATACAGAAGTGTCGGCCTGTATAGGCTGCAAAAATTAGCTCACATGGGTTGAACTGACAGCAAAGAACTTAGTATTTGATGGTTAGAGGTACAGTAGGCGTTCACAGTATACAGAAGTAAGTGTCGGCCTGTATAGGCTCCAAAAATTAGCTCACATGGGTTGAACTGACAGCAAAGAACGTAGTATTTGATGGCTAGAGATACAGTAGGCATTCACAATACACGGAACAGTAAGTGTCGGCCTGTATAGGCTGCAAAAATTAGCTCACATGGGTTGAACTGACAGCAAAGAATGTAGAATATGATGGCTAGAGGTACATTAGGCATTCACACAGTATACAGAAGTAAGTGTCGGCCTGTATAGGCTGCAAAAATGAGCTCACATGGGTTGAACTGACATCAAAGAACATAGTATTTGATGGCTAGAGGTACAGTAGGCATTCACAGTACACAGAACAGTAAGTGTCGGCCTGTTTAGGCTGCAAAAATTAGCTCACATGTGTTGAACTGACAGCAAAGAATCTAGTATGATGGCTAGAGGTACATTAGACATTCACAGTACACAGAACAGTAAGTGTCGGCCTGTATAGGCCCCAAAAATTAGCCATTCAATGGACATGAAATACCTTTTATGCCGCTGTATTTAGTGAAGACAAGGACCAGGAATTGTTGTGGGTGGATGGCGGTCTGGCAGATATTTGTGGCATGTGATGAGGAATTTGAATGAAACATGGTCTACTGGTGGTCACATGTGTTGAATTCCCCAGAGATCCATGCCTCATTCATTTTTATAAATTTGAGGTAGGCTACACTGTGTAATGTTCTGGTACCTTTGGGTACCCTAATTACTCTTTCATAAGTGTATGCGCCCCACCATTCTCTTTTGGTAAGGTGCGCATACACCTTTAAGACTGATGCTGTCATCACTGAGCGCCGGACTGGATGGCTATTTAGATCGCCGGCTCTCACTCACATGTGTTCGTTCAAACTGCTTTGTGCCTTGTGCTAACCTGTCTTGAAGCTCTCATGCTTGCAAGCATACCTCGCTGTCGGAACCACGCTGCGCTGATCCCTGTATCCCGCTACCGGATCATCCGCTCTTGCCGGACCTCTCCTCTGCTACATTGCTATTAGTGATAAGTACCCCACAGGGGAAACCTCTATAACCTTCATACTAAAGCTTACACTATCTAGCTCTGCATACTAAGGACTATTACGACATCTGCATTATCTAAGATTGCTAGCTCTTGAGCCTACTACCACCTGTTCTTGCACTGGGTTGATCTCTCTTGTATGTCCACCTGCTACTCTGTCATCTGCTACCATACATGATTGCTAAACCTATCTGCATCCCATCTGCTACTATCTTACTTTCAAGAACATTTCCTTTCAAGTGTCTGTCATCTACCATCTCTACCCAACCTCTCTTCAGCCTATCATCACTGTGTTACTATATACATAAGTCTCTCTAGGAAACATCTTATTGAGTGTGTGTATTTACTTGCTGAATTGAGATCATCCACACATGATGAGTCATTGGGAGTTGGGATTGGTGTCTCAGCGTTTCTCTACATGACTACTGAAGTGGAGTATTTCTGCAGCTGAAAATCCACATCATACATAAAACGCAGGAGCGTTACAGATTGAACGAACCACAAATGGATTCAGCAGAAATAACCACTCAGATGACACAATTAAAACAGCAAGTAACTGCGTTAATACACGCACTTGCTGAATTAAAAGAAGACAATCAGGCTCTGTCGCAGCAGGTAATTAGACTGACACAACTTACCACTGTTCAGTCCCCTGAACCCAAAATAAATCCTCCTTTGGTATTTACAGGCGATCGCAAAAAATTTCGCGAATTTAAAAACGCATGTGAGTTACTTTTCCTGCTAAAACCCCGTACCTACCTTACTGATCACATTAAGGTTTGTACTATTATTTCTTACCTAACAGGCGATCCTCGGGCCTGGGCAGACTCTCTTTTTGAGAAAAGCGACCAGCTTCTCAACTCCTATGCCTTGTTCCTAGCAGAACTCACTAGCCTATATGATGATCCCAATAGGCAGAGTACTGCCGATCTTCAATTAAGATCCTTGAAACAAGGTGGGAGACCTGTAGAAGACTTTGTCGCAGAATTCAAGAGATGGACCCTTGATTCAGAATGGAATGATGCATCTCTGAAAACCCAATTTAGGCTTGGCCTATCAGAGGCCGTTAAGGACGAGCTCGCCCGAGCGGATCTGCCAAAAACCCTGGATGCATTGATACAACTCAGTATCACCATAGATAGAAGACTACGAGAAAGAAAGGCTGAGAAAATGGGAATGCCATTATCCAGTTCTTCTCGGATTTCGGCCGTTGACCCCGTTCCTATGGAGGTAGGAACCATACGCCCACCTCTATCAACTATGGAAAGAGCCAAAAGACGATCTGGTAATCTCTGCTTGTACTGTGCATCCCCGGATCACAAGATAAACGTCTGTCCCCTAGTCTACAAAAAGAAGGGTGAGTGTTCACATGTCCTCCTAGGGGGATTGACAACTTCAATCACTAACCCTTACCTTTCTGTTTGCTTAACATTACAGTGGGACCAGAACAGGATTACTACTAAGGCCATGATTGACACAGGATCTTGTGGAAATTATATTGACATACGTTTTGCTGCTTTAAATAAAGTTCCTATTATTTCTAAACTTAAACCTGTCTCAGTGAGTCTTATTAACGGTGTTCCTTTATCCTCTGGTCCGATCACTGATCAGACACAGGCACTCCTAGTCACTACTAACGGGTCTCATATGGAGACCACTACCTTCGATCTAATACCTTCACCCCACTTTCCCATTGTGTTGGGACTTCCCTGGTTGCACACACATCAACCAACCATAGATTGGAAGGAACAGACCCTGGCCTTCCTCTCTTGCTATTGCGAGGGTACGTGTAACCTCCCGTCTTTCGGGAAGATCCTGTCTGTGGTGACAGATGAGATTGCACCACTATGTTATCAGGATCTCTCTGAGGTTTTTTCTTGAGAAAAATGCTCAAGCACTACCTCCCCATCGAGACTATGATTGTAGCATTGATCTACTCCCAAATAGCAAATTGCCGCTCGGTCATGTTTATCCTCTTTCACAGGATGAACTTTCCCATCTCAAAGACTATTTGGATGAGAATTTGAAGAAAGGTTTTATTAGACCTTCCACTTCTTCCACAGCAGCAGGACTCTTTTTTGTCCGCAATAAGGACTCAAGTCTCAGGCCTATCATCGACTATAGGCAATTGAATGCTATTACAATAAAAGATCGCTATCCTCTACCGCTTATCCCTGAGCTCATTGAGCAGGTGCGTGGAGCTACCTATTTTTCAAAATTGGACCTGAAAGGAGCATACAATCTCATTCGAATCCGTGATGGACACGAGTGGAAGACTGCATTCAGAACCAGATACGGATTGTTCGAATATCTTGTAATGCCATTCGGGCTATGCAACGCCCCTGCAGTTTTTCAACGATTTATAAACGATATTTTCAGAGACTTACTAGATGTCTGTGTTGTGGTATATCTGGACGATATACTTATATATTCACGATCCCTGTCTGAACACATAAGACATGTAAGACTAGTATTATCGAGATTGCTTGCACACAACCTTTATGTGAAACTGAAAAAATGCTTGTTTCATAAAGAAGAGGTACTCTTTCTAGGCTACATCATATCCAAAACAGGAATCAAGATGGACATGAGTAAGATATCCTGCATTCAGGATTGGCCTACACCAACCACACGCAAAGGCGCTACAGCGATTCCTTGGATTTTCGAATTTCTACAGGAAGTTCATCAGAAACTTCTCGGCCATTGTGAGACCCCTCACACAGCTCACTAGCATTAAAAAAACATTCAAATGGTCAGATGAAGCAAATAAAGCTTTTCACCTGTTAAAGACAAGGTTTACTTCTGCTCCCATACTACGCCATCCAGACCCATCCCTCCAATACATTCTGGAAGTAGATGCGTCAAACATGGCAGTAGGAGCAATACTCTCCCAACGACCAACTCACACTTCACCACTTCATCCAGTCGCCTTTTTTTCTAAATCCCTAAGCAGTCCAGAGATAAATTACCCCGTGGGTGAAAAGGAACTGCTTGCTATAAAATTGGCTCTGGAGAATTGGCGACATCTACTCGAAGGCACCCAATTACCAATACTTATATACACGGACCATAAAAATCTCCAATATCTTCAGACTAACAAAACTCTCTCTCACCGACAGGTACGATGGTCACTATTCTTTCTAAGGTTTAACTTCCTAGTGACCTACACACCTGCAGATAAGAACAAAAAGGCGGATGCACTATCACGACTAACTGAAGAAAACTACTTTGAAATCCCTTCCGTTCCTATAATACCTCACAAACGCATTATTGGAGTTGTCCGTTCCTTGAAGGAAGAGGTTTTACATGGTATAAGTTTGGATTCACCCCCACCACAACTAAATACTGATGCAGAAGGCTTCCTCTACTACAACGACAAACTTTACATACCACCTACCATACGCACCAAGATCTTGGAATTATCGCATGATGTGCCTATGGCAGGACATATGGGTATGACAAAGACTCTTAATCTGATTACCAGGCAATTCTGGTGGCCTGACATGAAAACATCTATACAAAAATTCGTCTCTTCATGCAATGTCTGTGCCAGGTCCAAAATTGACACTACGAGACCATCCGGTCTACTATGCAGTCTACCAATACCCCAAACTCCATGGGAAGTTGTGTCCTTGGACTTTATAGTGGAATTGCCTCCTTCCAAAGGATTTAATACCATCTTAGTGTCAGTGGACCATCTGACAAAAATGGCACATTTCATTGCTATTCGCAGACTACCTTCGTCCAAACAAACGGCAGAACTCCTGATGAAACATGTCTTTAAGTTACATGGTATCCCAAAAACTCTTCTGTCTGACCGTGGATCACAATTTATTTCCAAGTTCTGGCAAGAACTATGTCACATACTACGGATCGAGCGGAAGCTCACTTCTCCTTACCATCCGCAGACCAACGGACAGACTGAAAGAGTCAACCAATGCATCGAGCAATATTTACGTTGTTACACTTCTTACCAACAGGATGATTGGGTGGATCTTCTCCCTCTGGCAGAATTTGCCTACAACAACGCAACCCACAGTACGACCAAGCAGAGTCCGTTCTACTTGAACTATGGGTTTCATCCCTCTATTCTTCCACCACGCATCCTTCCTTCAAATAACCCAGTAGCCTCAGACTATCTTACCCAAATAAAGGACTCTCTGGGTTTGCTTAATACTACCATTGCACACGCTCATAGTCAACAAAAGAAGTACTATGATCTTCGCAGAAGACCTTCTCCTCAGTACGCTATCGGGGACCTCGTTTGGCTCTCAACAAAAAATTTAAGACTGAAAATCCCTAGCAAAAAGCTTGGACCTCTGTTCTTGGGACCTTTCCCAATCAAGAAACTTATTGGAAAAGCTGCAGTACAGCTTACATTGCCAATAGACCTCAAAATACATCCCATTTTCCATGTGTCGCTACTGAAGCCCCATGTTCCTGACCAAGGAATAAGGCCTACTATCCCACCTCCTCCTCCTGTACAAGTTGAAGGTGGAGAAGAATATGAGATAAAAGAGATTCTGGATTCTCGTATCCACAGAGGAAGACTTCAGTACTTGGTTCGATGGAAGAACTATGGGCCCCAAGACGACACCTGGCTAAACACCTCTGACATACATGCCTCTAGATTAATCCGCAATTTTCATGCGAAGTACCCAGACAAACCAGCTCCAGAGGCCTTCAGGAGCCGGCCTTAAGGGGGGGGGTACTGTAATGTTCTGGTACTTTTGGGTACCCTAATTACTCTTTCATAAGTGTATGCGCCCCACTATTCTCTTTTGGTAAGGTGCGCATACACCTTTAAGACTGATGCTGTCATCACTGAGCGCCGGACTGGATGGCTATTTAGATCGCCGGCTCTCACTCACATGTGTTCGTTCAAACTGCTTTGTGCCTTGATGCTAACCTGTCTTGAAGCTCTCATGCTTGCAAGCATACCTCGCTGTCGGAACCACGCTGCGCTGATCCCTGTATCCTGCTACCGGATCATCCGCTCTTGCCGAACCTCTCCTCTGCTACATTGCTATTAGTGATAAGTACCCCACAGGGGAAACCTCTATAACCTTCATACTAAAGCTTACACTATCTAGCTCTGCATACTAAGGACTATTACTACATCTGCATTATCTAAGATTGCTAGCTCTTGAGCCTACTACCACCTGTTCTTGCACTGGGTTGATCTCTCTTGTATGTCCACCTGCTACTCTGTCATCTGCTACCATACATGATTGCTAAACCTATCTGCATCCCATCTGCTACTATCTTACTTTCAAGAACATTTCCTTTCAAGTGTCTGTCATCTACCATCTCTACCCAACCTGTCTCTTCAGCCTATCATCACTGTGTTACTATATACATAAGTCACTCTAGGAAACATCTTATTGAGTGTGTGTATTTACTTGCTGAATTGAGATCATCCACACATGATGAGTCATTGGGAGTTGGGATTGGTGTCTCAGCGTTTCTCTACATGACTACTGAAGTGGAATATTTCTGCAGCTGAAAATCCACATCATACATAAAACGCAGGAGCGTTACACACTGTCATGAGCTAGGCGAGTGCGCTTATCGGTCACGATCCCCCCCTGCTGTGCTGAATGTCCTTTCGGACAGGACACTGGACGGGGGGCAAGCCAACAGTTCCATTGCAAATTGTGCAAGCTCTGGCCAGAGGTCAAGCCTGCCCACCCAGTAGTCCAGGGGTTCATCACTCCTCAGAGCGTCCACATCGGCCGTTAACCCGATGTAGTCGGACACCTGTCGGACACCTTTTTTACGCTCCAACATTTGAGCCACAGAGGCCTGCCTTTTTCCAGAACAACGTGACGACGGCATCATGGAAGGTGGAGTGTTGGACAAATGTGAGGAGACAGGAGAAGGAGAAGAGGCTGGACAGTGAGAGCATGGAGTGTGGCTTCTGTGGGTTCTGACGGTGTTGCTCCCACTGGGCTCGGTGATGGGATTTCAGGTGCTTTCTTAAGGCGGTTGTCCCTAGGTGAGTTTTGGGCTTACCGCGACTTATGCGTTGACTGCAAAGGCTGGAGATGGCAACACTGGTGTCAGCAATGGACACATTAAAAAAAGCCCAAACTGCGGAGCCATGTGCCGGCGTCCTGGGAGCGCCAGATGTGACTGTACATGGTTGATGGCTCGCTCCTGATACATTTGCAGTCTGCTTTGTACCTCTTGTGCAATGCAAGTTCTGCCTGCCTCTCCCTATCTGCCGGTCTGTCAGTCCGCCAGTTCTACAAATAATTGGCCAGTAACTGTTGTCACTGTGTGTAGCACAGTTAACACAGTTAACACAGCAAAAGAGGCCACATTTTTGCAGGACTAAAATACAATCTTAGAAAAGTATACTGTTAAATAACACCTCAATTCAATTTGTGGTATTGGGGGGACACAGGTTTATTACACCAGTTCTACAAATAATTGGCCAGTAACTGTTGTCACTGTGTGTAACACTGTTTACAAAGCAAGAGGCCAAATGTTTGCAGCACTAAAATACACTCTTAGAAAAGTATACTGTTACATAACACCCCACTTCAATATGTGGTATTGGGGGGGGGGGGGGCATTGGTGTATCACACCAGTTAAAAAAATTGGCCAGTGAGTTTGGCACTGTGTGTACCAGACTTCACTCAGCAAACGAGGCAATATTGTTGCATGAAACAAATACACTTGAAAAAAGTTACTCAGATAACACCCCACTTCAATATGTGGTATTGGGCGGGCATTGGTGTATCACACCAGTTAAAAAAATTTGCCAGTGAGTTTGGCGCTGTGTGTACCAGACTTCACTCAGCAAACGAGGCAATATTGTTGCATGACACAAATACACTTGAAAAAGTTTACCCAGATAACACCCCACTTCAATATGTGGTATTGGGGGCGATTGGTGTATCGCACCAGTTCAAAAAATTGGCCAGTGAGTTTGGCGCTGTGTGTACCAGACTTCACTCAGCAAAGGAGGCAATATTGTTGCATGACACAAATACACTTGAAAAAGTTTACTCAGATAACACCCCACTTCAATATGTGGTATTGGGGGGGGCATTGGTGTATCACACCAGTTCAAAAAATTGGCCAGTGAGTTTGGCGCTGTGTGTACCAAACTTCACTCAGCAAACGAGGCAATATTGTTGCATGACACAAATACACTTGTAAAAGTTTACTCAGATAACACCCCACTTCAATATGTGGTATTGGGGGGGACACAGGTTTATTACACCAGTTCTAACAATAATTGGCCAGTAACTGTTGTCACTGTGTGTAGCACTGTTTACACCCCACTTCAATATGTGGTAATGTGGTAATGGGGGGGGGGGGGCACAGGTTTATCACACCAATCTACAAATAATTGGCCAGTAACTGTTTTCACTGGGCATAGCACTGTTTACACAGCAAGAGGCCAAATTTTTTGCAGGACTAAAATACACTCTTAGAAAATTATACTGTTAAATAACACCCCACTTCAATATGTGGTATTGGGGGGCATTGGTGTATCACACCAGTTCAAAAAATTGGCCAGTGAGTTTGGCGCTGTGTGTACCAGACTTCACTCAGCAAACGAGGCAATATTGTTGCATGACACAAATACACTTGAAAAAGTTTACTCAGATAACACCCCACTTCAATATGTGGTACTGGGGGGGCAATTGGTCTATCACACCAGTTATAATACATTATAAGTGCTTTTGTCACTGTGTGTAGTGTTGCTGCAGAAACGCTCAGTCTCACCACACACCTGTCACAATGCTGCACAGTGCACAATAATACTACTAATCCACTATAATATGCTTTCTACAAAGTATATTATACTGTGGCTTACCCCCCCCCCCTTTTTAGTGCACTGCAATACAAAAAATTTGCAGCCCTTTAAATGACTTTTGTGGACATTAACAGAGCGATTTGTGTCACTGCTGATGATCTCTAACTGCCCCTACAGCAACCACTCGATACCTCTCCCTATACTAAAGAGACTGTAATAGACCCTATAACGACATTGCAGCACTTTAAATGACTTTTGTGGACATTAACAGAGTGATTTGTGTCACTGCCGATGACGATCTCTAACTGCCCCTACAGCACAGACTGGATAACCTGTCCCTATACTGAAGAGAGACTGGACCTATACCGAAATACCAGCCCTGAAAAGGACTTTTGTGGACATTAACAGATCGATTTGTGTGACTGCAGCCGATCTCTAACTGCCCCGAAAGCAACCACTGGATACCTCTCCCTAAACTCAAAAGATACTAGTAGACCTACATCGAAATACCTGCCCTGAAAATTACTTTTGTGGATCTTCATAGCGCTATATGTGTCTAGCAAACTCTCCTTCATGAGCACAGCCAACCTCTCCCTACACTGGCAGAAAGCGGAATGTGAAATGGCCCACAGCTCAGGTCTATTTATAGGGTAGGGGGACTGTCAATGTGCTGGAATGTTTCAAATGGCTGTCCTGTTCCACCTGACGGCTGTGTCATGGGTCAAAGTTCTCCCCAATGTAAACAAATATGGCCACCGCGAATGACGCCATGTGTTCGCAAATTTGGCGGGTAGCGAACAAGCAAAATTTGCAGTGAACCAACCGCCGGGCGAACTGCAAGGCCAACTCTAATCTGTATTTCCTTGTTACCTCGTCTTTCTAATGAATGGCTACTCAATAAACAATTAGACCCTACAGCTGATTTCCTTCGCCAGGAAGAATTAGCACTTTTTCCATCTAAATACACGTCCCGCTGATACCCGTTGATACCCCTGGAATACCGGAGGTAGAACTCCACCCACCAAGTGCAGACCCAGCAGGACACTTGGGAACCCTTAATAGGAACCCCTAGAGTACCCTGGAGCCCTTCAGGGATCTCCCGGTTCACCCATCCACCAGGATCTCTTGAGGGAACCAGGACCCACCAGAGGGATCTCTCAACCGCAATACATATACCCACTCTATACCCTTGTGTGGGGTGGGTATTTCTGGGGAGTTTGCTACTTACCTTAGGGGCCACCAAACACCACACCACTTTACCCACCACAGGGTCATCACTGGTATTGCCGCATGAAGATATACCACCTGTTTACACTGTTTATGGACTGTTTCCGTTAGCTGGCACATTGTCACTTTATCTGATATTTATGTGTGCACAGTGTCACTCTATTGGTCAATATTGATAGTATATTTTATTCATTCATTCCGTTACCACGCATATCTTTTTTGCCACTTAGCACTTTAAGGTGTTGTACATTAATTTTTTCTACTATATGTGCACTTTATTCATTGATATATATGCACTTCAACCATTTCTATATATTTATCACCATATATTCACAGCACGTGACACCTTATTGTATTTCTGGTTATTAATTGTGCATTTATTTTATTTATTGATTCCTATTGCTGTTTACCCAGTTTAATCATTGCATCAGTCACTTTGTTTAGTTTATTGCTCGGACTTATTTGCCTAAGCCACACGTGAGACACTCCAGGTGCCCCTGATATACTTTGTTACCACTATCTATCACTCATTCCTTTACCTATTTCCATTTATTGGATTAGTGACCTTTCCATTTTTTTGTAGGCAGTGCCATTCCCCTCCTTCTCCTTTTAGCCTTTTTGGTTATAGTTGAGGGAGGCTGCAGTCTACTATTATTCACCTTTTCCTTAGTGCGGAGTATATTCCTTTCAGATTTGTGTGTGTGTTTGTTTTTTTATTTTTTCTTTCCCTCAGAGATTATCTTTTTTTTTTTTTTTTTTTTTAACATTCTGCTGAAAATGTTGTGAATCTGCTGCTGGGACCTTGAAGAAGGGGACATACCCCAAAAGCTTGTCCTGAAAAATTGTATTTTAGTTCAAATAAAAAAAAGTATCACGGACTGTATTCAATTGTTTCTGGAAACAATTTTAAAAGTCATTCTGTTGATCTGGTAGTACTATGTGATGTTGCGTTTAAAGTATTATTGTGAAGGACATACACATGGAGAAGTAATGCTTAGTTTGATGTTGTGCTGAAAGTTGTAGAGTTAGGCCCCTTTCACACAGGTGGACCGTTCAGATCCACCTGTCCGTTTGTTTGGCGGATCTGAACGGTCCTCCCTTGCATCTCTATGGGGCATCGGATGTCAGCGGAGACATGTCCACTGACACCCGATCCGATCCGTCAAATCTGGACGGATGGAAACCCTATTTTCCATCCTTCCAGCGGATCGGATCGGATTTGATGAGAACGGACCAACGGTCCGTTCCCGTCCGATACCCCCTTAGAGATGTATGGGGCTCCGACAGCTGACACACAGTGCGGAGAACAGCTGTCATTCTCCTGCTCAGCGGGGGATCGGCTGATCGATCCCCCGCTGAAAAAAACGGAGTCCGTCCGATGGACATCCTGTGTGAAAGAGCCCTTAGGCCCCTTTCACACATGCTGTCCATTTGTCTGTTTTTCATCCATCTGTTGACGGATGAAAAATGGACATCAATGTATCTCTGTGTAAAAACGGATGACAATGGATGATCATCCCTTTTCATCCGCTTCCGTTAATGTCTGTTTTTTTGAACGGATGAATGCCCTATTTTTCATCCGTCAAAAAAACGTATCAGACAAAAAACGGATGAAAAACGGATGACAACTGACGAAAAATGGATGACAACTGACGAAAAACGGATGAAAAACGGATGAAAAACAGATGAAAAATGGATGAAAAATGGATGAAAAATGGATGAAAAATGGATGACAACTGACGAAAAACGGATGAAAAACGGATGAAAAACAGATGAAAAATGGATGAAAAATGGATGAAAAATGGATGAAAAATGGATAGATACATTTTGACGTGACTGAACTGATGAACTGAACGGACCGTATGTGTGAAAGGGGCCTTAAGCAGGCATGAAATACACATGGGGAAGTCCAGAGTCAGTAATGTTTATGGGAGTGGACGTTATATCCGGTTTCATGGTGGAATGCACGCCCAGGTCTAGGAGGTAACGTGGGGCGAGCGGCTCCCAATATAGGAATTTTGGTTGCCAGTTATTGTGCGGGCTGGACAAGCTGGTGTCGGCCCGGGAAACTTATAATGTAAGCGTATTTTAATTAGAGATCATTTTAGCAACCCAATTTTTAATAAAACGATATTGCACAATCATCCTGTCATTTATCTTTTCTGGTATCTGGTAATAACCATTTGCTGGGAGATAACCATCTCTGGAGAAGTGTGTGGATATTGTTGGTGGAAATCTGACCATGACATCTGATCTAATTTGCATAACAAAAGGCTGTATGGGTCTTTTAAGACCATGGGGCTCTGGGGAGTGAATCTACATTGTCACACATGGTGGAGCACCTGTTTTTTTTTGGGAGAGGAGCAATATTAAATGGATGGGTGGATGGGCTTCAGGATGAATTACATAGCATATTGCACTATTTATTTTTGAACTGTGTTTTTGGATTCATCACAGAATTTTTTTGGGAAAAAAACTTTTTTTGGTATTCATAGTATTATATTTCATTTTGTAGCTTATGAGTTATATATAATTGTTTTTTTATTTTTTTATTTCTGCACGTTAAATCTAATTATAACAGACACATGTCACCATGAATATTTGAACATGGATTGAGCAATGGGTTTTTAGTAAGATTACGGTATACAACCCAATTCCAAAAAAGTTGGGACTCTGTACACATTGTGAGTATAAAAGGAATGGACTAATTTACAAATCTCATAAATGTATATTCTATTCACAATATAATATAGATAACATATCAAATGTTGAAAGTGAGACATTTTGAAATGTCTTGCCAAATATTGGCTAATTTTGGATTTAATGAGAGCTACACATTCCAATAAAGTTGGGACAGGTAGCAATAAGAGGCCGGAAAAGTTAAATCTTCATATAAGGAACAGCTGGAGGACCAATTTGCAACTTATTAGGTCAATTGGCAACATGATTGGGTATAAAAAGAGCCTTTCAGAGTGGCAGTGTCTCTCAGAAGTCAAGATGGGCAGAGGATCACCAATTCCCCCAATGCTGCGGCAAAAAATAATGGAGCAACTCTCTCCCCCTCTCTCTCTCTCTCTCTCTCTCTCTCTCTCTCTCTCGGGGCCCCAGTGCACTGCATTGCCCGTGGGCCTATAAGGCTCTTAAGATGGCACTGGGCGGAGGATCACCAATTCCCCCAATGCTGCGGCAAAAAATAGTGGAGCAATATCAGAAAGGAGTTTCTCAGAGAAAAATTGCAAAGAGTTTGAAGTTATCATCAACTACAGTGCATAATATCATCCAAAGATTCAGAGAATCTGGAGCAATCTCTGTGCGTAAGGGTCAAGGTCCGAAAACCATACTGGTTGCCCGTGATCTTCGGCCCTTAGATGGCACTGCATCACATACAGGAATGCTACTGTAATGGGAATCACCACATGGGCTCAGGAATACTTCCAGAAAACATTGTCGGTGAACACAATCCACCGTGACATTCACCGTTGCCGGCTAAAACTCTATAGGCCAAAAAAGAAGCCATATCTAAACATGATCCAGAAGCGCAGGCATTTTCTCTGGGCCAAGGTTCATTTAAAATGGACTGTGGCAAAGTGGAAAACTCTTCAGTGGTCAGACAAATCAAAATTTGAAGTTCTTTTAGGAAAACTTTGACGCCATGTCATCTGGACTAAAGAGGACAAGGATGTTATAAGCGCTGAGTTCAGAAGCCTGCATCTCTGATGGTATGGGGTTGCATGAGTGCGTGTGGCATGGGTAGCTTACACATTTGGAAAGACACCATCAATGCTGAAAGGTATATCCAAGTTCTAGAACATATGCTCCCATCCAGACGTTGTCTCTTTCAGGGAAGACCTTGCATTTTCCAACATGACAATGCCAGACCATATACTGCATCAATTACAACATCATGGCTGCGTAGAAGAAGGATCTGGGTACTGAAATGGCCAGCCAGCAGTCCAGATCTTTCATCCATAGAAAATATTTGGCGCATTATAAAGAGGAAGATGCGACAAAGAAGACCTAAGACAGTTGAGCAAATAGAAGCCTGTATTAAACAAGAATGGGACAACATTCCTATTCCTAAACTTGAGCAACTTGTCTACTTAGTCCCCAGACGTTTGCAGACTGTTATAAAAAGAAGAGGGGGTGCCACACAGTGGTAAACATGGCCTTGTCCCAACTTTTTTGAGATGTGTTGATGCCATGATATTTAAAATCAACTTATTTTTCCCTTAAAATGATACATGTTCTCAGTTTAAGCATTTGATATGTCATCTATTTTGTATTCTGAATAAAATATTAAAATTTGAAACTTCCACATCATTGCATTCTGTTTTTATTCACAATTTGTACAGTGTCCCAACTTTTTTGGAATCAGGCTTGTAGTTCAAATTCATTTTTGTTTACAAGAATAGCGCCTTACTTTACTTTTTTTAATACCAGGGTAGTGTGATTCACACTTAAAGGGCCAGCTGTCACATACGTGCACAGAGTCACATATGGTTGGCACCCTTCACATTAGGATTGTAGTAAACAAATAACATATCTTCCCTACTCTGGGAAGTAAGGTGCAGATCGCACTCTGTTTCCCATTTATACATGTACGGGAGGAATTCAGGAGTAAAGTAGCTAACTAATATACTGTAGATATCTGAGATCAAACCTTAACCCTTGGAAGAGTCACTGCAGATACGTTCATAAAAAGATCCTGGGGAGTTATGGGGGAGGGCATGACAAGTGGCAAAAAAGTGTTTAATTTGTTATTAAATAAGCCTGGTGTCATCTTAAAGCGCCAAAAGCTAAACTAATCTGTTAGCTCACCATCGGGTAAAATTTCAGGGGGTTAAAAAAGCTGCATCAAAAGCTGGGTCACCTAGAAAAAAAGTAAAACGGGAGACAGTAGAGGTGACACAAAATTTAAATTCATAGACTGACCAAAGTCTAAGAGATTGGGCCACCAATGAATTGAAGGGAGCAAAGGTTTTATATGAAACAGAAGAAGGCCATAAAAATGCCCAGCAGGTAAAAAGGGTGTATTGAACCAGATTCAAACTTGAGCCATGGAATCTAGGACTCTACAATGTTCCATTGGATGAGTTGTGAGAATCTGGAGGATAAGGAGGATAAATAATATAACTAGAGTTGAGCGAACACCTTGATGTCTGGGTTTGGCGGGTTCGACAGAACTTGAAAAAAAAGTCCGGGTTCGTGAACCGGACTTAACCAGAACTTTACCCCGATCCCGAACCCCATTGAAGTCAATGGAGACCCGAACTTTGCCTCTAAAACAAACATGGAAAGGGCTAGAGGGCTGCAAATGGCAGCAAACTCACCTTAAGAGCATGGCAAGTGCTCTGCAAACAAATGTTGATAGGGAAATAACTAAAAACAACATAAAAAACAGAAAAATAAAAAAAATCATCTTGAATGATGTAGGAGGAGGACGAGGCCCATAGGGAGTAAGAGGTTGAGGTGGTGGAGGATATGGCGGTGTAGGTAGAAGTGGCGGCGGTGGTGGAGGAGGAGGAGGACGAGGCCCATATGGAGTAGGAGGTTGAGTTGGCGATGGATGTAGCGGTGTAGGTGGAAGCGTCGGTGGAGGAGGACGAGGTAGCCAACACTGGTTTTTGTTTTTAATTTTATTTCTTTTTAAATTAGGGTACACCCCAAAAAGAGTGAGAAAGATCAAAAATACAACAATGGCTGGATAAGGCCGGTATACATTTCTATTCTGCACAAGGTACGGACAAGTCCTGTGGGATCCATGCCTGGTTCATTTTAATGAATGTGAGCTTGTCCACATTGGCTCTGGACAGGCGGCTGTGCTTGTCTGTGATAACGCCCCCAGCCGTGCTAAATACACATTCAGATAATACACTGGCTTCAGGGCTTGGCCAGCACCTCCAAGGCGTGATGGCAAGCTCAGGCCATGTGCCCAATTTGGAGACCCAGAAGTTGAAGGGGGCAGTCCCGTCATTCAGTACATGTAGGCGTGTGCACACATACTGCTCCACCATGTTAGTGCTGGGTCGTGGTGCTGCTGGTGGAGCTCCTGTTGCAAGGAGAGGACATGGTCGATCTGTGGTGGCTACACGCACAAGTAAAACACCTTTCTCAGGTACGAGTAGGTGACAGAACCTTACAGCAGTATTTGGCAGGGCCTAATGCGCCTCTACAAATGTTGAGGCCAGAACAAGTACAGGCGATAGTAGATTGGGTTGCTGACAGTGCCTCCAGTTCCTTCACATTGTCTCCCACCCAGTCTTCTGCTGAAAGGTCAGAGTTGCCACCTGCAGCCGATGTCCATCAATCTTTCACCTCACCCCCTTGCAAATCAGCCAAGCAGTCTGAGCCCCAAGTCATGCAGGATTCTCTTCTTCTTTTTGATTACTCTGTTAGCATGGTTTCCCAGGGCCATCCACCTAGCCCTGCCCCAGAAGTGGAAGAGATTGAGTGCACCGATGCCCAACCACTTATGTCTCAAGATGAGTACATGGGAGGACCATCGCAGCACGTCTCGGATGATGACGAAACACAGGTGCCAACTGCTGCAGAATTCCGAATTGTGGAGACCGACAAGGGTTGCAGGGGTGAAGACTGCATGGAAGATGATGTGGAGGACGATGAGGTCCTCGACCCCACATGGAATGAACATCATGCAGGTGACCTGAGTAGTTTGGAGAAAGAGGCGGTGGTCGCACAGAGCCACCAGCACAGCAGAAGAGGGAGCAGGGTGCAAAAGCGGAGCGGCCATGCCCTAGACACTACGCCTGCTACTGCCCAATGCAGCAAGGGACAGAGCACACCAAAGCCAGCTCAAAGGAGTTCCCTAGCGTGGCAGTTCTTCAGACAATGTGATGATGACAGGACACGAGTGGTTTGCACGCTGTGCAATCAGAGCCTGAAGCGAGGCATAAACCTTCTCAACCTGAGCACAACTTGCAGGACAAGGCATCTAAGTGCAAAGCACAAGCTGCAGTGGAGTAGACACCTCAAAAACCAAGAATGGTCTCTGGCTCCTCCTGCTTCCTCTTCTGCTGCAGTCTCGGCCTCTTCATCCACCGCTGTAGTGAGATCGGCACTTGCCACCCCGCAAACAGAGGATCTTCCAGCAACACCACCACCTGGATCCCCAACAACCATCTCCGCAATGTCCCATGGAAGCATTCAGCTTTCTATCTCCCAAACACTGGAGTGGAAGAGGAAGTACCCCCCCCCCCCTACTCACCTGCAATCCCTGGCCCTGAATGCCAGCATTTCAAAATTCCTGGCCTTTGAAATTCTGTCATTCTGTCTGGTGGAGACGCAGAGTTTTAAAAGCCATATGGCGGTGGCTGTCCCACAGCATGTCGTGCCAAGCCGCCTCTACTTTTTCAGGCAAGCCATCCCTTCCCTGCACAACCAAGTGGGTGACAAAAACAGGTGTGCACTGCCCAACGCCATCTGTGGCAAGGTCCACCTAACTACAGATACGTGGACCAGTAAGCACGGTCAGGGACGTTATATATCTCCCTAACAACACACTGGGTAAATGCAGTGGTGGCTGGGCCTGAGGCGTATAGCAGTTTGGCGCATGTCTTTCCACCACAGAGGATTGCAGTGCGCTTCAGTTTGCCTTCTGTTCCTAACTCCTCCTACTCCGCTTCCTCATCCTCTACCGCCTCCTCATCCAGTCAGCGTAACACCTTCACCACCAACTTCAGTATAGCCAGGGGTAAACTACAGCAGGCAGTTTTAAAACTTGCCTGTTTGGGGGGAAAAACTAAACACCGCGCAGGAGTTGTGGAGGGGCATTCAACAGCAGACCGATGAGTGGTTGGTGCCAGTGAGCCTCAAGCCCGGCCTGGTGGTGTGCGATAATGGACGAAATCTCGTAGCAGCTCTGGGCCTAGCCGGTTTGACACATATCCCTTGCCTGGCGCATGTGCTGAATTTGGTGGTGCAGAGGTTCCTTAGAAATTACCCCGATATGTCAGAGCTGCTGCAGAAAGTGGGGGCCGTCTGTGTGCACTTTCAACGTTCTCACCCTGCGGCTGCTCGCCTGTCAGCCCTGCAGCGTAACCTCGGCCTTCCCTGATGTGCCCACAAGGGGGAGTTCCACCTTGTGGGCACATCACATATGAGGCGGTGAGCCTCATATGTGACGTGCCCACAAGGTGGAACTCCACCTTGCACATGCTGGCCAGCAGCAGCAGGCCATAGTGGAGTTTCAGCTGCAGCATGCACACATGAGTCGCTCTGCGGAACAGCACCACTTCACCACCAGTAACTGGGCCTCCATGCGAGACCTGTGTGCCCTGTTGCGCTGTAACATATGCAGACTAGGCCGCAATGTAATCTTTTTTCCCTAAATGGGTGTTTATTGAATAGCGGACTAGAACAACAGTATACAATGGGTGTATCTCACACGTACAGATACAGACTAGGCCGCAATTTAATATTTTTTCCCTAAATAGGTGTTTATTGAAAAGCGGACTAGAACAACAGTATCCAACGAGTGTATCTCACACATAGAGATACAGACTAAGCCGCAATTTAATATCTTTCTGTCCCCTAAATGTTTTTTTTTTATTGCAATGCACAATACAACAGTATGCAATGGGTGTATGTCACTGTAACATATGCGGACAGGGCCGCAATCAACTTTTTTTTGCCCCTAAATGTTTTTTTTTATTGCAAGGCGCAATACAACAGTATGCAATGGGTGTATCTCACTGTAACATATGCAGACAGGGCCGCAATCAACTTTTTTTGCCCCTAAATGTTTTTTTTTATTGCAAGGCGCAATACAACAGTATGCAACTGGTGTATCTCACTGTAACATACGCGGACAGGGCCGCAATCAACTTTTTTGCCCCTAAATGTTTTTTTTTATTGCAAGGCGCAATACAACAGTATGCAATGGGTGTATCTCACTGTAACATATGCAGACAGGGCCGAAATCAACAGTTTTTGCCCCTAAATGTTTTTTTTTATTGCAATGCGCAATACAACAGTATGCAATGGTTGTATCTCACTGTAACATACGCGGCCAGGGCTGCAATCAACTTTTTTTGCCCCTAAATGTTTTTTTTTATTGCAAGGCGCAATACAGCAGTATGCAATGGGTGCATCTAACTGTAACATATGCAGACAGGGCCGCAATCAACATTTTTTGCCCCTAAATGTTTTTTTTTTATTGCAAGGTGCAATACAACAGTATGCAATTGGTGTATCTCACTGTAACATATGCGGACAGGGACGCAATCATCTTTATTTTGCCCCTAAATGTTTTTTTTTTATTGCAATGCGCAATACAACAGTATGCAATGGGTGTATCTCACTGTAACATATGCAGACAGGGCCGCAATCAACTTTTTTTGTCCCTAAATGTTTTTTTTGTATTGCAAGGCGCAATACAACAGTATGCAATGGGTGTATCTCACTGTAACATATGCGGACAGGGCCGCAATCAACTTTTGTTGCCCCTAAATGTTTTTTTTATTGCAATGCGCAATACAACAGTATGCAATGAGTGTATCGCACTGTAATGTATAAATGAAAAACTGAAAAATAATTGTCCCCTTAATTGGTGCTTGTTGAATAGCAGATTTGAAATGAAGTGTCTGTCTAAATGCTGTAAGTCACAGTAAAATATGAAGGAAAAATTTTTTTTTTCTTTTTAAAATGCAGATTAAGCAGATACATATGCACTGAGGTTGCAGGAAATGCCCGCTACACACCGCACGCCTAACAGGTTGGATACTGTTGTTGTTCTATTCCGCTACTGAATAAAAAAAAAAACCCATTTGAATGAAAAACTGAAAAAAAAAATTTCCCCTAAATACTGAAAAATAATTATTTTCCCCTCACTTTTGGTGCTTTTTTGAAGAGCAGGTTAGAAAAGCAATGTCTGTCTAAAGACTGTATGTCAAAGTTAAATATGAAGTAACATTTTTTTTTTCTTTTTTAAATGCAGATTAAGCACACACATATGCACTGAGCTTGCATGAAATGTGCAGCACCGCACGCCTAACAGACTGGTAACATTTTTTTGTTTCTCACTTCTCCTCACTTGGCTCAGGTCAGGGCATAAAGATCATTCACTGCACCCCCACACAATACAATCAATGTAGATCGCTGTCTGATTAAACAGATTTTTCCTATCCTATGCTTTCCCTACAAGCAATCTCTCAAGCCTGGCCCTACAGTAAACTCCTATCTCTCCCTCCGGGCAAAAGGATCCTGCACTGCACCCACACAATCAAATCAATGTAGATCACTGTATGATAAAGCAGATTGTTCCTATGCTTTCACTACAAGCAATCTCTCCAGCCTCGCCCTACAGTAAACTCCTATCTCTCCCTCAGCAGCAGCAGTCAGGAACATCTCCCTACAGTAGTTATAGCAGAGTGACGCACGGCGCTGTGTGACTCCAGCTTATATAGAGTCTGGGTCACATACTGCACTGGCCAATCACAGCCATGCCATTAGTAGACATGGCTGTGATGGCTTCTAGGGCACACTAGTTAAACGCTTGCTGATTGGCTGCCTTGCACCTGTTGAAAGCGCGCCATTAAAACCGCACCAAAACATCAAATAATGTTACCGAACAACAGACAGTACCCGAACATACAGTGAAATGTCCGGGTTCGGGTCCGGGTTCGAGTCCGGGTACCGAATACCCAAAAGTCCGGTACGAACACGAACAATACACTCCTGGTCGCTCAACCCTATTTACAACTTCTTTAAGACAATGCACATTTTTGCTCTAATATTTGAGTGTGTTTACTGCAGCTTCAGATACACTTGTAATTTCAAACTTTTAAACATTAAAACAAAATCAAACATAAAACATTAAAAGATTAAAATTCATAAGGAAATTTCACATAAAATTATGTCTTGGGACACTTGCTAAAAAACTGTCACACACATACTACAAATAAAGTTACATGACATGACCATCAATCACTGCTGACCAATATTTTAGAAAGGCATCAATCACTCTAAAAAGTTTCGCTGAAAACAGAGCTTTCAGTTGTTTGATGGTAATGCTATCAACATTTGACACAACTAAATTAATTGTGATTCTTTCAGGTAAGAGGTCCCTTCAAATGTTACTTGAATGTAATTTAGGCATTAATCTATATAATGAAGTTATATTACAGAGACATCAACATGAGAAAGATGAAAAATGAAAACTGGAAATAAAAACAGAGTGATGCTCAATACATACAGTATATGGCAAATATGTTCTTCACTGTATGGTGAGAATAAAAAAATATTGAATAATGGAAACAATAGTATGGGGAAATATGGACTATAAATGTACATAAGTTCAAATTGAAACCAATATATATATATATATATATATATATATATACTGTATATATATATATACACAAACACACACACACATATATATATATACAAACCCGATTTCAAAAAAGTTGGGCACTGTACAAATTGTGAATAAAGACAGAATGCAATCATGTGGAAGTTTCATATTTCAATATTTTATTCAGAATACAACATAGATGACATATCAAATGTTTAAACTGAGAAAATGTATAATTTTAAGGGGAAAATAAGTTGATTTAAAATTTCATGGCATCAACACATCTCAAAAAAGTTGGGACAAGGCCATGTTTACCACTGTGTGGCATCCCCTCATCTTTTTATAACAGTCTGCAAACATCTGGGGACTGAGGAGACAAGTTGCTCAAGTTTAGGAATAGGAATAGAAAAAATAAATAAAGAAGGCGCCTGGCCCTTTAAAAAGAAAGATAATTAAAACCTGCTGCCCCTTTAAATTGTATTAAAACAATAAATAGGTATATATCATAGATAAAAGAGGCGCTGGTAATCTTTTTTTAGGATGTCACGTATTATAAATATTGGATAAAAATTATCAAATTATTAAATATACAAAAATATACGTGATTCTAAAGTGCGAGAGATGTGGTTAATAATTATAAAATGTGATTCAAGTATTGAAACTAGAGATATTAATCTACTATTGGTGCAACAAACAAAGAAAGTGCATACCAGTGCAAATTCAATTAAAAGTGCAAGTGCTTAATAAATCAATCCACAAAATTGTGGGCAGATAAATACACCAATAAATAATTAAAAAATCTATGAAAAAATCACATAGAGAAAAAAAATATATAATAATTGTGCTCCAAATTAGTGTCTCTAAAATCCGGGCAATTTCATGCAATCAAATTGTGCTTAGTGAATCCTTGGTTTTTTTTCCCCATTCACAGTGCTCCAGGTGCTAGGGTGTGACAAACGTGGCCTCTTACCAGCTAGCAGCAGGTCACAAGGACCTTCAACGCCTGTGATCCCTTAAACTGGGTGGATCAAACCTCTCCTCGATTGTTTGGATCTCTTGCTCCTATATTGCTCGAGTTGGACCATACAGTCCCCCCATATACATAAAGATATAGAAGAGAATAGCCTCCAATAGTGAAATACTGTTTTATTTTTAAAAAAACATACACTAAAGGGTGACAATTAGCCTCTTACTATTTGTTGTGCCCTCCTGGCACTAGGCACCGCCTGATGATGCACAAGAGCGAAATGCATTGTGGTCATTGCTAACCCGGAAGTAACACACAGGCATTCGTAGCAGAGGCTGGGACGCTCACTAACCGCCGCAATACAAAGGAGGGGAAAGGAGATACAGGGTGCTGCAGATCCCCGGAGAATATCTTCCTAAGACCCAATACGAATTTGTACTGCCGAATTGCCCAGTGCCAGGAGGGCACAACAAATAGTAAGAGGCTAATTGTCACCCTTTAGTGTATGTTTTTTTAAAAATAAAACAGTATTTCACTATTGGAGGCTATTCTCTTCTATATCTTTATGTATATGGGGGACTGTATGGTCCAACTCGAGCAATATAGGAGCAAGAGATCCAAACAATCGAGGAGAGGTTTGATCCACCCAGTTTAAGGGATCACAGGCGTTGAAGGTCCTTGTGACCTGCTGCTAGCTGGTAAGAGGCCACGTTTGTCACACCCTAGCACCTGGAGCACTGTGAATGGGGAAAAAAACCAAGGATTCACTAAGCACAATTTGATTGCATGAAATTGCCCGGATTTTAGAGACACTAATTTGGAGCACAATTATTATATATTTTTTTTCTCTATGTGATTTTTTCATAGATTTTTTAATTATTTATTGGTGTATTTATCTGCCCACAATTTTGTGGATTGATTTATTAAGCACTTGCACTTTTAATTGAATTTGCACTGGTATGCACTTTCTTTGTTTGTTGCACCAATAGTAGATTAATATCTCTAGTTTCAATACTTGAATCACATTTTATAATTATTAACCACATCTCTCGCACTTTAGAATCACGTATATTTTTGTATATTTAATAATTTGATAATTTTTATCCAATATTTATAATACGTGACATCCTAAAAAAAGATTAGGAATAGGAATGTTGTCCCATTTTTGTCTAATACAGGCTTCTAGTTGCTCAACTGTCTTAGGTCTTCTTTGTTGCATCTTCCTCTTTATGATGCGCCAAATTTTTTCTATAGGTGAAAGATCTGGACTGCAGGCTGGCCATTTCAGTACCCTGATCCTTCTTCTACGCAGCCATGGTGTTGTAATTGATGCAGTATGTGGTTTGGCATTGTCATGTTGGAAAATGCAAGGTCTTCCCTGAAAGAGACGAAGTCTGGATGGGAGCATATGCTGTTCTAGAACTTGGATATACTTTTCAGCATTGATGGTGCCTTTCCAGATGTGCAAGCTGCCCATGCCACACGCACTCATGCAACCCCATACCTTTAGAGATGCAGGCTTCTGAACTGAGCGCTGATAACAACTTGGGTTGTCCTTGTCCTCTTTAGTCCGGATGATATGGCGTCCCAGTTTTCCAAAAATAAACTTCAAATTTTAAATAGTCTGACCATAGAACAGTTTTCCACTTTGCCACAGTCCATTTTAAATGAGCCTTGGCCCAGAGAAAACACCTGCACTTCTGGATCATATTTAGATATGGCGTCTTTTTGGCCTATAGAGTTTTAGCCGGCAACGGTGAATGGCACGGTGGATTGTGTTCACCGACAATGTTTTCTGGAAGTATTCCTGAGCCCATGTTGTGATTTCCATTACAGTAGCATTCCTGTATGTGATGCAGTGTCGTCTAAGGGCCGAAGATCACGGACTTCCAGTATGGTTTTCCTGCCTTGACCCTTACGCACAGAGATTGTTCCAGATTATCTGAATCTTTGGATGATGATATGCACTGTAGATGATGATAACTTCAAACTCTTTGCAATTTTTCTCTGAGAAACTCCTTTCTGATATTGCTCCACTATTTTTTGCAGCAGCATTGGGGGAATTGGTGATACTCCGCCCAGTGCCATCTTAAGAGCCTTATAGGCCCACGGGCAATGCAGTGCACTGGGGCCCCGAGAGAGAGAGGGAGAGAGAGGGGGAGAGAGAGGGAGAGAGAGGGAGAGAGAGGGAGAGAGGGAGAGAGAGAGGGGGGAGGAGAGGGGAGGGAGAGAGAGAGAGAATAGGATGGCACACACAGAGGATATATAGGGCAGGAAAAGGATGGCACAGACAGTTGATGGAGGGAGAGTGAGAAAAAAGAAATCAAGCAGCTGCAGCAGCTTGCTTACCTTCCACAACGGCTGCACAGCACATGAAGGGAGGAGGTGGGTGGAGCCCATCTTCTAGGCGCGGAGAGAGGAGGACGAGCCGACGAGGAGGATCCTCCTCCACTGTGCATGATGGGTCCTCTCAGAATGTCACTGGTTGCTAGATGACAATCGACTGGCCTTCCTAGCAACCAGTGTGCAGGGAGACTCAGAGCCACCGGCAGACAGCGGGGGGGCCCGGCGGACAACGGGGGGGGGGGCCCTAGACCACCAGGTAAACTAATCTGGAGACTGGCCTGGGGGGGCAGTGTAATTGCCACCCTGTGTGTGGGGCCCCTTGGCAAGTGGGGCCCCCGGGCAACCGCCGGGCGTGCCCAATGGAAAAGACGGCCCTGCCCCCGCCCATCTTGACTTCTGAGAGATACTGTCACTCTGAGAGGCTCTTTTTATACCCAATCATGTTGCCAATTGACCTAATAAGTTGCAAATTGGTCCTCCAGCTGTTCCTTATATGTACATTTAACTTTTCCGGCCTCTTATTGCTACTTGCCCCAACTTTTTTGGAATGTGTAGCTCTCATGAAAACCAAAATGAGCCAATATTTGGCATAACATTTCAAAATGTCTCACTTTCAACATTTGATATGTTATCTATATTATATTGTGAATACAATATACGTTTTTGAGATTTGTAAATTAGTCCATTCCTTTTTTACTCACAATTTGTACAGTGTCCCAACTTTTCTGGAATTGGGTTTGTATATATATATATATATATATATATATATATATATTTAGAGGGGTTGTAAAGTCAGAAGGTTTGTTATCTTGTTATCTTTTAAGATAAAAAGCCTTCTGTATGCAACAACCCCCTTCAGCCCCCTCTAATACTGACCTGAGCCCCGTCCCTATCCAGTGATGTCCACGAGTGCCTCAGCCATCTGGTACTCTCTCTCCTGATTGGCTGAGACACAGCAGTGGTGCCGCTATTGGCAATCAAACTCTGTCAATCAGGAGAGAGAGGGGGTGGGGCAGAACGGCAGCCCCTTATCTGCATGGATACACTTAGCTGCAGCTCGGCTGGGGTGCCCCCATTGCAAGCTGCTTGCTGTGGGGGCACTCAACAGGAGGAAGAAGCCAGGAGAGCCAAAGAGGGATCTGGGCTGCCCTGTGCAAAACCACTGCACAGAAGGTAAGTATAATGTGTTTGCTATTTTAATAGAAAAAATAAACCTAGACTTTACAATCACTTTAAGACAAAGCACTAGCTCAGTTGCCCTAACAATCATGTGAGATTAGTGTTCCTGTCTGTGGCTGGTGATAACTCACTCTCTAGTGACATGATCACTATGCAGTACACAGCAGGGCAGAGGAATACTTGCCTGCTTTGATGTATTGCTCCCTCACTGGCAAGATTAATGAGGTGTTGCTGTCATTGGTAACTTAAACAGTAACTCCACTTTTGTAGAAAAAAAAAATACAGCAAAAAAAAAAAATAATATACTGTAGCACATACAATTGCTACACAAGCCATATTGTAATTGAATAATATTAAAATGTGCCATTCCTTTTCAAACTGCAGTGTTATAATTTTCTCTAAAATTTAATCCAATATGGCAACCTGGAGGCCATCTGTACACAGTTGGTGTAGAGAAAGCCCTTCGAAACATAATTTGCTGTTTGTGTGAAGTCTAGAAGTCTTTACTAAGATACAAGTCAGGATTTGGCATCCTCCTAAAAAAAATTTAATTTTTGGTGAGATACTGCCTTAAGTTTTATCACTTCTAAAGGGATGAAGACACTGCAAACTCATAGAGATAGAAAGTGCATCAGCTGATTATAATAAACCGGACTCTCCCAGACTCTCTCATTCTCTCTTCAGAATCAGTATCCAAGAACCCAAATGTAACAAACAGCTTTTTTCTTCAGATCTGAAACATCTTAGAGTCTGTAACAAATCCTTGCAATGTACAATAATCACCCAGAGAGGACTGTTTTTTCCTCAACAAAAATTGAGTTAGTCTTTATATTCTACATGGTTTTCATCAGTGAAGGAGGAATCCAGTATCTGTAACATTTTAGCAATCCTGTAGCTGGATAGTTGGTCATAAAATGTATTGCTTTTCCTGAATTTTTTCAATCCCTCCACTGGCTTCCACTCACCTAACAAATAAAATTCAAAGTACCATACTAACAACAACTAACAAAACCATCCACAACTCTGCTCTCAGCTACATGACTAACCTGGTCTCAAAATATCATCCAAGCCTCTATGTTGGGTCCTTCAAAGACCTCCTGCTCTCTAGCTCCCTTGTCACCTTCACCCATGCTCACCTCCAGGACTCCCTAGCTCCTCCCATCCTTTGGAACTCCCTACCCTAATCTGTCTGACTATCTCCTAATCTATCCTTTTTTAGAGGATCCCTGAAAACCCTAAAGAAGCCTATCCTGCTTCTAACTAATACTCTGTGTTTTCACTTTCTCCATCAGCTCATCCCTTGCAGTTCTTAGCTTTTGTGTCAATTGACCCTCCCTCTTAGATTGTAAGCTCTAATGAGCAGGAACCTCTCATACCTCTTGTACCAAATTGTATAGTAACTGTAATGACTGCTTTTACTTTGTAAAGCACTGAGCAAACTGTTGGCGCTATATAAATCCTGAATAATAATAATGTTATTAAAAAATGACCTTTCCTTTGCAACCTGCAGCTTTGTAATTTTCTGCAAAATCCAGTCCTACTTATGTGATTGTGTGATTTTCCTTGAAGTCTGCACTAAGATACAAATCTGATTTTGGGCCTCCTCGCATCCTCTGCAACAAAAATAAATTTTTTGGTGAGATACTCCCAAAGGGTTAATCACCTCTAAACGGATTCAGACCCTGACACTTTCCTCATTAAAACCCTGCAAGTGCAGCAGCTGATTGATAATTATTAGGTCACTCCCATTCCCATTCACTTTGACACAGACAAACATACAGCTATTTCTTCAGAACAACAAAAGGTAAGAATCTGCAACCAAGTTTGTTAAACCAAAAAAACCCAGAGGGGATTGTTTTTTTTATCAACAAAAGTAGAGCTAGTCTTTAAAGAAACTCCAACAATTCTCAAGAGCCATTTAAACTCTATTGCACTCTTACAATCTACTTAAAGTGTCATTTTGGTAAAAATGTCCTGATTTTCACAGAAATTTTGGCATCTAGTGCCAATTTTGCTCATCCCTACTACTTATGCCAAAAAAGGGCCCCTCATTACCTGAGAACATTATGTTAGATATCGTAATGTGGCATATTGTAACAACTGTTATAACTGCCCATATTAGGGAATTCCAGTATGGAGACTTGCTCATAGATATGCGCATAGCATCACTAATAGAATAAGCATAGGTAATAGAAATGCACATAGGTATGTGCATGTGTGCACGCACACGGTAGCGCACCCACAGTTTCTGATGTCAGATGGGCTATTTAAGGAATGATCTTGCAACTGTCAGTGCTGACTTTTATTTCATAACCGCTCCAGTCATTGTAGTGTGTTCCTGCCTAAAATGTGCTGAGAGTGCACAAAAGTGTACATTTACTTGTAGGTTGCTGTGCATTCAGAAACGTGCAGATGCAAACAAACATGGTGATGCAATTACAACGCGCGCTGCTGCTAATTTTTGAAATGCACAGCAAAGTGTGAATTTTTTTGCAGGTTGCCATGGGTTCGGGAACACACAGATTCACAGATGTGAATGAATGATAACACAAAGGCGACACATGATGCTGTGCATATTTCAAATGCACATCAAAGTGTGTCTTTTCTATGTAAGCTGCTGTTTGATTGTAAACGCGCAGATGCAATTAAATGGTAACGCAAATGCAAAGCACATTGTCACATGTTTTTTGTGTGGGGTGCTGCACGTTCATAAATTTGCAGATGCGAAAACTGCCTAAATGGCAATGGAAACATGACGCGTGTTAGCTGCTTGTTTCCGAAAAACTTGTTGCCGGGCATTTTGAAATGTGCAGATGCAAATACAGGCCCAGTTCACACTTTGCTTACAATTTTTTCAGCGCAATTTACACACGTTTCTGCTTGTCGCACATCACACATATATGCGTCTGTTGCCATTTTGGGCAACGAGCTTTGTGCAGTTTTTTTTTAACGTACATTTTTTCACAATTGCCGCATGTTATTGTTGTGTGACAATCACAGCAAAATCGCATTATGTTTTGTGTGCCATTAAGAATAAATGGCACACAAACACACATTGCGCATTTTGCAAAACAGGGAAACAGTGGCAGCATCATACCAATTCTGCCCACATTTCTAAATTCCTAGATGTGAATGCATTCTAATATCTACTGCAAAAATAAAAAAAAGTATAGGGTTAACCTCGGCTGGTCCAGCATGCATCACATCTGCTCCTGGCCTGATGTAATGCCCCTTCCCAGCCTGCCAGGCTGCATGTTGAGATTAAGGGTTTTGTTTTGCATTTTTTGTTTTTTCTTGCAAGATGATCTCTTTTTCAACCTATACCAGACCCTAATAGTCGGTTATGGATTTCCTGGGTGATCACATTTATTTTTTTAATGGGGTACCCCCTTAACCACTTGCCTACAGTGCACTTTCACCCCCTTCCTGCCCAGACTGATTTTATGCTGTCAGCGCTCTCACACTTTGAATGACAATTACTCAGTCATGCAACACTGTACCCATAAAAAAATTTGTGTCCTTTTTTTTACACGAATAGAGCTTTCTTTTGATGGTATTTAATCACTACTGGGTTTTTTTATTTTTTGTGCTATAAATAAAAAAAGACTGAAAATATTGTGAAAAAAACGCATTTTTCTTTGTTTCTGTCATAAAATTTAGCAAATGAGTAATTTTTCTTCACAAATTTTGGCCAAAATGTATACTGCTACTTATCTTTGGTAAAAATAACCCAAATAAGTGTATATTATTTGGTCTTTGCGAAAGTTATAGAGTCCACAAGTTATGGTGCTAATCATTGAAAATTGACCACACTTGACCACACCTGATGTACTGAAGGCCTATCTCATTTCTTGAGACACTAAAAAGTCAGGAAAGTACAAATACCCCCAAATTACCCTTTTTTGGAAAGTAGACATTCCAAGGTATTTAATAAGGGGCATGGTGAGTTTTTTGAAGTTGTAATTTTTTTCCACAACTCTTTGCAAAATGAAGATTCTTTTTTTTTTTTTTTTTTTTTTTTTTTTTACAAATTGACGTATTAACAGGTTATTTCTCTCACACAGCATATGTATACTTGCAACTACACCCCAAAACACATTCTACTACTCCTCCTGAGTATGATACCACATGTGTGAGACTTTTTCACAGCCTGGCCACATACAGAGGCCTAACATCCAAGTAGTACCGTCCAGCATTCTAGGAGCATAAATTACACATATAATTTCCTGACAACCTATCGCACTTTTGAAGGCCCTGGAGCACCAGGACAATGAAAACCCCCATAAAATTACCCCATTTTGGAAAGCAAACAGCCCAACGTATAATTTTTGAGGCATAATGAGTCTTTTGAATATGTCATTTTTTCCACAAGTTTTTGGAAAATGTGGAAAGAAAATGAAAACGCATTTTTTTTTACACAAAGCTGTCCATTTATGCAATATTTCTAACACATAGCATGTACATAGCAAAAATTGCACCCCAAAATACATTCTGCTATTCCTCCTGAGTATGGCAATACCACATGTGTAACACTTTTACACAGCCTAGCCACATACAGAGGCCTAACATCCAAGTAGCACTTTTCACAAAGTTGTCCATTTATCCACTTTAAGACTGGGCCTATTTTTGACACTTGGTGTTTACAAGCTAAAATCATTTTTTTTGCTAGAAAACTACTTAGAACCCACAAACATTATATATTTTTTTTTAGCAGAGACCCAAGAGAATAAAATGGAGATCGTTGCAATATTTTTTTATCACACCATATTTGCGCAGCAGTCTTCCAAATGCAATTTTTTTGAAAAAAATTCACTTTTTTGAACTAAAAAGTAAAAAATCTGTAAATTTAGCCCAATCTTTTTCCATAATGTGAAAGATAATGTTACGCCGAGTAATTAGATACCCAACATGTCATGCTTCAAAATTGCGCATGCTCACAGAATGGCGCCAAACATTGGTACTTAAAAATCCCCATAGGCAACATTTTAAAAATTTCTGCAGGTTACCAGCTTAGAGTTACAGAGGAGGTCTAGGGCTCAAATTATTGCTCTCGCTCTAACGATCACGGAGATACCTCACATGTATGGTTTGAACACCGTTTACATATGTGGGCGGGACTTGCGTATGCGTTTGCTTCTGCGCGCGAGCTAACGGGGACAGGGCGCTTTAATTTTTTTTTTTTCCTATTTATTTTATTTATTATTTTTTTATTTTTACACAGTTTAAAAAAAAAATGTTTTGATCATTTTTATTCCTATTACAAGGAATGTAAACATCCCTTGTAATAGAAATAGGCATGACAGGTCCTCTTTATTGTGAGATCTGGGGTCAAAAATACTTCACACCTCACAACTACACTAAAAAAGAAAAAAAAAATTGTTGAAAAAGGAAAAAAAAAAAAAAAGCGGCCCTTTAAACCGGTTGCTAGGCAACGTCTTTTGACGTAGCTCCCGTCCTCCAAGACCATAGAGTCGAGTGAGGGCCATCTTGCCCTCACTCGACTTCCTATCTCTGAGGATCCGGGACCGGATAGTGTTCCCCGCTGCCGGCGGATCCGGTAAGCTGGGAAAACGTCTGGGACGCGGCAGGAGGGGGGGGGGCACCTCTTCCCCTGCACCGTAAGGGTAATTCCGCAGTGAATCCACCACTGGAACCACCCTTATCTGAAAGCCGACCGCCCGCCGTTTCAAAAAATACCGGGGTTATGGCAGCTATCTGCTTCCATAACCCCTGTATTTACCTTTTAATGGCTGACGCATATAGTCGTTAGGCGGTCGGTAAGTGGTTGCATGGTGGCAAACAGGTGACGATGACTGATGGGGTGACAGGTGACGATGACTGATGGGGTGACAGGTGACGATGACTGATGGGGTGACAGGTGACGATGATTGATGAGGTGACAGGTGACGATGATTGATGAGGTGACAAGTGACGATGATTGATGGGGTGACAGATGACAATCACTGACGGGGTGACAAGTGACGATGATTGATGGGGTGACAAGTGACGATCACTGATGGGGTGACAAGTGACGATGATTGATAGGGTGACAGATGACGATGACTGATGGGGTGACAGGTGACGGTGATTGATGGGGTGACAGGTGATGGGCAATGGTCACTGATGGGTGACAGGTGATGGGCGATGGTGCACGGCGGTACTGATGGCAGTCTCTGGTGACCGGTGAACTTTAGGCTATGTCCACATGTGAGCGTAGCGATCGCGGGCAGAATCACTGCGATTCTGCCCGCGATCCATAAATCATTGCAAATTGCGGGACGCCTGTGCGTTGCCCGTGATTTGCAATAGCACCCCAAACGCTGTGCGATGTTGCTGCGATTTCCGCCTGCCGAATCGAGGTAACATCACGCAAACAACGCATGATACCCCAAAGAAGCTCTTGTACCTTTTTTGGGCGTCATGCGTTGTTTGCGCGATGTTACCGTGATTCAGCAGGTGGAAATCGCGGCATCGCACAGCGTTTGGGGTGCTATTGCAAATCACGAGAAACGCACAGGCGTCCCGCAATTTGCAATGATTTCCGGATCGCTGGCAGAATCGCGGTGATTCTGCCCGCGATCGCTACGCTCACATGTGAACGTAGCCTTATGGGTGTCAATTTCTGGGCACTGATGAGGTGAGTGTTGGGTGACAGGTGCAATTGGGGGGGGGCTGAGGACTGTGTGGGGACATTTATTTGTGTGATTTTACTTTGTGACAGGTGTACAGAGCAGTAACTCACTGTTTCTAGCTCTGCTCTCCTCACACTGGAAACAGTGTGAGGGGAGAAGAGCTAGTAACAGTGAGTTACTGCTCTTTGTTTACATTTTGTAATCGGCTGTGAATGGATTGTCAGTGACTGTTTACTACTGCCGGTGACTAGCTGTGTGAACACAGCGCCACTGACATGACCGCGCTGGGCGCTCCCGATCGCGCATGCACGGTCATCTTCCGGGCTCCTGTATTGTGATCGACTGTGTCATTGGAACACAGCCGATCACGTGGGAAACAGCCATGCCCATTGGCTGTTTCCCCCCTGCCGGTGACGGGGGGTGTCCCGGGGACACGCCGACACTGGCAGTGCAGGGCGGCGCACACACGATCGCGCGCCTGCCCTGCTTTTCTGGGATCACGTCATATGACGTCTTCCCAGAACAATGGCCGCACCGTCCCGCCTTCAATTGACGGCGGGCGGGCGGCAAGTGGTTAAAATCTATACCAGATTTTAAGTGTCTGGTATACATTTGGGGGGGGGCTATTCAACTCGTTCTTGCCGTAGGATGTGTTACAGTAAAAGTAACATTTACAAAGAAAATTTTGTACAGTTTGAATTACAGGCAAATTACATTCCATTGGCAGCTTCTTTTCAAAAAAAGCACACAGTCCCCTCCAAAGTTCTCAGAAATATTTACATTTTTTTGTTAAAATAGAAGCCAGAAGGAAAATTGAATTTGCCAGCAATGTAAAACCATTTTCCTTTGCAAATGCTACAGGCCAAATTACATTTTCTGAAAATCTTCTTTTGACTGGTACATGTTCTCCAGGACAATGCCTACCCCCGGCTTACCCTTACATCCCCCCCCCACCCCCCACCATGCTATTTTTTCACAACCCTTTGCCTATTAGCTCAGAAACAGGGAATTTTGGATTTTGACAATTTAGCCTCACATTGAGTTCAGTAGGGTTACAGTTAAACATTTGAATCCAGGGTAGTTGAGTTCATCCATAATAGTTTAGCATCAAAAAATTTGAAGAGGCTTAAAAGGGCTACATCATAAGCGGTATCTTTGTCAGAGTTTTGTTTTTTAATTATTTGATTTTGAAAAGTGTATCCAAATGTTCCACAGGGTAGAAAATGTATCTAGGGTGTCTATGTCATAAGCCAAACCTGTGCTGAGCCAAAGGGACAAGATTGATCGTGCAGTGTAACAATTGATTCTTAGATTTCCATGGATCTGAAAGTGTGGAAAGAAGAGCTAATTCAGGCAAGGAAGAGAAAGGCAGCTCTATAAAGTATAAAGTTTATTGAAATTGTAAAAAATTAGAAACCAGAGCATGGCCATGTCAGGAGCAAACATTTCAGAGCTTGGTGCTCATTACTTTTTATCCTTGCAGTGCATTATTTTTGATAATGGTGGCTCCTAAACTGCAAAGCTCAAAAGCGAGTAAGCTCAAAATGGAACAAGAAGATACACCTCATAACCAGGTTTAAACTTTTTTTTCCTCTACACAGACTTCTGATATACTTAACGTCCTTACAGAATGTTTCCAACTTACAAGCTGACCTCAATGCACTGTTTAATTTGGCAATGGTGTGACAAATTAGATTTAGTGTTATTTAAATGTAAAGTTGTGCCCTTGAGGGATAAAAATATGCATGCATCTTTCATATTGGGGGAGTACAACTGGGGGAATCAATGGTGGAGATGGATCTGGGTGTTCTGGTAGATCATAAGCTTAATAATGGTATGCAATTAAAAGAGGTATAGAATGCAAAGAGAGAAATATAATGTTGCCGTGGTACAAAGCATTAGTAAGACCTCATCTGGAATATGCAGCTACATTTTGGGCACCAGCTCACAAAAACGATGTTGGAGAACTAAGAAAGTGCAAAGAAGGGCAACCAAACAGATCAGAAATGTTTAAATCAATTCTGCACTCTGGAATTGGTAAATGTATAGCAGCTGCCATCTCCAGATAATCTACCAATAAGAAAAATAAAAGCAAACTGAATAGATTGTGGAGTGGCACTGCAGAAATTAACTGATAATATGTTACTCCGATCTGGTAACAAAACGTGGAGTGGGCTACAGTGCACCTATAGGTTACCTATGTAAGTATCCTAATGTAGTGGCACTGGTGTGTAATGTACACTGTGTTGGACAAATGTGATATATTTAAAATGTAAAATATCTAAATATAGCTGAAGACTCTTCCTTTCCACAAAATAAATAAATAAAACTGAATTTCATTCAATAAGTGATACATTAAAAGTGATAATAGTCCATGAAAAAACATGTAACAGTCTTTATAAGTCATCACATCTAGTGATCTTTAGCAGGTGCAATAAAGGCGTGCTTTTTCCCTGCAAAATTGAAAGTGATTCCACTCGTGCTCCCCCTCTCAAACCGCACTTACCAGAATGTATGACTCCAGATTGGGTTTAAATACCGCTATATGTAAATCCATCAGGTTCTTGGCAGTATGTGAGAACTCCTCCTCACTCCCCTTTACAATCTTCTTTTGTTCACCACTCGTTGGGACCATGCAGAATGAAAGGACAAAGGCAAGCCTCTATGCTGTTATACGGTACAATTTATTTAGGAAAGTATTAAAAATACTTATTGCACTTACAATAAGAAAGGAAGTGTGAAGCATAAAAATATTTCTCTAAACCAGACGTGACGTAATGGTGCAAGAGGCTTAGCTCTCTGTGTTTCGTCACCATGATGTCATCAGAAGTTTTGCTATCTTTCTTCGCAAATCCCAATATATATAATATGGTTACCAGGCAACCGGACCCAAGCAACTAGGTCCAAAGACCCGAACCCAAGCTTCTTAGAAATGCAATAACTGTTGCCTAGTCTTCGTAGGGGCCAATTTAATTCACCTCTTTATTACTAACTTAGGGTCGTATACTTGGAACTGAAAATCCAAGTGGCTATCCAACGGACCTGAAGAGTATGTTAAGCGAATTGGTCTTAGAATACCACAGGCTCCCATAGATTTATTAGTAGGGATGATCGAACTTTTCAAAAGTTCGGTTCGACCAGAACACCCGAACTTCCCGAAAGTTCGGCCCGGATTTCAGAACCCCATTGAAATCAATGGGACCCGAACTTCGGTAATCAAAAAACACCATTTTGAAGCCCTAAAACCCAATAAATAACCCTAAAAAGTGCCTAGGGTTCTGGGTCATGCCCCTCACACAAAAAAAGTTCTTAAAAATTTTCATTTTTGATAGAGAGCCAATTATTGAAAAAATTATTGGAAAAAAAAATGAGATTTCTTTGGATTTCGTGTCTGGGGGGTCTAAAAAGTGTACCTGTGAAGTTTCAGCTCTGTAGCATGTCCAGAACCAGAAAAAAAAGTTTGTTTGTATTAGAATTAATATAGAACAGGTTAGTAGTTTTGCTACTTTTACACCCGGCTTTTTGTTGCAGGCGTTTTATTGGGCTTTTTTGAGGACATGTTTGGAGTCAGGCATGACATCAGAACTTCTGTGTAGGGGTATATATACACACACACATGTATGTATATATACACATACACATATATAGGTGTGAAAGTAGCAGAAACCTATTCTTGCGCTAATAAAATAATTAACAGGCATATGTCTCTGCTCCTCTAACACCTATATATGTGTATGTGTATAAATACATATAAGTGTGTGTGTGTATATATACCCCTATACTGAATTTCAGATGTTTTGCCTGCCTCCAAAGACCCCCAAAAAATGCCCAAAAAAAATGCCTGCTGCAAAAACACACCTGGGCATTTTTGTAGCTGGTGTTTTTTTGGGCATTTTTTGGGCATCTTTGGAGGCAGGCATAACATCTGTACTTCTGTGTAGGGGTATATATACACACACACATGTATGTATATATACACATACACATATATAGGTGTGAAAGTAGCAGAAACCTATGCTTGCGCTAATGAAATAATTAACAGGCATATGTCTCCGCTCCTATCACACCTATATGTGTGTCTGTGTATAAATACATATAAGTGTGTGTGTATATATACCCCTATACAGAAGTTCAGATGTTATGCCTGCCTTCAAAGACGCCCAAAAAATGGCCAAAAAAACACCTGCGCCAAAAAAAATGCCCAGGTGTGTTGTTGCAGGCGTTTTTTTGGGGCATTTTTTTGGGAGTCTTTAGAGGCAGGCATAACATCTGAACTTCTGTATAGGGGTATATATACACACACACTTATATGTATTTATACACATACACATATATAGGTGTTATAGCAGAGAAGCCATATGCCTGTTAATTATTTCATTAGCGCAAGCATAGGTTTCTGCTACTTTCACACCTATATGTGTGTATGTGTATATATACATACATGTGTGTGTGTATATATACCCCTACACAGAAATACAGATGTTATGAATACAACAGGTACATAAATCTGTCACTTGCATCAACATTTGTCATGTGGGGGCATGTTGGAATTCTAAAAAGTATCTTAGACATTCTTTATGAATTCCCCCTGAATGTATTGTCACAAAATAAATATCAGAATCAACCATATTGATTTTTATCATGGAAGGCCAGTAAGAAATTCAAGTCATGCCAACACGCTACAAACATATCATTTATATTGCGCCACTAGGCCTCACAATGTCTGCCAAAAGTCACACTAAAAAGACAGAAAGGTATTCTACTCTATCCATGAATTAATCAGATAGAGCAATATTAAAATACACTATTGTGTCCCATCATTTTGCATATTTCTCAGTAATTCTTAAGAGATATTTTCTATCTAAATTTTCTTCAACTCTATTTTGACAGAGGCATTTTCAGGAGACTGGTACACAGTGAATACTTTACCATTATTAAAAAAGAGTAAAAGAATGCAAAGCTATAAGCTTTAAACTATGGACACATCTAACATGATTTATTTTTATGAGGAGGTAAGGTTGCTACATTTTATACATTGTTTTTAATATTAGTTTAATACAGATGTTAAGGAAACGAGGATTTAAGGAAAATGTTTATACATAGGCAAAGTTCAGGTTGAAAAACAGACCAAGATGGTAGTTGTTAACTGCACATGTTCAAACTCAACTATGATTAGCAATGGTGTACCACAGGGAGCAATGCTAGGCTCAGTCCAATCTATTTTTTAATGGTCTAGGGAATGAAATAGCATATTGCTATTTTAGCTTATTACACAAAATATGTAAAATTATTAAAAATCAGAAGCATTGTGATAAATTACAGAAGGATATCAACCAAATAGCAACATGGGCAGTTAATTAACAAATTAATTGTAATGTAGAAAAAAGTCACTGTATGTACAAATTACAGGTAAATAGCATTACTTGCTCATTACCTGATATACATTCAATGGAATACAGTTAGTAAAAACAGAGATTAAGAAGGACTTGAGAATATTGGTCAACAATAAGTGACACAGAATCAAATTGAATTCAAAGCAGCAGTTGCAAAGGCATGCATTATCTAGGATGTATAAAAGGGGAGATGCAAATATATGAGGCCAATATAATATAGCTTATGTATAAATCTTTTGTAGGCCACATTTTAATATGAGGCCACAGTTTGGGCACCACACTGTAAAAAGAACCCTGGGTTTTGGAGTAGGTTCTGAGGTGGGCAAAAATATATAAAAGGGGTGGAATACCTTTCTGTAAGTGAAATTTTAGATATTATTAGTTATTTTCAGTTTGGCAAAAAAAGCAACTCAAAAGCAAAGAAAGTTATTTAACATACTCATTTCCAAGGCTGGTAGGTTTGGCAAAAGTTTTTTTTCATAGGAAAGACAGTACGGAGCACAATGGACATCAGTTGTGCATGGATTAAAGAAGTGTTTTCTATCAGTTTATGACGAGTAATTTACAGTTAGATATCTATAGTATATCTAATGACAAAACTTATTTTTCATTTTGGATAGACTAGAGCAGTGATGGCGAACCTTGGCACCCCATATGTTTTGGAGCTACATTTCCCATGAGGCTCATGCACTCTGCAGTGTAGTTGAGCATCATGAGAAATGTGGTTCCAAAACATCTGGGGTGCCAAGGTTCACCATCACTGGACTCAAGGAGGGTTAAAACCCCTGTCTTATCTTGCATCTAAGTACCATTGGAGAGGTGTTACTAAACCCAGGACCCTGCATTCACTGTATCTGGTCTCCCACAGTACACAGAACATGGAAATGCAATTATTTTAGTAAACAGAAACTGCTAAATACCTTTTATCATCAGCTGTATAAAGCAGTCTTGGGAATTCCATCAGTGTCTGGTTAATGCTCGTATGAGGAGTTTTCATTCTCCCTTGACTGTCCTATGAGGCTGCAGGACCCCTGGCCCTCTGTCTGGACAGTGCTAATTGGCCCTGTGCTGATCACATGCACCCTCCCAAGAAAAAATAAATCCTCTCTAGCAATACACACCAAACTGAGCATGTGCAGGGTGACTCCAAAGGCTCTGTCTTATCAGGAGATGATTTTGGGACTGTGGAAGAAGGAGAAGACAGGATCAAACTGCCTTTTTACACAATGTGGACATTAACTCCTTAGGTTACACAGTAAGCATAACAAGCTTGCTTTACTGCATATACAGACTGATTTTACTGTTGTGTGTGTAGTAACTAGGGATGATCGAACTTTTGAAAAGTTCGGTTCGACCAGAACACCCGAACTTCACGAAAGTTCGGTTCGGATTTCAGAACCCCATTGAAATCAATGGGACCCGAACTTCTGTAATCAAAAAACACCATTTTTAAGCCCTAAAACCCAATAAATGCCCCTAAAAAGTGCCTAGGGTTCTGGGTCATGCCCCAGGGACTATTAATCACACAAAAAAAAGTTCTTAAAAATTGTCGTTTTTGATAGATAGCCAATTATTGAAAAAATTAAAAAAAAAAAAAAAAAAGAGATTTCTTTGGATTTAGTGTCTGGGGGGTCTAAAAGTTGTACCTGTGAAGTTTCAGCTCTGTAGCATGTCCAGAACCAGAATTACAGCATACCAAACCTTCAAAAATGACTTTTTTGCTTAACCGCACCTTTCTTTTGCTCCTAATCAACGGCTCAGCCAATGTGTATGATGGGGACATAATGCAGTGCACTGGGAACAAGATTAGAGGTTTTTTTGGAAAAAGGTGCTGTCTCTTTAAATGTGCATATAATTAACGGGTGTATTTCCACAATGGGGCTTTTATTACCAAATGTTTCAAGAAGTCCAAAGATGTATGTAATTGCACTTTATTTCATGTAAAATGGTGTTTGGTGCACTTTAACTTGAAATCTCACAAGAAACAGACATATATGCACGGATACATTGAGGGTTAGGGGTAGGGGCCACAAGGTAGTGCAGAGTGAACAAGATTAGAGATGTTTTGGATGAATAGTGTTGTCTCTTGACTTTGAATAGAAGTAAAGGATGCTTAAAAATTGGGCATTTGGTGGTGCGGACGATGCCTTGACACCATATCCCTATGAAAGTGCAGGTAATGAAAGCAATAATTGCCTTTGTAAGGAAAAAAATTACAATGATATGCATCTGTGTGACAGGTGCGCAAAAATTGTTGTTTGGGTGTTGGCGGAGCCATACCACTGTAAGCCCAAAGAGCTGGTGTTGAAGAAGGCGTAAAAATTATGAAGGTGTGCACCTGTGGAACAGGTGCGCAAACATGGTAGTTTTGGTGTTGGCGGAGCCTCCCCACCATAACCCCAAAGAGCTGGCTTTGAAGGAGGCCCAAAAATTGTAAAGGTGTGCACCTGTGGAACAGGTTCGCAAACATGGTAGTTTTTGTTTAGCATAGCCTCCCCACCTTAACCCCAAAGAGCTGGTGTTGAAGGAGGCCCAAAAATTGTAAAGGTGTGCACCTGTGGAACAGGTTCTCAAACATGGTAGTTTTTGTTTAGCATAGCCTCCCCACCTTAACCCCAAAGAGCTGGTGTTGAAGGAGGCCCAAAAATTGTAAAGGTGTGCACCTGTGGAACAGGTGCGCAAACATTGTCGTTTTTGTTTTAGCATAGCCTCCCCACCTTAACCCCAAAGAGCTGGTGTTGAAGGAGGCCCAAAAATTGTAAAGGTGTGCACCTGTGGAACAGGTTCGCAAACATGGTAGTTTTTGTTTAGCATAGCCTCCCCACCTTAACCCCAAAGAGCTGGTGTTGAAGGAGGCCCAAAAATTGTAAAGGTGTGCACCTGTGGAACAGGTGCGCAAACATTGTCGTTTTTGTGTTAGCATAGCCTCCCCACCTTAACCCCAAAGAGCTGGTGTTGAAGGAGGCCCAAAAATTGTAAAGGTGTGCACCTGTGGAACAGGTTCGCAAACATGGTAGTTTTTGTTTAGCATAGCCTCCCCACCTTAACCCCAAAGAGCTGGTGTTGAAGGAGGCCCAAAAATTGTAAAGGTGTGCACCTGTGGAACAGGTTCGCAAACATGGTAGTTTTTGTTTAGCATAGCCTCCCCACCTTAACCCCAAAGAGCTGGTGTTGAAGGAGGCCCAAAAATTGTAAAGGTGTGCACCTGTGGAACAGGTTCGCAAACATGGTAGTTTTTGTTTAGCATAGCCTCCCCACCTTAACCCCAAAGAGCTGGTGTTGAAGGAGGCCCAAAAATTGTAAAGGTGTGCACCTGTGGAACAGGTTCGCAAACATGGTAGTTTTTGTTTAGCATAGCCTCCCCACCTTAACCCCAAAGAGCTGGTGTTGAAGGAGGCCCAAAAATTGTAAAGGTGTGCACCTGTGGAACAGGTTCGCAAACATGGTAGTTTTTGTTTAGCATAGCCTCCCCACCTTAACCCCAAAGAGCTGGTGTTGAAGGAGGCCCAAAAATTGTAAAGGTGTGCACCTGTGGAACAGGTTCGCAAACATGGTAGTTTTTGTTTAGCATAGCCTCCCCACCTTAACCCCAAAGAGCTGGTGTTGAAGGAGGCCCAAAAATTGTAAAGGTGTGCACCTGTGGAACAGGTGCGCAAACATTGTCGTTTTTGTGTTAGCATAGCCTCCCCACCTTAACCCCAAAGAGCTGGTGTTGAAGGAGGCCCAAAAATTGTAAAGGTGTGCACCTGTGGAACAGGTTCGCAAACATGGTAGTTTTTGTTTAGCATAGCCTCCCCACCTTAACCCCAAAGAGCTGGTGTTGAAGGAGGCCCAAAAATTGTAAAGGTGTGCACCTGTGGAACAGGTGCGCAAACATTGTCGTTTTTGTGTTAGCATAGCCTCCCCACCTTAACCCCAAAGAGCTGGTGTTGAAGGAGGCCCAAAAATTGTAAAGGTGTGCACCTGTGGAACAGGTTCGCAAACATGGTAGTTTTTGTTTAGCATAGCCTCCCCACCTTAACCCCAAAGAGCTGGTGTTGAAGGAGGCCCAAAAATTGTAAAGGTGTGCACCTGTGGAACAGGTTCGCAAACATGGTAGTTTTTGTTTAGCATAGCCTCCCCACCTTAACCCCAAAGAGCTGGTGTTGAAGGAGGCCCAAAAATTGTAAAGGTGTGCACCTGTGGAACAGGTTCGCAAACATGGTAGTTTTTGTTTAGCATAGCCTCCCCACCTTAACCCCAAAGAGCTGGTGTTGAAGGAGGCCCAAAAATTGTAAAGGTGTGCACCTGTGGAACAGGTTCGCAAACATGGTAGTTTTTGTTTAGCATAGCCTCCCCACCTTAACCCCAAAGAGCTGGTGTTGAAGGAGGCCCAAAAATTGTAAAGGTGTGCACCTGTGGAACAGGTGCGCAAACATTGTCGTTTTTGTGTTAGCATAGCCTCCCCACCTTAACCCCAAAGAGCTGGTGTTGAAGGAGGCCCAAAAATTGTAAAGGTGTGCACCTGTGGAACAGGTTCGCAAACATGGTAGTTTTTGTTTAGCATAGCCTCCCCACCTTAACCCCAAAGAGCTGGTGTTGAAGGAGGCCCAAAAATTGTAAAGGTGTGCACCTGTGGAACAGGTTCGCAAACATGGTAGTTTTTGTTTAGCATAGCCTCCCCACCTTAACCCCAAAGAGCTGGTGTTGAAGGAGGCCCAAAAATTGTAAAGGTGTGCACCTGTGGAACAGGTGCGCAAACATTGTCGTTTTTGTTTAGCATAGCCTCCCCACCTTAACCCCAAAGAGCTGGTGTTGAAGGAGGCCCAAAAATTGTAAAGGTGTGCACCTGTGGAACAGGTGCGCAAACATTGTCGTTTTTGTTTTAGCATAGCCTCCCCACCTTAACCCCAAAGAGCTGGTGTTGAAGGAGGCCCAAAAATTGTAAAGGTGTGCACCTGTGGAACAGGTGCGCAAACATTGTCGTTTTTGTTTTAGCATAGCCTCCCCACCTTAACCCCAAAGAGCTGGTGTTGAAGGAGGCCCAAAAATTGTAAAGGTGTGCACCTGTGGAACAGGTGCGCAAACATTGTCGTTTTTGTCATAACCAAAATGAGGTTCTGTGAACGTAAAGAGAATGAGAGGAGGGTTTGAGGGTGGCACCATGGTCCAGGCTTAAACTGAGGCTCAACTGCCACATCACAACGATAGCCTAGTCTACAAGGTCTGCATCAGGTGCATCAAAGCTTGATATCCACGACTGATTCATCTTAATGAATGTCAAACGGTCGACTGAGTCGGTGGAGAGTCTAGTTCGATGGTCTGTGACGAATCCTCCTGCTGCGCTGAATGCCCGTTCCGATAGGACACTGGAAGCAGGGCAGGCCAACAACTCCATGGCATACTGGGCCAGTTCTGGCCAGTGGTCTAATCTTAAGACCCAGTATGCCAGTGGATCGGATTCGTCACATGAAAAGCCCTCTGTGTCACTTTGTGCCCTCACGTAATCGTCCACCATGTGATGCAGACGCTGTCGATGCGATGTGGCAGCTGAGAGGCCTGGGCGGTGAGGACTAAAAAAAGACCGAAAGGCATCCGTCAACCGCACGCCTTCTCCAACGCTCCTCTCGTGACCACCAGTAGAATCCATGGTAGGTTGTCCCCGCCCCTGCACCCTACGGGAGTCGGGGAACATGTTCACCAGATTCCTCTTGAGACTGTCCTCAAGGGATTTGATCCTGTGGACTCTATGGGTGGATGGGAAAAGCTCCGAGACTTTACACTTGTACCGGGGGTCAAGTAGGGTGGCCAACCAATAGTGGTTAGTCTCTTTAATGGCCTTGATTCTGGGGTCCTTTCGCAGGCTCTGGAGCATGATGTTTCCCATGCGTCGCAAATTAGCGAAGGCCTGAGAAGCTGACTCCTCGGGGTCACTCATAACGACATTATCTTCAACGGGCTCCTCCTCCTCCCAGCCACGTACTACTCCAAAGTGTCCCGAGGGAGTCAAACTAGGCCTTGCAGATTGCCGCATGTCTTCCTCCTCCTCCTCCTCAAACCCTGCAAAAGTTCCCGCAGAATCGTCCTCCTCCTCCTCCTCTTCCACCCCTGGATCCTGCTCGGGCCTCTGGGAGCTAGGCATAATGGGGTCAGGATTCTCAGGATAAAGGGGGCCTTGAGAGGCAAGGAAGTCCTCCTCTTCCTCCTGCTGCTCTGCCTCCAGTGCCCTGTCCATAATGCCACGCAGAGTGTGCTCCAACAAAAACAGTACCGGTAGGGTGTCACTGATGCATGCGCTGTCCCGGCTGACCATCCTTGTGGCCTCCTCAAATGGCGAGAGGACAGCGCATGCATCCTTAATCAAAAGCCACTGCCGTGGTGAAAAGAAGCCCAGGCGCGCAGAGCCAGTGCTGGTGCCGTACTCGCATAGGTATTCATTGAGGGCCCTCTGCTGCGTGTACAGGCGCTGCAGCATAGCCAAGGTGGAGTTCCAGCGGGTGGGCATGTCACAGATGAGGCGGTGTACCGGCAGGTGAAACTCGCGCTGCACTTCGGCCAAACGTGCAGTGGCACTGTACGACCGCCTGAAGTGACTGCACACCCTTCTTGCCATCCTTAGCACATCCTGCATTCCCGGGTACGAGTTCAAAAACCGCTGTACCACGAGATTCAGGACATGCGCCAGGCATGGCACATGGGTTAACTTTCCCTGACGAAGGGCGGCCAGGAGGTTTGACCCATTATCAGTAACCACCATCCCTGGCTGCAGCTGGCGTGGTGTCAACCACCTCTGGGCCTGTGCCTGCAGAGCCCCAAGAATCTGAGGGGCAGTGTGCTGCCTGTCCCCTAGACACACAAGCTGCAGCACTGCGTGACACCTTTTGGCCTGAGACATAGAATAGCCCTTTGAACGTTTACGTGGTATCTCATCATATTCAAAGGACCATTCTGCAGAGGAGGGCATGGAGGAGGTAGAGGAGGAGGAGCAGGAGGGGGTAGAAGTGATCGATCTACCCGGATCAGCGACACCACCAGCTGTTTGCAGACGTGGGGGCAACACTGGCTGCAGCACCGAGCCCTGGCTACAATCCCTTCCACTGGCAAGCAGTGTCACCCAGTGAGCAGTGACAGAAATGTACCGTCCCTGCCCATGTTTGCTTGACCAAGTGTCAGCCGTCAAGTGTATCTTACGGCTGACTGACTTGGCCAGGGATGACACTACATTGCCTTCCACATGTTGGTATAGGGATGGCAGGGCCTTACGGGAAAAGTAATGCCGACTTGGCACCTGCCACTGTGGAACTGCACATTTTGCGAAGTCACGGAAGGGAGCAGACTCTACCAGGTTAAATGGTAATAGTTGCAGAGCCAGTAGTTTAGCCAAACTACTGTTTAGACGCTGGGCATGTGGGTGGCGGGGAGTATACATTTTTTTTCGTTCCAGCATGTGTGGAATCGAAATTTGGCGTCTAGATGATACAGCTGGTGGTGTGCTGGAGGTAGATGCGACACTGCCTGCTATATCATCATCCCTGCCAGTGGAGGCTGCCAACAGGTGACGAGTGACTATAGCAGGGCCAGGAACAGACTGATGTGCAGGTGGAGCAGGTGGAGCAGATGGAGCATGAGGAGGAGCGCGAGGAGAACTAGGAGGCCGACTGACCAATCTTTGGCCCTTTTGTGGGTTCTTTAAATGCTCCTGCCAACGGGCCGAGTGGTGGGTTGTCAAATGCCTGTTTAGGCAGCTTGTACCCAGGTGGTTGACATTTTTGCCACGTTTTATACCCTTCTTACAAATCTTGCAGATCGCAACTGTTTTATCTGCATGGGATGTCTCAAAAAAGGCCCAGCAAGATGAGGTGTGTATAGTGGCCCGGGAGACAACAGGTGCGGCCTTAGATGGAGTAGGCCGTCTGCTCTCCCCTCTTGCTTGCTCTGCCTCCTCAACCTCAGACCCAACATCTGACTCCATCAAAGACTGAGCATCAGGCCTGGCCTGGGAGACAACAGGTGCGGCCTTAGATGGAGCGGGCCGTCTGCTCTCCCCTCTTGTTTGCTCTGCCTCCTCCTCAACCTCAGACCCAACATCTGATTCTATCAAAGACTGAGCATCAGGCCTGGCCTGGGAGACAACAGGTGCGGCCTTAGATGGAGCGGGCCGTCTGCTCTCCCCTCTTGTTTGCTCTGCCTCCTCCTCAAACTCAGACCCAACATCAGACTCCATAAAGGACTGAGCATCAGGCTGGAGTAGATGGCCGACACTGTGGTCAAACAGCTCAGCTGACTCCTCTGCCATGTCTGAAATTGGGTCTAAGGGAGGACATGAGGTGGACATGGACTCATCTGTATTTGTTCTGACAACTGCAGAAGACTGACCACTTTTCTCTGCCTGGGTCACTGTAGTTGCAGATGATGCCGATGATGAGGGTTTGTTCATATAGTCCACCACCTCCTGTACATACTGTGGACGTATAGCTTGGCCACTGCCGGAGAACAATCCAAATGGTGGCCTGGCTGAGGACTGACCACCACGTCCACCCCTGCCTCTAGACACCCTAGAAGCTGTGCCCCTTTCCGCAGCAGGGCCACGTATGCCTTTTCTTGGTCTACCAGGCATATTTGTCACTGATGCGTTGGCAACTGTGTGCGGTGAAAAACGCACACTGCTATGCGACCCACAGTTGTCGCTGGATACAGCACAGCAGTTGCGGTTCACGCACAGTAGCAAAGCCTTTTGCACAGTGGACCTAACGCTTTGAACAACAGGCGTTAGGTTGTCACTGATGCGTTGGCAACTGTGTGCGGTGAAAAACGCACACTGCTATGCGACCCACAGTTGTCGCTGGATACAGCACAGCAGTTGCGTGTCACGCACAGTTGCAAAGGCTTTTGTACAGTGCACCTAACGCTTTGAACAACAGGCGTTAAGTTGTCACTGATGCGTTGGCAACTGTGTGCGGTGAAAAACGCACACTGCTATGCGACCCACAGTTGTCGCTGGATACAGCACAGCAGTTGCGGTTCACGCACAGTAGCAAAGCCTTTTGCACAGTGGACCTAACGCTTTGAACAACAGGCGTTAGGTTGTCACTGATGCGTTGGCAACTGTGTGCGGTGAAAAACGCACACTGCTATGCGACCCACAGTTGTCGCTGGATACAGCACAGCAGTTGCGGTTCACGCACAGTAGCAAAGCCTTTTGCACAGTGGACCTAACGCTTTGAACAACAGGCGTTAGGTTGTCACTGATGCGTTGGCAACTGTGTGCGGTGAAAAACGCACACTGCTATGCGACCCACAGTTGTCGCTGGATACAGCACAGCAGTTCCGTGTCACGCACAGTTGCAAAGGCTTTTGTACAGTGCACCTAACGCTTTGAACAACAGGCGTTAAGTTGTCACTGTATTTTGCTGCCTAGCAAGCACGTATACCTGCTGTGATACAGCAGCACTGTGCCACGTGCTCACTAAACAGAACCCTCACACTTTCCCTACAGAAACTAAATTTTCAAATCTAACTAATGTAGTACAAAGTTCCCTAACTACACTAGATATCCCTTTCCACTAAATAGAAAGCTCCATACAGCAGAAGACTGACACTGTCCCTTAAGTTTTTTTTTTTTTTTTTTTTTTTTTTTTTTTTTTAACTCTAAGAACCAGCACAATCGCTGTATCTAACTACACTGGCTGTAAGCTAAATACAATTCTGCTATATGGAGCTTTAGAACCACTCGATATGTAGGAAATGTAGTGTAGCAAGCAGGAGTCAGACAGAACTGCTTCAACTCTCTTCAACAGGCTCTGGATAACTGTGCTAGGGGTTAGGCGGGGCCATCTTATATAGTGTGGGGCGTATTCACTCCTGATTGGCCTCTGGTCCCCGTAGTCACTCCAATCACGTTCCTAGGAGACTCCTGCCCCCTCATTGGCTTTTGCAGACGTTTCTGGGCCAATCACGGGCTTTTAAAGCCCAGTTCCTGTCCCAGTGCATTTTGGGCGGTTCTGGTGGCCGAATACCGAACTTTTGCCGCAAAAAGTTCGGTATTCGGCCGAATATCGAACATCCAATGTTCGGGTCGAACCGATGGTCGACCCGAACCGTTCGATCATCCCTAGTAGTAACACTTTCTCTTTCTGTCCTGTAGATACCATAGTAAAAGAATATCTCTCTAAATTCAAGGAAATGTCCCCTTAGACAGTTTTAATAAGAACAGGTGTCCTCACTGGTAGATTTCTTCTTACTTCTTTTTCTAGTGACAATTCAGATTTTTGGATTTCCCATCACTTTCTATGCCAGTGAAAGTGGTGAATAAGATAAGTGGAGTGAGTACATCTCACAGGGACACAGGTAGAAATAAACTTCTGACAGAGTTTTTGACTCCCCACTTTATTCAAAAAATGTTTGGCTTTAAATATCCATTAGGCTGTGAGTGGTTTACCAAATGAGGTAAAAATGGCAAAAAAGCTACCCTCTATGTTACCTTTTTTTGGTATTGGGGTATTGGCATTTTTGACTTATCAACCTCTTCAATCTACTGATGCACAAAGGCCTGGTAGAGTTTGTCTCCTTCCATCAAGCTGCTAATAATATCAGGAAAATGCTCAAACGAATGTATTATGCCATATCCTCCCCTTTTAGGCAAATTCACGAAAGTACTTTAAGTATTGTATTCTTTTAGTAAAATCCTTTTGACGTTTATTTTCTTCATTGTCTTTAATTCTAGGCTCTATTAACAGAGGCAGAAAACGTGGGTGCATTTTGCTACCTGCATTTTGTGCACTGACAATAGTTATATATGTACTGTATGTCCAAACCATGATTTCAGGGGTAATTATTGACAATTATGAAAATAAACTTAGCTTGTCTCTGATTACTTCCTCGTGATGATTACAATTCTACATATAACCATCTCAAACCTACTTCAAACACATACTGTAGCTCCATCTCTTGGTTCTCTCTAAATGCAGAAAAAACTGAGGCAATGTTCTGTTACAACCCATTTCCCATGGTTTCACTTATAGTCTCCAAACATAACCTGTTACAGACTTTGTATTTACACAGTTTCTTTTATATGCAGAATTAAAGAGGTAAACTTTGATCGGCATATGATGTCAGTTGAAGGAATCTTATTATCCTTTAGTTAACTATAACCAGCCCTTCATAACATATTCCTCACCTTTTTCTCTCACCTATTATGCTTCTGCATTTTTTTATTTCTATCTTTTCTAACCGTTTTTCGATAAACTTTTTTTTTTTTTAATCACTTTGTTAAATATTTTACTGCATAAAATATAAAAAGGCAAGTTTTCATGTGTAAACAACTTTGCAATGCTTTGTATCAGAACCATAATTTTAGTGTCGTTATAAAAGGGGCATAATATAAAAAAAATAATATTGTTTAAACTATGATAACACTATTTTTGAAACCAATACTAATCAAATATATATGGAAGTTTTGCACTTAACATTTTTCTGTTTCTCAAAGTCCATTGAGGGACACAGGAAGTAATTTTATTAACCATGCGTAGAGCACTGCCCTCAGAAAGACTGGACACTAGGCATATGAAAAATTGAAGGCCTGTCTAGGGCATATAGCTACACTTGCCATACACTAGTCTTAGCATGAGGTACAAACACAATACAGCATATCTGTGCCCCTCAATAGACTCCTTCAATTGTGATTGTGCTGCACTTTTTCCATGAATAATATTATTCTGTATAGTGTGTCCCATGCTGTCGATCCTGCCTGTTGGAAATAAAGCATAGACTCAGGTACGCTCCTGCATATCTTATGGACTTGCCCATCCATTCACCCCCTCTGAAAAGATGTCTGTGCCCTGTTCCAGGAACTCATGGATCTTTTCCTTGAGTGGGACCCAGCCGCTTGCCTACTACACCTTAGCTCACCCTCCAAATGTAAATACAATATCGCCACTCTCTGGTGAGACATCTCCTCAAAGAGATCAGGACCTGCATCCCAGCACAATGGAAATCCTTCTCTCCCTCTACAGTATGCAATTGGATCAGGACAGTAAAGAATGTCATGATGCATATGGAGGAACAAACAGTCTCTCTAAAAAAGCAGGAAGCATGCTTTCACAAAACCAGGTTTTACTGCACTCAATTCACCTTCTCCACAAAATATCAAGAGCATATAGTCTAAGGAAACCTAGGCAGAGATACTATGACCTGGGATGGTCCACTAACCATCCCACCTCACCCCCCTTTTTTTTCTTCTTCTTCCCCTGTTTTCTCCATTCTCTCACTTAAATATTTTTCCTACTCTGTGCTTTGGAAAACGTAAGCATTTCTGTGGGGCGTTGGTTTCACCCCTGCTAGTGACCTATACCCACAAAGCCACATCTATTTCTCATAAATCCTCTGACTGCTTTGCTATCTATGGTCGTATTTTGAGCATATTTTCTAGATTACATGTTAGTGTTTTGGATCTCCTTAGGGATGTTGTTGATTGTACTGTAACTCTCCATACTGTACTATGATCACTGACCCTTTACCTGTTTGTTTGATCTGGCTTATAGCCCTGTTTATTTTGTATCTTTGAATAAAAAAAAAAAAATTAATGAAAAATCTGGAACCTCTTGAAGCATTAATAAAAATATTTAGTTTATTTTACTGGACTTCGTAACAGTTTTGTTTGTACAACACAAAAGGTCTTTAGTCATTTTATTATAAAACTTTTATATTTTAATGGTAGTAACAGTTTTGCACACTTTCAATTTCTTAAAAAAAGCTAGATCTGATGCCCTAGTTTTTACTTATTTTAGAAATATTCTTTGTAAAAGGCCTAGCAACTGCAGGCACTTAGTGAGAACCTATAAATTATGCATTTGATGTATGTACACTTGCAAACAAACCATATGAATCAGAAACCATAACACATTTAATGTATTCTCTAAAAGCCACAAGGACACCCTGCATATACTCCATATACTGTAATTTTGTAAAGCAAAATCGTTTCATTTTTTTTTCTGTCTTTCCTAATTACATTTGTCGCCCAAATATGCATGATATAAAGTAGTTGTTCTTTTAAGAAATGGTTCAACAGTCTCCAAAAATAATTGGAATGGTAAAACTAATCCAGAATAAGAATATTAAATCAGTAATACAATAAATGGTAATGAACTTGTATAATGTAACAGAGTTACAGCCTTATAAATTAAAAACGTGTGGTACAGTGTAATGCAAATTTAGCAAATATACTTTTCTTACTGAAAAAAACATATGTAAAGAGTACTACAGGGGCTGCTTTCTAAACATACTTGTTGATTGACATGTTGATCCACTGCTTTAATATTTTTTTTTTTTTTTTGTTCAGTCAAGAACAATATAAAGGTGACAGAAAGGAGTGACATTACGGATGGGATGAGCATGGATTTAGAATCTGTGTGGGTTGAACTCCATAGGGAAGGAGAAAAGGGGAAAGTAATTGTGGGGGTTTGCTATAGGCCACCTAACCAAGGGGAGGAGGTAGAGCTGGAATTTTTAGCACTAATGGGTAAAGTGGCAAAATTGGGATCAGTCATCGTATTGGGGGACTTCAATTACCCCGACATTGACTGGGAAGAGGGGACTGCACACTCACAGAAGGCCCGTCTATTCACGGAAACCTTACTGGATAATTACATGTCACAGTTGGTGGATTCCCCCACCAGAGAAAACGCAGTCCTGGATCTATTGCTCACTAATGACCCAGACATAATCTCGGAGGTAGGAGTCCAGGACAACCTGGGCTCTAGCGATCACAGGATGATCACATTTAGTGTAAATAACAACATAACAAGACAAGTGGGGAACATAAGAACCCTAAACTTCAGAAGGGCAAACTTTCCAAAATTGTACTCAATGATGGAAAAGGTAAACTGGGACCAAACCCTGGGATCCCTGACCACAGAGGAAAAATGGGAATGCTTTAGGAACATATTAAGCAAAGGCATCTTGCAGTGCATTCCTATGGGAAATAAATTTAGAAGAGACAAAGCCAAACCTGGCTGGCTAAACTGTAGCGTCATAAAACTTATTAGGGGGAAAAAATTGGCCTTCAAGAAGTATAAATCAGAGGGCACAGTATCGGCTTTCGAGCAATACAAGGAGGCAAATAAGAAAAGTAAACAAGAAATCAAGATGGCTAAAATCAACTTTGAGAGACAAATAGCGGAGGATAGTAAAAAAAACCCAAAGAAATTCTTTAAATATATCAACAGCAAAAAAACTAAGGCAGAGCATATTGCACACATAATTAACAATGATGGGAGGATGGTTACAGAGGACACTGAAAAAGCAACCGTGCTAAATGCTTTTCTCGTCAGTCTTTACACAGGAAAAGGAGGGGTACACTGACCATGACTGTATGGTTAGTAGTAATAAACAGGACTTGCCACCATGGCTAACAAAGGGGGAAATCAGGGAAAGGCTGGATAAACTTAACACAAACAAATCACCAGGACCGGATGGCATACATCCGAGAGTACTCAAGGAACTCAGTAAAGTTATATCGAGACCACTGTTCCTGATCTTTGCTGACAGTATTAGGACAGGAGATGTAACAGGGGATTGGAAGAAAGCTAACGTGATTCCAATATTCAAAAAGGGCCAGAGGCATATCCCGGGAAATTATAGGCCTGTCAGTTTGACATCAGTAGTATGTAAACTTCTGGAGGGGATGATAAGGGACTATATTGTAGAGTTTGCTAAGGACAACAACATCATCAGCAGTAATCAGCACGGGTTTACAAATGGGCGTTCTTGTCAAACCAATCTCCTTACATTCTACGAGGAGGTGAGCTGTGAGCTAGATAGGGGGAGACCAGTGGATGTGGTGTACTTGGATTTCGCTAAGGCGTTTGATACAGTTCCCCACAAGCGCTTAATTTATAAAATAAGGTCTGCAGGTATCGATAGCAGGGTTTGCTCTTGGATACGGAACTGGCTAAAAAGGCGGGTCCAAAGGGTAGTAATAAACAGCGCATACTCAGACTGGTCTGAGGTGGTAAGCGGGGTCCCCCAAGGCTCAGTCCTGGGACCAACCTTGTTCAATTTATTCATAAACAACATTGAGGTCGGGATCAGTAGTTCGATATCAGTTTTTGCAGATGACACAAAATTGGGCAGGGCAATAACTTCACAACATGAAGCAGATATCCTGCAGAATGACCTGGACAAAATAACAGAGTGGGCAACGACATGGCAAATGAGGTTTAACGTGGAGAAGTGTAAGGTTTTGCACTTGGGGACTAAAAACATAAAATCACAATACACGTTAGGAGGGGAGCCCTTGGGGGAATCAAAAATGGAGAAGGATCTGGGAGTATTGGTTGATGATAGATTAGGAAACAGCATGCAATGTCAAGCGGCAGCTTCCAAAGCCAACAGAATATTAGCATGCATAAAGAAAGGGATGCATTCCAGAGATAAGACTATAATCCTTCCACTTTATAAAACTCTGGTCCGACCGCATCTGGAGTATTCCGTCCAGTTCTGGTCGCCAGTCCTCAGGAGGGATGTGTTGGAGCTGGAGAGAGTCCAGAGAAGGGCAACTAAACTAATTAGGGGATTGGAGGACCTTGACTATGAAGAGCGTCTACAATCGCTCGATTTATTCTCCCTGGAGAAGAGACGTCTGAGGGGGGACTTGATAGCAATTTATAAATATCTTAATGGGGATCCCAGCTTAGAAAAAAAGCTGTTCATTCGAAGGGATTGCATGAGGACTCGAGGGCATACAATGCGATTAGAGGAGAAGCGTTTTAACCTCAGGCAACGCGGGGGGTTCTTTACTGTTAGGGCAACAAGATTGTGGAATTCTCTACCACAAGAGCTGGTTTCTGCGGGTAGTATGGTGGCTTTCAAAAGACTCTTAGACTTACATCTCAAGGATCAGAACATTCAGGGGTATGGGAGATGATTACAGCCACACATGCCTACACAGGTTGAACTGGATGGACTATTGTCTTTATTCAACCTCACCTACTATGTAACTATGTAACTATATATGTAACTATGAGTATTTATTGAAAGAAAATTCACAATATTCGAACAGCAATGTAACACAGAATATTCGCCGAACATACAGTGTACGGGTTACAATAGATAGGCATTTCACAGTTTTCATAGCATAGCTAAGCTGTTGTTTAGATATACACCAGTTAGTATGAATACCGCATATTATACAGAATACTTATATAAGTTTGGGCGATAAAAGGAAAGGCAAGGAAATTGAGAAAAGAGGGGGAAAAAGGAAAAGGGTTAGAGAGAGAGGGGACCTGCTCCCAATACACTATACAATATATAAGGTTTATGTAGGTAGAAGTGTTATTACGTTTGAGACATTATTTCAGCATAGGTAGGTAAATAGGTAAAGGATAACCAGCAGGCCCATATCTTATGCAAGATATAGGTCAAATCTCTATATTCAAGTGTAATATCTTCCATATAGTAGATATGATCTACAACCAGTAACCATTGTTAAACATTAGGGATTATAGGCTGCTTCCAATATCGAGATGGGGAGTAATTGATCGTTGATATAGGCCTACTGGTTCCCCTGAACAATGGAACAATACTTCCCATGGATCATTAATGAGTGGGGAACCCTGAATAATCTCAATATACTTTAATATTGAGGCCCAAAAAGGGCGTATGAGTGGACGAAACCTCCAGATGTGAGCATGGGTGGCCACCTCCCCACAACCTCTCAAGCATAGGTTAGATGTTTCCAGAAACATCTGATGTAGTTTCGCAGGTATATGATGCCATCTTGTTAATAGCTTATAATTGGTCTCAGAGGTTTTTGAGGAAATAGAGGAAGCGTGGGCCAGTCTAAATATTTTAGATTTCTGAGTGTTTGAAAGCGAATGTTGGAATTCCTTTTCCCATAATTTTATGAATGCTAAGATATTAGCAGAGTCCAAAGCCTTCAGTGCTTTGTAGAATTGGGGTATGGTTTTCTGAGGAGCTTGGTTGGCATTTAAGATCATTTCCACTGGGGTAAGGTCAGCCAGGGGTCATGAGGGATGAGGCATAGTTTTAATAAATTATTTCAGTTGAGCATGTCTCCAATGGTCCATGAAGGATAAGGAGGATGATTGAACAATTGTACTAAGAGTTGCCAGTCCATGTTCCGTCATCACATGATGGAGAAGAGTAGGTGAGTATGGAAGCCAGCTGCGAAACGTAGGGTCTTGTTGTCCAGGAGGGAAAAGGGAATGACCCGGTATTGGAATTAGCAGTGAGTTATATGACCAACCATAAATTCTGTGCATGGTGTCCCATAGAGCAAAAGTAGATATCATCAATGGGGAAGTATTGGCTGACAGACATCTGAATTTTTTAGGTACCCAAATTTGGGAAAATAGTTTAGAACCACTCAAACTAGATGTTTTAGATGGACCCACAGTTTGGTATTTAAATGGTGCTTCCAATCAGAAATTCTATTTAGTACAATTGCATAAAAATATTTTTATAAATTAGGGGGGGGCTAGCCCTGCTTCTGATTTCAATCTGGTAAGTATGGGATGGGAGATATGAGGATGTGTACGATACCATATCATTTGGAAAAGGAAGAGCACTCTGAGTAAGATGTTCATTTTGAATACGTTTATCCTACCTAACCAAGAGGTGACTAAATGGTTCCATTGATGGAGATCCTGTCTGATAGAGTTTAAAAGGGGAATATAATTTGTGTGGAATAATTTAATAGGATCTGCTGTCAAGTGTATCCCTAGGTACTTTAAGGTATAAGGTTGCCAGGAGAATAGGAAAAGGGGTTGCAATTTTTTTTGCTTCAGGTCGGGACATTGAGATGTTGAGTATTTCTGACTTGGATAAATTAATTTTAATATTAGAAATTTTACAGAAAATGTTAAAGGCCGCCATCAGATTGGGTAGGGTGATACTGGGTTGTTGAATATAGAATAATATATCAACTGTGTATGCAGCATATTTGTGTTCACAACTATCAACCTGGATTCCATGGATATTAGGGTTATGACGAATAGTGGCAAGAAACAGTTCAAGGGAGAGAGCAAAGAGGATAGGGGAAGGGGGAAGCCCTGTCTAGTGCCATTGTGTAGCATGAAAGTGTCACTCAAGGTACCATTAACCTGGATTTGTGCTAAAGGCGAATTATACAAAGCAGCAATCATGTTCAGCATATTGGGACCAATGCCTAGATGAGAGAGTAGCCATTAGATATTTCCAGTCCACACTGTCAAATGCTTTTTCAGCATCGGTGGATAAAAGAAGGGTGGGCTGGGAAGATCTTTGGACATAGGAGATAATTGAGATTGTGTGAGCTGCATTATCACTGTCCTCTCTGCCAGGAATGAATCCCATCTGGTCATTGGAGATCCATCGGGGGATTGGTGGTAAGCGTCTAATGGATAACACTTTTGCATATAAATTGGCATCAATGTTTAAGAGTGAGATTGGCCTGTAACTTCAACAAAGACTAGGGTCTTACTCTGATTTGGGAAGGACCGTGATGTGTGCGTGCAGTGTCTCTGATCTCAATGTATCCCCAGTTGAAAGTGTATAGGTGAAGGCAGCAAAAAAAGGAAGTAACTTGTCCTGAAAGGCGCAGTAATAAGCTACAGTGAGGCCATCCGGTCCCGGTGCCTTACCCGAGGCCAAGGATTTTAGGATGGTTCGTAATTCCTCTAGGGAAATTTTGTCTTCCAAAATTTTAAAGGAAGAGGAGGGAAGTTTGGGGAGATTTGCTTGGGACAGATATTCTAGTATCATAGAGTGTCGTAGTTTGACATCTCCAATGGATTTATGTACTTGATATAGGTGTTGGTAGAGAGATATGAATTCCTTAGCTATAGCTTTAGTTTTATAAACTGACGTGTCTGTTGACATTTTAATTTTAGATATGAAAGAGGTAGTTTTTTATGGTTTAGTGACCTAGCTAGATATCTACTTGGTTTGTCCCCCCATTTGTGTATCTTTTGAGCTTTTCTGCGGAAAGAACATTTTTGCTCTAAATAATAAATAGCTTTCAATTCCTCTTTCTTTTGTGTTAAGGAATGAAGGAGAGAAGGTGAAAGGGATGTGTACTGGTAAAGTAAGAAGAGATATCAGCACCAGTCTGAGTCTTATCAATGATGTCAATTAGTAATGAGTCGTTTAGTTTCCAATTAGTCGATTTAATAGGCAAGAAGGGAATTTTAAGAGCTAAAGGGCATGATCCGAAATAGATAAAGGTTCTATTTTGGCCTGGGATAAGAGTTCTAGGTGATAGTGATCAATGAAAATATATCAATTCTAGAATAGGTTTGGTGCGATTGTGAAAAAAAAGAGAAGTCTCTTTCCGATGGGTGCAAGATACTCCAAGACCAAGAGATATGTGCAAGATACTCCATGAGCTGAGAGTCATATAAGTGTTTATGTAGAAAAGTAAGGCGTTTATGGGAAATCGATGATTTACTTAGTCAAGTGTCCATTTTAGGTTCTAGTGGGACATTGAGATCTCCTGTCAAGATGATACAACCCTTCACAAATTCCTTTAACTTGCTTAAAGTGTCAGACAGGAGTCCAACTTGGTCCTAATTAGGGGCGTACACATTTGCCATGTTACCCAGTGTAGCTTTTGAAAATTAGTATCTCCCATAGATATTCACCAGAGTTGAGTCACATTTGAAGGACGTCCCTCTGCGAAAACAAGTGGCCACCCTCTTCACTTTATGTACATCAGGGAGGCTATAGAACCAATCAGGGTAATTTGGGGAAAATAATCTAGTGACAGTAGAGTATGTAAGATGCGTTTCCTGGAGGAAAGCCAAATCACATTGGAGCCTTTTAAGTTCTTTATACAAACTATGGCTCTTACCTAAGATGTGTAGCCCTTGTACGCTAATCAAGCTTAGATTGATAGATGCCATGGGGATTGCAGAGGTGGGTACATGCAGCAAATATCCTGTATACTCTGAAAAGGAGCAGGGTAGGTGTAGGCAGAGAAGTGGGGGGGGGGGGGGAACAGAGAGGGCCAGAGAAGAGTGTATAGAAAAGAAGAGAAAGAAAAGGACACTTGTAAAGTAAGGGTCTAATACTTCTAAACAAGGCACACAAATGCTTGCAGTGCAGGAGCAGGGGGTCACCATGTCTCGGACGTTCCCACCTGGGTAATTTTGTAGAGCAAGTGTAAGTGAGGCCAGAGACACAAAAAAACTGGAAGCTGACGTGATTTTATGCAGAACTGCTATAGATTTTGCATTCTCCAGTTTTAGTAAATCAACCCCAGTGTCTCAGTAAGTACTGAATACAGTCAAGCAACATAAATTTTAGGAAAGAAGAAAATTATCTGTCTTTATTATTCTCTCAGCATATGTTTCTTCAGTCACTCAAGTAACAGCCTGTTTATACCCCTTCATTACTAGCCCATTTTTGAGTTTTTAGTGCTTTCATAGTTTGACTAATAAATACTCAGTCAAATGATTTTTATATCATTTTTAAGATGGATAGACCGGTGGTATACGGTGGTATTTAATCCTTTCCCAGCGAGTGTATGCATATATACAACCTTACAGAAAGTGGGCCTCCTTTGGTGGGTCCTCATATATCCATTGATGTGTTTGTGTTGAAACTGAGAGTTCCGGGTCTCCCACAAGCAATCAAAAATTGGGAGGCCTGGTTCCTTATCACTTGATCATTGTGTTAGCCTCTGAATGACTATTACAGTAATTAATTGCTGTACAGCAGCACCGGTATTTGTTTCTCCTCTTAAATGGAGAAATGGATATGTTGTATTTTTTTCTTCTTGCTAGAGGAGAAAATTGTAAACAAAGAAAAGTATGTTTAAAAATCAAAACAAAAATTAAGATAAAATAGGTAGATCAGTGTCAGGAAAGACAAAATATACCCAGTTGCATAGGTATGCGCAGAGGGAGAATTCCTATTAGACAAACCTATTGTCAGCAAAGAACTAATGTACATAGGCGTATGAATTCCGGTTATCTTAAACTGCACTTGTGCCACTGTGCATGCGTTAATGCATGTGTAGCCTGGTGTGCACAGCCACCACTAGATTGCGCCAATATTGCCCTATGGTCTACAACGTTCCTCTAACTGTTACCTGTTCCCGCGTTTGATCTCCTGTGCCGTTCTCTATTCCTCTGACCATGCTTGAACTCTGCCTGATCTGACCCCTGTCTTGCCATTTGACTACGCCCCTGCCTGATCCCTCTGCCTATCTGCTTACCATTGCAGACTCCAGCCTGGTCCTGACTATTCTTCTAGCTGCTGCCCTGTACCTGATGTGCCTGCTAGTTACTGACCCAGCTTGCTTGACTCTGCTCTGTGTCCAACCAGTGGAGGCCATCTCTGCAGCCTCCCAAGTACCTGCTGTCTGCTGCCTGCTGGCCTGGTGAGTGTGAGCTGCCTGTGACCTGCCAGCCGCCAAGTGCCTGCTGACTGTCTTCCAGCCTACTGGGCTTGCTGTCCCGTGTCACATGCCTCTTATCTGCAACCACCTTCACCAGAACTGCCAGGCACTTTGGCCACTCCAGGCTCTCCCGTTGCCTTATATGGGGTACCAAGCCAAAGGTGTAAGAGATCGCCTTCCTCTTCACGTCACACTCCATCACCAGGTACACGACAATCAGGGTTTGATTTAGATCAGTGTCTGGATTAAGGTAGAGTCACAGTTAGGGTGAAAGTTCATACTCAGAGTTAACATTCAGGGGTTTTTTTTAGTTTTAGTATCAGTGTCAGTTAGTGAGCTCCATTCACTAAAGCATATTGCAAGTGGTATTTGAGTCATTTTTCCCAAATATTGCATGCGATCTTAGCATACATATGGGAAATAACTAGCCACACACACACCCGGGTGAGCAACTGCTGGTCAAAATAAAAGTTTATTTTGCACCGTCAACAGACAGTATTCGCAAACCAGTAGATAAAGAGGCTGGTTCAACACAGTAATGGGCCATAAAAGTGTTAATTGAAGACCACAAGGCCGCTCTGCAGATCACTTCAGGGGCAAGGTGGCGAGAGGCCGCCCACAAAGTAGAAACTCCTCTGGTTGAATGAACTTGGTGTTGAGTTGTTCACTTTAAGGTCAACACAGAGGACAAGGGGGCACTCTTTACGTCTAGAGGAAAACAGATTTCGTCTCCAAATACGGAAATGTTTCTTCACTGTAAGAGCTGTGAAAATGTGGAATAGACTCCCTACAGAGGTGGTTCTGGCTAGCTCACTAGATTGCTTTAAAAAAAGGCCTGGATTCTTTCCTAGGTGTACATAATATAAATGGGTAGGGATACATAGTTACATAGTTAGTGAGGTCGAAAAAAGACATCCGTCCATCCAGTTCAACCTATGATGTGCGTGTGTGTTTGCTGTTAACCGTACATTGTTTACCCCTGTATGTTGTGATCTTTAAGGTGCCCATCTAATAGTTTTTTGAAACTATCGATGATACAACTGCCTGTGGAAGAGAATTCCACATCCTTACTGCTCTTACAGTGAAGAACCCCCTACGTATTTTAAGGTTAAACCGCCTTTCCTCTAGTTTTAGGTACTCACCTTATGGTCCAGTAGATAAAGAGGCTGGTTCAACACAGTAAGGTGAAGTACTTACCTTATGGTCCATACCTACCTTCCTTAGTTTGAACAGTAAGCCTTTGTGGGGAACGGTGTCAAAGGCCTTTGCAAAGTCCAGATACATCACATCCACAGGCTTACCTTTATCTAGGTGGCAGCTCACTTCATCATAGAAGGTTAATAGATTGGTTTGGCAAAAAACGATTTTTCATGAATCCATGCTGATTACTACTAATAATACCATTTTCATTACTAAAGTCTTGTATGTGGTCCCTTAACATCCCCTCCAAAATCTTGCAGACCACTGATGTTAGGCTGACCGGCCTATAGTTACCCGGGATATATCTCTGCCCTTTTTTAAATATTGGTACCACATTGTCTTTTTCCCAATCAGCTGGCACCATACCAGTCTGTAAACTATCCTTAAAGATCAAGAATAATGGTCTGGCAATCACCTGGCTGAGCTCTTTAAGAACCCTCGGGTGCAAGCCATCCGGTCCCGGTGACTTATTTATGTTAAGTTTCTCTAGTTTAGTTCTAAGTCTATCTTCTGTTAGCCATGGCGGTACTTCCTGAGGTGTGTTGTTTAGTTTGGCCTTACAAGCTGGGTTAGTGTAGCCCCCCAATTCTTTTGTGAAGACTGAAGAGAAGAAATTATTTAACACTACCGCCTTTTACCTGTCCTCTGTGGCCAAATCTCCTTTGTTGTCTTTTATGGGGCCAATGTGTTCTGGCCTCGCTTTCTTACTGTTTATATGCTTAAAGAATTTTTTGGGGTTCTTTTTACTCTCTTCCTCTATATGTCTCTCGTGTTCTATTTTAGCCGCCTTGATTTGTCTTTACATTTCTTATTACACTTTGTAATGCTTGAATGCTGCCAATGACCCCTCAGCCTTGTATTTTTTGAAGGCCTTTTCTTTAGTATTAATATGCATTTTTATGTTGGAGTTTAGTCACCCAGGGTTTAGTTTTGCTCTTTTAAATTTATTTCCCTTTGGAATGCACTGGCCAATCCCTTTGTTAAGTATGCTCTTGAAGCACTCACATTTTTCCTCCGTGTTCTTTGTTCCCAGGGTTCTATCCTATTTGATATTTTCTAGCAGAGAGCGCAGTTTTGGGAAATTGGCTCCTTTGAAATTCAGTGTTCTTATATTACCCTTATGTTTGCTATTACTATGATTAATACTGAAACTAATTGACCTATGGTCACTGTTTCCTAAGTTGCCCCATATTTCTATATCCATGAGCAGGTCTGTATTGTTGGTAATCAGTAGGTCAAGTAGCATTGTTTCTTGTTGGTGCATTCACCATCTGACCCATGAAATTGTCCTGCAAAACATTTAGGAACTGCCGAGCCTTGGCTGAATGCACGGTTCCTTCTGCCCAGTCTATATCTGGATAATTAAAGTCCCCCATTATAATGACATTTCGCATCCTTGCTGCCAATCCTATTTGTAAAAGGAGGTCCACCTCCCCCTCCTCCCTCTGGTTGGGGGGCCTATAGCATACGCCCAATATTACCTTCCCCACAGTGCCTTCCCTTTGAAGCTCTACCCATAGGGATTCTACATCGTCCATAGCTCCATTATTAATATCATCCCTCATATTTACCTGTACACTGTTCTTAATATACAGACATACCCCTCCCCCTTTTTTACCTTCTCTATCTCTGCGATAAAGGGAATACCCCTGAATGGTCGCCATCCAGTAATGAGAGCTGTCAAAACAAATCTCTGTTATCCCCACAAAATCTGAGTCCTCCTCAAACATCAGCAACTCCAGCTCTCCCATGTTGTTGGCCAGGCTTCTGGCATTGGTATATAAACCTCTTAAAGCGGAGTTCCGGGCACAAAATCGATCTTTTTTTTGTGCCCGTCCGCTTGTTCTCATTCACCTGAAAAGGAATTGGATTGTTAGGGTTTTTTTTTTTTTTTTTTACTCACCTTGTAATTGGAGATCGAATATACTCACCTATTCTTCACTTCCTCCCTCTGCGCCGCGGCTCCGCCGTCACTTCCTGGCTTGCACTGATTCCTGGGAGCTGAACGTCATCGCTCCCAGGAATCAATGCGACGGCACCGGCCCCGCTCGTCACTTCCGGGGCGACGCCGCATTCCCTGCTAAACAGCTTCTGGGCATGCCCAGAAGCTGTGGAGGAATGCGGCGCCGCACCGGAAGTGACGAGAGGGGCCGATGCAGGCGCATTCTGGGAGAAGAGGACGCGGAAGAAGACGCAGGAGAGGATCGCGCCGGCTTCAGCTGCCCACAAGAGAGATGGCAACGATGTGGAAGAAATTTTATAAGTGAGTATTTCTTCTGGCAGGTAAGTGAGAACCGGGACAGATCAGAGGCTAGCCATTGTGGAATGTACTAGCCCCGACTGTCCCGGGGGTATGTTCACTGAAAATTTTTTTCTGTGCCCGGAACTCCGCTTTAATTTTGACCGGTTGCATATATCCTCATTTGATGTTTTTAGGCTGCTCTCGAGATTTTTCCCCATACCCACCCTGGGTTTAGGAGCTCTGAACACCCTACTGCTAATGTCCCCATTTGTGCCCACTGGATCTTGCTTTCCACTGGCTAATTCTACATCTGTACCCTCCCCCCATTACCTAGTTTAAAAGCCCCTCTAACTTTATGGCCATCTTCTCACCCAGTACGGCTGCACCCTCCCCATCTAGGTGCAATCCGTCCCTACCAAAGAGCTGGTGGCCGACTGAGAAGCCGGCCCAGTTCTCCAGGAACCCAAAACCCTCCTTACTATAACCAGCTCCTCAGCCACTTGTTAACTTCCCTAATCTCCCGCTGCCTCTCTGGTGTGGCTCGAGGTACAGGTAGTATTTCTGAAAATACTACCTTGAAGGTCCTACTCCTCAACTTAGCGCCTAAGTCCCTGAAATCGTTTAGGACTCTCCAGCTTCCTCTGCCTATGTCATTGGTACCCACGTGTACCATGACAGCTGGGTCTTCCCCAGCCCCACCCAGTAATCTGTCCACCCGATCCGCGATGTGCCGAACCTGAGCGCCCGGTAAACAACAGACTTTTTGGCGCTCACAGTGTTTGTGACAGATTGCGCTGTCTGTCCTTCTAATGATTGAGTCCCCTACCACCAGCACCTGTCTTTCCTTTCCCTTTCTCCTGGCCTCACTGGAGGAGTTCTTCCCCTGGCAGCTAGGGGCGTCGCTCTGCTCCAGCAATGCTGGTCCCTGACTGGTTTCCCCAACATTACGCAACAGGAGTATCTATTGTGGTGCTCCAGCCCAGGACCGGCCTCCTTGCCTTGTCCCCTTCTACCCCTCCTAACTGTCACCCCTCTACTCTGCTCTGATGCCTGCACCTCCAATGCTCCACCCACCTCTGTGTAGGCCCCTTCCTGCGCCTGACGGGTAAGATCCCAGCTCTCCTTCGGTATGGACATTCGGCTCAGTGTTGCCAGCTGCTTCCCTAGATTCAGGACCTGAGCTTCCAGGGAAGCACTGTGCTTACATTTTGCGTATTTGTACTCGCCCTCGATCGCATGATCGAGGAACGCATACATTATTATTATTATACAGGATTTATATAACGCCAACAGTTTGCGCAGCGCTTAACAAAATGAAGGCAGACATTACAGTTACAATACAATTTGGAACAAAAGGAATCAGAGGGCAATGCTCGTTAGATGTTTCAATCTAAAAGGGAGGGTCAATTGATACAAAAGGTTAGTAGCTGGGTAGGCTTCTTTAAAGAGAAGAGTTTTCAGGGATCGTCTAAAGATGGATAGATTAGGGGACAGTCGGACATATTGGGGTAGAGAGTTCCAAAGAATGGGAGAAGCTCTGGAGAAATCCTGGAGGCGAGCATGGGAAGAGGTGACAAGGGAGCTAGAGAGCAGGAGGTCTTGGGAGGACCGAAGAGAGCGGCTTGGTTGATATTTTGAGATCAGGTTAGTGATGTAGCTGGGGGCAGAGTTGTGGATGGCTTTGTAAACTATTGTTAGCACTTTGAATTTTTTTCGTTGGGTGAGTGGAAGCCAGTGAAGGGATTGGCAGAGAGGGGTGGAGGACACTGAACGGTTGGTAAGGTGGATAAGTCTTGCAGCAGCATTCATTATGGATTGAAGGGGGGATAATCTATGTAAGGGTAATCCAATGAGGAGGGAGTTGCAATAGTCGAGGCGAGAGATAACCAGGGCGTGAATTAAAAGCTTGGTGATGTCATTGGTTACATATCACAAGATGCACACCAAATCGCATCTCCACACCCACCGGGCATTGTACCTACTAATCTAATCTAATGGGGATTCGGTAATTTTAGTCTATCCTGTACGGCTGTTTCCTAGCTTCCAAACTCTGCTTTCTCACCCTCTGGTACTCCGCTACACTCACTTGACACTCACAGTCGCACAACACTCACAATCGCACAGGCTGGTCAGTCGCACAACACTCACAGTCGCACAACACTCACAGTCGCACCACCCGGTCAGTCGCACAACACTCACAGTCGCACAGCCCGGTCAGTCGCACAACACTCACAGTCGCACAGCCCGGTCACTCGCACAACACTCAGTCGCACAGCCCGGTCAGTCGCACAACACTCCCAGTCGAACAGCCCGGTCAGTCGCACAACACTCACAGTCGCACAACACTCACAGTCGCACAGCCAGGTCAGTCACACAACACTCACAGTCGCACAGCCCGGTCAGTCGCACAACACTCCCAGGGGGGGTTACCGCTCACCGCCCACCGCAAAAGGGGGGTTACTGCCCCGCTCGCCGCACGCAACAAGGGAGGGGGGGTTACCGACCTGTTCGCCGCCCGCTTTTACTTCAGGGAGGGTTCTAGCACCGCTCGCCGCCGCCGCTCTACTGGGGGGGGTTACTCACACACGGTCGGTCACACACCCACTCTTTTCTCACTCGCACGCAGCCACTGATCCCGCGCTCTGCTCTTCTCCTCTGCTCCATAGCACCACCTGCCGGTCACCCTGACACGGAAGCCGGTCACCCTGACACGGAACTCAAACTCCACAGGATGGCCTTGCAGTTCGCGGCGAATTTTGCTTGTTCGCTACCTGACAATTTTGCGAACACATGGCGTTGTTCGCGGCGGCCATATTAGTTTACAATGGTGAGAACTTTGACCCATGACACAGCCATCAGATGGAACGGTACAGCCAATTAAAACATTTCAGAACATGGACATGCCCCCTACCCTATAAATAGACCAGAGCTGTCGGTCATTTCACATTCCGCTTTTTCCCAATGTAGGGAGAGGTCTGCTGTGCTCATGAGGGAGAGATTGACAGACACAAATAGCTCTGTGAAGATCCACAAAAGTCCTTTTCAGGGCTGGTATTTCGGTATAGGTCTACTAGTATCTTTTCAGGTTAGGGGCAGGTATCCAGTCGGTGCTTTAGGGGCAGTTAGAGATCTGCAGCAGTCACACACAAATCGCTCTGTTAATGTCCACAAAAGTAATTTTCAGAGCTGGTATTTCCGTATAGGTCCAGTCTCTCTTCAGTGTAGGGACAGGTATCCAGTCTGTGCTTTAGGGGCAGTTAGAGATCGGCATCTGCAGTGACACAAATCCCTCTGTTGAAGAAAAAATGATCCCAGCACCTAGTACCCAGTGCTAGTGGCCATCATCCCAATCAATATGTATACAAGAAAAGATCCCCAATGGTGTGGGACTATGAATGCCACTAGACACTGTATATCAAGGTAAAATAGTCAATTTTATTAAACAAACAGCAAAAACACAAAAATTATATACAGACTAAGACTTAGTCTGTATATAATTTTTGTGTTTTTGCTGTTTGTTTAATAAAATTTACTATTTTACCTTGATATACAGTGTCTAGTGGCATTCATAGTCCCACACCATTGGGGATCTTTTCTTGTATACAAATCCCTCTGTTAATGTCCACAAAAGTCATTTAAAGGGCTGCAATGTCGGTATAGGTCTATTACAGTCTCTTCAGTTATAGGGTCAGGAATCCAGTCTGTGCTTTAGGGGCAGTTAGAGATCGGCATCTGCAGTGACACAAATCGCTCTTTTAATGTCCACAAAAGTCATTTAAAGGGATGCAAATTTTTTGGTATTGCTGTGCAGTGCACTAAAAAGGGGAGGGGGGGGGGGTAATCCACAGTATAATATACTTTGTAGAAAGCATATTATAGTGGATTAGTAGTATTATTGTGCCCTGTGCAGCATTGTGACAGGTGTGGTAACTGAGCATTGCTGCAGCAATACTACAAACAGTGCCAAACTCCCTGGCCAATTTTTTGAACAACTGGTGTGATAGACCAGTGGCCCCCCAATACCACATATTGAAGTGGGGTGTTATCTGAGTATACTTTTACAAGTGTATTTGTGTCCTGCAACAATATTGCCTCTTTTGCTGAGTTAAGTCTGATACACACAGTGCCAAACTCCGTGGCCAATTTTTTCAACAACTGGTGTGATAAACCAGTGGCCCCCCAATACCATATATTGAAGTGGGGTGTTATCTGAGTATACTTTTACAAGTGTATTTGTGTCCTGCAACAATATTGCCTCTTTTGCTGAGTTATGTCTGGTACACACAGTGCCAAACTCACTGGCCAATGTTTTGAACAACTGGTGTGATAGACCAGTGTCCCCCCAATACCACATATTGAAGTGGGGTGTTATTTAACAGTATACTTTTCTAAGAGTGTATTTTAGTCCTGCAAAAATGTGGCCTCTCTTGCTGTGTTGACTGTGCTACACACAGTCACAACAGTTACTGGCCAATTATTTGTAGAACTGGTGTGATAAAACTGTGGCCCCCCAATACCACAGATTGAAGTGAGGTGTTATATACCTATTTCCAGATATACTGTGATCCTCTAGAGACTTTTGTCACAGGGTAATTAAAAAAAAATGACAGGCAGAGGAAGAGGTAGACACTTACGCAGGGGTGGTAGGGGTAGGGCAGGGGCAGTAGGCTGGAGCCAAAGTGTGAAGTTTCAGAAGGCGCGTTCCATTACGTCAAAGGACGCACCAGACTTGGTTGAGTGGCTCACTCTGCCTTCCTCTTCTGCACCCTCCTCATCCTCTCTATCTGCACCCTCTTCACTCTCTGCTGTGTGCACCCCCAAAGACACCACCACAAACACCACCACCACCAACACATACCCTCCGCTTGAGTCTCTGGAATTATTTTCAGATCCATCACAAGACATTTGTTATGCGCAGCCATTGTTGGCATCAGATCAGGAAGAGGAGGTAGCAACAGCCACCACTCAGCAGTCTGACGACAGTACCCAGATCAGCCCAAGGAGGTTGGTCCCCGCTGTTGCTGCCTACTCCGAGATCTCAATTGTTAGTGGTGGGGAAGGTGACGTGGATGATGACGACATGTCTATGGACGTCACGTGGGTGCCCACAAGAGAGGAAGAGGAGGGGAGTTCAGAGGGAGAGACGGACCAGCAGCCTAGGGACAACCGCCTTAAGAAGGCACCTGAACTCCCATCACCGAGCCCAATGGGAGCAACACCGTCAGAACCCACAAAGCCACACTCCAGGCTCTCACCATCCAGCCTCTTCTCCTTCTCGTCTTTCCTCACATTTGTCCTCCACTCCACCTTCCATGATGCCGTCGTCACGTTGTTCTGGAAAAAGGCAAGCTTCTGTGGCCCAAATGTTGGAGCGTAAAAAAATGATGATGCCAGATAACCCTCTTGCCGGAACTGATAGCTCGCCAACTACTGCCATATCAACTGGTGGACTCAGAGGCCTTTCGGAAATTTGTGGCCATTGGAACACCACAATGGAAGGTCCCAGGCAGGAAATATTTCTCGCAGAAGGGCATTCCAGAGCTGTATGGCCATGTTCAGCGGCAAGTGAATATATCTCTGGCACACAGTGTTGGTGCCAAGATACATCTGACCACAGACACATGGTCTAGCAAACACGGGCAGGGAAGTTATATCACTTTTACTGCCCACTAGGTGAACCTTCTGAGGGCCGTCAAGCATGTAACCCGTGGCACCCATGTAGATTTGGTTGTATCGCCATGGATTGCATGCAGGCCTGCCTCTTCTTCTCCTCCTCCTCCTCCATCCTCCCTCTCCTCCTCGGCTAACTCCTCCTCTTCCGCTGCTACCGTCTCTTCCGCCGCGCCACCCAGGATCCCCAGAACCTATTCCACATGCCAGGTGAGACGTTGCCATGCTGTGCTGTGTCTGTTGTGCCTGGAAGCCAAGAGCCACACTGGTCCTGCACTCCTTTCAACTTTGCGTTCACAGGCAGATCAGTGGCTGACACCACTGAATTTGACAGTTGGTAAAGTGGTGTGCGACAACGGTGCCAATCTGCTGAGCGTGCTGAAACAGGGCAAAATAACACACGTGCCATGCATGGCACACATCCTGAACTTGGTGGTGCAGTGATTCGTTGCCAAATACCCTGGGGTCCAGGATGTCTTGCGGCAGGCCAGGAAAATCTCAGGCCATTTCAGAAGATCTTACACAGCCATGGCTCGCCTTGCTGACATTCAGCGGCGACACAACCTGCCCATCATGCGTCTTATTTGTGACTGCCCGACGCAATGGAACTCAACGTTGCATATGCTTGATAGGCTGCTCCAGCAGAAACGTGCAGTTAACGACTACGTGTACGAACTCTGTGGCAGGACAGGTTCTGGGGAGCTTGGGTTTTTTTCACCTCACCAGTGGCTACTCATGCGGGACGCATGCAGACTTCTGCGGCCATTGGATGAGATTACCAAATTGGTCAGTCACGGCCAGGGCGCCATAAGTGACATCATACCTTACGCCTTCTTTCTGGAGCATGCATTGCGTCGTGTCATTGATCAAGCCGTCGAGGAGCAGGAGCAGGAAGATGAGGAAGTCGCAATGTTGGATGAATTTCCAGTGAGTGCTACTCCATCTGAGACAAATCAACAGCAGGGGTCTGAAGAGGAGTCAGAGGAGGATGGTGCTGGGGGGGATGAGGAGGAGCAAGAAGAGCATGCTTTAAACCTGTCTGGGATCCCTGATGTTATCCGTGGATGGGGGGAGGAGAACGAGGACGACATTATCCTGGATGATGAGCTGGAAGCAGGCCACTACACCGCTTCCAGTTTAGTGCAAATGGGGACTTCATGCTCCAGTGTTTTAAGGGGGACCCCCGTATAAAATGCATAAAGGCCAAGGACCAGTACTGGGTGGCAATGTACTTAGACCCCCGGTACAAACATAAAATGGCAGAAATGTTACCACAATCACAGAGGGCGGTCAGAATGCAGTGCTTCCAGGCCTTGCTGCAGGAAATGCTGCATTCTGCTTTTGCGTGCACTGGCAGAGGAATTTCCAGTCACAGAGAGACAGTTGTGGGTGGAAATCCAACAGCGCCTGCAAGAAGACGGCGGTTTGAAGATGTCTTGGTCACTTCAGATATAAGATCCTTCTTTCAGCCGAACCATGGACAGCTGTACTCAGGATCCAGCAACAAGGAACGCCTAGACCGACAGGTGTCCGACTACATCGGGTTAACAGCCAATGTGGACGCTCTGAGGAGTGATGAACCCCTGGACTACTGGGTGGGCAGGCTTGACCTCTGGCCAGAGCTTGCACAATTTGCAATGGAAATTTTGGCTTGCCCCCCGTCCAGTGTCCGGTCCGAAAGGACGTTCAGCGCAGCAGGGGGGATCGTGACCGATAAGCGCACTCGTCTAGCTCATGACAGTGTAGACTACCTCACATTTATAAAAATGAATGAGGCATGGATCTCTGAGGAATTCAACACATGTGACCAGTAGACCATGTTTCATTGAAATTCCTCATGCCAGGCCACAAATATCCGCCAGACCGCCATCCACCCACAGCAATTCCTGGTCCTTGGCTTCGCTACATACAGCGGCATAAAAGGCATTTCATGTCCATTTTCCAATTATTTTTTCTGTCAATGCCTAATGTTCTTCCAGCCATCAAATACACTACGTTCTTTGCTGTCTGTTAAACCCATGTGGGCTAATCTTTGGGGCCTATACAGGCCGACACTTACTTCTGTATCCTGGGAATGCCTAATGTACCATCAGCCATCAAATACACTACGTTCTTTGCTGTCAGTTAAACCCATGTGGGCTAATTTTTGGGGCCTATACAGGCCGACACTTCTGTATACTGTGTGAATGCCTAATGTACCTCCAGCCATCAAATACACAACGTTGTTTGCTGTCAGTTAAACCCATGTGGGCTAATTTTTGGGGCCTATACAGGCCAACACTTCTGTATAATGTGGGAATGCCTAATGTACCTCCAGCCACAGAATACAACGTTCTTTGCTGTCAGGTAAACCCATGTGGGCTAATTTTTGGGGCCTATACTGGCCGACACTTACATCTGTATCCTGTCAATGCCTAATGTACCTCCAGCCACCAAATACTACGTTCTTAGCTGTCAGGTAAACCCATGTGGGCTAATTTTTGGGGCCTATACAGGCCGACACTTACTTCTGTATCCTGTGAATGCCTAATGTACCTCCAGCCATCAAATACACTAAGTTCTTTGCTGTCAGTTAAACCCATGTGGGCTAATTTTTGGGGCCTATACAGGCCAACACTTACTTCTGTATACTGTGTGAATGTCTAATGTACCTCCAGTCATCAAATACTACGTTCTTTGCGGTCAGGTAAACCCATGTGAGCTAATTTTTGGGGCCTATACAGGCCGACACTTCTGTATACTGTGTGAATGCCTAATGTACCTCCAGCCACAGAATACAACGTTCTTTGCTGTCAGTTAAACCCATGTGGGCTAATTTTTGGGGCCTATACAGGCCAACACTTCTGTATAATGTGGGAATGCCTAATGTACCTCCAGCCACAGAATACAACGTTCTTTGCTGTCAGGTAAACCCATGTGGGCTAATTTTTGGGGCCTATACTGGCCGACACTTACATCTGTATCCTGTCAATGCCTAATGTACCTCCAGCCACCAAATACTACGTTCTTAGCTGTCAGGTAAACCCATGTGGGCTAATTTTTGGGGCCTATACAGGCCGACACTTACTTCTGTATCCTGTGAATGCCTAATGTACCTCCAGCCATCAAATACACTACGTTCTTTGCTGTCAGTTAAACCCATGTGGACTAATTTTTGGGGCCTACACAGGCCGACACTTACTTCTGTATACTGTGTGAATGTCTAATGTACCTCCAGTCATCAAATACTACGTTCTTTGCGGTCAGGTAAACCCATGTGAGCTAATTTTTGGGGCCTATACAGGCCGACACTTCTGTATACTGTGTGAATGCCTAATGTACCTCCAGCCACAGAATACAACGTTCTTTGCTGTCAGGTAAACCCATGTGGGCAAATTTTTGGGGCCTTTACTGGCCGACACTTACTTCTTTATCCTGTGAATGCCGAATGTACATCCAGCCATCAAATACTACGTTCTTAGCTGTCAGGTAAACCCATGTGGGCTAATTTTTGGGGGCCTATACTGACCGACACTTACTTCTGTATCCTGTGAATGCCTAATGTACCTTCAGCCACAGAATACTACGTTCTTAGCTGTCAGGTAAACGCATGTGGGCTAATTTTTGGGGCCTGGAATGGCTGACACTTACATCCTTATCTTGTGAATGCCTAATTTTTCAGACTGGAATTGAAAATCAATGGGTCTGTAACGGTTCCGCTAAATTGTGGAATGGATGCGGACCCATTTTACAGATGTGTGAATGGACCCTATATGTATTCAACATGTATTTACCGGCTGCTGTCAGTTCTGGCTGATTTATGAAAAAAAAATATAGATATTTTTTGCTGTTAAAAAAAAAAATTAGGGCAACTTTTTCAATTGCAATACTTCTGTTATGACATTGTCCATGTGCTGGGACTATTTGTGCACAGCTAGTACGTCTTTTGTGGCTGCAAATATGACCTAAAGGTTTTTTAAAGTTCACCTCCCATTAAAGTCAATGAGGCCCACCGCGAACTTGCGGTTTGCGGACTTTTGAGAAAATTTGCGGCTGACGTTCGCGAACCGCCCCGTCTGATGTTCGTCCATCTCTATTCGCTAGTCTCCTAAGGAGACCTTCAGACAAGAGCTCCTCTGTCCATCACTGAATTAAGCTTTCAAATGTCTGACACCCTTCTTTGTTATCTATGGTACTTTGAATTCAGCCAGAGACCTCAGCTGAAATCTCCCGATGCCAAGGCATCTGGCTCTATTCTGAAGCAAGATACAATAATTTTTGTGCTTCTTACTGAGGTCAGCCTCATGTCCTACCCCCTGTGGGGACACAGGAACTCACAAACCAAATTATGCAGACATAATTTTTAACTAATTTTAACATAACTTTACACACTGCATCTGGATTAGATATTGTCAAAAAAGAAAAAAGAAAAAATATTTCTGACCTCTGTTACAGCCTGAATTTATGAAGAAAAATTATCCATTTGCACAATTTTATAACAGAAACCAAGAAAAATGTTTTTTCAAAATGTTTCAGCTTTTTTCTTTTATATAACCAAAAATGGGAAAAAACTGTGATTGATTTGTTTATCTTGAAAGGTAAGACCACAAGAGCAACAGGCAACAGTAGGCAATAAAATCAGATCATTGGCAAATGGCAGAGATGCCATTTGGCAATAGTAGGCAATAAAAGCATAGCCTGGATGGTTTATTGATAATGGATTTACATTGCAGGATTTTTTTAAAATACTTGCCATGGAATTTAAGGGGTTCACCTTGACATCTTTAGAAGGCCCCCACCAAAGGTAAGGTCTGGTATGTATTTTTAAAGCAAAACCCATGATGCTGTTTTTTTGTGTGGGGTCCCTTATTCTATATGGGTCTGGTATAGATGAAGGGAATCCCGAATGCTTTGTTTACAAACAGAAGTAGCAGGCCTGGAGCTGCAGTTTGCAATTAATTTAAATAGCATTTTTTTCTTTGTAAATATCAGTTTTGCTGTAGTAGGTTGTATACATTGCCCAGATGCACCACTTCACAGATAGATTTAAGGTATCTCCCAGGATTATTCTTTAAATAAATTTAGCATTTTTAAAGGATAAATTCACCTTAAATGCACATCTTTTTGCATTTATACTTTTTGATTGGGAGCTTTCAAAACACTGCACCCCCGATCTGCAGAGCTCTTGCAGAATTTGTGTGTAAGCTGTGTGCTCCTACCTCGTACAAGCATTCAGTTACACACTGACAGGAACTTTCAACAATTTAAGAGCGTCGTGGTAGTTCGTTGAGAACTTCAAACCGACAGGCACAAATGTTGTCAGTAGTTGTAGTTTCCTACAACACTGTGAATGAGTGTTGCGGCACAACGGGCCGCTTAATTTTTTAATTGCAGCTGTAGACACAGGGAGAAGATCCCCAGGCTGCTGTCACAGTGGGGATGGGGAGAGGGGGTTGAGGGGGCAGCTGCAGCACTTACATGTTACACCCTGAATATGGGTGTAACATGTAACATGTTAGAAAAAGTGAACTTTTCCTTTAATGTTCCATATAAAGAACTAATAAATTACTGCTCCCCACCAAACAGATGTTTTTAAAATAGTTTGCTTTGGACTATGTTCTTCAGGGCAGTGTCCAACCCCAGTGCCATTTGGCTACCATTGACTTCAAGAGGGTTTAGATTCAGCACCTGAACTTAAGTAATGTTGTCTTTCCTTAAATACATTTGGCTCATCTCTATTGATAGCGTTGTAATATGGTTGGGCAATAGGCATCAGCACAGCAACTTTGAGAGAGAATGTGACTTGAAGTGAAGTGATTTACAGCCAGCAGAGATAGGGTCTGAACACTATCATCCAATAACACTTCATAAAAGAAAATTAATGCATAAAACAACTGGGCACAACAGATATTGTAACCCCAAAAATCATATAAAATGCAAGGAAATGTTGGAAACATAATGAGGAAATTGCACATTTCATTTTTTCTTATTATTGGCTCACAATATCTACCATAATTATGGATTCTAAACCTGGCTAATGAGCCATACAAGACATAACAAAGCCTCTAATATTCTGGTTTTCCTGGTTACTTTAGCTGACTCATACCATAGGAATGTGACTGACTATATAGACAAGCCAGACCAATCTCCTTTCAGGAATGAACCATTTTCCTTAGACGGTCATATTGCTTGCTGTGGGGGTTGACCATTTCCTACACAAAGGACCTATACACTACAGCTAAAACTTGAAGGTTTTGTCTCGTGTCAGAGCTGCGTTATGCATGCGTCTGTCCTGATCCATGGCGCCATGCCATATAATAGGAGAGACCCATGGTGGAAAGAGCATCTTTAGTTAAGTATTATTTTCATATTTTCTAATATTATCTGTATCTGTCATTAATTTAATTAAATAGTATTACCTAAAAGTATTTGTGTGATCTCTTTGCAGATATTGAATACAACCCGAAAAATGTAAACAATCATGTATGCGTGATGTAAAAACACAGGAAAAATCAAGTTGATGTAAGATGATGAAAAAAGGTGATGCATTTTTTTCTATGCAGAGCTGCAGCGGCTTTAGAAGCCTGAGAAAATCTCCAACTGTAATTCAAAATCTAAAAAAACAAGCAGATTGCAGCTAAGTGTAGTAATACAAGTGCTTTATTATAAAAAAAAAAAAAAAGTTGAAAAGAATTGCCACTCACAAACATGAGGAGGAACAGTGCATGTCGGAAACCAGATGCTTTTCCATTGCACCAAGGTCCAGCACAGCAGATGAATGCAGCCAGCCTAGATCACTGCTCTAAAGTGGCACCAAAACACCTACAATCCAGTAGAATTCAGCAAAGAACACCCAGAGACATTACAGAATTCTGGAAGTGAGCATAACTATGCATTTGGGGAAGCCACCTTTATGGAGCCTGTCTATTAGCATTCACTATGTGCTATTTATGCAATGGCAGAGGGCTGTATGGGGAGGAAACAAGGGCAGAGCAGAAGGTGAAGCAGGGTTAGATTTTTAGAATGGGAACCAAGAGAAAGACCGGAAAGGGGGTGGAGTGGGGAGTGGCTAGGTTGGAGCAAAAGGCAGAGACTGTGTAATGGAGATCAGATAAAAAACTGGAAGGAGGCCGAATTAGGGAGTAACTCAGGGGAAAATAAAAGAGTGGAACAGAGAATCACCTACTGCATATACCTTAGGGAGAACAAAATGGAGATTGACCCACAGTTACTAAGAAGATGCAAAAGAAAAGTACAAGCAAAGCTGAACTATATTGACTTCCCGGGAGGCTATTGAAATAAGTATATTATTATTTGACTTTTAGAAGGGGGAAAAATATTAATGGAAATAATGACATGGAGACACATCTGGTTAAAAACTACAATAAGAATATAATAAAAACCTTATCTAAAATGAAACATAATGAAACATTTAAATGTGACTCCATATTAATACATTTGCGACAAATATAGATAAATATATTTACAAATTATATGTAAAAAATAAAAATTACTACTACAAAGACAATACCTAAAAATACTTATAGGAGCACGGAAGTGTAGGCATCGTTTAACAATCAGGAGATATATAGATAAATAAAATAATGAAACAGATCTGGAGTCAGTATTAGATAGAGAACATGATTACAAACGTCAGGTCCTCTAAATTCTAATCTAGAAGTATATGTAAATATATACAGTATGTAACAATTTGGGGGCTTATTTATTAAAAAAAAAAAAAAAAAATGCTGTGTGATTGTGTCTAATATATATATTTCCTATGAATGTCATCTCCACTGGTGACCATGATGAGGGATTTTACTTGTGATGTTTCAAGTAAATACTGCATTATGGCCATTAGAGGGAGCTGGTGATCATAGGAAATATACATATTAGACACATTATAGGAATTATTCACAATAGGTGTGCAAATTCTGAGGCATGTTTATAAATAATCTCCAATGTGTAAAAAGAAGGAAATTTAGACCCGGTTCACACCGTGGTGACTCAAAGTCGCCCCGACTTTGAAGCCGCCCGTGCAGCAGGACTTTAATCGCGGCTTGCAAACGACTTCTCTAATAGAAGTCAATGCAAGTCACTCCGACTTCGCCCCAAAGTAGTGCAGGAATCTTTTTCAAAGTTGGAGCGACTTGAGTCGCTCTGATTAGAACGGTTCCATTGCACAGAATGGAGCGCTACTTGTCAGGCGACCAAGTCACCTGACAAGTCGTGGCAATGTGAACCGGCTCTTATATCAGTATTACCAGCTGTTATTTAATGAAAGCTAGAGATTAAAATAAAAATTAGCTGCCCAAGTGATATTATCATGGTCAAGTTTAATGGAGATTTTAGTGGTGGAGTACATCTACTTTAACAAATTATTCTTGAGTTTTTTGAATTGCAGGACTGGGGTTAATTTTCTTATGTATCTTTCCTGTGTGCACAGATCTGTACACTCCAAATCCTTTAAGGGCCAAATATCTTAACTATTTTTATATTCTTTTGGGGCCTTTTTAGTTTAAGGTAGTTAGAGAACAGGCAATCTGTTCAAGACCTGCATTTTTGTAGCACCTCACTAAATCCTTTGAAGAAAAAAATATGTTATGACACTGTGCACCAAAAGCGCCACATACCCATACTACAGGTGCTCCCCACCCCCCGTCATACAACCATATTCCCAAATAGCGTTTTTGCCTTTTCTTGATTAAAAATATATAAAATAAATTAATTGATTCTATAGGTAATATCTGCAGTGGCTTTTTAATATTTTTTTGTAATCGAGGTCTGATTTCTTTTATTTAAAATCAGCTGGTCAGTCAGAAATCCCCCGCTGTGCTAAAGGCCCCCTCTGACATGATACATGCAGCAGAGTAGTCTAGTACCTCAAATGCACACTGGGCCACCTTCAGCCTTGATACTAACAAATCTATTGCAATGAACATTTGTAAGCATATAAATTGCAGCATTGCTGTTCCTACCTGTGTTTGGTTGACCAAGGTAGGGACAGCCCTAATTTAAAAAAATAAATAAATACATGAAAATTAATCGTTAAAATTATAAAAAAAAGTGCATCTGTAAACAAAGTTTAACAAAACTTTTAAAAACTAGAGTGAGGGGGCAGTTTTCACCAGCTAGTATTCGAAATAGCTGAAATGTCAATCTAGCATACAGTCATTGGATGTGTGGGATGTTGGGGACTTTTTTCTCCCTGGAGCATAGTCAGATGGTGTTTACTAAGTATTCCCTTAATGGGTATTTGGACTTAACTGTGGGCTGGCCCCAGACCATGACTCCCAGGTCCGCCCTGTTCAAAGCACTCCCAACCATGAGTTGAAAGACATCAGGAAGTAGGTCTTGGGCAGGTAAATGAATTGTGGGCAACAGTGGAGTGAAACAGGTCACTAGGTTCAGAGGACAGGTCTGGCTATGGACATAGATAGCCAAAATACAAGCCAGAGGTCAAAGCAGGCAGCAGACATACATAGCCAGCAACAAGTCAGAGGTCAAGGCAGGCAGCCGACACCAAAACCAAGAACAAAAAAGAGGTTGGTACACAGGAATCAATGTTAAATGCAGGCTGGACAGCAGGAAGGTCTACCAGGGGCTTGGCAGCTAGGCTGCAAAAGAATTGCTTGGGCAGTGAGCTGGGAGTAACACTGAGTTTAAATAGGTTGGGAAAGAGGAGGAAGCTTATTTGATTGGCTGGTGCTTGACAGGGAGAGAAGGGTGCTGCTTGAAGTGCCTGTGGTCTGGCAGTAAGAGAAGAGTGAAGTTCTGACTGGTTGCATTCATCCAGGGGAAGGATATTCCTCTAAATATCTGTGGGTTGTCATGGGGGAGGGTTCCACTCCAATTGGAGTGCACATACTTTGTTAAACCTGGAGGTATGCATGGCCATACACAATAGAAGTAGTGATGGCAAAGGCATTAAGGCATGGATGGAAGAAGTGTGGGAGGGGAGTAGCCTCTGCAGCATGGGTTTTTTAGTTTATTTTTGAGTTCCTGTGTGTAGGGCTGTCACAAATGAGGTGGCTTTCAGGCAAGCATACACTGGCCAAGTGTGACTGCATTAACTAGCCATAAACCCATATGTCCTAATGAAGGACCTCTTGGAAGCCAAGGTTCTTCATATCGAACTGATGATGAACATGATGAACTGCTGCAAAACCAGGTAGAGGACATGTGCAAAGCAATGTCACACATGATCTTGCTTGGTTGAAGATGTTGTGAGGACCACCAATTATTCACCTGACTCTGGACAGCTGCCAGTAGCTCTTGCCTAGTGCAGTCCTTTCCCCCATATATACAAGCTGCAACACAGCATGGACAAGTTTCGCCTCAGATGTTGCATATGTTCTTGGTGCTTGGAGGACACTTGTGGTTCCAAGGAGATAAAGGATGAGGCCAGTAAGGCCTTTCCTCTCTGGCCAATCTATAACTCTTTGCCCTGACCTATTCACTTCTTCTCAGCCTCTTCCTCCCTAGATTTCTTTTCAGCTTGTCCTGTCTTTTTCTAGTCTTTTCTTTGTTTAGCCATTATATCTCAATATCCAGCTCTACCTTTTACTATCCATACCCACAGCTTTATTTTTTTTTTTTTATGCTAAAACATTGTGTATTAGTACTGCTTAGACCTTGAAGAAGGGAGTACACCCCGAAAAGCTTGTCCTAAAAGTTTGAAGGTTAGTGAAAATAAAAAAGTATCTCAGACAGTACTCAATTGTTTTATTATCATTCATCAAATTGCCCAACTTGAAAAACAAAAGAAAGCTTCCCCCTTCCATTCGTTGGCCAATGATTTATTTGAGCTGTGCCATAAACTCTGCTCCCTACTACTATACAAGTATGAATACAACTTTAACCACACTAAAGCAAATTTTAATGCCATGGGCAATAGGGCAGGTTAAAGCACAGTTTTCAAAGCCAAAATTCTCTTTAAAACTACTTTTGACCAACCCTTAAGATACAGCTAATGCTTTTTTTTTTTTTTTTTTTTTTTTTTAATGCTTTTAGTGACTACTACGCATCTTTGTACAATCTAAAAAACAATCCCCTTATTCTCAACCCACTGATGTCACTATCCAAAACTTCCTAGATTCTATCTACCTACCTTCTATCACATCAACACAACTAGGATCTCCATCCCAACCCTTTACCACAAAAGAGATTATTTGTGCAATGAAAGCTCTACCTTTTCACAAATCCCCTAGGGAGGATGGATTCTCCAATGCATTCTATAAGAAATTTACTGATATTTTAACCCCAAAACTGACTGACCTCTATAATGCTGCTGGGTCCTCTGGCTCTCTTCCTACTGATATGCTACACACTTTAATAACTACCATCCCCAAACCTGAGAAAGACCCCCCTGCAACCTCCAACTACAGACCTATCTCACTTTGGAACACAGATATCAAGCTGCATGCTAAAGTGATCGCCAACAGATTAACATTACACATCTCCACCCTGGTACATCCTAAGCAAATTAGGCTTGTTCCTGGCAGGCAGGCCCCTGATAATACAATCATCATTATCCACTATATTACACACTATTAAACACTTTCTGTGCTGCTGTCTCTTGATGCAGAAAAGGTGTTTGATAGGGTCCATTGGGGATTTCTACAAGCAGTCCTTAAAAAATGTGGTATTGCTGGATGGTTTAATGCAGATCATCTTCGCCCTATTGATGGAAACCCTGGCCGCCAAGATCACGTATTTCGGGTATCCCATGCAATGGAGTTAATCACTGTAGCGCTGCCACCGTAGGGACTGCTGGATATTGACTCTGCGGGCTCCCCTGGTTACCTGCAAACGGTTATATGAGTAGATAAATTTCCTGAATCTCTCCTTACTCCTTTTGGCTCTTAGCAACAATAAACAGTCTAGGGTTTTGGATTTTTGTTATTTATTTTGTAATTGGGATAGGAGAAGGGAATAGTGGGATACTCCAATTTAACTATTCACAATATCTGAGGACCTCTATCTTCACAGTCCTGTGTGTAGATATGGAACAGCCAGGTTGTTAATTCATCCTGTCGCTTTAGATGAATGGGGGTTAAGTCTCTTGCTTTCTTTATCCTCTCTCACAAGACGACTTAATGAACAATATATTATCTTCAGGACACTCTGACTAGCATCCTCTTTTTGCTGACACCTGTCCACTGACTATCCTATGAGCAGGGGTGGCCCCCCTCAGGTCAGGCCCCTTAACACGAGTTTCTGTACTCACGACTAACGATACTGCAAAAACAGGACCTCCAGTGTCTCCCCTCTCAGTCAGCTTCCCTGGACCTCTGGGTTCAGCTCCTATCGACCACTCCTCTGGCCCTCAGAAAAACCTCCTCAGACCGCATGAGACTTCTTCAGAGGAGGAGGCAGCCGCTCCCTCCCTCTGGGACTCCGCTCTCCAACAAAAGACCCCAAGCACATGTGCTCCTGACTTTTAGACAATATCCCAACATGCACAAAGGCAGCCTGCCCCCTGACAATCATCAGGACTGTATCAAAGCCTATACACCCATTTGTCAGGTTTCCTCCCACTGTCCAACATGCCTCCCTATTGGACCAGCATGAAACACTCTCTAGACTGAATGAATGGCATACTGAGCACAATGAGCAGACCTCACGAACAGATTCTGCTCTCTGGTAGGCAGAGGACAATACAGATTTACCTGCAGCCCCTCTGGTAAGCAGAGAGAGCTCAAAAGGATACTCTCTCACTAGCACCTACCTTGGAGGGTGCTACATCACAAAGTCAGCCTCTTTGCTGACAATGTGATTCCCATGGTCACTAACCCTCAGCAGTTGCTGCAGGCAAAGCAGGAAATACTTCATCACTTTAGCCTGGTGTCATATTATAAGCTTAATGCCTAGTGCTGCCCCTACACCTCCCAGAGCCAGAAATCTTGCTGATTGATAGGGGATCAAATACTTATTTCACTTATTAAAATAAAAATCAATCTATAATTTTTTTGAAATGCGTTTTTCTGGATATTTATTTTGTTGTTATTCTCTCTCTCACTGTTAAAAACAACCTACCATTAAAATTATAGACTGATTATTTCTTTTCAGTGTTCAAATGTACAAAATCAGCAAGGGATCAAATACTTTTTTCCCTCACTGTATATGCAAGTCATTTGCAATAAAAAGGGTATGGGGGTCTGAATACTGCCCTGGGGGACGCGTATCAAAGCAAACATTTTTCTTTTTTAATAGTTTTTTCAGAAGAAGTGATTTTAATGATGCATATAGTGCAACAATAAAAAAAATCCTTTAAATATAGAGCCTGGGGGGGGGGGGGGGTCCCCTTAGTCTGCCTGTAAACTGACCCATCTGTAACATGTACAGAACATGCTGCAGCAAAAATGGCATTTCTAAAGGGAAAAAAAAATCACATTTAAATTGCCAGCAATATAATACCATTGCAATAGAAAAACATTTCGATAAAAATTTAATTTAAATCAATTCCAGACCCTTATCCGAGCAAGCAGCCTGGCAGGCCAGGAAAAGGGGGGTGACAAGCGAGCGCCCCCCCTCCTAAATCCTACCAGACCACATGCCCTCAAAATGGGGGGCAGGTGCTTTAGAGCAAAGCAAAAGCACCTTGTTCCCATGTTGATGGCGACAAGGGCCTTATCCCCACAACCTTGGACAATGGTTGAGGGGGTTTGCAGGCAGAGGGCTTATCGGATTCTGGAAGCCCCGTTTAACAAGGGGGTCCCAATATCTCGCCCTCCCCTATGTAAATGAGTACGAGGTACTTAGTACCCCTGCCCATTCACCAAAAAAGTGTCAAAAAGTAGTAAAAACACAGGGACAGCTTTTGGCAATAACTTAAACAAGCCTGCCACATCGCCGGACTCCAAAGTCAACTAAGGCAAACCGCCAAATGCCTGGCTTGCCGCTTGACAGTTCTTAGATAGATAAGGGGTGGAGACACCTGGCAATGTCAGCTGGTGTCACCACAATATTGTGACATCACCAACCAAGCAGGCATTTGGCGGTTTGCCTTAGTTGACTGCAGAGTGTTTTTTTTTCCTTTTTTTAGGTCCGGTGTGCAACGTGATTGACAATGGATTTATATTGGGGAACACTGTTTTTTATTTTTTAATAAAGGAATTGTCAAAAACTGTCTTTGTGTTTGTATTACTTTTTGACAAATTTTTAGTGAATGGATAGGGGTACTATGTACTCCATACTCATTCACATGGGGGGGCAGGATCTGCCCACAGACCCCCACAACCACAGCCCAGGGTTGCCCCAAAAGCACCCACCCCCAATGTTTTTTGTTTTTTTTTAATTATTTTCTTTTTAATATTATTTATGACAAAAAGAAAAACAAAGTTTCATCCACACAGGGCTTATTATAAAAACAAAACACCACCCCCACAAAAACCTATGGATCCCTTTTTCATTAAAAAGCCCCCCTCCCCCACCACACCTCTGAACTGCTTTTGCATTACACAGCCTCCCCCCCCACACCTCTGGACCCTTTTTGCATTACACAACCCCCCCCCCCCCCACACACACACACCTCTGAAGCCTTTTGCATTACACAGCCCTCCACACACCTCTGGACCCATTTTGCATTACACAGGCGGCAGGCCAGCAGGCAGCAGGCCAGCGTTAACCAGCGTTACCTGGCGTTGACCGGCATTGAGCCAGCATTAAGTCAGCGCCAACAGGCATTTTTCAGTTGTCCCCAGCAAATTGTGCATAGTTTAGCCAAAGGAGTATCCCACTCATCCCTTCTCCCATCCAAGTTTTCAATAAATATAAAAACCCAAAGATACTGGACTGGTTATTGTCTCAGTGCTCACACTTGAAGAACCTGCTTAAATGTGCTTAAGGAACCTTTAGGTAGGAACCCTGATTGAGAATGGCTGTACTGAATTCTAACATACAATTATAGTTATACCTATTATGTCTTCTGATTCTGCCGATTATTGATCTGCTAAAAGCGCTGGTAAAAGTTGTTCTGAGTTCTCATCCCATTACAAAGTATCAACAATTACTGAACGGAAATATTCTCTCCACAATATTGAAGGATTTCAATTTGTGATGTAGTTGGGATTCTGAGGCCATACATATGGAGGAGGCTAGTCAACATACTGTATATGTGAACATTTTTTGGTACATGTAATGATTTGAACCTAAAAGAAAAACTTGGCTGCTTATTCAAAAGTGATTGTACAGTCTATTTTGTTTTTTTTATTACAAACATGTTATACTTACCTGCTCTATGCAGTGGTTTTGCACAGAGCAGACCAGATACTCCTCTTCTGGGGTCCCTGGGTGGAGCTCCTGGCCTCTCCCTCGTGTTGAGTGCCCCCACAACAAGCAGCTAGCTATAGGGACACCCGAGCCAAGCTGCAACTCTGTGTATCCATCCATTCCCCTCTCTCTCCTGATTGGCTAACTGAGTTTGATTGACAACAGCGCGAGTCAATGGCGCCACTGCTGTGTTTTAGCCATTCAGGAGAAAGTGTCCCGGATGGCTAAGGCACTCGTGGACATCACTGGATAGAGAGGGAGCTCAGGTAAGTATAAGGGGGAGCTGCTGCACACAGAAGGCTTTTTATCTTAATGCATTGAATACATTAGGATAAAAAAACCTTCAGACTTTACAATCCCTTTAATGGTCATTAAAATCTGATGACCATGGTTCATAGCTAATTCATTGTTACTGTGAATCTGAACCTTATATCCATTTATTGTTCATCATAGAAATTATTATTTTTTTTTTAAATAAAAATAAAAATCATGGTATTTCAACAGACATTAGGACTATATATTGTTCTCTTCAATTATGCTAAAAGTGAATAATGTTATAGTAGCCCTTTTTTGTGCTAGAAACATCTTTATATTCATTCAATTCATTGGCCTCTAATCTAAGCATTTCCTTTGTTTCTAATTGAAGCAAATTTAAATTTATATTCTCATGTCTTGAATTTTTATGAACATATGATCTATATACTGGAAAAATAATCAATTTTTTTGTGGCATCATGCTATGAAGTAAAGTGTCCCCCAATTAGCGGTTACTGACTGCCTGACATTATGCCATATTGATGTTCATAAATGTGTTTCCCTAAAGGTCTGAACATCTTTCCTACAAAGAAAATGCATTACATAATTTGCATCGCAAATAGTATATTCTGATGTCTTACTTCACATCAGATATGAATTACTTGGGCTTTGGAGGTGTTTTAATGAAGTTATCTTCTGTAGCAAGTTTACATTGCATTTTCAGTTATGTTTTCCTTGACTTTTTAACAAGGCGACCCTTTGTAAAAGGCCTCCTAAGCAGAATGTCACCCTATGTACTCCTCCTCCCCTCCTCTGACACATTTGGCACATGACAATTTTTTGAGGGTAGTGGGTACCTAGTTTTGATAGCTACAGACTCCCATTCAGGCAATTTGAGTGTAAGCTGAAAAAAGTAATACTTGTATATGTGAACTGGGCACACAGGTGATAAGACATAGGAGACTGCATTGTCCTTGCAGTGGGACTGTGCTGAAATAGGCACCCAATGCAGTCCCATTGTCAACTGGTGTGTACCAGCTTTAAATATCTAATCCTTGTATGTTATGGGTCTATCTCCATCACACCTTTCAAGCACTCCTTTGAACATAGGCAGACATGGCTGTCTAAGTAGATACAGTGGCAGAGTGAGTGTATGTAGCCACCCCTGGACTGTGTCCCTATGTAGAAAGTTATATATACAGTATATATATATATATATATATATATATATATATGTTGATAGATAGATAGATAGATAGATAGATAGATAGATAGATAGATAGATAGATAGATAGATAGATAGATAGATAGATAGATAGATAGATAGATAGATAGATGGATGGATATTTTTTAGTTTTTTATATGTGCTTTAACCTCTCCTTTAAATTCTTACTTCCTAATTAACCCCTTGACCTCTGGAAGATTTACCCCCCCCCCCCTTCATGACCATTTTTTTGCAATACAGCACTGAGTTGTATTGTATTTTATTCATTTCCCACAAATAGAGCGTTCGTTTGGTGGTACTTGATCACAACTGCGTTTTTTATTTTTTTGCGCTTTAAACAAATAAATCACAACATTTTTGAACAAAAAAAACATATTTTTGATTTTCTGCTATAAAACATATCTAATTAAAAAAAAATTAAATCTAATTTCTTCAAAAATTTAGGCCAATATGTATTCTGCTGCATATATTTAGTAAACAAAATCTCAAAAGGCATATATTAATTGGTTTGCATAAAAGTTATAGCGTCTACAAACTATAGTGTATATACTGAAATTTTTATTTATTTTTATACTGGTAATGGGGACGATCAGTGGCTTATAGTGGGACTGCGATATTGCGGTGGACAATTGGACACCAACTGACACTTGTTGGAACCAGGGACAATAATAGTGATCAGTGCTAAAAATATGCACTGTCACTGTACTAATGACACTGACTGGGAAGGGGTTAAACATATAGGGCGATCAAAGGATTAACGGTGAGCCTAACCAGTGTTTTTGTGTAAACTGTGTGCTGCCTTTACTAAAGGAAGGGATGGATTTTATTCCTTGCTTTGCAGGGACACAAAATCCATCACTTTCCTCCTGTCAGAACAGAGCTCTGCCTTGTTTAAATTGGCAGAGCTCTATCCTGTGTCTCTGACCAACGATCTGTGCATGCCGGCAGGCATCCATTGCCCAGCACCCGCAGATCGATTTCTGCTGTGAGTAATAAAGGCAGAAGCGGCATGCCCCCTAGGCGGGAGTGCAGAATCACGTATATATACATGATTCTTCACAGAACAGACGCCTTGTAGCAGTATCACTGCTAAAGGGAGGTCGGAAAGTGGTTAAAGTCCTCCTCCAAAAAAAATTGCTTTACATACATTAACATTTTGAAACAGCATTGAAAATACTGGAAGATTATACATTTAACAGAAATCAAAAACATTTTTTTTTAGTAGTGGAATCAACATTGGTATTATTTTATTGGACCTGGTACTCATTAAAAAACAGGGTGTGCCAAACCTTATGTCAATTTTACCTTAATTGTAATAATGAAACTTCCCTTAATTACGTGAAAGTGTTGGCATCTAGAGGTATGTACTTCTTTCTGAAGAAAGAGTTCTCGTGGATTTATTGTAAGTATTTTTATGCATCTTAGGTGAGCAAATTTTAGCAAGGCCGTCACCCCGTCCACACATGCCACTGCTCTTTTTCTATGAGAAAAGATTTAGAGAGCTTTGCTAGCCTACAGCAAATAAGCTTAAAGTGACCTTGTCAGCATAGAAAATTAATAAACGGGCAGCACCCTGTTAAATAAGTAGCTTAGTTATCTTTCCAGCATTTATTAAAAAATGTTATTTCGTTCTGGGTGCACCTCCTATCCATCAATTGAAGGTGTGTTAAATATTTCATGACCCACTAGATGCTGCAGTTCCAACTGTCATCCCTAAAACCAAAGCATAGAGGAAATTGATAATGGACTGGAGATTGAATGGGATCTAATTATGAATAAAAGGGTGAGAGAATAGACAACTACTGATGGACCACTTAGTGAGTAAGCATTGTGGATTGACATGTATGGGAGGTAGCATAGCCGAGGTGAAAAAGGCATATCAGGATTTTATTATGGTCAGGATGCCGAAGGGGAGGAAATGCAAGCTGTACAAGAGGTGGAATGAGGGAATCAGAGCAGTGGCAGAGGATAATGCAAAAAGAACTGATTATTCTGGCCAAGGGTGTGAAGAGTCAGAGATGACAATAGCACAGGGAAGGAATAGTGACAGGTGACTATGGTTGGTGGGAAAGGAGGGAAATTCCTTCACTTATGTAATGATTACAGAGCAGATAGTGCTAGTTAGTTATGTTAATTGACGTTGGATTTACATCAAGGGACACTATTTTTTTATTTTTGAATAAAGAACTTTTTTTTAAATTTTTTTGTACTTTATTTTTTGTACACTTTTTTGGTGAATGGGTAGGGGTATGATGTACCCAATACCCATTCACATTGGGGAAGGGGCAGGATCTGAGGCCCCCTTGCTAAAGCACCCCCATGGGGACAAGGTGCTTTGGGGGTACCCCAAAGCATTCTCCCCATGTTGAGGGCAAGCAGCCTGGTATGGTTCAGGGTGGGCACTCGCTTGTCCCTCCCCCATCCTGGCCTGCTAGGCTGCATGCTCGGAAAAGGGTCTGGTATGGATACTGGGGGGAACCCCACGCCATTTTTTTTTTCATTTTGGCATGGAGTTTCCCTTGGTCTGCTTGGCATGGCACTGCTCACGAACTATAAGAGACAGGGACACAAAACTTGGGGAGCACTGAGAGGGGACCCAGGAATACAACATATCTATACATTTTAAAAGTGGGGTATATCCTAAACACTACACTGACTGCACTTAACTAACTCAACACACTATCTACTAACAACCTGCCTAATCTCTATTATAACACACTATACACAGCTGCCATGTAAGCAGCAGCCTTATATAGTGTGGTGCGTGAACTTAGCCCCTGAGCCCTGATTGGCTAAAGGCACCCTGCCTTTGGCCAATCATGGCTCTGACAGGGCATTGTGCTGTGATTGGCCAAAGTATACAGGTCAGGTGCATGTTTGGCCAAACACAGGCACTTAAAGCACTGCAATCATGCAGTGCATTATGGGGCACTCATCAGCGATACAACTTGCGCTGAACGCCCCGGGTGTTTATGTGTTGGGCGAACACATGAACACCCGATGTTCGACTCGAACTTATGTTCGACTCTAACATCCAGCCCATCCCTATTAACCATCACAGTAGGTCTTTTAGGTTCAACAACCTCTTGGTAATCAAAACCGTATTATATACCAGATTGAAAGAATGGGGGGGAAGTACCGCACTTCAGGGGGTATTTATGTGATATATAGTGATGATGAAAAAATGTAGGCTAAATACTTGTGTAATAAATGATAAATAAATAAATTAGCAATAAAAAATGTGTTGTGTCAAAATAAATACTTATATCTTCTAAATACATATAAAAATTCATTCCATGTACCAATAAATATTAAAGTGCTCAAATAAATGCGTACGGTAATATGTAATATTCAATAAAGATAAGACAATAGATATATAAAATGTAAGAATAAACTGCTACTTCAAAATATAAATAAGGTGCTTATGGTGATATTGTGTTCATAGAAAAAATGTGCCAATAAAGTGTTCAGTGCAAATGTAAACCAAGATATACTTTGTAGTGCATTTCACAACGTGAAATCAGGTGCAAAAAAAATATTTTATAAAGTGCTCAAGTGTCCCATCAGAAGAAAGATAAGACGTTGATCTTCCTCTTCCAGGTGTCTCAATAAAAAATTCTTCCACCTTTACACCATGTGATATATGGGGTGCTCTTTGGTGCTCCTCATCTATGGGTGTGCTAAATGCTCACCTCGGCAGGTGTGCTGGGCAAGAGGATGACGCCGTGAGGAGGCTCACAACAGAGGTCCGACCCCCGTAAGCAGGCATCCGCCCATAGCAGCGAGCAGCGGCATCCTCCCCCTTCAGACGCCGGAAGCGAGCGCACGAGGCCGCAACAGATACCTCCGAGTGCGGCAGCACTTGAGACCGGTGCGGACTCCAGAGAGGGAGCAACAGGGCGGCGCCAAGACTCCACCATACAGGGACCCGGACCCGGGGAGGACAGAGCAACGCCAGGACTCCCGCATATTGGGACATAGACCCGGGGAGAACAGAGTGACGCTGAGACACCCGAACATAGGGACCGGGACCCGGGGAGGACAGAACCACGCCGAGACTCCTGAAACATAGGGCCTCAGCCCGGTCCCAAGAAATATACCTATTAAACAGGACGGATCTCCCTGCACCCATACCAGCGTGGAGGAGGCGGAAAACAGCCAGCTGACATTGCGGGAGTACAGGGATTGTAGCTGAGCGCGGAGAAAGTGCAGGAACGGCCCTGGTGAGTGCAGAGACTGTCTGACCTGTGGTTACATTCGGGGGGGCTGAGTACTACGTTATCCTGGGGGGATAGAGACTGTGGGACAGAAACACGGATACACCTAATTAGATGCTGGTGGGCTAGAGGTGAAGAAGTTTCAACGCCAATTAGCAGCTAAGTCCCCATCCCCCATACCCCCCATGCAGAAAAATGAATCCCAGAATATAAGAAGATCAGGAAGGAGAGCGGACATCTCTGCATATTTTCTTAGGGGTGCACAAAGTGGGAGAGTGGAGGAACAGTCTAGAATGGCTCCAATAAGACCAGGGGCATCTGGAAATACAGGAGTAAAGAAGGACAGTAAAAGCAGTAATAATAGCAAAGAGACACAAGCCCAGCAAATGGAGGACATACTGGAGCAGACTGTTACTCCAAGTGATGAGCATTTAACCTCACAAGACTCCCCCCAGCAAAGTACGCCCGCACAGACTCTGGAATGGAAGGAGCTACTCGCCATTATGCCCACAAAACAAGATCTGACAACTATTGCAGCCTCCATAGTAAGCTCACTCACCATTGAAATTAACTCCTTGAAGGGCCAAATGCAGATAATGGATAGTAGAATAGAGGGGGTTGAAAAAGAGCAGACCCAGATTGCAGAGAAAGTTGAAAGTATAGAGGCGCACCAGAAATTACTATCCAAACAGCTAATTATGATCCAGTTGCAGCAAGACGACGGAGAGAATAGGAATCGACGCAATAATATACGTCTTAGGGGGCTACCTGAGATGATAAAAGGGCCGGAACTGTCAGTCAAGATAACTGGTATTTTCAATGGACTTCTGGATAGACCTCAATTGGAGCCAATCGAGATAGACAGGGTCCATAGAGTAAGGGCCCCGCGGAGTATGGGGGAAGGCTATCCACGAGATGTCCTAGCTAGGATCCATTTCTTTGCACTCAAAGAAAAAATAATGAGGAAAGCATGGGATAGGGGCCCCTTTAAATATGAAGGTTCTATGATTCGTCTCTTACCAGATTTATCAAGGAATACTCTCAGAATGTGTGCAGTAGTTAAACCTTTACTGGAAGAAATTCAGAAAGCGGGGGCTACCTATCACTGGGGCCACCCTTTCCATCTTAAGGTCACGAAAGGGGAACTGTTCTTTACGTTACGTTGGCCTGATCAACTACCGGGACTGTTTTCTTTTTTGGGGTCACAGCCGGTGCAAGTTCCTGACTGGCTAGACACCCAAGTGATTAAGAGAGGCCCAGGAATTACTTTACAGGAACAGTGACTTGATTACAGTTGGATGATGCCATGCAGTAATGTTCTTATCTCTTGCGATTTTCTATTTGCTTAGCTTTCTGGCTTTTTCTCTCAGGGGGCTGTGATCAGAGAGGGCGAGGGAAGACTCTGAACTCAGGAGTAAGGGAGGAATCCTGACTGCTGCTTTTTTTCTTTTTTTTCTCTTTTTCAATTCCTTATTATTTGAGTAGTATAAGGGTCTCTAACGGAGGAGTCATAATTTTTTCCTTTTGGTATAAGTATGGAGTGAGCTTAGCCCTGGTTGAGAGAGAAAAGGCTTAGAGAGCAATGAATTAACAGGAGAGAGATTAAACAGTCTTAGTAAGTTGAGCAGGGGGCTTAGAATAGGAGGTGAGGAGAATATGTGTGGCAGTGAGCAATAGGAGGGAGGAATAATGGTAGGAGGATGGTTAGATATTAAGTACCGGGAGGGCTTTGGGGGGCAAGATAAGGACAGCCTCTTAAATATGAGCAAGTTCAGGGACATTGATAGATTGAAACATGTATGGAGGCAGATCGGTAGGGAATAATATATGGGGACCCCCAAGGCATCTCTGGGGGAAAAAAAAAAAGGGGGCGGATGCCCCGGGTGCACGGACCTGTTGAGATTGATGTGTTTACCTTTTTGTGTTCTTATCTGTTGTTTTTTTTTTTTGTTAGTGTGTAAACACATAAAGAGAAACAGCTACTTTTGTCAATTGATTTGGTCCTCCTCACGGTGCGAATCCTTGGATCGCACACCCAAATAGGTTGCGTCCTGGTACGCATGGTCAAAAGTTGACCACATAGGATCCCGACTTACTGGCATATCCACGGGGAGGGGGGGAAGGGAGGGTAAATTGGTGCTTGGGGGGGGGGTTTCTTCTCCGTGGAGCGTTCGCGGACTCACGGCACCTCTTCTAGTGTGAGGGGGACGATAGTGGGAGGGAGGGGGGGGGCGGGAGTACGTATAACCAAGGGAATAAAATTCGGGGGCAGTATCCGGGGATAAAAATGCAGAAAATTAAAATCACTTCGCTTAATGTTAGGGGATTGTCTACACCCGAAAAACGAGTACGTTTGCTGGCGGACATGAGACGAAATCGGACACAAATACTTTTCTGCCAGGAAACGTACTTTAAAAAGGAAGCAACCCCAAAACTACAGAATAAAGATTTCCCTTGGTCATATCACGCCCCCACCCCCATCCCTAAGTCGAAGGGGGTGAGCATTATTGTAGCTAAAGAGATACCATGGACATTTTTGGAAACACATATTGACCCACAGGGAAGATACCTGATGGTCAAGGGCAAGATAGGGGAAAAGACGATTACCTTGATAAATGTGTACTTCCCTAATCATAATCAAATTTCCTTCTTAATGCTTATTACACCAATTTTGCTAGATTTCCAAGAAGGGATGGTAATTATGGGCGGAGACTTCAATTATGCCCCAGAGCCAATAATAGACACCTCCCAAGGAACATCACATCTCTCATATGCTAGATTAAAAAAACTTAGTAGGGAAATCACACTCCTCAATCTAGTCGACCCATGGCGTATTATGCATCCTAATGAAAAGAACTATACGTACTTTTCAACGGTGCATAATAGATATTCTAGAATAGACCGCATTTTAATATCCCGTGGAGACTTACACAAAGTGGTAGCCACACAGTTTGGATCTTTCTCCATGTCGGATCACTCTCCAATCCATATCACAATTGACTTTGATGAAGGACCTATAAAATTACCGTCATGGAGATTGAACGAATCGTTATTACAAGGACTAGAAACAAAAACAGAGATAGAGGCAGAACTGAGGAGGTATTTCCAGGAAAATCAAACACCACAAGTGACACCATCAAGCATATGGGAGGCACATAAATGTGTAATTAGGGGAGTGATGATCAAAATGGGAGCAAAACGGAAACGAGAAAAGGAAGAGAAGATTTCTGAGTTGCTGACACAGATTTTTTGAGTGCCAGCCATAAAAAATCAGTGGCGATGGAACATCTGACCGCGGCCAGGGAAAAACTGAATGAGTTACTCTATGAGAAGGCTATTCGAACAATAGTGTCACAAAAAAGGCATTATTACGAATACTCTGACAAACCGGGCACTATGTTGGCTAGAGCATTAAGGGGACCCCAGAAAAGGACGGTAATAGCACAAATACATACGAGAGGGGGACAGATGAAACACGGACCATCAGAAATAGCGGAAGAATTTAGCAGATTCTATCAAGAGTTATATGACATCGCCTCATCGGAGTCAGCTGGTGGGGGGGAGGCTGGCTTCGATGAGGCGATTAAATATATCAGATCTACAGATATGCCCACCCTGAAGGAAGATCAAATCTCAGCATTAGAGGGGAAAATAACAGAGGAAGAGTTAAAAACAGCAATATCGCAAGTAAAACCGCACAAAGCACCAGGCCCAGACGGTTTGACACTGATATATTACCAGAAATTTTATGCAAGCCTAAAGACCCCTTTATTAGAACATCTGAATTATATTGGGGAGGGAGGGAAAGTACCACTGGATTCATTGCGAGCATACATTACATTGATTCATAAAGAGGGGAAGGACCCAGCGGTGTGCGGGAGTTACCGCCCAATATCTTTACTGAACTTAGACACGAAACTGTTTTCCAAAATATTGGCTAATCGAATTCTACCGTACATACCACAACTAATACATTACGACCAGGTCGGCTTCGTCCCCACAAGAGAGGCAAGAGATACCTCCACTCGAACAATCGATGTGATAGATGGTATGCGAACGCGGAGAATCCCGACGATGCTCCTTTCAGTTGATGCTGAAAAAGCGTTTGACAGGGTGGCATGGAATTTTATCCGAGCCACCCTGTCACACCTTGGCCTGGGAACATGGATGATGACATCTATTTTGTCATTGTATTCTAATCCCACGGCGGCGGTGAGAGTGAATGGCTGGTGCTCGAATTTTTTTCATATAAAAAACGGTACCAGACAAGGTTGCCCGTTATCGCCACTGATTTTTATATTAGCTCTAGAACCCTTTTATGTAAGATCCGCCAAAATGCTGAAATAGAAGGAGCACAAATGGGTAGGGGACAGCATAAAGTGGCGGCCTATGCAGATGATCTTCTGTTCTATATAACAAATCCTGACAGAACACTCCCACTGATACTAGAGGCGATTCGAGAGTATGGTGAGGTCTCGTATTTTAAAATGAATATGTCTAAATCGGAGGCACTGAACATGTCAATACCAGGGAACAAGTGGAATCAAATGAGAGCCTCTTTTCCATTCCAGTGGAAGAACAAAGCAATAGTATGCTTAGGGATTCATATCACAGCAGATCCTAGTGACCTATTCGAGACAAATTTTATCCCATTGATAAAATCCATTAAAGCCGATCTACAAAAATGGCAGACACTAGTTTTGTCTTGGTTTGGGAGGTGTAGCGTAGTAAAAATGAACATTTTACCAAGACTATTGTATATGATACAGGCTATTCCGATAGCAATCCCAATGACGTTTTTCACACAGACTAAGGCAGTATTGAGGGCATTTGTATGGGCTAGAAAATCCCCACGAATTGGCATACAGACCTTAACATTACCGAAGGTGAGAGGAGGTGTGGGTTTATCAGACCTAATGTGTTATTATAGGGCTGCACATTTAATGCAAGTGTTAGACTGGCACTGCAACGGGGAACATAAGCAGTGGGTGCAAGTAGAAAAGGAGATCATGAGCTCTACAACCATCTTAGCTACATGGAAGCCTATACCGAAAGATGATAAGATACATCTACATCCGACGATCGGGGCGACATTAAGTGAAATGAATAAAGTACAGAAACATAGTTTAGTGGCACCAGCAATATCACCGATGACACCCCTGGCAGGTAATGCCAACTTTCCCCCAGGGAGTTCTAACGCTAAAATTATAGGATTAATCAAGAGGGGCAGGGTCAGACTATGTGATATCTGGACCCAGAGAGATCCTCCGACGATAACAGAAATGTTATCTTGGCCAGAAGGAAACTTAGACACGTTCAGTGCTTACCAGATTAGACACTATTTAAAACAAATACAGAGGATGGGATTTACTCCACGTCCCCTAACTCCATTTGAGACCCTATGCAGGGAAGGGGTTAGAATACCACATGCTTTATCCTATCTGTACGTGCTCTTGGGGACATCGCAGGAGGAAAGACCACTTAAATTTATACAAAACTGGGAAAGAGAGCTGGAGATACCCCTAAATCAGCAACAGGTAAATAAAATTCTAAGACTGACACATAAAACATCGATATCAAGCAGATACCAAGAGATTAATTACAAAATTTTGACCAGATGGTACCGAGTACCAGCTAAACTACACAAAATTGATAGAAAACATCAGGATAGATGCTGGAGATGTGGAGAGGAAGGCGGAACGATGCTACACATTTTTTGGACGTGTGCATCGATGGGGGGTTTCTGGGACGAGGTAGCTCGCTTTACCGAGAATTTAACGTTGACTAAGATACGGGAGGATCCCGTGCTATGCTTACTACATGGCACGAGGAGCTCGGTCAAGAAATACAGGAACTCCTTATTGATGCACCTCCTGAATGCAGCAAAAGCTTGTATACCGGCTTTATGGAGGCAAACACACCCACCTACAGTGCAGTTATGGTTTACCAAAATTAGGGAAATATACAGGATGGAAAAGCTAACAGCAGCTCGTTTATGCATGGAGGAGCGATTTAGGGTAAGATGGCAGGCATGGTCCCAATTTACATGTTCGGAGGATTACCTAAGATTGATAAGTTAGAGGGGATGTCGTGAGGAAGGGACGCTCGAGGAGATGGGATAGGAGATAAAGACAAGGAGGGAGGGGGGAGGGTAGGGGGGTGGGTGGGGGGATGGGAGCTCTTTGGGGGGGGGGGGGTTTGCCCCCTTTTATTTTTTTATTTTTTTTTTTTTTGGTTTTTAATGTTTGCTTGTGTCTTTCCCAGACACCCCTCTTCGCGGTGAGCCAGTGGAGGGATCTTTAGGAGGCCTGACGAGTAACGTCAGGAGGGATAGTATGTAATGTATATAAGATGCATATAATGTAATAATGTGTTGGTATGTCTTGGAGGAAGCTAAGTATTGGTGTTGTGATATGGAACACGGTTCCTCCCCCCAATGTAAAAGGTTAAGGGGGGGTGGGAGGGGGGTTTCACAGGGATATATTTTTATAAATTTTTCTTTTTTTTTTTTTTTTCTTCTTCACTTTCCCTTCTCTGAATGAGAAGAGGGGTCATACATTGTTCACTTATACTCCCTTATGAGGAAGTCTTACAGGATGGAACACGATAGGAGTGGGACCCCCCCCCCCCCCTTGTGCTCGGGGAGCATAGGGGGGGGAAGAGCACGAATATACGGGTATCCTTCCCTCAATAAAATATATATATATATTTTTTTGTTTTGCACCTAGAGTGCGATCACGAGGTTTGACAAGTTTGGCACGGTTTGGGGTGTGGAAAACATAGGGAACACTCTCATGTTTCCTTTGTGTTATGTTTGGAGGAATTTCTACACTGAGGGTGGGGTGTGGTTTTGGGGAGGGATACGAGTGTGGATATATACATTTGTTTTTTTTTTTTTTTTGTTTGTTTTTTTCGGCACCTTGAGTGCGGTCACGAAGGTAGACAAGTATGTCACGGTTGGGGGAAATATATGAACATGTTTCTTGCTTTATGTCTCCTCTGAGCTTTGTCTGGAGGAATTCTTACACTGAGGGGGGGGGGTTTCTCTAGATATAATAGGTGGGATAAATGGGGGGGAGGGGCCAGGAGTGTGTTTTGGATTGTGAATGTATGTCTGTAAGTAATAATATGTAATGTATTGAAAATAATAAAAACTTTTGAATTATAAAAAAAAAAAAAAATGCTCACCTCAAGCTTTCAGATAATGCGCCTTTAGATCTCCATAATATCTGGTCTCTCCTCCTCTCCTTCTTATTGTGTGTATGGTGGGGGAATGATGGTATGCTTCATCTTATCAGGGTCAAGTTGGGGGCCCTCAGAAATTCCCTTGAATCTCGAAATAAGGGGCCTATCACGTACCTGGTGTGGAGGCCAATGGAGAGAGGGCTTCCCTAGCGGCTAAGTTCCAGATTCCCCTGAAGGTGAGAACCGGAGGAGTCAGGCTCAAAGTAGCACAGGTCGCCTGTGATGTTGATTGCAGAAGAACACAGAAAGGTTTCTGATGTGTGAAGTAGTGGCTGCAGCCAGGTGGCGCCTGTGAGAGGTGGCAGGTCTGTGTTTGCACTAAGGCAATAGGAAGTCAGTTCAAGCCAGAGTTCAGAGCCGGGAGGATATCAGAGCAGGCAAGGTCAAATAGGGAAGCCGAGATCAGACACAGGTAACAGGAGAGAATATCCAAAGACAAGCCGAGTTCGGGTCAGGAGACAAGCAGAATAGTAAGGACAAGCCAGGTCGGTAACAGAGAACTTTCAGGAACAAGGATCACAGGAACACGGTACAAGCTGAAGATCAATCAGCAACTTCAATTGCTGGCACACTTCCTTATAAAGGCCCATGTGATGTGCTGGCTGAGATGCTGGGTCCTAGAGCCCTTCTCCTGCCATTGGTGTCCTGACTGATGCTGGGTCCGAGAGACCCTCTTCTACCACTGGAGCCCTGACAGTGCCCCCCCCCCCCGACGGGCAGCCTCCGGATGCCCATTTGGGGAATTTTCTCCTGGTGTTTGGCCCGAAAATCTCGGAGGAGTCTAGGGGCATGTAAATTGGCTTTGGGTTCCCAGGAGCTTTCTTCGGGTGGATACCCCTTCCATCTAATTAGGTATTGGATCTGCCTACCTCGTTTCCTGCAATCCAGAACTGACTCTACTTCATACTCAGTCTCTTCTCCAACAGTTACTGGTGGTGGAGGTGGTTCCACTCTTCCTGGGAATGGGTCAGGAATGGCTGGCTTGAGAAGAGAAACATGAAAGACCGGGTGGATCCTGTAAGAGTCAGGCAGGGAAAGCTCAAATGCCACTGGGTTTATCTCACGTTTGATTTGAAAAGGACCGATATATCTTGGTCCCAACTTCCTTGACAGGCACGGAAGCTTTAGGTTCACAGTTGACAGCCATACCTTGTCTACTACTTTAAGGGGAGGATTGCCTCTTCGTTTCCTGTCAAAAAACCTCTTGTAGTCTGTCTGAGCCTTTTGTATACAGTCTTGAAGGGTTTGGTAGTTGTTCTGTATAAAGGTAAGCCTGTCTTGCACTGCTGGTACTGCTGATTCGTACATTGTTGCTGGCAGGGTGGAAGGGTGAAATCCGTAATTGGCCCAGAATGGAGATTGGTTGGTTGCTGAATGTAAAGAGTTGTTGTAGGCAAATTCTGCCAGTGGGAGCAGGGATGCCCAGTCATCTTGAGAGAATGCAGAGAAACAGCGCAAATATTGCTCCAGTGTCTGATTTGTGCATTCCGTCTGTCCGTTGCTTTGAGGATGGTAGGTGGATGAGAGGCAAAGTTCCACTTGTAGTGTATTACAGAGGGCTCTCCAAAACCTGGAGGTAAACTGTACCCCTCGATCCGAAACTATGTTACTGGGTAAGCCGTGGAGTCTGATTCTCCTTGATAAAAATGTGGGCAGTTTCTGTGCAGAAGGAGTACCAACCATGGGCAGAAAATGAGCCATTTTGGACAGACGATCTACCACTACCAAAATGGTAGTAAACCCTTCAGAGGGAGGTAGGTCAACGATAAAATCCACGGAGATCATCTCCCAGGGACGGTTAGGAATGGGCAGGGGCCTTAATAACCCCCAGGCTTTAGTTTTGATGCCCTTGCTGTGTAGACACACTGTACATGAGTTAACATAGGCCCTACAGTCCCAGCTGAGGTTAGGCCACCAGAAGGCCCGTTGGATGAGCTCACAAGTTTTACGAGCCCCAAAGTGTCCGGCTAGTTGGTGGTCATGAAATGTCTTGAGGACCTGAGGCCTTGCCTCCAGAGGTATAAAGACCTTATCTTGGTGCCACAGCAATCCATCCTTCTTTTATAGTGAAGGGTGTTCAGATTCACGACATGATGCGGAAGCCTGCCTGATGGAGGATTCCAGACTAGGCTGAATTAGCAAAAAATTTTGGGCAGAAAGAATGGTACTGGGAGGAGCAGCTTCAGAAGATTCAGGGAACATCCGAGACAGGGCATCTGCCTTCCCGTTCTTGGATCCTGGTCAGTATGTCAAATGAAAATTAAACCTGGAGAAAAACAAGGCCCATCTAGCCTGACGAGGTCTTAGGCATTTTGCGGATCTCAGGTACTCCAAGTTCTTGTGATCAGTAAAAATCATGATTGGGCGACTAGCCCCCTCCAACAGGTACATCCACTCCTCAAAGGCTACTTTAATTGCCAGGAGCTCCCTATCACCCACATCATAATTCCTTTCGGCTTGGGTTAGTCTCTTGGAACATAAAGCTACCGGGTGAAGCAAAGCCTTTGGGCCCTGACGTTGAGAAAGCACTGCTCCTGTTGCTACTTCGGAGGCATCTACCTCTAGTACGAAAGGAAGTGCTGGGTATGGGTGCTGTAGCACAGGGGCAGAGGTAAATAGGGCTTTCAACTGTTCAAAGGCTGCTTGGGATTCTTGATTCCAAAGAAAGCGTGTATGTGAGCGAGTAAGCTGAGTAATCGGGGCAACGATATTTGAGAAACCCTTGATAAATTTCCGATAGAAGTTAGCAAATCCTATGAATCTTTGGACTCCCTTCTTGTCTGAGGGCGCAGGCCATTCCATAATTGCTGAGACCTTCTGAGGATCCATGGAAATTCCCTCGGTAGAGATTATGAGTCCCAAGAACTGAATAGACTGTCTCTCAAACTCACATTTTTCTGCTTTGGAGTATAAGCAATGAGTTCTTAGGGTATTTAACACCTTTTTGACATGGTCCCGATGGAGCTCGAGTGAGGCAGAAAAGATTAGTATGTCATCCAGGTAGACCATGAGAAAAAGGTCAAGGTACTCTCTGAATATGTTGTTCACAAAGTGCTGGAACGTTGCAGGAGCGTTACAAAGCCCGAAGGGCATCTCGAGATATTAAAAATGACCGAATCTCGTTCGGAAGACGGTCTTCCATTTGTCCCCTTCCCTTATGCAGACTAAGTTGTAGGCCCCTCTCAAGTCCAACTTCATGAACACCCGAGCTGCTCGGAACCTCTGAAATAATTCTGGAACAAGGGGAAGTTGGTACCTATTCTTGATAGTGATCTTGTTAAGCTCCCTGTAGTCAACGCACGGTCTGAGGGAGTGATCCTTTTTCTCGACAAAGAAGATACCTGCTCCGGCCGGCGAGGAAGATGGATGGATGAATCCCTTGGCTAAGTTTTCATCAATGTACTGTCTGAGGGCTTCCAGCTCAGTTTCAGACAGTGGAAAGATGCGCCCAAAGGGTATCTCTGCTCCAGGAAGTAATTTGATTGGACAATCATAGCATCGGTGTGGGGGTAGAGTATCGGCTTTTCTTTTGTCAAATACATCAAGGAAGTTGTGATAAACTGGTGGGACGGCAAGACTGGTATCTGTTGAGGGCTGGATGGACAAACATGCAGGAGGAGCGGCATGCATGGAGATGCCACAGTGTTGTTGACAGTAACTAGATGAGTCAATTTGTGGATTATGGGCCCGTAACCAGGGTATTCCTAGGATGACTGGGAATATGGGAGACCTGATGACATCGAACCGGAGGAGTTCTTGATGACCTGTATCTGTGGTTGCTGAGATAGGAAGGGTCTCTTGGGTAACAAGTCCTGAGCTGGGAGTAGTGCCATCTGCTAGGTGTATATCAAGTCTTTGCTTTTTAGGTTTGAGAGGGATATGCAAGTCTTTCGCAAGATTAATGTCTATAAAGCAGCTGCAGGCCCCAGAGTCAACGATTGCTCGCAGGTTGATTCCCTTTCCAGCCACCTGCCCAAGAAATGGGAAGAACCATGTGCGAGGATTGAGTCCCAGACAACTGGAGATAAGAAGAGGATGGTTGATGGGGCTTACTTGGTCGGATGGGACAATTGCGCAGGAAATGGCAAGTGGATCCGCAATACAGACAGAGATTGTTCTGTCGTCTGCGCTCCTTTTCTTCAGGAGTCAGAGCGGGTCGGAGTAGACCGATCTGCATGGGTTCCACATCAGATGAACCAGAAGGATGAGAAACCGGGGCAGAAATGGTAGAACCTGGGACCCTTGGTAGCACCCAAGTGGGCCAGAAACTCTGGGTACGTTCGGAGCGTTGCTCCCATAGGCATCTGTCCAACTGGATGGAGACTTGAATGAGATTCTCAAGAGAGGTAGGAGCCTCGATCCGGGTCAATTCATCCTTAAGGGTCTCAGCTAAGCCTAAACGGAACTGGTACTTTAAAGCAGCGGCATTCCATCCGGTATCAGCTGACCACTTACGGAACTCCACAATGTAGTCTTCCACAGGTCGCCAGCCCTGTACAAGAGTATGAAGGGCAGTCTCAGCGGTGGCAGTTCTCTGTGGGTCATCGTAAAGGACAGCCATGGCCTCAAAAAATGTGGAAGTCGCTGTAGTAGTAAGAGCGCGCGTGCGTTCTTCAAGCTGGAAGTATCCTCCTTGCAAATTCTTGATGGCTTGTGTAAGTGTGGTCATCTGCTGACAGAGAGCTTCCATCGCCGCAGCACCTCTCTCGGCCTCAGACATATGGCTGATTGATACTATCACGTACCTGGTGTGGAGGCCAATGGAGAGAGGGCTTCCCTTGCGGCTAAGTTCCAGACTCCCCTGAAGGTGAGAACAGGAGGAGTCAGGCTCAAAGTAGCACAGGTCGCCTGTGATGTTGATTGCAGAAGAACTCAGAAAGGTTTCTGATGTGCGAAGTAGTGGCTGCAGCCAAGTGGGGCCTGTGAGAGGTGGCAGGTCTGTGTTTGCACTAAGGCAATAGGAAGTCAGTTCAAGGCAGAGTTCAGACCCGGGAGGATACCAGAGCAGGCAAGGTCAAATAGGGAAGCCGAGATCAGACACAGGTAACAGAAGAGAATATCCAAAGACAAGCCGAGTTCGGGTCAGGAGACAAACAGAATAGTAAGGACAAGCCGGGTCGGTAACAGAGAACTTTCAGGAACAAGGATCACAGGAACACGGTACAAGCTGAAGATCAATCAGCAACTTCAATCACTGGCACACTTCCTTATAAAGGCCCATGTGATGTGCTGGCTGAGATGCTGGGTCCTAGAGCCCTTCTCCTGCCATTGGTGTCCTGACTGATGCTGGGTCCTAGAGACCCTCTTCTACCACTGGAGCCCTGACAGGGCCAATATAGTGCAGTATTTCCGATACAACACATTTATTCAAATAAGAGCATAACAACTCACATAGAAACTGTCGTTCTGAGCGGTTAATGATCAGTTGCAGGACTCACTTCCGCATTCCGTACGTCACTTCTGGTGCTATGCCCTACAAGTTACGTCACGATCCACTGAAGAAGTCACGTGAGCGATCGTGGACGTAACGCATAGGGCATAGCACCGGAAGTGACGTACGGAACGCGGAAGTGAGTCCCACAACTGATCATATGACCACCAAAAGAAAGCTTTGTTTGTGGGAAAAAAAGGAAGTCAATTTCATTTGGGTACAGCGTCGCACGGCCGAGCAATTGTCCGTTAAAATCATGCAGTGCCGAATCGCAAAATAGGGCCTGGTCAGGAAGGGGGTAAAATCTTACGCGGCTTAAGTGGTTAAAAAAAGTAACGCTTCAGCAGCAGCAGATTCTCCCTCTTAACTGTGTGAGAAAAGCATGGGATTATGGGTAAACTTTATACCCATAAACCTATGTTTTTTCCTTGTAGTTAGGAGGGCTGGGCTGGAAGGGAGCATTTGTCTTTTAAACACATGCCCCCTTCTATGACACTGCAGTGAGAAGAGAGCCTCCACTGCAGCATTTTTATTGGACAGCTTGGGCCAATGGTACTTTACCATTGGTCAAAGGCTCGAAGCTGTCCATTGAGCTCAGTGCCTCTGACAAGAAATCAGAGGCACTGTGAGCTCATCCTCCCAGTCTGCTGCAAACTACTTCTAACAGGCTGCGCAAGGAGCCCTGTATCTCTGGAACCATAGGTGCTAGGATACCCAGGCCTAGGACTTAAGGTACCTACCCCCCAAAATTTGGGGTCTCTGTGACCCCAGGTTGCCGAGCTATAACCCTTAAAGTTTAATCATTTTTTGTTTTTTTGTTTTGTTTTATTGTTATGGCAGGTGAGGCTCTGCCTCCCCTGACTACACGTCCCTGATGAGTAGGTAACATGGGCTGGATGAAGTCATTTACCCCAATCTCAGCATTGTTGCTATAGGTAACAGCAGCCGTCTCCTGCTTTGGGGAACCCTGTTTAGGAATGTATGGGGCTTGTCCAGATGGTAACAAACCCTCCAACCACAGAATCCTGTCTTTCATCTCAGCAAACATTGCTTTCTTTTTACTTTTTTGACTGCCCCATCCTTGCAGTCATGTGCATAGCCACTTGTAACACAGTTCACAGCAGAACTTTTTCTTTTCCTTTCACAGATACGCAATGACTTTTGCCTGGCTGAACTTCCACACACAGCAAACAGTTCCTGACATTAACTCACCATTGGAGCAAAGACCTATATTCCGCCATCAGTTTGCCCGCATCTGTCTCCACCAATTGTGGCCTGGGGTAGTTAGCACGATAGGAGCTGACCTGACTCCTGGAACAGAGACCTTTTGTCTCTTGGCTTCTGGCTGGACCTTCTGACCCCTCAATGAGACCTTTTGTCTCCCACACTGGAGGCTGTCTCCAAACCAGGAGCTCCGAGCTATCCTCAGTATATAATAAATAGTTATATCAGTATATAATATTATAGTATATAATATAATGACACTGAACACCCATGTACTGGGCCAGGTTGCAGGTGTCTAGCAAAACCCAGACACAGGATTGACTGTTTTGATCCATAGCTACAGAATCCAGAGAAATAGACACAGCCCTTCTCCGCCCAGAAACACTAGTCTGGAACTTCCCATTTACCTTAAATGCAAAACTCGTGTCACATTTTCCTATCTTCTCACAGTGACAGAGCCTTGTCCTGCCACAAGATTTATATTGAACTGGTGGACACAGTTGTTAATGATAAGGTTATGAGTTTAATGTAGCATGGCACAGGTGATGTTTTAATATAATTATTTATTTTGCACATAAGTTTCTCTATGTCTATCTAATCTATTTATCTTACACATAAGTTGCTGTTGTATTATGCATAATAGAAATTGTTTTTTCATTGACATAGCACTGCAAAACTCTGTGGAGTTGATTTACTAAAACTGAGTGCGAAATTTGGTGCAGCTCTGCATAGAAACCAATCAGCTTCCAGGTTCCTTTGTCAAAGCTTATTGAACAAGCTGAAGTTAGAAGTTTTTTGCTACCATGCACAGATGCCCCCGATTTTGCACTCTCCAGTTTTTGTAAAATAACCCCTATATATATGACTATAGATTATAAGCTTACCATTTGTGCATTAGAACAAGGAATAATTAAGGTGGAATTTTGCATCTAATATTTTACATTGAAAGGAAAGCGGTACCCTACATATTATGTAATATACACATACATATATACATATTATGTGTCATCACCCATTTTTCCAGTTAGTATTATAAAATAGATCAGTGTTTCTCAACCTTTTTTCAGTCAAGGCACCCTTTAAAAATGATGGACAGTCTTGAGGCACCCCATTCTAAAATACACACAAGTCCAAGTCGGACACCCAAAGTTAGAGTTGATTTCCTTTTCCAAAGCAAATATACTTTTGCAAACTGCTACTGACTAGTATTTCAATGTTTTTCTTCTCTCTGTTTTTCTCCATCACTCAATCTATTGTCATACCAACGCAGATGGAGAGGGGCAGGGGAGGGTCAAACAAGGATGCTATGCAGGGGACTGACATTCTCCTTATCAACTGATGATGCCTTTGGTCATTAGGATGCCAGCAGCTAGAAGGTTGTAATGGTGCACAATGAAAACCTGTGGCTTTGTGTAACTAAAAAGGCAACCTTCATCCATACGCCGGCTTGTGTTCAGTTTTTTGCCAAGGCACCCCTGTAGAAGCCTCAAGGCACCCCAGGGTGCCTGGGCACACAGGTTGAAAAAGGCTGAAATAGATTATTATAAAATTGATGAGTCATTTTTCTTGGCTGTAAAGTAGAAATAGCTAAAGATAAATATCTCTCTGAAAATGCTGGGCAGGGATATATCTGTCCATATTAAAAATATGTGGCCTGTCACAATACTCATACTGCAAGAAATAGATCTAAAAAGAACTGCCTTCAATCCATGGAAGGTTTTTATTATTTCCCTGTAAGAGTTCAAAAACAACCATGGAAACCGATCATTGTTTCTAATTAGCAGGCCATTCATTTCTAACCTTACACTTGTTTACTTTATGTATAAGCATTGGGATATTAAATTAAAGTCAAGTTTTAGTTTTATTTTAAAAACAGTAGACCATTATTCAGAAGTATTAAAATTGCAGCTCTTGATACAATACCCACCATCTCACCGGCACTGCCGTCTGTAGACTCAACACTCTGTGTGCCTGTCCTTTACATGTTGAATCCACTTTTTAAGACTACAGGGTGTTACCGCATGAGGGGGGGAGCATGAAAGCCCGGGGTTGGACAGGGAAACCCCACCGAAGCCTAGACTTAGTGCTCCTACCCCGGTTTCCGCTGACGAAGGGGACACATGACAGGGTTATACCCTTCACAATTGAATTCCGCATGTCCCGGCATTTCCTTCCCTGTCTTCTTTTTTGTTTTTCTGGTCTGCGGTTGGGATGTTATCACGTGGCTGTTGTATTGTTTCCTGTTACTATCCTAACTGTATGCCACGCCTTAAGTTTACAAGGTTTCAAGGCTTTATTCTCCATGCCTTATATACACCTGCAATGTTCTTGTATTTTGTAATGTGCCTTATTTCAATAAAACGTTTTGACAAAAAAAAAAAAAAAAACCTCAAAAAAAAAAAATAATGAAAGCCCGGGGTCTACGGGTGGAGGCTGGAAAATCACTTTACACACTCACTTTGACAAACAATACATCTTTGCTAGCAAGTGTACATTGAAATTCCGAGTGCACATCTACCTAGAAATCCTATGCATTTCCTCTGCATATCCTTTGCACTTGGTTTCAGATTCACATGCCCTATCCCAGTGTGTTTTTTACTGTATCAGCTATTTTATCTTCCTATTGGCTTTCCTGATCTTCTCCAGCCAGATGTTTCTACACCTCCTCCCTCTTTCACAGAAGCCCTGGAGAGCAGAGTCCGATCACAAAAAGCAACAGGGCGGCATACATGCATTATTAAAGATCTCTTCCTCACAGAAAGGAAACCTAAGCAGCAGGAAAGAATGCCTACACTGAAGGGGTCTGTTGCTTAATACATTTATTTACGAGGCTGTTTTGAGTAACACATGGAATTCAATTATTTAACCAATATAAGAAGCTTTTTAAATACATTTAAAGATATTGACACTGCACCTTTTGAGTAAAAAAAGAAATTCCTTTGTAAGTTTGCAAAAAAATCATTTTGAAATGAAAATAGCTTGAAAGGAATTGTTTAAATTAGTAATTGTGTTAATGTGCTACAACAGCCATTAACCGCAGAGGCCTAAAATATTAGAGGGTTAAAAAATTGATTGTACTGTAATTTAGATTTACTAGATTATATATTTATTTATTTACTTATTCAGTACAGGAAAGGTAATAGAATCTGAGTGTTACTTCACTTAGTGTTTAATCAGAAGAACTACTGTTGCAGTAGTTGATTAGGCAAGCTCAACTGCTGCCAGCTCAATTTTTTCCCATAATTGCAGGATATACTTTATTTTGACAGGGCTCTGAATGGTAGAATTCCAATATGCTATACATCAGGTCCTCCATTATTGGATTAGCTAGATGTGGCATCATTACCGCTGCACTTTCATTCCTATCATTGATCGCATCGTTCTTTCTATTTCACAATTAATGCAAGTCAGCTGAATTGATCAATCTTCTGATGAGTTTGGACCTCAATCAATATATTCTTATGGTTGTGTGCTACTAGACTAGATGTTTTATAGTCTCACTGAAGTATTTGTCATTTTGGATGCATATGCTTCTCTCATTTTTTATATCCCCGGTCTCATGAACCTGCTTAATCATAGAGTGTTTCTGAATCACACATGTAACAGCCACATAAACAATACACAACACATTTCCAGTTAGTGTTCAGTTTGTGTTTCAAATTAAATACCTCAGACTTAGAAGTTAGAACTAGACTGTGTAAACCTGTTTTTAGACACTTAGATATTGTTTCATTGTGTTTTATAGTTATGTATGCAGTTTTGCAATAAGAACAGAAAATCCAAATAAAACAAAGCAAGAGGTGGTGTTAGGGACAATAGCTAAAAATGATGGATGCATTGTCTATATGATTTGAGAAATACTTGTTTTGTATTAAGTAAAGTTAGCCACACATGATATACTCACATTGTACAACCTTATTTAGATTTAAACCCATGAATGTTGTGTGTTTGGAAATTAATTGAAAAGATTGTGATAGGACCTTGAACTACCAGATGCTTGTAAATCTAAAGGAGATTATATATACATACAGTAACATGTAAAGGTTCAGGGCACTTGTGAAAAATGCTGTAAAGTAGGATTGTTTTGAAAACAATGCAATGGGCTTAAATTACTAAAAACTGGAGAGTAAAAAAATTTGGTGCAGCTGTGAGTTTATAGCCAATCAGCTTCCAACTTCTGCATGTTCAATTAAAGTGTCACTTAACCCTTAACAGTAAAATTAGTCTGTATGTGCAGTAAAGCATGCTTGGTATACTCGCTGTGGAACCAAAGGGGTTTATCCTCTACATTGTGTAAAAAGGCTGTTTGATCCTGTCTTGTCTGATCCTCCCTTTGTTCAACTGTCCCTAATCCATATTCTGATAGTACAGAGCCTTGGGGCACTCTACACATGCTTAGTTTAGTGTGTATTGCTGGAGAGTTTTTTTTATTTTTTTTCTTGGGAGCGTGCATGTGATTGGCACAGGATCAATCAGCACTATCCAGACAGAGGGTCAGGGGTCCTGCAGCCTCATAGGACAGTCAGAGTAGAATGAAAACTCCTACTACAAGCTTTAACCAGACACTGATAAAAGTCATAAGTAAATACCTTGTATATTCAAGTATTGAGGAGATTGTTCGCTATGACCAAATCCCTATGAGGAAATGCAACTTGAAGCCTGCAAGGATACTCCACCAGGTTTCATTATTGCCTGCAGACATTTATTCTTGTGCCACTCCCAAGGCCTTCAACAAACAAACTGATTTCTATTAAACTAAATAGTCAATATTTAGACTCATCGGTCCAGAACACCTACATATATTGTTATGCACACCAGTTCTTTTATTTGAGATTTGAGTTTTCAACCATGCAGAGTTTGACCAAAACGACAGTAAATTGGCAGTTTAATTGTTTGTTGAACCTCTGGCTGTTTCGGCCAGAAGTCATTCATTTAGTGCTGATGTTACTACTGCCAATAGATATACAACGTAATGTGCTTTGGTTGCTAGGATGCTGACAGACATCTGTGTCCTGGTAAGAAAGGATGCAGGCTTCTCTCTGGCATCTTAGCAACTCATGATGTTATGGTTTACCATGACACCAGTGACCATAAAATCACTGGTTGTATGGATCTGGTAGGAATTCTAAGGGAGTACACCATGCACAAAAAAAAAAAAGTGGGACCATGCAGTTTGGCTAGCCAGGACAGGGAGGGCAGTGAGCCTGTGTCAAGCCCTAAATCCTGAATTATACCAGGCCACATGCCTTCAACATTGACAATGTACATTGCCCTAAACCCCCTCTGGCAACACACCTTACCCCCATGTTGAGGGGACAAGGATTTCTTTCTTACATTTCTGGCCCAATAGGTGTGGAGGGTTGGCACAGAGGGACTTACTGAAATCTGGAAGCTCTTTTAAAAAAAGATATCTGATCCAACTTTGTGAATGAGTGAAAGGTACTTAAAACCCCTGGTTACTCATTAAAAAAAAAAGTAAAATAGTAAATAGACACGCAACACTATGACAAAGCCCTTTATTAAAAAGCTCCACAATGAAGATCCATAATTAATCACATCATCCAGTGATGTAGATCCATGTCAGTCATGAAGAGTTCTCGTAAAATCCATTCAGAGACGGGTATGGTTTTTTGGGGGAATGCCACACTTATTTTTTTTTTCTTGGAGTCCTCTTTACAATTTACATCAGACCCTCATCTAGGATAAGGGTCTAATATAAATGTTGAAGGAATCTCATACCGCTTTGTTTACAAACAGAATGAAGAGGCCGGGAAATGTCATTTAGATGGTCATTTTTTTCTTTTTAAATGTCACTTTCTCATTTGGAATAATAATTCACAGTACACAGTAAACTTGCAATCAACTATTCATATTTATAGACCATGCGGTGTAATCTCCTAAAACATGTCTATTATGCAACACCTACTGTCCTCCACTATATCACACTCTGAGGCTTAACTGAGGATGTAGAACTCTCATGGGAGAAGTCAAATAGTGCTCGTTAAAAAGAATGGCGGGATGGCATATACATATATACAGTGTCCTATAGTATACAGTTCATGTGTGTAAGTCTTCTATGCTGTTGTGTCACTTGAGGAAAAGTGGGGATGTGAGCTGCGGAGTCAGCATTTCTAAACTATTATACCGAAGCACAAAAAAGGAAGAAACACTGAGGACCAACAATTCACTAAATGGCCATTAAAACTTAATGCAGTAGATGAAAGACTCATCATGCTGACTTCCCTAAGCAGTTGGAAGATTTCCAGTGGTACCATCAGCTCAGACATGGCTGGAACTAGTAGGATCCTTGTACATCCAACTACAGTCTGGAGAAATCTATTCAGAAGGGTCCAATTGGAAGACCTACTTCTAAAAAGCCATACCTCAGACTTACAAGCAGTGCTAAGTGACATGCCTATGCAAAAAAAAAAAAAAAAAAAATAGGCATTAGCAAACTGAGCAAGGTTCAGTCCTTTGGATGTTTGCCCGACAGTTGAAAGAATTCGAGAACCCTAAAAATAGGGGCAAACCCCACTGAAGTCTATAAAAGCTACATCTTGTAATTTTTTTCTGGTCTTTTTCAAGGCCAATTTTCAAGCTTTTAGAAAAAAAAGTATGGATAGTAGGGCAGTGCCATAAGGGATATGTACTAATGCAAACATGTTTAAAAAAAAACCTTCTCCAGAAGCAGCGTAAAGGGTAACTTTAAAATGTACAACTCCTTTTAAATAATATGCTTAGAGAATGCCCTGTATGATGTACTAAAGCAAAACACGTTTTTTGGCCCTGGACATCAATGTAATTTTAATTTATTTTTTCATTATAGTGCACCTGTTTATTTTGAGGAACGGCACAGCAATTATACATTGCATGTCTGTTATATAGTGTATCCTATATTGGGTGCTAGCCAGTGGCGTATTTAGGTTTTGTGCTGCCCTAGGCCTTACTAAACTTGTGCACCCCCAAATTTAAATATGACCCACCCCTTTCTGTAAAGGCCACACCACTTCCTTTTTATGACCTTTTCTGTCATCTGTAAACCACAGACCACAACCACAGTCTATCAGTGTAGCCTCATCAGTGCCCATCAGTGCAGCCTCATTAGTGCCCATCAGTGCAGTTTATCAGTACCCACCATTGCCGCCTCATCAGTGGCCATTAGAGCAGCATATTAGTGCCCATCAGTACAGCCTATTAGCGCCCATCAGTGCAGCATATGAGTGCCCATCAGTGCCTGTGGGCAGAGGACAGTAGGCGGAGCATTTGGCTGCAGTGTCACTTACAGTGCCTTGCGAAAGTATTCGGCCCCCTTGAACTTTGCAACCTTTTGCCACATTTCAGGCTTCAAACATAAAGATATAAAACTGTAATTTTTTGTGAAGAATCAACAACAAGTGGGACACAACCATGAAGTGGAACAAAATTTATTGGATATTTCAAACTTTTTTAACAAATAAAAAACTGAAAAATTGGGCGTGCAAAATTATTCAGCCCCCTTAAGTTAATACTTTGTAGCGCTACCTTTTGCTGCGATTACAGCTGTAAGTCACTTGGGGTATGTCTCTATCAGTTTTACACATCGAGAGACTGAAATTTTTGCCCATTCCTCCTTGCAAAACAGCTCGAGCTCAGTGAGGTTGGATGGAGAGCGTTTGTGAACAGCAGTTTTCAGTTCTTTCCACAGATTCTCGATTGGATTCAGGTCTGGACTTTGACTTGGCCATTCTAACACCTGGATATGTTTATTTGTGAACCATTCCATTGTAGATTTTGCTTTATGTTTTGGATCATTGTCTTGTTGGAAGACAAATCTCCGTCCCAGTCTCAGGTCTTTTGCAGACTCCATTAGGTTTTCTTCCAGAATGGTCCTGTATTTGGCTCCATCCATCTTCCCATCAATTTTAACCATCTTTCCTGTCCCTGCTGAAGAAAAGCAGGCCCAAACCATGATGCTGCCACCACCCTGTTTGACAGTGGGGATGGTGTGTTCAGGGTGATGAGCTGTGTTGCTTTTACTCCAAACATAACGTTTTGCATTGTTGCCAAAAAGTTTAATTTTGGTTTCATCTGACCAGAGCACCTTCTTCCACATGTTTGGTGTGTCTCCCAGGTGGCTTGTGGCAAACTTTAAACTACACTTTGTATGGATTTCTTTAAGAAATGTCTTTCTTCTTGCCACTCTTCCGTAAAGGCCAGATTTGTGCAGTATACGACTGATTGTTGTCCTATGGACAGAGTCTCCCACCTCAGCTGTAGATCTCTGCAGTTCATCCAGAGTGATCATGGGCCTCTTGACTGCATCTCTGATCAGTATTCTCCTTGTATGAGCTGAAAGTTTAGAGGGAAGGCCAGGTCTTCGTAGATTTGCAGTGGTCTGATACTCCTTCTATTTCAATATTATGGCTTTCACAGTGCTCCTTGGGAGGTTTAAAGCTTGGGAAATCTTTTTGTATCCAAATCTGGCTTTAAACTTCTCCACAACAGTTTCTTGGACCTGCCTGGTGTGTTCCTTGTTCTTCGTGATGCTCTCTGCGCTTTAAACGGACCTCTGAGACTATCACAGTGCAGGTGCATTTATACGGAGACTTGATTATACATAGGTGGATTCTATTTATCATCATTAGTCATTTAGGTCAAAATTGGATCATTCAGAGATCCTCACTGAACTTCTGGAGAGAGTTTGCTGCACTGAAATTAAAGGGGCTGAATAATTTTGCACGCCCGATTTTTTCAGTTTTTTATTTGTTAACAAAGTTTGAAATATCCAATAAATTTCGTTCCACTTCATGATTGTGTCCCACCTGTTGTTGATTCTTCACAAAAAATTACAGTTTTATATCTTTATGTTTGAAGCCTGAAATGTGGCAAAAGGTCGCAAAGTTCAAGGGGGCCAAATACTTTTCGCAAGGCACTGTATATACCATAGTTAGTGGACTCTATAACCTTTCTACAGACTAAATAATATACACTGATTTGGGTTATTTTCACCAAAGAAATGTAGCAGTATACATTGTCTAAATTAATGAAGAAAGATTATTTATTTGCAAAATTTTATAACAGAAACTTAGAAAAACACGTTTTTTTTTTCCAAAACTTTTTCAGTTATTTTGCAGAAAAAAAAAAACATCGGTGAAGAAATACCACCGAAAGAAAGCTCTATTTGTGTTGAAAAAAATCATAAAACATTCATATGGGTACAGTGTTGTGTGACCGTGCAATTTTCATTCGAAGCGTGACAGAGCTGAAAATTGGCCCGGGCAGGAAGGAGATAAAAGTGTCTGGTATAGTTATAGAGTTACTAAGAGCAGGTGAAAGTGGAAGTAACCATTTCCAAAAAAAGGAGCTAAATATTGGGAATGTTGAAGGTACATGCTATTTCAGCACCTTTAAAAGCGAGAGTAAAAAAAAAAAAAGAGAGAGATCAATCAGAAGGAGACTAAGGATGGGATGGGATAAAAAAAAGGGGGGGGGGTGAAGGGAATGGGATAGAGTTTAGAGGGGGGAGGGTGAGGGGGTACGTGATGAAATGGAAATTAGGATAGGAAAAAGGAGCAAAAGAGAAAAGGGGTAGAAGAATGGAGTGCCCAGCTCTCTTCCACGCCCCTCCTCCACAATGCAACTTAGGATGGTAGGGCTGAGTCAATTCCCAGAATAGAGAAAGCTGGGAACATGACATTTCTTTGTTTCTGTTATAAAGCTTTGCAAATCAGTAATTTATCTTCCTAAATTTTGGCCAAAAGTTATACTGCTATATATCATTGGTAAAAGTAACCCAAATCAGTGTATATTATTTGGTCTTTATCAAGTTTATAGAGTCTACAAGCTATGGAGCCAATCACTGAAAATTTATCACATCTGAGCACACCTGATGTACAGTACTGACAGCCTTTGTTCTTTTCATTTTTTGAGACACTAAAAAGCCAGGAAAGTACAAACACCCTCCTCCTCCTGAGTATGGCGATACCACATGTGCGAGACTTGACACTGTAGAGCACTCTGATGGCACTAATGGTACTGTAGGGAACTCTGAGGGCACACTAAATGCAACCATCTCACGTGGCTGCCCTCTGTTCCCCTCCTCTCCTCGCATGCTGTATCGGTGTGAGGAGAGGAGAGAGCTGTACTAGACATGATGCCGGTTTGTTGACGGAGCAATCACATGGTAGGCTATATATTTGCAACACACCCTTAGGGTGTCCACCCTCAGTGTTTAAAAGTAAAACACCAATATACAATTTACTGGTTTATATTGTCTGCCTGCTGTAATCCTCCAAAGTTGCAGACTGTCCGCACTAGTTTGTTTCTTGTGTTGATCAGCACTATTTCCTGATTCAAAAGCGGGCTTAATCACTGAGAAATATTTACATGTCCAAACTGGATTTCTGCTGTGATGTAAACTTGTATGTTATTTTCAACATCAGTATAAAAAAAGAGGATAACTTTTTTATTATGGCAACGCCTGCTGAATCTCTCAGAAATTGCGTCTTATTTACATTGGCTTGAGCACTATAGTGCAAGTCTGTATGCTATTCCAATCATTAGAGTTTAAAAAAATAAATTTTTTGTTTATATTTTTTTTACGTATGTAAAATGCCTTCTCAGTCTCTGAAAAAGTGCAGCCTGCTAAAAAAAAGTATTTCTAGCTGTGGTGCAAACCTGTATGCAATTTCCATTGTGTCCAAAAACAGATATTTTTTTTTTTTATATAGGATGGATGCTCAATGCCTGCTTTATCTCTCAGAAATTGTGACCTGTTGAAACAGGCTTCCTAGCTATAGTGCAAACATGCTATTTCCATTGTCAGTGTCCAAAAAAAGATAATATATATATTTATAAATTAAAGCTACATGCCTGCTCAATCACTCAGAAATTGCATCTTATATAAACAGGCTTTTTAGCCGTGGTGCAAACCTGCATGCTACTTCAATTGTCAGTGACCAAAAAAGACACTAATTTTTCTCTATGCTAAATGTCAGCCCAATCTCTCAGAAATTGTGACATTGTGACCCGTTAAAAAAGACTTTCTAATTGTAGGATAACCTGTATACTGTTTCTACCCAAATTTATATTCTATTGTCAATATTTTTTTAGGAAGCTACATGTCTGCTCAATCACTCAAAATGGGGCCTGTCCATGCAGGCTTAAAGGGTAACTCCACTTTCTTGGGAAAAAAATAGCAAATAGAAAAAACTAATCTAGCATATACGATTGAGACACAAGTCATATTGTAATCGATTGTTAATAAAAATTACCTTTTCTTTTCAATCTGCATTGCTGTAATTTTCAGTAAAATGGAAATGCTATATGGCAACCTGGAGGCATTCCCTACATAGTTGGTAGACAGAACTCTCACCATAAACTCTCCTGTTTAAATGATTGGCTTACTCATTTTCCCAGAAGTCTTCACGATGATACAAGTCAAGTTTTGGGCATCCCCTGCAATATAAATTTCATTTTTGGTGAGATACTCCCAAAGGGATATTTCATCTAAAGGGATACAGATCCTGCAATTTTCCTCATCATAACCCTGCAAGTACAGCTGCTGATTGCTAATTATTAGGTCACTCAAATTCACATTCATTTTGCACAGGGACACAGACAAACAAATAGCTATTTCTTCAGATTAACAATAGATAGGACTCTGCAACAATGTTTGTTATAATCCTTGCAATGTACATCAATCACCCGGAGAGGTTTTTTTTTTTTCTGAACCAAAAGTGGAGTTACTATTTAATACGTTTGCTGCAAATTTGTCACGTTTTCCATTCTTAGTCTTTAAAGGAAGACACAAATTTCTGATTTCAAGGTGCAATCTGATTTATCGCTTTCCTTCAAAAGAGCTATTGGTGTAGCCAATAAAGGCTAAAAAGGTTTCCTTCAAAACTGATCCATTTTTCAGGAAAAACTTAGAAAATAGCTTTAAATTGTCTTTTGGAAGAAATTTCAAAAGAGCCAACTTTTCTAAACCGCATTTCATGGTACAAGATATTAAATGGGATAAAATTCTAGAAACATTGAACACTGAGGAAAAATGAGAATCCTTTAAACATATTAAATAAAGATATTAGCCAGTAAATTCTAATGGGCAACAAGTTATAAAGAGCTAAGGTTAAACTTGGGTGCGAAAACTTTAATAACATAAAAAGGGAATATAATAGAGAAAAAATAGCCTTTAAAATATAGGGCTGTGGGGCCATTGTCATCATTCTAAAACTACAAGGAATGCAATAAGAAGTGTACGAGAAGCTAAAATAGACTACAAAAGGCACATTGCGGAGGAGAGGAATAGGAGGAGAGTAAAAAAAAAAAAAAAACAAGAAATGTTTCAAATATATTATTAGTAAGAAAGCAAGGTCAGAGCATATAGGCCTCTTAAAGGATGATCAGGGGAATTTGGTTCCAAATGACTAGAAGAAGGCAACTGTACTAAATGCATTCTTCTCCTCAGCTTTTACAAAGGATCGCAGAATGTACCTTTGTTGCTATCCGAATCCGGTATCCAAAAAACACTGGAAAAAAATTAATGCAAATAAATCACCAGGGTAAGATGGCTAATGCCCAACCCAAGAGTTCACACTGAACTTAGCCAGATAATAGCCAGACAGTTATTCCTGATATTTTAGACAGCTTAAAGACATGGTACCAGCTGATTGGCAAAAAACCAACATGGTACCAATATTCAAAAAAGGGCAGAGATTTATACCTGAAAACCACAGGCCAGTCAGTCTAAAATCAATAGCATGTAAACTATTAGAGAGAACAATAAGGGATTACATCAATTATTTTCACATGAAAATAGAATTATTAGCAGTAATCTGCATGGATTCACAAAAGATCAAAAGATCGTTCTTGCCAGATCAATCTGCTAACATTCTATTAGGAAGTGAGCTTCCATCTACATAAAAAAAGACCCATGTGTGCTGCTTCAGCCCAACTTGATTCTATTGCCTGCTGCTCTAGTCCAGCCTCAACTGATGCCTGCTGCTCCAGCCCAGCTTAATTCAATTCCTGCTGCTTCATCTAGGCCTGATCCAATTCCTGTTGCTTCAGCTCAGCCTGATCTGATGCCTACTGCTCCAGTCCAGCCTGCTTCCAATGCATGCTGCTTTTGCCCAGCCTGCCTCCTATGCCTGCTGCTCTAGCTCAGCATGCCTCTGATGCCTGCTGCTTCATCCCAGTCTGCCTCCAATGCCTGCTTCTCCAGCCCAGCCTGCCTCCAATGGTTCTGAGTTTGCTGTCCAGCCTGCCTCTGGTACTAGGGTGAAGCTTTCAACAGCTGTTTGCTCTCATACATTTTTTTGTTAAATTCATTTTCTTAAAAAGAGAATGGAACACCATTATACAATGTACATCAATACAAAATAAACAGTTACAGAATGTCTGGTGTACATAGTAGTAACAAGTGTCAAAACAGGTTTAAAAATGGTGCAAACCTGTAACCAATCAGTAGATTGGAAGAATGAAGAGGATTGAAATGAAGGGGGAGGGGAGACTAAGGAAATAAGTAGGAAAGAAGGGAAGAAGAAGAGTGAAGGAAATTAAAGAGCGCCAGAGAGGTAGGATGGTGGAAAAGTATAGAATGAGGGGTAGAGGAAGAGATAGGAAGAGATAGAAAGAGGGAAAGTTCCTGCTTTTACGAGTAGTAACAAAGAATATCTAGAGTTTTTTTAATATATTAATTTGGGTTCAGAAGATCAGCATATGTAGAAGAAAACGTAAAGGCAAACCAGCAGGCCCATATTTTATGCATAGTAGATGCCAAATCTTGAAATTCATATGTAGGATCTTCCATATGATATAATATGATATATATGGTGTTTGGTATAATACTTTGCCACTGAGTGAGTGAGTCTAAAAGTTTGTTGCATGTCTGGCATGAGTTACCTGTCAGGTCCAAAATTCCTACAGCTGCCTTGTCTGAGTTTTGTTTGTAGCCATTTGTTTCAGATGTGCCAAAGATTCACTCTCAATTCAGTAACTGCACTCACTATAAAAGCTCCCGTAGCAGAAGTCTTCTGAGAAAGGACAGAGATCCATTTGACCTGTGTCCTGACATAGGCCTAATCTCTGTGACTTAAAGTACATTAGAGGACCTGGGCTGGGTAACCAGTGCCTTGGAAAGATCTGTGTGGCTGTTAAAATGAAAAGCAGTTTCTAGCAACCAGACTAGTAACTCAACTGTGGAATGTCCAGTGAGAAAAGAACACCCTGGTGTTAGGGTACCTACAGTATATGTCTTAACCAAGTCAATGCTGGGCACCCCCCTGCCCAGGCAAATTTTCAGCAATGTCGCACTTTGAATGACAATTGTGCAGTCATGCAACAGGAAAGTACAAATATCTGCCAAATTACCCCTTTTTGGAAACTAGACAGTCCAAGGTATTTAGTATGAGGCATTGTGAGTTTTTTGAAGTTGTAATTTATTGTCACATTTTTTCAGAAAATGAAGAAATTAAAAAAAAAAAAAATTCACAATTTTTTTTTTCATTCTGTCACAAGTGCAGTACAGTGTAATCATATAACTGATGTGGTGGTGATCAGGGAAACTGACTGTCACAGTATGAAAAAAAAGTAATAATTTATTCTTTTTTATTTTTTTTTGTTTTTTACGATTTATTTTAACACACTGTGAGCAGAGCAATGCTGTACTATCATAGTAATACTATACTACTCTGGGGAAGTGATCAGGATTTTTTTTTTTTATTGAATATGATTGCTTATACCAGTGAATTTTACTGTTATAAGCAACTATTTTTGTGACCAGTCACAGAGATCAGCAACCTCAAAAAAACCAATGTGCTTAAACATAAATAACACACCCTAATAAAATGTGTCTAAACTGAGATAAGTGAATCCATCACCTGTGCAGAATGGCCTCTCACCTCACAGACATGATGACCCCTGCTTTACCAGTAGATCACACCATGCAGTCTTCCTTCTAAGGGGATGGAGATATCATCTTCCACTTTCAAATCTTCACTGCCTCTTACTCGGATAAGTGGATGGATGGATGAATAGATAGATGGATGGATGGGTCTCAGATAAAAAGCAGTATACATGCAGGGACAATAAACAGCAAAACACCCTAGTGTTCTCCATTTGGACCTCTCATAAAAGATAAAATATTGCACTTACAAAATTAAAAGTAGAAGTCCCGACTATTGGATGCAACATGTATAGGATGTGGTATCCCGTACATGATGTCATCCCGCGGCCATCTCTGCACTAAGCTGTTTGTCAGTGATTGTTACAAACAAGCCCTATATGGTTATCACTGCCTATAGTGCTACTTTTGTAAGAGCAAGTGTGATTTAACAAAGGGCATCAATTTTCCAATCCAGTCCTGCATTTGAACAATATGCTTCACTATGCTTTTGAGTGGGGTTGCCTCTTGTTTTCAGGTCTCTTTTGCTATATCTAAGAGGCCCATTGGATATCCGCCATACAACAACTCATAAGGGGAAAAGCCGGTGGAGGCTTGTGGTACCTCCTGTACAGCAAACATGAGGTAAGGCAAGAGGCAATCCCAGTCCCTACCATCCGCTGCTACCACTAGCTTTATCATTTCTTTTAGAGTTTTGTTGAACTTTTCCACTAGACCAGGGGTCTTCAAACTATGGCCCTCCAGTTGTTCAGGAACTACAATTCCGATCATGCCTAGTCATGTCTGTAAATTTCAGAGTTTTACAATGTCTCATGGGATGTGTAGTTCCGCAACATCTGGAGGGCCGTAGTTTGAGGATCCCTGCACTAGACCATTCATTTGTGGGTGATACACAGAAGTGCGTAAGTTATTCATTTTAAACCATTTACTCAATTGTTTAGTAACCTTTGACATGAAGGGCGTGCCCTGGTCAATTAATAGTTTCCGAGAATTACCTACACATGAAAATATAATAGAAAGCTTTTTAGCAATACTCTTGGCTGAGGGGTTCCGTAACAGGATTGTCTCTGGGTACAGGGTTGCATAGTCCAAGACAACCAGGATATACTAGTGTTCCCTAGCAGACTTAACCAAGGGATCTATGATACCCATGGCAATCCTGTCAAAAGGCATCTCAATTATGGGTAAAGGTACCAGTGGACTCCAGGAAATGTGATGCCAGAGCAATAAGCTGACAAAATGGGCATGACTCACAATACAATTTTACATCTTTGTATAGGCCTGGTCAATAAAATTGTTGCAATACTCTTTCTTTAGATTTATCCACTCCCAGATGTCCCCAAAGAACATGAGAATGGGCCAAGTCTAGTACCATGCATCTATAAAGTTGTGGTACTAGCAACTGTTCCAGTCTCTCTCCCTGTATCTTATCTACTCTGTATAACAGGCCATTTTCCACAGAAAAATGAGGGAATATAGCCTACTCCCCTATCTCTTTGGGTACCCCATTTACCACTTTTATCTGTTCCCTTGTTCTGACTAAAGTGGGGTTCCTAAGCTGGGCCGTGCCAAACTTTTTCCGGATGTGGGAAAATCCATGCAGGTCTAGTGTTTTTTGCGTAACCTGCAAGGACCTCCAGGGGAAAATTTGGAGACTCTTTCTCCAGCCATTCCAGGCAGCAGGAGTCAGATCCAGCTGGGGGCCTTGCTCCTTTAACATTTCCCCAAATATCCCAGAAAAAGGGAAGTCTCGCCAATGGACAGCATTATACAGTCGATTTGGGACCACCTGCAACTTGTGGGGGTTCACAAGAATGGTGTGTATTAGCGTGACTAGACTGCCGGAATACAGCAAGGTAGTTATGTGGAAACCGTCCACTTTAAGAACACAAATTTCTTCTCTGTGCTACCTGGCTGTTGTGGGGCACCTCCTGGTGTAGCAACAAAAGACCTTTGCTGGGTCATCCTGTAATCCATAGGTTCCTGGTTTAGAGGAACACTGGCGGCCGGGTGCCCGGTTCTTGGCAATGCCAGCGAACTATAGGTCCCCGGTCCTGTCGGGTCTCAATAGCATTTCCCTCCTTTTTTTCCCCACTTTAGGGCAGGAGTGATTCTTCCTGGGTTGGTGGGCTTCTGTCTTTTGGAAAATTATTCTTTGGGTACTACACCCTGAAGAAAGTCAGCAGTACACAAGTACAATATGAGATAAATAAAGTGACCAATATGAAATAAATAAAATCAATATTATATGAATGAAATTACGAATAAAAAAGGTTCTTAATCGTAATCCAATTAAAGTGCTCAGGTGCTGATAAATAAACAACGTTCATTAGAGTGAACTACAATGTGAATAAATATGAATAAACCAGTCCTTAATCATGAATAAATATGAATAAAACAGTCCTTAATCGTGATCCAAAGAAAGTGCTCAAATGCTGAAGTTTATACAAGGTGCTCCAAAGTGATAGGTGACCCCTCTCGGTTCCCCACTCACCAAATTGCCAGAATTTTTAAGCCTTGAAATTGTATTGCACATTAGCCCTCTTTGCCAGGATCTCAAAGATGTTTCTCCATATAGCCTTGGATAGGATAGGTAAAGATCCACTTTCGTATCCACCATTAAAATAAGGAAAGGCCATACATGGTGAAGTATGTTTAAACTAATTTAATCGCTTCATAAGCCAAAAACATACTTACAAACAGAAATAGTAAAAGCGCATGTACAAATTGCCTCGTGTAGGCAGCGCTTGACGTGCGTTCCACGACCAGGAAGTGCCTGACCGGAAGTGAAAGTCACGTCACTTTCTCAGAGACCATCTTATTCAAGTTAAAATAATACACTGAGCTTACTATACGCCATGCAGACTGCATAAAATGGTTCCTGCCATATCACATGTTTGTTGGAGATGCTCTCACTCTAGAGGGAGACTTCATTCACATTTTTTGGTCCTATCCAGCCATCACACAAATTTGGGAGGCAGTGGTTTAGGTCATACAAAGGGTCTCCGGTTAAAACCTCTCTCTCTCCTAGCGAGTCTGCTTACTGGTACTGGTTAAAGAACTGGCCCCTAAGTGGCGGAACAGACGTTGCTGGAACTCCTTTTATTCTATGCAAGGAAGGCAAATAGTCTGGAAAAAAACTACTTCTCCAACAGTATCAGTGTGGATGAAACTGGAAAACCATGCCCTTCCCCTCTATAGGGATACCTACTATAATAGGGGATGCCCAAATAAGTTTAATAAAGTTTTGGATAAATGGCTCAAGGATGATTCTACAGCAATTGTGTCTGAGTTACTTTACGGTTATATTGTTTTGCGGAACAGTTCTATTGTGGTGGGAGGGTGCGCAGGGCCATGCCGGCCTTATGGGGTGTTTTTCTATTCTACTTGCATGTAATGTGTAGCACCCTCCTAGGTAGGTGCTAGAGAGAGAGTATAGTTTTGGATTATTTCTGCTTACCGGGAAGATTGGCAGGTAAATCTTTATTGTTCTCTGCCTACCAGAGAGCAGGATCTGCTAGTGAGGTCTGCTCATGGTGCTCCTGTGCAGCTCAGTTTGTCTGAAATGTTTCACACTGGTCCAATAGGGAGGCATATTGGACAGTGGGAGGAAACCTGACGAATGAGTGAATAGACATTTAGTACAGCCCTGGTGATTGGCAGAAGAAAGTGCCTTAGTGCATTCTGGGATACTGGATAAATACCAAGGGCACCTGTGCTAAGACTAATACTCTATGATGTACTCCACTATCTAACCTAACTCTAATCCTAACTAGAACTGCTTGTAAGGCCTGAGAAAAAGATTTGATATGTACACTGAAGAAGACTGGGAGAATATAAATATCACTTATAATTACAGTTGATCGAACATCTGGATGTCCGGGTTCAGTGGGTCCGGCCGAACTTGAAAAAAAAGTCTGGGTTCATGACCCGGACTTAACCCGAACTTTACCCCGATCCTTAACCCCATTGAAGTCAATGGTGACCCGAACTTTTGAGCACTAAAATGGCTCTAAAACAAACATGGAAAGGGCTAGAGGGCTGCAAATGGCAGCAAAATCATCTTAAGAGTATGGCAAGTGCTCTGCAAACAAATGTGGATAGGGAAAAAACTTAAAATAACATAAAAAACATAAAAATAAAAAATAATAATCTTGAATGATGTAGAAGGAGGACGAGGCCCATATGGAGTAGGAGGTTGAGGTGGCGGTGGATATGGCGGTGTAGGTGGAAGCGGTGGTGGCGGTGGAGGCCGAGGCCCATATTGAGTAGGAGGTTGAGGTGGCGGTGGATGTGGCGGTGTAGGTGGAAGCGGCGGTGGAGGAGGACGAGGTAGCCAACACTGGTTTTTGTTTTTAATTTTATTTCTTTTTAAATTAGGGTACACCCCAAAAGAGTTAGAAAGATTAAATACAACAATGGCTGGGTAAAGTCGGTATACATGCCTATTCTGCACAAGGTATGGACCCAGCCCCAGCCATGCTAAATACACATTCAGATAATACACTGGCTGCAGGGCAGGCCAGCACCTCCAAGGCGTAAAGGGCAAGCTCAGGCCATGTGCCCAATTTGGAGACCCAGAAGTTGAAGGGGGCAGACCCGTCATTAAGTACATGTAGGCGTGTGCACACATACTGCTCCACCATGTTAGTGCTGGGTCGTAGTGCTGCTGGTGGAGCTCCTGTTGCAAGGAGAGGACGTGGTCAATCTGTGGCAGCTACACGCACAAGTGAAACACCTTTCTCAGCTGCAAGTAGGCGACAGAAACTTACAGCAGTATTTCGCAGGGCCTAATGCGTCTCTACAAATGTTGAGGCCAGAACAAGTACAGGCGATAGTAGATTGGGTTTCTGACAGTGCCTCCAGTTCCTTCACATTGTCTCCTACCCAGTCTTCTGCTGAAAGGTCAGAGTTGGCACCTGCAGCCGATGTCCATCAATCTTTCACCTCACCCCCCTGCAAATCAGCAAAGCAGTCTGAGCCCCAAGTCATGCAGCAGTCTCTTATTCTGTTTGATGACTCTGTTAGCATGGTTTCCCAGGGCCATCCACCTAGCCCTGCCCCAGAAGTGGAAGAGATTGAGTGCACCAATGCCCAACCACTTATGTCTCCAGATGAGTACATGGGAGGACCATAGCACATCTCGGATGATGACGAAACACAGGTGCCAACTGCTGGGGAATTCCGAATAGGGGAGACCGACAAGGGTTGCAGGGGTGAAGACTGCGTGGAAGATGATGTGGAGGGCGATGAGGTCCTCGACCCCAAATGGAATGAACATCATGCAGGTGATCTGAGTAGTTTGGAGGAAGAGGCGGTGGTCGCACAGAGCCACCAGCACAGCAGAAGAGGGAGCAGGGTGCAAAAGCGGAGCGGCCGTGCCCTAGACACTATGCCTGCTACTGCCCAACGCAGCAAGAGACCGAGCACACCAAAGCCAGCTCAAAGGAGTTCCCTAGCGTGGCAGTTCTTCTGACAATGTGATGATGACAGGACCCGAGTGGTTTGTACGCTGTGCAATCAGAGCCTGAAGCGAGGCATAAACCTTATCAACCTGAGCACAACCTGCATGATCAGGCATCTAAGTGCAAAGCACGAGCTGCAGTGGAGTAGAGACCTCAAAAACCAAGAAAGGTCTCTGGCTCCTCCTGCTTCCTCTTCTGCTGCAGTCTCAGCCTCTTCATCCACCTCTGTAGTGAGACCGGCACCTGCCACCCCGCAAACAGAGGATCTGCCAGCAACACCACCACCTGGGTCACCAACAACCCTCTCCACAATGTCCCTGAGGAGGATAGCAGTTTGGCGCATGTCCTTCCACCACCGAGGATTGCAGTGCGCTTCAGTTTGCCTCCTGTTCCTAACTCCTCCTACTCCGCTTCCTCATCCTCTACCGCCTCCTCTTCCAGTCAGCGTAACACCTTCACCACCAACTTCAGCACAGCCAGGGGTAAACGACAGCAGGCAGTTTTGAAACTTGCCTGTTTGGGGGGAAAACCACACACCGCGCAGGAGTTATGGAGGGGCATTCAACAGCAGACTGATGAGTGGTTGCTGACAGTGAGCCTCAAGCCCAGCCTGGTGGTGTGCGATAATGGGCGAAATCTCATAGCAGCTCTGGGCCTAGCCGGTTTGACACACATCCCTTGCCTGACGCATGTGCTGAATTTGGTGGTGCAGAGGTTCCTTAGAAATTACCCCGATATGTCAGAGCTGCTGCACAAAGTGTGGGCCGTCTGTGCGCACTTTCGGCGTTCTCACCCTGCTGCTCGCCTGTCAGTGCTGCAGCGTAACTTCGGCCTTCCCGCTCACCGCCTCATATGTGTCGTGCCCACAAGGTGGAACTCCACCTTGTACATGCTGGCCAGACTGTGCGAGCAGCAGCAGGTCATAGTGGAGTTTCAGCTGCAGCATGCACGCGTGAGTCGCTCTGCGGAACAGCACCACTTCACCACCAATAACTGGGCCTCCATGCGAGACCTGTGTGCCTTGTTGCGCTGTAACATATGAAGACTAGGCCACAACTTTTTTTTCCCCTAAATGGGTTTTTATTGATAAGTGGAATACAACAACAGTATCCAATGGGTGTATCTCACTGTAACATATGCAGACTAGGCCGCAATTTCTTTTTTTCCCTAAATGGGTGTTTATTGAATAGCGGAAAAGAACAACAGTATCCAAAGGGTGTATCTCACAGTAACATATGCAGACTAGGCCGCAATTACATTTTTTTCCCCTAAATGGGTTTTTATTGATAAGCGGAATACAACAACAGTATCCAAAGGGTGTATCTCACAGTAACGTATGCAGACTAGGCCGCAATTTAATTTGTTTCCCCAAAATGGGTTTTTATTGATAGGCGGAATACAACAACAGTATCCAATGGGTGTAGCTCACTGTAACATATGCAGACTAGGCCGCAATTACATTTTTTTCCCCTAAATTGGTTTTTATTGATAAGCGGATTACAACAACAATATTCAATGGGTGTATCTCACCGTAACATATGAATGAAAAATTTCTATTTTTCCCTTTAATTGGTGATTTTTGAAGAGCAGATTTGAACAGCAGTGTCTAAACGCTGTATGACTGTGTCACGGTAAAGTATGAATGAAAAACTGAAAAATATTTTTTTTTCCCTAAATACTGAAAAATAATAATTTTTCCCTTACATTGGTGCTTATTGAAGAGCAGAGTAGAAAAAGCAGTGTCTGTCTAAACAGAGTATGTCAAAGTAAAATGTGAAGAAAAAAAGTTTTTTTCTTTTTTACATGCAGATTAAGCAGACACATATGCACTGAGCTTGCATTACATGGCTGCTACACACCGCACGCCTAACAGGTTGGATACTGTTGTTGTTCTATTCCGCTATTGAATAAAAAAAAAAAAAAACATTTGAATGGAAAACTGAAAAATATTTTTTTCCCTAAATACTGAAAAATAATAATTTTTCCCTTACATTGGTGCTTATTGAAGAGCAGATTCGAAAAAGCAGTGTCTGTCTAAACAAAGTATGTCAAAGTAAAATCTGAAAGGAAAAACGTTTTTTTCTTTTTTACATGCAGATTAAGCGGACACATATGCACTGAGCTTGCATTACATGGCCGCTACACACCGCACGCCTAACAGGTTGGATACTGTTGTTGTTCTATTCTGCTATTGAATAAAAAGAAAACCCATTTGAATGAAAAACTGAAAAATATTTTTTTTCCCTAAATACTGAAGAATAATAATTTTTCCCTTACATTGGTGCTTTTTGAAGAGCAGATTAGAAAAAGCAATGTCTGTCTAAACAATGTATGTCTAAGTAAAATATGATGGAAAAAGTTTTTTTTCTTTTTTAAATGCAGATTAAGCAGACACATATGCACTCAGCTTGCATTAAATGGCCGCTACACACCGCATGCCGCCCACCTAACAGACTGATAAAAGTTTTTTTTTTTCTCCCTCCTACTTCTTACTGGGCTCAGGTCAGGGCATAAGGATCGCGCACTGCACCCCCACACAATACAATCAATGTAGATCGCTGTCTGATTAAAGAAGATTCTTCCTATTCTTTCCCTCAAAGCAATCTCCAGCCTGACCCTACAATAATCTCCTATCTCTCCCTCCGGGCAAAAAGATTGTGCACTGCACCCCCACACAATACAATCAATGTAGATCGCTGTCTGATTAAAGAAGAATCTTCCTATTCTTTCCCTCAAAGCAATCTCCAGCCTGCCCCTACAATAATCTCCTATCTCTCCCCCAGCAGCAGCATCAGGAACCTCTCCCTAGTATAGTTATAGCAGAGTGACGCACGGCGCTATGTGACTCCAGCTTATATAGAGTCTTGGTCACATGCTGCACTGGCCAATCACAGCCATGCCATTAGTAGGCATGGCTGTGATGGCTTCTAAGGGCACACTAGTTAAACGCTTGCTGATTGGCTGCCTTGCACCTGTTGAAACCGCGCCATTAAAACCGCGCCAAAACATACCGAACAACAGTATCCCGAACATACAGTGAAATGTTCGGGTACCGAATACCCAAAAGTCCGGTACGATCCCGAAAAATACAGTCCGGGTTCGCTCAACCCTACTTATAATACCTCCTTCAATGTGTCTACAAAGAAAAAATGGTTCAAAATCAACTCAGGAAGGTACAAGGTACAGTTGCTACTACATAAGACATCACTGAGAGTGTCTGATCACTGTTGGCAGCGTGCTGAGGAAGAGGCACATTCCTCCACATCTTGTGGCCCTGTAATACCCTCCCCATTTTCTGGTCGAAGGTTTATGACACCATTTTGACTGTAACTGGCATTAAACCAGACATGGGAAACAGTGTGTGAAGTCCCATAAAATGCATATGATCAATACAACTAGATTTAGCCTACTGATACATTGACTGTCTAGATAACCACCAAGCTTGAAGGAATAGTTAATTAAACTAAACAAAATAGCAAAATCGGAAGTACCCATATATAGAACATAGCGCAAAATAGATTGGACAAATATGCTAAAACCTGGACCTGCTGGTTTCACTATACATAGCACCATATCAACATATCATGCCCCTCACATAGAATCCTTTCACATGACCTTATCCAATGTTCCTCACCTGAAAATTCAAAGCATCAAACTAAGAGGGCCTTACCCAACCCTCTATACCTCCCCCACACTCACTCTTCCCTAGATTTTCCCTTCCCTATTTCCTTTTAATTTTTTTCTCCACCTCCTTTTTCATACCCTCACTTCAACACTGTTCTTTCCTGACCTGAGAGGAAGGCATCCATGACTCCCTACCCAGGGTGGCTACACTGACTCTTATTGAACATCTTCCCTTTGCCATTTAGAGCAGTCTTTGGCCAAATCTGGGCAGTTGGATAAATAACTATAAAGAGGCTTGCCAGTATGGAACCCAGAGGTATTTACATCCAAAAAATTACCTCAGAACGGGGTCCCCCCTCATCCCCTTTTGACTGTACCCCTCCTTCCTTTTAGACCACTACTCCCTTACTGTATTTAGGAATCATCTTACAATGCATAACTATGCTTGTCTAAGCTTGTGCATATGGAAAAATATTAATAAAATATTATGGAAAAAAATATAATAGGTATAATAAAAGGTATATTACAAAAATGGAAAAAGCAAAAGTGCACTATTGTTTCAGGGCACTACTGTGGGTACAAACTATAAATATTGTTGTATCAGTTAAGATGGCACACTACTACCTAAAACCTAATCGTTCTAAATCTTACAATACTCTCCCCTGACTTCTCCATCACGATTCATACAACACAATAAAATGTTATCAGCTACAAAAAGTGCACCTCTCTCCTCTGAGAATCATGAAATTGCTGTATCTTTTCCACAGGTGTCTTCCTTTTACATAGAAAACAAAAAAAGAGCAGATCTTTTACTTGCAGCAATCTTCAGGTAGTGCTGAAGCCTGCTAACAGCTTGTTTAAAACGACAGTAAGCGCTCTTAGTAGGATCTGTGTTTAACATTTACAAACTGGAGCAAAATGGCACTTAAAAAGCTTCAACAAAACTTGGTAAAAGCTCTGCAATTGCCTTGTAAAACTTTGCTGTTCACACTGTGCTTATACAATCTGAAGTCCTTGTGAAATAGGCAATAGAGATGGCCTTACGGTTCACCCAGCGGTCGGTTCGCGGCAAACTTTCCTCGTTCACTGTTCGCCGATCATGTGAACATATGGCGATGTGATATGATGCCACCATATTCTTTTACATTGTGAAGAACTTTGACCCACCATGACACATCCATCAGGTGGTACAGGACAGCCAATTGAGACATTTCAGCACATGGACATACCCCCTACCTTATAAGTAGACCTTATCTGGCTGCCATTTTACATTCTGTCTTTTGTCAGTGTAGAGAGAGGTTGATGTGTGGAGCAGGGACAGACCGTCAGTGACACAAATCACTAGCTAATAGGTCCACAAAAGTCCTTTTAAGGACTGGCATAGGTGTACTATTGTTTGGCCTATATTCTGTCTTTTGTCAGTGTAGGGAGAGGTTGCTGTGTGGAGCAGGGACAGACTGTCAGTGACACAAATCGCTAGGTAATAGGTCCACAAAAGTCCTTTTAAGGACTGGTATAGGTGTACTATTGTTTGGCCTATATTTTGTCTTTTGTCAGTGTAGGGAGAGGTTTGCAGTGTGGAGCAGGGACAGACTGTCAGTGACATAAATCGCTAGGTAATAGGTCCACAAAAGTCCTTTTAAGGACTGGTATAGGTGTACTATTGTTTGGCCTATATTCTGTCTTTTGTCAGTGTAGGGAGAGGTTGCTGTGTGGAGCAGGGACAGACTGTTAGTGACATAAATCGCTAGGTAATAGGTCCACAAAAGTCCTTTTAAGGACTGGTATAGGTTTACTATTGTTTGGTGTGCAGTATATAGGGGTGTAATAAACTTATAATATACTTTCTAATATAGAAAGCCTATTATAGTGGTTTTGTATTGTGCAGCATTGTGACTGGCGAGAGGTTGCTGTGTGGAGCAGGGACAGACTGTTAGTGACATAAATCGCTAGGTAATAGGTCCACAAAAGTCCTTTTAAGGACTGGTATAGGTTTACTATTGTTTGGTGTGCAGTATATAGGGGTGTAATAAACTTATAATATACTTTCTAATATAGAAAGCCTATTATAGTGGATTTGTGTTGTGCAGCATTGTGACTGGCGAGAGGTTGCTGTGTGGAGCAGGGACAGACTGTCAGTGACACAAATCGCTTGGTAATAGGTCCACAAAAATCCTTTTAAGGACTGGTATAGGTGTACTATTGTTTGGCCTATATTCTGTCTTTTGTCAGTGTAGGGAGAGGTTGCTGTGTGGAGCAGGGACAGACTGTCAGTGACACAAATTGCTAGGTAATAGGTCCACAAAAGTCCTTTTAAGGACTGGTATAGGCGTACTATTGTTTGGCCTATATTCTGTCTTTTGTCAGTGTAGGGAGAGGTTGCTGTGTGGAGCAAAAACAGACTATCAGTGACACAAATCGCTAGGTAATAGGTCCACAAAAGTCCTTTTAAGGACTGGTATAGGTGTACTATTGTTTGGCCTATATTCTGTCTTTTGTCAGTGTAGGGAGAGGTTGCTGTGTGGAGCAGGGACAGACTGTCAGTGACACAAATCGCTAGGTAATAGGTCCACAAAAGTCCTTTTAAGGACTGGTATAGGTGTACTATTGTTTGGTGTGCAATATATAGGGGCGTAATACACTTATAATATACTTTCTAATATAGAAAGCATATTATATTGGATTTGAAGCGGGGTGTTATATAACAATATACTTTCATAAAAGTGTATTTGGGTACTGCAGAAATTTTGCCTCTTTTGCTGCTTTCCCTCTGCTACACACAATGACAAATGTTACTGGGAAAAAAAGTATTATAACTAGTGTGATATACCAGTGGTCCCCCAAAAACGACAGATTGAAGCGGGGTGTTATATAACAATATACTTTCATAATAGTGCATTTGGGTACTGCAGAAATGTTGCCTCTTTCGCTGAGTTCCCTCTGCTACACACAGTGACAAACGTTACTGGGAAAAAAAGTGTTATAACTGGTGTGATATACCAGTGGCCCCCCAAAATGACAGATTGAAGCGAGGCGTTATATAACAATTTACTTTCATAATAGTATATTTGGGTACTGCAGAAATTTTGTCTCTTTCACTGCGTTAACTCTGCTACACACAGTGACAAAAGTTACAGGGAATTTTTTTTTATAACTGGTGTGATAGAACAGTGGCCCCCCAAAACGACAGATTGAAGCGGGGTGTTATATACCTTCTTCCACATATACTGCGCTTCTCTAGAGACTTTTGTAACAGACAAATACACCACCAGGACCACCACCATATACCTTCCGCTTGAGTCACAGGAATTATTTTACGATCCATCACAAGACATTTACGATGCGCAGCCATTCTTGGCATCGGATCAGGAAGAGGATGTAGCAACAGCCGCCACTCAGCAGTCTGATGACAGTACCAAGATCAGCCCATGGAGGTTGGTCCCCACTGTTGCTTCCTAGTCCGAGATCTCTAATGTTAGTGGTGGGGAAGGTGACGTCGATGATACAGAGGCAAAATGTCTGCAGTACCCAAATACACTATTATGAAAGTATATTGTTATATAACACCCCACTTCAATCTCTCGTTTTGAGGGGCCACTGGTCTATCACACCAGTTATAATACTATTTTCTAATTGCGTTTGTCGCTCTTTGTAGTTGTAGTATTGCTGCAGAACCGCTCACCGGTCACAATGCTGCACAATACAAATCCACTATAATTTGCTTTCTATATTCATCCAGCATTGCGACTTCCTCATCTTCCTGCTCCTGCTCCTCAACGGCTTGATCAATGACACGACGCAATGCACGCTCCAGAAAGAAGGTGTAAGGCACGATGTCACTGGCTGCGACTGACCAGTTTGGTGATCTCATCAAATGGCAGCAGAAGTCTGCATGCGTCGCGTATGAGCAGCCACTGGTGCGGTGAAAAAAACCCAAGCTCCCCAGAACCTGTCCTGCCGCAGAGTTCGTACAGGTAGTCATTAACTGCACGTTTCTGCTGGAGCAGCCTATCAAGCATATATACAAGGTTGAGTTCCATTGCGTCGGGCAGTCACAAATAAGATGTCTGATGGGCCGGTTTTGTCCCCGCTGAATGTCAGCAAGGCGAGCCATGGCTGTGTAAGAACTTCTGAAATGGCCCGAGATTTTCCTGGCCTGCTGCAAGACGTCCTGGACCCCAGGGTATTTGACAACGAATCGCTGCACGACCAAGTTCAGGACGTTTGCCATGATTGGCACCTGTGTAATTTTGCCCCATTTCAGCACGCTCAGCAGATTGGCACCGTTGTCGCACACCACTTTACCAACTGTCAAATTGAGCGGTGTTAACCATTGATCTGCCTGTGAACGTAAAGCTGAAAGGAGTGCAGGACCAGTGTGGCTCTTGGCTTCCAGGCACAACAGATGCAGCACAGCATGGCAACGTCTCACCTGGCATGTTGAATAGGTTCTGGGGATCTTGGGCGCCGCAGCGGAAGAGATGGTAGCAGCAGAAAAGGAGGAGTCAGCCGAGAAGGAGAGGGAGGATGGAGTAGGAGGAGGAGAAGAAGAGGCAGGCCTGCATGCAATCTGTGACGGTAAAACCAAATTTACACAGGTGCCACGGGTTACATGCTTGACGGCCGTCAGAAGGTTCACCCAGTGGGCAGTAAAAGTTATATATCTTCCCTGCCTGTGTTTGCTAGACCACATGTCTGTGGTCATATGTATTTTGGCACCGACACTGTGTGCCAGAGATACATTCACTTGCCGCTGAACATGGCCATTTAGCTCAGGGATGCCCTTCTGCGAAAAATATTTCCTTCCTAGGACCTTCCATTGTGGTGTTCCAATGGGCACAAATTTTCGAAAGGCCTCCGAGTCCACCAGTTTATATGGGAGTAGTTGGTGGGCTATTAGTTTCGACAAGCCAGCGGTCAACCTTTGGGCAAGAGGGTTATCCAGCGTCATAATTTTTTTTACGCTCAAACATTTGGGCCAAAAAAGCCTGCCTTTTTCCAGAAAAATTTGAGGACGGCATGATGGAAGGTGGAGTGGAGGACAATTGTGAGGAGAGAGGAGAAGGAGAAGAGGCTGGACGGTGAGAGCCTGGAGTGTGGCTTTGTGGGTTCTAACAGAGTTGCTCCCACTGGGCTCGGTGATGGGAGTCCAGGTGCCTTCTTAAGGCGGTCGTCCCTAGGTGAGTGTTGGGCTTACTGCGACTTATGGGTTGACTGCAAAGGCTGCAGATGGCAACACTATTGTCAGCAGCGGACAGGTTAAAAAAAGCCCACACTGCGGAGCCATGTGTCGGCATCCTGGTAGCGCCAGATGTGACCGTACATGGTTGATGGCTTGCTCCTGATACATTAGCAGTCTGGTTTGTTCCTCCTGTGCAATGTAAGTTCGGCCTGCTTCTCCTCCCTATCTGCTGGTCCATCTCTCCCTCTGAACTTCCCTCCTCTTCTTCTCTTGTGGGCACCCATGTGACTTCCATAGACACATCATCATCATCAACGTCACCTTCCCCACCACTAACATTTGAGATCTCGGAGTAGACAGCAACAGCAGGGACAAACTTCCTTGGGCTGATCTTGGTACTGTCATCAGACTGATGAGTGGCGGCTGTTGCTACCTCCTCTTCCTGATCCGATGCCAAGAATGGCTGCACCTCGCAAATGTCTTGTGAGGGTATATGATGGTGGTGGTGGTGTTGGTGGTGGTGTCTTTGGGGGTGCACACAGCAGAGAGTGAAGAGGGTGCAGACAGAGAGGATGAGGAGGGTGCAGAAGAGGAAGGCTGAGTGAGCCACTCAACCAAGTCTGGTGCGTCTTTTGACGTAATCGAACGCACCTTCTGCAACTACCCACTTTGGCTCTGGCCTGGTGCTCCTGCCCTACCCCTACCACCCCTGCGGAAGGGCCTAACTCTTCCTCTGCCTGTAATTTTTTAAATGACCCTGTGACAAAATGACCAGTACTGGGTGGCAACCTACTTAGACCCCCGATACAAACAAAAAATGGCAGAAATGTTACCACCATCACAGAGGGCTGTCAGAATGCAGCATTTCCAGACTTCCAGGCCTTGCTTCGAGAAATGTTACATTCTGCTTTTGCGCGCGCTGGCAGAGGAATTTCCACTCACAGAAAAACAGTTTTGAGTACCAATACAACAGCGCCTGCAAGAAGAGGGCGGTTTGAAGATGTGTTGGTCACTTCTGATATGAGATCATTCTTTCAGCTGACCCATCCACAGCTGGATCCAGCATCAGGGAACGCCTAGACCGACAGGTGTCTGACTACATCGGGTTAACGGCCGATGTGGACACTCTGAGAAGTCATGAACCCCTGGACTACTGGGTGGGCAGGTTTGACCTCTGGCCAGAGCTTGCAGAATTTGCAATGGAACTGTTGGCTTGCCCCTCGTGTCCTGTCCGAAAGGACATTCAGCGCAGCAGGGGGGATCATGACCAATAAGCGCACTCGCCTAGCTCACGACAGTGTTGACTATGACTACCTCATATTTCTAAAAATAAATGAGGCATGGATCTCGGAGGAATTCAACACATGTGACCAGTAGACCATGTTTGATTCAAATTCCTCATGACAGGCCACAAATATCTGCCACCACCCATAACAATTCATGGTCCCTGTCTTAGGTAAATACAGCGGCATAAACGGCCTTTTATGTCCGTTGAATGCCTAATTGCTACAGTCTGTCCCTGCTCCACACAGCAACCTCTCCCTACACTGACAAAAGACTTTTGTGGACCTATTAGCTAGCGATTTGTGTCACTATACAGGTCCCTCTAAAAAAATTAGCATATTGTGATAAAATTCATTATTTTCTGTAATGTACTGATAAACATTAGACTTTCATATATTTTAGATTCATTACACAGAACTGAAGTAGTGCAAGCCTTTTATTGTTTTAATATTTGATTTTGGCATACAGCTCATGAAAAACCAAAATTCCTATCTCAAAAAATTTGCATATTTCATCCGACCAATAAAAAAAAAGTGTTTTTAATACAAAAAAAGTCAACATTCAAATAATTATGTTCAGTTATGCACTCAATACCTGGTCGGGAATCCTTTTGCAGAAATGACTGCTTCAATGCGGCGTGGCATGGAGGCAATCAGCCTGTGGCACTGCTGTGGTGTTATGGAGGCTCAGGATGCTTCGATAGCGGCCTTGAGCTCATCCAGAGTGTTGGGTCTTTCGTCTCTCAACTTTCTCTTCACAACATCCCACAGATTCTCTATGGGGTTCAGGTCAGGAGAGTTGGCAGGCCAATTGAGCACAGTAATACCATGGTCAGTAAACCATTTACCAGTGGTTTTGGCACTGTAAGCAGGTGCCAGGTCGTGCTGAAAAATGAAATCTTCATCTCCATAAAGCTTTTCAGCAAATGGAAGCATGAAGTGCTCCGAAATCTCCTGATAGCTAGCTGCATTGACCCTGCCCTTGATAAAACACAGTGGACCAACACCAGCAGCTGAAATGGCACCCCAGACCATCACTGACTGTGGGTACTTGACACTGGACTTCAGGCATTTTGCATTTCCCTCTCCCCAGTCTTCCTCCAGACTCTGGCACCTTGATTTCCGAATGACATGCAAAATTTGCTTTCATCCGAAAAAAGTACTTTGGACCACTGAGCAACAGTCCAGTGCTGCTTCTCTGTAGCCCAGGTCAGGCGCTTCTGCCGCTGTTTCTGGTTCGAAAGTGGCTTGACCTGGGGAATGCGGCACCTGTAGCCCATTTCCTGCACACGCCTGTACACGGTGGCTCTAGATGTTTCTACTCCAGACTCAGTCCAAGGTCTGGAATCGGTCCTTCTCCACAATCTTCCTCAGGGTCCGGTCACCTCTTCTCGTTGTGCAGATTTTTCTGCCACACTTTTTCCTTCCCACAGACTTCCCACTGAGCACTCTGGGAACAGCCTATTCGTTTAGAAATTTCTTTCTGTGTCTTACCCTCTTGCTTGAGGGTGTCAATGATGGCCTTCTGGACAGCAGTCAGTTCGGCAGTCTTACCCATGATTGCGGTTTTGAGTAATGAACCAGGCTGGGAGTTTTTAAAAGCCTCAGGAATCTTTTGCAGGTGTTTAGAGTTAATTAGTTGATTCAGATGATTAGGTTAATAGCTCGTTTAGAGAACCTTTTCATGATATGCTAATTTTTTGAGATAGGAATTTTGGTTTTTCATGAGCTGTATGCCAAAATCATCAATATTAAAACAATAAAAGGCTTGCACAACTTCAGTTGTGTGTAATGAATCTAAAATATATGAAAGTCTAATGTTTATCAGTACATTACAGAAAATAATGAACTTTATCACAATATGCTAATTTTTTGAGAGGAACCTGTACAGTCTGTCCCTGCTCCACACAGCAACCTCTCCCTACACTGACAAAAGACTGTTTTGGACCTATTAGCTAGCGATTTGTGTCACTAACTCTCTGTCCCTGCTCCACACAGCAACCTCCAGCCACGGAATACAAAGTTCTTTGCTGTCAGGTGAACACCTGTTGGCTATTTTTTGGGGCCTGTACTGGCCGACACTTCCTTCTGTATCCTGTGAATGCCTAATGTACCTCCAGCCACAGAATTCAAAGTTCTTTGTTGTCAGGTGAACATCTGCTGGCTAATTTTTGGGGCCTGTGCTGGCCGACACTTACTTCTGTATCCTGTGAATGCCTAATGTACCTCCAGCCACAGAATACAAAGTTCTTTGCTGTCAGGTGTACGCCTGTTGGCTAATTTTTGGGGCCTGTAATGGCCGACACTTACTTCTGTATCCTGTGAATGCCTAATGTACCTCCAGCCACAGAATACAAAGTTCTTTGCTGTCAGGTGTACGCCTGTGGGCTAATTTTTGGGGCCTGTAATGGCCGACACTTACTTCTTTATCCTGTGAATGCCTAATTTTTCAGACTGCAATTGAAAATCAATGGGTCTTTAAACATTCCGCTAAATTGTGAAACACATGCGGACCCCTTTTACAGACGTGTGAATGGACCCTATATGTATTTGACATGTATTTACCGGCTGCTGTCAGTTCTCGCTGATTTAGAAAAAAAAAATACATTGTTTTGCTGAAAAAAAATAAAAATAATTTTTATGGCAACTTTTCCAATAGCAATACTTCTGGTATGTCAGTGTCCATGTTGTGGGACTATGTACGCACAGCTAGTAAGTATTTTGTGGCTGCAAATATGACCTGGAGGTTTTTCATGTTCGCCTGCCATTAAAATGAATGGGGTCCACGAGTTCGCTGATCGCGTTCGCGAACCGTCCCGGCGGATGTTCGTCCATCACTAATAGGCAATAGACAGCTTGATTTGGCTGCATAAGATTTTGAAGGAGGTCATTAATAATTGGAATCGAAATTGTGATAAACAACAATTGCTATGTGACTAGAGGGGTGATAGGCAAAATAAAATATTTGCTCTTTTGTTTTTTTCTAAGATTTATAGCACATCTATATGTTCACCCCTTATGGATGCTACATTTAATCTTAAACTCTTACCCCTCCTTTCAGCCTCAAATCCAATCACAAATCTTTCTGCCTGTACCTCCATATAATTTACAAAATACACAACGTGGGACAATGTTGTCTTTTACCCTTTGTGTGTAGTCTGCCCTTGCAATGTATCTTTGATGTGTGTTCATTTTACCAATTATGGTTATATGGTTATATGGCTGCAATGTCCCCTTCCTCTTTAATAGAACTTTCTTTTCTTGGGGCCATCCCCTTCCCTTTTTTCATTTTCAAAATACACCCCTTCTTAACCAATGGCAGCACCAAATGACTAATTCATTCTCTCATTATCTCTTGCCTTGACTATTGCATCTCCCTCCTTGTTGGCCTACCTCTACACAAACTATCTACTCTTCAGTCTATCATGAAATCTGCTGCCAGACTCATCCACCTAACTAATAAAAATAAATATCCTAACTACAATACACAAAGCCAGCTGCAGCTCTGCCCCAAGCATTTTCACCAACGTGGTCTCAAAATATCACCCAAACTGTCCTATTTGCTTCTCCTAAGATCCCCTGCTCTCTATGTCAGGGCACAAAGGGCAGGAAAAGGACTCTAGGACCCAGCATCTCTACCAGCACTTCACATGGGCCTTTATAAGAAAACCTGTCAGTGGCTGCAGTTGCTGCTTGATCTTCAGCTCCTCCAGTGCGTAATATTTCTGTTTCTGTGTCTCCTGTTACCGACCCGGCTTGTCCTTAACCTGTCTCCTGCTTGCTTCCTGTGTTTGACCTCGGCTATCCACCTGACCACGTCCACTCTGATACCCACCTGGCTCCTGACCTTGGCTATCCACCCGACCATGTCTGCTCTTATAGCCACCTGGCTCCTAACCTAGGCTGACTTCTGACCACGCTCCAGTCTCAGCATTAACCGAGTCCTGCAACACCACAGGGGCACCACTTGTCTGCTGATTCTATGCCAGCACTCCAGCTGCACTCCGGAACCACCTGCACACAGTCCAGCAGGCGACCCATGCAACTTTGGTCCTGACCTCTCCTGTTTCAACCCTCAGGGGGGTCTGGAACTTGGCCACAAGGGAAGTCCTCTTTCTCTATTGGCCTCCAAAACCAAGTATGTGATAGTATCAACCAGCCAAGATGTCTGAGGCTGAGAGAGGTGCTTCCGCGTTGGAGGTCCTATGTTAGCAGATGACGGCTCTTACACAAGAAGCCCAGAGCTTACAAGATGGCTACTTTTAGCTGGAAGAATGACTTCACTCCCTGAACTTTACTTTGCCCTGCAACCAAAGACTTTTTCTCTTGAGACCATCAAGGTGGGTTTCATCATCTCACTTTTGTCAGATGAGCCACAGTCCTGGGCTCATAACCTCCTTGAGCAAAATAACTTAGTACTTGATTCAGTTGCCACCTTGTTTGAAGCTATGGCTACCCTATATGACGATCCACAATGGACTGCCACCACAGAGTCTGCCCTTCATGCTCTAGTACAAGGCAGATGACCGGTGGAGGATTTAATTGTGGAGTTTCGCAAGTGGCCAGCTGATACCGGGTGGAATGATGCCACCCTAAAATACCAGTTCCGGCAAGGCTTATCCGAGACTCTCAAAGACGAGTTGGCTATTGCATCATTAAAGAATCTTATCCAAGTCGCTATCCAACTAGACCGACAGCTGCGGGAGCAACAGTCTGAACACACTGACACCTTCCGACTTACATGGGTAATGCTAAAGGTTCCAGGGCCAACAATCCAGTCTCTGTTCCCCAGTACATCAATTCTTCTGATGGGGAACCCATGCCAATTTGGATACTCCATCCTGCTTTAACCCCTGAAGAGAGAGCACACAGATGACAAGGTAACTTGTGTCTCCACTGTGGAGCTTCAGGCCACTTCCTTCTCAGTTGTCCTGTTCGCCCAAGTAAGTCCAGGCTTTCATGCCCCTCCTACCTCCAGTTATGCTAGACTGTATCCACTCATGTAATTCTCCCCATCTCTCTGCAGGTGGCTGGAAAGGAAGTCAAGCTGTGGGCGTTCGTTGACTCTGGAGCCTGTAGTTGCTTCTTGGACATCAACCTCACCAAGAACTTGCGCATACCCCTGAAACTAAAGGAACAGAGACTTGATGTACATTTAGCAGATGGCACTGCTCCCAGTTCTGGACCAGTCACTTAAGAGACTACAAACAAAGCAATGTTAATGACAACGACTGTAACATGGCAACCTGTAGGTGCAGGGGAAGAAAAAAAAAAGGAGAGGGTGGGAAACCATAAATAGATAAGGGAAGGGGAGGTTTTCGTAGGTAGATCTGTGTGTTTCCTTGTGAGAGTAGCAAGCCTTGGTCAAACCCCACAGGAAGATGTGGGAGATCCAGGGCCTCCAGTTGAACCAAAGTATTAGACTTTATCCAGGAGCTTAACCCGAAGCTTTTCATGCAAAAGAATAGAGTGAAAATGTTGTTTTTTATTACTTGCAATTGTGTATAATGTTATCGAGGGGCTTAAATTGAAACTAAAGATATAATTATTTTCATTTTCATATTAAAATATTTGGCACCTATGTTTATAAACTCTTATGACGTAACAATATATAAAGTAATAGTAGTGACATTCCCTTACATTTGGTGGTGGTAGCAGGATTTCACCTTTTTATTGCCATAGCATTACATAAGATAATAAATACCCTGAAAAAATGCATTGAGAATTTAGGACACACTTCCCATTTCTTAAAAAAATGTATGTTGATTATGCAGTTTTATAGCTTAAGTTCAGATGTACATGCACAACTTAAAGATTAGGAGTGACTCCTCCCTCTTTCATCAACCTCTGCTGCCCTTTTGCTGTCTGCATCTTTTCTGCTCTTTTTAAGGCCATTTGGGCTAGCCTGAAAGGAAACAACTACTGGGGTTTCTCTTCAGAAATACAAAAAGCTCTGGGACACTGGTGAGGCCGGTGCACACTGTATTAATTGTTTATTGTTATTAAACATATTTGTTATTAAACTTACTTTTTTGTAAGATATAAAATCAGTTTAAAATGTAGAAATTAAAATTAAAGTATAACTTTTTTTTTTTAGTTTTGGATAGAGTGGAATGGGATTAGTATGCTTGTCAGTTTTTATTGCTGTCTGTCTGTTAAGGAGATTTTTTTTTGTTTGTTTTATTATTATTATAGAGCATAGATTTTGATACTGTGAATATTTTTCCTTTTATGTTTGTATGACTTGTTGGTTATAAAAAATTCAATAAAAAAATAGTTAAAAAAAAAAAGGAGATTCACCCTCTCTATTTGTCCTGTTTACCATTATCATTGTAAATGAAATCAAAAGAAAATCTCAAATTTTCGGTTGTTCCCAGAAAAGTAATAGAGGCAAAATCTTCCAATCAGAACACTTGTTCTGGTGACCTTGGGGTCCCCAAATAATTCCCTTAATTTTCAGGAATTTCCTCTCACTTCCTGTTTGGTTATGGGACAGGAAGTAAAGGGACATCTCCACAATGGAACACAGATTCCGAAAAAAAAATCTAACAGGGGTAATAACCCTTTGCCACAGACCTGGTTGAGGGCTAGTTGAAGGGAGGGCTTTCCCTTACACCTCCTGTTCTGTTTTTCCTGAAGATGGTGATAGGATATGACAGGAGTGGCATGGGTGCCTGGTTGAATATCCTGAATGGAAGGCACTTGCAGCAGGTGCAGAGCAGCATGCAGACTGATGGAATGGCAGATGCAGATACACGGCAGCAGGTGCAGGACAGCTGGCAGACTGGTGGGCTGCAGGTGCGGGTACATGGCAGCAGGTGCAGAACAGCAGGCAGCAATAAAGCTGATGAGCAGGCCGATGCAGGATTTCAGTTGGTCAGGCAGGCAAAAGTCAATAACAGCCAAGCAGCAGTGGTATGGAATCTGATCCAGAGCAGAGTCAGGGCCAGGGCCAGGCCAGGCTCAGTATCAGAGGAGCAGAGAAGGCACGGGGATGGTAGTCTAAAGGCAGAGTCAGGCAACAAGCCGGGTCAGTAACAAAGTATTGGGAATGAGCAGAGTCAACCAGAGTGGGTACACATAGGAACAGACACATGCGGAGCTGAAGACCACTCAGCAATCCTCTGGAGTCACTTTAAATAGGCAAGTGAGCATCAAGTATTCACACACTCTCATGCTAATGCGCATGCAAACATGGACGCACCTGCGTGAGTTAGGAGAGAACGAGGGGTCACTAGAGAATTATTATGAGTATGTACACATCTTCATGCACGTCTTTACACACATCCATGCATTCATTTTCAATGACACCCTCCCTTGCTCTATCAAAACTTAACAAAAACATTTTGCTTATAGTTCTACTTTAAATAAAATAAGCCAAAGAAAACTGAACCAAAAATGTTACTGTTTATCTTCAGTTTCAGCCTTTGTCTAAAATTGTATATACTTTTTGTAAATTATTAAAAGCATTAGGCTAGAGATGCTTCTTTAAATTTTCATATGTTTTAATACAGGATTTTGAAGGAAAACAATTATATTCCCCAATGGGTTGTTTGCCTATAATAATTCATAATGCCTTCATAATGCCTTTCACTGACAGCACAACATCTCTCCTGAATGTGGACCTCACTAGCCATTTTATTCAATATTATCCAACAGTAAATACTGTATGTCTAGATAATATTGTTTTGCAAATGTACACAGCTGCTATCAACAGTTTTAACCTTAGTATCCATACTTCTGCAGCTCATATTTAAAAAAGCAATATAAAACATAAATTACTAGCATAAATTTATTTCATTTACATGTACATGTTAGAGTAAGGTCAGGCTGCTTGCATAGGAGTTTGGTATTGATGGTCTGATAAATGTTCAGTTGTGCCTTAGGTAAAGATTTTTATTAATGTATAGGTTTTGTATTTCTCCCACTGTATTACATGTTTTAAAGGATACTTAAGGATCCACGTCATTTAAATATAAAAATATTGCATTTAAACTGACCAAGAAATCCAGCCTACTTTCTGGGACTACTGTTGGTAGGTTTGCTCAGTCACGCTTTAACTAAATCTCTATAATTTGCCACTTGCCTATGTATACATATCCAGATTGTTGCTGAATCTGATTATTTAAAAACAGAGATTTTTGGTCTCATTAGAAGTTCTTGTACTCTCCTGTCCTGCCTCCCACGCATTGCCCAACATTGCCCCACCTCATAAGCATCATACCGTCACTCCTTTTTTTTTTAAAACAAGGAACCTAATTATTTTTTGTATTGATATAGCGCTTAACAATACAATAAATGGATGGGACAATACAAAACAGGATACTATAGGAACAAAAGAACCTTGCTTACAAGACATTTAGAACATTTCCCTTTCACAATACAGCAATCTACAATACAAACTCAGATTAACCACTGCAAAAGTACACTTGAGCTCACATTTTAACATAATCCATTTCCATGTTCGTCCAATGCTACATTGTATGTGGTGCCCACCATATAACAAACCCACCAAATAACATAATGCAAAAAAAGCATGGACAGAATATAATATCAGTGTGTTCAAATATAATATAGTACACTACTATAGCCCAGTGCCACAACAGAATACTAGAAGTGCTTAACCACTTTAGCCCCAGCCGCCGCAGATGTACTGCGGCAGGCTGGCGTTCCCAGGCAACAGCCCATACATGTACTGTGCTCGCCTGGGAGGAGCTAGGGGGCGATCGCGGGCCGGCGGAGGCACACTCCCGCCCCCGCTTGTCAGCGGGGAAGCTAGTGCATGTGGCAGGCGGCTCCGATGGCCACTCGCTATCTCCCGCCACTGACAGAGAAGGACAGACGGCTGATATAAACACAGCCGTCCGTACTTCTCCCTGAAGTTGTCACAGCTGTTATGTGATCCTGCTATATAGGATCACATGTCTCTGTGATGACTTCACAAGCCACGCCCCCCCCAGTTAGAATCATGCCCCTAGGGTCACATTTAACCCCTTGATCACCAGTACTGTTAACCCCTTCCCTGCCAGTGTCATTTTTACAGTAACAGTGCATATTTTTAGCACTGATTAATGTCACTGGTACCCCCAAAAGTGTCGAAAATGTCAGTTAGGGGTCCGATCTGTCCGCCGCAATGTCGCAGCCCCGCAAACAATCGCAGATCGCCGCCATTACTAGTAAAAAAAAAAAAAAAAAAGCAATAAAAATTACATAAATCTTTACTGTAGTTAGTAAATGGAATAACTTTGGTGCAAACCAATCAAAATACACTTATTGCGATTTTTTTTACCAAAAATATGTAGCAGAAAACAAATTGGCCTAAAATGTTAAAAAATTTATTTAAAAAAAAACAATTTTTGAGAATTTCATGTAAAAGAATGTGAAAAATATTGTTATTTTTTCAAAATTGTCGCTCTTTCTTTGTTTATAACGCAAAAAATAAAAATCGCACAGGTGATCAAATACCACCAAAAGAAAGCTCTATTTGTGGGGATAAAAGGACATCAGTTTAGTTTGGGTACAGTATTGCACTACTGTGCAATTGTCCGTTAAAATTACGCAGTGCCGAATCGCAAAATAGGGCCTGGTCATATAAATATTTCCACTAGTAATCCTAGTGAATTGGAGAGAAAATACATAAAAAATAAATATCCTTTGCTTGCTCCTGGGCATCTTTTTTTTTAGTGTCACTGCACACTGGGTGTACTTTGGTACTTTGGTTGTACTTTTGTCACTTTGGTAACAGTGAGCATACAGGTAAATGGGGCTATTTAATGAGACCCATATACATCACTTCTCTTTTGCCAGAGTTCCAGAAATATCTCACTTGTCACTTCAGCTCCTCTGAATCTGTAACCATGAATCAAAAGCACTTTCGGGTTGAGTGAGTGAGATATTTCTGCATCGCTTGCAGAAGAGGAACAGTGATGTTTATGGCTCTCATTTAAAAGGCCCATACAGCCGCTCTCAGCTCCTAATGCTGTGCCTTGGGGATAGATCAGGTAAGACTGGGTCAAGTGAGAGCTGTTAGGAACAGAGGGTGAGTGTCAGGGAAACCGTATGCACAGTTGTGCATGAAGACATGCAGGAAGATGTGCACATGCTAATAATTCTCCAGTGATAACTTGATTTGCCCTAACTCATGCTTGTTTTTACTCAGATTCTTCTTGATACTCCGTTGCTGATTCTGGCTTGTAACCTGATCCTACCTTCTGCCTGCTGTTTTGGTACCCTCTCTGCTCCCCCAACATCAACCCTAGCCTGGCCCTGACTATGCTTTGGATCCTGATTCTTCACCCTTTGCCTGGCTGATACTGACTCTTGCCTGCCTGAACATCCGAGATCCTGCATCCACCTGCTTAAAAACCTTCTTGCTGCCCATGGTTTCACACCTGCTGCTGTGTCTCTGCTTCAGGCAGATCATCAATCCACCTGCTGCTCAGCACCTGTTTCAAGGTTCTTCTGGCCAGGATCTCCTACAAGGCACCTATGCAATTCAGTGCCTTGTTATATCCTGTCGCCACCTGCAAGAGAAACAGGACAGGAGGTATAAGGGGAATCCCTCTTGTCAGCTCAGCCTCAACGAGGAATATGACAGTGAGACAGGTCAGGAAGTGGATCAGAACAGGGATTAGGTACAAGGGATGTAGGTAGAGGCCGCAAGATCAGAGTAACAGGTTTAAACGTTAGGAACAAGATGACAGGTTCAAGGCAGCTGGGTTAGGGTGGCAGGTACAAGAAAACCCCACTTTTTAAACAAAAATAGGAATTGAGTTTCACACAATACTTCATCTATTTCATAATCACTGTCTGCCAGGAAAGCTGTAATGGAGTTGGCTTTCCATACTACAATATATAAAATTATTCTGGAAATAGGAGACATTTTATGTTTCCTATTGAGTTATATAGCCACAACCTCTTTTTCCAATAAGCTGCCCTGTAATGGTACAGACAAGTAGGTAAGATAATGTAAAGGAAGAGGTGTTACTGGGAAAGAACTCACTGTCTGTGCAGGACTGCAATGATGCGATTTCCAAAGGTTAAGGCAAGTTCTCATAGCCATGTGTGTAGCCCATGCTAGTCGCCTACTTTACTGCTGATCACAAAGGTGCCTAGGTATTAAAAATAAAACACAATTAAGAAGCTGAGATGTTTCACAGGCTAGCACAAGTGGAATCGTAATGTGACAGGTGTCCCTGGAGACAGAGAATGCATGTTCATGGAAAACACATGCTTTAACTAGAGACTGCAAGCAATAGGGAGGGCTGTTAACAGAGACAAGGATAAGAACATAAACTGTGCAAAGTGAGCCACAATTAAATGGGGAGGGGGGCAGGTAAACACAAAGGGTTTATATTGACCATTCCTGTTGATAGCAAGTAGGAACCTTTAATTTATACATATGCCTCCTCTCAGGTCTAAATATATTTAACCTTTTACATGTTCCTTATACTATAATCAGTATTACCTCTTAATAAGACCCTCTCCCTCTTCTGCCCATCTCTTAATTTCATGGTGCACTGCTTCCTCTCTCTACCTTCTTACTTTTACTTTCTATAATTAGGTAAGCAAAAATAGTCTAGTTATGTTTTATAGCTGATTTGTAGCCATAAAAGCACATTACAATTATATTTGTGAGGCCAGCTATGTTTTGAAATACATTTACTACTTCTACGTTTCAAGAATTGGTACATAATTTCCCAAATTATATTGTGATGTTTTATAAATAAACATGTCCATCGAGTTTAACCAATAGACATATGGAAAATTTAAAACCTGCACCTACAGATCTCTAGACCAATAGTCAATCGAAAGGAAGACAAAAATCTAATAAAGCATTGTCTAATTTGCCCCAACAGGGAAATAAATCTATTTTTGGGTACCTAGGGTATTCCCTGGATCAACAATCTTCATTGTTATTTCTTATAAATATAAATATTAATATCCAGTTATTTTTTACATTTAGAACACATCCAGCCTTTTTGTAAAAAAAATTGGCTAAACCCAGCTCCCGTGGAATTCTATTCCATTTCTGCACAGTTTTTACTGTAAAGAACCAAATATGTGTTGAAAAGACACCGCACTGCTAAAAACTGTGAAATTAAACAAGAATACAAAACCCAAAGCAGTTGTTCAAACTTACTACACTACACATTTTTATACAAATTAAAACAATATTAAACAGCGCATGTTCCAAAAAAAAAAAAAAAACGCACAAAAGCAGACAAAGGATAAAGACGAATAGTGTAGTATTTAATAATATCACTGGAAAACTTTCAAAGAAGAAAGTCCCAACAAACAAATATAGTAAAATGAGAGTTAGAGTCATGTACCAGATAGGAGATGGCAAGGTCAGCCTCTCTTGTATCTCCAGCCCAGGCCCCACTGGAAGTGGGACAGAGGGTAGAAGAAGGAACACGAGTGCCAGCAGATGTTGATTGGTGAACTTACAGCAGGGGATGCAGTCCCAGGGAAACTGGTGGGCCAATTGGTCAGGAACAGTAGATATGTTCAGTAGCCTAGCCCAGGTTAAGGTAGCACTCAGCTTGTACTGCAGGTCCAGGGCATGTGGCTTGTCAGAGCTCACAGCAGACTTGAGACTGGAACACTCAGCAGTGCACAGAGCTTGTACAGCAAACAGCCAAGCAGGCACTCGAGCAGGACAGGAAGCCAGGATCAGGGACAGAAGCATTGTTACAGGAATAACCAGGTTTATCAACAGGTGAGCAATGAGGTACAAAATCATGAGCAGGCCCGGGGTCAGGAACAGAGCCAGTGTCAGGAACTGGCGAGAAGTAAGGAGCAGAATCCGACCAGGACCAGGTCAGGAGCAAGCCAGTTCAGCAACAGGGGAATTATACAGGATAAATGCAGGACACCAGGAACAGCTGAAGATCAGTCAGCACAAAACATGGGCATGAGCATCTTTTAAATAGCGCCAACAGGAATTTTGTATGTGTGTGTGTGTGTGTATGTGTGTGCGTACGTGCGAGCATACTCGTGAGCAAGTGCACATTTTTGCATGCATGCACAGGCATAGTCACCTTTACATGCACATGCGCATATCCGTGCACCTGACATCTCACAGAGATTCCCTGGCAGTTATCCAGTCAAACTATGATGTTGCTGAATATGATGTTGCTAAAAAAATATCACTGTGCTTCTCCAGTATACACTCACAAGATTAAAAGACCTTGGAAATAGAGAAGCCAGACAATGCTTAGTGTTTAAAACACCATAATGGGAAATCTTCTCTGGAGTACCATGGATATTGTCAGCAACGAGAGCTCATCAAAAGTAAACCGTAAGAAAAAGATCTGTGCTGCACCAAATGAAAACCTCCAGGACATCAGCAATGACAAAGATGCAAGTGTTGTGCTATGATCCTGTCCAACATGTTTCGTCACCATGGACTTTTAAAGTCTGTTTATCTTTGATAAGTTTCAACCAAAGACATTACTAATGATGCTTCTGAATGGATATTTTGATATGAGGTTTTAAGCACTAAATGTTGTCTGTGGTAGTTTTCAACAACTACATATTCAGTTTTTACTAGAGCAGTTTGATAATGGAATTGTTTCTTCTTTGGAAATTTGAATTTTTTTTCAGCATGGATTCCCTAGCTGAAAGCGAAATTGGCCAGGCAGGGAAGACTTTTGGTTGTTAGGATGCCAGTGACAGCAGTATTACTTTGGCTGCTAACTGTGAAAGCTGTCATATTTAGCAGTAATAGTAAAACTGCTTAGTTTGGTTATTTGCTGATTCTCCGAACACCACCATGCTTGACTGTATGCAAGACACACTTGTCTTTGTACTCCTCACCTGGTTGCTGCCACACATGCTTGACACCATCTTTTTTTTCTTTTTTTTTTATCAAAAATGTTTATTATTTTAATTAGATTATACAAAGTATATCAGTTGAATTATAAAACATCACATAAATCAGTTCTCTTCAGGCCTGAATAATCTACCTTGAATAAACAAATAATAACAATAACAAGCTTGACGCCATCTGAACCAAATAAGTTTAACTTCTTTGGTCGACCATGGCGAGGCCTGTTCTGAGTGGAACATGTCCTGTTAAACCACTGTATGGTCTTGGCAGCTCAGTTTCAGGGTCTTGGCATTCTTCCTACAGCCTAGGTCATCTTTACATAGAGCAACAATTCTTTTTTTCATATCGTCAGAGAGTTCTTTGCCGTAAGGAGCCATGTTGAACTTAGTGACCCGTATGAGAGAGTGAGAGCGATAACACCAAATTTAACACACCTGAGACCTTGTACCACTAATGATTTACACTACATCGGGGAGGGAAAATAGCTAATTGGGCACAATTTGCACATTTTCACATAGGGGTGTACTCACTTTTGTTACCAGCGGTTTAGACATTATGGGCTGTGTGTTGAGTTATTTTGAGGGGACAACAAACTGTACACTCACTACTTTACATTGTAGCAAAGTGTAATTTCTTCATGAAAAAATATAATAAAATATTTACAAAAATGTGAGGGGTGTACTCACTTTTGTGAGATACTGTATATCTTAACCAATTGCCAACCGCCCCACGCAGATTTGCTGCGGCAGGGCAGCTCGGCTGTGCATAATGACGTGTTTAAGTGCGCGCGGTCTCGGTGGCGCACATGTGCCACCGGAGCCACGCTCCCACTGTGATTAGAAACAGCGGGAGCCAGACCGCAGGAGGAGGGGGCACGATCGCCGCAGGCCTCCTGCGATCTTCACAGAAACTAACAGAAGAGCCGCCTGCCTATGTAAACAAAGCTGGCGGCTCTTCTGTCACACAGACACAGAGAGATCATGGGTTTCAGCTAAGCTGAAACACTGATCTCTCTGTGCCTGTCACAGAGCCCCCCCCCCCCCCAAGTTAGTAAGCACAAATAGGCATACATTTAACCCCCAGCATTAATCCCTTCCCTGCCAGTTTCATTTATACAGTAACAGTGCATAATATTTAGCACTGATTACTGTATTAATGTCGCTGGTCCCCAAAAAATTTCAAAAATGTCAGGGACCTTATCTGTAAGCCTCAATGTTGCAATTCCGCTAAAAATCGCTGATCACCGCCATTACTAATAAAAAAAAAAGTAAAAAAATCTATCCCGTAGTTTGTAACCGCTATAACTTTTGCACAAACCAATAATAAAATATGCTTTTTGGGATTTTTTTTACCAAAAATATGTAGCAGAATACAAATTGGCCTAAACTGATAAAAAAAAAAATAGATTTTTAAAAAAAATTTTTATTGGGAATGTTTTGTATTGAGTTACAGCGTCGCACGACCGCACAACTGTTAGTTAAAATAGTGCCGAATTGCAAAAAATGGCCTGGTCATTAAGGGGGTAAAACCTTACTGGAGCTGAAGTGGTTAAGGCCCACACATTAAGGAACACTCAGTGGTGTATTTTGGTTTTGTGCTGCCCTAGGCAAGACTAAAATTAGGCGCCCCCCCCTCCTATATAAATTTGTCCCACTCCTTTTTTAACGGATGTGACACCCTGCAAAATGGAAGGACTACAAATCCCAGCATGAACCCCTGAGATCTCTCGAGGGGGGAGGGTGGGAGAGACAGAGAAGGGTGAGGGAGAGAGAGGGGGGTGGGTGAGGGAGGGAGCGAGAGAGGGGGGATGAGAGCGAGAGGGGGAAAGAGGCAGGGATGAAAGAGAGGGGGTGAGAGAGAGAGAGGGGGGGGATCAAAGAGTGAGAGAGAGGGGGATAATAGAGAGAGGGGGGGGGTGAGAGAGAGAGGGGGATGAGAGAGAGGGGGTGAGAGAGAGTGGGTTGAGAGAGAGGGGGGATGAGAGAGAGAGGGGGGATGAGAGAGAGACAGAGGGGGATGAGAGAGAGGAGGGGTGAGGGAGAGGGGGTGAGTGAGAGAGAGGGGGGTGAGAGAGGCGGCTCTAGCAACCAGTGGCCAATAGAGTCTCAGGTGGAGGGGGGGGTAGCTTTTTTGCTGCCCCCTTGCAAAGTGCCGCCCTAGGCCTGGGCCTTGTTGGCCTAGGCCAAAATACAGCACTGGGAACACTTGTATGAAAGTTACTGTATATTGAGTTCTTGGGGGGAAAAAAAAGGTGATAAGCTCCAAATCCTTTATGACTAACAAAACTACATATATTATTCAACATGCAGTGCAATTGATCATCTGAATAAAGGGTGGGTAGATTTTTGTGTAGTAACAAACATGGGAATAACCTGTTGTGGGGGAAATTGTCCTTTTTTTTTTTTGTTCCAAAATGTTATTGAAATCTCATCAACAAAGTTTACAACATTGGTACGTATAATAAACTCACTAATTAAAAGAACAAGATCAAGCTAACAAGATTTTTTTTTTTAAATTATGTAGGCTCACAGGCCTTTATAGCAAATAAAAGAGTAAAGTAAGTTAAGCATTGTAGGTTCATGAAAGGGACGAGGGATTCGATTATAACGTGGGAACCTCTAGAGGTGAGATCAGGAGGAGATTAAGGGGGGGGGGGGTCATTTGGGTAGACAGGCCTACTGCCTACCTTGATGAAATGTCAGTTTGTATGCTGCCATGGTGGATCAGACTACTGGATTAGGTGAAAAGGGGAGGGGGTGGAGGATTGAAGTGGGAGTATGAAGGGAGAGTGGTGAGTTAAGATATAGTATAGATAAGAGTGTGGTGGGGGGGCGGAGCCTCCAACAACCTTAGACTTGTGAGCCACAATCACGCACTCACTCCCCCTACCAGTAGAGTGTAGGGAGGTATGTGAGTGTACATAGGGTATGAAAAGAACCTTGGGGATTTCGGTTTCTGGTTTCATGTCTTACCAATTGTGGGCTACTATTTGAGTGTACTCAGCGGTGGATTTAAATTGATGCCAATGGAACCAAAGGGTACTGTGTTTGGAGATGTTATCATTGGAAATGGCTATAAGTTCTTCCATCTCAGCTGTTCTATCAATTCTCCGGGAACCATTCTTTGAGTGAAGGAGCTCTAGTCATACCCTATAGGACTGGGATGCACAGCTTTGCAGCGTTAATCATGTGCATGACTAGAGATTTTAAGTATGTGTCTTCTGTCTGTGAGGTATGGTGTAGAAGATACTATATATAGCGGTAGAGTATTCCAATTTGCGCTTGGAGATTTGTAGGAGATTGAAGTAAACTGCCTTCCAGAACTTTTGGATTATGGGGCATGACCACCATATATGTATGAGAGAACAACATATGGTCGGATCCAATTTATGCAGGAGAGTGGGAACTCTGTACCAATGTGTGAAGATCTTATAACCATTTTCTTGGGCTGAGACGTTAAGAGAGCCTTTGTATTTGTAAAGGAACGATCCCATTATTCATCTGTAAGGTCTAAGGACATCTCATGTTCCCAGGATTGACAGGTTTTGTTCTTAACAGGGAACTTGGCGAAGAGCAAGGTGTAAATGTTAGATATGACGTGTCTTTGAGGAGTATCTGCAGAGCAAAGTGATTCAAAATGTGTGAGTGGCTGAGTCCAAAAATTTTTAGTGTTTGCATTTGAGGAGAGGAAGTGTTGTATTTGACGATAGGTCCATGGTGGGAAGCTGTGGTCTAGTGTTCAGGCAATCAGCTGATCGTGATTTAGGAATTTAGACTGGAGAAAAAAGTGTTTTGCCAGTATATGTTTGTGTGGCCAGGTGTTGGTAAAGAATTGTTTTGACATCCCGGGGATAAAGTCCGGGTTGAGATGGAGCAGTGTCATAGGGCCAGGTATGGGAGAGACGGAGAATTTTGCATTCGTTGTATGGAAGCAACGCACTGTAGGACCTATATGGGGGAGAATTTGTGGAGTATGTTTGGTGAGAAGCCAGGGTATGGTGGCTAGAGGTATGGGAGAAATGGACCCTTCAATTATCACCCATTGTTTGGTAGCGGTGTGTACATTCCAATCCACCACCCTGGCAAGAAGGAAAGCTTTGTAGTAATTATGTAAATTAGATAGGCCTATGCCTCCTTTGCTTTTGGGAAGAGTTAGAAGTTCATAGCGAATGCCAGGGCATTTATTATGCCAAAGAAATTGCTTACAAAGAGCCATGTAGAGAAGAATGAAAGCGGCAGGTGGATTGGAATGGCTTGCATGATATATACCGTATATTCTTGAGTTTAAGCTGAGTTTTTCAGCATGTTTTTTTATGCTGAAAAAGCCCCCCTCGGCTTATACTCGAGTGACTGGCTCACTTACTTTTTAAAAATGGTGCCACCTGGCGCCAACATGTCACTGCGCATGTGCCGTCTGCCAAACATGTACGGGCTCTCCCAAGCATCGGGAGCGCATGCGTGGTGACGTGTTGGCGCCGGAAGGCGCCATTTTTAAATCTAAGGCGCCTCACCGACAGGTAAGTGAGACTCCTACGCAGCCCCTGCATTTCCTCATGCAGTGACAATCTCTTGTACCATGCCCGCAGCACTGCATCTCCTGTGCCATGCCTGTACCTACTGTGCCATGCCTGTACTACTGTGCCATGCTTATACCCTCACCTGTGCCATGCCTGTACCATCTCCTGTACCATCATCTGTGCCATGCCTGTACCATCACCTGTGCCATGCCTGTAACATCTCCTGTACCATCACCTGTGCCATGTCTGTACCATCACCTGTGCCATGCCTATACCATCACCTGTACCATGACCTGTGCCATGCCTGTACCATGGCCTGTGCCATGCCTGTACCATGACCCGTGCCATCTCCTGTACCATGCCTGAACCATCTCCTGTACCATGCCCACAGCCCTGCATCTCCTGTACCATGCCCGCAGCCCTTGTTTTGTGTCTCGTGGTGGTCCAGTTGGGTCCAGTAGCTGCTGCATTTCCCACCCTATACTCAAGTCAATAAGTTTTCCCACTTTTTTGTGGTAAAATTATGTGCCTCGGTTTATATTCAGGTCGGCTTATACTCGAGTATATACGGTAAGAGCCTGGGGAGCACAATCATTTTTAGGATAGCGGAAATTGTCATTTTTATACTGTACAGGCTATCTTGTCCTTTAACTGTAATTCCTATAATATTTTTCCTGTATATGTTTTAAAAAGTATAAAACCATACATTTAATATTTGTACCTTTGGATGGCAAAGCCAGACTCCACACTGCGTCCTTCACAAAATAATACAAGAAATATTTAGTTAAGAGAAACAGGTTGTGATTAGCTCCACAAATGCCTCTCATGCCTCTCTGACATTGTTATTCTCTTGCGTGTTATTTCTTCTTCTTGGATATCAACCATAGTGTCTCAGAAATAATTAGCTTGTATGCAATTAAATATATCTGTGCTTCTCTATTGTAAGATCAGATAAAAAAAGTTAACCAATGAACAGTTACAATTTGAGATTAAGAAACTTAGTATCCTCTCCCATATCAGCTTCACATAATGTTGTTTCCCTGAAGTTCTAAGTAATAAGAAGATCATACTGTCACTCACTTATGTAGATATCAAAATTAATGAGATATGCTGTATATATATTGTTATGAAGCACTAACAAGCCGGTTCAAGGTAGTTTCACTTATTTTGTAGTTCATAGATATCTGGTTCTAATAGGAATGCTTGTTACTGTGTGTACATCTGTTCATAAAAAAATTGGACAGAGGTAAAAGGAGAACGAAGAAATTGTTTTGAATTATGCAATCTAGGTTGTTTTTAACTGGATACTGCCTGCTTACAAATGTATATAACCAAGCTTTTTTTGTACTAGCTTCACACTTGCTTTCTGACATCCATCAGAAGATTTGTCACTCTGCATCTCTGGCATGCTGATAATTAAAGCTACTAAAGATGATTCTCTTCTCTGTTAGCATATTTTCTCTGCAATGATCTAGTATTCAAGCATTATTTTTACTGTAAAAATTCCTTTCTGCTCCTAGATTAAACAACATGAACTGTATAGCTCAATCAGCAATCGATTGAAATAAATCTTGATCATCTGAATAATTCCTCTTTGCTTTGAATAAACTCAAACCACAGAACTATCCCCCCCTTATCCTCCGGCTATCCCTTCTTTTTTCTTTCCCTTAACCGCTCTTCTCTTAGCTAGTTTCTATTTTTTACAGGTCTATCCTATCAGCATGGCCCATCAGTACATATATACTTGACGATTTCACCTACTGTCAAACAAGACCCAAGGTCTTATCCATGCATGGTGGACCCCCCCCCCCCCCCCACACACACACACACACACACACACCATTTTCCCCCCTTTTAATCATCATGGCCCCTACTGCCCCTTTTTGTTTTGCTTTGCACTGGGCCCATTCTTCCTTGAGTCTCATGTTATAGGGTGTTACCCAATGATTTTGGTGCCTTAGTTATATGTAATTATATTGTACTGTTGCATATTTGTATCCCCTTTTATTTTCAGCTGTACGAACCATGCCATTTGACATTCCTTTTGTGTGTATTTCTTTACTTGTCTTGCACCTGTGTGGGCTGTGTCCCTGTCATTGCACTGCCCTATTGTACATCCTTTTTTATCCCCTCTTCTTTGGGGATCATTTCTACTTGTCCTTTACCTCTGTATGCTTTTTTTGTCCTTTAATAAAACATTAAAAAAAAAATAAACTCAAACCACAGATATTGCCTTATAGGCGTGGCACGGGTGACAAATTGTTGCTATGAAAGTCCTACAGTATTGCCATTACATGGCTTTCGATGTGCTTTAGTATCAACACTCCATGTTTCAAGACAGAGTAAATACCAAAGGTAACTAAAAATGTTATCCAAAATATTAAAAGGGAAATTCAAAAGGGAAAGGGTATTCAAAAATCTATTCCAATTTAGTAATAAAACAAATCATAATTTATATTATGTTTATACATACTCATACCAGCTGTTGCTGCTCCCACAGTCCTATCTTCATTATTGCAAGTCAGGATGCAGTCAGGGCAGCATGCTGAGAGTCTGTTCTCAATAGGTGTACCATGCATTACTTTATGTATACTACTGGGCATAGATCTCTTTGGAGCAGTGACTGTCGCTGACAGCTTGACCTTGAAAAACCTGAAATTTGTAACATTTGCAGTGAATGGAAAATGTTTTTGGCTATATGGGATATTTATGCTAGTGCCATCTATGCTACTTAGGAGGGAAAATTCACATTGTTCAGTCTAAGGCAATGTTTGTTTATGTAAAGACGGGATGTCTTTCCAATACAAGTTGCCCTTTTCAAGTTAATTTTGAATCATGATATATGGATAAACCAAATATCCTCATGACATCCTAATCTTTCTCTCTATCCCTCAGCTCACTCCATCAGTATCCTCAAGCATCACTAATTTACTTACACATCTCAGTCTGGATGTCACACCACTTCCTGAAGCTCAATCTATACAAAACTGAGCTCATAATATTTCCTCCCCAAGTGCCCCTTCCACTAACTTATTTGTTGAGATCAATAGCACAACTATCAACCAGTCCCGCATGCCAGTGTTCTAGGTATAATCCTGGACTCTAAACTCTCCTTTCAGCCCCACATCCAATTATTGTCCAAAGCTTGCCACCTCAACCTCTGCAACATCTCCAAAATACGCCCCTTCCTAATCAATGACACCACAAAGCTTCTAATTCACTCCCTGTTTTTTTTCTCACCTCGTCTACTGCAACTTCCTCCTCATTGGATTACCTTTACATAGGCTATACCCCCTTCAGTCCATCATGAATGCTGCTGCTAGACTTGTCCACCTCACCACCCATTCTGTATTTGCTACTACTCTCTGCCAATCCTTCCACTGACTTCCGCTCACCCAACAAATTAAATTAAAAATACCAACAATAACTTACAAAGCCATCCACATCACTAAGCTAGTCTCAAAATACCAAGATAATTGTTTTCTTTGTTTCTTCCAAGACCTCCTGCTCACCAGCTCCCTTGTCAGCTCATCCTATGCTCACCTCCAGGACTTCTCCCAAGCCTCTCCTATTCTGTTGACAACCCCAATCTGTCCGACTATCTCCTTCTCTGTCCACTTTTAGGTAATCCCTGAAACTCCTTCTCTTCAGAGAAGCCCATCCTGCCTGCAGCTGACAACTGTGCTTTCACATTCTCCATCAGCTCATCCCCAAAAGGTAATATTTTTTGTATCCCTTGACCCTCCTTTTTAGATTGCAAAGCTCTAATGAGTAGGACCCTCTGATCCCTCCTGTATTGAATTGTATTGTAACTGTACTGTTTGCGCTCATGCTGTAAAGTGCTGTGCAAACTGTTGGTGCTATATAAATACTGAATAATTCTAATAATATTCAGGTTCTTATCTGTTTAAGTGTAAATAAAGCATTGTGGCAAGCAAAGTTTCCTGCATATCAAAACAGGATATATTTCTGGATTATACTTTTATCTTTAATTTCAGAGTGGATATTTGTTCCTCCTTGTGGATATTATATTCATTTATTCTCTAGATTGCAAGCAGAAGAAAAAAGGGAACTTAAATATAACTGCTATATTGTATTTACTGTATATAAACATATATGAAAGCTATTTTTTATGTTGAACAAAAAAGCTAATAAAAACAAAAGTGTTTGCACAACAAAAATGCTAAATAATATTTGTCTATATGTGTAAAGGAAAGCCTGTACACTCTGTGTATCACTTCACAAAAAATAAACAGTGAAAATATATCAAATATCGTGCAGTGCTAATACCCCACATAATCCTGCCTATTGTGCCAGTAGGTAAATCAATTTGTTTGAAAACAACTTCATAAAGGAATAAATGTGTTACCCAAAATGTTCATAAAACTGTGAAAATGGTGAATCAATAATATATCAGTGTCAATTGATATTGATATTTAGGGTATTTGTGCTGTGCAATATTTGATATATTTGCTCTCATTTTTATTTTTAATGGTTAATGTAGTTGATGGTATAACTATGTAATGGACTAAAACATGAATATTTATATCCAAGTCAGTCAATACAGATTCAAAGTCTAGCATTTGATGTAACTCTCACGGGCATATTTCCAAAGCAGTGAATGTGACTTTAAACATTCAGGAAGATTCACCTGCAGATTCTCTGCTTTATGAATATCTTTTTTAATGTTTCATGATCAAATCCTGTCAAAAGTGTTTTTTCTTGTATCCACCTACCCGGATACCAATCCACACGGGAGTTTTAGACGTATATATATATATATATATATATATATATATGTTTTCAAACTGATCAATGAATTAACACAAATAAAGCTAACATATATAAAATTACATATGTTTATTTTATATCAATAAATTTGTACTGTATATATAAAAAAGTGAGATCCTTCTTTTTAAACAAATACATTCCCATATATTTTTCACAAGAAGTGAAAATAAGGGTAATTATGCCTAGTGAAGATACACACAGCAATTAAAACTTAAAATAGATTTTTACCATAGTTACATACATTAGTTACATAGTTGGTAAGGTTGAGTAAAGACCCCAGTCCATCCAATTTAACCTGTTTAAGTGTGCGTGTTTATGTCAAAACCATTGCCCATATCCCTGTATATCTAAGTTTTTTTTTTTCCAAACTATCAATACTTCCTGCTGATGCCACTGTTGCGCGTTTGTCATGAATTGCCTGAATGATTAATTATTTGGGGTAATTTTAGACCAATGTAGAATTTCTTTGGAATAACACAGCGGTCGATGAGACTACAGATTGGATATGAAAATAAATTAATATTTATTCACTAGGTCAAAGATTAACAATAAATAGTGAAAGGACTTAGACACAACAATTTTACATAAAAATATAAAAATTAAAATATCAAAATCGTATATATATAACACTCAATGATATATGTATATCGCTATGTATTGAATAAAACTAAATAATTACATTTTCCCAGTGGACAAAATAACCATATGTAACTAGTTATCAGAGCCTTGCTGCTCTCCAACATTTCTTGCCGAAGGCTGGTGACATCAACTCGGACCAGGCTATTTTTCTAGTTGATGCCACTAAATTTTGCCTGCGCCATAACTATTTCACCTTTTTGGATCAGTTTTTCTTGCAGGTTAAAGGCACTGCCATGGGGTCTAACTCTGCCCCAGGCTATACCCACCTCAAAATGGGTTTTTGGGAGGAGAGGTACATGTGGGGACACAACCCCTTTGCCCAACAAATAGTGTTTTATGGGCATTATATAGACAATATACTTTTGATCTGGGACAGTGGCCCGGATGGCTTTTCCTCTTTCATTAATCATTGTAATGCCAACCCCATGGGCTTACCCTTCACCCATGTGTTAGATCCTAGAATTAGTATTTTTAGATCTTGTTTTGTCCCATGAGGGTGGTACCATCATTAGTAGGAATCACACCAAACCTACCAGTGGCAACTCATGTCTTCACTACTCTAGTTGCCACCACCCCTCCTGAAAGCGCAACATTCCTGGAGGCCAGTTCAGCAGGCTAAGGAGGAACTGCACCAAGGTGGAGGATTACATTACACAGGGCTCATCTATGACTAACAAATTTATAGACAAAGGGTACCCTCCATCTTTAGTTTAGTTACCTTTGATGTAGTGATCGACCAATATCGTTTTTTCCTTGCCGATACCGATATTTTGCCAATCGCATATTGGTATCAGCCGATATTTTCACACATAAAAAAAATTACCCAAAAAAACACAAATTTCGACACAAATCTCTTAACAAACATGTTAATCTTTATTTATTAACATTTTTAACATTAAGTGCTCGTTCTTCACACCTTAACTGCAAAAAAAACTGATAGGAAAACTTTGATTGCAAGGAGTTGGATATTAGCATTTCACATCATCTGATGGTGCATTAATGCAGTGGTTCTCAAATCCGGTCCTCGGGACCCACCAACAGGCCAGGTTTGCAAGATAACTAAATTACATCACAGGTGATCTCATTTGCTTCTCAGTGATTGCAGTATTCTAGTCTGCATCCCCCAAGGTAATACTTAAAATCTGGCCTGTTAGTGGGTCCCGAGGACCGGATTTGAGAACCACTGCATTAATGTATAATAAAGTGATGCAGTAGTGGACTCACTCACTGCAATATAAAAATTGTAATTCACTACTGCAGTGCAGTCAGGGCAAAACTGCTAGGAAAAAAACTAGGCAACAACAACAGCTACACAATAAAATACACATACACATTGCACAACTGCTATAAAAAGAGCAAGGCAACAGCTACACAATAAAATACACATTACACACTGCACAACTGCTATAAAAAGAGCAAGGCAACAGCTACACATGTCACAGTGGATTGGACCGGACTCTGAGTCAGTGGAGGACTATCTGCACTGCAGTACGGCACTCACTGCAACTACTGCAGTCAGTGCAATACTGCTAGAAGAAAAGCAAGGCAAGTAGGCAACAGCTACACATGTCACAGTGGATTGGACTGGAGTCAGTGGAGGACTATCCTGCACTGCAGTATGGCACTCACTGCAACTACTGCAGTCAGTGCAATACTGCTAGAAGAAAAGCAAGGCAACAGCTACACAGTGAATTGGACTGTGTATACTACCGCTGCAGTAGGGCACTCACTCATTGGAATAATTTTAAATCACTACTGCACTACTGCAGAGAGGGAGAGAGGCGACAGCTGCAGGGAGGCAGGGGGATCGGAGGAGGAAGGCTGACCACAGGCAGGACCAGCTACAGGTAACCATGGATATGGAATATTGTCTGGAGGAGTGTTGATTACCATCCAAAGCCTGTTCCAGGACTGTGGTGTGTACAGCCAGACTGAGGTGGACGAAGCCTCTATACTATCCAAAGCGCCAGACTTTAGTCTCAAGGGTACGTGTGCAATACCTAAGGGGCTCACGGAGGTGTGGTGGAGGTGTATTTTTATCATCTATCTTTCAAGTTTTAAGGAGGATTCCACTATACACTTTTGGGACTTTTATTGCATTTTATCAAATATATGTGAAAGGACTATTGGGTTTTATCACGCATTCACGTGTATAAATAATCTGTAACTTGATTATCTTTGGATATATTATAGGGCATAAGGAGAGTAGCCCAGTAGCGCTGCTAGTGTATACGTAGGACCTAGTGTTTTATTTATGCACCTTATTTTATGTTTTGCACAGTGCTGCTGATTTTCCTGGCGATGGAGAAGAGAAATACTCCCAGATCACACTGTAAATTTTTCTATTTCCATCCATCTCCATTGAAACAAGAAAGAGTCACTCACTAATATTGGCTTACACAAAATGGCTGGCTGGCTGGCACCCTGTGGTGGCTGGCACCCTGTTGTGGTGGGTGGCTGTCTGGCTGGCAGGCACCGTGTGCTGGGTGGGTGGCTGGCTGGCACCCTGTCGTGGCTGGCACCCTGTTGTGGTGGGTGGCTGTCTGGCTGGCAGGCACCGTGTGGTGGTTGGGTGCCTGGCTGTCACCCTGTGGTGGCTGGCACCTTGTTGTGGTGGGTGACTGTCTGGCTGGTTGGCACCATGTGGTGGGTGGGTGGCTGGCTGGCTGGCTGGCACCCTGTGGTGGCTGGCACCCTGTTGTGGTGGGTGGGTGGCTGTCCAGCTGGTAGGCACCGTGTGGTGGGTGGGTGAGTGGGTGGCTGACTGGCTGGCACCCTGTGGTGGCTGTCTGGCTGGCATCCTGTGTGGTGGCTGGCCTGGCACGTACTAGCCCAGGACCTGTGGCTAGAGAGCTGGTACAGTCAGGAGTCAGACGGAGAAGGACTCAGGCAGGTCCTGTGACTGGCTGACTGGCTGGTTGGACTGTGTGGGACTGGGTTGCTGGCTGGCACCAGGCAGCTGTGGATGGTGGGTGGGTGGCTATGGCGGCTGTGTTACAGAACAGAACAGAGAGATACAGAACATGTGTCAGAGTGTTTGGTCACTGTTATCATTTATCACAGAACAGATAGAATACAGAATACAGATAGTGTCAGACTGTTGGTCACTGGCACTGCACTCACTAGATGTAGCAGAATTCTTTTTGTCTCGACTCTCCAGACCGACTATGCAGACTCCAGTGTGGCAGCGGCAGGTAAGACACTGTAGGAGGCAGAGGGAGGCGGTCTAAAAGCTGTCCAGTGCGCAGAGGCGCGTGGCGCAACATACACGATGACGTCATGAAAATATCAGCAATAACGGTAAATCAAAAGCTGATTCTGATATATCAGCGAAAGTCCATATCGGCCCTCGATATATCAGCTATGCCGATAATCGGTTGATCTCTACTTTGATGCCCATTTGAGTTCTGCCAAGAATGCACGTTGCAAGGCAAATACCCAAGATCAGGGCACAATTAGATTTACTACAGTGTTCAACGGCAAATATAGAGCCATATCTGGCATCATAAAGAAGCACTACAAGATCCTCCAGCTTGATCAACAGTTAGCCCCCACATTACCTCCTGCTCCCCAGGTGACGTTTAGGAGAGCTTGAACACTTAAAAACATTCTGGCTGCAAGTAAATTACATTCCAACAAAAATAGATTGTCTCTTGACATAAGATCATATTTTGATCATAGGACCGGAATATTTCAATGCAAGAAAAGACGGTGTCTCACATGCCAGTCCATACCACATGGATTGACTGGCATTAGAGACAATAAATGGAGATTGTTTAACATAAAACAATTTATTACATGCTCAACAGAGTTTGTGGTCTATGTCCTGAGGTGCCCCTGTGGCTCTACATAGGGCGCACTATGCGTACATTACGTACACAAGTCGGTGAACACCGCAGACCTATTAATAAAGGATGTGACAAACATAGCGTTCCCCGGCATTTTTTACACGCACCATAAGGATGCCTCTGTTATAGAAGTTATGGCCAGAGAATCAATCCCCAAGGGTACATTGATGGACAATGAGCAGTTTTTACTTCTTTGCAAAAGGGAGGTCATTTGAATATATTGTTTTGGCTCTTTGTCACCCAATGGTCTTAATGAGGACTTGGAGGTTCACAACATAGTGTGAATCCTATACCGAGTAATTCTATTTATGTGGTATATTTGGCTGTTTTTTACACAAGTATTCACCTTCATTTATTTCCCCCTTTTTTTTTTCTTTTTTTTTTTGTGCATAGGTGCATTAGTGATTAGCACCATAATTCCTTAATTCATTCTGATGTGTGCATGTAACACAATAACACACAACAATAATATCAAGTGATATTGCTAACATCTATTTATAGTGCTATTTAATTTTTGATGTTTTAACTGAGTGTTTATATTTTATATTCAATACTTTATATATTGCATCCTCCAGTTATTATTATTGTCATATTGTTATATATTTTTTAATTGAGAGAATTTGTGCGTATTTTAAACTTTTATGTTATAAAGGAGGGAGATAAGGGCACCGCGAGGTTAAAAGTGCAACCAAGCCTTTTCCTGGTTTGTAATCACAGTCCCGCCCAGTGGCGGCTGGTGCTCAAAATTTTGGGGGGGGCGCAAAAAGAAAAATGTAATAGGTATTGCTTCGCGCCAAAAAACGCAGTAAAAAAAATGCGTGACTTTGAAGCTGTGCCCCCTTCAATGCAATGAACACTGTGCTGTGCCCCCTTCAATGCAATGAACACTGTGCTGTGCCCCCACAATGCAGAGTTCAGCGTGCATGCCCCTTTCAATTCAGAGCGCCACAGCATTGTCCCCAATCACTGCAGAGCGCCACAGCATTGTCCCCAATGATTGCAGAGTGCCCACAGAATTGTACCCCAATGATTACAGAGTGCCACAGAATTGTACCCAATGATTGCAGAGTGCCACAGCATTGTACCCCAATGATTGCAGAGTGCCACAGAATTGTACCCCAATGATTGCAGAGTGCCACAGCATTGTACCCCAATGATTGCAGAGTGCCCACAGCATTGTACCCCAATAAATGCAGAGTGCCCACAGCATTGTACCCCAATGATTGCAGAGTGCCACAGCATTGTATCCCAATAAATGCAGAGCGCCACAGCATTGTACCCCAATAAATGCAGAGTGCCCACAGCATTGTACCCCAATAAATGTAGAGTGCCCACAGTATTGTCCCCCAATAAATGCAGAGTGCCCACAGCATTGTCCCCCAATAAATGCAGAGTGCCCACAGCATTGTACCCCAATAAATGCAGAGTGCCCACAGCATTGTCCCCCAATAAATGCAGAGTGCCCACAGCATTGTCCCCCAATCAATGCAGAGTGCCCACAGCATTGTACCCCAATAAATGCAGAGTGCCACAGCAATGTACCCCAATAAATGCAGAGTGCCACAGCAATGTACCCCAATAAATGCAGAGTGCCCACAGCATTGTCCCCCAATCAATGCAGAGTGCAGCGTGCGTGCTCCCTTCAATTTAATGCACTTACCTGGCGGCGGGTTCTTCCCTCCTCGATCCAGTCCGTCCTCTCTGCGGCGGCGGGAAAGGAGAGCGGCTTCTCCCTCGTCCTCCGAGCGGCGGTGACGGTGAGTGACTGACTCACGCACCAGCACCGCCCCCATTGTGACGTCAGGGATCGGATGTCCTGGATGATGATTGGTCCAGGCTGGAGACTGGACCAATCACAGCCAGGATATCCGAAAGTGGGGGTGTCCAATCGCAAGGACTTGCGATCGGGTTACGCCCCCAGAAGGCTGCCGATCGGCGCCTCTTCTGGGACGTAACCCCCCCCCCCCCCTAGCCACCACTTCCATTACAAAGGCCGGCGAACCCAATAGGGGGCGGCGCCCTGGCGCCCGCTATGCACGGGCCGCCACTGGTCCCGTCCCTTCCCCTATCTTTAAATTTCCCTGTTGCCATTCCTTTGCATGACTTGATAAAATGCATGGCGCGAAACATGTAGTCATTGCAACCATATAGCTTGTGCTCCACCCTGGTTCCTGGTGTTTCCCCACAAGTGGCGCCTGTCCGGCTAATGTCACTGCTCTGGAACTACAGTGGAGTCCTTTCATCCTCACACCGGCTGGTTTCCGGCTTTGTGCACACACTGCTCAGCGGTCCTGGGAGACTGACCTACTCGCACTCATGTTGCTTGCTTCCAGGTGCCCTTGTCCACTCCAGCCCAAGGGGATGTAAGCATTTTATTTACTTTTTTTCTGGTTATCAATACCAATAAACTGTTAACCTTTTCTATACTGGATGTTCACCTGACTCCTTTATCCATTGCATCCCAGTGTGGTTCATGCGCTGCCTTCTTCATGTACTTTTGTTCATATCAGCACCCTTCCTATGCTCGTTGGCTAGCAGCAGAACAACCGCTGGGGAGCCTCACAGGCTTACTTCTATCCCTCCACCCTACAGGCACCCCAGGAGCGTCTGGTTTGTGATTAATGCTTTGACTTCTGGATTGGATTTTTTCCTATGGCTGCCCTGGGTGCCAATCTCCTTACTGAGCCATTAGTTGTCTAGCAGCAGAACAACCACTGGGGAGCCTCACAGGCTTACTTCTATCCCTCCACCCTACAGGCACCCCAGGAGCACCTGGTTTGTGATTATTAGTTATCAGAAAATAGTCTGAGTTTTTCAGAATCCATCAGTTACTCCCCTGCCGAAGGAATAAGTGTTAAACTACGTAAAATGATAAACCACTATGGTGCAAAAACAGAAAGTAAAGAAACATTGAAATAGTTTATAAGGTCGGGGGAGAGCAATTTAGGTATAACAAGAGATATATTAATAGGCTATCAAGTTAGGCAATGGATCAACAAAATGTCTATGTATTATAGTAACCATTTTCAAATGGCCGCTGGCTTACAATGGTCGTTCCCAAAGTCTCCTAAGATGGCTACCTTTCCAAAATGGTGTCTCACTAAGTTGGAGCTGCATCTTGGTGTCTCCGTGTCAGATGATGAGGTGTGATGATGAGTGTCTCTCTGGATGGATAGATCTCTGTATGGATGGAAGTGATGAATGAAGCATGACCTCCTGATGTTGTGGTCAGACGGATGTGTCTCCTAATGGATTCCTACACTTGTCCTATATTCAGTTCTGAACAATGAGCTCATACAAATGTTACTAAGCCTAGCCAAGAAGGTGGAAACTTATTTTTCATTGGGTAACTATTGTAAGGGATTAGCTCGGTGGTAGGCGTAGATGACTCCTTGGGGGGTGCGTTTTCACAGAGAAATAGCCCAAAAGTGCTTGCAAACAACAGGTTTATGGTTTATTCTTCCAATTTCTTCAAACAAGTGCATGCAGCAAAACAACAAAATAAAATAAAACACAAAATAAATCCTGGCCGCTGTGGGCGTCTACCTTCTCACAGCTGGAACCTACCTAAGAAGTCTTCCCAACCTACTGTTGGGCCGACACTGCTGATCCTACAGCAGACACTCAAATGTCCATTTGTTTTCTTTTCACATATAAACATTGTCCATTGAACATGTCCCTTTGTTTTCTTTCACACAGAAACACTTCGTCTTCTCACCTTTGAGACGTCTTCACTCGTTTTTACCCTCCTGAGCGCACACCGCTTCAGGAGGTCTTCCCCATGCTCACAGCTTTCAGGGGGCACACAGGACTGTCCTCTACCCACATGGCGTCAGGATGCAGCAGTTTGTCTGCCTTCCTCTCCCAGCCCACACGGCGACAGGAGGCAGCACTCAATAGATTTTCTCTGGACAAATTATAGATGCCTTGATCTCCTCATTCTGAACAGCTGAATGGTTTTCAACTTCCTGCTGGCTCTCTCTGCAGCCAACACCCTATAGTATCAGTGAACTTTCTAAATCAGGTGGAAATGTATCTCCTTCCTGTGACTACATTCCCAGATTTACCTGACTTCCTGTCACACTATGTTAATAACTAATTTTGTGTTTGCTTTTGCATGGCTATATTTGATCACTAGGTATCATTCTAGGACAAGGAAATCAGTTCTAAAATCTTGTAAAACAATCTGGTATAGGAATGTTACTTTTCTCATAATAACAAGCAGGACCATGTGATATTTCTAATATACATATGTAAGGTTTACGAGATCTGGTAACTGCCAACATATGAACATACATTTCTGTTGTAGCAATATTTACCAGTATACTCCTATTAATTATGGAGAGATATATTTCCCATACACTGGGACTATTAATATCCTTTATACACATAAAGAAAAGAATCATTTATTTTATGAAATTACACTGTTAAATGTTTTATGCAGAATTAGGTTCCAAAAATAAATATTAACAATTTTAACAATATCAACCTAAAACATATCAGTACCCATCAGTGCAGCCTCATCAGTGCCCATCAGTGTAGCCTATCAGTTCCCACTGCCCATCAGTGCAGCCTCATTCCTGCCCATCAGATCAGCCTTATTTGTGCCCATCAGTGCAGCCTTACCAGTGCCTATTAGTGCAGCCTATCAGTGCTCATCAGTGAAGCCCCCATCAGTGTCCATCAGTGCAGCATATCAGTGCTGCCCTATCAGTGCCCATCATTGCAGCCTTATTAGTGTCCATCAGTGTGGCCTCATCAGGGGCCACCAGTGCAGCCTCATCAGGAGCCACCAGTGCAGCCTAACAGTGCCCATCAGTGCAACATATCAATGCTGCCTTATCAGTGCAGCCCCATCAGTGCAACTTAAGAGTGCTGCCTCATTAGTGGCCATTAGTGCCACCTCATCAGTGGCCATCAGTGGCCATCAGTGCAGCCTTATCAGTGGCCATCAGTGCAGCCTATTGGTGACCAATAGGAATTCCTCTGGAATTACCGTCTTCCACAACTTCTTGGGAATTGGTTGCTTTGAGCAACCTGCTTAAGTCAGAGAAATGGCGTAAACACTGAAAAATAGGAGAATAGTTAATATCCAACAACCAGGATCCTTGGCATGGACGTGTGCCTCCTTACTGTGACCTGGGAATAAAAGTGTGTTAGAACCTCTGTCTCCTATGCCTTTATTCCGTGCATTACTCTGATCTCTAGCAGCTTGGCCATTCAGGGATTCTGTGGTTGGTTGTCCACTAGATTTTCCCCTAAAAAATATTTTTTAAGTCTCTGGGCTGCAAGGTAGCTGCTTAATAGATTAACAATTTGATCTAATTTGACCTCCATTGCACCTATTGGCCTGTAAGAATCAGATTGTTGGTTCTGATTCCTGTGAGTTCTTTGAACCTCTGGCTCAGACTCTTTGGACATGTCACAATCAGAACCACTGGTTCCGTTCTGACACGGTGGTCTGGGCCTTTGTATAACTCGATCTTCTCTAGGATTTTGGGGAGCTCTAGGGTGTGGTGGATCCCTATTTACCTGTGGGGCTCCCCAGTGGGGATGGTACCTAGTAGGGTGGGGATTTCAACCCTCCTGGGTAACCCTGGGCCTTTGGGTGTATTCCCTATAGTTTCTCCTAAAGCGCGGGCCCTGTACCCTTTCACGATAAGTATTAGGTCAAAATTTAACAGTTGAGGGGAAATGTGAGTTTCTGCCAGAATTTTGGGACAAGGTGCATGTTTTTCTCGGTATTCGCTGGCCTGTTGGATGGAGTACAAATGATCACTCTCTTTCACCAACCAGTTCAGTGAACACCCCCACTGGTAGCCTCTTGCTAGACTCATTTTAATGTAGGCAGGTAATGCCTTAAAGAACAGAGATTTATATTTGGGGTGATTATAATCTGGCTCCTTCTCTGCTAGGGGGTAAGCAGCGCTTTTGAGCACAGCCAGAAATTCATTGGGGCTTTGGTGATTAGCACATCTCAGATTATAGACAGCAGCTCTTGCAGCTATGATATTTTTGTAAGGGTCGAATTCCAGATGACAGCGGTTTTACATTTTTTGCCAGGAATTACTGTACAGACTTTACAGTGCTTGTTTTCAAATACCTATGGCAAGAGATTAATCCTGGACTGGTCATCATACAGGCCTAAAACTGATCAGGTGTTTTCATAGGCCTCAATGTGGTCAGTGATATACTTGGACCATTTCCTAATAAAGATAGGGACAGCACTTTTTAAAAATGTAATTATTTTGGGGGCATCCTGTATCTTTTTAGGGGTGCGTGTCTTCCTATTTGAGCCTTAAGATGATGTGGCTGCTCCATTTTTTCCTCCTGGACTTGGAAGATGGCTTGGGGTAGTACATGGGCTCTCTCTCTTGATTCCTCCCCACTATTTGGGTCATAAACTTCAGACTGAAAGCCATCTCTAGGATTCAGTTTTAGGGTTAGGCATAAAAGCACTACCCTGGTACATAAACTTGAATTGTGCCTTTAAATCGCCTAATTGTTTTATGAGTAACTCCTGTCCTGATCTAAGCTGGTCCACTTCTTTTTCCAATTTTCCACTGCTGACTACTTTGTGGCTTTCACTAGGGGGCATTTTTCCTCGCCTGTAATTTTCCATTTCTCTTTCTAAATGTTTACCTTTTTCTTTTAACTTGCTACGTTGATCACAGCTCTCTTTATAGGACTCCTGTAAAAGTTCCTATTCATCTTTCGGCTCCAGGCTGAAATCCTTGAAACTATGCACACCAGCAGCAGCCTCATTCAAGTGCCCAGTGAGCTCTTCTACCTCACAGTTTTTTCTTTTGAATGGGAGTGGGACTCTGTTAACTCCCTTTTCTGTTGGGTATTCTTGTGCTTAAATTCATCAAACAGATATATCAGGATAGGCCATAATTCCATAATTCCACATGTCATGAACTAAATGACTGGCCTGATCTTTAACGATCTTTATTGTACTTATCTAAACTAGCTTCAATATTTAGTGTCGTTTAGACAAGATCATCCATTTCATATTTAGAAATGTGGCTCAACATTTCCTGGATTTTTGAGGGATCGAATAGAACTGTTGTGTTATGGCTTGGGACTGATTTGTGACAAGCAGATTCCCTGTTGGCAGACAATCTGGGGTTCTAATCAATCAGCAATTAATAAACAATAATTTTATGTAAAATAATAGTATCTATGTCACCACAATCAAAACTGTGACCGAGTTTGTTCAAGAAATTTTAATGGTCTCTCAGCAGTACTTCCAATTATATTATGTTGTGCGTTTGTGTCAGGAATTGCCTGAATGATTAATGATTTTGAGTAATTTTAGACCAATGCAGAATTTCTTTAGAATGACACAGCAGTCAATGTGACTTGAACAAAATCATATATAACACTCGATAATATATGTACAGTATATTGCTATGTATTGAATAAAACTAAATAATTAAATTCTCTCCATTGACAAATTAACCATATGTGACTAGTTACAACAATATAAATGCAGCGCTGATATTGAAATAAAGAAATGTAAAAGTCCCAAGTATTTGATCAGTCCACGTCAGTTAGCACCCTGGTGTACGAAGATGAAAACAATAGTGGGCAATCAAGGCAACCTACACCTCCACCACATGCAGTGATAAGCCTCTTACCATATCCAATTAATCACTGCTCTCACAGTGATCAAGATGGTCATATAATCCCAAAAGCAGATTCTACTGGGGAACACTTAGTTGGTCTCAATTCTCCAAGAGACAGTGAATACTAATCCCTGTGGGCTTCCATAGGATACGTAATGCCAAAAAGGAAAAATAGAAGAGGACCAATGGTGCAGTATTTCAAAACGGGATGTTTTTAATAAAAAATTAATGCACTCACCACATGAAACAAACAATGCGCAGGCAGCAGAAAATGGTACGATTTAAAACCGCTATACAGCGGCGGGCTTCTTCCAGCTTGTGACGTCAAGTTGCTGGCAGACTCCACCTACATGTTTCGCAGTAGGCCGCGTCATCAGGGAGGAGTGGCTTGCTACACCCGGACGTCACTAAATATACAGATTCCACAGGAAGCACAGAAGATCCAGTAGCCAATGAACCGACTCACTCCTCCAACGGAGGAACCGGAACTGTGCTCCCTGGAACGCATAACAATGCAAATGAAGCGCAAACCGGAACTAAAATCCCGGAGGCTATATTACGTAAGGGGAAAAAAACCATACAAATAAAAACATAATTAAATACACAAAATTTGTTAAAACAAAAATGGACAAGTGCCTATCAGATTCAATTATACACTGCTGCAAACTAAATAAAAGGGAGGCTCGTAGACATAACAACATGGCCTAGCATTAATGAACCACACATTGTAGTCAAACAGAACTGTGGCTTAACATCCTCATTGTTATAGGTATATGCAGCTTAATGTGCTAAATATATGCATAATTGAACTGATAATAGTATTCCCTTCAAATAAATAAAAGTACAAATAGTACAGCCAAATATATTGTATACCATAAAATATGAGCAATAGGACTGACCAAATCAAGTCCATATCTAAGCCCATCAACCTAAGACAGTCACAAGCCAGAAGTAAGCCGTCTATTATATTTAAAATACTTTGTATTACCATATACAATAATAGCTCAAAAGAAAAAGGAATTTTATACATGAATGAGGAAAAGGAATAGAGGAATGGTACAAACCTAGTCCATAACAAGTTAACTATTGTTGATAAAGGAATTGACATCTAGATCTACATTTAAGCCTCATGGCCTAAAACACTTCAACTGGTATATTCACTTGGTCTCTATCATGGTGTCGGTCATAATGCTTGGAGAGGTTATGCTTGGGGAAACCCTTGTGAATATTGTTAATGTGCTCATTCATCCTGACTCTGAACCCTCTTATGGTCCGTCCAAAATAATGGATATCTTGTAAACAACATTCGAGCAGGTGGCGAAACATCTAATATCATATGAAGTATTGGTGACATTTGAAGAAAATTGGGTGTATTTCCTATTTTTGAGGGTGTTAATGGAGCATACCCCACATTTCCTACATGGAAAGTAGCCATTTCTATCAAAAAAAGAAAGAAGGTTTTTCAGGGGGCTCTATCACATTAGGAGCTATTCGTAACTTGAGAGGAGGGGCACCCCTATAAATGACAGAGGGGATGTCTGGTATAATGGGCCCCAGTACCCTATCACTCTTAAGAATGTCCCAATGCTTGGACAAAATCTTCCTAATGACATAGTGTTGCGAAGAGTCTGTTGTAAAAAAAAGAGAACCGTGATGAAAATGTATCCACTATATCACCCTGCCGGTTGGTTTGAGAAACACCGTCAGCAGGATTTAGAATGATATTTCTATCCATGTCAGCCACTGTTCTGACAGTGGAGTCTAATTCATCAGAACTGTAACCCTTGTCCAAGAACTGGCCCTTAAGGATTTCAGCTTCTCTCAGATAATCCTGTACAAGAGTACAATTTCTCCTTAGCCTTCGAAATTGGCTCTTTGGTACGCCTTTAAGCCAAGGTCTTGGTGACAACTTCCAAGACTAATGTAACCATTACGGTCGGTGTCTTTAAAAAAAGTGGAAGTGATAATTTGATTCTCTTGTATTCTAACCTTTAAATCCAAAAAATGATTTCTTCACTGCTCACGTCGTATTTTAATGATATGCCTCTATCGTTACTACTCAAAGTGGAGAAAAAGGACTTCAAAGAGTCCCTATGCCCACCCCAAATCACCAATACGTCGTCAATGTAACAACCCCAATAGAGCAACTCTGGAACATCCTGCATATAGATGACTTGCTCCTCCCATTCCGCCATGAAGAGGTTGGCCATGGAAGGAGCAAACTTAGCTCCCATGGCCACACCTCTACATTGGACATAATGGGAGCCTCTGAACCAGAAAAAATTATGGCTCATAGCATAGTCAAGGAGGTCCAGAATGTATTCCTGTTGTATACTGGGTAAAGAGGCATCCTTGTGAAGAAAATATTCCACAGTGTGCCGGCCGTGATCATGAGAAATAATTGTATAAAGGGATGCGACGTCGGCAGTCACCAAAAGATAACCTTCTTTCCACCTGAAAGATTCCAGGGTCCTTACCACCTGTGTAGTGTCCTTGATATAAGAAGGCATGGTTACAACTAATGGTTGAAGGTAATTATCAAAATAACGTCCCACCCTAGATGTTACAGAATTAATTCCACTTTTTATAGGGCGACCAGGAAGGTGGAGGGGGTCCTTATGGACCTTGGGTAAATAATATATAACAGGAATGCATGGTGCCACTGGAACAAGATACGCCTTTTCCTTCTTTTTTAAAATATGTTGTTGATAACTTGCCTCCACCAACCTGGTCAGTTCCCTTTTATTTACTGTTGTAGGATCATTTGGTAATAAGCGTACGTATCCGTATCGGATGCCCATCCCCCACACAGTTAGAAATCACCTCCTATGGACACATTTAACCCTTTAATCGCCCCTGGTGTTAACCCCTTCCCTACCAGTGTTATTAGTACAGTAACAGTGCATATTTTTAGCACTGATTACTGTAGTAATGTCACTGGTCTCCCCCAAAAGTGTAAAAAATGTCAGTTAGGGGTCTGATCTGTCTGCCGCAATGTCTCAGCCCTGCTACAAAACGCTGATCACCACAATTACTAGTAAAAATAAATAAAAATTACATAAATCTTTCCCCTAGTTTGTAGACGCAATAACTTTTGCGCAAACCAATCAATACACACTTATGGGGATTTTTTTTACCAAAAATATGTGGCAGAATACAAATTGGCCTAAAATGATGAAAAAATTTGATTCGTAAATTTTTTTTATTTGGAATGTTTTATAGCAGAAAGTGAAAAATATATATATTTTTTTTAGAATTGTTGCTCTTTTTTTATAGTGCAAATAAATAAAGTGATCAAATACCACCAAAAGAAAGCTCTGTTGGTGTGAAAGAAAGGATATCCACTTTTTTTTTTTTTTTTTTTGGGTACAGCATCACACGAACGCGCAATTGTCAGATAAAGTAACGAAGTGCCGTATTGCAAAAAATGGCCTGGTCATTAAGGGGGGAAAAGCTTCTGGTCCGGAAGCGGTTAATTTGTTGCATAATGAGACAAAATTCTCATGCCAGGCTACACTGATACCCATCCCCCCACTCCCTGCACTGCATCAATGGTTTGCTAAACTGCTGTGGGCTGTGTAGCTAAGTCCCTCAGCCCCCTCAACCCCACTCAGCCCCTCTCAGCCTCACTCTAGTACCCCCCATCTCTTGGCAAATCTCTGATCCTGTGCAGTAACTTGGGCATTATTCCTGCTTGTATGTCACAGCCCTGTAAGGGGAGAAGGCACACCGATCACAGGAAACTCTACAGGGTTGTGGAGAAACAAATACATACACGGCTGGCATGGAGGAAGGGTGCTGGGTTATTGGAGTTTTTTTTTTTTTTTTATTAATATCCCTGCCCATTTGTTTCCTTTTAGCTGTCAGCCAGGGAATCACTCAGACAGCAGTTTATTAGGGCTGGGGACAAGTCTTTGGTTGCTTCATAGAAACCATTGAGCCCTGTGCAGTAAGCTCTTATAGGACAAAATGCCCCACTCTGAGTACTTGGGTCTCTTTGTACACAAAATCAGAGTATGTCTTAATCACCGCCAGTTCTTTTAATATGTGTAGCACCCTCCTAGGTAGGTGCTAGTGAGTGAGTATAGTTTTGGCTCTGTTCTATCAGAGGAGCAGCAGGGAAACCTATATTGCTTTTTGCCTACCAGAGAGCTGGATCTGTGAGTTAGGTCTGCTCAGTGTGCTCAGTGTGCTCAGTGTTTGATTCATTGAGTCTAGATAGTGTTTCCACACTGGTAAAATAGGAAGGTATGTTGGACAGTGGGAGGAAACTTGACCAATGTGTACACAGGCCTTAATACAGTCCCAGTGATTGGTAGTGACTGGCTGTCTTGGTGCATCATTGGATACTGTATAAAGGCCAGGAGCACATGTGCTGCGGGGTTTTTGGCTGGTGAGCAGAGTCCCGGAGGGAAGGTGGCAGCTGCCTCCTCCTCTGTAGCAGTGGCACGCAGTCACGTGCAGTCGGCTTGGAGACCAGAGGAAAGGAACTGAACCCAGAGGTCCAGGAGAACTGACTGGAGGGCTAGAGACACTGGAGACCCTCGAAAAACAGTATTGTGAGTACAGGGGATTGTGTCTAGGGGCCTGACCTGAGGGGGGCCAGATGATGTGTGTCAGTCTGTGCAGTGAAAGGGGATATTAGGCGGGTATCCCAAAGATAATCTACCTAACTAAGTCATCTGAACAGAGACTTGACCTAAATTCATCTAGTGGCAAGGTGAATCTGCAGCCTGGCTGCATCTCCAGATAGGAGTCCTCATCCATTGTGAATAGTTCAATTTGGAGTATCCCACTATTCCCTTCTCCCATCATTATTTAAAACAGCAAAAACAACTACATACCCCTGGACTGATCATTGACTGAGCCAAATAAGTAAAGTGTTAATATGTGAATGCCAATGTTACTAATGGTAATCCAGGGGGACCCGGGAAGTGTGTTATCCAGCAGTCCTCAATGGGGCAGTGCTACATACGCAACCTGTGTATTTATTTAGGAACCTAACATAGACACAGTGACAGATTCTAAAAGCGCTGCTATCAAAAACTACCTGAATCTTTCACTTAGAGCGTGTCCTCACGCCACAACATCGGTGCTCCGAGTGGTGGCGAATGATGTAAGCAGCAGCGGCTTTTTATTGATTCTTGCTTGGATTTTATGTATATATTTGATTGCTTCTGCTGCTGGTTTTAATTTTAATAAATGCTACACTATATGGCAGCTTTTTGTCTGTTACATTATAGTGGTTTTCAGCACAAGTAGCAGAGTATTGCCCCCCTGGTGGATGAAGGAAGGAGAGTTAGAAGTTATGTGAATGGACATCTGCCTCTGATACAAGTGTGTAATACATTTCTACCATATCGTATGGCTCAAGTTTCATGGGTGATTTTTACAGCTATTAGTGCACAGCAATACTAAAATACTTCAACTATTTGATTTTCTTTGGTTGTTTATGAATTCCAGCCACCAAGTGTGATGTTTAAACTGTGCAATCTACTAGAGGAGTTAAAAGTTGTCACTCTAAGGTCTCATGCACACTGGATGTTTTTACAGCTGCGGTTTTTGGCTTCAGATTTTTTTTTCTGCAACCAGTAAACTCCTCAGCATGTTAACCTATGTGTCCATGCACACATAAGCTATTATCAGACTTTTTTGGCAGGGGCATTTTCTGGATGGAAAAACCCCCCAGAACTAGTGGGTTTTAAGAGGCGTTTTTCATCTGTAAAAACCACACTTGTATAAAGTACTCGAAACCCATACTTGAGTAAAAGTACAAGTGCTCGATCAAAAAGTGACTTGAGTAGAAGTACTAAAGTATTCAACATTTTTTGTACTTAAGTATTGCAAGTAGTTTTTTTTTAAATTTTGCTACTCAAGTATTAAAAGTAAAAGTACCAGTAGTTTTTAAAAAAAATGTGCTACTCAAGTACTGAAAGTAAAAGTACAAGTACTGTGTTATGTAGTTATTATAGAAAGAAGTCAAAAGTTTGAACATCATATTGTTTTTTATTATTTCAAATGATTAACCTAAAGGACAATCACAATTCCTTTGGCTGTAGCTTTTTGTAAACAAAAACAGATAAAGTATGTCCCTCCCTTTCCCCTTTAAAGCATCCCTCCTTCTCTTCCCCGCACATTTTTTTTCTCCACAACTTATTGGTGCGCAAAATCATATATAAACCAATGTGATATACAACAATATATTCCAATAATGAAATAAAGGAAGAGTGTATGAAATCAAAGTCAATAAAAAGTCCATATATATATATATATATATAATGCCATAATGCCATAATACCATATATATATGTGACAAAACAAGATGAATATATTTTCAAAGGTGCAAGAATCAAACAGGTGCTATTCCAAATAATAGGTGCAGACTTCCACCACCTTGTGGATTTCCCCCTTACCCGGCGGATGAAGGTAAGTGCAAAATAATATCCAAATAGACTCTTCCAGTGAAACAAAACTGCAAAACCTGTGCTCTCAACTTCCAGTGAAAAAAGCATAATCAGCCTCTTAGCAGAAAAAAGGTCTATGTACGCTTGTGACTCTCCTTGGTTGGAGGAGGTTCTCTTTCCCCTTAACAGCAGATATGTAGACCATTTTATTTATACATACAGTAGCATTTATTTTCGTATGCGCTGATTTACACTTGACATTATACACATTTTTTTGAACTTCATGAAACCTGCCATCTAACTGTTCTGGCAGTGGTCATTTTTATAATTGTAACAAGTAACTATGCAGCACAAAAAAAAAATATCGGAGTAGAAGTATTGAAATCATCGAAAAAAATTTAGTGAAGTAAAAGTGGAAGTAGGATAAAAAAATTCTACTCCAGGAAAGTACAGATACCGCCTTTCGGTACTTAAGTACAGTAGTGAAGTAGTTCTACTTAGTTACTATACATCTCTGGTAAAAACACTCTAACTCTGATTAAAGCCTAAAAACACTGAAAAACGCTGAGGTTATTCTGTGTTTATCAGAGTTTTTGAGCAATAAGCTTTTGTGGGAGTATAGTTCTGCTAAAAAACGCTACTGCTAAAAAACACTAAAAAAACGCTGAAAAACGCTACTGCAAAAACACTGCAAAACTCATTCTACAGCTACCGCTTTTTAAGCTTACGCTACTGGAGTTTTTATAACATCCAGGCCTGACTGTCATTCCCTATTTTACACTTCTGCTGCACCTCATAGGGCATCCTGGAATGTCGGTGAGTAGGCAACTCATCTGATTAGAACACATGAAGATTATTATATTTTATCCACTATGAACTTTGCATCACTATGGACTCTTTCTGATTAATTATGTTTTTGACAAATTTTGGACTTTTTTTTAGAGCGCTACATTTTATTTATTTTTCACTGACATTTATCATTTACAAAGTTGCAGAGCCAGTTATGGTGAGCTTGTTCATCTCTAGTAACATCAGGAGAGAGGGCTACAGGTAGCAAAGTAATCACAAAACATAAAATAATAGGACTTTCAATTTATTTTTAAACTAGTTATGCTTGCAGTGAAGGAAATGTGAAACAACAACAAACAACATTGTTATCCACGAATCGGTGTAGTTTCTCTTTTATTATGTGACATGCTTTTAATCCTACTCCCAATCCTAGCAAGATCTGCAACTAGATATACAGAAAAAAACGACTCTTAAACAACATATTTTTTTTTTTCTCTCTTTCATTTAAGAAATGCCTTTATTACAGTTTGTTAGAATTATTTTCACTCATTTCTCCAGAGAAAAGAACAGTTTAAAATTGCTTACATCCTTCATAAAAGCTGAAGTAAGCTTCTTTTCCATCTTCTGTAATCTTATTATAGAAAAGTTACCAAAACTGCTGACTTGGTACTACAAACATAATTATACAATTCTAGTGTTTTTCTTTCTGCTGTTTTTATTGTACAGTGTGCCTAATTGTTTCCTCATATTTTATTTATGGTCTGAGAAACGATCTACAGAACACAATGTTATGCACCTGTCTAATAAGTGTAATTAGGTTAACAGTGATTCACATGCTAGAGAAGTAAGTAATACAAGCTGACAGGCCAAGTTCAAAAATATTTAGCCTCTTCCGTTTTACCTATTCTATCACCCTGCAAGTTGCTGATACTGCAGTCCAGACTCACGTCTGGTTTTCATGTTTGTTTCGGATTGTTCTGCTGCTATTTAAATAACTAGTTGCTCACAAAACAGAAGCAGTAACTTAAGAACAAGAATTGCCATGGCAACATCATGTCACTTCATGACACTTTGACAAATTGTGCTTTTTTTAAACAATATCAGTATGAACCATTCTGACATTTTTTTGCATACTAAGAAAAAGGAAGAGGGATGTCCTCCCCCTCCCCCCGCTGCATCACAAATTTGAGTATTACAGGAGAGACTGAAGTCAATTACTAGCACCATTCCAATATATTAGCACTTGATACTTGTATCTTGACATGCACATGGGCTTTGTATTTCATTGTTGCTGAGTGGAAACAGGTTACATAGTTTCGAGATTGAAAAAAGGCACCAGTCCATTTAGTTCAACCAGTGGTGTGTGTGTGCGTGTGTGTTTATGCCAATAGTACATTGTGTATCCCTGTATGTTGCGGTCGCTAAGATGCCCATCGGATAGTTTCTTTAAACTATCCGCACTCCCTGCTGATTCTACTGCTTGTAGAAGAGAATACTACATCCTTACCACTCTGACAGTAAAGAACCCTAAACACAGATGATGGTTAAATGGCTTCTCTTCCAATTTCTGTGAATGACCATGTGTCTTTTTAAACTCCCTTTCAATGAATAGTTTTTTCCTTATGCTAGGGTCACCATTGTGGTATTGGTATGTCGCTATCATATCCCCTCTCAAGCGTCTTATCTCCAGAGAGAATAAGTTCAATGCTTGTTGTCTTTTACCAAAGCTGAGATCCTCCAGTCCCTAGCTTTGAGCCCCTTCTCTGAACTCTTTCCAGTTCCAGCACATCCTTCCGTATCCTTTTCAGGGAGCCTACTGGGCTGATTCCCTGCAGATATTTACAAATATTAGCAGATTTCCCTCCTTTTAATGGTATCATCACAAAAAATATGGCATTCAGGTTCAAAGCTAAGCATTGTGCATTGTCCCTGCCATACTGATACAGGTCAATTTATGCCTTTAAAGCTATAATCAGAATCTCATTGGAAGCCCAAAAAAGTTCCATAGCCTCTTTTTACTGCGATTACACCAACAGTAATGTTTTAATATTTGTTTCATAGTTAGGACCCTTTCACACGGGCTTTCCTATCCGGTCCGCCTGTCGGACCTGATCGGATGCCTCATGTAGCCCTATGGAACAGCGACTGTCAGTGGCAGACATGTCCGCTGACACCCGCTGCTGTCCGATCCAAACCTGTCTGTGAAATCTGGACAGATGGAAACCCTTTTTTTCAGATCGGATAAGATCAGATGAAAATGGACAGGCAGTCCATTTTCACCCGATCTCCCAAAAAGGAGAGAAGGGGCTCTGACAGCTCATTCTCTGCAAAGTAAGCGAGAACGGAGCTATCATCCGCCTGCTCAGAGGGGACCGGTGAATCAATCCACGCTGAGCAAAATGGAGACACAAGTCCATCTGGCTCAACCAATAAAAAACAAAACACGCAGTTGATTAGTTTAATGCATTGAGAGTCAACATTTCACCTAGATAATAATTTTAAAGCCAAATGAATCTTAGGGAGAAAGTAGATAATGGGTGTCCGACAGGAGATGGGATCTATAAAAAGAGATTCCTTCTTGTCCAGAACCCCCAATTCCTTCCCCTTATCAATTAAATAATGTAATTCCTCCTTAAAATTAAAGATCGGGTCAGATCTTAATACTTTATACGTAGACTGATCGCTCAGAAGCCTGGCCATTTCTTCCTTATAATATTCTTTGGACAAAACCATTAAGCCACCTCCCTTATCCGCTGGGCGGATCACAATATTACGTTTCTGTTCAAGAGACATATGCCTCTCTTAATATATAAAGGGTCGCTGACTTTTTTAACATTCAGGTTTTCCATATCTCTCACAACCATGTTTTTAAACACGTCCACATGTCTATTGTCTTTATTAACCGGGTTGAACACGGACTTGTTCCTAAGGTTAGAATGAACCTCAACCTGAGGGGGAAGTATCCTCTCACCAGGTTTGGACAGAAAGTATTTTTTGATATTTAAGGTCCTTACAAATTTTTGGATACTCACATAAGTCTTAAATAGACTTAAATTATAGATGCCCTCGCCTACCGGGGCCTTTTTTGTTTAAATCCTTCTTCCAGCTCATGTCCCTCTGGATCCCTTCTTTTTCCCCTTGGGGTGAATTGAAAAAAACCCTCCCTCTGAGGTTGAGGGCTCCCTAAAAAACCCTCATCATTATTCTCATTATGACCTGCCAAAGGGAATAATGGATTATTGGTAAATGGGATATCATTACCCCTGATGTTACCATTATGAGAAGGTTCAGGGGTCTCGGGTGCTCGTCTATCATTTTGATAATATGTATTATTACCATGATCTCGTGATTGGTATGTATGATCATTATAATACCAATCTTGACCAGAAGATGTATAAGAACCATTCCTTCCTCCATTACCCCTACCCCTATTCCCCCTGGATCTTCCTCCTCTCCTTCCTCGTGGGGGCCCAGAGTGATATTAGACTGTCTGCCAGGGGTTAGATCCAGACTGAGGGGGTGGCCTTTCTACCCCTCTAGGCGGAGGGGGTTTTGAAGTTCCTGTGGGTACCAAGGTATTACCTCCCTGATTTTCTTGCTTATTTCCAACAAGACTGGACTGCCACTTATATACACCTTTCTGTGAGAAGTCGCCCGAATCATGGACAAACTTCCCCTTTTTCTTGGCAGAAATATCCTTTTCCCATTTAATTACGTAATTTGATTTTCAACTCACCAGATAATTTCTTAAACTCAGCAGTTTCTTTATGAGGTTCCAAAATGGCCTGCAAATTCTTAATTTGAGACTCTAAACATTTAATTTTCCTCAGTTTTCATGTCAATAAAAATTCCATTAACTCCAAACCCTTTTTATTAAAAAAGAGGTACCATTCCTGGAGAGATTCCTCATCCATCAGACCATCATTAGGGTGGATCTCCCACCTAAGACGTCTGGGTATAAGGCCAGATGAGATATACTGTTCAAACGCTGCTATATCCCACAACGCATTCATTTTCCTTTCGAAAACATACCCTCATTTCTTAAAGGATACTTGGAGATCATCCGATTGACTAGGGGAGGGTGTATTGGTAAATAGATCCTCTAGTCGGATCTCCCTATGATCCCAATATTGGAACACGTCCATCCTGATTGCAGCCAAAAGATTTAGCCAAAAGATTTAGTGATAAAGGAACAAATCTAAAAACATACAACAATCAGCGCAAACAGAATAAATAACAATAAGACCAAAAAAATTGCAAGCTGGACACTACAGATACATCACTATTATTTAGAACAATCCATAAACCAAAAGCGCAATTTAAGATGGTATGGAAAATATGATATATGGTATATTATGATAAAGTCCAAGTCCTTTATTCAGGCGTATATTGATTGCTTTGGATCTTTTGGGACTTTTTGGACTTTACCATAATATAACATATATCATATTTTCTATACCATTTTAAATTGCGCTGCACTTTTGCTTTATGGAAAGTTGGGACCAAACTGAGTTTGAATAAAGTAAGTTTTATTAATAAAGCAAAAACCTATCCAACACCAGCAAACAGTAAGCTAGCAAAAGTGAAAATATATGTGACAGTGAAGCAAGTGGCATAATACTTAACAAGCAACTTAACTACAAAAAAAGAAAACATTTAAATGGAGAGGAACACACATACAGTATTTGAACAATGTCAATCATGCATACAAAATAGTGTACAAACAATTTGAAACAATTTAAAACAAATGAAAATGTGAGTGAACAAAGTCTCTGGTTTCTCTTGCAAATCAATATGTTTTCAGTGAACAACTCCACCAGAAAAAAGCTAAATAGATGAATGTGCAAATGAAGTCCAGTGTTCATGTAAATTCCAAAAATAATCACTGGTGGCCGTGAGAAAACCAAGTGCTGCTGCAAATCAACGAACGTGACGTGAAAATCCCATCACCTGGTGAATTCACCGCTTACCAGCTTTAAGTAAATTTAGGGCAGATAGACAGAATATGAATCCAAAGGGACCTCTGTAGATAACCAAAGGGAGTGCTATGTTGGAATCCACCCTCGTGTGTGACAGGGGAGGGGGGGGGGGGGAGCTGCTTACCAGATCCCACTGTTTCCAAACATGTAAGAGTGTAGACTCTCTCTGGATACGTTAATGAGGGACTCCTGGTGTTTCCTGGTTCTTCTCTCCGACTGACACTCATATAAGGTGCACCATGAAAATGAGGGAAGAGACTGATAGTGCATTACCTTTTATCACATTTATTAGAAAAGTAAAGATTGCACTTACAGGAAAAAATGAAGATACAAGTTCTGTCTGGAGAGCGGCAGCTGCCTGCAGTGCAAGCCGCGGCTGTTGTGATTGACGGCGCGACTCCTCCTTCACACTGACGCGTTTCCTCCCTATTGGGCTTCCACTGAGATATCTCTGTTATCATATGAGAATACTGCCCTGCAGCCCAATCTCCAGAGGGAGGAGATCATGCTCTGCTTCTGTGACCATAACATGATTTCATTTAATGTTAGCTGTAAGCAAAAAAACGCATACAGGAAATACAAACACACTTAACTTTAACCACTTAAGCCCCGGAGGATTTGGCTGCTAAAAGACCAGACCCCTTTTTTCAACTTGGCACTTCGTGACTTTAACTGATAATTGCGCGGTCATGCAATACTGTACCTAAACAAAATTTACGTCCTTTTTTTCCCACAAACAGAGCTTTCTTTTGGTGGTATTTAATCACCTCTGTGCTTTTTATTTTTTGTGATATTAATAAAAAAAGAGCGAAAATTTTGCAAAAAAATGACATTTTCAACTTTGTCTTTTAAAAAATATCCAATATACTCAATTTATGTCATTTTTTTGGCCAAAATATATTTAGCTACATGTCTTTGACAAAAAAATCAATGAGCTTATTTTTATTGGTTTACGCAAAAGTTATAGCGTCTACAAACTATGGTGTAAATACTGAAATTTACGAAGCTTTAATTTCTGACTGCCTATCTCATTTCATGAAGTGCTAAAATGGCGGGGCAGTACAAAACCCCCCCAAACTACCACTTTTTGGAAAGTAGACATTCTAAGGAATGTTCTGAGAGGCATGTTGAGCTCATTGAATATTTCATTTTTTTGTCACAGGTGTTTGAAACACAAAGTTGTCATTGAAATGATATATTGCTCACACATGCCATGGGTATATGTGTAATTACACCCCAAAATATATTCTGCTGCTTCTCCTGAGTACAGGGATACCACATATGTGAGACTTTTTGTGAGCCTAGCTGTGTACGGGACCCCGAAAACAAATCACCACCATCAGAATTTCAAAGGGCATACATTTTTCATTGCATTTTCTCACCACCTATAACGGTTTAGGAGGCCCTGAAATGTCAAGATACCACAAACCCCCCCAAATGACCCCATTTTGGAAAGTAGACACCCCAAGCTGTTTGCAGAGAGGCATGGTGAGTCCATGGAATATTTTATATTTTGCCACAAGTTTTGGGAAAATTAAAATTTTTTATTTTTATTTTTTTTTTTTTACACAACGTTGTCACTAAAAGATAAATTTCTCACACATGACATGGGTATATGTGGAATGACACCCCAAAATACATTCTGCCACTTCTCCTGAGTATGGGGATACCCCATGTGTGAGACTTTTTGGGAGCCTAGCTGTGTACAGGACCGCAAAAGCCAACACTCTCAGGTTTTCTAATGGCGTAAATTGTTCATGTCACCTCTGCACTACCTGTCACAGTTTCGGAGGCCCTAAAATTCCAAGATAGCACAAAACCCCCCTAAATGACCCCATTTTGGAAAGTAGACACCCCAAGCTATTTGCTGAGAGGCATGGTGAATCCATGGAATATTTTATATTTTGCCACACGTTCCGGGAAATATATATATATATATATATATATATATATATTTTTTTTTTTACACAAAGTTGTCAGTAAATTATATATTGCTCACACATGCCATGGGTATATGTGAAATGACACCCCAAAATACATTTTGCTGCTTCTCCTGAGTACAAAGATACCCCATGTATGAGACTTTTTTGCAGTCTAGCCGAGTACAGGTCCCCGAAAGCCAACCCCCACTTTCAGGCTTTCCAAGGGCGTAAATTGTTGATTTCACTCCTGACTACCTATCACAGTTTCGGAGGCCCTAAAATTCCAAGATAGCACAAAACCCCCCCAAATGACCCCATTTTGGAAAGTAGACACCCTGAGCTATTTGCAGAGAGGCATGTTGAGGGGCCAAATTTTGTGGAGCCGATCGTATGCAGGGTCTCCCCGAGGACGACAGATTTCATTGTCGCTGAAATGCATAAATCGCAGAATTTGCTCATATCTCGCCCTGGACATGGAGGCAGAGTACATGTGCATATGGTGAAGTGGGCTAGTGGACCAATATAGCCGCAATTCACTCTGTTTAGTTATGCCCATGTGGAGGGAAAGGCACAGAAAGATTTTAAATTCGGAAACCGTTATAGGTTTCCAGCCGAATGGTCTGGCAAGGGGCGAATTTGGGTTGGCGGCGATGAACTGTTGTGCATATAAATTTGATTGATCCACAATAGATCTGAAAAGATCTTCCGTGAAGAACAGCTAATAAAAGTTCAGGGGCGTAAAACCAGCTGTCTCCACGTGGATTCCAGGTTGGGCAGTGAATGGGGGAAGTACTGGCGCTGTAGAATCAGTGGGTTGCCAATTGGGATATGTCAGCGCATCAGGGAGGGCACTATGGTCTCTATGGGCCTGTCTTCGAATACGCGGTGGCTGCGGGCCACTACTTGTGCTAGCCACTGCACCAGCTTCAACTGCACTTAGGGGACTTGCCACGTCACCAGGTGTTACTGCAGTGCTGGTTGTACTAGGTCCAGGGTGTACTAGGCCGCTGGCGCTTGCCAGGTCGCCAGAAGGATGAGCGGCACTAGTAACCACACTCTGCTCCATACGAGCACCCTGCGATTCCTGCATCTCAGCAACTCCAGAATGGGGTCGAGTACGCCTGGGTCTAACAGGGACCCATCTGTCGTCGGAGCTATCTGTCAGGGAGCCGCTGCTGTCATCTGGTTCGTATACTGACCCTGATTCTGCCGGTGAGGCTTCCCCATCGCTCTCACCTGACATGGTCATTATACTTTAAATAGCTTCATCACTGTACGAACGTTTAGACATTTTGGTAACTAAATTTACCCATACAGTGATGCGACTCACAGGTAATAAAAGCACCTGGTTGTCGAAGACTATTTCAAGCGCTACCAAAAAAAATGCTAATGCTAGCAGGGATCAGGCCTGACTCTGCTAACACAGTGGTTTTGTGTCTTGTGTTTTTTTGCAAGTGACAGTAATCTATTGATTACTACACTTGCCTGGGTGAAAGGGTTAAACGCAGGTGCTGGCCGGAATCAGTGCTGATCGTGCAAACACCGCATTTTGGGAACCCTAAACTATGGGGGCGCTAGTATAGTTCTGATCAGATCAGATATTGATCTGTTCAAACACTATACTAGAAATGGAAGTGTATGTGCGTGCGTGCGTGTGTGTGGTAATCAAGGGGTTATTTCTAAACTATGCGCCGGGGATCTGGGGGGGGTGGCGGGGACCCTAAACCTCCTTTGGGAAAGAAACTAGCTCGCTAGCGCAACCTCAAGTCACAATGACACTAATAAAAAATACAGTAAAAACAGTATATTATGTGTGTATTAGTGCTAATGTGACAGAGGGTGTAGGGGTTAACTGGATGTGATCAGGTAGGGGATCAGGGGGTTAAATCTTTATTGGAAGGGGCTGGCGGGTATCTTACGGATAAAAGAAATGGTGGCAAGCGCTAAACCTGGTCACAAGTCACACTTATACGGGTATATAGAAAATGCTATATACTGTATACAGTGTGCGTTGTGGCAGGGGGTGTAGGGATGATCAGGGGGGGGTCAGGGGATTAAATCTTTATTGGGCGGGTGGGGGGGACCCTAAACCTCCTTGGGACAGAAACTTAGTTGCCTGCGCTAATTCTGATCACAATCACACTAATACAAAAATACAAAAACACTGTATATTACGTTTGTATTAGTGCTGATGTGACAGAGGGTGTAGGGGTTAACTAGCGGTGATCAGGGGGGGATCAGGGGGGATCAAGTGGTTAAATCTTTATTTGGGAGGGGTGGCGGGTAATTCAAGTGGAAAAGGGGGGGCCGCAAGCGCTAGACCTGACCACAAATCACACTTATATGGGTATATAGCAAAATGCTATATACTGTATACGGTGTGTGTTATGGCAGGGGGTGTAGGGGTGATCAGGGGGGGTCAGGGGGTTAAATCTTTATTGGGCGGGTGGCGGGGACCCTAAACCTTCTTGGGACAGAAACTTAGTCGCCTGCGCTAATTCTGATCACAATCACACTAATACAAAAATACAAAAATACCGTATATTACGTTTATATTAGTGCTGATGTGACAGAGGGTGTAGGGGTTAACGGCGGTGATCAGGGGGGGGGTCAGGGGGGATCAGTGGGTTAAATCTTTATTAGGGGGGTGGGGGGTAATTTAAGTGGAAAAGGGGGGGTCGCAAGCGCTACACTTGACCACAAATCACACGTATACAGGTATATAGGAAAATGCTATATGCCGTATACAGTGTGTGTTGTGTCAGGGACTGTAGGGGTTAATCGGGGGGGGGGCGATCGGGGGTGAAATGTGCCTATCTAGCTGTGTGTGGGTGTGCTTGGTGCAATTACTCACAGTTAGAAGTGCTCTCCTCTCACGCTGGATCCAAAAAGACCGTTGTGAGGGGAGGGCACATCTCCTCTAAGCCTGTGTTTACATTACACAGGCTTAGAGTGCCATTTGATTGGGCAGGACCGATCAACAGGTCCAGACCAAAAATGATTGGCCTGGACCTGATGACTGATCGGTTCTGAACCCAATCGAGCCATCGGCGGCGGCGGGGGCGCGCGGGAGCGCGCAGAGGGCCGGCAGTAAGTGCTGACGTAGCCCTACGTCAGTTTGCCTGGCCAGGGCTGAGTGCCGACGTAGATCGTCGTGCGCCGGTCGTTAAGTGGATAAGAGAGCACATTTTCCAAGGATGAGGGCTGTTCTCCAGGATTTAAACTGGGAGGGAATATTGGCATCGATGAGCACAGAACAGAAATGGGAATTTTTCAAAAAGAAAAATGCAAACTCACTGCAAAGTATATTCCCATGGGTACTAAGTTTAAAAAGCTAAAAATAAAACCTATGTGGCTCACGCCCAAAGTTAAAAAAGGTATAGATAAAAAGAAAAGAGCTTTTAAATAATATAAAAATGAGGGAACACTATCATTGTTTAATTGTTACAAATAATATAACAGAATATGTAAAAAGGAAATCAGGGATGCAAAAATTCAAAATGAGCGACAGATTGCAAAAGATAGTAGGACAAACCCCAAAAAAATCTTCAAATATATTAACAGTAAAAAGGTTAGTTCTGAGCATGTAGGCCCTTTACAAAATAATCAGGAGTGGGTGACTGGGGACAAAGAGAAGGCAAATGTATTAAATACTTTCTTCAGCTCTGTATATACAAACAGGGCCGCTGATAGGCCAGTACAACTGGCCCTGTTGTACCGGGCCCGGAGTCCTCGGCTCTGCAGGGGGGCCTGGGCAATCTAAAATCTAAAACACAGTGCAGAATAATAAAAAAAAAAAAGCCTTTTTGAATTCACAGAATCCCCTCTCCTACTTACTAAACTGGTGTTTTTCCTTTTTCTGGGCCCCTCTGTAATAATGTGCTGGTATGTGTGGGAGGGACTACTTCTTCTGTTTCGGGCGCATGTCTATTCAGTGCCCGCTCTGCATAGGATTCCTGCCTGCAGCCTGTGTAATGCCTTCCCTGCCCTGGCGGAGTGATCTCTCTTCCCCTGCTTATGGTGCTCAGCTCTGCTCCCCACTCGGCCAGGAAGCTGTGTCTGTCTGTGGAGGAGGCAGAGAGGAAACATCTCAGCCACAGGCAGCCGACATTTCTCCCCAGAAAGCAGGTAACAGCACTGCAGGAAGGAACTGAGGAGAAGAAGAGGTAAGTTAGTGAGGAGAAGAAGAGATTCATGATCGTGAGGCTGCCAGACTGTCACAGTGCAGTGCCTAACACAGCAGAACAGTCAGGTGTGTCTGAACACTGGAGACACATTTTATTTCACACAAAGTCAGGCAGGGCTAAAGATTGAAGGAAAGCCCAGAAAATCCAGATTGTTTCTTTATGTATTTGACTTTGTAAACGTTTACAGGATTGATGTAGCTCACTGGTATTATTTCCCAAGTCAGCCTAAAGACTTCTATAGTAGAAAAAAAAGTTATGCTTTCAAATTTGTGCTTTTTAATCAAACTATCTGAGAACAGAAAAGCTTTTTTTTCAGGTTGGAAATAAAATGATCAATAACCATAGCAGTGTGTGTCATTGAAGGCATCCTGTCACTTCTGTCACAAGGGAAAGTTACAGGAGTTCACTCTGTAATGAACAGAGAGGATTCACTCTGCCAGAGGTGGGAAGCATTGTGACTCTGCCCTACAAATCTCTGCTTTCACTTTATCTAAAAACTCGGATCCCATACAGAGAGATGGGGAGAGACAGACTGAGAGGAAGAGAGAGAGATATATAGATGGGAGAGAGATGGAGAGACAGAGAAAGAAATAGAGAGAGACTGAGAGGAGAAGAGAGAGATATATAGATGGGAGAGAGATGGAGAGACAGAGAAAGAAATAGAGAGAGAGAGACTGAGAGGAGAAGAGAGAGATATAGAGATGGGAGAGAGAGAGAGACTGAGAGGAGAAGAGAGAGATATATAGATGGGAGAGAGAGAGAGAGAGACTGAGAGGAGAAGAGACAGATATATAGATGGGAGAGAGAGAGACTGAGAGGAGAAGAAAGAGATATATAGATGGGAGAGAGAGAGAGAGATATAGATGGGAGAGAGAGAGAGATATATAGATGGGAGAGAGAGAGAGAGAGACTGAGAGGAGAAGAGACAGATATATAGATGGGAGAGAGAGAGACTGAGAGGAGAAGAGACAGATATAGAGATGGGAGAGAGAGAGACTGAGAGGAGAAGAGAGAGAGATATATAGATGGGAGAGAGAGAGAGACTGAGAGGAGAAGAGAGAGATATATAGATGGGAGAGAGAGAGACTAGGAGGAGAAGAGACAGATATATAGATGGGAGAGAGAGAGAGAGAGACTGAGAGGAGAAGAGACAGATATATAGATGGGAGAGAGAGAGACTGAGAGGAGAAGAGAGAGAGATATATAGATGAGAGAGAGAGAGACTGAGAGGAGAAAAGAGATGGAGAGAGAGACAGAAAGAGAAAGAGAGGGAGAGAAAAAGAGAGATGAAAGGGGAAAGAGATGGAGAAAACAAGATATAGAGAGAATTAGAGAGGGAGGGGCAGACAGAAAGAGAGAGACCGAGAGAAAGAGACAGATAAATATTATAGAGAGAGTGGTGGACAGAGAGAGAGAGAGATGGAGAAAGAGAGGGAGATGGAGAGAGCAATAGAGAAAGAGAGGGATAAAGAGAGAGAGAGATGAAAGGGGAAAGAGACTGAAAGAGAGAGATAGAGAAAACGAGATATAGAGAGAATTACAGATGGAGGGGCAGACAGAAAGAGGCAGATTGATAAATATTATATAATATAAGATAAAGATGGAGAGAGATAGAGGGAGAGAGAAAAAGAGAAATGGAGAAAGAAGCAGAGAGGTAAGCAGAAAGAGAGAGGGGCGGAGAGAGTGAGAAATAAAGAGAGAGAGAGAGAGAAAGAAAGAGAAGAAGAGAGAAAGAGACAGAGAGTTAAAGATTATATATCACAAAATAAAGATAGATAGAGAGGGAAAGAGACTGAAATGATAGAGATACAGCAGAGAGAGAGATAGAATGAATATATATCATAGATACAGAAAGAGAAATGGTCAGAGAGGGAAAAAGAGAGAGCAGAAAGATATATGGAGAGAGAGGAAAGGATGAGATACCAAAAAAAAAAGAAAGGGACGGAGTGAACGACTGAGGGAGGGAAGAGAGAGACAGAGAACAGAAGAGAGTGCAGAGAGGAGCAGTGAGATGAACTGGACAATCTATATACAGTATTTGAAGCATCAGCTTTTATCAAGAGAACAGGAACTTGTATAGACGGCTGTATACGGTGGCACCTGCAGCTCCTCCGGTGCAGAAATGTTTTGCCCAGCTTATTTTTAGCCTCCATGTATATAAGGGCCTGAGTTCCCATCACCACCGGGGTAGGGATAGCAGTGGCGGCAATTTATTTCAGAGCCACCACAGTTCTTTTTTAAAACAGTTAGCTTAGCCCCAGCATTTTCTGTGTGCCCCCCTTTGAATTTAGTACTAGAATCACCGACTGTCTGTAAAAGCCAGGATTTAGTCCTGGTTCACATTAGTACGATATCAGACATCGCATATGATTTGGAGCGCACTGCTCTGCAAATCACATGCGATGTCTGTGCGATGCAAATTCAGCCATACAGATTGTATGGCTGAATTTGCATCGCATTCGGACACAACTCGCACAGGACCCTTCTTTTTTGGTCCGCAGCAGAATTGGATCGCATGGTGGTTCACACCTATGGGATTCATGTTCGAACTGACAGTTCGCACTGCGATATGCAAACTGATCTGGAGGTGTTGTTAACCCTGTATTGACACCCCCAACGATTCGCATATGGCAGTGTGAACTGCTTGTGATTTGAATGCAATGCGGGAACCTGCAGTGGATTCACACGGTTCCCGCATTGCATTTATGTGAACCGGCACTTAACACTAAACCCAGAAGCTGGAAAAATGTTTTCCTGTGATACACAGCATTCCATAGGAGTGCCTGTAGCAGACCACTGTGTGTCACTCCCAGCTTCCGTAGCCTCCTGGGATCTGTGAAGATTTTACATGAATAACTAAAAGCTCATAAGAAGCTGATCATTGTAAGCCCCTTCTCAGTGGTAAATGGTTTCTCTCATCTCTGTAAACTGATACATCTCCAGGAGAGCTTGTTCTTTTGAAAGACAAAAGACTTACTAGCTAGATCACCATATAAAAATTAAGGAAAGAGAGTCTAAAAAAGAAAACTAATGCAATGCAATATACTAAATGTCTGCTTTTGGGTTTAGGACTGCTTTAAATATACAGTATCTCACAGAAGTAAGTACACCCCTCACATTTTTGTAAATATTTTATTATATCTTTTCATGTGACAACACTGAAGAAATGACACTTTGCTACAATGTAAAGTAGTGAGTGTACTTCTTGTATAACAGTGTAAATTTGCTGTCCCCTCAAAATAACTCAACACACAGCCATTAATGTCTAAACCGCTGGCAACAACAGTGAGTACACCCCTAAGTGAAAATGCCCAAATTGGGCCCAATTAGCCATTTTCCCTCCCTGGTGTCATGTGACTCGTTACAAGGTCTCAGGTGTGAATGGGGAACAAGACTTTACAATCACTTTAAAGTCCCTTCTATTGCACTCAGCCTACTCCAAATCTCGAACTTTCTTCTGCAGTGCTCCGTCTTCCTGATACAGGGAAAGTGGAAAGGAGAGCTTCTGGAGCTCACAGAGGACATTACAAGGAGGCAGAAAACCACTATTTCAGGAAAAAATAGATTATAGGGCCAGTAAGCAGTGGATATCTATGATTTTTATTTTTGAGCAACCATGAGTGTTTTTGAGCTGATAGTATCTTAAGACACTGGGCTCCATCCCTGAAACCTATCTACCGCTTTAAGAGCAGTGTTAAAAAAGCTCATAGCATTTTTCTAAAAATGTTTTGCCATTCAGCAAAAAATGCTTGTAAACTATGGCCTGCGTTATTCCATTGAAATATGCGGTATTTATTTCATAGAGCTATCCTGAGATAAAAGAGGTCTGTTCCCCTCTGAAATCAGTATGCCTTTTGGATAATCAAACCTATAACTGGCTGGAGGAAGATAAATATCACTTAAAGACAAAACTGCACTTTGTTTCCAGGCGGGGTCTAGGGAGGGGCCAGGGGCGGGATCTGGGGAGGGGCCAGGGGTGGGGCTTAAGGGGCCCCATCAGGTAGGCTGTACGGGGCCCCATGATTTCTATCAGCGGCCCTGTATACAAAGGAGCATGGGGGAGCTCATGACCATAATGAGGACGATATTGACACAGCCCCAAATGATCCACAATGGCTCCAAAGTGATATGGTCCAGAAGTATTTAGACAGAATAAGGGTGGATAAAGCACCTGGACCAGATGGCATCCACCCACGCATTCTAAAATAATTGAGCGCTGTAATTTCAAAGCCTTTGTTTCTAATTTTTAGGGACTTGTTAAGGACTGGTATAGTACCACTGGATTGGCGTAGGGCCAATGTGGTGCCTATATTTAAAAAGGGACCAAAGTCTTTGCCAAGCAACTATAGACCTGTTAGTTTAACTTCTATAGTCGGTAAGATATTGGAGAGTTTATTAAAAGACCACATAGATGAGTTCTTGCTGGAAAAAATTATTTTAAGCAACAGACAGCATGGATTCATGAAAGACAGAAGTTGTCAAACAAACCTGATTTATTTTTATGAGGAGGTAAGTAAAACCTTGGACAGAGGGGTGGCTGTGGAGGTAGTATACTTGGATTTTGCAATAGCGTTTGACACAGTTCCCCACACATGGCTAATGTGTAAGGTAAAGTCTACTGGCTTGGAAAGATCGGTTTGAAATTGGATAGAAAATTGGCTAAAAGATAGAATTCAGAGAGTAGTGGTTAATGATTCTTACTCTGAATGGTCTAAGGTTATCAGTGGTGTACCCCAAGGTTCAGTGTTGGGACCCTTACTTTTTAATATCTTTATAAATGATATATGGTCTGGGATTAAAAGTACCATTTCAGTCTTTCAGTCTTTGCAGATGACACCAAGCTTTGCAGTGGAATAACTTCTTTACAGGATGTCTCCAACTTACAAGCTGACCTCAATGCACTGTTTCATTGGGCAACTATGTGGCAAATGAGGTTTAATGTTGATAAATGTAAAGTTATGCACTTGAGAATATGCATGCATCATACATATTAGGTATAGTAGAACTGGGGGAATCCATAGCGGAGAAGGAGCTGGGTGTTCTGGTAGATCATAAGCTTAATAATAGCATGCAATGCCAAGCTGCTGTTTCCAAAGCAAGCAAAGTCCTTTCTTGTATTAACAGAGGCATGGACTCCAGAGAGAGAGATATAATTTTGCCCCTGTACAGATCATTAGTAAGAACTCATCTGGAATATGCAGTTCAGTTTTGGGCACCGGTTCTTAAAAAGGATATCAGGGAACTGGAGAAAGTGCAGAGATGGGCAACCAAACTGATAAGAGGCATTGGAGGACCTCAGCTATGAAAAAAGATTAGAGGAACTGAATTTATTCTCTCTTGAGAAGAGGAGATTAAGGGGGGGGGGATAAGTTCAACATGTATAAATACATAAGGGGTCCATATAGTGAACTTGGTGTTGAGTTGTTCACTTTAAGGTCAACACAGAGGACAAGGGGGCACTCTTTACATCTAGAGGAAAACGTATTTCGTCTCCAAATACGGAAAGGTTTCTTCACCGTAAGAGCTGTGAAAATGTGAAATAGACTCCCTCCAGAGGTGGTTCTGGCTAGCTTACTAGATTGCTTTAAAAAAGGCCTGGATTCTTTCCTAGGTGTACATAATATAAATGAGTACTACAATTTTTTTTAGGTAAAGTTGATCCAGGGCATATCCGATTGCCTCTTGGGGGGATCAGGAAGGATTTTTTTCCCCCTGCTGTAGCAAATTGGATCATGCTTTGCTGGTGGGTTTTTTTTCACCTTCCTCTGGATCAACTGTGTGTATAGGATTTTGTATATGGGATGTATGGTTGGGTTTTCAATACTGTTTTTTTTTTTTTTGGTTGAACCGGATGGACTTTTTTCAACCTGACTAACTATGTAACTATGTAACTATGTAACTATGTAATATGTAACAGTAAATGTTGGCATTTATGGTTCCCTCAATGAACTGTAGCTCCCCAGTGCCAGCAGCACTCATAAAGCCCCAGACCATGACACTCCCACCACCATGCTTGACTGTAGGCAAGACACACTTTGTACTCCTCACCTGATTGCCGCCACACAAGCTTGACACCTTCTGAAACAAAGTTTATCTTGGTCTCATCAGACCACAGGACATGGTTCCAGTAATCCATGTCCTTAGTCTGCTTGTCTTCAACAAACTGTTTGCGGGTTTCCTTGTGCATCCTCTTTAGAAGAGGCTTCCTTCAGGGACAACAGCCAGGCAGACCAATTTGATGCAGTGTGCGGCATAGGGTCTGAGCACTGACAGGTTAACCCCTCCCCTTAAACCTCTGCAGCAATGCTGGCAGCACTCATACGTGCATTTCACAAAGACAACCTCTGGATATGACGCCGAGCACATGCACTCAACTTCTTTGGTCGACCATGGCGAAGCCTGTTCTGAGTGGAACCTGTTCTGGTAAACCACTGTATGGTCTTGGTCACTGTGCTGCAGCTCAGTTTCAGGGTCTTGGCAATCTTCTTATAGCCTAGGCCATCTTTATTTATAGCAACAATTCTTTTTTTCAGATCCTCAGAGTTCTTTGCCATGAGGTTCCATGTTTAATTTCCAGTGACCAGTATGAGAGAGTGAGAGTGATAACACCAAATTTAACACACCTGCTCCCCATTCACACCTGAGACCTTGTAACACTAATGACCTTGTAACACTAACGACCTTGTAACACTTTTCCTCCCCGGTGTCATGTGACACCGGGGAGGGAAAATGGCTGATTGGGCCCAATTTGGACATTTGCACTTAGGGGTGTACTCACTTTTTTTGCCAGCGATTTAGACATTAATGGCCATGTGTTGAGTTATTTTGAGGGGACAGCAAATTTACACTGTTATACAAGCTGTACACTCACTACTTTACATTGTAGCAAAGTGTAATTTCTTCAGTGTTGTCACATGAAAAGATATAATAAAATATTTACAAAAATGTGAGGGGTGTACTAACTTTTGTGAGATACTGTAAAGAGAATAAGTCAGGAGATGAGGGGTGTGACTAGGAAGATGGATGAGAACGGAGACCAGAACCGGCGTCAGGAATGAGGAGAGCAGAGATGGGGCAGCAGGGTTCAGAATACAAGTACTGGAAATGCAACAGGATCATGGCTGGAATGAGGGCCAGAATCATGTTTAGGACCAGAACATTAGGTAAAACACTGAGGTACTGAAGGAAGCTAGGGGAGGGGTTATATACCATTCTAGCAGCCAACATCAGGTGGATACTGATAAAAATGTGCTGATAGACACAAGAACGACACCTTTCAGCTCTAGGAAAGCTCCCAGAAAAGGATACAGACAAAAACACACACACATTTTTTTGGTGGAGAAACGAAGGGTTAGAACTTGAGAATGTGAGAAAGTATTTTTTCTGTCCATTCCTTCCTGCTTGAGAGGCAAAAAAGTGAGGAAAAATCTTAATGGGGCCACAGACAGAAAAAAAACTTGTAGAGGGAAAAATATAAACAAGAGATTATAGTACAACCAACCTAGTACATTAGTAGATAATACTTTTTTACTAAAATACAATTAATACTATTTTACAAAATGCATTGCTAAAATACAAAGGCTCTGAATATTTGCAAATATCAACATGGCTTCCAAATATGGTTTTAAGTAATGTTAATGTCATGTAGGATTTTGTAACAAACGTGATTTTTGGTATTTGTGTACACCTAAATTCTATTCATGCAGAGTGTTTGTTTTGGACATAACCAGGTGGGAGTGTGGCATAAGAATGCACACACCTACTTGGGAGGGGCTATCCCCCGGTTTCTACCTCCCTGTATTCATCTTGGTGGTATGCAGTAAATGTAGAGGTTGTGTCTCAGTGCAGCAGGCTCTGAGGAAGAGACAGGTCCTCGAAATGTGTTACCCAGTTGCTGCAAGGATTTCATTACTGTGATGCGACAACCCAGATGCTGCTACAACATTGTTGATATGCTTTTATGTTATCTTAGTTTGTGTGTATGAATTTGTACTTACTTTTATTAATGCCGTTTTATTTTGAGGTAATGCGCTAGGCCAGTGCGCCCTCTGTTTTTTTTTTGTTTCTTGTTCCTAGCTTATTCAGACATTCACAGTCTTGGGAGGGCAGCAAGGCAAGCACTATCTTGGATAATGCACACCTAAGCCCTGAAAGCCTCTTTGCGTGAGGCCCACCTTCAAACACAGGAAACTGGAGTGTTTGTTTGGAGTACGTTTGTCAGTGTCGATAATCATTTCCCATATTCCTGTATATTGTGTTCGCTAAGATGCATAGCCAAAAGTCTTTTAAAAATATCAATACTCCCCACTGACACCGCCAATTGTGGAGGAGGGATCCACATCCTTATCGCCCTGACAGTGAAAAACCCCTTGTGCAGCTTTAGATTAAACAGCTTTTTCTCCAATCCCATTGTGTGGCCCCATGTCCTTTTACACTCCATGAGACTGAATAGTTTTTTTCCTATGCTGGGATCAACACTGAGGTATTTGTAAATCGCTATCATATCCCCTCTCAAGCATCTCCAGCGAGAATACATTTAATGCTTGTAGTCGTTCCTCGTAATTGAGGCCCTCCAATCCCAATATTAATTTTGTTGCCCTTCTCTGGACTCTCTCCAGCTCCAGCACATCCCTTTTGAGGACTGGTGACCAGAACTGGACGGAATAATCCAGATGTGGCCATACCAGAGTTTTATAAAGTAATTTTATCCCTGGAGTATATCCCTTTTTTATGCATGATAATATTCTGCCGGCTTTGGTAGCTGCAGCTTGACATTGCATGCTCTGTCTATTTTCTACTAGGACCCTCAGATCTGTCTCCATCCTTGGTTTTCCCAGAGGTTTTACCGCTATTGAGTAATGTGCATCTATGTTTTTAGCCCCCAAGTGCATTACCTTACATTTCTCCACATTAAACCTCATTGGCCTTGTAGTTGTCCACTCCATTATTTTGCTCAGGTCTTTCTGTAGAATTTCTATATCCTGCTGAAGTTATTGCCCTGCTTATTTCTGTGTCTTCTTAAAAACTGAGACTGAGCTATGTATCTTATCCTCTATATCATTTATGAATAAAATAAACAAAATTGGTCCCAAGACAGAGCTTTGGGGTACCCCACTTACCACTCCAGACCAGTCTGAGTTCATGTTATTTATCTCTACACTTTGGACCCACCCCTGCAAGCAGTTTTTTATCCAAGAACAAAGTCTATGGTCCATGCCAACAGACCTCAGCTTGCAGATTAAGTATTTATGGGGAACTGTATAAAATGCTTTTGCAAAATCCAGATACACCACATACACAGGCCTCACCCTATCTAGATGGCAGCTCATTTCCATGTAGAATGTTAACAGATTAGTCTGGCAAGAACGGCCCTTCATAAAACCCATGCTGAATACTACTATTGACATTGTTATCTTCAGCAAATTCATAGATATAGTCCCTTATCATTCCCTCCAATAGTTTACTTACTATTGATGTTAGGCTGACTGGCCTGCAATATGTCTTTGCCCTTTTTGAATATTGGTACCACATTGGATTTTCTCCGATCAGCTGGTACAATTCCTGTCATTATGCTGTCCACAAAGATTAGGAATAATGGTCTGGCTATAACTTGACTGAGTTCTTTGAGGACTCTAGGGTGTAAGCCATCTGGTCCATGTGATTTATTTGTGTTAAGTGTATCTAATCTTTCCTTGACTGCAGCCTCTGTTAGCCACATGAGTACATCCTGTGACGTGTTATTAACAATACTGTTGTGGTAGGTATACCCATCCTTTTCCTGTGTAAAGAAAAAAAAAAGAAAAGAAAAAAAGCATTTAGTACAGTTGCCTTCTCTGTGTTATCTGTAACCATCATCGTCTTTTATGTGGGCAATGTGCTCTGATCTCGGTTTTTTACTGGAAATATATCTAAAAAATTCCTTGGAATTTTTATTACTCTCCTCTGCTATGTGTCTCTTGAAGTCTCTTTTTGCCACCCTGATTGCATGCTTACACTTCCTATAGCATTCCTTGTAGTGTTGGAATGCTGACAATGCCCCCCTTCACTTTATACTTTCTAAAGGCCATATTGTTTTCTTTAATAAAACTTTTTACGTTACAATTTAGCTACCCAGGTTTAACCTTCGCTCTTCTATACTTATTGCCCATTGGAATGTAGTGTGTATTACCTTTGTTTAATAAGTTCCTAAACCATTCCCAATTGTTTTAATTGTTCAGTGCTTTTAGGATTTGGTCCCAACTGATGTCTTGTAGTAATGAGCACAGTTCAGAAAAGTTTGCTCGTTTGAAATTTAGAGTCCTTGTGCTACCCTCATGTCTCCTTTTCCTATGATTTACTCTAAATGTGATCATCCTGTGATCACTAGATCTTAAGTTGTCCCATATAGCCACATCTGAGATCAGACTTGGATAATTAGTAATTAATAAATCTAGCAATGCATTCTTTTTAGTCGGGGAATCCACCAATTGAGATATGAAGTTGTTCTGTAAGACATTCATGAAATGTTGGCCTTTAATGAGTGAGCTGTCCCCTCTGCCTAGTCAATATCTGGATAATTGAAGTCCCCTACTATGATGACATTTCCATGCCTCACTGCCATTTCTAACAGTAATGGTAATATTTCTAACAGTAATAGGAGATTCAGCTCATCCTCCTCCTTTAGGTTGAGGGGTCTGTAACATACCTCCACTAGTAATTTCCCACTTAATTTTTCTATTTTGAGTTCTACCCACACGGATTCCACCTCCCCTTGTCCCATTCACAAGGTCACTCCTCTCTACCACCCTTACATTATTTTTGATATATAAACACACACCTCCACCTCTTCTTCCCTGTCCTTCCAATACAAGGAATACCCCTGAATATTTGCCAGCCAGTCGTGTGAGCTGTCAAACCAAGTTTCAGTATTCCCACAAAGTCTATGTCCTCCTCGTGTAAAAGCAGCTCCAGTTCCTCCTTTTTGTTCGCTAGGCTCCTGGCATTTGTGTATACTCCTCTCAGTGTTGTACGAGTGCATAATCCTTTCTCCTTATGTTTTCTCAGGCTTTGTTCTTGGTTTGTTCACTCATTCAACCCGGGATTAGTTGTTGTTGCGGCTATATTATCATTACTGACTACACTATTACCCTCTGTCCTTTGCTCAATGCCTGTTGTCTCCTCCTCTGAACCCTCCCCTCCCCCCCCCCCCCACACCTGGTTTAAAAGCCCCTTCAACTTTGTGGCCATCTTTCTTCCTAATAGAGTGGCACCATCCCCGTTAAGGTGCCGCCCGTCCTTACTAAAGAGTCGGTAACTGAAGTTGGCCCAGTTCTCCAGGAACCCAAAACCCTCCTTCTTACATCAGTTCCTCAGCCACTTGTTCAGTTCCCTAAGCTCCTGTTGCCTTTCAGGTGTGGCTCAAGGCACAGGTAGTATTTCGGAGAAAACAACCTTGGAGGTCCTTCTCTTCAATCTTTCCCCTAGGTCCCTGAAATCATTTTTTAGGACTCTCTCTACCTTCCTCTTACTTTGTCATTGGTGCCAACATGAACCATGACAGCTGGGTCCTCCCTATCCCCGCACAATAATCTGTCCACCTGATCCACGTCATGCCGAACCAGAGCACCCAGTTAACAACATACTCTTTGGCAACCTGGGTCTTTGTGACAGATCGCCCTCTCTGTTCTTCTAATAATTGAGTCCCCTACTACCAGTACCTGTCTAACCTTTCCTATATCCCTGGCCCTCTTCTTACTGGAACAGTCACTCCCCTGTCAGCTAGGGGAAGAAGATGCCTGCTCCAGCACTGCCACCTCTGAGGTGATATCCCCAACATTAATCAACTTGGCATATTTGCTGGGGTGTACCAACTCTGGACTGGCCTCCCTAATGCTCTTCCCTCTACCCCTCCTTCTATCTGTCATCCAACTACCTAACTCTGGCTCCTGTGCCTCCATGTCTCCAACCTACTCTTCACTGGCCCCTGCCAGCACCTGCTGGGTAATGTCCAAACTCCTTTCCAGGTTGTTGATGCTTCTCAGTGTTGAATGTAGTATATAGTACTGTGTTCCAACAGCAGTACAGAGACTTCCCATGCCATTCCCAAGAACAAAGTCATGTTAGTCTGAGGGCTGCTCAGCCATTCACAGGAAGCATATATTTTTGTGAATGAATGCAAGGCTTACTCTGATTGACTGAGGTGGAGATAGTGATATCATCAGCCTGCCTCTCCATCTTGTGATCATTCATAAAAGTACAAGGTTTCATGTGAATGGCTGAATAGTGCTCAGCCCAACTTGATGTCCATGGACATCCTAACAGAACAACAAAATCACCAGTATTGAAGTGGTTAAGGACAACTATGCTTTATTGTTACAAAATAATTATGACATTAAGCTCTGAATGTGCATAGATTAATTACTTTAACTTTTATTTTGTAAAAGTTCAATGATGTAGGTGGAAAGAGTCCAGGCTGAGCACTTTCCCCAGATAGGTATGCTGCCTTTGTTACATGTGTCTTATCCATATAGGCAAATGATCACAAATGGGTCTTCTGCCTTTGATTTGCTTAGAGGTACAGACTCATCTGAGACTGTGGACAGTATTGAATCATTTATACTAGGTGTCATTTAAAACAGGACTCCCGCCAGTCATTTTAAAATCAATAAATATAATAATGTAAGGTATTTGCTGAAAATGTATTTAATCACTTGTATAAGGTCTTATTTTACACAGGAAGCCCGCCAATCATGTTAAAAACAAGAAATCAACAGAATATAATTTATTTACTGAAAAAAAAAACTCCCAAAATATTGTAGTGCTGACATATGCATCACTGAGTTACTTGTGCTAGGACCCATCTCTACCAGTCATTTTAAAATCAAGAAAAAAACTCCAGCTTAGAGTCCAACTTATTAATGGAAAAAAACTCCCAAAATATTGTGTGAAAGGTATTGAATCACTTTTAAAAGGTCTTTATAAGCTCCCTACAATCTTTTTTAAAAGTGAGAAATTAAAGCAGATCTTCATCCATAGCAACTCTGGTGACCTGAGGGGGTGTGGCTAGTGACTAGTGGACGTGTAACCTCGGGGCTCCGACGCGAATCCTCAGAAAAGTGTTCCAAGGAAGGCTCTTTTACAGCCCACCTTCTGAGCGATCTGACTCCATACACCAGCAGAGTCAGGACCCGCAAAAGAAAATACCACGGCCACAGAAACTCACGGCCTTCTTCCATCAAGTCGGTGGGGGGGGTAAGCAAGATGGCGCTGACTCTCCTTCCTCCTCACAAGGCAGTAGCCAGTCCTTGGCGACAATGGTCAGAGCAGCTCTATCTTCCTAAGATCCCTTCAGGCAGCATCATCTCCTGCAGCATCCACCCCTGTGAACAGAAGCCCAGCCAAATCAAAGTCATGGCTGGAGGAGGAAGAAATCTCTATGGGTGAGTTATCCCCTGCTTTGACTCATTAAAATTCACTAGAGAGCTGCCTTACTCTATCCTAGCTTTCCCTACCACCTACCAGCCAATATTAGATACAACCTTAAAGGACATGTTAGTGTCTCTCAGAAGCTCTATACATTCTGATATACTGCAATTAACAATGCATTTTACTGAGGAGATTCAATCCATTGTTCAGGAGACTTATTTTCACAATTCATCTCCCCCGAAGTGTTACTAAAACAGTTTTCCGCACATCACACTTGCCTCAACATTCGCTAAGAAAAGGGGTGTGATGATTGTCATATGAGATACAGTACCTTAGCGTTTCATTCGATCTCTGAGACTGTAGATCCAGTGGGGCAATATATCATATTGACTAGTAAGGCTCCCTTTTGCTTTGTGGAGATTTCAACACTACTTCAGAACCATAACTTAACACTAGTGTTGAGCGAACACGGACTGTATTATTCGGGTTCGTATCGGATAATTGGATTTTTGCTACCCGGACACGGACCCGAAAACTTTACAGTATGTTCGGGTTTAAAATCCGTGTTCTGTAATTTTATTTCCTGTTTTGTATGTAATGGCGCGCTTTTAATGGCGGGCTTTCAACAGCCAATCAACAAGCGTTTAACTGGTGTGCCTTAAGCCATCCCAGCCATGCCTACTAATGTATTAGTAGCTGTGATTGGCCATCTGAAGCATGTGACCCATGTCTTTATAAGTTCGAGAGACACAGCGCGGTGCGTCATTCTGCTGTAGTGTAGGGAGAGAGCACACATCATACGTGCTGGCTGCTGATTAGGGACAGACAGTGAAAAATTGTGGCTGAAAAGAATGCAGGGACAGATCGGAGTGTAGGCAGGGAAAGTTATTTGAGCATTTTAGGCACAGGCAGGAGAGATTAGGCAGGGACAGAACAATCGTCCGTTAGCGATCTACATCGTTTTTGCAGTGTGGGGAGTGGTGCAGTGAACAATCTTTTTGCCCTCACTTGAGCCCACTGAGGAGGAGGAGAGAGAAAAAAATATATTTTTATCAGTCTGTTGTGTGCAGCGTTCAGCTTTATTTTACTACAGATTGCTGTTCTAATCTGCTATTTAAAAATTACAAAGTTAAAGGGGAATTTTTTTTTTCCCTTCATAGCCTACTTGCTGCTGAGCTGACCGTGACATAAGACACTGCTGTGTTCACATGTGCTATTGAGTGATTTTCAATTTTATATACTTTTTTCTATTCCACTATTCAATATACACCCTTTTGGGTTAAAAAAAAAATTAAATTGTGGCATAGTCTGTACTAATCTGCTATTTAAAAATTACAAAGTTAAAGGGGAATTTTTTTTTTCCCTTCATAGCCTGCTGCAGAGCTGACCGTGACATAAGACACTGCTGTGTTCACATGTGCGATTGAGTGATTTTCAATTTTATATACTTTTTTCTATTCCACTATTCAATATACACCCTTTTGGGTTAAAAAAATTAAATTGTGGCATAGTCTGTACTAATCTGCTATTTAAAAATTACAAAGATAAAGGGGAATTTTTTTTTTTTCCCTTCATAGCCTGCTGCAGAGCTGACCGTGACATAAAACATAAGACACTGCTGTGTTCACATGTGTTATTGAAAAATCACCAATTTTATATCATATTTTCTATTCCGCTATTCAATCTACACCCTTTTGGGGTAAAAAAAATTAAATTGCAGCATAGTCTATATCGGTACGTGTGAGACACACCTTCCAAATTTTTGGGGCGCATCTTCCACCGCCGAGGATTGCAGGGTGCTTCAGTTTGCCTCCTGTTCCAAACTCCTCCTACTCCTCATCCTGCCTTTAGGGTACAAAAAATTGTAATCGGGGCCTAGTCTGGGTCTGTATGTGTGAGATACACCTTTTTATATCATATTTTCTATTCCGCTATTCAATCTACACCCTTTGGGGTAAAAAAAATTAAATCGCGGCATAGTCTGTATCGGTACATGTGAGATACACCTTCCAAATTTTTGGGGCGCATCTTCCACCACCGAGGATTGCAGGGTGCTTCAGTTTGCCTCCTGTTCCGAACTCCTCCTACTCCTCATCCTGCCTTTAGGGTGCAAAAAATTGTAATCGGGGCCTAGTCTGGGTCTGTATGTGTGAGATACACCTTTTTATATCATATTTTCTATTCCGCTATTCAATCGACACCCTTTTGGGGTGAAAAAAATTAAATTGCATCATAGTCTGTATCGGTACGTGTGAGATACACCTTCCAAATTTTTGGGGCGCATCTTCCACCGCCGAGGATTGCAGGGTGCTTCAGTTTGCCTCCTGTTCCGAACTCCTCCTACTCCTCATCCTGCCTTTAGGGTACAAAAAATTGTAATCGGGGCCTAATCTGTGTTTGTACGTGTGAGATACACCGTTTTATAAAACATTTTCTATTCCGCTATTCAATATACACCCTTTTGGAGTGTAAAAAATGAAATTACGGCATAGTCTGTATCGGTACGTGTGAGATACACTTTTTAAATTTGTTTGGCGCATCTCCTTCCACCGTCGAGGATTGCAGGGTGCTTCAGTTTGCCTCCTGTTCCGAACTCCTCCTACTCCTCTTACTCATCCTCCCTTTAGGGTACAAAAAATTGTAATCGGGGCCTAGCCTGTGTTTGTACGTGTGAGATACACCGTTTTATATTCTTTTTTCTATTCCGCTATTCAATATACACCCTTTTGGGGTGAAAAGAATTTAATTGCAGCATACTTTGCATATTTGACTGTGAGATACACCCGTTGTATTTGTATACTGTTTTTCTATTCCGCTATTTAATAAACACCCTTTTGGGGTAAAAAAAATTAAATTGCGGCATAGTTTGCATATTTGACTGTGAGATACACCCGTGCGATACTGTTGTTGTTTTGTTCCGCTATTCAATAAACACCTTTCTAGGGCAAGATCATAAATTACAGAAATATGAGGAGACCATCAAATAGGGGCCGTGGCCTGGGTCGTGGTGCTGCTGGTAGAGCTCCTGTTGCAAGGAGAGGACGTGGTCGATCTGTGCCAGCTACACGCACAAGTGAAACAGCTTCCTCAAGTGTAAGTAGGCGACAGAACCTGCAGCAGTATTTGGTAGGGCATCATGCGCCTCTACAAGTGTTGAGGCCAGAACAAGTAGAGGCGATAGTAGATTGGTTTGCTGCTGACAGTGCCTCCAGTTCCTTCACATTGTCTCCCACCCAGTCTACTGCAGAAAGGTCAGAGTTGGCACCTGCAGACGATGTCCAACCAGCTTTCACCTCACCCCCTTGCAAATTAGGCAAGCAGTCTGAGCCCCAAGTCATGCAGCAGTCTCTTCTTCTTTTTGATGACTCTGTCAGCAGGGTTTCCCAGGGCCATCCACCTAGCCCTGCCCCAGAAGTGGAAGAGATTGAGTGCAGCGATGCCCAACCACTTATTTCTCAAGATGAGTACATGGAAGGACCATCGCAGCACGTCTCCGATGATGACGAAACGCAGGTGCCAACTGCTGCGGCACTCAGAATTGTGGAGACCGACAAGGAGGGCAGGGGTGAAGACTGGGTGGAAGATGATATGGAGGACGATGAGGTCCTCGACCCCACATGGAATGAAGGTCATGCAGGTGACCTGAGTAGTTTGGAGGAAGAGGCGGTGGTCACACAGAGCCACCAGCACAGCAGAAGAGGGAGCAGGGTGCAGAAGCGGAGCGGCCATGCCCTAGACACTACGCCTGCTACTGCCCAACGCAGCAAGGGACCGAGTGCACCAAAGCCATCTCAAAGGAGTTCTCTAGCGTGGAAGTTCTTCAGAAAATGTGCTGATGACAGGACACGAGTGGTTTGCACCCTGTGCAATCAGAGCCTGAAGCGAGGCATAAACCTTCTCAACCTGAACACAACCTCCATGATCAGGCATCTAAGTGCAAAGCACGAGCTGCAGTGGAGTAGACACCTTCAAAACCAAGAAAGGTCTCTGGCTCCTCCTGCTTCCTGCTGCAGAAAGTGCTGGCCGTCTGTGCGCACTTTCGGCGTTCTCACCCTGCTGCTGCTCGCCTGTCAGCGCTGCAGCGTAACTTCGGCCTTCCCGTTTACCGCCTCATATGTGACGTGCCCACAAGGTGGAACTCCACCTTGCACATGCTGGAAAGACTGTGCGAGCAGCAGCAGGCCATAGTGGAGTTTCAGCTGCAGCACGCACACGTGAGTCGCTCTGCGGAACAGCACCACTTCACCACCAATAACTGGGTCTCCATGCGAGACCTGTGTGCCTTGTTGCGCTGTTTTGAGTACTCCACCAACATGGCCAGTGCCGATGACGCCGTTGTCAGCTTAACTATCCCACTTCTATGCCTCCTTCAAAAAACGATTCGGGCGATGATGGAAGAGGATGTGGCACAGGATGAGGAGGAGGAGGATGAAGAGGTAACATTTCCAAGGCTTTCAGGGCAGTCATTCGCAAGTGGCTCCGAGGGTGGGTTCCTGCACACACAAACGCCAGGGACACAATTGTCCAGCAGGGGCACAGTTCTGGAGGATGAGGAGAATGAGGAGGAGGAGATGGAGGAGGAAATGGAACCGTGTTCACAGCAGGGTGGCACCCAGGCCAGCTCATGGCCATCACTGGTGCGTGGATGGGGGGATACAGAGGACACAGACGATACACCTCCCACAGAGGACAGCCTTTCACGTTCGGCCAAACATGCCGAACACGGACATCCAGGTGTCCACTCAACTCAACTCGACACTACTAACCTCCGAAAGTGAGGAGCCACATCCCTCCAATCATTCATGTGTACATATGATCAGTATGACGTTTGGCATTGTTTACACACTTCCGAGAAAGACTTATCATATTACTCTATGACCCACAATTCCTACACTCATCTGGATCTGTTTCCTTCAGATAAATGGCTCATCCAAAGGATACAGGACTCTTTCATTAAGGACATAGCCTAGTCGGACCACGCTCCTGTTCTCATGACTATTGGAGACTCGTTGGCCCCACATCCTACTTACTTGTGGAGGACCAATCCAGCCCTACTTCAAATTCTGGAATCCAAAACAACACTGGAAAAATAACTAACTGACTTCTTCCATATGAATACAGGCTCAGTATCTGACCTATTTCTGTTATGGATTGCTCATAAGGTGTTTATGAGGGGAATAATTATTAAACTTGGGTCTAGTTTTAGGAGAAGGAGGCAGCAGCGCATAGAATCCTTCCTATCTGAAATAAGAAACCTAGAGTCTTAAAATAAATCCAACCCTACCCTCACACTCAGTGCTAAAGTTTCTGCCCTCAGATTTTACCTCCATTCTGAGCTCTTGGAAGCATCTGAGCGGGCCATTAGATGTGCGAAAATTACTTATTATGTTACTTACTTACTTATTATGTTAATTACTTATTATTAATAAGTCTCTTGGAGTAACTTCCCCTGTTTTCTACTGTGTTTTTTCCCTTTTTTTTTTTTTAACGCACTCCGCTATGATACCTACAAACCTCTCTTGGACCCGGCTGAAGCTGGGGTCTTATAACGTCAATGGCATAAATATCAAGATTCATCGGCTTCGAGATCCGCAATTTCCTTCACTAAACTAAGGGCTTTTAAGCGGATTCTATTTGATCTGCACTTGGTAGACGTCTGGCAGATCTTGCATTCAAAAATTTGGAATTATACATATTTTTCATCAGTTCACCAAACTTATAGTCACATCAATTATTTTTTTGTGGATCATAGTTGTTTAGACTGGTCCCCTATATGTGATATAGACTCTTTGGTATGGTCTGATCACTCTCCAATATACTTAACATTTCTCCTACCGGCTTCACCGACACGAGAATGGACCTGGCGCTTAAATTACACTTTATTGATGAATCCAGAATGTATAAATCTGATTGAGGATACTATTACTAATTTTTTTAGTGACCATGCTTCTGATGAGACTTCTCTCCCCATTCAATGGGAGGCGCTTAAGGCTGTTCTCCGTGAATTTTTTATTCAGGTAGGGTCTAGATTGAAGAGGGAACGTTCAGCGGCCAGGGAGGCCACAGTTACACGCCTCCGTATCCTGGAAACAGAACAAAGAAAAGAGCCTACAATGCAATCTTTGGCTGATGTATCGACGGCTCGTCAACATCTCAGAGAGCTGTATGAGACATCTGCCCGCAGATATTCTGATAAAATAGCCTTGCATCAATACAAATTTCAAGATAAGTGTGGGAAGTCCTTAGCTAGGACTCTGCATCCTAGGTCTCCATTTACTTTTATAACTCATATCCGTGATGCTACTGGAGAATTTGTATTTTCCTCTAATAATAACAGGCAAACGTTTAAAGAATTTTACCACTCTTTATATAATATTCCATCAACACTGGCCTCAGATCAGTATGCCCTTTTGGAAGTAGATAAACGCTCCTATATTATGAAGACCGCTCTTCCGAGTTTAGAAGGAGATATAGTGGAAGAACTTAAATCGCCTATTACAGTAGAAGAGGTGGCGACAGCGATCTCGAACACTCCTTCAGGGAAAAGTCCAGGCCCAGGTGGTTTTACCCCTTAATTGTTTAAAGTTTTTTCTCCTCTTCTGGCTCCATTCATGACTAAAATGTTTAATTCTCTTTCAGAAGACGTTTTGTTTGCGCCTCAAACGTTGGAGGCTCACATATCTCTTATCCCGAAACCCAACAAAGACCCATCTTTCTATGCAAATTATCGCCGCATTCTTTGATTGGGGTAGATCTAAAAATCTATGCCAGAGTTTTAGCAAATAGGTTGCAGTTGGTTCAGGTGGGGTTTGTTGGGGGTCGGGAGGAAAGAGATAACACTTTAAAGACTCTTCTTCTGATGGATTATGCGCATCCCACAATATTCCAATGTGCTTTCTTACGGTGGATGCCGAAAGGCGTTTGACTGGGTAGATTGGCAATTTCTTCGGTTGACTTTACAACAGATTGAGTTGGGATCTCATATGATATCAAGGATTATGGCTTTATACTCCTCTCCCTCTGCAAGAATTTGAATTAATGGTTCGTTATCTACCTCATTTAAGATTCGTAATAGGACATGGCAGGGGTGCCCCCTCTCTCCTCTTTTTTATGTACTGACAATGGAGCACGTAGTTGTAGTCCTACGGAATAAATAGACACTGTTATATTCAGAACAGTATAAACATTCTGACAAACCCCTCTATATGTGGGGTTACAACTGGTCCTATTCATTCAAAATTGGCTCTTTATGCGGATGGCCTATTGTTGTTTGTTACTCGCCCCCATAATTCACTACCTGCAATTATACAGGAGTTTGGGAGAATGAGCAACTTTAAAGTTAATTTTATCAAATCTGAACTTCTAAATGTGTCTATATCTATAAGTACCCTACAGCAGCTTTGTCTTCTGTCCCATTTAAGACAAATTCTACTTCGGTTCATTATTTAGGGATTATTCTCCCCACTAAGGCATCTGAGCTTTTTGCAGTAAATTTTGAGTCCTTATTTTGTAAAACTCAAACAGATCTCTTTTGTCCTACTCTAATAAAAGACTTTCCTGGTTTGGAAGGATAAACATTTGAAGATTGATGTTCTTCCACGTTTTTTATACCTGTTTCGGATGATCCCCATTTCTATTTCATCTGCATATTTCATTAAACTTCGTTGATTGTTTTCTCAGTTTATATGGAACTCAAGCTGACCTAGATTACGATATGAGATCCTGTCCCTCCTGAAAGATAAGGGGGGAGCTGGAGCACCTGACCCTTCTCTTTATTACAAAGCGGCAGTGTTGACACGAAAAGTAGATTGGTTCCATAGCTTATCATCTAAGCTATGGTTTCAGTTGGAGCAATATATCAACCCCTATGACTTACGAGCCATGCCCTGAGTGCCAGCAACTCACCGAGGAGATTTATCTCTATTTGCTGGAATGACACGTCAGACCTTACGGATTTGGGACAATGTGGTGGAATCTTCAATTTCAAAGATTCGGGGCCCAATGTCACCATTCTTTGGGACCCCAGAATTTCCGGCGGCTGTTAAGAGTACACGATTTGGCCCATGGAATAAGAAGGATCATCGTCGCGTGGCCCAATTATTACAAGCAGATCCTACATTATTATTGACTGACCCCTCAACTCAAAAATTCTCTCAAACTATGACAGCATGGATGCGGAGACAACAAGTTCTTTCATACCTACATACTTGTTCTTCCCTGGCAGATGTCCAAGGGGAACCATCGGAACTTGAGGGTATGCTTCTTCATACAGACCCTCCTAGACATCTACTCTCTTCTTTATACGGATTACTGATTAAGGCCTTTCGCCCGGAGTTCCCTTCCTACACTAGGGTGTGGGAACGGGACCTCGGGCATGCTTTTTCCCCTTTGGACTGGCATAAGTGTTTTGTTCTAACCCATGGATTTTCTGTGAATATTAGGATTCAAGAAAAGGGGCTTAAACTACTAACCAGATGGTATCGATGCCCGGCTACTATCAAATACATAGATTATACATCGTCCGATGTATGTTGGAGATGTTCCTCAGATAGGGTCACAATGCTACATATATGGTGGCACTGACCCCAAATCCCGAAGTTATGGGAAAAATTTTTTGCTTTGCCCTGTAGGTTGACAGAGACCACAATGGCTACTTCCCCTGAGATAGCTCTGTTATCCTTGATACCGAGACCTCTCAGGTTGGTTAAGTTAGATATCCTATTCCATTTTTTTGGCTGCTATGAGAAATGTGATCCCTAGGTATCGGAGACAATTAGAAGTGCCCTCTCTGATGGAGTGGGCGGTAGATGTGGATAAAATGAAAGCTTTGGAACGTTTACTTGCGCAAGAATTTGATGATTTGGAATGTTTTGCGAACACTTGGTCCGTGTAGGCTGAATTTCGGGATTCAGCTGAGTTTGTTAAGTGGGCCACTGATATATCGTCATAGCGGAGTGCATACTCTCTGTGCATATTTTCTGTGTTTTTTTGTACTTTTTGTGTTTATTTTTATATATTTTTTTCTTTTTTTTTTTTCTTTTTCCCCCTGTTCGGTTGAAAGTGTTTACATCAAGTCATTAAGCCAACTAAGACATTTTGACGTATTTGTAAATCAGGATTAAGTGATATATTCAGATGAGCATTTAGTTATGGGATTATAATCATGATATGAGTTGGTCTTACTAACAATATATTAAGGTTTTGTAAGATAAAGTACTCTTTGTAGCCATAATGTTTGTTGAATATTAAATGTTCGATATCTATATTTCTAACATTAACATGAAATACTTGGTATCATGTTAAGTGGTATTAAGTAAGGTTCTGGAGAGAATTTCTGTTTTCCCTTTTTCTTGTGTACACTTTCTAATAAAATAAGATTGAAAGAAAACTTCTCTACCTTTCTATTATCTCAACAATTCCTTTTTTTTTTTTGATAAGACAGAGCCTCACAGACTGGACTTAAATCCAGGCTCTTACTCATCACAAGGTGCTCATTGTTTGTAAAGGTTCTACATTTTTTGGTGAAAATAGCCTAAATCAGTGTATATTATTTAGTTTGTAGGAAAGTTATAGAGTCCATAAACTATGGTATGTATCTGAAAATCGATCAATCCTGATGTACTGATGGCCTTTCTCATTTCTCATTTTTTAACACACTGTGTCATCACGCTGAGGCGCACATTGTGAGCATACGTGGAAATACTGCCTGATTGTCTTATACACGCGCTGTGAGGACTGAATGCTTTTTACAGTTTGGTGCACTCTAAGCACGAGGACAATGTGAGTGTTTTTATATTTAGTGTTTAATAAACTGGTTGTTTTAAAAGACAAAGCACTATGCCCAGCTTTCTCTCTTTATGATTTGGGCGTATAGAGATAAACATAAGAGAAGGAGGATTGTAAACTCAAGATTGCCACCAAAGGCGTGAAACAGCAAAAAACAGATCCCCAGGGAGGGACAAAAGCGCATATAGACCATTGGTTGGTCTTATCCCCCAGGCGACGGCACATCGGATGAGGGGATTATCACTAATGTATGTGGATTATTGGAGCACATAGTGGTGAACACTAATTAAGAAAGCAGTCATTTGATATGTGTACACAAGCCTGTTTTTATGAAAGATTGAGCATATGCAAGCAGATTCATGCCAAAGGACACTTTATGGACTGATGCATTGTTTGTTTTGTTTTGTTTGTTTATGTTATATATGGTTTGATATGATATGCTGATTCTGAAAATTGCTATGCAAACAGATTTAAAGGGATACTAGCACATTAAGATAAAAAGACAAGGCGCCTCTAAGTGCAGTAGGCTCTGAGTATTTATTAGGTTAAAAGTATAAAAACACTCACATTTGGTAAATGTGACATGGGCATAGCAAAGATCTGTCAAGAGTCTTCCTATCCGCTGTGCTAAGTGGTTGCAATGAGGACATCCGGTGATCCGCTTCCTGTAGATGCGTCCTTTCGTTTGTGTCTCAGCTGAGTCAGCATGAGATTTCCTGAAGGCAGGGTGGGGACGCAGTGGCCGGTGTCCAATAGAGCGGGTGGTGGGCGGTTACATGTTTAAGAGCTCAGCTCCTTTGTCAGACCTCCACCCGCTGGAGGTAAAAGGACATTTATATGGGAAACTGAAATCGTTATTACATGGGTCAGGTGCATTCAGGCAGAAGATAAATGGATAGGAAATTGATACCAGCATGTGCATACCCCTGAAAGCTGGTAACTATTGCACAATTAACGCACATGTGAATACTACATTACCATGTTGAAAATATTTTAAAAATGTATAAAAATATATAAAAAAAAAATATATATATATATTTATATATATATATATATAAACAATACTAGCACATTAGCATTTGATACACGTTTAGAGAGGTATAGGTGTGAGCGATCTGCTTTGTAAGTTTTTAGTTTTATAGCACTCAATAGCACAACATAGCAGCGTGCAAGTACTACCATTTTTAATTGTTACTATTGTAACACTGTAGGAAGTGATCATGATTTTTTTTTCTTTACATTTTTTTTATAATTGTTTATACCAGTGAATTTTATTGGTATAAGCAATTATTTTTACTGAATAAAACTGGTTCAGTCAGTGTGTTTTGTTCTGATTAGGATTGTACACAATGGATGGTATGAAAAAAAGCCGTCCATTGTTTATAATTGTCATGTGATCTGCTGTGATTGGTCACAGCAATCACATGGCACCACAACTAGTACACTGATCAGTCATCGGCTGTGTCACACACAGCTGGTGACAGAACACCCCGCAGCGTGACCTCATATGACGTCCACCCAGATCAATCAAAGTCCTCCCTGGCTATCATTTTGCTAAAGGCGGGAAGTGGCTAAAAAAAAAAAAAAACCAGCACACAGACCCCTCCAAGAGTCTGATATGTATTTTAATGGGCCTTTGGAGGGGTTTGTGTGCTTTTTTTCTTTGTAAATGCCATTTTTTGCTGTAGCTCATCCTACAGCAAGGATGAGAAATAATCTCTTCAAGTCTGGAATGAATTTTGGGGTATCTCACACCCCTGGCAAAGCAACTTTTCAGGACAAAATGCATACCATTCCCTTTAAGTCTGTTGTGGCTTTTGAGGGGATATCTCACACCCCTACCAAGGCACCTTTGACAGGACACTTTTGATAACAAAGGCCTCTTCCCCATAACCCTTGTTCGGTGAATATGGGGGCCTGCGGGTAGGGGGATTATCAGAATTTGAAAACCCCCTTAATAATAAGGGGATTGTTACTGCATTCCCCCTTTCATGGATGAGTATAGGGTACATAGTACCCCTACTCATTCTCCCCAAAAAAATGTAATTTAGAAATAAACCCAAACCCAAATGTTTGACAAGTTATTTATGACTATGATATATTGACATACAGGATGTTGGTACCTTTTTGCAATCCCTCATTTTCTTTCAAGTAACTAAGTTCTTTATGACTAGCCATATTTGGGCAGTGATGTAACTACAATCCCTGCCCTTTTCCTACAAGGGACTTGGATTTCCCTTGACATCACAGGTTCTTATGGAAAGCCTCGGGTGCAAGCAAGCTTCCTTAGGAACCAGTGACAGTCAGAATCTGTGATATATTTATAAGTGGTAGAAATACTGCATCTACAGTATGTACGATACACAGCTTCAACCAAACAGTGGCCCAAACCGGCTAAAGTGTGCAGCAATTTTATATAATATTTCTAGCTGCTGTCATTGAAAAAAAACATACTATTACTTGATAGAAAAATGCTTTTTTACTGCTGTTCAGTGTCCAATCATGCTGCTTGCATACTCTGCAGCCACTGTGCTATATGTTTAGCTGTTGTCTCTGCAACATAGCACGTTCATTTTTTAATTTAGCATAACAATTGCCTCATCTCTGGAATTTATATTTGTATTTTTGAGGTGTTTGGTGCACTCTGAGTTGATGTTTTATTAAAGTTTTTTCTTTTTTTTTCACATAAAGAAAGTATTTTATTGAATAATATAATATTAACACAATACGAATAAAATTAAGAAAATACAAAATAAACATACCCAAATCAATAATCCAAAAATTGGACCTAGGATATAACAATGTATATATATATATATATATATATATATATATATATATTTATATACATTGTTATATCCTAGGTCCAATATATATATAAAAGAAATCTGTAAATATTAATGCATTTGTCAAAACTTCGCTATATAACATATGCAGCCTGTGGTTGACCATCAAATGATATATCAAAAAATCTTATACACTCTGCATATTTCATGACTTTTCTATACATCATTGGCTGATTAAAAATTAATTATAGTAGCCCAATGGCTAGGGAAGGGGAGAAAAGACCATCCCCGGTATCATCTATCTCAGCCAGGGCTGAGGTGGGTCTCGGCCGCGGTCAGCGCAAAAGGAGGAGAGAGAGAGAGGGGAGAGAGATTAGCAAAGTGACCTATATAGGGGGTGTATAGGGACACCCAAGGGTATCCAAAATAATAAACCCATGTTGTGACATATTAATCAGTGTAAAGATTATATAAGTATGTTACCAATACAACATTTTTTTTACAATCAAAGTTTATTAAAGGAAAGTAAGATAAGAATAGCATAGCACATTAATTTTTTAATTCAGCATAACAATTGCCTCATCTCTGGAATTTATATTTGTGTTTTTGAGGTGTTTGGTGCACTCTGAGTTGATGTTTTATTAAAGTTTATCCACAATGCAATATGGTACTGAAAAGAGCATCAAAAGTGATGCTATGCAATAGTATCTGCTGCTTCCCCTGTTCAATACACACCTATTGCTTCTACAAAAAAAATCTGTTATCTTTGCAAAATCTACCTATTTACACTTATTTTTTTTTTTTTTTGTGAAAATCAATCATATTAGTTTGTGATGCTGTGTATAAGCCAGGCAATAATGTAAGGTATGTGATGTCAGAATATAGTATTGCTGATGCTGTTAGAGAGTCATAGTAAAGTATAGTCAGTAAAACCACATACAGCCAAAAGGTATTTTCCCCAAACATGTTTTTGAGGGATTTCTATATTTGTATTTTTATTTTATTGCCCTTTAAGCTACTTGAAAAGACCCTTTCCCTACTAAACAATAATTCTGTTTTTTTCTTCATTATTACATATCCACCAGGCACTGCTATGCCATTTGTTTGACAATCCCTTGTGTAATAGCCTGGAAAATTGTCAGATTTGACTTTTAAGGTTTGTCTCCCATTGTTTTTAATAAGGTTTGGCAAATGCTTTGCAAACCAACTGACTTCGGCTCAGCCTTAATAATAATAAGCAGAATCATAATTATAAACATCAGTGAGGGGTGTGGAGGGGATACTAATGAAGTAGTACATTCTCCTGGGAGCTCCCACTCCGTGATTATCCATTACAATTATCAGCTTTCTACATTTGAACAGCCCCTGACTGCCTAAGCTGTTGCCCTGTTTAACTGTTAAGGAATCAAGTTTGATTCATTCTTGACATTGAGACAGATGTGGAACAGGTTTTTTGGTTAGCTATATTGTGCCTGTGTCTCTTGTCTACCATCATATGTAATGTTTTAAATCTTTATCAATCAATGTCACCTCTGCATACTCTAACTGTGCTATGTTGGACCTTACCAACACATTTAAATGTTATGTGGTCTTTGAATTATAAAACAAAACCCAAGTATTGTGGAGCTGCAGGAGAAACTCATGACGGGCAGTATGGTCTTGGTGCTGAGAAGAGGCTGGGTTGGCCAGGCATACCATGCTACTTACTCTCAATTTTCTATAAGTGTTACGCTATCTATAATACATACAGACATTTTGCCTTAAATGAATTCAAATTAGACCATGGTGGCCATCTTTTTGCATCAAACAATCGACTTTCATCCTGACCTACTGGTGTTTTTTCATCCCTCCTCCCTACTCAGTTGACACCATACATTTCTTGCAGTTCTCCTATATTGATGGCTCTTATATTTTGTGTTATCCCAGTGTCAGATACTCTGTCTAGTCTCTTGTTCAGCCTTGCTCTGCCTCTTCTATTCTATTTGCTAAGCTTATAAAGGAGTTGGGTTTAACAGATGTATGGCACTACCTGCACCCAGAAGCTAAGCAATATTCTTGTTTTTTACATAGTTACATAGTTGGTAAGGTTTATTAAAGACACCAGTTCATCCAGTTCAATCTGAGAATATGTGCGTGTGTCTGTGTGTGTCTGTGTGTGAATGTGACTACTGTTTTCCATATTCCTGTGCATTGTGCTCACTAAGAAATACATCTAAAAGTTTTTTTAACCTTTCTACATTCTCCGCTGACACCACAAACTGTGGAAGCGAATTCTACATCCTCGCCCCTCTAACAGAAAAGAACCTCTGACGCAGTCTTAGATTAAACCATTTCTTGTCCAACTTCAATGTCTGTCCACGTGTCTTCCTTAGAGACCTAAGATTTAAAAGTCTCCTCCCAAAGGCCTTCCTCTATCAAAATTACAGCTCACCTCCTCATAAAAGTTAAAAGGTTGGCCTAGCAGGAATGGTTCCTTAAAACCCATGTTGGTTACTACTAATGATACATCAAAAAATCCTTGGCTACGGTCCCTCATTATTCCTTTCAATAGTTTACATATCACTAGTGTTAGGATGACTGGTCTGGAGTTATTACGTATATATATCTCAGCCCTTTTTTGAATATTGGTGCCACATTTTCTTTTCACCAGTCAGGTGACTTTTACCATGTCTAATCTACTACCCCTAATTACTGCTGCCATATTTCTTCCTAGACTTGTTTTTGACCATAGCCCTTTAATAGAGCATATTAATTGGAGATGGTGACCTTCCTACTCCTTTTGAAAGTTCAGCCCCTTTTGATTCACTTTTTTCCCCCAAGAAATGGACTTCAATTGTCTCCTTTTTTATGTTAATGACAACTAAGTAGATGCTTTAATCATCTAAAACCCTTTTAACGAGTACTCCCTGGGGGGGTTCTTAGTACAGTATCATAAATTAAACAACAATCCTGAAACGTTTTTTCGAAGTGGATATAATTTACTTAAATTACCCCTCTGACTCCAACAAGTGCATATGGCAAGAGATCCATAGAAAGCCAGAGTTTTTACATGTAGAGCACACTCACAGCAGTATTTTCTTTTCAAATCATGACCCAGAATGGCTAAAGTGGGCACAAATCTTTGGGTCAACTTTTTTGGGATTGCAGTCACCCCTGTACTTTTTTTTTTTCAAGTATCATTAACAGTATTATGTTCTATGCACATTATGGTATTTTCATGTAATGGCCCCTTTAAGTATGCAAATGAAGGGTCCAAAGGGATCCAATTTGGATTCATGGACAAGTCTTTAAGGATGTGTGGACACTTCATAAAGGCCACTGGGATCAGCTGGCAGTGACCGTGGCCTCCTTGCAAGCAGAAGAGCCCCCTCCCGCCCATCGGGTGCAATTTGAGTGGTGCTGACACCCTAGAGTCAGGGGGGTGCTTATGCTAATGTTATGCTGTTGATGCTGGCTCAAGTTCTGATAACTGGGCCGGAGTTAAAGGTAATCTGTCTATTTGTGTGCTGGAAACTGCATTTACTGTTTAATGCCAGGTTTGATTTATTGCTTATCACCAATAAAGTGCTGCGGCCATTTCTTGCAACTTTTGCCTAATGGTATTTTTTCTTTCATCGGTTGTATTTGGGGAATGTTTTGGGTGACGAGGTTTGGGGTTTGGCCAGTAATCCCATAAGAGGCTCCCTAATAATCACAGTCCAAAATAAAGTCCAACAAGTTATTTAGCCTTCTGGCTAGCTGTTGGACCACACTGAGCCTGCTTCACATTCTGTTTACTTCACATTCTATATTATAACAAATAAATAATCGTTCTTCATAAAATGACATCATAATGTATTTTGCTACATTTCTTTGGTGGTATTGTGAGCTTTTTAAAGATGTAATATTTTGCCACAATTTTTTGGAAAATTAAAAGCTATTTCTCACACACAGCAAAGGCATACTTACAGTTATACCCTCAAACACATTTTACTACTTCTCCTGAGTATGGAGATACCACTTGTGTGGGACTTTGCCCCTACCTGACCACATGGAGGGCCTGAAATCCAAGAAACATCTTTGGATTTGGGAGAAAAATACTCATCTGATTTCCTGACTATTTATCACATTTTTGGAGGCCCTGAAGTATCTGGACAGTAGAACAGAGTTAATTTTTGTGCCATGTTTTTGAAATTGAAGAAAAACGGAAAATTGATATCAATACTTACCGTAATTTTCCTTTCCTGATGGACTCCATGGCAGCATTCGTTCGGGTAGGCCCCGGCTCCTCTCCTACCTCATAGGACCCCACTCCCATAAATCTTTGCTCCCTTTCAGCATCAGTGTTCTGTAACTAGCCTACTCAGGAAATGGGAGGGGACTCCTGCTGCCATTGAGTCCATCAGGAAAGGAAAATTATGGTAAGTATTGATATAAATTTTCCTTTTTCCTGACAGACTCCATGGCAGCATACGTTCGGGAAATAACTCGCTATACACTCCCGGGTGGGAAGATGCTGAACAAAGAAAACTTTAATTGGCACTGTCAACTGACAAGACTTGGACGCCAAAGTTAACGGAAGATAAGGCAGCAGGTTCAATACAGTAATGGGAAAGGAAGGTATTGACAGATGACCAGGAGGCTGCTTTGCAGATCACATTAGGCGCAACGTGTTTGGAAACTGCCCAAGACGTAGCGATGCTTCTGGTAGAATGAGCCGTAATCGCCTCTGGAGGAGCCAAGCCCTTTGCTCTATATGCCCATTGGATAGCCTGGACAATCCACGCAGCCACTGCTCTAGAAGAGGCACGCATTCCTTTCTTTTTGACATGGAGAAGAACAAAGAGGAAATCCGATTGGCGGAAGGAGGATGTGGACTCCAAATATTGACTTAAAGTGTTGCCCACGTCTAGAGGATGGACTAGAGATTCCTCATCAGTTCTGAAGGTGGGAAGAACTACCTCAGAGTTTTCGTGGAAGACAGAGGTCACTTTCGGGTTTGACCCCAGCATAGGGATTAGGACCACTCTGTCCTGAAAGAAGGTTAGAAAAGGCTCTTTGCAACCTAAATTATGTATCTCCGAGACCCTTTTAGCGGAGGTAATGGCCACTAAAAACACTGTCTTCAGCGTAAGCTCTTTGATTGACAAGGTAGCAACATCCTTTGAAGAAAAAAAGTCCAAAACTAATGGGAGATCCCATTTTGGGAATCTCGGCTTTCTCTGAGGCCTGAGCCTGACTGCGCCCTTGAAAAACTGTTGGATCAGTTGATGTCTTGCCCACTGAATTCCGGTGAAGGCTGAGATGGCAGAGACTTGCACCCAGAGAGAACTAACCGAGAGGGAGAGATCCAGACCAGATTGCAAGAAACTCAGGATTTGCTGAATAGTAGGTGTACCTACTGGAACCGACCTCTGGGCTTGATGACTCATGAATAACCTAGCCCAGATTCTTTCATATACCCTGTTGGTGCTAGCTCTTCTTGAACTCATAAGAGTAGGGATCACCTCTTCTGGACATCCGAGAGCCTCCAACCTCCCCCTCTCAAGAACCAAGCCCTGAGGTGCAGACGCGGAGGGCATGGATGCAGAGTAGGACCCTGAGATAGAAGGTCCGGCCTGAGAGGTAGAGGGATTGGATCCCTGAAGCTGAGAAGGGACAGCAGGGGAAACCAGGGCCTGTTGGGCCAGAAGGGAATTATTGCTATGATTTCTACTTCTTCCATCTTCAGACTCCGCAGGAATTGGAGTACTATTGGCACTGGTGGAAAAGCATAGGCAGACTGGAAGTTCCATCTGTCCGTGAGGGCATCCACTCCGAAGGCTCGAGGATCCCTGAACCTCGTATAGTACTTCCGAAGTTTCTTGTTGCGTGGACTCGCAAACAGATCCACTTCTGGCGACATCCCCAGGGACAGGACCCAATTGAACACCTCCTGATGGAGGGACCACTCGTTGTTGTCCAATTGGAATCGGGATAGGAAGTCTGCTTCCACATTCAACACTCCCGTAACAAAGACCGCCGAAAGATTGGCCAGATGATGCTGGGCCCATGACATAATTGGTTCTGTTTGTTGGAGGAGAGACATGCTGTGGGTTCCTCCCTGCCTCTTGACGTATGCCACTGCCGTGGTGTTGTCCATCCTTAGCAACACTGAGGCCCCTTGAGTTAGATGGTGAAAGGCCTGAAGGGCTTTGAGGGCAGCTCCTTCGGAGTGGATGCCCTCACGGACAGATGGAACTTCCAGTCCCCCACTGTTACCAGTGGGGTACCTCAGGGATCTGTACTGGGACCAATTTTGTTTAATATCTTCATAAGTGATATTGCAAAAGGCCTCGATGGTAAGGTTTGTCTTTTTGCTGATGACACAAAGATATGTAACAGGGTTGATGTTCCTGGAGGGAAACGCCAAATGGAAAAGGATTTAGGAAAACTAGAAGAATGGTCAGAACTCTGGCAACTGAAATTTAATGTGGATAAGTGCAAGATAATGCACCTGGGGCGTAAAAACCCAAGGGCAGAATATAGAATATTTGACACAGTCCTGACCTCAGTATCTGAGGAAAGGGATTTAGGAGTAATTATTTCAGAAGACTTAAAGGTGGGAAGACAATGTAATAGAGCAGCACGAAATGCCAGCAGAACGCTTGGATGTATAGGGAGAGGTATAAGCAGTAGAAAGAGAGAAGTGCTTATGCCGCTGTACAGAACACTGGTGAGACCTCACTTGGAGTATTGTGCGCAGTACTGGAGGCCATATCTCCAGAAGGATATAGATACTCTAGAGAGAGTTCAGAGAAGAGCTACTAAACTAGTACATGGATTGCAGGAAAAAAAATTACCAGGAAAGGTTAAAGGACCTTAACATGTATAGCTTGGAAGAAAGAAGAGACAGAGGGGATATGATAGAAACTTTTAAATACATAAAGGGAATCAACTCGGTAAAGGAGGAGAGCATATTTAAAAGAAGAAAAACTACCACAAGAGGACACAGTTTTAAATTAGAGGGGCAAAGGTTTAAAAGTAATATGAGGAAGTATTACTTTACTGAGAGAGTACTGGATGCATGGAATAACCTTCCTGCAGAAGTGGTAGCTGCAAATACAGTGAAGGAGTTTAAGCATGCATGGGATAGGCATAAGGCTATCCTCCATACAAGATAGGGCCAGGGACTATTCATAGGATTCAGATATATTGGGCAGACTAGATGGGCCAAATGGTTCTTATCTGCCGACACATTCTATGTTTCTATGTTTCTAGGATATTGGACACCACTCCGTGACCGGGAAAATTCCATCTGCCTTGTGCCACTTCTGACAGACAGTGGGCTCCCCAACCGGTACTGCTGGCATTGGAGGTTATCGTAATCCAGGAGATTGGAGCAATTGAGTGGCAGTTGGTTAGATTCGCACGGCATAACCACCAAGGAAGGCACCCCTTCATGAATGGGGTCAGGTGAATAACTTGCGACAAGTTCTCTGTCGTCCATTGTTGGAGAAACCCTTTCTGGAAGGGTCTCAGTTTCCACAGAGCCCATTTCACCATGGGTGAAGTAGCTACGAGAGTCCCTACTACCTTCAGACACTGACGAGCAGTGAGACTGGAGGCAGCGAGAGCGAGAGCCACCCTGCTCTGAACTACTGGGATTTTCTCTTCGGGCAGAGAAATGGTGCACTTCACCGTGTTGAATAGTGCTCCGAGAAACACCAGCGACTGCGTTGGCACCAGATGGCTCTTTTCTAGATTCAGAATCCACCCGAATTCCTGGAGCGTAGAGATCACCTGCTCCAGATGTGAGAGTAACTGAAGTCTGTCCTGGGACAGAAGAAGGAGGTCGTCCAGGTAATGGTGCAATCTGATACCTCTGGTCCTGATGAGAGCCACAACCGCCAACAAGGTCTTGGAGAATGTGCGAGGCGAAGTTGAGAGCCCGAAGGGAAGACATGTAAATTGCGTGTGGGCATGACCGACAGCAAACCGGAGAAACTGATGATATTCTTTTGCTACAGGTACATGGAAGTACGCATCTTTTAGGTCTATCGATGCTAGCCAGTCTCCTGGGAAAACCGAATGCTGTATTGTGACCAGGGATTCCATCTTGAACCTTTCTCGATGGATAGATCTGTTGAGATATGTGAGGTCTATTACCGGGCGCTAGGTGCCGTTCTTTTTCTGGACAAGGAAGAGAGGTGAATAGACTCCCAGACCTCTTTCCGCTTCGGGAACTGGTACAACAGCTCGCTGAGCCAGTAGGGTGTCCACATAGCCAAGAAGAACCTTCTTTTTTTCTGCTGAAGGAGGAAGGGAAGTTGCGACGAACCTGGATTTGGGGACGTTGTCGAATGCCCAAGAGTGCCCTTGGGACACAATATTTAAAACCCAGGGATCCTGGATCAAGGCCGCCCAGACATCCCGAAATTGGAGCAACCTGGCTCCTACCGGGAAAGCCTGGACGGGCCCAACCTCAAAAGGATTTGGTGGCCTCCCGGTCCCCAGACGAAGAGCCTTTTGGGCCTTTCTGGAAGGTGGTTTGCCTTAACTTCCAACCTCTTCCGTAGGACTTGCCTGGTCTGTAGCTGCGTGCTTCCCTAGAACGATTAGTGTTCTGTCTCCTTGGGAAAGAGCGCTTCTGAGCGCCTGGGCGTTTATCCTGAGGGAGGAACCCAGATTTTCCGCCCGTGGCCCGAGTTATGGCTGCATCCAATTTGTTCCCAAAGAGGGAAGAACCCTCAAAGGGAATCTGGCACCATGCCTGTTTGGAAGCAGCATCGGCAACCCAAGGACGAAGCCAAAGGGCACGTTTAGCCGTAACAGAAGACAGCATAACTCGGGCCAAAAGGCGAATGGTGTCTAAAGACGCCTCCCCCAAGAAGCCCACGGCCATCTTCAGCTCCTGGATCGGGGAGCTCCGGAGTACTTCCTCCGAGACTCCAAGAGTACCCTCCAAGGCGTTGATCCAGACTTCCATGGCTTTTGAAATTGTAGCCAAAGCCAAGGCTGGCTTGCAGGCCATACCGGCTGAAAGGTATGCTCGTTTAAGGTCAGCATCGATCCTCCTATCCAACGGATCTTTAAATGAGGCCGTATCCTCCATTGGAAGGGTGACATGCTTAACCAAACGCATTACAGCTGCATCCACACTGGGGGAAGATTCCAGGTGCTTTACCTCTTCTTGTTTAAATGGATACAACTTCGCCATCTTTGTGGTCATGGAATTTTTTCTTTCCACTTTGCTCCACTCTTCGGAAATTATATCTCCCAGCTCCCCTAGAAATGGAAAGTTCAAGCGTTCTTTGCATAACTGCTTGAAAAATCTTCGCTGCTTCGGGGAGGAGACAGCCGGATCTTCCCAGTCAAGGGCTTCCCTCACCGCCTTTACTAGAGGGGAGAGGAAGTTAAACTCAAACCCTGTACCGGAGTCTTCTGAATCAGACTCAGATTCTGACACGAGAACCGAAGGATGGCTGGGCTGGAAAGATTCAAAAGGATCTTGAACCAGAAGATCTCTTTCAGGAGAGTGGGATGGCCTTGCAGAAGTACTTGGTCCGTGTAGATCCGCCAGGGAATCTCTAAGGACTCTGCGCACAACCTCCTCAATGTGTTGATCCGACCTCTCCCGTTCACCCGTAGCTTGGGTATAACACGGTTTGCACAGAGAGGAGCCATCTAACACAAGGGTATCACACCCCCAGCACTTCTTCCCGTGCGGACGCTCCGAGTGATCTGGGCGTTTGGATGAGGAAGACTGGCCCTCGCGTCCCCTACCATGGGGGGAGCTGCGTCTGGACTTAGAGGAGGAGTGCCGGTGATGTGATTTGGAGTGACTGTCTTCGCTGCGTGTGCTGGGCTGCTTATCAGACCTAGAAGAGCTGGAGACAGACAATATAGCATAGAAGAGACAAGAAGAAAATAACACACCAAGCCTTCCCACCCCCTAAACTACCCAGCACATACCTTGTATGAGCGGGCTGGCCACTAGGGGGCGGCGATGCATCCATACTATAGTAAAGGAAGTAGTCTCCTTCAGGCTAAATAAATAAAAGCAGCAGACTAAGTAACACAGCAATCCTGGGAAATGGCTAAAACACATTAAAGACTGAGTATAGTCTCTTACCTTGAACACAGAGCCAGATACTGGGGGAGGCTGTCAAATGCCGACCTTCCCACCAGCTCTGGCAGTATAGGGACTTTAAATAGGCCGCCTTACGGCCGCTGAACGCCACTGCGCATGCGCGAGTGACGTCACGCATCATTCCCGCGCATGCGCGCCGAATCAGACCCCCCGGCCGCTACTGCGCATGCGCAGAGGCATAGCGCAACCCGGAAGCGGCGTCCGTGATTGAGGCCGTGGCCGGTAACCGGAGATGCAAGCGGCAATAACCGGAGGTACTACAAGCCCTAAAGCACCATGACAGGGCGGAACAAGAGAATGCAAACCAGGTATGAGAAAAGAAGCCTTTAAAACCGTATGCAAATAAGACAGGAAAGACAAAACACAGGCAAATAAAGTAAGAAAAAAGGGGTCCCATAACAGGGCTTACCACCCTGACCAGAGCAGGGACGGGTCCAGAGACGCATCACCAGTCACATCTTCGGGCAATGATGGGCCACCCGCAGCAGCTGGGCTCTCTCGGCCGGACCACCACGCTCCTGCAAGGGGTCTCTTCTATTTCCCCCTCCATACCCTGCTAAGAGCCAGGGCTTAGCGGAGGCTCCATAACCCAAACCTGCTTCCAGCATATATAGGACCGAAAAACGTAGGAACATACACCGTATGACTGAGGAGGACAAAAAAGGAACACTGATGATGAAAGGGAGCAAAGATTTATGGGAGTGGGGACCTATGAGGTAGGAGAGGAGGCGGGGCCTACCCGAACAAATGCTGCCATGGAGTCTGTCAGGAAATGTTTTTTTTCACAAAGTTGTATTTTAACCACTACCATACCGCTGGACGTCATATGACGTTCTACCCTTTGAGTGAGGATATCTGAATGATGCTTGCAGCTGCAGGCATTATTCAGATATAATTTTTTTTAGCTGGCGATTCTCTTCACCGTAAGAACAATCATAGTGGCTGTTCAGCTGCTTGATTGTTCTTAACGGCGGCAGGAGGTGATGCCCCCCCCCCCCCTCCTACTGCTCTCCGGTGTTTCTACTGGCTCGCCCGTGCAATCGGCAAGCCAGAGAAGGAATCCGCCAGCAGCGGAAGTACACCATAGAGAATACTGAGGACCAGATGGTCCCCGGCAGTCTCTATGACTTTCGGAGGCCCGGGAGCGACATTATGATGTCAATACTGCCATGATCTCAGCTGGAAAGCCGAGATCTTTTTCATTTTTTATTTCAGGCTTTCCAGCCTGTAGGAGAGATCTGATGTCCTTTTGACCCCAGATCTCTCCATAAAGAGGACCTGGCATGCACTATTCCTATTACAACGGATCTTTACATTCTTATAATAGGAATTAAAGTGATCAAAAAAAGAAATTAAAGGGAAAGTGTAAAAATTAAAAAATTAAATCAAAATAGAAAAAAAAAAAATTTAAAATGCCCCTGTCCCCGCACGTAGAAGTGAACACATAGGTACATCGCGCCCACATATGTAAACAGTGTTCAATCCACACATGTGAGGTATCACCGCGAACATCAGTCCGTTCTCTTAAACCGCTGTATGGTCTTGGCCAACATGCTGCTGCTCAGTTTCAGGGTCTTGGCAATCTTTATGTAGAGCAAATATTCTTTTTTTCAAATCCTCAGAGAGTTCTTTGCCATGAGGTGCCATGTTGAACTTCCAATCACCAATGTGAGAGAGTGAGTGCGATAACACCAAATTTAACACACCTGCTCCCCATTCACACTTGAGACCTTGTAACACTAATGAGTCACATGACACCAGGGAGGGAAAATGGCTAATTGGGCCAAATGTGGACATTTTCGCATAGGGGTGTACCCAATTTTGTTGCCAGTAGTTTAGACATTAATGGCTGTGTGTTGAGTTATTTTGATGGGATAGCAAATGTACACTGTTAAACAAGCTGTAAATTCACTACTTTACATTGTAGCAAAGTGTCATTTCTTCAGTTCTGGAGGTTTTGAGTAATTTTATAGCAAAATAATGATGATTTTTACATAAAGGATCGAAGTGCCAGAATTGGCCCGGTATGGAAGAGGGTAATCAAATCTCACACATAGTATGATCAGACTTAGAATTAAACTCCAATACACATTCTACTACCCCTCCTGATTATGAGGATAATTCCTAGGAGCCCCTTCAGGCTTTCAAGGAGCATAAATTGCACATCTGATTTCCGGACTACATATCATATTTTGAGAGGCCTTAAAGAGCCAAGAAAGTAAAAAAAAAAAAAAAAATGTTCACATTTTGGAAAGCAGACTCCTAAGGCAAAGAAATAAAACACTGGCAATAACACTGGCTGTCATCAGCAAACTGGATACACTGGCACTACTTATGATCAGCAAACTAGAAATACTGGCAATGACTGTAATCAGGTGCTGGCTGTAATTGCACTGGCTGTAATCTAGTGCTGACTGTATTCTGGCATTGGCTATAATGCTGGATGCAATCTGGTACTAATCCAGTGCTGAAAGTAATCTGGCACTGTGATCAGGGGTATTGGGCGCTATGATCAAGAAGGGGTTCTGTGATCAAGGGGAGTGGGTGATGTAATCAAGTTTATTTGGACACTGTGGTTTGTACACTAGAACACTTTTAGCTGTGATTATTAGTAAGTTCTCCCATTTTCTTCTCTCCCAATGGTTCTGTGTGCATGGCAGGAAAGGGAATGCTGATTATTCATTGAAGTCAGTATGTACACTTAGGAAATTATAAAGGAAAATAACTGCGCTAAGGTGAACAAAAAATCAGAAAAGCAGCGACTTCAAGTGCGACCACACCCTAAATAACATATAGAAAAAATAAGTCGCGCTGCGTGATGTGGGTAAAACAAATAAATGTCCAAACAAATGAGTGTCCCAAATATCAAGTTGAACGACGTTGGAAACAAAGAGTAACTCCACAGTCTCTTTAGGAAATGTGCTTACCAAATAGCCATTAAAAATCAGCAAGATTCATGAGCCAAGGTGCAGTCACAGATCTGGGAGATTGGAGTGATCAGAGTCCTCAACGAATGATGTTAGTGTTGTACATAAAAAAGAAAAACTTGCATAGTGTGATACCGTACAAGTAATGATCAAATCATAAGTTCCACCACCAAGGGAAATCCCTTAACAATTGTGCAGCAGCTCACCAAATAGAAAAAATAGTGATCAGTGAAACCAAGTATCAGGGAGTGAGAAATAGAGGAAGGAACCTCCACCAATTGCAAAGCCTCTTACCGAAGTTAAAAAATAAAATGCAAACAAGGTGAATCCAAGAGAACCAATAAGCCAAAAGAATCACTCAGGTGGCACTGCAGGCCTCTTACCAGAAGAAAAATAATCTGTGCAGTATGATCCCTTTATCGCATTCCCTTCACAGGTGTAACTTCATGACCAACGGCATCAATAATAATCACTGTAAACTCAGTGCCAGAGTATTTGCACCAGCCGGAGTAAAAGAGAAAAAAGCCCCAATAGTGTAATAAAGTCTGGACAAATTTATTGGATAAAAGAAATACACTTACAAACAAAGTCGATAAAATCGTGTGGGATGGAAGGCCGCCGGCCGGACGGCAAAGCACATCCGTTCCTAGGATAACTTCCGGGATGACGTCAGCACGCCGCGACCTGACGGCGTTTCGTCCAAGAAGACGTTATCAAAGGTACAGACGGCGTGCTGACGCCATCTCTTATATGCGAGAATAATTGCAAAAAACCCGGAAGTGTTTGAATAGTTCCGCTCTACAACTAAAAAACCGGACATCATGTGACCGGAACTAGGTGAACTAATTCACCATTTTAAATATGGGCATAAATCAAAGATCGCTCACCCAAAATGTCCCATTCAAGGCAACCATTTTTTTCGATATGCGGAATATATATTGCCATATATCACTAGGCATAATCGGGGTGAAGATAAATTGCACTAATATATAAAACAATGGTTGAAAAAAATTTAAAATGAAATTCAATTAAGAATTAGCAGATATGGGCATAACAGCGCCATCTAGCGCTTAGAAAAAAGAGGACAACTAGGGCAAACGGCATTGAGGACCATATCGAGGGGCCATTGAACAATATTGAGCAGTCAGATTATAGCGGAAAATGTTCAAACTACCACCAGAGATCGACATTCAAAACTAGAACACATGTTAATGTTACAAGATATTACAAGTAGCGTAAAGGCTGATCTAATATCCAAACACTTACGCAGTAACAGCATTAGGACATAATCCCAACAGTTAAATAATAACATAATTAAATGTATACAGATACACAATCCACATCTGGGGATTCGTATAGCACATCATCCACATATGTAGATCGTTCAAACTATTTAGTGTTATTCAATTAGATATATGTAATAAAGAAAATCTAACATAAATTGTATAACACAAAACATGTTAATTAATTAATATAACACAAAAAATTAATAAAAAATAATAAAAACCAAAAAGACAATAACCAAAAAAAAGGAAGAATTAGGAGTTGTCCAAAAATGCATTAACCTCAACATCAACGTTGAGGCCATACGGTACATAACATTTGACCCGATGTATCCAGGACATCTCGAGTTTTGAGATGCCCCTCACTAGAGGCTCCCCCCTCCAATGTGGCACAAAGCGATCTATGCCCAAGAACAGGGTATGTCTGGGGTCTTTGTTGTGTACTGCTGCATAGTGCTTGGATACTGAGTGTTTAGGGAAACCCTTCCTTATGTTAGCCACATGTTCGTTTAATCTAACATTAAGTGGACGTTTTGTCCTGCCTATGTACTGGTGTCCGCATGGACATTGTAGAAGGTAAACCACCCCAGTAGTAGTACATGATATAAAAGGCTCTATACTATGCTTGCGTCCTGTACTTTTGGATACAAATTCCTGAACCCTTCTTCGTTTATTAGAACTGAGGGTACAAATCTGACAACGGTTGCATCTGTAATATCCAGTAAGTTGTTGTAAAAAACTGGGTTTAGGGACAGGGGGCTCCAAGATGTTGGGGGACACCCTGTCCCTCAAAGAGGGGACACCCCTGAAGACCACCTTAGGTTTAATTGGTAAGTTCTCTCGAAGCACTATATCGTTATTTAATATATGCCAATGGCGTACAATCAGATTTTTTATAGTCATATGTTGGCTAGAGTAAGTAGTCACAAATGGCAGAGTAAAGGGGTCAGTCTGGTCCTGCCTTCTTGATTTGCTCAACAAAAACTGTCTATCCGTTGATCTCACCTCAGACAAGGCATGTTGGAGGAATTCCTCATTATATCCCTTGTCAAGGAATCTAGTTGTTAAAGTATGTGCCTGTCTATCAAAATCGCGAATATCAGAACAATTTCGTCTGATACGGAGATATTGGCCCTTAGGGATGGCTCGCAACCAAGGGGCATGGTGGCAACTCTCGACAGGAATATAGGAGTTCCTGTTGGTGGATTTGAAATGGGTAGAGGTGACAAATTGTCCATCACGGATGGAAATATTCAAATCCAAAAAGTTGACACCAAGTTGGCTACATTCGTAATTTAAGTGTATACCTCTATCATTGGACTACTTACTCTAGCCAACATATGACTATAAAAAATCTGATTGTACGCCATTGGCATATATTAAATAACGATATAGTGCTTCGAGAGAACTTACCAATTAAACCTAAGGTGGTCTTCAGGGGTGTCCACTCTTTGAGGGACAGGGTGTCCCCCAACATCTTGGAGCCCCCTGTCCCTAAACCCAGTTTTTTACAACAACTTACTGGATATTACAGATGCAACCGTTGTCAGATTTGTACCCTCAGTTCTAATAAACGAAGAAGGGTTCAGGAATTTGTATCCAAAAGTACAGGACGCAAGCATAGTATAGAGCCTTTTATATCATGTACTACTACTGGGGTGGTTTACCTTCTACAATGTCCATGCGGACACCAGTACATAGGCAGGACAAAACGTCCACTTAATGTTAGATTAAACGAACATGTGGCTAACATAAGGAAGGGTTTCCCTAAACACTCAGTATCCAAGCACTATGCAGCAGTACACAACAAAGACCCCAGACATACCCTGTTCTTGGGCATAGATCGCTTTGTGCCACATTGGAGGGGGGAGCCTCTAGTGAGGGGCATCTCAAAACTCGAGATGTCCTGGATACATCGGGTCAAATGTTATGTACCGTATGGCCTCAACGTTGATGTTGAGGTTAATGCATTTTTGGACAACTCCTAATTCTTCCTTTTTTTTGGTTATTGTCTTTTTGGTTTTTATTATTTTTTATTAATTTTTTGTGTTATATTAATTAATTAACATGTTTTGTGTTATACAATTTATGTTAGATTTTCTTTATTACATATATCTAATTGAATAACACTAAATAGTTTGAACGATCTACATATGTGGATGATGTGCTATACGAATCCCCAGATGTGAATTGTGTATCTGTATACATTTAATTATGTTATTATTTAACTGTTGGGATTATGTCCTAATGCTGTTACTGCGTAAGTGTTTGGATATTAGATCAGCCTTTACGCTACTTGTAATATCTTGTAACATTAACATGTGTTCTAGTTTTGAATGTCGATCTCTGGTGGTAGTTTGAACATTTTCCGCTATAATCTGACTGCTCAATATTGTTTAATGGCCCCTCGATATGGTCCTCAATGCCGTTTGCCCTAGTTGTCCTCTTTTTTCTAAGCGCTAGATGGCGCTGTTATGCCCATATCTGCTAATTCTTAATTGAATTTAATTTTAAATTTTTTTCAACCATTGTTTTATATATTAGTGCAATTTATCTTCACCCCGATTATGCCTAGTGATATATGGCAATATATATTCCGCATATCGAAAAAAATGGTTGCCTTGAATGGGACATTTTGGGTGAGCGATCTTTGATTTATGCCCATATTTAAAATGGTGAATTAGTTCACCTAGTTCCGGTCACATGATGTCTGGTTTTTTAGTTGTAGAGCGGAACTATTCAAACACTTCCGGGTTTTTTGCAATTATTCTCGCATATAAGAGATGGCGTCAGCACGCCGTCAGTACCTTTGATAACGTCTTCTTGGACGAAACGCCGTCAGGTCGCGGCATGCTGACGTCATCCCGGAAGTTATCCTAGGAACGGATGTGCTTTGCCGTCCGGCCGGCGGCCTTCCATCCCACACGATTTTATCGACTTTGTTTGTAAGTGTATTTCTTTTATCCAATAAATTTGTCCAGACTTTATTACACTATTGGGGCTTTTTTCTCTTTTACTCCGGCTGGTGCAAATACTCTGGCACTGAGTTTACAGTGATTATTATTGATGCCGTTGGTCATGAAGTTACACCTGTGAAGGGAATGCGATAAAGGGATCATACTGCACAGATTATTTTTCTTCTGGTAAGAGGCCTGCAGTGCCACCTGAGTGATTCTTTTGGCTTATTGGTTCTCTTGGATTCACCTTGTTTGCATTTTATTTTTTAACTTCGGTAAGAGGCTTTGCAATTGGTGGAGGTTCCTTCCTCTATTTCTCACTCCCTGATACTTGGTTTCACTGATCACTATTTTTTCTATTTGGTGAGCTGCTGCACAATTGTTAAGGGATTTCCCTTGGTGGTGGAACTTATGATTTGATCATTACTTGTACGGTATCACACTATGCAAGTTTTTCTTTTTTATGTACAACACTAACATCATTCGTTGAGGACTCTGATCACTCCAATCTCCCAGATCTGTGACTGCACCTTGGCTCATGAATCTTGCTGATTTTTAATGGCTATTTGGTAAGCGCATTTCCTAAAGAGACTGTGGAGTAACTCTTTGTTTCCAACGTCGTTCAACTTGATATTTGGGACACTCATTTGTTTGGACATTTATTTGTTTTACCCACATCACGCAGCGAGACTTATTTTTTCTATATGTACACTTTGGGCCTGATTCATAGTACGGAGAATTGGCGTTTCGGCGGGATTTTGCGAACCGGCGAATTTTTAAGTCTGAAATTGGTATTCAAAGAACGGCGGGCGGAAAATAACGCCAACTGTGAGATTCATTAAGATCAACTAATGTCAGGACTGGACTTAAAAACAGTCCAGCTAAAAGGTGGACTAATTTTTTCAAAATCACAAAATATGGCAGGAAAAAAATAAAAAATGTGTGGGAAAGATGTGTTATATGATTTTGAGCTAAACTGCTTTTAAACTGTGTGAAAATGTTAAGTAGAAAAAAAGATATTAATAAAAGTGTAAAATGCAAATATAGCTCCAGAGTCAATTTCTGGCAGATAGCCCATGTGAGCATGCTCCAAACCAAAAACAAGGCTGAAAATAACGTTTTTGAAAACGTTAGTGGGAGTTTTATTGAATTTGCGGCAAATACCGCCGCAAATTCGCGGTAAAACGGCGCTAATAAATTTTTTTATTTTTTTTATTTTTATTTTTTTTATTTTTTTTTTGCACATATCTATGTATGTATATATATATATATATATATATATTTATATATATATGAATCACAAAAAAATATATATCTATACATATATATATATATATATATATATATATATATATATATATATATATATATATATATATATATATATATATGTGTGTGTGTGTGTGTGTGTGTGTGTGTGTGTGTGTGTGTGTGTGTGTGTGTGTGTGTGTGTGTGTGTGTGTGTGTGTGTGTGTGTGTGTGTGTGTGTGTGTGTATATATATATATATAGATAGATACCCAAAAATAATTATATATATATATATATATGTTGTATTTATTGATTTGCCTATGTGTATATATATATATGAAAAGGAACACTAACACGGCTCCTCCCCGAAAATTAAACATTGTATATGTGTGAAATTAATATATTTTTGGGTTGGTTAGATATAGAATGTAACAATAATATATGTTTTTTTGGATATGTGTATATATATATATATATATATATATATATATATATATATGCAAAAAACTATATATTATTGTTACTTCCTATATCTTACCAACCCCAAAAATATATTAATTTCACACATATACAATGTTTCATTTTTGGGGAGAAGCCGTATTAGTGTTGCTTGTCATATATAACAACATACAGTTGTAGGTAGTTCAGGAATTCGAACACCCAAATACACTGTTGCAAGGCAGCGGTGCTAACCACTTAACTACCTAAAGCTAATGACATTTTTTTTATTTAGACCCAATTCAAGCTCAAATAATTTTTATTTATTAAAATTTTTTGATGGACTAATTGAATCAAACTATATTAATTTTTAGAGCCCATTCACATTAGCGCGACTTGTCAGGCGACTTGTCAGCCTGACAAGTCGCGGTATGTCGCGGTCCATTGAGTAGTACAGGACCCGTTCTAATAGGAGCGACACAAGTCACTCCGACTTAGAAAAAGGGTCCTGTACCACTTTGGGGCGACCTCGGAGCGACTTGCATAGACTTCCAGTATGTGAAGTCTCTGCAAGTCACGGTGCACAGTGGTGCACGCGACTTCACAGGTCGCCCCCCGAAGTCGTGTCGCCTCAATGTGAATGGGCTCTTAAGGTGCCAGTGCATGTATGCTTGGTATAAAGAGAACAAGAAACAAAAAAAAAAAAAAAAACTTAATCTTAATGTACTGATCGTCGGCCCGAACGATCGGCTGTCTTTTGTCCAGGGCTGTCCTGTCTGTTGAAAACTGCAAAAGACTGCACACGAATTTTGTCAGCCAACAACAGACGACTGCAGAAGTGATGTCATGTGATGGTTAACTTTCCCTGTGTTTTTTCTTTTCTGAGCATGCCCAGTCTTGCAAATCAGCCGATTGTCGGACGAATTCTGTACTGACTGGCGAACAATCGGCCGTTCTGGTGTTGGCCAACAAAAATTTTAATGCCTGCACGACAGATTCTGTTCGGCCGAAAATGCGCTGTCGGCTGTCGGAAGCATCATACTAACAAGCCTACAATCGGCCGATCGGTCGTCGGCCGAATATTTACGGCCGAAGATCGGTACATGTGTACGAGGCATTATAGTGTGTATGGCCCATTAAGCTGGCCATACATGTTCAACTTTTGTTGTACAATTTTCTGGTAGATCTACCACAAACCACATAATGTGAGGTCAAAGCTAAAAAACACATTCACTTGTATCTAATTAGGCAAGCCTTTGTACTACATACTTGAAGGTAAATTTCAAGAAAATTGGACAGAAAATTGTAAGAAAATTGGAACATGTATGGCCAGCCTTAAGCCTCGTACACACGTACCGATTGTCGGTCGTAAATATTCGGCCGACGACCGATCGGCCAATTGTAGGCTTGTTAGTATGATGCTTCCGACAGCCGACAGCGCATTTTCGGCCGAACAGAATCTGTCGTGCAGGCATTAAAATTTTTGTTGGCCAACACCAGAACGGCCGATTGTTCGCCAGTCAGTACAGAATTCGGCTGACAAACAGCAGATGAGCAAGACTGGACATGCTCAGAAAAGAAAAAACACACGGAAAGTTAACCATCACATGACATCACTTCTGCAGTCGTCTGTTGTTGGCCGGCAAAATTCTTGTGCAGTCTTTTGCAGTTTTCAACAGACAGGACAGCCCTGGACAAAAGACGGCCGATCGGTCAGCCGACGATCGGTACGTGTGTACGAGGCATTATGCCCCATACACACGTGCAGATTATCTGCAGACTTTTGTCTGCAGACTTACCAAAACCATATAATATGAGGTCAAACCTAAACACTTTCAATTTGTATGCAATCCGGCAGGCCCTTGCACTACATAGAAAAGGTAAATCTGCAGACAAAAGTCTGCAGATAATCTGCACATGTGTATGGGGCATAAGTCTAAATGAAAAAGCCACTTTGTGCTCATGCTGAGATTATTGAAAGCATTTCTTATGTGTGTTGACTTGTAAGAAACTTGGATCATGGATGGCCAGCCAAACACTCATTCATTAGTGAACTGGTGATTTTGGTTTAGGAACCAACAGACCCAATTAATTACTTTGCTGGGCGTTTCCTATACTGGGTGGGTGTAGTTTAACCAAGGTTATATAAAGGGATGTATGAGATCATATCATTTGGCCTGTGGAAGGGCCACAGGTCTTTATGTCCGAATTTGCTTTTGAGGGTGGGGGGGTTTGCTGGCATGCCTAAAGATCCATATTGCAGTAAGTGTATTCTGTTGGATGAATACTTTTCATGCTCTAACTGTTTGGTATAGTTTTTGCAAAGTGTGTCTTTATGTACTCTATACATGTTTTTTTTTTTATTTTCATGCCTCTGTGTAGCTGTATGTTCTACTGATTTGATGGTATTTAAATGAAAAGGCAGGCTCATGCAAACAATTAACATAAAAGTATGTTGGGTATGTTTTATGCTTAATACTAAGGTGTCTACAACTTATTTTGCTTGACTTTTGGATATTGTAAGCTCTATCTATCCATCATATGTTGTATCTTTGCACTGTAATTTGAATAAAAATTACTTGATTTGGGGGTTTTGGGGGGGGGGGGCATTTAACATGCTTGCTTGAGTGATTACTGATGTTTTATACATGTTCAATAAAATGTATTCATTTGTACACAGCTCCTGTTTTTTTTTCTTTTCTTCATATTTGTCTAGATGTAATTCAGATATCTTTTGTGTCTATTGAATGTAATCAATTTCTTGTATTTTTTGTGTGTGTGCAATGGCAGTACAGTATGAACATGGGTAGGGTTTCTTCCTTTACTCCAGCGAAGTGTGTGTGGGGTGTGTGTGTGTGTGTGTGTGGGGGGTGTGTGTGTGTGGGGGGTGTGTGTGTGTGGGGGGTGTGTGTGTGTGTGGGGGGTGTGTGTGTGTGTGGGGGGTGTGTGTGTGTGTGGGGGGTGTGTGTGTGTGTGGGGGGTGTGTGTGTGTGTGGGGGGTGTGTGTGTGTGTGTGTGGGGTGTGTGTGTGTGGGGTGTGTGTGTGTGTGGGGTGTGTGTGTGTGTGGGGTGTGTGTGTGGGGTGTGTGTGTGGGGTGTGTGTGTGGGGTGTGTGTGTGGGGTGTGTGTGTGGGGTGTGTGTGTGTGTGTGTGGGGTGTGTGTGTGGGGTGTGTGTGTGTGTGTGTGGGGTGTGTGTGTGGGGTGTGTGTGTGTGTGTGGGGTGTGTGTGTGTGTGGGGTGTGTGTGTGTGGGGTGTGTGTGTGTGGGGTGTGTGTGTGTGTGTGTGGGGTGTGTGTGTGTGTGTGTGTGGGGTGTGTGTGTGTGTGGGGTGTGTGTGTGTGTGTGTGTGTGGGGTGTGTGTGTGTGTGTGGGGTGTGTGTGTGTGTGTGGGGTGTGTGTGTGTGTGGGGTGTGTGTGTGTGTGTGTGGGTGTGTGTGTGTGTGTGGTGGGTGTGTGTGTGTGTGTGGTGGGGTGTGTGTGTGTGTGTGTGGCTAAATTGTAAGAAAAAATTAAAGTGTTTATGTATATATTTAGCTAAAAATATATAAATTAAGGAATAATACAAAATTTCCATTCAGCCACTGTGGATGAATGTAACCAAAACATTTAATAAAAAAATCACTAAAAATGATTACTAAATAAAAGATTGCTACAGCGCTCACTCACCTTTTTAGTTGGCTTAGGTCAGTGATGATGAACCTTGGCAACACAGGTGTTTTGTAACATTTCCCATGATGCTCATCTACACTGCAGAGTACATAAGCATTTTGGGAAATGTAGGGCAAAAACATCTTGGGGGGGGGGGGTTAAGGGTTACCATCACTGGCCTAGGTAAAACATTTCCAATACATTTTAGTTGTCTGTGTGCGCCATTTTTAAAATAAAGCAAAATCTCTTTACAATAAATTGCAAATGGCACATTGGCGTTCACCCTGGACCAGAAATGACACCAAATTGGCTTGCACACATTCCAGCAAGTGGTCACAATCAACTGGCTAATCATGGTGAGGGCCACTTTCAGCTGTGAAGAAATGGCATTCATATGCAAAGTAAGTGTGTGTGTGTGTGGGGGGGGGGGTCTGTGCTTGTAATCAGAGCATTGATTACCAGTGCAGACCCTTGGGGGATGCCACTAGAGCCACCAGGGATGCCCACCCATGCCACCATTGATGCCAATCAGTGATCAGGGAACCTGTTAGTGCCCTCCTCATCAGTGCTGCCCATCATTACCATCTTTCAGTGCTGCCCACCAGTGCCAATCATTGCCCATCAGTGCCACCTATCAATGCCCATCAATGCTGCATATCAGTGCCACCTATCTGTCTATCAGTTCTGCATATTAGTGTCTCATCAGTGCCTGCCAGCGCAGCCTCATCAATGCTCGTCAGTGCAACAAAAAACATATTGATTTACCAAATTTTATTACATAAACAAAAACACATTATTTTAGGGGTCAAACATTTAGGTCTTCTTTTTGCCAATAGAAAAAAAACCTTGCAGTGATCAAATACCACCAAAAGAAAGCACTATTTTTTTATGAAAATACTGTCATACATTTGTGTTAGGTACAGGGTTGTTTGACCGTGCAATTGTCATTCAAAATGCAACAGTATAAAAAGCTGAAAATTGGCCTGGGCAGGAAGTGGTGTAACTGCCCTGTAAGGAAGTGGTTAACTATTGAAACATGGGAATAAATATTCCAGGGGTAATCATGCTCAGCTCAATGGTTTAGTGGCTAGTGTTCCTGGCTATAAACACTGAGAGCATGAGTTCAAATCCCAAGTGTGCCATCACCTTCTTAAATTTTAGACAGCTATAAATAAATACTGAAACTTGGCAAATGCATAATTGCACCCTGCAGATATGCATGTTTGTTTCTTGAATATACATGGCCATTGACATGCAATTTTAGGTGATGTAGCCAATGTATTACTATGTGGCCAAAAAAAATTATGGCACACAGGGTGTTATCATGGTCTGGCCTTGAACTCATGACCTAGCAATCGTTGGCTGTGAGCTTAGCCCACTACACCAAAGTGCTGAATACAATCAGACATGCCTGAAAGTTTCAGATGAATAAAGAATGAAGACTGCTAATTAGACAGCTGTGTAGTCTGCTATTAGAAAATCTAAAGGTTAAAACACATAAGATACATAACTATACCTTAAAATTAAAATAAACCATATTAGATGACATTGCTGTGTAATAGTGATTCAGAATAGACAAATTTCCTTTTATGAAAAACACAAAGGGAATTTGGTTAACTCCAAACTCAAATTCAGCCTAAGTTAACTCCAAACCCGAATTCAGTCTAAGTTAACTCCAACTCCGAATTCATTAAAGCATCTAGTTGATGGTTTAACTCCAGCCACTTACCTAATTAGGATGCAATGAGTTTAGGCTGGAGTTATTTCTGGAGAAGTGAGCAGCTCTACTCCAAACTTATACTGAATTAGGCCCTATGTCACAGAAAAGCTACTCCCTTTGGTTCTTTACTTTCTACCTATTATTAGCACTTGTCCATTGACAAGTGCAGTCATAGGCATTGTTTGCAGCTCTGATCACTGTAATTGGTCATAGCAATCATTTGCTACAGAGTAACTCTCATTGGCTCTGTGCCTTTATCCTGTGATCTGAACTGTCCAATCACAGTATGATCACAGGACTGTGCATGTGCACCTGTAGACAGAAGTACAGTTCTGAGAATACAATCACAAATGTGATTGTAAAGGTAAAATAAAAGAATAACAAACATGTCTATACTTACCTGCTCTGTAGAATAGAATTGCAAAGAGCAGCTGTAAACCTCCTCTTTTCGGGTCCCCCACCAGCGCTCTTGGCCCCTCCCCTCTGTCCATTGCCCCCATGGAAAGTCGTTTCCCATGAGGGCACTCATACGTGCTCGCACCCAAGCCCCGCTGCTGTGTCCATTGACACAGACAACGGGACCTGACCCCCCCCCCCCTACTCCCTCATCACTGGCTTTAAATGACAGCACTGGGAGCCAATGGCTCCCCATGCCCCAGCAAAGGCAGCAGGACCTGAATGTGAGGGGAGAGGGGAGTTGCAAACATGCAAGGTGCTGTATCGAATGATGACTCAGGTAAGTAAAAGGGGGGGGGGGGTGATGGGGATGCTGACACCTAAACATTTTATACCTTAATGCAAGGAAAGCATTAAGGTAAAAAATGTTTAGGCTTTACAACCACTTTAGGTTACCTCTGCGTTACCTCCAAGATTAATCTTTTATTAATACAGTTCTATGCCTTTTAACTGTTTATAAAACAGGTATATTTGTTTTTATATTGTGGTGTCCAAGATTTACTGATCCCCATATTCTAGATGTCACTTTACAAGTAATTTATATAGGATCAATATAGTGTACAAGCATCATTACAATCCCATGCTAACAAACAAGATGTTGTTTAATTTTGCAGCTGCTGCTCAAAATGGTGCTGTTAAGCTTACTGTTAGACTATTCCCTTGTCTTTCCTTAGTTCTCTTTTGTCCAATTGCCCAATTCCATTTAACGTAAAGAAAGCAATGCTACAGTAGAGAAAAGGTTTCCACCCCCTGGATGTGTTCATGTTTTATTGTCATAGAACATCAAATCACAACATATGTTTTTATAATAATCAACATAAATGTAAAGTTTAATGTTAAAGTAAAAACAGATCTCTGCAAAATGATTTACATAAATTACAATATAAAAACAAAAATTAGCTAATTGCACAAGTATACACCATTATTGTTAGGATGCACATAAATCCTCATTGGTGCAGTTAATTCTTTTACAAATTCATATAATTCATAAATGAAGATCACCTGTTTATAGTGTCAAGAGAATTTTCATACAGTAAATACAAAGGTTAAAAAATATTGAAAGGGTGCCGACCGTCATAGTGCTTGGTACTGTTTGTTTTGCTGGTTTTAAACTTCTTAAATGTAAGTACATTTAATGCTTTTAAAAAATGGTTGTTTTTAAACATATTACACTATAAAGTCTTCCTTTCTCCGCATATGTGGGGAGTGATTACCAGTCCTCTATTCCATGTGCTTGAATCCCTTGGATTGCGACACTGCTAAAGAGTGGATCAGGATGAGTCTCTCTTTTGCTGCTGAACTCCTTGGATGCATTTTCAGCGAGTTAATTTCTTAAAAAATTAAATCATATACGTCTAGTAAGAGGAGTGTTGTTTATGTGGTGGTGGTTTTATGTAGTGAGTACCGTTTGTTACGTCCTATTTATGACACCGCAAACACTGGGATATTCACTATAGGATTAATGTGATGGGGTGTACTCACTTTTGTGAATTACTGTAAATAAAACAAGTTCTGGCAATTGTCCATAAATACCACTGGAGAGCTGCAGGGTAGGGGCTGGGTAAATTACACATGAAGTTTTATTTTCTGTACATGCAGCATGCTCAATGTCCCTCTGTGTAAAATGTACTACAAAGGTGACTACTAAAGTGGAAGAGCAGTGGAACAGTGAATATGACCCGAGCTTCTTTCTGCACATGAATCATGTTTCCCAAGCTCACATTTAAATGGTCCCAAATTAACAGATAGTATATTCTTGCATAATGTATTGAAGCTTTTGCTTCTTTTTTTTTATTTATTTTATAATTTTAATACTCTAAACCCTAAGGCTCCTTTCACACTATCCGTCCGTCGGAACGGATTCCGTTTTTCTCAGCGGGGGATTGAGCCGCCAATCCCCCGCTGAGCAGGAGGATGACAGCTATGTCTCTGCACTGTGTGCGGAGACACAGCTGTCAGTTCCCCATGCATCTCTATGGGGGAAATCGGATGGGAACAGACCGTCGGTCCATTCCCATCCGATCCGACCTGCTGGACGGATGAAAAATAGGGTTTCCATCCGACCAGATTTGATGGATCGGGTGTCAGCGGACATGTCTCCGCTGACATCCGATGCCCCATAGGAATGCATGGGGGGACCATTTAGATCCGCCAAAAAAATGGACAAGCGGATCTGAACGGTCCGCCTGTGTGAAAGGGGCCTTACATGCTTTCTCTTTTGCCATACTAATAGGGATAGTCCAAGCAATCCTCAAAGGTTAGATGGACAAATCAGGAAATTTCGCTTTAAACAGGTGCTTCTAAATGTGATCACTGACCATTTTACTTCCATTTATGCATTTTAGTTTGATAATAGCAGGCCTTCTTATCATCTTTAATGTCCCAGATGATAAAGAAAGTAGCTTTCTTGCTAATTGCAGGAATCTATAAGCAAGAGTGAAATTGATGGGTGCTTTACCCATATAAAAAAACTCTGAACACAGGAGCAGTCTGCAATTTCATGTGTGATGTAAAGGAAAGGGTAGTAACTGCTAGTAGGTAGTATGGTTTTAATTTAGCATTAGTAAAAACTTTCAGAAAGACAGCTGCAATTTACTCAGTGTCATTTGTATTTTAAAAACAAGGATGTCTAAAATCTGGATCAACCTCATAAGCTAAAATTGGCCATTTACTGGTAGATTTTCATACGACCTTATGTACAAAAAAATCTCATCAGAATATTCAATATTGCCAACAGACTTGATGAACCTTGTTCAAAAGCATTTCAAAATTGTGTTTGCTTTTAACCACTTCCCGACCGCCTGCCGCAGTTTTACTGCGGCAGGGCGGCCCTCCTGCGTGTACAGACTTAGGTATGCGCCTGCAGCTAGGTGGCGAGCGTGTGATGCCGGCGGTGCACTGCCGCCCCCACTTGGCAGCGGGGACGCTGATGCATGGGGCAGGCGGTTCCGATTGCCGCCTGACACCCTTGATCGCTCCCTGCTGAGAGAGAAGAACGGTCAGCTGTTGTAAACACAGCTCACCATTCTTCTCTCTGCAATGATCACAGAGCCCCTGTAAACCTTCTATATAATAACACAGGTCTCTGTGATCATTTAACAAGCCACGCCCCCCCCCACAGTTAGAAACACACCCCTAGGTACACATTTAACCCCTTGATCACTTACTGTGTTAACCCCTTCCCTGCCAGTGTCATTATTACAGTAACAGTGCATATTTTTAGCACTGATTACTGTAGTAATGTCCCTGGTCCCCCCAAAAGTGTCAAAAATGTCAGTCAGAGGTCCGATCTTTCTGCCGCAATGTCGCAGTCCCGCAAAAAAATTGCAGATCGCCGCCATTACTAGTAAAAAAAAAAAAACAATAAAAATGACATAAATCTTTCCTGTAGTTAGTAGATGTAATAACTTTTGCGCAAACCAATCAAGATACGCTTATTGCAATTTTTTTTTTACCAAAAACATGTAGCAAAAAACTAATTGGCATAAAATGTTAAAAATTTTTGATTTTTAAATTTATTTTTTTGGGAATGTTATAGAGCAGAATTTGAATAAATATTGTTTTCTTTTTTTATCAGAATTGTCGCTTTTTTGTTTATAGCGCAAAAAATAAAAATCACACAGGTGTTTAAATACCACCAAATGAAAGCTCTATTTATTTATTCTATTGGGGGAAAAAGGACATACATTTTATTTGGGTATAGTGTCACACAACCACGCAATTGCACCCTTAATTAGCACAGTGCCGAATCACAAAATATGGCCTGGTCATTAAGTGGGAAAATCTTCCGGTCCAGAAGTGGTTAATATTATATTTTGATATAAATTGAATTTCCCAAATAAAAATCACATAAACTGTTAGAAATTAATTTGTTTATGAAAAATTTCCATCCTGCTCCTTCTAATTTTCTCATCACTACAGTTGAGAAAAAAAACACAGGAGCAGTCTGCTATTTCATGTGTGGTGTAAAGGAGAGGGTAGCAACTGCTAGCAGGTGGTATGGTTCTAATTTAGCATTAATAAAAACTTCCAGAAAGACAGCTGCAATTGTCATTTGTATTTTAAAAACAAGGATGTCTGAAATCTGCGTCAAACTCATAAGCTAAAACTGGCCATACACTGGTAGATTTTCATCTGACCTTATGTATGAAAAAAATCTCATCAGTATATTCAATATTGCCAACAAAGACTTGATGAACCTTGTTTAAAAGTCCTTCAAAATTGTGTTTGCTTTTAATATTCAATTTTGGTATAAATTGACATTCCCAAATGAAAACCACATAAACTGGTAAAAATGAATTTGTTCATGATACATTTCAAATGCTCCTTCAAATTTTCTCGTCACTACAGTTGAGAAAACAAACAATGAGTTTGACCCCCACTAACCAGTAAAAAAGAAATAAACAAATACTTTGGAATATAATTCTACTAGTGCTCAGCCAGTTTATGCTACATTCACACCTGATCAGAATGATTTTCAGATATTTCCAGCATTTTTATTTGAATTCTTTTGTGAGCATATACAAGTGTTTTAGAACCATATTTGAGGAATTTTACATGTGTATTCAAGCTTCGGACATTTTTGTTTTGATTTAGCCAACTGGAGAAGACCAGTTCTTACAGGCTAAAAAACACCAGAAATCCAAATTTAAAAAAAAACTTGAAAACACTTGATTTGAACATTTTCAGCCATTCCAGTTGATATTTATGGAGTCAAAATGCCGGAATGTGCGTTAAAAGTAGCTCATTTCGCTTTTGGAGCATCATGCATTGAGCTACACATATCTGAGTGCTCATATGTGTAATCATTGAAATAAATGAGAATTTAGATGTTGAGCATTTTAGAGCTTCGAGCTACAAAATGCCCAGGTGTGATTAGGGCCTTAAGGCTACTAAAAAGTAGGGATGATCAAATGGTTCGGGTCGACCATCGGTTCGGCCTGAACATTGGGTGTTCGAGGTTCGGCCGAATTTAGAACTTTTTGCCCAAAAAGTTCGGAATTCGGGAATCAGAACCGACCAAAATGCAATGGTTCAGGAAATGGGCTTTAAAAGCCTGTGATTGGACCAGAACCATTAGCAAAAGCCAATTGAGGGGGCAGGAGAATGCTAGGAATGTGATTGGAGTGACTAGGGGGTCCCTAGGCCAATCATTAGTGAATACGCCCCCCAGTATATAAGATAGCCCCCGCCAAATTCCTAGCATTGTTATACAGGACATGGAAGAGAGTTGAAGCAGTTCTGTTAATTTTACTTTAAAAGTGTCATTTAGCATTTATTAGTGTGAGGAAAGGGATATCTAGTGTAGTTAAAGTGCTCCTTTACACTTTAGTTAGCTTCAAAGATTTAGTTTCTTTAGGGAAAGTTTGAAGTGTCAGGGTGACCGTAATGTAGTGTAGGGTGAACTGACTGCTATGGCAGGGTGACCGAACCCTTCCATATCAGGGTGATCATAATGTAGTGTAGGGTGAACTGACAGTGACTGCTATGGCAGGGTGACCAAACTCTTCCATAGCAGGGTGACCGCTATAGAGAAAAGCTAGTTTCTCTCAAGTCACTTTCGCTTCTGTAATATGGCTTCGCCGCCGCCAGCATTCTTTTTGGCTGCAGGCGTTGTTAGTGCTTTTTTGAGCACATGTTTGGAGTCAGACATGACATCTGAACATGTGTATAGGGGGTATATATATACACACCCATGTCTGTATATATACACCTAGACATATATAGGTGTGAAAGGAGCAGAAAAAACTACTTGCGCTAATGAAATAATTAACACCAATATAGTTACGCTCCTATCACACCTATATATGTCTAGGTGTGTATATACATATAAGTATGTGTGTATATACACCACTATACACAAGTTCAGATGTTTTGCCTGCCTCAAAGGAACCCAAAAAAATGCCCAAAAAAACGCTAGCGTCAAAAAAAAACGCCCAGGTGTGTTGTTGCAGGCATTTTTGTGGGGTTTTTGGAGGCAGGCAAAACATCTGAACTTGTGTATACGGGTATATATACCACTATACACAAGTTCAGATGTTTTGCCTGCCTCTAAAGATCCCAAAAAAATGCCCAAAAAAACGCCTGCTACTAAACTGGCAAGGTATGAAAAGCGAGAAGCCAACAACCTGTTCTATAATTGCACTAATACAAATGATCTTTTTTTTATGGTTCTGGACATGCTACAGAGCTGAAACTTCACAGGTACACCTTTTAGACCCCCAAGACACAAAATCACACAAAAAAAGTTCTTAAAAATTGTAATTTTTGATAGATTTTTGATAAAGAGCCAATGATTGAAAAAAAAAATGTCTTTGGATTTAGTGTCTGGGGGGTCTAAAAGGTGTACCTGTGAAGTTTCAGCTCTGTAGCATGTCCGGAACCATAAAAAAAATATCGTTTGTATTAGTGCAATTATAGATCTGTAATATGGCTTCGCTCTTTTCACACCTTGCCAGTTTAGTAGCAAGCGTTTTTTTGGGCATTTTTTGGGTTCTTTGGAGTCAGGAAAAACATCTGAACTTGTGTATAGTGGTATATATACCACTATACACAAGTTCAGATGTTTTGCCTGCCTCCAAAGAACCCAAAAAAATGCCCAAAAAAACGCTAGCGTCAAAAAAAAAAACCGCCTAGGTGTGTTGTTGCAGGCATTTTTTGGGGGGTTTTGGAGGCAGGCTAAACATCTGAACTTGTGTATACGGGTATATATACACACATACTTATATGTATATACACACCTAGACATATATAGGTGTGATAGTAGCAGAAATATATACATGCGCTAATGAAATCATTTACACTAATATAGTTACGCTCCTATAACACCTATGTCTAACTGTAAAATACATATAAGTATGTGTGTGTGCACAAGTTCAGATGTTTTGCCTGCCTCCAAAAACCCCCAAAAAATGCCTGCAACAACACACCTGGGCGTTTTTTTTTTTTTTTTTTTTTTTTTTACGCTAGCGTTTTTTTGGGCATTTTTTTGGATTCTTTGGAGGCAGGCAAAACATCTGAACTTGGGTATAGTGGTATATATACCACTATACCCAAGTTCAGATGTTTTTCCTGACTCCAAAGAACCCAAAAAATGCCCAAAAAAAACGCTTGCTACTAAACCGGCAAGGTGTGAAAAGCGAGAAGCCAACAACCTGTGTTCTAAGTGACAAAATACAAACAATCTTTTTTTTATGGTTCTGGACATGCTACAGAGCTGAAACTTCACAGGTACACTTTTTAGACCCCCCCCCCCCCAGATACTAAATCCAAAGAAATTTTTTTTTTTTTTCAATAATTGGCTCTCTATCAAAAATCTATCAAAAATGACAATTTTTAAGAACTTTTTTTGTGTGATTTTGTGTCTGGGGGGTCTAAAAGGTGTACCTGTGAAGTTTCAGCTCTGTAGCATGTCCAAAACCATAAAAAAAAGATTGTTTGTATTAGCGCAATTATAGATCTGTAATATGGCTTCGCTCTTTTCACACCTTGCCGGTTTAGTAGCAAGCTTTTTTTTTGGCATTTTTTGGGTTCTTTGGAGTCAGGAAAAACATCTGAACTTGTGTATAGTGGTATATATACCACTATACACAAGTTCAGATGATTTGCCTGCCTCCAAAGAACCCAAAAAAATGCCCAAAAAAACGCTAGCGTCAAAAAAAAAAAAACGCCTAGGTGTGTTGTTGCAGGCATTTTTTGGGGGGTTTTGGAGGCAGGCTAAACATCTGAACTTGTGTATACGGGTATATATACACACATACTTATATGTATATACACACCTAGACATATATAGGTGTGATAGTAGCAGAAATATATACATGCGCTAATGAAATCATTTACACTAATATAGTTACGCTCCTATAACACCTATATATGTCTAACTGTAAAATACATATAAGTATGTGTGTGTGCACAAGTTCAGATGTTTTGCCTGCCTCCAAAAACCCCCAAAAAATGCCTGCAACAACACACCTGGGCGTTTTTTTTTTTTTTTTTTACGCTAGCGTTTTTTTGGGCATTTTTTTGGATTCTTTGGAGGCAGGCAAAACATCTGAACTTGGGTATAGTGGTATATATACCACTATACCCAAGTTCAGATGTTTTTCCTGACTCCAAAGAACCCAAAAAATGCCCAAAAAAAACGCTTGCTACTAAACCGGCAAGGTGTGAAAAGCGAGAAGCCAACAACCTGTGTTCTAAGTGACAAGATACAAACAATCTTTTTTTTCTGGTTCTGGACATGCTACAGCAGATCTGAAACTTCACAGGTACACTTTTTAGACCCCCCCCCCCCCCCCCCCAGATACTAAATCCAAAGAAATTTTTTTTTATTTTTATTTTTTTTTTTTCAATAATTGACTCTCTATCAAAAATCTATCAAAAATGACAATTTTTAAGAACTTTTTTGTGTGATTTTGTGTTTGGGGGGTCTAAAAGGTGTACCTGTGAAGTTTCAGCTCTGTAGCATGTCCAGAACCCCAAAAAAAAAAGATCATATAGGTGTAAAAGGAGGGTCCCACCATCCCTGCTCTACTGAAAAATTTATCTTTTTTTCTGGTTCTGGACATGCTACAGAGCGGTACAAAGGTGTATCTGTGAAGTTTCAGCTCTGTAGCATGTCCAGAACCATAAAAAAAAGATCATTTGTATTAGTGCAATTATAGAACTGTAATATGGCTTCGCTCTTTTCACACCTTTCGGGTTTAGGAGCAGGCGTTTTTCTGGGCATTTTTTTGGGTTCTTTAGAGGCAGGCAAAACATCTGAACTTGTGTATAATGGTATATATACCCGTATACACAAGTTCAGATGTTTTTCCTGCCTCAAAAGAACCCAAAAAATGCCCAAATAAACGCCTGCTATTAAACCGGCAAGGTGTGAAAAGCGAGAAGCCACTATCCTGTGCTGTAAGTGTTCTAATACAATCTTTTTTTTTTTTATGATTCTGGACATGCTACAGAGCTGAAACTTCACAGGTACACTTTTTAGACCCCCCCCCCCCCATATACTAAATCCAAATCTCTTTTTTTTTTTTTCAATAATTGGCTCTCTATCAAAAATGACAATTTTTAAGGACTTTTTTTGTGTGATTAATAGTCCCTGGGGCATGACCCAGAACCCTAGGCACTTTTTAGTAGCATTTATTGGGTTTTGGGGCTTCAAAATTGTGTTTTTAGGATTACCGAAGTTCGGGTCCCATTGATTTCAATAGGGTTCTAAAAACCGGGCCGAACTTTCGGGAAGTTCGGATGTTCTGGCCGAACCGAACTTTTGAAAAGTTTGATCATCCCTACTAAAAAGCACGCCTGTGCCAAATGCAAAATTAAAAACACTGGAAGTAGGTAATATTTCTGTATTTTAGAGGTAGGACGCTCTTGTATGACCTAAAAAAAAAAAAAAAATTACACAACTAAATCAGACTAGTTCTGTGTTTGCTTTTTTAAATAGAAACTGATAATCTCATATTAGAATACAATAAATGCTTTATATCAGTAAGAACTCGAAGAAAGTCTTACCAAATTTGCACAAAGTTAATAGATAATGAGCAAATGACCTACAGTCAGGTAACAGTGTCCCCACCTGCATTATCTGCATTTTGTGCAATTGGTGTACATCTCCATAATCCATAGCATCTCCCCTGAAACAGGATCACCTGCAATGCCCAGGCAGTAGTGGGGAAGTGCATGAGTCCTCCCACCCAAAAAAACGCAAAATAAAGGGGCAGGGAAAGGGTGGAGGAAGTTAATGTTTGTAAGGCAGAGAAAAGTGGAAAATCACTAGAACCTTTACTGGCTTCTTTTCACCACTAACAAACAAAATGCCCCCTGCCCCACCTATAACTGCCCTTCACAGCAAGGAGCATATGGAAAGACAAAACCAGAAAAATTCCCAGCTCAACTCACCAACAAGTTTGCTTACCAACCAAATTAACCTGTCTAACAGCATGCATTAAAGACAGGGGTTTAGTTAGCACACATTTGCAAATGCATGAGTAAGCTGCAGGGCCATTTCACAGCACCCTGTATTACCTGCAGTTCAAACTCCTGTAATTCTATGAAAGTCTCCACAGTGAGAGCTCATGTATTCTAATGGATAGATAGGGGCAGATGACCCTGGAGGTGGCCAGACCCTCCTTGAAAGCACAAGGGCACGATGGACGTCCAGCCCATAGCACAATGGTAGCAAAGGCGTCCAGTGTGTCCCCTCACCAGTATACATCAATTACAAACAAAGTGGCCCCTGCCCCCACCTATAACTGGCCTTCACAGCAAGGAGCACATGGAAGGCCAACGCATGCAAGACAAAACCAGAAAAATTCCCAGCTCAACTCACCAACCAGTTTGCTTACCAATTGAATTAACCTGATGTATCCCAGAAATCAATATGGGAACATAACAAAAAACATTTCTGTGGTTGCGTGAACTAATACAAAGAAAAGTTGATAGGTGCACTAAAAAAATTTAGTGCAAAACTTAATAATTGCAATATACTGTATATATATATATATATATATAAGTATATAAAAAATATAATATATTCAATAAATATGGTGCCAAAATAAATGGAGCGAATGAATAAATAAATATACAGTGTGCCAAAACTTGCTCCGTCCAGTGATTAATATGCAAATAAATAATATATAAGAATAGATGCAATAAAAACTGTTTATCAAAAAATGGTGTTGAACAGGTTGACAATAAAAAATTCTACAATACTTGATAGTGGCAATATATATAACAATATATGCAATAATTGTTGGGCTCAAATAAATATAGTGAATGAATAAATAAATATAAAGTGTTCCAAAACTTGCTCCGTGCAGTGAATAAATATGCAAATTAATGCAATGTATATGAAAAAAACATGCAAGAAAAATTGTGAACCAAAAACAGTGTTAACGGGTATTTTCACATTGGGTTATCTAAGGCGGATCCACACCAAAAGATGTAAATCTATATGCATGGGGATATCAGTAAGCCACAGTATGGAATACTGCCCAGCAAGGTGACAGCTTTAAAATAAGGAATGATTATAAATACTAACGAAAAAGGTTTCTTGATGTTATATCATTATACTAAGTCTAATAAGATCCAAGCATGCTGTATCTGCCACTCTTGTCTCGATGGTGAAAAGGACAAAAAAAGGGGGGGGGGGTCAATAAAAAATGATTTTCAGTTGAGCAGAAGTTATTGCATATGTATTTATAGCCACATGGGCATTCTGTGATGGTTTTTATTAAATTGTTGATTTTAAATATACATTTATTTCAATAAAATGTTGGATATTTTTTAATATTGTGTTGGCACCTTGAAAATTCAGTTCTTTTCTTCACCTTGTCTGGTGGGATGCGGTGCCTTTGAACCTCAGACACCAGGTAACTCAACATATCTACTAAGGCTTTCTTTCCAAAATCAGTGTTCTAAAAGTTTTCCAGGAAAAAATAAATTTTTGTTTTCTAAAAACTTATAGTTCTAGTCCAATGACCTGAAAATTGCTTTTCAAACTCAGTCTACTGGAAGTTTACTTATTTGGAAGAAAAATTAGGACCTGTTTTAAAAAATTATTTGATGTTTCAGTTCCAAGACTTGACAAAAACTCTTTAAATTCAGCATACTAAAAAATGCTCAAAAACTGACATAGGTCCCTCGAGCTAGCTATTGATGAGTTGAATGTATTTGGGTTTGGGGTGGGGTTACCAAACTTTACCGAAGTTTGAATGCCTAATCTGATCCATAGTAAAAACAATGGGAGCTGAATCTTTGAAATCAGTAATGTCCACATCCTGTGTTAATAGGCAAGGGATTGTCAAATAATGGGTATGGGGAGCTGGGCACTGCTCTGGGGGACATGTCCCAATGCAAAGAAAAAAAAATGGTGGGCAGGGATTTTAATTAATTTTAAAAATGTATTAGTTAACCTTTTCAGAATTAAGGCTGCATTCACATGTCAGCGCATGGATCGTGGGCAGAATTGCCGCGATTCCGCCCGCGATTCGGAAATCATTGCAAATCGCGGGACGCCTGTGCGTTGCCTGTGATTTGCAATAGCACCCCAAACACTGAGCGATCTTGCTGTGATTTCCGCCTTTTTTTTTCGCAGTAACATCTCGCAAAAAAAAATTGCGGGACACATTACGCCCAAAAAAGTACAAGAGCTTCTTTGGAGCGTAATGCGTCCCGCAATTTTTTTTGCGCGATGTTACCGCAATTCGGCAGGGGGAAATCGAGGCAACATCGCTCAGCATTTGGGGTGCTATTGCAAATCACGGGCAACGCACAGGCGTCCCGCGATTTGCAACGATTTCCGGATCGCGGGCGGAATCGCAGCAATTCTGCCCGCGATCCATAAGCTGACATGTGAATGCAGCCTAAGTGAACTAATACCGTACACGCTAAGCCTAAAATCTTGATAAACTGATTTTCTGAAACCTATAGAAGCCCCAAAATGCACATATAAGGACTGCATACAACATTTGTTTTTAAAATAGCAATAATATGAACAACATCTATCAAATATTGTCCCAAACTAAAATTAGATTATTTATTTAACCAATTTTTTCATGTTTCATGAGGTGAAGTGCTGGCTAAGTAGAGCAGGTTTTGATTATGAACATGGCGGGGTTGATTTACTAAAGACAATCAGGCTGTTTATTTTGTAAGGGAATTTTCATGTTACAAGGCTATTTTGCCTTACTTTAGTTGATGATGTGAAAATTCCCTTTACAAAGAGAACAAATCAGATACAGGGAAAATTAAAAATAATGTGCTTTTACTTTCATATGATTGAATGACTGAAATCATTAGAGTTGCACCCTATTCAGTAAGCTAAGGGAAAACTCCCTTGTAAAGTGAACAGCATATCTGCCTTTAATATATCAACCACTGTGAATTCACATAAAACATATTTAATATTGTTTACCCACATGCTATATTAGTCATTCAGAGTGAAAGGGGCTGCAAAAACAGAATCCGCCTTAGGATGTAGTTTTGGTCTAGCCATGATCATCTCTGTGATAGCATAACTGACAATTTCTGTTGAAAATGTAATGTAAATTTGCTTTCACTTCTATTAAAGCATAGTAAATAATGATATCTAATAATGTATGATGTCTTATGCATATGTGTAAAATATTTTTTTCCCACTGCAGCCTAAATTTTTAAAGTGAATGTAAATTGCTTATACTTAAGCATGTCAACAGGCAATTTCAATACAGCAAGCTTTTTTTTGTGCTGTAAATTATATTAGAGACAATGTTATATTAATGACTCCATATCATAAAAATGAAAAACAAAATGCTGACTCATGTTCTTTTCTACTGTTCAGTGATAAAACTGCTACTTGGAGATTCAGAAGGTTAAGTTGTAATGTGTATTTTGAATAGAGCGTGCTGAAATAATTGCCTCATAAAGCAATGCATTGACCAGCCTATTAATGGCTTGATAGTGCAAAACTCAGCAAACAGTGCTAAGCTTACTGTAAAAAGTGCTGCAATGCAAGTTTTCAGGCTCGTCGCTGTCTATTTAAGTTTCCTTTTTTGCCTTAAATGGTGTGTTTGGAAAAAAAAAAGTATTTTAGTATTGTTTACCTGCTAATCTCTTCAGTTAGGGGGGAATAGGAGCAACAACAGTTAGCAAACATTGGTCATGTGCAGAACAAGATATAAAAATATTATGGTAAGCTCTTTAAAGAGTAATAGATTCTTTGTATACGCTGAGGAAGAATTCTTAGTGCTCATGCTATAAAGTCTATTATTAGTCCAATAAAACTGCAGTTGGTCCCAGCAGCATTTACCTTCAATATTACAGCACTATGTGTAATTCAGATTCTGACAATTATGTTTTTCTGTGATTACAGACATAAAGTAATGTACTTGAAGTGAAATTTCACCCCAAAAGGGATATTCTGCTTTTTCTAATCCTCCCCCTATAATGTTTTTGGCCCTATTTCTGACAGGTACCCACTTCTACCTTCCACTTCCGCTTGGATCACCTAGGCAATTCCAGGGAAAGTTCAGCCCCCTCTTTTGGCAACTTCCTGGCGCAAGTCACTGATCCCAGGAAGCTGCAGATCAATTTACGAAGTGTAGCAAGACTTGCACTGGTGTAGTGGGAAGCCAGCTGTGAAGCCACAGGGAGTCACAGCTGGCTTCCCACATCCAAGATGGCGGCACTGAGGAACCGAAGACCGGACAGTAAAGTGTCTTTTTATTAAAAGTTAGCCCGTATAGTAGTCTTAGCCACTGACTTTTAATTATTTATAACTGACTGAAGAACCTCTTTATCCACTTGCTGGCTTAGCTTTTTTCTGACATTTGTTGCTAACAAGTTAAAAGCAGTATTTATTGCTAGAAAATTACTTAGAAGCCCCATTATTACTACATTATATACATTTTTTTAGCAGAGACCCTAGAGAATAAAATGTCACACAGTATTAGCGCAATGGTCTTTCAATTTTTTGGGAAAAAATACACTTTAATGAATTAAAAAACCGGAGTGACTGGAAGTTCTAGGTTTATCCGTATCCTGCGATTTGCGGTGGAACATTTACCCTAATCTATATGTAAGTCACTACCTTTTGTGTTAATAAATGGTTTTACTTACTGCGCAATGAGCGCCCTTTTATCATTTACCCTTATGATGGAATACTCTGGATAACTTTGAGTGAATAGGTATTTGTATGAGTCTTGCGCTGTCTAGAGGGTTTAAACATATGTATAAATAAATATCTCTATAGAGCCCCTTGTTGCTGCAGATACCGGTTCTGTAGACCATACAGTATCAGATATAAATAGATGGGGGAGGGGTATTACGCTACAGGGGGATGATAATAAGTTAGCAAAAAAATTAGCATAAAATTATTATATCTCATATATCATATATCCAAAGTTTTTTTTTTTTTTAATATATTCAACACCAATATTGATGATTATTTATTTATTACTTATCACATGTGTAATTTTTTAGATTTATGCACAAGGATCATGTTTTAAAAGGTTTTATTTAATACTGCAACACTGCACACTTTTATGTTTTTATTTATTGATACATTGATTTATTGATCACTGGATATATGATATATGAGATATAATAATTTTATGCTAATTTTTTGCTAACTTATTATCATCCCCCTGTAGCGCAATACCCCTCCCCCATCTATTTAACTTTGAGTGAATACTCACGGGGTGAATCCACATGCAATCTGAACAGGAGACCAGGAGACTTATCCCTTTGAGTGCCTGTGATTGAGAGTTGTCAGGAGACACATTCTCTCTACTACACCTGTTTATCTTGTGGCTAAGGTGAGTGGCCTTTTCTTATCAGTACCTGGATTCACTGTGAAATTTAACCACACCGACGACCACCTTGAAGCTGAGTGTACCTGGTGTCACTCATATCACTCCCACAGAATTGCCATTTTTTTGCATTTTTGCACTATTATTGAAATGGACTGTTTTTTGATCCCAGCACTTTTTATATGTTGATGTAAATTTTATGATCACGTTATATCAGCTATCTATTCCTACTCATCTTCTTCACCATTGCACTTTATTATTGCAGATTTGCACCTGTTTGCACATTATATTCACTACCACTTTTTTAATATCACATATTTGTTTATTGTTTTTATTATATGGATCTTTTAGCACTATGGATATTTAATATATTATAGTATGTATGTATTAGTATACAACTCTGTCACTTTACCATTCACATATTGGGATTAACATCTTGCTTGGAGATATTTATAGCCATTTGGATCCTCTTTAGTTTTCTCTCCATAGGCTGGACACCTAATATAACCAAGATTTATGAATACAGCGTCGATTCATTTTCTTTACATATCCAATCAGTATGTGGTGACACTACTAGGATTGGCAGCTTATTCCAGTATTATTTGTATTTTTCTACCTATTATTTCTATCATTGCTTCAGTGGCAGCGCATTAGGCTTCTTTTTTCTTTACGTATGCGTTTGCTTCTGCACGCAAGCACGGAGGGATGGGGCGCTTTAAAAATATTTTAATTCTTATTTATTTTACTTTTTAATATTTATTTTTAAACTGTCCTTTTTTTTTTTAAATCACTTTTATTCCTATTACAAGGAATGTAAACATCCCTTGTAATAGAAATAGGCATGACAGGTCCACTTTTTCGAGAGGTCTGAGGTCAAAAAGACTCCAAATCTCTCATTTACTTTTAAAAGCAAAATAAAAAGATTTTTTATATATATATATATATATATATATATATATATATATATATTTTGACTTTAAGGGGGGAAAAAAATTGCTTGTTAATGCCTGAGAACCGGTAATGACGCCAGAGGTCGCTCCGGTCCTCTAAGGGCAAAGAGCCAAGTGGGGGCCATTTTTCCCTTACTTGAATTCCTGCTCAGTGATCGGCTGCATCAGATCATCTCTAACGGATGGCCAGAAAACAGAGGGGGGGTCACCTCTCCCGCCGCATATAAAAGTGATCTTTCGGGAAATGCGCAACCGGGCTAATTTTTTGGGAAAGTCGGCCGCCTAATGAAAAAAAAATCCCTGGGTTAAGGCAGCTAGCTGCTGCCACAACCATGGTATCTAACGTTTATTTACGGTTAGGCGTCGGCAATGGTAACTTTTTTTTAACTTGAACTATTGGTATTAATGCAAATTATATAAACTAGAGCAGAGGGGATATTTTATACATTTAAGATTCTAAAACAAATTATGTCAATATCTACCAAACAAATGTAAATGTAAAAAAAGCTGTTTTCCTTACTTTCTGTATTAAAACATTGCAAATAAAATTGTCAGAACAGCATGGAAACCATCAAAATGACCCCTCTTTTTAGCCTCTTCTTCCCTTCCCCTCTATCTCTACAACAGCTGCCAATCCTATGTTTTCCTTGCCTTCCCTGGTTGACTGAACGCTGCTGATTGCCTGTGTGTATATTTCAAATATCACATAGAACAGTGTTCTGCATTAGGGTGTCCCATATTTACTGTTCTTCTCCCTGATTTTAGATGTGTGGAACCTGCTATGTGAAGGTTTACAATGATCTGTTGTGACAATCATTTTTGTTTACTAAAGGCATCACAATTACATACACACATACACAAAGTGACCCTGTAACCAGGTTACCAGGTAAATATATTAATAGAATGTATAAAAGTAGCACTAACCCATGTTCCTATTATCCTGCTAATTAATTTGACACTTCCTGGAGTGTCAGAGGTTTTCTTAATCTGACAGCAGCATCTGTTCTAAGTTCCCATGCTGGTTCCCCTTGGCCATGACATCATCAGGTCTCCAGGCCACTGCCTCAGAGGACATGTGCTCCGTAATATGCTTTATTCACAGTTATATAGTTACATACAGTATTTACATAGTTAGTGAGGTTGAAAAAAGACACCAGACCATCCAGTTCAACCTATGATGTGTATGGGTGTGTGTGTGTGTGTGTGTGTGTGTGTGTGTATGTATGTATGTGTATAAGTGTTTATGTCAATAGTACATTGTATATCCCTGTATGTTATTGTCGTTAAGGTGCCCATCTAATAGTTTTTTTAAAACTATTGACGCTCCCTGCTGATACTGCTTGTGGAAGAGAATTCCACATCCTTACTACTCTGACAGTAAAGAACCCTTTATGCAGTTTAAGGTTAAACTGCTTCTCTTCTAATTTTAGTGAACGGCCGTGTGTCTTTTTAAAATCCCTCTCACTAAAAAGTTTGTTCCTGGGTTGCCAGGACGGTATTTGTACACAAATATCATATAAGTTAAGAGAGAATAAGTTCAATGCTCGTAGTCTTTCCTCATAGCTGAGATCCTCCAGTCCCTTTATTTGCTTTGTTGCCCTTCTCTGGACTCCCTCCAGTTCCAGCACATCCTTCCTAAGGACCAGTGCCCAGAACTGAGGATGTGGCTGGACCAGAGTATTGTAGAGTGGGAGAATTATCGTTTTATCTCTGTAGTAAATCCCCTTTTTAATACATGCCAGTATTCTGTTGGCTTTGCTTGCAGCAGCTTGGCATTGCATTCCGATGCTGAGCTTGTCATCTACTAGGACCCCCAGGTCCTTTTCCATCCTAGATTCCCCCTGAGGTTCACCCCCTAGTGAGTAACTTGCATTTGTATTTTTGGCACCCATGTGCATTGCCTTACATTTTTCAACATTAAACCTCATTTGCCATGTAGCTGCCCTCCCCATTATTTTGTTTAGGTCTTCTTGTAAAGGTTTCCACATCCTGTGTAGATGTTATTGCCCTGCTTAGCTTTTCTATCATCTGCAAATACTGAGATTGAGTTGCTAATCCTATCCTCTAGATCGTTTATGGATACATTAAACAGGATTGGTCCACAGTGCAGAGTCTTTGTGATGCAATGACTGCGCACACAACCAGTGAAAGCTGAAAGTAAACAGATTCTTATGTTCATCACAGACAGGGTTTAGCACACAAACCCAGAAAATTCTGCCTGTGCTGAGTGTCAGAATTTATTTACTCTCTGCCATCACCGGGAGCGTGTGAAGGCATGCATATGCACACAACTTCTGCAGTGTGATTATAGCAGATTATGGTAACAATAATATTGTTCTGTCTATGTGCAAACTTTGTCAAGCTAGCCACACATTCAGCAGTCTGATTGAAAAATCTACATATACTCGCTTTTAAAATTACCTACAACTGTACAGTGTGAGGACCTACCTACCAAAACAAAAGGACTCTAGCACAGCGTAATTATTAGTAAATCTAAGAAGTTTGCAGTAAAAAAGAGGGACTTGTTTTATTCATCGGCCATACATGATAAGAAACGTATCTGTGTAACTAAAATCTGATGGTTTATTGGCAGTACCTTGCCTGTTTTTGTATTACAGGAAGATTGACTTTCTTTTACTCCACTTTTCACTCAGGAGTCAATTTTATTCACAGTGGTCGTTGCCTTACATCTTCTCTATATATTGTGCTTTATCTCAGCAGTCACAGCAGACATCACAAGTTAGCTCTTCCTGAAGAAGCGGGCTTTGTCCCACAAAACTTGTTGAAGATTTCCATATGAATTTCTCCCCATGAATGTTGGGGGCTATGATGGCAAACCACAAGGTACTTATGTAACTGCAATACATGGTAATTATATGCCATTTGTGCAATCTAAAAAAAATACTTTTGTATAAATAAAATGTGACCTTTTAATAAATCTAAATGGTGTGGTACCTTAAAAATCCTATTTAGTATTAACTTTTTTAGGGGATCTCTCTTTTCCTCTATAGTTAGAGTGGAGAAGTGAGTGTAGCCATGAAGGGAAGAGGTGTGTTATTTGCAAGATTTCAAAATGGAAATAAAGAGAAAAAAGCAAACTAATACAGCCACCCTTCTAAGGACATGTAAGCTGCTCCTGTGTAAAGCCAGGCTTGTCATATGACTTTTGCCTGGGTTCACACAGGAGCGGTATGGGAAACAGCATGCAAATCAGACAAGAATTGCACCACATTCCTTTTCAAATAACATGTTCCTTGTAGTGCAATTTGAGCCCATTAATTTTGTATTGGCTCAAATCACACCGCAACAGTATCAGTACTCTGTATCGGTGAGTACTTGACCAAAAGTATTGGTAATTACAAGTAAAAAAACAATATTGTGCAACCCTAATTTACCCTATTACAAACTGTTTCTTTAAGTTTTAATAAATAGGTATGAATTAAACTATTTTGTTTTATAGTATATATTGGTATATATAGATATACATAGGTTTGCCTTCATATCTACAGAGATAATAATGTAGGAATGTTTATAAAGAATCTCATATTTGCCTGCATAATGATAAGTATGGTATATGATCAAAAGATGTTTGACAAATAATTCTTCAACATCCTTTTTATCCCTCTCTTCTACATTTTTCTCTTTGTTTGTTTTATTTCCTGTGTATTTAATTGTTATTCTTATTTTGTCCAATATTTGTAAGCAGGTAAGAATTATTATTTATTTATTACAGGTTTGCACAGTACATTCAAATTTGTCCCTACGCTTAGGGATCTTACAATCCAGAATTTCTATTCCACATGTACTTGGACAGGACAGGAGCCAATTATCCTACAAGCTTGTTTTTAGAGTGTGGGAAAGCAGAGTACCCATAGAAAACTCACCCAAGCACAAGGAGAATGTGCATGCTCTATACAGGTAGTGTCCTGGTTAGGATTCAAACCAAGGATCCTAGTGTTGCAAGCAAGAAGTACTAATCACTAAACTATTGTGCAAAGTGCAAAGTACAGCATGTAGCAAGAATATACTCCATTCATGTTGTATAAACAATACAGATGGTATAGTTCAATACAATATTGCAGAGAATGGGGGAAACTTTGAGTATTCTGGAATGAGAAGGTACAGAGGGGATTGCGTGGGAAGGGTTGAGCCCCTGGAGCTTTAGGAAAACTAGAGTTTTTGTGGTGCAAGGTGGATTAGAGGCATATAGGTCTTTTAGCCAGTTATCTAAATTAACTACTAGAAAGGAAGTGCTCCTAAGGAAACACAGGAGTGAAAGATGGGGGATAAGAGTCCTCTTGAGCATTTGCTTGCATCCCACACTGTGTATCCCACAAGAGATTGGAGTGTTATAGAGTTTCTGCAGATCCAAGACTCCCAACCCACCTTAATTTTGGGAAGCCTTGATCTGGTTAGCTTTCAGATAAATTGGTAGGCTTACAGAACAAGATTGAACAGGTTGGTGGTCATCAGCAAGTACATTGTTTGTGATGGTGCCCAGCAATACCAACATCTAGGATGTCTAGATTTTTCCTAATGAGATAAGCAAGGGGTTTTATAGTGAGTTTGAATAAGAACTATCAATGCCTAAATTGAGCCTAGAAGTTATGATTTTCACCAATATTAATGTTAAGCAATAATATAAATGATTCTAGTCCAAAGGTGTGCCCATGATGCAGGCTATTGCGGGAAGTCATCAGTAGAGGTTAAGATGTCAGAGAATTTTAGAGAATTTTTTGTAGTTTGCCGTGAAGAAAGAAGAGCCCAGTTTTATTTGGACTTAAAGTCGTTCTAAATTCTGAATGATTTATACCTTAATGCATTTCTTACATTATGGTAAAAAATAAAAATCCAACTTCTTATTCTGTCCGATTGATATGAGTGTTCTGCTGTCTCACAGGTGTAACGCTGAGCGCTCCGGACCCTGCTTCTGGACCGGAGCGCTCGCAGCGTTCGTTCCAGATCCACTCACCTGTGCCCGCTCCGGCTCCCTCCTCCGCTCCCCGCTCACATGGTTCCCGGAGCGTGCGCCCCTGCACCATAGGGCGCGCACGCGCAGGTCGTTTGAAATTTAAGGGGCCTGTGCACCAGTAATTGGTGCCTGATCCAAACCTCCCTTCCTATTTCCTGTGACCTGTGACCTGTTTCCTGTTTCCTGTGACCTGTGACCTGTTTCCCGTTTCCTGTGACCCGTTTCCTGTGACCTGTTTCCTGTGACATGTTTCCTGTTTCCTATATAAGTGACCTGCCCCTTCCAGCCATTGCCGGATCTTTGTTGCCTTGTTGCCTTAGTGAAAGCGTTATTTGTGTAATCCTTTGCCTGTTGCGGAACCCTTTGCTAACGACTATCGCCTCTGAACCTGTGCTGCCTGCCCTGACCTTTGCTACGTCTGACTACGCCTCTGCCTGTCCCTTTTGTACTACGCCTATATCAGCAGTCGGTGAGGTTGAGCCGCTACCAGAGGACACGACCTGGTAGTTACCGCCGCAGCAAGCCCATCCCGCCTTGCGGCGGGCTCTGGTGAAAACCAGTAACTACTTAGAACCAATCCTCCGGTACGGTCCACGCCAATCCCTCACTGACACAGCGGATCCACTCCCTGCATCGCTCCTGCTACCAGTCCGGACCCTGACAGTAAGATCCGGCCATGGATCCCGCTGATGTGCCTCTGCCTAGTATCGCGGACCTTACTACAGTTGTGGCCCAGCAGTCGCAGCAGATCGCTCAGCAAGGTCAACAGCTGGCACAGTTGACCGCCATGCTGCAGCAGCTTCTTCCAGCACAGCAGCAGCCGCCTCCACTGCCTGCATCTGCTTCACCACCGCAGCCTGTGGCCGCCGCCACTTCTAGAGTCCGTCTGTCCATGCCGGCCAAGTACGACGGTGATCCCAAGTTGTGCCGCGGATTCCTATCCCAATGCTCCCTTCACCTGGAGATGTCGGCTGACCAGTTCCCCTCGGAACGAGCCAAGGTGGCATTTGTCGTTAGCCTGCTTTCGGGGAAGGCCCTGGCCTGGGCTACACCACTTTGGGACCGCAACGATCCTGCCACTGCCAGTGTCCAGAGTTTCTTTGTGGAATTCCGGAGTGTTTTTGAGGAGCCAGCCCGGGCTGCCTCAGCAGAGACTGCGTTATTGAACTTGTCCCAGGGGAGTTCCTCTGTCGGAGACTATGCTATCCGTTTCCGCACCCTGGCTTCGGAACTCTCCTGGAATAACGAGGCGCTCTGTGCTACCTTTAAGAAAGGCTTGTCCAGCGCCATAAAGGACGTCCTGGCCGCACGAGAAGTCCCTACCAACCTGAGTGACCTCATCCATTTGGCCACCAGGATTGACCTGCGTTTTGCTGAGCGACGAGAGGAACTGCTACAAGAAAAGGGAAGTGCTCGTCCCAGACGCTTTCCTCGTCTGGCGCCTATCTTCCAGCCTCCACCGCAACCCTCTTGTGGGCCTCCCGCCGAGGAAGCCATGCAGGTGGATCGGTCTCGCCTGACCACGCAAGAAAGGAACCGCCGTAGAGACGAGAACCTCTGTTTGTACTGTGCCAGTACTGAGCACTTTCTAAAGGACTGTCCTCTCCGTCCACCGCGTCAGGGAAACGCTCGCACCTAGTCAACGTGGGAGAGGCGTTGCTAGGTGTGAATACCTCCTCTCCGCGCATTACGGTACCCGTGCGGATTTCCGTGTCTGCCAAGATCTCTTTTGCTGCCTCTGCCTTTCTGGATTCCGGTTCAGCCGGTAACTTCATCGACGCCTCGCTGGTGAACAAGTTCCACATCCCTGTGGTTCATTTACTGAAGCCCATCTTCATCTCCACAGTTAATGGAGAGAGACTCGACGGTATGGTGCAGTTCCGTACAGAACCCCTCCAGATGGACATCGGAGTCCTGCATTCTGAGCGATTGGAGTTTTTTGTGTTACCCCATTGCACCTCAGAACTCCTCTTGGGTCTGCCCTGGCTCCAGCGCCATTGTCCCGTTCTGGATTGGACCTCCGGAGAGGTTCGAAGCTGGGGTTCGGCTTGTTTCGGCAGATGTCTCAAGTCGGTACGAGTCAAGTCTGCACCTGTTATTTCTCCTCCTCCTGGTCTGCCTGAACCATATGCGGATTTTCCAGACGTTTTTTTGCAAGAAACAGGCAGAGGTGTTGCCTCCACATAGGCCATATGACTGCCCCATTGACTTGCAACCTGGCACTACGCCGCCTAGGGGAAGAATCTATCCTCTCTCCCCTCCAGAGACTCTAGCCATGTCAGAGTATATCCAGGAGAACCTGCAGAGAGGGTTTATCAGGAAATCCTCTTCTCCTGCCGGAGCAGGATTCTTCTTTGTTGCGAAGTAGGACGGTACCCTTAGGCCTTGCATAGACTTTCGGGGTCTCAACAGCATTACTGTAAAGAACCGTTACCCTCTTCCCCTGATTACGGAACTCTTTGACCGGTTACAAGGCGCCAAGTACTTCACCAAGTTGGATCTCAGAGGGGCCTATAACCTTATTCGCATCCGAGAGGGTGACGAGTGGAAGACGGCTTTTAACACCCGAGACGGGCATTTTGAGTACTTAGTCATGCCTTTCGGGCTCTGTAACGTTCCAGCGGTCTTCCAGGAGTTCGTTAACGACATTTTCCGAGACCTGCTCTATACCTGTGTCGTGGTCTATTTGGATGACATCCTCATCTTCTCTACTAACTTGGATCAACACCGTGCTCATGTCCGCTTAGTACTCTCCCGTCTCAGAAAGAACCGTCTCTACGCTAAATTTGAAAAGTGTTTGTTCGACCGTACCAGCCTTCCCTTCCTGGGCTACATCATTTCTGCCAAGGGACTACAAATGGATCCTGCCAAACTGTCTGCCATCCTGGACTGGCCTCGTCCCTCTGGCCTTAAGGCCATCCAGCGATTCCTCGGATTCGCAAACTATTATAGACAGTTCATCCCGCATTACTCCACCCTTGTGGCACCAATTGTAGCCCTAACCAAGAAGGGGGCTAACCCGAAATCTTGGCCGCCCCAGGCCGAGAAGGCCTTCAGCGCTCTTAAGTCTGCCTTTGCCACCGCCCCAGTTCTGTCCAGACCGGATCCTACTAAGCCGTTCTACCTGGAAGTAGACGCTTCCTCTGTTGGTGCTGGTGCTTTGCTCATGCAAAAGACTACGAGAGGCAAGTCGGTTACTTGCGGGTTTTTCTCTAAGACTTTCTCTCCCGCTGAAAGAAATTATTCTATTGGGGATAGAGAATTACTCGCCATCAAGCTGGCCTTGGAAGAGTGGCGGCATTTACTGGAAGGATCGGTACATCCCGTGAACATCTACACGGATCATAAAAATTTATCTTACCTCCAGTCTGCTCAGAGACTAAATCCCCGCCAAGCTCGCTGGTCTCTATTTTTTGCCAGATTTAACTTCCGGATCCACTTTCGTCCAGCGAGCAAGAACCTCAGGGCCGATGCCCTCTCTCGTTCGTCTGATTTCACAGGAGAGGAAGTCAAGCCACAGCACATTGTGCCCCCAGAATGTCTGGTCACTGTGGCACCTATAGACTTGCGTAACCTCCCTCCCGGAAAGACCTATGTTTCTCCCCGTCTTCGCCTAAAGGTTCTTAAGTGGGGACATTCTTCTCTTCTCGCAGGACATCCTGGCGTCCGAAAGACTCTACAAATTATCTCCAGGAGATATTGGTGGCCATCCTTGGAGAAGGACATCTCTGAATTTGTACAGTCCTGCTCTGTATGTGCCAGAGACAAAACCCCTCGCCAAAGACCCGCCGGCTTTCTCCAGCCACTTCCCATACCAGAGACCCCTTGGTCCAATATCGCGATGGACTTTGTTACGGACCTACCACCATCTCACGGGAAAACGATAATTTGGGTCGTCGTAGATCGCTTCTCGAAGATGGCGCACTTCATCCCGTTGCCAGCCTTACCATCCGCACCTCAGTTGGCCAAGCATTTCCTCCGACACATCTTCCGGTTACACAGCCTGCCTTCACATATTGTCTCCGATAGAGGAGTCCAGTTTGTGTCCAAGTTCTGGAGGGCTCTCTGTGGACGGCTTAAAATCAAGCTGGATTTCTCTTCTTCATACCACCCCCAAACCAACGGACAAGTAGAGCGGGTCAATCAAATCTTGGGCGACTACCTTCGCCACTTCGTTTCCTCCCGTCAAGACGATTGGGTCGACCTCCTCCCGTGGGCGGAGTTCTCCTATAACCACAAAGACTCTTCCGCCACCAACAAGTCTCCCTTCTTCGTGGTTTACGGTCGTCATCCTCTGCCTCCTCTGCCATTATCCTCCTCCTCCGGTGTACCTGCAGTGGATGACCTGGTGCAAGACTTTTCTGCCATCTGGCGTGAGACGCGCCTGTCCCTCTTACAGGCCTCATCCCGCATGAAAATCCAAGCGGACAAGAAACGTCGGTCTCCTCCTGTCCTGGTTCCTGGGGACAGAGTTTGGCTCTCCTCCAAGTACGTCCGCTTCAGGGTTCCTAGTTACAAGCTTGGTCCTCGTTATTTGGGACCCTACAAGGTCAAGAAGAGGATCAATCCTGTGTGTTACCAACTCCATCTCCCTCCCTCCCTTAAAATTCCCAACTGTTTTCATGTCTCCCTCCTCAAGCCTGCGGTCTTTAATCGCTTTTCCCCCAAGAATCTTCCTCCCACGCCTGTATCCGGTACCTCGGATGTCTTCTCCGTTCAGGAGATATTGGCCTCTAAATTGGTCAGGGGGAGAAGATATTTTTTGGTGGACTGGGAGGGCTGCGGTCCTGAAGAGAGATCCTGGGAGCCAGAGGAGAATATCTTGGACCGTAACCTCATCCTCAGGTTTCTGGGTACCAAAAAGAGGGGGAGACCAAAGGGGGGGGGGTACTGTAACGCTGAGCGCTCCGGTCCCTGCTTCTGGACCGGAGCGCTCGCAGCGTTCGTTCCAGATCCACTCACCTGTGCCCGCTCCGGCTCCTCCTCCGCTCCCCGCTAACATAGTTCCCAGGGCGTGCGCCCCTGCACCATAGGGCGCGCACGCGCAGGTCGTTTGAAATTTAAGGGGCCTGTGCACCAGTAATTGGTGCCTGGTCCAAACCTCCCTTCCTGTTTCCTGTGACCTGTGACCTGTTTCCTGTTTCCTGTGACCCGTTTCCTGTGACCCGTTTCCTGTGACCTGTTTCCTGTGACATGTTTCCTGTTTCCTATATAAGTGACCTGCCCCTTCCAGCCATTGCCGGATCTTTGTTGCCTTGTTGCCTTAGTGAAAGAGTTATTTGTGTAATCCTTTGCCTGTTGCCGAACCCTTTGCTAACGACTATCGCCTCTGAACCTGTGCTGCCTGCCCTGACCTTTGCTACGTCTGACTACGCCTCTGCCTGTCCCTTTTGTACTACGCCTATATCAGCAGTCGGTGAGGTTGAGCCGCTACCAGAGGACACGACCTGGTAGTTACCACCGCAGCAAGCCCATCCCGCCTTGCGGCGGGCTCTGGTGAAAACCAGTAACTACTTAGAACCGATCCTCCAGTGCGGTCCACGCCAATCCCTCACTGACACAGCGGATCCACTCCCTGCATCGCTCCTGCTACCAGTCCGGACCCTGAAAACAGGAAGAAGAATTGGCAGCTGCATAGAGTTTTTTAAAGGTTAAATTTACTGAACACATACAAAGAAGTAAAAAACATATCATCAAAAGTATTACAAAGAAAAAGAACAACGAATAGTCCAGTCAGTGCATATAATACATAGTGAAGCTGCATAGAGTTTGGATAGGTTTTGAAACTTGACCATCTTGGATGGTTTACCAAAGTATGTATCATAGCCTGTGTGCACACAGAACAGCTTGTATTCAATCACATTTAATGTTTTATCCATTTGGTAACATTCTTTATAAACTTAAAGTATATGAACAGACAATATTTCTTTTTTTTTTTCATTTTAGAAAATCTAGGGATTTTTTTGCCATCTATGTTCCCGTGGAGCAAGATTTATTACTCTATTTGTCCTAGTAACTATTCATCCATTCATCAAAAGAAAAATGTTGAATTGACATCAGAGCTATAGGTAAGAAAAATCCTTCAATGGGGACAACTGTTTCTACAGTATGAACTCTCTAAAACTGGAATTCTGTTTTCTTTGGAGAGTTTTCCTCTTATTTTCTGTTGTATCTAAATGACAGGAAATGAAAGAAAAATCTCCACAGCAGGATGGAGACAGCAAAAAGAAGAAAAAACAGATTAGGGTTTTAAAAGGGTTTTAACCATTCTCTATTCAAAATTTGAAAACAAAGTTTTGAATGTGCATAGATTTCCATGTTCATTGTTACATAGTTATGTAGTAGTTGAGGTTGAATAAAGACAATAGTCCATCCAGTTCAACCTGTGTAGGTGTGTGTGGACGTATTCATTCCCCAAACCCCTGAATGTTATGGTCCTTGAGATGTACGTCTAAGAGTCTTTTAATAGTAGCCATACTCCCTGCAGTTACTACCACTTGTGGTAGAGAATTCCACAATCTTGTAGCACTTACTGTAAAGAACCCCCTGCCCAGCCTAAGGTTAAATCTCTTCTCCTCTAATCGCATTTTGTGGCCACGTGTCCTCATGCATTCTTTGCGACTGAACAGTTTTTTTCCTATGCTGATATCACTGTTGAGGTACTTGTATATCGCTATCATGTCCCCTCTCAGGCATCTCCTTTCCAGGGAGAATAAATCAAGCGCTTGTAAGCGCTCTTCGTAATTAAGGTCCTCCAATCCCCTAATCAGTTTAGTTGCTCTCCTCTGGACTCTCTCCAGCTCCAACACATCCCTCCTGAGGACTGGCGACCAGAACTGGACAGAATACTCCAGATGTGGTCAGACCAGTGATTTATAAAGTCTTAGCTTCTTTCCAGGCTGACGGAGATGGTGGGTGGGGAAGGGGTGTGTCTGACTTCTCCCACATGCTTAGGTGACCACTCTAGTTGAAAACGGTACAGGACTAGGAGGAGGAGCAGAGATGGCATACCCTCCATCTGTAATAATTCAACTCTCTACCCTGATACTGCAAGTGAAAACATCTTACTTCTTATTATAATCTTTCATCTCATCCCTGCCTCTTTTGGTTTTTGTGGGAACAGGTGGGTGGACATGCTGGCATACACATGTACGGGTATGTCTGTGTGTAAACTCTCTGCAAATTAATAGATAATTTATCCATTGGTTTGACTGTGTTCCATAGTGTACATTCTACCACCCATTTTGTAATTGCATTTTTATTAACATTCTTTATTTACATTCTTTGGTTAAGTCAATTATATATATTATGGTCTCTAATCTGTCTGTTCATTTGTTTCCTATAATGATGAGCTCTGTGTGAACAACCAATATAGTATTTCAGATGGTTATTTCCATTAGCTTTCGCGACACGACTTCCTCAGTAGGGGACCCCTACTGAGGAAGTCATGTCGCAAAAGCGTAAGACACCACAAGTATAGGGGGAGGAAACCTGGATGGACGAGCAGCGACCCACCAGCACGGCTCCCGACAGCTACTGTTTTTAGGGTGTACGGTCCGCACAAGCCCATTGTGGCGATTCATGTGAGTGCAATTCTGCTTTGAATGTGAATCAATTAAAGGATAATAGCAGTGTACACTTAGATGCCTCATTATCTTTATTCAGATATCATGTCCATGGGATGGTGAGAGATCGATTCAGGAAGTGGTCATATTGAGGATTCAATGCTGGTTTAATGCTTCAGTGAGATCGATTCAGGAAGTGGCATTCCTTATACTGGTCATATTGAGGATTCAATGCTGGTTTAATGCTTCAGTGAGGTGAGAGGCCATCTGGTGGCTAAACGGTGGTGGTGTCACTTGCACTTTTATATGAAACATCTATCAAGCACTTTATTGAATTTTAATCCACGGTTATATTTATATTTTAGTGGACTCTTATGCACTTTACTTTGAATGCACCTTATGGACATTATTTATTGCACTTAAGAGGAATATATATATTGCACTTTAAGCAAGTTTATTGATTTATATGATGCACATTGTCACTTTATTTGATTTTATATAGCGCTGTATACATATCTGTTTATGGCTTCAGACAAACCTGCCGCCCGGGGTTGAGGGAAACCGGGTTGGGTCCAGCTGGTTCTGGGAGGCTCCAATGGACAGTTGTTCCAAATATGCCCCACTTGGTTACACCGATAACAAATGATGTCATTGTTGGGTGGCCGGGAATAGCGAGGTGTAGCTGTCACTGGCCTGCTGGGCTGTGGGTACTGTGGGACGTGGAGGTTGGGTTCTTGGAGTAGGTGCTGTAGCTTTCTGAGTGTCTGCATACTCGTCGGCCAATTTGGCAGCCTCTGGTAGGGAAAGGGGCTTGCGGTCTCTTACCCACTCTTTTACCTCTGCTTGGATGTGGTCGTAAAACTGCTCCAGTAGTATCAACTGTAGGACGTCATCCAGGGTTGTAGCTTGGCAGCTGGTAATCCAATGAGTAGCTGATTGTTGCAGGCGACAGGCCAATTCTGCGTAGGAGTCCTTTTCCAGCTTACGTGAATCTCTGAACTTTTGCCGGTATGCCTCTGGAGTTATTGCATACCGGGCGAGGAGGGCTTCCTTAACCCAGGCATAGCTGTGAACGTCTTCCCAGGGACCCGCTCGGAAGTCATCTGCTGCTTTGCCGGATAGCTTCCCTGCGAGTATGGAAACCCAGTCTTCTGCTGGTACTCGACGTAGGATACACTGGCGCTCAAAGTCTGCCAGGTACTTGTTGCCTTTTGTTATGTGTAAATGTGCATACATCCCCAATCAATGTAGTAGCATGCACCTATACACATCTAGATCCTGAGAGATCTTTACACAAAAGAGGTAGTTCAATCCGCAATACACATTTATTGAAAGGGTTACATAATATATATATATATACAAATTACCCACTAAACATTATTTACAACACATTATTAGTACAAATCCCCTGGCTTATATGATATTTACAAATTACCCACAATAGCCATATTTACAATAACATGTATGTATGAGCATAAAATTAGGTTACCTTTTCACTTCAGGCATGGTGCCTGCAGTGTGTTCAAACACAAAAGAGAGAAGGCATGCATACATTTTAAGTGTGAGAGATATTTACCATCCCCAGTAGTTTCATCCTGGTCTGCAATGCAAGAGGAAGTCTCTCCTTCCCACCTCCACTAATATAGACCCATATCGCTTTGCTCAGAGCCATTCTGATTGGTCTAGCAATCTTACCCTTCTCCTCCCTCTGGGCGTATATTATTCAGGATTGGACAATTTCCCCATCCCCTCTATTGAGCATAACCCAGCCTCTCAATAGCCATCCTCTCTGGGGGGGAGCATTAGTCATGCTAGGTCAGCTGCTGGGCAAATTGCCCATCCCTGAACCGATGATCACCTTCATTGCATATCTAAAGACTGAGTCTTTGAAGATATATCAAGGGGAGTGACATGGCCTTCAGTATTATCAGTATTGCCTTGGACCTAGGATGTCTGGCTATCAGGAACTTAAGTACAGGATGGTACAATTTGGCATATCAGCAGGCCACCTCCCGGCTAGCAGACAGCTTGTCCTTCAAAAAGACATGTTAAATTGGATTCATACCACTGCCTGTCTGTCTGGCTTACACAAATTACCCATCTACAGTCATATAGCAAATATGAGTCTGAAATCAAAACTTTGTACATTTATATCTATTTACAATTACTAATGGAGCTTTATACATAACTCCTCATCATCACAACACAGTAATGGAGATTACACATAAACTCATAAGGCAACAGTACCCATCAATTTCACAGTCCTTTTCGTCAAATGCTTTAAATGCACTGAAGGGAACCTTTCTGGAGTCCCCAGTGCTGCTTTTTGTGTATTTAACTCCGCTATGATTTTCATCACCTGCATGATGATCTCCGGCATTGGGTTTGGTCCAAACCATGCCAGTCTCTCTCGCATCTCCAAGTTCGTGGGAGATTCAGTTTCCTGAACCGTTGGTATATCCATCTCCCAAACGGCCGGTATATCGGTTTCCTGACCGATCGTTACTGCCTCAGCCATGCTACCTCAGTCTAGCTCCATCAATTCAGCTATAATGACCCGCTTAGCCTTGCAGCCTGCACTTTTCCCCCGAACTTCCAATAGTTCCTTTAATGTGCTGCGCTTGAGCCGTGTGTACCAGCTCTCCATTCGCTGTACACCCGCTTCCTTTGGATTCTACGTTTAGGGAACAAAAAGGAAAATCCCGCCGCTGCCAACTTGTTGTGACGGTATCACTGTATCTCACCGCCTTGTAATTCCTAAATCCCCAATAGTTGAAGAATCCCCAATTCGCCAAATAAGAAATCGCTGGTATCGCTGAATAATTCCACACATGAGCCAAAGCTGAATGCTGGAACAATCCTTTACAGGAAGCCACAACAGGCATTCAAAAACTTCAATTTCTTTTATGCCCTGCTTCCATGCAAGGGAGACACCCACAACAAATGCACATTAACCAATAACACAAAGGTTACAATCCACATAAAATGCTCCCCTCTGTCTGTGATGTAATTATGGTACACAATGGTTAACATAATTATCACAGGCAGGAAAAATGTAGTTTTACCCACATGCTGTAACTTAAAAAATATACATCCAATCTTTTTACAAATACATATTCACAATCAATCCATTCGAGGAACAACATATAAAAAAATGCCACGAATCAGACCAGGGGTTCAAAAGTTAGTAACAGTCTCTTTGGCCTGGCTGGACTCATGGCTTGTCTGCCCAAAACCAGTTCTACACAGTCTTTTGTCCTGGAGACAATTGAGAAGTGATCCACTTATCTCCCAAGGACAGAGGCAAGACTCCATTAGCCACATGGTAGCAAAAGACAGCAAAATACATGAAACTATATAACTATGCAGCTATTGCATAAAACAGGTACATTCAGCATATCCCCAGATAGCTTAGATCTGAGCGCACATTATTACTGAATGGCACTCAGATCACATACGTACAGATTCAACAGCAGGGGAAAAACAAGTGTTTCAACATCTGACCATAATCACATGGTAAGAGGCTGGCAAGTAGTCCTCTCCAAGTAATCGTGGCAAACTCAAAAGAGGGGAATTTGTCACAGACATATCAACGAATACTCAATATAGTCTTTTAAGTAGGGAGAAAAAACATGCGAACAGACATAGAAGGGCATCCTTCACATTCACAATGAAGGGGGAACGCTAACTGCTATACTCCTAAAGGTTATACAATGTTGGGGATAATTATTGTGTAGTTCTGGGGTTTATTAATGTACATTCCTGGGGATTTATTACCATGCTGTGCTGGGGGTTTATTATTGTGCCATGCTGGGAGTTAATTGTTGTGCCATGCTAAGGGGTATTTTTTTGTGCATTGTTGGAGGTTAATTATTGTGCAGTGTTGTGGGTTTAATATTGTGTCATGCTGCTGGCTAATTATTGTGCCATGCAAAGCAATGATTACTGTCATTGGGCTAATATTTGTGCCAGGCCCCCTTCAATTCCAAACTTTCCTCTTTTAGTTTAGAAACAGATTCTCAACTTCTGGTACTAAAACGCTGAGGTTTTTTTTTCTACCTTTTCAAAAAGTGTTACTGCAGTAGTTAGTGAGCCAGTGTAATGAATGTAAGAGAATACTTCCCCACTTACAAACAATGTAAGGTGGGAACTTTTACACTTACCAAAAATGTAAGGGGCACTTCCCCACTTATCTCTAACGAAAGGGAACACTACACCATGTGCTATCAATTTAAAGTGAAACTTTACCCAACTAGATAATAAAAAATAATGTTATTTAGCAAGGAACATACATTATACATTAATACCTACAATAAATAGTGTGGTATGTAAATTGTCTCCAGCATTGTTCCTGTTTCTTCATTCTGGAGGCTGCCATTTTGCTGAAGCCCAGAGCCCCTGAACAGCAGTAAAATTTACGCTATCAGCAGATCGGCCTGCAGTGGCTCTGATTTTCAGCACAATGACAAAAAATGCCAAAAATGTAGAGCAACTAAGCACGTTCAAAGCAGGGTGTGACAGTATATTACTGAATTTTAAACAGTATTGTCACTTATTTTACATAGCTATACCTGCAAAAGGGGCCAACCTGAAACGATCTAGCAGGACTTTATGTCCTGACTAAAGTTACAATTTAGGGAGCACTACACATACTACAAGTGTAAGGGGGGACTACACAAACCACCAATGTTACCAGGCACTTTATCACTGACCATGGAGGAATATTACCATATACCTCTAATGCCAAGGGTCATTTTCCCACTGACTACCAAATTAAGGGGGTACAATACTGGCCACCAATGTAATGGGGCGCTACACACACCACCAATGTAAGGGATTACTGCACCACTGACTACCAATAGAATGAGACACCACACTGACTATTAAAGTAATTGGATACTACACTGGCCACCAATGTAATGGGACGCATCTTAAAGTGTTACTAAACCCACAACAGTAAAATCATTGTTGTTATACTCGCTGTGGAACTTAAGGGGTTAATCCTCTGCATTGTGTATAAAGGCTGTGTGATCCTGTCTTCTCTGATCCTCCTTTTATTTCACTGACTCCAACCCATCTCTTCATAGAACAGAGCATTAGGATTCAGGCTGCACATGCTCAGTTTGGTGTGTATTGCCAGAGAGTTATTTTTTCATAGGAGAGTGCATATGATCACCACAGGGCCAAGAAGCACTGTCCAGACAGGGGGTCAGGTGAGAATGAAAACTCCTACATAGCTCTGAAAACGTCTAGCCAATGACGAAACGTGTTAGGTGGAACGCACGTCGTGACGTCACACAAGCTCAGTGGAACGCAAGCCGAAAGTGCCGCTCTCCACCTTGTAGCTCACATGTGTGACGGCGTGGTTTATCTTTTCTATTGATTTTTTTATTGTTCTATTGGATTTTCCCTGTTTTTATTCGCTTCTCTATTTTATTGGGACTGTAACCTTTTGGATTGTCTGGATTGTGTGCAATAAATAACAATTTAAAAACGTTACTGCACTATCTGGATCTTTCTTTCCTTTCCATACGTCCCTTATTGGAGGTGATCATCAGGAGGAGTGTTACTGCAGAGAAAGACATCTGCCTGGAGGGAACGTACCCCGACCCAGAGAGGGTCAATAAAAGCACGTATGGTCCTAGTGTCATAAGACATATAGGACCCCTGCGATCTGGTGAGTGTAAATTTTATCTACCTTTTCACGATGAAACACTAGAAGGGACACCAGGGCAAGAGTGATTAAATTTATCAAGGAGCACCAAGCACTTATCACTTTATTTTGGACATTTTTTGTCAAGAAATCACAACTGTGTTTAAAAATTTTTTTTACTTGCACTTATTTTTTAATTGCACATGAATTTATTAATTTTTGCACATGAACCTTAAGGACTTTTTTTGTGATTGATAATTTTCCAATAATACTTGTTTTTACATATTTTGATATATACACAGTTTTATTGTTACCGTTTTTATATTTATTGCAATTTTACCTCAGCACTATTTATTATTCAAATTGTAATGCATCACGGGATTTACATGTAATTTATCAGATTGTTTACCAATTCATTTAAGCAAGTGCTGTAGGTAATCACATAATTATTGATTACTCCATCCATTTTTGAGAACTACTTTAATTGCGTTTTCCACATCCAATTGCATTGCAGATAGGAGTACCCTCCACTTAGCTGCACATATTCCAAATGCGCACTCGACAACTCGTCTTGCGCGGCAGAGTCTATAGTTAAAAAATGTTTCAGTAAGGCCTTGTCCACTATAGGGCCTCATTACGTTTTCAGCAAGGCCAAATGCCTCATCAGCTACAATGACCAATGGAAGGCTAGGCTCTGTTGTACGTGGAAGAGGCCTCCATCCAGGAATCGCAAAACGGCCTTCATATAGGCGACGCCCCAGGGCGAATTCACGAAAAATTCTCGAATCCCCCTGACTCCCATAGGCTCCAACATCCACACATATGAAGTGTGAATGAGCATCCACCAATCCCAGGAGTACAATAGAAAAATATTTTTTTATAATTAAAATATATTGAACCAGATTTGGGTGGCTTCTTAACTCTAACGTGCTTTCCGTCCAGAGCTCCGATGCAATGTGGAAAGTCTGTTTTGGTCCAAAATTCAGCAATTACTTCTTCCCACATCTCTTCTGTTGGCACTGGCATTACATCTCCATGTAGCTCTTCCCACATTGCAAAGCAGGTTTCACGTGCCACTTTTGCAACTGTTGCAACACCCATCATGAAGTAATGGTGTAGGGATGCAAATGATTGGCCTGTGGCCAGAAACCTTAAAATTAGAAAAAAAATAATCATTACATATACAGTATTCACATATACAGCATATATACAGCATATATATATATATAGTAGATGGATGGGGAGAGAGAGATGGAGAGAGCGAGGAATGGAGAGAGAGAGAGGGCGAAATATATACACATACCTGAGAGTCACCAAGAGATGTTCCTCTGGCGACACGCTCTTGCTAGTGTCCATGCGAGTTAGACGGGGTCGCAGCCTTTCCAGGAGATCATCAAACGTGCCAATAGACATCCTCGTAAAATTAAATTATTTTATCGGGATAATGACGCAGCTGGACGTAGATATTAACAAAATATCCCGTAGACGTGCGTTGAGCCATCAATGGATGAGTCCAGTAGCGGCGAACTCTGCTCCTCTCACGCAATTTCCTACGTTTTTGGAGCCTTAGCAACAGCAACATCAGGATCATTTCCTCACACATGCTCATGTTCGGATCCATCGTGAAAACACCCCAAAAATTCAGCTTTCTACACATGGAAATGGCTGAAAAACATATATTTATGTTGCATTCTGGGTATTTGGGAGGGTCTCCAGATGTCTTTTGCAAAAAACGCCTCTGAACGCAAACGCCGCTAAACGCGTCTAAACGCGTCCAAACGTGGCATGCAAACGCGACACAACAGGCGTTTTTAAACGTCGTTCTCTAGCTGTCAAGTTCCAGTGTTCAAAGGACTTTTTCAAACGTCCCGTGTACATGTAGCCTTATCATACAGCAATCTACATTGATATGATTGTGTGGGGTGCAGTGCACAATGTTTTTGCCCGGAGGGAGAGATAGGAGTTTACTGTAGGGCCAGGCTGGAGAGATTGCTTGTAGGGAAAGCATAGGATAGGAACAATCTGCTTTAATCAGACAGCGATCTACATTGATTTGATTGTGTGGGGGTGCAGTGAACAATCTTTATGCCCTGACCTGAGCCAAGTGAGGAGGAGAAAGGAGAAAAAAAAATGTATCAGTCTGTTAGGCGTGCGGTGCTGCACATTTCATGCAAGCTCAGTGCATATGTGTGTGCTTAATCTGCATTTAAAAAAGAAAAAAAATTTCCTTCATATTTAACTTTAAAGACTGTCAGACAGACATTGCTTTTCTAACCTGCTCTTCAAAAAGCACCAATGTGAGGGGAAAATAATTATTTTACAGTATTTAGGGTAAAAAAATAATTTTTCAGTTTTTCATTCAAATGAGTTTTTTTATTTTTTATTCAATAGCGGAATAGAACAGCAGTATCCAACCTGTTAGGCGTGCGGTGCTGCACATTTCATGCAACCTCAGTGCATATGTGTGTGCTTAATCTGCATTTAAAAGAAAAAAACATTTTTTCCTTGATATTTAACTTTAAAGACTGTATGTCAGACAGACATTGCTTTTCAAACCTGCTCTTCAAAAAGCACCAATGTGAGGGGAAAATAATTCTTTTTCAGTATTTAGGGGAAAAAAATTATTTTTCAGTTTTTCATTCAAATGTTTTTTTTTTTTTTTATTCAATAGCGGAATAGAACAACAGTATCCAACCTGTTAGGCGTGCGGTGCTGCACATTTCATGCAACCTCAGTGCATATGTGTCTGCTTAATCTGCATTTAAAAAAGAAAAAAACATTTTTCCTTGATATTTAACTTTAAAGACTGTATGTCAGACAGACATTGCTTTTCTAACCTGCTCTTCAAAAAGCACCAATGTGAGGGAAAAATAATTATTTTTCAGTATTTAGGGTAAAAAAAATGTTTTTCTGTTTTTCATTCAAATGTTTTTTTTTTATTTAATTCAATAGCTGAATAGAACAACAACAGTATCCAACCTGTTAGGCATGTGGTGTGTAGCGGGCATATCCTGCAACCGCAGTGCATATGTGTCTGCTTAATCTGCATTTTAAAAAGAAAAAAACTTTTTCCCTTCATATTTTACTGTGACTTACAGCGTTTTTCATTCATACATTACAGTGCGATACACTCATTGCATACTGTTGTATTGCGCATTGCAATAAGGAAAAAACATTTAGGGGCACAAAAAGTTGATTGCGGCCCTGTCCGCATATGTTACAGTGAGATACACCTATTGCATACTGTTGTATTGCGCATTGCAATAAAAAAAAACATTTAGGGGCAAAAAAAGTTGATTGCGGCCCTGTCCGCGTATGTTACAGTGAGATACACCCATTGCATAGTGTTGTATTGAGCCTTGCAATAAAGAAAAACATTTAGGGGCAAAAAAGTTGATTGCAGCCCTGTCCGCGTATGTTACAGTGAGATACACCCATTGCATACTCTTGTATTGCGCATTGCAATTAAAAAAACATTTAGGGGCAAAAAAAAGTTGATTGCGGTCCTGTCCGCATATGTTACAGTGAGATACACCCATTGCATACTGTTGTATTACGCCTTGCAATAAAAAAAAAAACATTTAGGGGCAAAAAAAGTTGATTGCGGCCCTGTCGGCGTATGTTACAGTGAGATACACCCATTGCATACTGTTGTATTGCGCCTTGCAATAAAAAAAAAACATTTAGGGGCAAAAATAGTTGTTAGCGGCCCTGTCCGCGTATGTTACAGTGAGATACACCCATTGCATACTGTTGTATTGCGCCTTGCAATAATAAAAAAAACATTTAAGGGCAAAAATAGTTGTTAGCGGCCCTGTCCGCGTATGTTACAGTGAGATACACCCATTGCATACTGTTGTATTGCGCATTGCAATAAAAAAAATAATTTAGGGGACAGAAAGTTATTAAACTGCGGCTTAGTCTGTATCTGTACGTGTGAGATACACTTGTTGAATACTGTTGTTCTAGTCCGCTATTCAATAAACACCCATTTAGGGAAAAAATATTAAATTGCGGCCTAGTCTGTATCTGTACGTGTGAGATACACCCGTTGTATACTGTTGTTCTAGTCCGCTATTAAATAAACACCCATTTAGGGAAAAAATATTACATTGCGTCTTAGTCTGCATATTTTACTGTGAGATACACTCATTGGATACTCTTGTTCTATTCCGCTATTCAATAAACACCCATTTAGGGAAACAATATTACATTGCGGCTTAGTCTGCATATTTTATTGTGAGATACACTCGTTGTATACTGTTGTTCTATTACGCTATTCAATAGACACCCATTTAGGGAAAAAAGATTACATTGCGGCCTAGTCTGCATATGTTACAGCGCAACAAGGCACACAGGTCTCGCATGGAGGCCCAGTTACTGGTGGTGAAGTGGTGCTGTTCCGCAGAGTGACTCTAGAAACTCCACTATGGCCTGCTGCTGCTCGCAGTGGAGTTCCACCTTGTGGGCACGTCACATATGAGGCGGTGAGCGGGAAGGCCAAAGTTACGCTGCAGCGCTGACAGGCGAGCAGCAGCAGGGTGAGAATGTCGAAAGTGCACACAGACGGCCTGCACTTTCTGCAGCAGCTCTAACATATCGGGGTAATTTCTAAGGAACCTCTGCACCACCAAATTCAGCACATGCGCCAGGCAAGGGATGTGTGTCAAACCGGCTAGGCCTAGAGCTGCTATGAGATTTCGCCCATTATCGCACACCACCAGGTCGGGCTTGAGGCTCACTGGCACCAACCACTCATCGGTCTGCTGTTCAATGCCCCCCCACAACTCCTGCGCGGTGTGTGTTTTTTCCCCCAAACAGGCAAGTTTTAAAACAGCCTGCTGTCGTTTACCCCTGGCTGTGCTGAAGTTGGTGGTGAAGGTGTTACGCTGACCGGATGAGGAGGTGGTAGAGGATGAGGAAGTGGAGTAGGAGGAGTTAGGAACAGGAGGCAAACTGAAGCGCACTGCAATCCTCGGTGGTGGAAGGACATGCGCCAAACTGCTATCCGCCTCAGGCCCAGCCGCCACTGCATTTACCCAGTGTGCTGTTAGGGAAATATAACGTCCCTGACGGTGCTTACTGGTCCACGTATCCGTAGTTAGGTGGACCTTGCCACAGATGGCGTTGCACAGTGCACACCTGATTTTGTCACCCACTTGGTTGTGCAGGGAAGGGATGGATTGCCTGGAAAAGCAGTGGCGGCTGGGCACGACGTACTGTGGGACAGCCACCGCCATAAGGCTTTTAAAACTCTTCGTCTCCACCAGACGGAATGACAGCATTTAAAAGGCCAGGAATTTTGAAATGCTGGCATTCAGGGCCAGGGATTGTGGGTGGGTAGGGGGGGTACTTCCTCTTCTGCTCCAGTGCTTGGGAGATAGAAAGCTGAACGCTTCCATGGGACATTGTGGAGATGGTTGTTGTTGACCCAGGTGGTGGTGTTGCTGGCAGATCCTCTGTTTGCGGGGTGGCAGGTGCCACTGTCACTACAGAGGTGGATGAAGAGGCCGAGACTGCAGCAGAAGAAGAGGAAGCAGGAGGAGCCAGAGACCTTTCTTGGTTTTTGAGGTGTCTACTCCACTGCAGCTCGTGCTTTACACTTAGATGCCTGGTCATGCAGGTTGTGCTCAGGTTGAGAAGGTTTATGCCTCGCTTTAGGCTCTGATTGCACAGCGTGCAAACCACTCGTGTCCTGTCATAAGCACATTGTCTGAAGAACTGCCACGCTAGGGAACTCCTTTGAGCTGGCTTTGGTGTGCTCGGTCCCTTGCTGCGTTGGGCAGTAGCAGGCGTAGTGTCTAGGGCACGGCCACTCTGCTTTTGCACCCTGCTTCCTCTTCTGCTGTGCTGGTGGCTCTGTGCGACCACCACCTCTTCCTCCAAACTACTCAGGTCACCTGCATGATGTTCATTCCATGTGGGGTCGAGGACCTCATCATCCTCCACATTATCTTCCGCGCAGTCTTCACCCCTGCAACCCTTGTCGGTCTCCACAATTCGGAATTCTGCAGCAGTTGGCACCTGTGTTTCTTCATTATCTGAGACGTGCTGCGATGGTCCTCCCATGTACTCATCTTGAGACATAAGTGGTTGGGCATCGGTGTACTCAATCTCTTCCACTTCTGGGGCAGGGCTAGGTGGATGGCCCTGGGAAACCATGCTAACAGAATCATCAAAAAGAAGAAGAGACTGCTGCATGACTTGGGGCTCAGACTGCTTGGCTGATTTGCAAGGGGGTGAGGTGAAAGATTGATGGACATCGCCTGCAGGTGGCAACTCTGACCTTTCAGCAGAAAACTGGGTGGGAGACAATTTGAAGGAACTGGAGGCACTGTCAGCAGCAACCTAATCTAGTATTGCCTGTACTTGTTCTGGCCTCAACATTTGTAGAGGCGCATTAGGCCCTGCCAAATACTGCTGTAAGGTTCTGTCGCCTACTCGCAGCTGAGAAAGGTGTTTCACTTCTGCGTGTAGCTGCCACAGATCAACCACGTCCTCTCCTTGCAACAGGAGCTCCACCAGCAGCACCACCACCCAGCACTAACATGGTGGAGCAGTATGTGTGAACACGCCTAGACGTACTGAATGACGGGCCTGCCCCCTTCAACTTCTGGGTCTCCAAATTGGGCACATGTATAATCAAGGGGGGAACCCTGCGCTAAATAAGAATATATATGAAGGATCAAAGAAATGTTTAGCAGCTAGAACAATGGACCTATAGAAATCCAAACAGTAATATGTATCAAATAGTGCAGCGCTAGATAGTCATCACGGGTGTTTTCTTTCTGCTCACCATATCTTGGGACCTCACCTTCTTTTTTGGACTTTCTGCTCTCCACTCCAGATCCATGTTTTGGGATTCATGATTCTCATGGACGTTTACTTTAACCTTATGTGACTTCACTGCACTAATGTTTTTTGGAATATAGTCATTATTGTTACTATCTAGCGCTGCACTATTTGATACATATTACAAATTGAGCACATGGCCTGAGCTTCCCCTTTACGCCTTGGAGGTGCTGGCCTGCCCTGCAGCGAGTGTATTATCTGAACGTGTATTTAGCACGGCTGGGGGCGTTATCACAGACAAGCGCAGCCGCCTGTCCAGAGGCAATGTGGACAAGCTCCCGTTCATTAAAATGAACCAGGCATGGATCCCACAGGACTTGTCTGTACCTTGTGCATGTATACCGGCCTTACCCAGCCAACCCAGACTTTTTTTTCCAAGTTCGGTCGAACCCGAACATCCAGGTGTTCGCTCAACTCTACTACTGACCACTGAGTAAGAAGGAACTTTGCCAATGACCACTAATGTAAGAGTCACTCCTCAACTAATCACAAATGTACAGGAATACAACAGTGACCTCTGCAAAGTGCATACCCTAGATATACACTGCATTTTGTTCATTTTCCTCGACTATCTTAGTGAAGTTCTCTTTTAAGGTATGCTTAGACAAAGTGTTAGCTCTATGCCTATAGTTTGAAGAAAAGCATATTTCATGTAACATTTTTATTGAAAATTTATCCTCTGCTAATGAGCTATGCTGAGCCAAAGAATAACTTACTTCCAACACACATCCAGAAGTGAGTCTGATGTTTTTATCCCCTGTTGGGTTTTGTGGTTCTTTATGCCAAACCCAACAGCAATATAAGGCACAGTAGTGATGCAGAGATCAATGATAGAAACCACAGAGCATGGCGGTATCACCGGCATCCAGCACACTCATATGTAAGTCAGATGCGAGCATTCTTTGGAGTAGCATAGCTCTACAGCAGTGGAAATATTCCTCGAATGGATGCCAGGCCAGGCAGGCACCTTAAAGTAATTAAATTACTAAAGATAAATAGGCTGTTAACTTTGCAAGAGAAGTTGCACTTTGCAACCTTGGTGGATGCATCAGGCTTTCTGTACAGATTTTAACAGGATGAGTCAAATTATTCAGCACCTGGGTACAAGCTGCCAATGCACAGGCTAACATTTAAATGTATTTGTTATTGAGATGAGAAGGAAGACTGTTATCAGATAAACATTTTTCAGGTACTGAATTAGCTTTAAAATATAATACTAAATTCTCTCTGGATATGACCATTTTGAATAGTTATTTTCAATAGTCATAAAGCAAAGTCAAGGGAATTTAACTTTGTGAAGCTTCCTTTTCCTGAGTTTTAATGCTGTTTTTTGGTGCTGGCAATTTAAAGTTGAATATCTTCAGATATATTTCCTAATGTTTTTATGTGCATTTTAAAAGCAGGTTTACATTTAGATTTCTTCTGTTAGCTGAAAGACAGTGCTAGTGCACATGAAAAGTGTAGTAACCCAAAACAAATCATTTGATTTTGTTTACTGAAGATCAGATCAGCACATTTTTAATTCTGATTTGTTAGGTTACTAACGTTTGCACATTGTGCTTTAATTAATATGTATTTTTTATATTTATTTGGAATACAAATTTGAGATAAAACAGGATTTTAGCACTAGACAAAAAAAAAAAAAAAAAAAAATACTGAAGGTTTCTTCTGGTAAGCTATTCCTAATGCAATACAGAGCAAGTAATGTGTATTTTAACCCTGTTTTACAATATTTTTATGCTTTACTTCAATACATTGTTTTCAGCAGCTTTACAATTTAGTTAAAGCTGTAGCTTCAAGGAAAATTGTTGAATGTAGACTTGTAAATTAAGTTTTGCTGCTGCAAGAAAAAAAAGTATCCACAAATTCAATTACTTTGACATTTAGATGCTGTAATGTTAGCTATAAAATAGCAGGAACTATTCTATTTTTTATCCTAAAATTATTGGAACATTATTTGTGGAACAAAAGGAAAATACTTTTATACCACAATATTTCCATATAAATTCGCTTAGAACATTATGTAATTAATCCTTTATACTGGTGAAATGTTTATGTTAAAGATACTTTATAATTAACGTGTGCTTATATTTATTAAAAAATTGTTGAAATTTCTCTTTCCTTTAACGTTTCCTGTAAATGTTTACAGAATTGATGGCCAAATATGAACCATTTGGCTTATAAACATCTCTGCACATAATTAGTGAGTAAAACCTCTGCTCCAGTATGTCCTTAAAGACCCTGTTGATTGTCCACTGGGTGTCCCCATCTTTCTTATTACACAGCATTGAAAATATGTACAATGCATTCAATTACAGTCTGCATGCTTAATTAAAAAAGATAACACACCTGGACAAGTATACTGATTTCCAAAATACAGTTATTTTTAGCCCAGCCCAATGAGATTTGACAATTACAGTCACATGGCTAATTTAGAGAGCTTTTGTGAATAAAATAGAATAGAAAAGAGACTAATAGAATAGTGTGAATTGAGATATTTGCATCAAATACACATTTGGCCTTCTTGTGACACTCATGTTGCACTTCCTTCTACGTGTTTCAATAGTCGAGGGTATGGAATAGAGATAGAGATATGGGATGAGCTCTTGACTTAGGAAAAAAAGTCAACATTTGCATAGCATTACATTATGCAGATATGAAGACTGTTTATTAAGAATTCTTGCTCCATAATAATTGTAATCTGAATAGCTGAAATTAGCATAGGTAATCAAGGGGTTAGCAGTAACTGTGTAAGAATCATGCTTTTGTATAAAAGACTACTTAGCCCATATGATCTGTACCATTGGAGCATGTATTTTTCTTTTTCATTTTATGGAGATTTCTGAAAACAAATTCACTCCAAAGATATCAAGAGCTTGTGGATAAAACACAAGCCTTGACAGGTAACCTATATCAGTGGATCTTTTAATTTTATAAAAATAAAACAAATATTTTTAATTTATCCATTGGTTAATATAGAACTATTGGTATCCAGTTAATGCCAAAAAAGATATGTGTTTAGGGATGGTTGTACATATAGACATGCATTTAAATGTAGCAAATTCTCTTACAGGTATATGAGCTGGAGCATTTGGATGCCAGCATTACACTGACCACTATTCCTTCCTTTCCTGAACCTATGGTGAACTACAGAATGGTCCATTCCTCTTCTGAGACTACACCTGCTGGCTTATATACCACTTTGGGGGCTGGAAGCTGAGGAATAGTGTGTGCTGCAGCAGTTTGTTTAAATTTATAGTAGTGGATTGCATCCACACAAGCTCCTAATTACCTATCAAGTTCATGTCTAGGGTACCATTATAAAAGTCACCAATACTTCCCTATCTATTTCACAGTGGGTTGTGGCACTTCCGGCTAAGTCAAAGGACTCTCTACTTGGGAATAAGGGCACGTTCTTGACCCTTCAAAATGTATGCATACTGCTCTTTCAGCTATATTCTCTACTATCTCTCCTGATCATGATCAACATGTCAAGCAGACATATTATTTCCTACCCGAAGATCCAGCAGTGACCTCAGTGTCTTCCTTTATAGCTATAGAAGCATACATGTGAATTTCTGAATTTCAGAAGAGGTGTCACAAAAGATGCCATGCTATGAAATCTAATACATGGCTAAAGAGTTTCAAGGGTGGACTGAAGGCAATGAATGGAATGACCTATCCCTCCTGTAAGTTCCATCTAGTCCTCACTAACGGCTATGAGGATGCTATGGTAAATACCAGCAACTCCTAACTCTAGGGTCTAGACTGGTATGTGATGGCTTTTGGAATAGATGCTGGATAAATAGAAGGCTCAACCTGTCTTGCCCTTTATCCTCATACAAATAGTTAGCGGTAACTTTTCCCATCCAGTGTTTTTGCCTCTACTTCGGGAAAATATGCACTTTATTAGAAGCTCACACAACATGCTTCAGGGAAGCATCAATGCCTAGTTTCTGTAGTAATCCAATAAGGCAATTAGGTATTTTCTGTCAATTTCAATAAAGGCTGGTTAGTGCCTTCATTGATTGAAGGGCTGTATGTTATCAATCTTAAGCATGCCAAATCCCTTGGTGTCCCATTTAATTTTTTTCCAATCCTGCAAAAGTTTTGTTGTTCAAAATTTTCTCTGTAGAGGTGAGCTGTGGATCATAAGACTCCTGGTGATTACTGCAGTGTATTCTGAAATGATAGGGCTTGAATCACCATAGCTTAGTTAGTACAATCCCCAAAAAACTGCACTCTATTTATTATCTTAACAGACAAAACCTTAATCAGTCAACAAGCTTCCTGCCCCCAGGGGCCCCACTCTGACATATTTCATCCAACGGGCTTAATCACAACGGCCATGTGTGGATGTGTGACAGACTCCAAGCCGGCATATGATTCCAGCATATGAAGGCAGTGTTTGGAGATTTCGATTGGTACAGTTTTCCTTGGCTCTACAAACTACTACTGCTCCAATTGTTTTAGGGCTGCCTTGGCTTAGAGCCATTATTGCCCAAATATTATTACGTTGCTTTTTAAGTGCCTAAATCGGGAGTAGGCAACCTTTTGAGTCTAATGTGCTGAAAATAGTTTGAAAGAAATTGGGAGTTCCGCCCTAGTATTTCCCCACAATGTTCAAAACAATAACAATACCACCCAGTTTTAGAATCTGAGAATGAGGTGCGTGGGTAAATTACTCTGAGTTTTGTAATAGTAGCAGGTGATGGAAGCACATGCCCAAGTTGGCTGACTGGCCAGTGACTGGTTGTGATTAGTGAAGTAGGTTTGGCTCTGCCTCTGTGTCTGGAAATGTGGGCAGTGTGAGCTTCCTGTAACGGGTGGAGAGAGAAAGAGCGGAATCTGGAGGAGAGTACATGCCGGGGGGGGGCCTGGAGACTGAGACATGGGGGAGGCAGGTGGGCCACTGGGTAGTGCACACCACTGACCAATCACATATCCTATCCTCCTATCCTCATTACTAACACATTAGTGTCTGCTCCCATCACTGACTGATACACCACTGTCCTATCCCAAACACTGACTGACTGAAACACCGCTGTCCTATCCCCATCACTGATTGACTGACACACTGCTATCCTATCCCCATCACTGACTGACTGGCTCACTGCTATCCTCACCCCATCACTAACTGACTGGCACACCACTATCCTATCCCCATCACTGACTGACTCACATACTGCTGTACAATCCCCCTCACTGACTTACTGACACACTGCCAGAGCCAGGCAAGCATAAGGCTGCTTAGGCAACCACCTTAGGATACCAGGATAGGGGACAGCAGAATGAACCTTCGCCTGCATTGACAAAAATCCTTGCACCTCATGAAAAATTGTTTTTGTGGAGGTATTTTTCCTGACTTGGCAATATAGGACCTCAAGAAATAATATAGGCAGTCAGTACATCTGGGTGATCAGTTTTCATATATACAATACAGTATATACCATAGTTTGTCTTTCACACAGTCTAAATAATATACACTGATTTTTTTGTTTTTTTTGTTTTTCACCAGAGAAATAGAGCAGAACACATTTTGGCCTAAATCCATGAAGAAAAATTATTATTTTGCAGTTTTGTTTTTATTTCAGTCTTTGTGGTGAACAAATACCACCAAAAGAAAGCTCTATCTGTCTCAAAAAATTATATAAAATTAATTTGAGTACAGTGTTGCATGACTGTCATTCAAATTGGTACCACACAACCAACTATATTTCAGAAACTTTTCCCAACAGTATCTGCAAATTGTTGGAGGTGTCAGGTGAAGACCTTGAATCTGCTCTACATCTGGTGAACCTCTGTTCATCACATCCATCACATCACCTCTTCAGTTTGACCTTTCCCTAGACTTTACCCCCACACAATACATTCTGCCCTATTCTAGTCTACCTAAACACCATTACACACCTAAACACCTATACACCTAAACACCATTATATGACTATAACATCTGGGCTAGCTGGATTCATTACAGAACTACCACTGACTATTCAGGGTGGCACCTATACGTTATCCTATCAATGGCTGAGTACTACATTGAACAGTAATTTCATGGGGGACGATAAGCTCATCCTTGTTCTTTCTAGTCGTACATGAGACACTGTTATGGTGTGAGGTAGGTACTCCCCCCCCCCCCCCCCCCCGCCCTTCTGTGCCCCCACAACTCCCCTTTTTCCCCCACTTCTAGCCACCTTATTATTTTTCTCTCTTCTGTTACACTCTCTTTTTAGGGACAGAATCATATTTGTCACTGGAAAGAAATAGGTTTACTGAGACGGCTCTGCTACTTATACGCAGTGGTAGACTTAACCTCCTTTTTTGTTGCAACTTTTGCATTTTTGCTACTGCTAACTCTACTCACTGAACAATCCTTGTAATATCCCATTAAATAATTAATTCATCTTCAATTTGTCTTCAGGGAGCACAGTCTGTCCTACGGTTCTTTGGCTGTTTATATAAGTGTAATATTTTTGCATGTGAAATTTTCTCAATAAAATATTTTATGGAAAGAAATGTTAGCTGGAGTTTGGCTTTAATTTGTAAGTCAAGTCCATCTAAATCTGTTATTACATCAAACAGTACCATCTGCCCAGATTGACAATCTTATTGTTCAAGGGTGTCTCCTCTTGTGGAGTAGGGACACCCTAAGACTAGAAATGTATCACTGCCTGGATCAGCAGGTGGAAATAAAGGGACAAAATCCTAAAAAGAAAAATGAAAACAAATGCAGGCACCATATTTAGGATTGGTAACTGCAATATATAACATTTTTTGCTTTGGTTATAAACTAGTTGTAAAGTCAGAGTAGGATTACTGCCAACCCTTCTGTTATACCAAGGTATACTACATAGTGTGAATGTTTATTTAAATAAAGCCGATAAATAGCTTATTTCACATTGCCTCTTTGCGGTCAAATGACCTTCTGCCACTCTCCTTCCCTGATCTAAGGGCTACAGTGGGAGGGGCTGAGATCCCTCTCTGACATCATCCCATCAGTCATGTGACCTTTGTGCTGTCTGCTCAGCCCCTCTTGCTGTAGCCCTTAGATTGAGGGAGGAGAGCAGTAAAAGGTCTCGTGACTGCACAAAGGCAATCGTAAAGAAGGTAATATACCTTGGTATACCATAGGGGCTGACAGTAATCCTACTCTGACTTTACTGCCAGCTACTAATAGTGGCAGGGGAGGGTCGGGGTGGAAATTGGTCACACACAGGAGCTGATAGGCAGAGAGGGAGAGGGGGAGAGAGGAGAGACTGCAGGAAGATGGAGGCATGTAAACTGACCACGCTATCATGTATCAGCACCCATGATTACACTGCTCGGTTTACATAGGGGGACACAGGAACAGGCAGGATCAACCAGCTTTTTTACAGCATAGAAAGGGACAGATAAGACAGCAAAAGCACTATGCTGTTTACCCTCCTTTAAAGGGAAAGGGTCTCTCATTTTTTTAGGGTTACAACCTCTTTAATGCCATACCACATTAACAGCCACTGACAGGTGGGGAGGTAGCATGCCACCCTGCTACACAGCATAAAGAGACAATTACTCTGCCCGTTTTTTAAAAATAGGTTAAAACCTTACTTTTTACAGAGGAAGTAAAGCTTCCTCTGTAACTTGCACCTATAAGTATTGTAAATATCTCTAAACATGCATCGTTTAGGAGATATTTACTTTGCATGCAACTAGTGACATCACTGGCGCATGCGCTCTAAAGGAATGGCCCGTGCAGTTCCTTCAGAGCCCGGTGCCATGAACAGCGGCTCCTGTGCGCATGCGCTGGAATGACATCATTGTGGTCTCGGCCAATCAGATGGCCAGAGGACACGAACCCGGAAGGAAGATGGGTGAACGTGTCATCCATGTCAGCGGTGAGCCACTGCGGGGGCTTCATTCTAAGGTAAGCCCTGCGTTCCCGGAAGGAGACAGTGTTCGCTTGTTTCTGATGTGGTTTACATGCGTTTTTACCCCTTACTATGTGTGAGTATTTTTAATCCTGTATTCAAATAAAAGTATTTTGTGGACTTCACTATTTTGGTCCATTCCTTCCTTTTGAGCATCATCGGATGGTTTCATATTACTGGAGGTTTATTGACCCACTTACTTCAGAGGCGCATCTATCCACTGAGTAACCCTAGAAGGGGACACACTGCTGAAAGACTACTGGTTTTCAAGTTCTATTAACCATTTAATTTTGGTGAGTGGATCCCCAAAAGGGTTTTTGGAGCACCTTTCCACTGTGTGAAGCACTTTAAGCACCTTCTTTTTGGATTTCAGCACCTTATTAAAGCTGCACTTTGAGTGGGACTGTTTACCAGATTCTTTGCACTTTAACACCAGTTATTGTATTTTGATTGTTTTATAAACAGCATTATTGCACTTTATGCACAAGATTATTGCGATCTAGTTTTGGCACTATTGCACTTTAATTTTTTCAGAAAGTGAAGGCATTTATTGTTATTATTTGGTATAGCACTATTGCACTTTACACTATTTTAAATACCCACTTTCAATAATTGACGTTCTTTATATTTACCCATTCTTTGATACTTGCACTATTGCAAGCGCTGTTTTTGGCATTTTATACAGATAATTTGGTTGGTTGCAAGATGACTGGTGAGTTAGGCTGGGAATTGTCTTTAATTTTGTTTGACATGCGTCACCCTTCTCCATGCTCCATGCAAAGGCCAGCTATAGGTGGGGTAGTGGCCAGTAGTTTGTACTGATGTAATATTTGTGAGGGGACGCACTGGACACCTTTACTGCCATTGTACTATGTGCTGGGTGTACAGTGCGCCACTGTGCCTTTAAGGAGGGGTGGGCTCCCTCCAGGTTCATCTGTCCTCTAACTATCCATTAGAATGCATTTGCTTCTACTATGGAGGCTCTTATAAATTTACAGAGTTATGGCTGCAGACGATACTGGGTGTTGGTACAAATGTTTGCTAACTAAACCGCTGTTTTTAACAACCTAGGCGGTAATCCCGAGCGTGACTCGGGGTGGATTTTTCATTGCAGGAGCGGTAACCCCGAGTCACGCTCGGGGTGGATTGCAGAGAGCTCTTACCTTATCCTGGCGATCCAGCGATGATCTCTCATTGCTGAGATCGCCAGCCGAGAGTCCCGCCGCTCCTCCGTCCACCGTCGGTGTGATCACTTCCTAGTTCCGTTCCCTGCAGCAGCAATGCTGCATGGGAGCGGAACTAGGGAGGGAAATTCAAAAAAAAAAAAAAAAAACGTTGCACAAAACACATTTTATATTTTATATTATATATATACACATATATATATATGCCGGTATATATATATATATATATGCATATATATATATGTGTATATATATATATATATATATATATATATATATATATATGCACACACACACATATATATATATAAAATTATATTATTGATTCAATTATAATTCATGCGTTATATATTATATATATATATATATATGTGTGTATATATATATATATATATATATATATATATATATATATATATATATATATACACACACACACACACATATATCTATATATAATATATAATGCATGAATTAGAATCTAATCAATAATATAATTTTATTATATATATTATATATTAAATAATAAAATTATATTATTGATTTGATTATAATTCATGCATTTGTGTTTCAAATGTATCACATCTGGGATGTCTACTAGACTCTTGTTTTGGTCAGGTTTAAGTCAGTAATTACTAAGAATTGTAGGCCTATAATACATAACGCCAAATTTCCATGAAAACAGTTGTACTGCTATTGGTATGTAATTCCTGAAATAATCATACCGCCAGGGAGGTTAACAAAAACTGTTAGACAGAAGAATTTAGTTGGTTGCAGGCTGGCTGGTGAGTTGAGCTGGAAATTTTCCTTGGTTTTGTTTGACATGCATCGCCCTGCCCTGTGTTCCTTGCTGCAAAGCATTTTAGAGGTGGGGGTAGTGGCCAGTAGTTTGTACTGATGTAATATTGGGAAATAGAAATGGTTTGGAACCACTCAAAACGCCAATTTCTGTATGATGCACATATGTTTTAGCCCCCAAGTACCTAGTTTCGCTTATATCAATAATAGACCTAATTTGCCATGTCCACTGGTTAGAGCTGAATTACCATTAAAGTTTTAACAAAGTCTTTTTTTTTTTAAATTAGGAAAGCAAACATGCTATACTCACCTACTCTGTGCAGCCCTTATCCTCCTCTCCTCTGGTCCCCCCCCTCCGGCGATCTTGGCTCCTCCTCTTCATCATGTGTCCCCATAGCAAGCCGCTTGCTATAGAGGCACAGTGTCTGCACACTCCCGAGCTGTGTATCTGTTGAACCAAGTTCCATAGACTTACACAGTGGGATTTAGCCCCACCCCCCACTTCCACCTCGCTGCCAATAGTTCCTGCTGCTTTTCGAGTGGTGCGAAAAGAGGAAGAGAGTGTAGAATAGATGCAGCCATGCACAGCGCTGAATCTATTCTCATGGGGAATGTTTGTAGGCGCAAAGGCAGAGTCTCTCAATATGGGACACTTAGCAAACATAGTAACAGGTAGCTGAAAACATTAAAGCAATGGGTTAAATGTCCTAAATGTCCAAACACAAGGGCAGGCTGGTCCGGGAGCTGTAGCTGGCTCTGGAAATAGGACGAGACAAACTAAAAGGAGAAGCAGCACTAAGTGCAGTAGGACTGGTATGATTTATTAAATGACCCCCCTAGGGGTAGGATAGAGATAAAAAAAAAAGCTCATCATTGACGGGGTTTCGGGACACTACAGGGTGGGTAGATCCACCGCCCGATGGATAGCTGTGTGTGCTTATGAGAGGAGGAGGAGGAAGTCAGGCGATGTCTCTCAAAGCCTCTGTAGATAGCAGCATGGAGCGCAGCGTGGAGCGCAGCGTGGAGGGTGCCGTTGAAACATGATGATGTCAGCTGGACCAGGATGCAATGCAACACATTTCAGAGCATGAGCCGTGCTGTAGTAGAGAATGCGCACTTCTTTCTCAAGCTAAAGATTGTCTGTAATTGGTAATTGCGGCGTTTGAAATGCAGGGGAAAGCCGCCTAGTACCAGCAAGCGTCAGCTTGGAAACAAACGTCTTGGGCTCTTCCTCCCATGGAGGACCATGACCAATACACATCGGGATCAGCTGTATCTCATGTGAGTGGATATTATTTTTAATTTCAATAAATTGTATACGAATACACTATGAGGAGTTTATCGTTTTTCTACATATATCCATTGATTGCTGAACTTGCTGCCTATGGTCCACAAGAGGATCTATGACATAGTTGAATGCTGAGCACTTCCCTATGAGCCTGCTTTTGAATTTCCACTGAGACATTGTGCATCTGTGGCCGAATGTTATCACTATCATGCTTATATAGATCTCTGTATTGGGGGGTCTATATTTTCTGGTAAGCAGCAGTGTGATCAGGTGTGGTGAAAGCAATTTTACTAAACTATAGAACATCTTTCACTATTTGTTCATATGGAAGGTTCATCACTTATGGACTTTGTTTATTTTAGCGCTGCACCATCCTTGCATATTTTGCAATTTGTTGTTGATTGACAATATTGTGCTATCGGCTATCTTTTTATAGTACTTTTATAGCCTCATTTTTATTCGCCAAGTGCAGCAATTATTACACCAATATACTACATGGTCGGACGAACAGCAGTGGAAGTCATTGATAGGGATATATTTTCCCTTTTACTGTAATAGTTTTTTGTCTGTGATGGACAAATTTGCAAGTTTTGCACAATGGTTTACGGCATTGAAACATGGCTATTAAGGGGATTAGACAGAACTAGGTAGTGAATATATGGGAACAGTTGGATTTGAGCTTACTCTGTGCTAATTTGTTCTTAAGATTAGGAGCCCTTCTACATGTAATTTTGGGTTTTTGGACAATGGTATCTTGTTAGTGGGAGTCTTGAAGGATGGCTAATGTTTCTAAATAATAGATTCCATTTTGGGGTGTTTATTGTGGAAACGTGTGATAAATCTGATCGGATTTTCCTTTTCACTGGTTGGGATTATTGATTGTTTTCCCTCTAAGTAGGTCCAGTATGTCGTGTTTACTAGGCCTCAGGATATTCTTTATCCATAAATCTGGGGAATGGATGTATATAAGGAATTAACATTGAGTGAGACCCACAATTAGTTGTTTTCGAATGTATAGGGGTGGAGGAGTTCTGATAGGTGGGTACCATCTCTGATGTACGACTGTTGGTTTTGTGCAAGAGGCTGATAGAAAACATCTATGTATTGGGAGAAACCGCTAGTAATACTGTTCATAGCTGCAACTATCAGACTGCCGAGTGGAACTTGTTGGTTTTTGTGTCATTTTGGTAGGTGGTAAATATATAGTGTTTTAGGAAATTCTTTGCGTAAGAAAGAAGCTTCAGATTTATCTATAATCCCTTCAGTAAGTGCATTTAAAATCGGAGGGTTGGCTTTGATTTTGAAATCTGGTAGAATGTTCTTGGATAACTTATGATAGGTGTGGGCATCAGAGAGTAGTCTAGTTGCTTCAATGAAATAATCAGATCTGTCTTGGAGTACTACGCAGCTGGTTTTATGATAATGTCAGTGTCATTGTCTGTAAGGGCTTTTAAGGCAAGAGTTACATCTGGTTTTAAATTATTGAGGATGTACTTTCTGTTGTCATGGGTCTGAAGACATAACTTCTTGAAGTCAGAGTAGACTACTCTATAAAAGGTTTGCAGGTATGGACCTATCCACCGAAGCTGCGAGAGACACCGGTCGACTTCTCTCGGAAGCACACACAGCTATCCATTAGGCGGTCGTGCGGATCTACCCACCTTCTGGTGTCCTGGACCCCCATCAATGATTAGCTTGTTTTATCTCTATCCTGTGAGTAGCCCCTTAGGGTGGTCATTTAATAAATCGTACCAGTCCTACTGCACTTAGTGTCGCTTCTCCTTTTTGTTTATCTGAATCTATTCTTCCCTTTATTCCCTTTTACACAGAGAAGGGTGAGGCAGAGGTATAGAAAACATTTTTTTTTACCTTAATGCAAGGAATGCATTAAGGTAAAAAAAAAAACATTTTTAGCTTTAGTATCACTTTAAGCAAATTAAGCATGTGCTTGGGGGCCCAAGGGAAGAGGGTCATCCAGAGTTTTTCCCCAAGATATCATGCCCTTAAAGAGGACTGATCCTTTTTGCCCCCATCAAAGTTAGATTTTTTTAATTAAAATGATTTGAGTGAATGTTTTCATTTTTGTTAACATCAGACTGTGAATTATTTTTTAATCATATTTTATTTAGAACAAATGTCCAATCTCCCCCACTGAGCTATTGTGTTCTGACAGGAGGGCTGCCCCCCACTAGAACACATAGGTCAGCGCTGTCAGCCATTGGCTAGGAGCGCTGATCGGATGCAGATGGCAGACCTTTTTTTGGGCATGCTCCTTTGACAGAAGCCGGAGATTCGTCCGGCTTCTGTCGGACCGGCTGTTGTACACACGGGCTGAATGTAGGCCGGCTTCTATTAAACTGTCTGATACCATCCAATATTTGAACTTTGTGTACAGGGCTTAAGGGCAATTTATCTGCGAGCCACAAACTGTCCTGGACACCTGTCCACTGGCTGCCTGGGTCTCTCCATCTGGACTGACGCTACACCTGGTCAGAGCTTCCATCTGCTAATTTCACCTTTATGCTGTGGACACCAATGCAGATACCATCACAGAGAATGGAGGACAGTTAATTTTAGGGTATCAACCCACCCTTTGACCTCAATTTGTTTTATTTTGCATTTTCATTGCAGTGTGAACCTGACTTGTTACACACATATACATATATATTTTTTCCTCCAATAAACATGGATGTTCTTATATGAGGAGTTCTTTCAAGTTCTTTCCGATCAGGATTTCCAGTGGATGTTTTTACCTTTTTAGCCTGCTCCTTTTAGCACTTGAATACACTTTACTGTGGAATTTTGTTTGTTCCTCCTTCCCAAGGAGAATTTTTTTCATAGCAGCTTGGGATTATTCAGGCAAGGTCAATTTTGCCATCACTATTTTGTAGGTGCCAGATTCTGGATTGTGAATTAGCTGTTTAAATAGGCCGCTTGGTGCCAGGATAAGTGACAGTTGCGCGTCCACAAATTATCTCTGCACATCTGCGGCTGGCACATGCGCATTGGTGTGCGCCTTGAAACTGCAACTGCACTATGGTGGAGCCTATCCTGACATTATGACATGAACAAATTTGGGGGTTCTATACACCCTGTGAACAATAAAGATCTGAATAAGTCTATGCGATTGGTAAAGAGAAACTAGGGGGAGAGACCAAAGGATCTCTTCCCAAACCTCCTTAGAAATGGGGCCAATATCCTGTTTCCCCCTTGCCCTGGTAAGAATGGAAAACTTCAATAGAAATTTGTCTAGCAAGATGATGTACATATCAGAAATAAGGCCCTTAGTATATTGTTGCTTGTCCTACTCTGTGTAGGAGAAAAGGACACTACAGCTAAGGGAAATTGGGCTTGTAACGCATGGCGCAGTTGGAGATACTGATAACACCACCTTGGCTGTAGGGAATATTCAGTCCTCAGCTGACTAAAAGATTTTGAGGGAACCATTATCATATAATTGGGTTAAGGTATAAACCCAAGCTCTCTCCCATCTCTGGAAACCCTGGAGAATAGAAAGCTCAGGGAGCTTATTGTTACCCCAGATAGGAGTATATTTAGTATGAGAAGAAATCCCCATAATTTTCTTAACAGCATTCCACAACTTATACATTAACACCAGGGTGGGCATAGTAGTAGGTGGAATCAAAACCAAAATCAATTGTAAAACAATTTTACAGTAAACATATTTTGAACTATTGTTTTTCAAAGAAGTTATTTTTCTCCTCATTTTTACATAAAAGGTCTCAACAAGGTGCTTGATTATAATTGATTTCCAATGTATAGAATAATATAAAGGTTTTTATATTATCTAGTGGTGGGATCTGCCCTGGGATTTACCTGAAAAAATGAATACATTGTCAAACTTTCATTTCACATTCAGCAATTTTTGGGGTTGATTTTTCAAAGGTAAATAGGTGGTTCACTTTGCAAGGAGGTTTGCCCCAAAGCTTTGTGATCATGGTGAAGTTTCACTTTGCAAAGTATACCCAATTATGTGCATGGAAAATAAAGGAAAAAAACAGCATTTTTTTCTTACACATGATTGAATGATAGAAGTCAGCAGAGCTTCACCTTATTCACTAAGCTCCGGGGAAAATTCCCTTGCAAAGTGCAACTTCCATTGCAAAGTGAACAGCCTATTTGACTTTAGCAAATATCCCACCGAGTCCTAATTTCATGTAAGTTCAGGTTGAGGGGGAACCATTGTTGGGCAGTGCACAGGCATCATTTGCCCTCAATCTTGCCCTGCCACCAGTGAATTCAAGCAGGTTTAATGTTACAAACATATTACTTAAAGTTCTTGTAGCTGGTCCTCTTCCAGCAATGTTCCTGCCAGCTCCTAAGTTGCCTCACTGGTATCCTGGAAATATTCTGCCAGGGGACATATTGCCTCTTTGGGTGGTAAGCAAACTAAGGATGGGATACAGCCAAACCCCTGTCAGAAAGACTCTGCTCATTGGCAAACATAGTCATGGTATGGTCCAGTTTACTCTGTTTTGCTCAGTTCATGACTCTATATATTGATAGGATTGGGGGGGGGGGGGGTTAAAGTTACAGAAAAGTGCTTTAAAGCCAAGACGAAAAGTATTCCTTATCACAGACTAAACTCCAACACTGTTTAAATTCACTTGGCTCACAAAGCACTCTGAGAGCAATTTAAAGATATAAAACTGATTTTTAATTATGGAAGCATTAGGTTGATATAGGTGACTACTAATAAAAGGTACAGAATAAATATTGCAGTAGTTTTTTGCCTTTGCAATTAAGGTGAATTTTTTATGATGTGCAATTACTTCACCATAGGGTTGCTCATGAAATGGTGGCTGAACTGAGTATAAAGTTACTGGGCTGCACAACAGGTTATCAAATGTGGCACATCATTAGTCGATGTTAGTAGAGATAAAGGTTTCCTTAGTAACACTACATTTGTACAGTGAATGTATGATGTTTAACTATTTTAGGAAAGATGATCAAGAATTTAAATGGCAAATGTTGTGGATGAAAATAGCAAAGGTTAGCATAAAACTTAAAAAGCATTGATATACTTTGCTACAAAGAAGAAAATGTTCACACATTTCATTGTCAGTAATGCTAGGATTAAAAAGTAGATCATGGCAAAATTTAGATACATTTGTTAATGTTCAAATAAAGTTAAAGTTTTTCTAGCACTCCCCAAGAAGAGCCACTGAATAGTTTGTGGCTTTCTGCCTTGTTCCAGTGATGACCCACTCTGTACCTGGACTGGGGTAACCAACAACACACCTGGAACCATTTACAAAAGCCTTTATTAACAAAAATGCCCCATGAGGAACAAAGACACATTAACCAGTTCCCGTCCAGGCCTAAAGTCAAATGACGACCGGGCAGGACCTTTGTTGTTCCAGATGGATGTCATATGATGTTCTCCTGGAACATGCCTCGTGTGTGCCCCACGGGCCGCACTGCGGAGTGATGTATCAATGGCTGTGTCTACTGGATACAGCTGATGACAGATCACTGTACCGGTGTAACGTTAGAAAACCATACCTCGTTAGAATTCCATACCCACGTCACTTCCTGTCAGAAACAGCTGAGCAGCGTAGCAGTGCGCATGCTCAGAGCCCCGGATACATCATTAAACAGCAGAGAAGTTGACAAGTGCGCATGCTCGGAGAAAATTAAATTATAACGGTAGTGTGTGTAATGTTACACAGCGGTTACATTAAAACAGTTCGGCTGCAACATGAGTCATCTCCGCTCCTATCCCTGTCACTTCCCTGATGTCGGCTACTAAATATAAAAGTGGCGGCGGGTGTATGAAATGTAAATGACGGAGATGTTGGCTCCGTGTAATGTTCTGGTACCTATGGTACCCTTATTTCCATTTCTCTCCTAACATTGCGTCCCATCTTGCTATCCAAATGGAACGCATACACCTTTAAAGGCAATGACATCATCGCCGAGCGCCGCTATGAGCGGCTATTTCAATCGCCGGTTTGCTCTCACTCATTGCTCGATCAAACCGCATGTTCACCTTATCTTGTCTTGTGCTGCCGGAGCTTCTAGCTATACCCTTTGCCTGAACTGAACCGGAACCTCGCTACCGATCCCGTATCTCGCTACCGGATCACTCCTTACTACTGGACCTTGCTACTACTAACTATCTAGTGATAAGTACCCCGCAGGGGATTCCTTCCTAAACCTATACTTTCACTATCATCTACTGCATATTACAAAGACTATTACTATCTAAGCTATTTCTATCATCTGCATAGATTGTTAGCTCTTGGGACTACCATCATCTATCATTGCACTAGGTTACTCTATCTTGTATACATTCTGCTGTCCCCTACCATCTGTACTATACATGATTGCTAGAACCTATCTGCATACTACCATCACCTACCACTCTCCTGAATACTATTACTGAGTGCTCACCATACTATCGCCTGTCTCTCACCTCTATACTATCATATATTCTATCACTCCAGGAACATCATATTGAGTGTATGTATATTGCATAACAGGCTGTGCACGGTGATGAAGTCCTGAGAGTTGGATATGTTGTTCAACAGAATCTCTACACGACTACTGAGTGTAACAATTCTGCAGCTGCAAATCCATTCATTAACAAAAAACGCATGAGCGTTACACTCCGTGATCCGCTTTTATATTTATTAGCCGAGATCAGGGAAGTGAGAGGGATAGGAGCGGAGATGAGTCATGTTGCAGAGGAGCTGTTTTAATATAACGGCGGCAAGTGTAACGTCACACACTCTACTGTGATAAATCCATACCCTCCGTAGGTGCACCGGAAGTGACGAGGGTATGGTTTTCTAACGGGTATGGTTTTTTCACGGAACACCGGGCCACTACGGGTACCATGTGACCAATCACAGCAGATCACATGACAATTGTAAACAATGGATGGCTTCCTTTCATGCCATTCATTGTGTACAATTGTGTTGCTAGCTGTGATTGGTCACAGTGATCACACGGTACAGACAGGGCAAATCACAGCCCATCTGTTTCATTTGATTAGCTATGTCTAATCACAACTAATCACAACAATACACAGTAAATGAATCAATTTCATTCAGTAAAAATGATTGCTTAAAACAGTGAAATTCACTGTTACTATGGTAGCACTGTATTGCACTGGTTACAGTGTGCATAAAAAAAAGTAGTAAAAAAAAAAGTAAACATTTTAAAAAAAATGTAAAAAATTAACTTTTTTTTTTGCTTTTTTTAACCAGTCAATGTTCCTGTTTACCGCCACACCAGTTAAAATATGACACTGTACTGCACTGGTGACAATGGGCACTGGTGACAATTTTCCCTAAATATCACATGTGATCCTGTAACTGTCAATTCACTATACCATTTTGCGGTATTTACTGCAAATAGCTGAAAACGCTCTGTAAATACCGCATGAACAGGTGTTAAACTCCATTCACAGAAGGAAATAAATAATGAAATGCATGTGGTAATTAGGTAGTGGTCAAGGCATGCGGTAATGATGGAAGTGATGACTTTGGTCATCACTCCTGAATGGGCAGAGAATGGAAATGTTTAAAAAAGGGTGCCTAATCACAATCTATTGAGCTTTTGGCTAATCTAACTTTGTTTGCCAGCTGGACATTGCATTGCTCTTCCCTACATTCCTATGGAGCTATTTGAGGCCAATTTGTTGGAGTTTTAGGCCATTCTAAGGGGAGCAAAGAGAAGAAGAAGGGTGGTTGTCATGCGTCCACATTCCATTAAGCAGCACACCTTGCTGGATGATTTCCCTGAAGAAGAAGTGCTCTTTAAGTTTTTTCTATCTAAGCACCATTATCTTTCTCTTTGGGGAATTGAGACCTTTTCTGCAGTCTACCACAATGTGTAGTCATGCCATACCACCCATGACCAAGTTGCTGGCTGTCCTGTAACTGGCGGGGATATCACAGACATTTTTCTCATGTTTCTCAAATCTCACATTTGCTTGCTAAGGCACTGCAGGATTTCAGGCAGGTTGCCCCCAAATATATCTATCTGCCTAACACACATCAGGAGTGGGATCAGATTAAGAACAAATTCTATGCTGTAGCTGAGATTCCCAATGTCATTGGTGTCAAAGACCATACCAATATGCCTTTTTTTTGCTCTTCTCTCAATATTTTCTTTAGAAATGTGCTCACCAGCTTCCCAGGATCTGTCCACAATGTCCACATATTTAGGCATGCACAGCTCTACCACCATTTTGACAGAACTGAATAACCGAAGGCTGGATTCTTGGTAAGACACATTTATCAGGAAATATTTCCTAATGCATGCCACATACATTATACATGGCAGCATATGTTCATTTGTTACACTCCTGTGTTCACTCCCCACACCTTGCACACAAAATATACACAGCACAGCCTTGGCTGCTAAAGCAATGGTTACACCAGATCCTCAACCTCGACCATCCTTCAAATGAAAGACACTTTACAGATGGCCTAAAAGGCCTTCACATTACAATCATGTCCAACAATGAAATTCAAAATGTAGGGAAGAAATGTTCTTGTTATTACCCACTGATCATGCTATACTATAGCTGTAATAAAAAATAGCATTTTCAAACTGTATTGTAGTTGATTCTGGCTATCTTTGTCTGCCCTGGCTGCTAAGACCACACTTGAGGTGCTCAACATCTGCAGAGTCTCACTACAATTAAGCAATTACTAGGACAAGAGGTGTCATTAAGTGGACTTTTGGGGTTCTTAAAAGCAGGTTCCTCTGTATCACTATCTGATGGTTTTCTGTCCTATAGCCCTGAAAAAGTTGGCAATATGTTTTTGCCCTTCTGCGTCCTTAATAACTTAGTGCATCATACAGCATTGGTCCTGGATATTGAGGTTCAGGACCCTGATGAGGATCCTATTCCACCAATCCCAGAATCCTATCATGATGAGAGTGGCCATCAAGTCCCATCAGTGCTTCATACAAACCAATTTTTCAAGGTATGCATCAACTATTACTCTATATATCTTGCCAGGTAGTTTACTCTGCTTTTGGTGAAAAGGCTGTGGTTGTTACAAAGGAAAACAGGAAGTGGCCCCACAACAGGCTGTCTGGAACGCCCTCACTTCATCTTTGTTGATATCTTTGGTGAATATTTACGCCACACAAAACCATTCTTGTATGTTTGCTTACAAAAACTTTCATTAAAACAAATAAAAACATAAAACCAATATGTTCACCATCAATATTGTTATTAGGCCAAACAGCCAGTGTTAGACCCGAGTTGTGCAAATCCACTGTATTTACAAGTCATAAGGTATATGCCAAAGGAATGTAGGTGTCCCATCCCACCTTGATACAGATTGCTAAACATCGCCTCATCTTAATGATAAGGAGATGTTTGGGTTCAAAGAACTAAGCTCAAAATTGTCTAGAATGACAATGGTGGAGATGTACTAAAACTGCAGCTCATACAATCTCATACCTCACAACTTTTTGAGATGGAAATGAGGGACACCTATTAGCAAATGTATGTAAGTATAGGACACACACCTGCTGCCATGCCCCCTTAAAGAAGATTTATACTTAGTTAAGTCCACAAGTGCTTTTTTACCACTATTATTGCTTTATACTGGTTTTTGACATTTAAAAATGCAGCAATTTAGAACTTGGATGAATGGTTTAGCACTGGGAATCACTTTTTGAAAAATAAATAATGCAGTTTATTTACAACTATATAAATCAGATCAAAATGAGGGACAAATGAGGAGGAAAGAGGGACAGAGGTTCCATATCAGGGATAGTCCCACAAAGTCAAGGACATTTGAGAGCTATGCAATCTGATGCAGCTGAGGCTATCAAGCTACTAGGTGTCGAAGGTTCATAGAGCAAGCTAAATGTTGAAGCTGATTGGTTAGTATGACTAGCTGCACCTGATTCTCTGGTCTCCAGTTTTAGTAAAAAACACACTATGGCTATTCTCCGTATTCAAAAAGCACACATGTGCCAAGATATAGCAATTACTTTGTCAAAACTAATGTCCCATAGGACTTGTAACTAAGGGCAAAACTGTTTTTTTTTTTTACATTTTGGATAGAGTAATGGAGTGTTAGAACCTCTGTCAGTCTGTTTTGCTATCTGGGTCTAATTGATGAGATTCACCCTCTCTTGCTTGGATAACAAAATAAATGTTATGTTTTTAAATTCTTTCATTCTCACTGATAAGGACAACCAGTAGAAATAGAGAGAGGGAATCTCCCTAACAGGGCACAGACAGCAAGATAAAAAGGACAGCTATTCTAAGCCATTTCTGCTGTTTCCAAAACAAAAAAATCATGTCACCTTCAGTTATACTTTCTTGTAGTGCAACACAAAAGTCACATGTAAAAAATACACATTGGGTAAAAAATCAGTGGCCACAGCTTAACTTTATAAAAGGCAGCAGCAGAGGAAGAATTTGATTAGAAAAAAAGAATAAAATACTTGTTAAGGCACTGTCTGAGTAAGTCACCTTTCTTTTGTTGATACTCTGTAGTACTTGTAAAGAATTCCTGCATACATGCCTTTATGCCCTTAATTTCATCTTCAATGGCCTTTAGGCGACCCTCTAAGATGTCACAATGTTCTAGCCATGCCTGGTGGAACCTCTCACACTGCTGTTGCTCATAAACTAGTTGTTCTCTATCAAAATTATGTGTGCGACATATAGTACGTGCACGTCATATGTTGATGGGTGGATTGGGCAAACTCAAAATGGCATTAACATCTGCTGAACTTTGGCTTAAATTGGTCTCTTTGATTTGGAAACTTGAGGATAGTTGCAGAAGGTTTGCACAAAAGAGAGGTAGTGCAGAAGGTTGCCTACCTCAAAGCTGACATTAGGCTGCTGTTCTTGAGACTGGCTGACATCATCATTCTTGTCAGATACAGAGAAGCCAAGATCTTGAATATCTGCTTCCACAGAAAATAGTAAGATGTTTGCTTCCTCTGTGGGGTAATTTGCAAGAAAACAGAGACTGATTAAGTCAAAGTTGACCCATGTTCTTCCCTTCTTGAATACTCACCGAGTCCATGATAAATCCAGTGCAAAACAAAGGGCAAAACATGCTCTATGATTCCCTCTAGGGAAAGTTTGCCAAAAGAGCATTGTATTCTGAAGGAGGGGGAAGTTCCTCCTGGCAGAATACAAAAGGGCTGCAAGGGAGAACCCAGTATCAACATTCAACATGCATCTAGAATATTTGCGAACACGATGAACTTACCTCTCTTGTTTCACAAGGTATTGAAACCTTTAGCCAGCCCTGTAACTGTCTCTTCATGGATGTCAGGCACCAGCATTTTTTCATAGTCCAACATATCAACAGAAGCTTGTAATCTGCCACCAGTTGTCTGCCTAGAAGAAAAGAGATAAGCAATGAAGAAAACAAGTTAGACATATAAGACGTACAGTAGAAAAAATGAAATGCCGTTTACTTGAGGCAAATTCCAGACATTTGTAGCCATGCTTTCTATTGTTAGTACACACAATTAGACTAATCTTTCCCAATCAACACATTTTCCTCTTGATGTTGCTCTTAAAGTCTTGGTATCTATTTTTCACATTATCTTCACTTCGGGGGGGTACTCTCACTGCATTTAAGGCTGTCTTTGTGGGGAAATTTCTGGTGGAATTCTCTTTTTGATCCAGGGGGATGGACAGCCTCCTCAGGCTCCCAAGAATTTTCTTCTGGCCGATTGTATCAAATGTGGGAACAACAAAATTTGTAATGAAGGTTTCCTGACAGACTCCATGGCAGCACACGTATGGGTAGGCTCCGCCTCCTCTCCTACCCTATAGGACCCCACTCCCATAAATCTTTGCTCCATACCAGGAGCCGTGTTCCTTTTTCGTCCTCCTCCTGCGAGAAGGAAGTCTTACCTTATAGGACGTCTATCGGTTTCAGGCGAGCTGGTGGAGTGTGGACCTTGTTGATGTCGGATGCCTCCTGTTTTATGTCCAGCAATCTCGATATTTATCGGGTGGACCCGGGCAATATTATTTTAAAATGCTGAAGATGCCGTAAATCCTGAATGGGAGGTGGGCTGCATTGATGGCCAATACGTCCTTGCTATTGAGCGGATAGGCCCTGGTGCCCTGTCACACACGCATGAATTCATCCAGGCCTGAGACTGTTCGTTTATCGTCATGGTGGTAAAGTATAAAACTTTCTTTTGGTTTCATTGCATTTCCTGTTTGTGCGGTGGAGCGCTCCTGCGTTCCAGATCGTCGCTTAGGCTCCTCCCCCTGCCTCGCTGGACCTTCAATTGGTTGTCCAGGATGAGGCTTGGCCCTGGTATCGTCTGCGCATGCGCGCGCATCGCTCCCGATCTCCTATGACGATATTGCGTCATTTGGGGCGTGGCTTTGCGGCGCCCGGGAGATTTAAGCAGCTGTCATTCCTGTTTACAATGGGATGTCTGCGGGCGTTGCGGTGGCTTCCCCGTGCTGTTTCTCTGCTCTTCAGCGGTGAGTCATGCTTTGATCCAGGTGCCATTTGGGGTAAAAGGGTTGGTGTGGAGACGAAAGTCAGTACATGTATGCTTACTTTCTTCCTGTGCAGGCTTTTGCTTCTATCTGCAAATGGATGCTTCACCACCCCCCGGTGGCCAGTCCCTGCGCAACAGGTGAGCTAGTTTTTCTTAACCCTTACCTGCTTGCGTTGGCTGGTGGAATGGAGCCTAAGTGTGTTTTTCTTTCCCTATTTAGCCCTTTTAGGTCTGACCAACGCCCTATTTCTGGATCAAAGGATCGTTCTCCTTCAGCCCATCGGCATTCTTCATCAAAGTCTGGTCATAGGTCTAGCTCCAGGTCTAAATGACATGAGCACACTTCCAGTTCAGTCGCTCCGCGGCAATCCCGCCATTCTGACCGCAGTTCAGGGAAATCATGCTGGGGCTGTCGAGCCCATATCCCTGAGGATAGATCCCTATGTGATACCTGTTATTCCAGGGTTTTGAGGGAAAAGCAAGACACTGCACAACCAGTGGAGGCTATGGTCAGGCGGATTGTAAAAGAATCCCTTAGAGATTGGGATTCGAGCAGGCTTTCGGGTCACTCTTCAGAGGCTCCTGGTTTCCTCCCAAGGGATGAAGTGGAGCCAGGCACCTCACAACCAAGTCGTCTGTCAGAAGATTCTACAGACAGTGAAGATGATTTGGCAGACCAGAATGTAGGTTTTGAACTTGCTATGGTCCCACCGCTAGTTAAGGCGGTTAAGGAGGCATTAAAATGGGAAGATCCAGCTGAGTCCCCAGCTAAACAGAAGAAATACTTCAAACATCTCAAAAAAGAGCGTTCCCATTTTCCCCTCCTAGGGGAATTGGGAGAAATTATTACAGACGAGTGGCAGGGAGTTGAAAAGAGAAACTCTCTGTCATCTAAGGTCTCCAGAATGTATCCCTTTAAGGATGATAAGGTGAAACATCTAGACTCCGCTCCCACGGTGGATGCGGCCTTGATGAGGTTGGTGAAACACGTAACCTTACCATTGGAAGACTCAGTCTCATTCAAAGACGCTCTTGACAGGCGGATTGACACAGATCTTAAGAAGATTTATCTCTCCGCAGGTATGGCGTGTAAGCCGGCTCTGGCTTTGGCAGCCACATCCAAGGCAATGGAAGCCTGGGTAGACAGCGTGGAGGCTACACTTCAGAGTGTCTCCGAAGAGGTGGCCAGGAGTTCAGCCATTCAGGAGTTGAGACTGGAAACGGCTTTCTTGGGTGAGGCATCCATTGATATAATCCGCTTGGCGGCGCGGGTCATGCTGTCCTCTGTCACAGCCAAACGTGCCTTGTGGTTGCGCCCCTGGTTGGCCGACCCTGCCTCTAAGCAGGCCTGGTGCAAAATTCCCTTTGAGGGTTCCTCCCTCTTTGGTAATAAACTGGACAGTGCTATTACCCGTGCCACTGGTGGTAAATCTGGTTTCCTTCCCCAGGATCGCCGGTTGATAGATCAGAGAAGACCTCAAAACAGACAAAATCCTGATCGTGCCAGAGAGGCCCGTTTTTACAGGCCCGGTCGTGAGTTCAGGAAGAACTGGAAGCGCCCTCAGTCTACAGGGCAGAAGTTCTCCAAAGGAAAATCTTCAGCAAGCCGAGAGGCGACGAAGTCTTTTTGACATCGAACCTGTCCAGACGGTGCGGGTAGGCGCACGCTTGCTTCAGTTTGCGCACGTCTGGGCAGCCTCGATCGAAGATCAATGGCCTGTCAGAACCGTATCACACGGACATGTGTGGATTTTCGACAGAAGCCCCATTCTTCGCTTCATTCCTACGGCCTTACCCCGTTCAGAAGAGAAGAAGTCAACTCTTCTTACATATGTAGAATCCCTGGTTGCCCAGGGTGCGGCAGTGCCTGTCCCAACCGAGGAACGGTTCCAAGGCATCTACTCTCCGCTCTTCATGGTCTTGAAGAAAAGCGGCTCTTGGAGGCCGGTTATAGACCTAACACACCTAAACACCTTCATCAAGAAAGAGAGGTTCAGGATGGAAACACTTTTTACAATTCGGCAAGTGGTACAGCCAGAGGATTGGATGATATCCATAGACTTGAAAGATGCCTACTTTCACGTCCCAGTCGCAGCAGAAATGCAAAAATTTCTCCGATTCGCAGTGGGTCAGGTGCATCTTCAATTTACCTGTCTCCCTTTTGGGCTTACCACATCACCTCGAATCCTTTCCAAAATCTTACTGGCTGTAGTAGCCCTGATCAGAGCAAAAGGGATTCGTCTTTACCATTACTTGGACGACTTGCTCCTTCTGTCAGAACATCAGGATCAAATTCTGCTTCACAGATCTCAAGTAATTTCCACCCTTCAAGAGTTCGGGTGGCTCCTGAATTTGGAAAAAAGTCATCTGGAACCCACAAAGTCATTGGTCTTCCTAGGGGCCCTCTTCAACACTTCCAGAGGCACTATCTCCCTTCCATTAGAGAAGATTCCGACAATTCGCAACAGGATTCGTCCGGCATTATCAGCCTCTCATCTCCGGGCGTCCCAGTGCATGAAGATTATTGGGACCATGGTTTCCACGGCTCCCATGGTGAAATGGGCACAGTGGAAGATGAGGCCCTTTCAGATGGGATTCCTCCAACAATGGAATTTCGAGAATCCAGAAGTCCTCATTCGGATAACTACGTCCATGAAGGACAGCTTAACCTGGTGGCTTCAGCGAAAGAATCTTTTAAACTGCCATTCAATCATTCCAGCGTCCTGGTTGGTCATGACCTCGGACGCCAGCAGGACGGGATGGGGAGCGCATTGCCTGTCGGAGGTGGCCCAGGGCAGATGGGACTTCCCTACATACGGGGTGGTCTCGAATGTGCTGGAGCTTCGGGCAGCGTTCTGTGCTCTCCAGGCCTTTCAGCATCTGGCGACCGATGCCTCGGTCCTCCTAAGACTGGACAATACGACAGCCGTCGCCTACATCAAGAGACAAGGGGGCACCCGCAGTCCTTCTCTTCTGAAAGAAGTGAAACCTATTATGGATTGGGCTCAAAGACATCTGTCCAACTTGTCAGCCGCCTATCTTCCGGGTGCCCAGAACGTCCAGGCAGACTTCCTCTCGAGGTCTGCTCTGGACAACAACGAGTGGTCACTCCATCCAGAGATCTTCATATGGGTCATGTCTCTAGGTTACCATCCAGAGGTAGATCTGTTCGCATCTCCAAGCAATGCCAAACTGGAGAGATTCTACACGAGGTGGCGTTATCCCCAGGCCTACGGGGTAGACGCCCTGACGGATCATTGGAATTTTCAAACGGCCTATGCGTTTCCTCCAGTGCCAGTCATCTTCAAGTTTCTTTACAGACTCAGGACAGAGAGAGTGCAGATCATAGCGATTCCCTTCTGGCCAAAGAGACCGTGGTTTCCTCTGTTGCTCCAGCTGAGCTGTCGGGACCCGATACCTCTGCCAGTCAGGCCGGACCTTCTGTCCCAAGTGCCTATTCTTCACCCCTGCCCAGCACAGCTTCATCTCATGGCATGGCTGTTGAGAGGGAAAGATTGAAAGCGCTCGGTTGTCCAAACGAGGCAATCGCTACAATGATGAGTGCCAGAAGACCCGGCACGAACAAGGTCTATGAAAAAATCTGGTCCAAGTTTAAGGATTATGTGGATAGCAGATCTAGCTCTGTCTCTGACCCAGGAATCCAGGATATTTTGGGCTTCCTCCAGTCCGGTCTGGACCTGTCATTGGCAGTAAGCTCCCTTCGGGTCCAAATTTCAGCCATTTCGGCCTTCACTGGGACTGCATGGGCGAAACACTCCCTGGTTCGCCAGTTCTTCAGAGGCGCTACTAGGTTAAGACCTCCTAGAAAGCCCAGGTTCCCTAAGTGGGATCTTCCTACGGTCTTGGAGTTTCTTTCCTCACTCACCTTGAATCAGAAGGATCCATTCTTCCTTAAAAACATCTCCATGAAAACAGCCTTTCTGGTGGCTATTACTTCGGCCAAACGGGTTTCTGAACTCGGTGCCTTGGGTTACAAGGAACCATTCCTTACGTTTTTCCCTGATCGGGTAGTATTGGTTCCGATGCTTGGCTCCAATCCGAAAGTAATGTCGGTATTCCATGTCAACCAGGAAATTGTCCTACCCACGTTCAAATCTCAAGATGAAAATTCTGTCCATCCTTTGGACGTGGGGGAAACTCTTCGGCTATATCTGGAGACTACAGCTCCTTTCCGCCAGTCAGACCATCTTTTTGTCCTCATCTGTGGAAAAAACAAGGGCAAACAAGCTTCCTCAAGATCTATAGCAAGTTGGATAGTTCAGACCATCCGGTGGGCATATAAAGCCAAGGGACTGGCTCCTCCAGAGGTGGTGACAGCTCATTCCACTAGAGGGATCTCTACGTTGTGGGCAGCTTCTCTTCATGTAGCTCCTGACGTGATTTGCAGAGCGGCTTCTTGGTCATCAATTCATACCTTTATGTCGCATTACTGTGTTGAACCGGCTTCTTTATCTTCGGTCAACTTTGGTTTAAAAGTCTTGTCTGTTGACGGTGCAAATTAAACCTTTTTCTGTTAAACCAGCAGTTACCCGCCCGGGTGTGTATGGCTAGTTATTTCCCATACGTGTGCTGCCATGGAGTCTGTCAGGAAACGGAAAATGTATATCAATACTTACCGTAATTTTCCTTTCCTGATGGACTCCATGGCAGCAGGAGTCCCCTCCCATCTGCTGGAGTAGTTCTAGTTATGGAACACGGCTCCTGGTATGGAGCAAAGATTTATGGGAGTGGGGTCCTATAGGGTAGGAGAGGAGGCGGAGCCTACCCATACGTGTGCTGCCATGGAGTCCATCAGGAAAGGAAAATTACGGTAAGTATTGATATAAATTTTCCGTTATACTTGACAGCCACTAACAAATCTAGTGAATATTTAAAATGAACAGACACACCAAGAGCAGTTTTAATAAAAACATAAAACAAAACATTACTGGACATTAAAATACATAAAACCTCTTACACATAAAGGTTACCATATCCATTAACAACACTCAAACATACACTCCTATTCCCAATATCCCAAAGAAAGGTCAAAGAATACTTAACTCTGGTAGTTGAATGTCAACAGCTTACACTGGATAGCTGGAGGAACAGGACAATAAAAATCCTGGCTGCATGCTTGGTCTTTCCACAGCTCCGAAAAAGAGGCTATTCTTCATACTATGGAGTCTTTTTATAGTCCTGTATACCAGAGACCACTCACAGGATGTTATAATTCCTCTTGACCACTCACAGGTCATTTTGTGAGTGATTTCAGCAACACATGGTTGCAATTCTCCCCACAACCACATGGTCAATTGGATATGTGGCAGCCATCTTTACAAAGCACACTAAACCACCTGTGGGTGAGAGATATTATTACACTGGTAGGGGACTGTTGTCATAAATCAGTTAAAAAATATCCACAACTGATACAATCTACCTGTTGATCCCATACATAGGCAATAATTACATTGCATACCTTTCTACTTCTCGAAGGGGCCTAGTTTTCTCGAAGAGGCCTAATGTGATATACATCACTCACATTACACAATCCATAGTTACAAAAATATGGCCACAACATGCACAAGCAAATTATCTTCAAAAAAGCACGTACAATGTGTATGCAAAAAATATCCTAAACAGTTACACAAAGATGGAATTAAGATAGAATTGTCATAGTTCTTTTCTCAGAGTCTAAACTGCTTATCAAGTCTAAAGCAAACATGTTGTTCCTTTTGTGTTCCAAAAACAACTCTCCTTTGTCATAACACATGCTGGTTTCAGAAGTCCTAAACACCACCCCCCCCCCCATACTTCTTTTTACATGTTTAGCTCCTAAACCAATCGGGCTATCTTCTTAATGTAGCACCCTACAGGTAGGTGCTAAGAAAAATATATAGGGGCCTTGTCTGCCTAACAGCAGGGCTGTGATTTGTTAGGTAGGGTGTCAGGACTTCCAGATGTGCCTGCTGAGGGGAGAAGTATCCCCACTGGCTCCTGTGAAAGGCTTCTCATAGGGCAGTGTGGGAAGCCAATCAGGGGACACATCCCAGCTTGTAACTACCCCAGACGGCAGATTAGGCTGCAATGGATTCTGGGAGTGGGTATAAGTTTGGGAGGAAGGAGAGTGCGGCTGTCTCTCCTCCTGTCTGAGGAAGGTGGATGTCTCGGGGTGTGGCCTGGGTATCCAGAGAGTGCTGAGTTGAGCTGAGGGGATCCGGTGTGCCGAGAGCATGCAGAGAGAGAGAGGGGTCCAGTCCCAGGAAAGCCTACACAGGTCGTGAGTACTGAGGATTGCCCCTGGGGTTCGCCTGAAGTGTTAGAGGGGACCACTCCAGAAGAGGTTCTGGGATCCAGTGTCAGTTAGCTGTAAAGGGGGTGTCTAGGTAGAGGACCCTGAAGTTGTAAAGGGGTACTGGCACTCTGGGCCCTGAATTGTACAGAGAGAGTCAGTGAAGCGACAGTTACACAAAGTTCTACAAGATACTACCTCAAGCTGCACCTAGCGGACAACAGTATTTAGTGACTTCTGCAGCACAGCAGTGTCAGGAGTTCTACAGCTTAGTCTTGGATCTACAGGACTATAAGTTGGGGATTCAACACTTCTTCAGCTACACAGAGAGTTCTCAGAGTCAGTGAGCGTTGGCTGGCGCTGGCTGGCGTAAAGGAAGCGCCAAGGGGCATTCTTCAGGAACAAAGTCCCATGTGTAATTAGTTTGAGCCGCAAGGAATATCCCACTCATTCCCTTCTCCCGTCCCATTTAAATCCAATAAAAACCACAAACAAAGATGCCGGAGTTGTCGCTGCTTCAGTTGTCACACCTAGGGCAGCAGCTCACATGGGCTGGAGAGAGTACCGGTTCTAATGGCAGACCCACATCAGGCCACAAGCTTGGAAACCTTGCTACATTAACACAGAATCTAACTAATAAATACATTTGCTATGAAATCATCAAATATCCATAGCAACACACCCATTGCACCAGATATTGTAGTTTGTTCCTAAAGATCCTGGAATCAAGAATTTTCTCCACCACAAATTCTTCTTCAGCACAAATTCTTGCCCAAGAAGAGGGTGGAGTTTTGAATCTGTTTCTCTATAAATGTAAACGTGCTATGACTAAGGCTCATGCCGAAACGTGTCAGCTGTTTGATTTTTAATGCTCAAATGTAGCCAATAAATGTTTGCATCAAGAACTTTAGAGTTGCCGGCTCTTCTCTCTTATATATTGCATTTAGTGTGAGAAGACATACTGAGCCTTGGCATTTGTGCTTCAGACTGCACACTAGGATTAGATTGCTTCTGTTGAGAATGCTGCATCTTTCATCTTACCTCATAGATTTGTCTTCAACAGCTGCTCAACGGATATCCACACTACAAGTGCTTCACATTGGTCTGCATGTCCTATACCAAATAATCAAAATAAGGCTACAGGAGCACAACAAGGTACTATTGGAACAGATCAAACTTCAGTATGTTTAGGAAAACACAAAAATATGCAGCGCTGTATGCAAAAATGCCAAACTAAACACAAATTATTATTATACAGTCCAACAGTGAAAAAATGTGAAGAAAAAAGTCCTTCTATATCTTGCATTAGGCAAAAGGTATCTTCCTGTGATTTCAATTGTTAACCACTTGACGACTGCCAGCCACAGATTTACTGTGGCAGGAGGCCGCTCCTGGGCGAAACGACGTAGCTCTATGTCGCTCGCTCCCAGGGCTCTGGGGTGCGCTCCCACGTGCCCCCAGCCCCGCTGATGGTCTGATTCGGCTCAGAACCGGTGATTTTAGGCCTGGACCTGCTGCTTCAGGCACAGAAATCACCCTCTCTCCCCTCCCATGATCCTTTTTGGATTCCAGCATGAGAGGAGAGAGGATCAAACTGTGAGTACTGCACCAAGCACACACACACACGTAGCTAGGAACATTTAACCTCCGATCACCCCCCCAGTTAACCCCTACACCCCCTGTCACATTGCACACTATATACAGGTGTATAGCGGTTTTCTGTATTCCTGTAATAGTGTGATTGTGACTTCAGTTAGCGCTAGCGAGTTTGTTTCTGTCCCAAGTAGGTTTAGGGTACCCACCACCCCCCCAATAAAGATTTAACCCCTACACCCCCTGTCACATTGCACATTAAATACAGTATATAGCAGTTTTCAATATTTCTGTATTAGTGTGCCTTGTGACTTGGTTTAGCGCTAGCGACCATTACTTTTAGGCTTAGGATACCCGCCACCCCCCCAATAAAGATTTAACCCCCTGATGCCCCCTGACCACCCCTAGTTAACCCCTTCACCCCCTGTCACATTGCACACTATATACAGGTATATAGTGGTTTTCTGTATTTCTGTAATAGTGTTATTGTGACTTCAGTTAGGGCTAGCAAGTTAGTTTGTGTCCCAAGTAGGTTTAGGGTACCCACCATCCCCCCAATAAAGATTTAACCCTCTGATCACCCCCAGTTAACCCCTTCATTGCCCTATTATTAGTGTGACAGGTGACATTAGTTAGCGTTAACGCTAGTTAGCGTCAGTCTAGTACAGCGCAGATCCCTGCCGCATAGTTAGAAATATTAGTTAACCCCTTGATTACCAGTAACACACATATACACACATACACACACATACACTTCCATTACTAGTATAGTGTTTGAACAGATCAATATCTTTGATCTGATCAGATCTATACTAGCATCCCCAATAGTTTAGGATTCCCAAAATGCATCGTTAGCAGGATCGGTCACGACACCTGCCAGCACCTGCTATTAGCCCCTCTGCCCAGCCCACCTCACCACACCCAGGCAAGTGCAGTAATTAATAGATTACTGTCACCTCCAAAAACACAAAACACACAAAACCGCAGCGTTAGCAGAGTCAGGTCTGATCCCTGCTAGCACTAGTAGTTTTTTTGTAGCGTTTGAAATAGTCCTCGACAACCAGGTGCTTTTTTACCTGACCATTTCAGATGAGAGTGATGGGGAAGCCTCACTGGCAGAATTAGGGTCAGTATACAAGCCTGTAGACAGCAGTGGCTCCCTGACAGATAGCTCTGACGACAGAGGGGTCCCTGCTAAGGTCAGGCGTACCCAACCCCATTCTGGAGTTGCTGAGGTGCAGAGATTGCAGGGTGCTCATATGTAGCAGAGAGCCAGTACTAGTGCCACTCAATCTTCTGGTGAACTGGCAAGCACCAGCAGCCTAGTACATCCTGGTCCTAGACATACCAGCACTGCAGTAACACTTGGTGAAGTGGCGAGTCCCATAAGTGCAGTTGAAGCTGGTGCGGTACCTAGCACAAGTAGTGGCCCCGCAGCCATCGCAAATTCGAAGACAGGCCTGTAGAGCCCATAGTGCCCTCCCTGAAGTGCTGGCATATCCTAATTGGCAGCCCACAGATTCTACAGCGCCCGTACTTCCTCCATTCACTGCCCAACCCGAAATTCACGTGGAAACAGCCAATTTTACTCCCCTTAATTATTTTAAGCTGTTTTTCACAGAAGATCTTTACAGATCTATTGTGGACCAATGCATTTTATATGCTTGTCAATATATCGCCGCAAACCCAAATTTGTCCCTTGCCAGACCATTTGGATGGAAACATATAACGGTTTCCAAGTTTAAAACTTTTCTGGGTCTTTCCCTCAACATGGGTATAGCTAAAAGGAGTGGGTTGCAGTTATATTGGTCCACTAACCCAATTCACCATATACTCGTGTTCTCTGCCTCCATGGCCAGGACGAGATACGAGCAAATTCTGCGGTTCGTGCACTTCAGTGACAATGAACTCTTTCATCCTCGGGGAGACCCTGGATATGACCAGCTCTACAAAATTTGGCCTCTCGTAAAACACTTCAATTAGCGGTTTGCAGCCTTGTTTACCCCCCAACAAGTTGTCCGCGTTGATGAGTCCCTGATTAAGTTTACTGGCTGCCTTGCTATCAAGCAGTATCTCCCCAGCAAGCGTGCCAGATACAGGGTCAAGCTGTATAAGCTGTGTGACAGGGCCACAGGCTATACAGTTAGTTTCCCTGTTTACGAGGGTAAACATAGCACTGTGGAGCCCCCCAACTGCCCAGACTACATAGGGAGCAGCGGCAAGATAGTTTGGGACTAGGTGTCACCCTTATTGGGAAAGGGGTACCATTTGTACATGGACAATTTTTATTCAAGCATGCCACTTTTAAGTCACCTGCATGAATTACAAATCGGGGGGGCTAGAGTCTGCTTGAAAACTGACAATTGCTTGCAGTGAAGTGGAGGGATACACGGGATGTTTCGTTCTGTCCTCCATTCACGCAGACACGACCAATGTTCTGTCCTCCATTCACGCAGACAACAGTCCAAATTAATACTGCAACTGGTGTTTTGGAGAAGCCCCTCTGTGTCCATGACTACATCCTTAAGATGGAAGCAGTGGACCTCAACGACCAGCTTTTGTTGCCGTACTTAATTGCCGGTAATGCCAGTCGCTGGTACAAAAAAGTGTCTGTTTATTTATTCCAATTGGCTTTGCTGAACACCTTTGTGCTTATACAAAGCATCAGGGCGAACTGGATCCTTCTGAGAAGTCCAGGAAGAGATCATCAGTGCCTACCTGTAACCAGGAGGTGCTCCTGCCCAAGTTCCCCTACCAGATGCAGTGAGCCGGCTACATGAGAGGCATTTTCCACATGTCCTCCCGAGTACCCCTATCCAAAGACACCCCCAAAGAAGATGTTTTTTCTGTCGTAAGCACGGATTTAGGCATCACACCCGCACTTATTGTCCCTTCTGTCCTGGCCAACCTGGTCTCTGCATAGGGGAATGTTTCCAACGCTACCACACACTCTAGGGCACACTTACACAGGGTCTCGAAAGATGTTCGATGGTTATTGTCATTTTGAGAGACCCTAAGCTGGAATATTGCAGTTGAAAAAAAAAAGTTACAAAAAAAAGTTACAAAAAAATTACATAAAAAGTTACAAAAAAAATACAAAAAAACAAAATTAAAAAGCCAAAAATAGTTGTCATTTGAGTTATTTTCTTTTTCTTACTCTGCTCTTCTACTTCTACTCTTCCTACTTTTACTGTACTTAGTGACTGTTTTTCATCGGTAACCATTTTTTACTTTTCAGGTACCAATGTAATGTTTTATTTCTATTCTATTGTTAACCAGTTTGCCTTGCAGGTACACTCATCAGCTGCCACACTGATTTTATATATTCTGACATAAACAGCTTTTGCACTCAGCATACATGGAAATCTCTGATGGCAGCGCTGTAGGAGGTGATTTCACCACCCCAGTTAAAAAAAACAGTAGGTATACATGGTGTTTTTCATGTGTACCCATCATTAGAAAGTGGGTTGGATGTTTTGGGCGGCTAATGATGGGTATATTACACATTTTCTGGTGGATATTTCCTCATTCACATCGATCGATGTGGATGAAGGAATCTGTTAGGTTCTCTTTTTTTCGTTCAGCCCACAGGCTGCATTAAGAAAAAGAGTACCTGCCCCTACAGAATGCTATCATAGGGGATATTTAAATTCACTGTGATAACAATAAAAATGATAGAAAAGAAAATGAAAGGGAAGGTGTCAAAATAACATAAAAAAGCAAAATAAATAAAAAAAAAAAAAATAAAGCACCCCTGTCCCCCCGTGCTTGTGCACAAAGGTGCACGCAATCGTCGGTCTAGTGTCATATGTAAACAGCAATTGCAGCATGCATGTGAGGTATCGCCATGAACGCCAGGTCGAGTGCAGTAATTATTGCAGTAGAACTCCTCTGTAAGTCCAAAGTGGTAAGCCGTAAAGACTTTTAAAGGCTTATAAAAATGTACATATTTTGTTGCCACTGCACAGGCATCTTTGGTATCTATGTACTTGGCATAAGATAATCTTTTAAATTTTACCAAACAATTAGGAATAATATAGTGTATTTGTGCATTCAATTTAAAAAAAGTGTTTTTTTTCCAAAAAAATTGCGTTTGGAAAATCTGTGCGCAAATAATGTGTGATGAAAAAAATTGCAACATCCACCATTTTGTTCTGTAGGGCCTCTGCTTTAAAAAAATATATAATGTTTGGAGGTTCAAAGTAATTTTCTTGTTAAAAAAAAATATTTTTTCATGTAAACAAAAAGTCACAGAAAAGGCTTGGTCTTCAAGTGGTTAGAAGAGTGGGTGATGTGTGGCTAAGATTGAGCATAAAATGCCAGGACAGTTCAAACACCCCCAAATAACCCCTTTTTGGAAAGTAGACACCCAAAGCTATTTGCTGAGAGGCATATTGGGTCCATGGAGTATTTTATATTTTGTCCTAAGTTTCAGGAAAATTACAATTAGTTTTTTTTTTTGCCACTAAATGATATATTGCTCACGCATACCATGGGTATTTGTGAAATGACACCCAAAACACATTCTGCTGCTTCTCCTACATACAGGGATACCACATGTGTGAGACTTTTCGGGAGCCTAGCTGTGTACTTTTTTGGCAGTCTAGCCGCATACAGAACCCCGAAAACGAATCACCGCTTTCAGGCTTTCTAAGGGCATAAATTGTTGATTTCACTCCTTACTACCTATCACAGTTTTGAAGGCCACGAAATGCCAAGATTTTTTTTTAAAGGCATTTTATTGAACAAACAGAACAGTACATAATGAAGAAATAAAGTGTAACATACCAATGGAGGAGCCAAAAAGACATACAAGGCTTCATCTTTATATGTATACGTTACTTCCAGCTGTAACATCAGTGAGAGACCCAGCAAAAATCCCCCAGAAGGGGGGGGGAGGAAAAAGGAGGGGAAGGGCAAAGGGGAGGGGGGGAAGGGGGGGAGGAGGGGAGAGGAGGGGGAAACAACAACAGAGATAGCATATTACCAAACACAAAATAACGTAGGCTGCAATGGACATCGTCTATGTAGAATCAGAAACTGAAGAGTTAGTCCGGTCAGAGTCCACCCAAAAAGACCAAATTTTCCGGAACTTCTTGGGACAGCCTCTGGCCTCATACGTCATTTTATACAGAGGCAATGCCTGATTAATAAGTGCAATCCAGAATGGAACGTCAGGGGGAGTAGAAGATTTCCAACAAGTAGCTATAGCCTTCCTAGCATAGAAGAAGGCCAAGCGTAAAAACAATTTAGTATGAGCAGGAGCGTCCTCGTCATTAACATATCCCAACAGACAACGAAGGGGGCTACAAATATTGGACAACTGAGAAATATCGACAATAAAGGCCGTGACTTACGAAATGCCAAGATAGCAAACCCCCCCCCAAAATTACCCCTTTTCAAAAAATAGACACCCAAGGGTATTTGCTAAGATCCATGGTGAGTATTTTGCAGCTATCATTTATTTTGGAAAATAAAGGAGAATTCATTTATTTTTCTCTCTTTTCCAATTTCAAGACTTTGTGACAAAAAGTGAGATCTGCAAAACACTCAACATGCCTCTCTGCAAATAGCTTAGGGTGTTAACTTTCCAAAAGGGGGTCATTTGGGGGGGGGGGGATTGTGCTGTCTTGGCATTTCAAGGCCTCCAAAACTATGATAGGTAGTGAGGAGTGAAATCAAGGATTTACACCCTTGGAAAGCCTGAAGGTGGTGATTCAGGGTCCTGTTCACGGCTAGACTGCCAAAAAGTCTCACACATGGGGTATCCCCATACTCAGGAGAAGCAGCAGAATGTATTTTGGGGTGTCATTTCACATATACCCATGGCATGTGTGAGCAATATATCATTTACTGACAACTTTGTGTAGAAAAAACAAAAAAAAATAATAATAATAATATAATAATTTTCCCGAAACTTGTGGCAAAATATAAAATATTCCATGGACTCACCATGCCTCTCAGCAAATAGCTTGGAGTGTCTACTCTGCAAAATGGGGTCATTGGGGGGGGGGGGGTTGTGCTATCTTGAAATTTCAGAGCCTCCGAAACTGTGATAGGTAGTGAGGAAGTAAAATAAGCAATTTACGCCATTAGAAAACCTGAAGGTGGTGATTGGTTTTCGGGGTCCCGTACACAGCTAGGCTCCCAAAATGTCTCACACATGTGGTATTCCTGTACTCAGGAGAAGCAGCAGAATGTATTTTGGGGTGTCATTCCACATATACTCATGTCATGTGTGAGCAATTTATCTTTTAGTGACAACTTTGTGTTAAAAAATAAAAATGTAATTTTCCCAAAACTTGTGGCAAAATATAAATTATTCCATGGACTCACCATGCCTCTCAGCAAATAGCTTGGGGTGTCTACTTTCCAAAAAGTTGGGGGGGTTTTGTACTATCTTGACATTTCAGGGCCTCTGAAACCGTGATAGGTAGTTAGAAAGTGCAATGAGAAATTTACGCCCTTTGAAATTCTGATGTTGATGATTGGTTTTCGGGGTCCCGCACACAGCTAGGCTCCCAAAAAGTCCCACACATGTGATATCCCTGTACTCAGGAGAAGTAGCAGAATATATTTTGGGGTGTAGTTACACATATACCCATGGCATGCGTGAGCAATATATAATTTCAATGACAACTTTGTGTAAAAAAAAACATTTTTTTTTTTAGTCATTTTTCAAACACCTGTGACAAAAAAAATATATTTTATGAGCCCAACATGCCTCTCAGGACATTCCTTAGGATGTCTACTTTCTAAAAAGTGGTAATTTGGGGGGGTTGTACTGCCCTGCCATTTTAGCACTTCATGAAATGAGATAGGCAGTCCGAAAGTAAAAGCTGCATAAATTACAGTATTTACACCATAGTTTGTAGACGCTATAACTTTTGCGTAAACCAATAAAAATATGCTTATTGAGATTTTTTTTGTCAAAGACATGTAGATAAATACATTTTGGCCAAAATATATGACAAAAATTGAGTGTATTGTATATTTTTTAAAAAGACAAAGTAGAAATTGTCATTTTTTCTCAAAATGTTCGCTATTTTTTTATTAATATTGCAAAAAATAAAAAGCGCAGAGGTGATAAAATACCACCAAAAGAAAGCTCTGTTTGTGGGAAAAAAAGGACATAAATTTTGTTTGGGTACAGCATTGCATGACCGCGCAATTGTCAGTTAAAATCACACAGTGCCAAGTTGAAAAAAGTGGCCTGGTCATTAAGCAGGAAAATTCTCCGGTCTTAAAGTGGTTAAATGTGAAATATAATGATATTCCTCCAGTGGTTAGGATCAGAGGCTTACTAGAAATGCTGGCTGCTTAATCAAGTGCAGCAAACAAGCATAGATTTGCATTATTCTCTGGAGCTTGTCATCTCTTCTCATCAATCCTAGGTTGTAGTACTCCAGATAGATCCAAAAGAAAATACTAATATAGTGTAATACTGCTGTGCCATGTGATGATCACACTCGGGTAAGTATAATATCATTACGTGTGCGTGCAATCGCCAATCACCAGTCTTCCCCCCCATGCAATGTGCACTCACCACCAGCTATATCTTTAACAGCATCATGGGTGAAATGGACAGTGGCTGCAGGCATCAGTTTAACCACTTCTGGCTTGGAAGATTTTCCCCCTTAATGACCAGGCCATTTTTTTGCGATTATTTTAATGGACAATTGCGCAGTCGTGCGATGCTGTACCCTAATAAAATTGATGTCCTTTTCCTTTTTTACCCACAAATAGAGCTTTCTGTTGGTGGTATTTGATCACCTGAGCGAATTTTATTTTTTGCGTTATAAACCACAAAAAAAAACGAAATTTTATAAAAAAAAATATATATTTATATATTTTTTTTACTTTCTGATATATAACATTCCCCAAAAAAATTATTGTTTTTGGCCAGTTTGCATTCTGCTACATATTTTTGATAAAAAAAATTCCAATAAGTGCATTTAGATTAGTTTGAGCAAATGTTTTTGCGTCTACAAACTAGGGGAAAGATTTATGTCATTTTTATTTATTTTATTTTTTTACTAGCACTGGCGGCGATCCGCAGTTTTTAGCCGGATTGCGACATATCGGCGGACAGATTGGACCCCTAACTGACATTTTTGACACGTTTGGGGTGACCAGTGACATTACTACAGTAATCAGTGCTATAAATATGCACTGCTACTGTAATAATGACACTGGCAGGGAAGGGGTTAACCCAGGGGCGATCAAAGGGTTAAGTGTGAGCCTAGGGGGTGTTTTATAACTGTGGGGGGATGGGCTTGTACTATCAACACAGAGACCTTTGTTCCTAAATAGCAGGAACACAGGAGCTCTGTGTTGATAGCAGAGAGAACAACGGTCTGCTGTGTTTACAACAGCAGACTGCCGTTCTCTCTTTACGGGGAGCGATCGCAGGTGCCCGGCAGCAATCGCGGCCACCGGCCTCATGCCTCCGCTTCCCCGCTGACAAGTGGGCTTGGGTGCCTTGCCTCCAGCTGCGCACACACGCCCACAGGATCGCTCCCGCAAACCGCCGTACAGGTACGTCGATTCGTGGGAACCTGCCGACCTGCCACCGTATAACTTGAGGGCGTAAATCAACCACAAAGTCCATAGAAATTGACCTCTATGGTCTTGATGGAAGAGGGAGTGACTGGAGCAACCCCAAAGGAGAATCTCCGGGCGTCTTACTGCGTGCCTAGATCAGGCACGAGGCTACATAACTTTTGATATCCTTCTTCTACCCAGGCCACCCAAAGGAATGTAATAAGTCTTAGAAACTCCAAAATGTCCAGCAAGTTTGGAGTCATAATCCAACCTGAGGAGATTCAGGTACGTAGAGGCGATGTGCTTGAGTCCAAAAGCAGTTTTTGTACTTAAAGTTGATGTCCATAGGAGGATTATTGAGGAGCGGGTCATTCCCGTACCCTTCTTTGAGGAGAGTCAAGAATGCCTTAGAACTTGTGACCCCTAGGAAGGTATTTTGAGGCAGGATTATATATTCAGAGTTGTTTTCCTGGAGAGGCCCGACAACATGTGTGATAAGGCATCAGCCTTACCATATCTTGACCTAGGTTGACACGAGATAATAAAATTAAACCTGGAAAAGAACAGCTCTAGACAGAATGAATACATTCTAGATTTTTATGATCAGTGGGAATCTTTACAGGATGCTTAGCAGCTTCCAGTAGATGCCTCCATGCAAAAAAGGCTTCCTTAATTGTCAGTAATAACTCTTTATTCCCAAAGTAATAATTCCTTTTGGCTGAAGACATTAAATGAGAAAGGTAAGCACAAGGATGAAGCTGCATCTTTTCACCTCTTTGTTGAGAAACAATTGCTCCCATGAGTCAGAAGCATCCACTTCCACTACAAATGTTACCGGATCGGGATGTACCAATACTGGTGCGAAAGTGAAAATAGTTAGAACGTTTTTAACTTTCCAAAAGCAGCCTGGGCCTCAGGTGACCACACAAAGGACACCCCTTTCTTTGTTAGCTGTGTAATTGGAGCTATCACCTTAGAGAAGTTTGTTATGAATTTTCTGTAGAAGTTGGCAAACCTGACAAATCGTTGAACTTATTTAATGTGTCCAATGTGCTTAAATCTTCTCTGGATCCATGCTCACTCTATATGAAGAAATAATATGTCCAAAAATTGGATCTGGGTTTGTTCAAACTAACATTTCTACAATTTGATGTAAAGACAATTCTGCCTTAATCTTTCAAACAGTGGCGGTTCTACATTAAATTGCTCCCCGGGCAAGACTCCCTCCCGGCGCCCCCCCCCCCCAAAGAAAATAACATGAAAACATAACAATAAATGCAGAGTGCCACAGCATTGCCCCCAATAAATGCAGAGTGCCACAGCATTGCCCCCAATAAATGCAGAGTGCCACAGCATTGCCCCCAATAAATGCAGAGTGCCACAGCAATGCCCCCAATAAATGCAGAGTGCCACAGCATTGCCCCCAATAAATGCAGAGTGCCACAGCAATGCCCCCAATAAATGCAGAGTGTCACAGCAATGCCCCCAATAAATGCAGAGTGCCATAGCATTGCCCCCAATAAATGCAGAGTGCCACAGCAATACCCCCAATAAATGCAGAGTGCCAGAGCAATGCCCCCAATAAATGCAGAGTGCTACAGCATTTCCCCCAATAAATGCAGAGTGCCACAGCATTGCCCCCAATAAATGCAGAGTGCCACAGCATTGCCCCCAATAAATGCAGAGTGCCACAGCAATGCCCCCAATAAATGCAAAGTGCCACAGCATTGCCCCCTTTCAATGTAGAGATGCCAGTGTTCCACCTTTCAATGCAGAGCGCCAGCGTTCCCCCCGCGAGACCCGTCCATGCACTTACCTCACTTCTCTTCAGTTCAGTCCCCGGATTCCCCGCGTCTCCTCAGTCCTCCCGAGGCACCTCCTCCTCGGCCAATGGCGTGGGGTTTGCCTTTTGGCCCATCAGGAAGCAGGAGGAAGCCGCTCCCTGATTGACCAGGAGGATCTGGACCTCGGCTCGGCTGCCACAGTGAAATTATTCAAAGTTCCTCGGGCAGCCCGGTACCATTTGATGCACGGACCGGTACCGGTCCGCGGCCCGGGGGTTGGAGAACACTGTCATGCCGGCCCCACGTGTCATGAAAAAATGCCGCCCCGGGCAGCTGCCCCGTTCGCCCATGCCTAAAACCGCCACTGCTTTCAAAGACAGTGCAAACATGCTTGCTGTGCTCCTCCAGGTTTTCGGAAAAAATGAGAATATCATCCAGATAAGCAATCACAAATTGGTCCAACAGATCTAGAAAAACATTGTTAATGAAGTGTGTTGAAAAGTTGCAGGGGCATTCCAAAGACCAAAAAGCATAACCAAAGATTTGAAATGTCCATATCTGGTTCTAAAGGCGGTTTTCCATTTGTCTCTTTGACAAATATGGACAATATTCCCCCCGTAAGTCAAGTTTTGTAAAAAAAAATTGGCAGAACAAAGTCTTTTCAACATTTAAGGCAGCGGATAATGGTTTTTAATAGTAATTTTATTATTGTGCCTGTAATCAATGCATGGACACAAGGTGGATTCTTTCTTTTAGCAAAGAGCAGGGCTGCTCCTGCAGGAGATGATGAGTGTCTAATAAAGCCCTTCTCTAAATTCTTACCAAGCCTCTCCCTGAGCACCTTTAATTTAGGTTAGATTGAAAAGGTGGCCGAAAGGTATTTCTGCCCATGGGAGCAGCTTAATAGGGCAATCATATGGGGGATGAGGAGGTAATTGATCAGCATTTTTCTTATCACAGACATCCCAAAAATCATGGTATTGTGGAGTCAAGTTGTCATATGACTGCAAAGTAACTGCATCCACCTGTTATTCAGTGACTGGCAGAGAACTTGTTCGACCAAGTTCCCTATAGTATTCCTCACAATGGGAGGACCTGAAAATCTATAGTCTGTTCTCCCCAGTTGATGGAGGGATTATGAGTGGAGAACCAAGGATTCCCAAAATGATGGGAAATTTGGGTAATGCGATCAGCTGAAAGCTAATGGTAAAGTGTTTAAATCTGAGGTGCTGCATGGTAAATTAGTGCTAATTAAAAGTGACTAAAATAAAACAAAAATCATCAAAACTTAATAGATGTGTGCAATAGACCAAAAACATTTTTTCTGTGAATATTGTGAAAATCTATATATCGAAATTAAACACTTAAGTTTTAAAAACTTGAAATAATGTAAAAAATACAATTGTGAACTATTTTTTCAAGATGAACAGCTGTCTTCCACACCCCATGCTCCAATGTGCTCTATATTTCCATCTCACACGTGCTCCTTATTGATACTCCTCCACCTTAATGTAAGGGGGCCACTCACCAGACGGATCCGGGCCACCAGGACCAACACAGCTTGGTATATACAATAGGTCTCAGCTTGAAACTCCAATCTTCAAAATCAATCACCTCAGGAAGTGCCGCCATGGCTAACAGAAGATAGACTTAGAGCTAAACTAGAGAAACTTAACATAAATAAATCCCCGGGACCGGATGGCTTTCACCCAAGAGTTCTTAATGAGCTCAGCCAGGTGATTGCCAGACCATTATTCTTGATCTTTAAGGATAGTTTACAGACGGGTATGGTGCCAGCTGATTGGAAAAAAGCCAATGTGGTAACAATATTTAAAAAAGGGCCGAGATACATCCCAGGTAACTATAGGCCGGTCAGCCTAACATCAGTAGTCTGCAAGATTTTGGAGGGGATGTTAAGGGACCGCATACAAGACTTTAGTAATGAAAATGGTATTATTAGTAGTAATTAGCATGGATTCATGAAAAATCCTTCTTGCCAAACCAATCTATTAACCTTCTATGATGAAGTGAGCTGCCACCTAGATAAAGCCTGTGGATGTGGTGTATCTGGACTTTGCAAAGGCCTTTGACACCGTTCCCCACAAACACTTACTGTTCAAACTAAGGAAGGTAGGTATGGACTATAAGGTGAGTACCTGGATAGAGAACTGGCTCCAGGGGAGAGTGCAAAGGGTGGTGATTAATGGGGAGTACTCGGATTGGGCGGGTGTGGAAAGTGGGGTCCCCCAGGGTTCTGTCCTGGCGCCTATCTTGTTTAATTTATTCATAAATGATCTAGAGGAGGGGATATCTAGTACAATCCCAGTATTTGCGGGTGATACTAAACTAAGCATGCCAATATCTTCTATGCAGGATGTGGAAACCTTACAAGCGGACCTGAACAAAATAATGTGGTGGGCAACTACATGGCAGATGAGGTTTAATGTTGAAAAATATAAAGTAATGCACTTGGGTGATAGAAAAATAGCCTAGCCTATATACAACGCTTGCCGCAGAAAAACAATTAACTTAATGTATGTGAACAATGTTGAAAACATATCTTTACAGTACTGTATAAGTGAAAATACAAATCAATTAAACACATGAAAATTAATAAAAAGTTCCAAGGAATTGATAAATAGATAAACAAGTCTTTTCCAGTGGTGATCAATATATGTGAATAAAATAAATGTAAAATTCAATAAATAAAGTCTTTTCAAGTGGTGATCAGGTGCAAAGTGCTTCGTGCTCAATAAATAAAAGTTTGTGACTTTCGTGATGTGGATTCCTCTTTTCCTGTGGCTTGTGGTAGAAATAAATGACTTACCAGAATTGTTGGGTCCTATGTGCTGTATAGCACTAGGACCTACAGTGCTTGGAGGCCGTTCAGGCCGGATTGGGGATCCCCTTTGTGGATGATCCTGGTGGATAACAGGTTAGGTTCCTCCTTACCCGATCTCGATCCTCAGGATATGGGGTTAAAAGAAAGGCTCCAGATAGTGTATTATCGTTTTAAAAGTTTATTCATCAAATAATCATAAAAATCGGAGCGAAGAAAGACTCAAACTCCAAGTTTGCAGGCAAAGAAACCGCTTATAAACACCTCCTAGCAGAGTGGCGAGCGGAGTGTTCCGGCTTGCGTTCCATGTGGTGAGTAGCGTTCTGACGTGCGTTCCACAACCTTTTCCGAGGCGCGGGGAGATACACTAGTATAGTGTTATCTTTTTTCTATAATGCACTTGGGTGCCAGAAACTATAAAGCAAGCTACTCACTAGGGGGGAACTTCTGGGTTAATCTAAGATGGAAAAGGACCTGGGGGTACTGGTAGACAACAGGCTTGGTAGTGGCATGCAATGCCAAGCCGCTGCAAGCAAAGCCAACAGAATACTGGGATGTATAAAAAAGGGGATTCACTCCAGAAATAAAGAGATTATTCTCCCTCTCTACAAGAATCTGGTCTGGCCACATCTGGAGCATGCTGTCCAGTTCTGGGCACCGGTCCTCAGGAAGGATGTGCTGGAACCGGAAAGAGTCCAGAGAAGGGCCACAAAAATAATTAGGGGAATGGAGGACATCTGCTATGAGGAAAGACTACAAGCACTGAACTTATTCTCTCTGGAGAAGACACGATTGAGGGGGGGATATGATATCAATGTACAAATACTGTACTGGCGACCCTAGCATAAGGAACAAACTATTCAGAGAAAGGGAATACAATAGGACACGTGGCCACTCACTAAAACTAGAGGAAAGGCGGTTTAACCTTAAAGTACGTAGGGGGGTTTTCACTGTCAGAGCAGTAAGGATGTGGAATTCTCTTCGTATAAGCAGGGAGCATCGATAGTTTCAAAAAACTATTAGATGGGCACCTTAAAGACCACAACATACAGGGGTATACAATGTACGGTTAACAGCAAACACACACACACATCATAGGTTGAACTGGATGGACTAATGTCTTTTTTCAACCTCACTAACTATGTAACTACAGTATGTAACAGCAGAGGTTCCAGGCCCTGACTGACATGTTCAGAAAGGTGAACTTATCCTTTAAAGGTCTGCTATTTTTTGGAACATTGAGTTCTGGGTTTTCTGTCATTAATCCTATCACCATGGAATGAGGCAAGGCAGATGTTAACTGTCCAAATAGAGGAGAGGAGATGAGGACTTTGTGGTACCACCCTGTTGCAGTTGCATAATCCCTTCCCTTGGTGTCAGGAAGTCTGCATAGGCTTTAGTCAACATGGCTAAAAGTGTGAATTATTGTCAAGTCACTAAAATTGAGATGTTAAAACTGCATTATATATAACATGTAGCTGTGGCTGGGTGGAATAATCCCATTATGACATGATTTAACCAATTTGAATGTTGTAATACATTTATTTTAATTGGGAATTAAAATGCATTGGTCCCTTAGTATGGTATAGAAAGATTCTCTTGGTTGATGGTTGTGTTAGCAAAAATAATGTTTGGAGATGATAGAATATAATTAGAATAAAGATTATGCAGGGACTTGGGAGGATTATCTGATGAAAATAAATATATTATCATTGAGTGAGGTGCTAGTTTTTGTATTAGAGTATTAGGAATAGACACTGTGCCTGGGGCAGTAATGAATTTTGATGTGTAAGAAATGGTAGCCTTTAGCCCAGGGGTGCCTAACCGCTGGCCCTCTGATATGGCCTGCCACCTCCTGCTCTGGGATGGTGGGTCGGCAAGCCCAGATCATGGTTTCCCGACCCGCTATTCCAAAGCATCAGTGTGAACAATAAAGCCATTGTATAGGAAGCATGTGACTGCAGTAAAGAGCACAGTTCCTTCTTCCGGTATCGTGCTGGCTCCAGTCACAGGTGGAGTGATACCAAATGCACTCTATCTCCTGGGACAGCAGCCACCAGTGATACCCGCCCTGGGGGACAGAAGCAGCTGCCATCCATACCTACCCTGGGGGACAGAAGCAGCCACCTGCCATACCAGCCTGGAAGACAGCAGCAGCCGCCAGCCAAACCCGCCTGCGGGACAGCAGCAGTTAGCCATACCCACCTGGGTGACAGCAGCAGCCAGTGATACCGGCAGGAATCCTGAGGAAGAAGTAAAGATTGGGGTCAGTTTTTAATTAGAATAAAACAGCAATGGGCATGTCTGTTCCCTACAATGGTACATTAGATACACTGGGTTGCTTTCAAACTGATCAAACTGCACTGCACCTGCGAGTTACCTGCACTGAGTCACAGACTTCTGATATCACCTGTAGGTTTGGTGCACTTTCAGAAAGTGCACCACGCCTGCAAGGTATAATAGAATTCTATGACAAAGTACAGCTAACCCGCAGGAAAGCCACAGGTACATTGTGTACGGATCATCTGGGTGAAAGCAGCCTTATGCCCCTTTCACGCAATCAGTCCAATCAAGTCCATCTGTCAGTTTTTCAGGTGGATGTAATCAGACCCTCCATTCACCTCTATGGAGCGGAAGATGTAAGCAGATTTGTGTCCATTTACACCCACCTACCTCCAATCCGATCCTCTAAAAAAAAAAAAACAATAGGGGATCTGTCCCCTTCCATCTGAGCAGATAGGATTGGAGGGCCCATAGAATAGAGCGTGCTATGCCACTGTCTGCTCTGCAGATTGCGGAGTGGACATGGGCCTGTCATCTACCCGCACCTCTCATTGTGGCCCGCGACAGGTTACTAAGTCGCTTAAGTGGCCCTCGCTCTTCAACAGGTTGTGCATCCCTTCTTTAGCCCTTCTTTCTTTTCTTCTTTAGTGGCTTTTTTTGGTAGTGGACCGGGTCTGGTTCTTCCTTCTGCCCTTCTCCCTGGTGTTAGAAATAAGGGGAACAAAGAGGAAGGGGGGAGTCATTTTTATAGATAGTTGACGTAAGCCTGAGTGCAGGAGTTGTTTAATTCTGTTGAATTATCTGGTAGCTGAGAAGAGGTAAAAAGGGCTACAGAAGATTATTGCGAACTAAATGATAGTGGAGAGATTTCCTCCAGAGAAGCTCATAAATGAGTAATAAGATGTTTATTGGTTCAGTAAGAGGTGAGAATTAAAAATGTAAGCGTAAAAGCTATTAACGATTTACTGGGGAAGATAAAGATTCTGGAACTTACCCATAAGGCTTCCCTAGCAACTGCAGTGAATACAGAACTTATAAAAGCTAGGGATCAGTTGAACGAATATTTAAATTGCAAAACTAAATTAAAATTATTCAGATGTAAGCGCTCATTCTATAAACATGGTAATAAATGTAGCAAGTTGCTGGCTAAAAGCAGAGAAAGTAGCGATAAATTACATCACTTCTGTCACTGAGGAAAATCATGCTAGTGAATCCAAAAAATATTTAGAAATGTTTATTTCTCTTTCTATAATCTTTACAAAAAAAACAAAAAGGCAAAATAATAATTTTAGGAGATAGAAAAATTAAGACATATCTAAAGACAGTGTGGATTTCTAGATATTTACTATAGTTAATAAAGGCGTGATACATTTCTTTGTCCCCAGAGAAATATGAGCAATGATCTCTCAAATATTGGGGGAAAAGCTCCAGGACCAGATAGGTTTATTCTGCGATGAAATGTTTTCAGAAGTAGTGAGAAAAACTTGTCTGCTGCTACATTAAGTATATTACCAAAAGTATTGGGACACCTGCTTTTACAAGCACATGAACTTTAATGGCATCCCAGTCTCAGTCCTTAGGATTCAATATTGAGTTGGCCCACCCTTTCTCTTCCCAGTGTCATGTGTTACAAGTAGAGTTGAACGAACACCTGGATGTCCGGGTTCGGGGGGTTCGGCCGAACTTGAAAAAAAAAGTCTGGGTTCGTGACCCGAACTTTACCCCGATCCCGAACCCCATTGAAGTCAATGGTGACCCGAACTTTTGAGCACTCAAATGGCTCTAACAAAAACATGGAAAGGACTAGAGGGCTGAAAATGGCAGCAAAATCTTCTTAATAGCATGGCAAGTGCTCTGCAAACAAATGTGGATAGGGAAATAACTTAAAATAACATAAAAAAACATAAAAATAAAAAATAATCATCTTGATCTAGGAGGACGAGGCCCTTATGGAGTAGGAGGTTGAGGTGGCGGTTGATGTGGCGGTGTTGGTGGAAGCGGCGGTGGAGGAGGACGAGATAGCCAACACTGGTTTTTGTTTTTAATTTTAAATTTCTTTTTAAATGAGGGTACACCCCAAAAGAGTGAGAAAGATCAAAAATACAACAATGGCTGGGTAAGGCCGGTATACATGTCTATTCTGCACAAGGTACGGACAAGTCCTATGGGATCCATGCCTGGTTCATTTTAACGAATGTGAGCTTGTCCACATTGGCTCTGGACAGGCGGCTGCGTTTGTCTGTGATAACGCCCCCAGCCATGCTAAATACACGTTCAGATAATACACTGGCTGCAGGGTAGGCCAGCACCTCCAAGGCATAAAGGGCAAGCTCAGGCCATGTGCCCAATTTGGAGACCCAGAAGTTGAAGGGGGCAGACCCGTCATTCAGTACGTGTATAGTACGTAAGGAATGGTAAGGAACTGTATATGGTATATGGCAAAGAACGGTGATGGCAGCAGGGGTTTTTTTTTTTCCCTTCTGGGTTGAGTCTGGCCTTGGAAAAGGTATGTGTCCCTGGTTGTGGGCCAGGCTCTCCCAAAGCTGTCTAAGTTCTGAGGCCTTCTGGTAGGGACAGGGCTGCACTGGTCTTGCCAGGGACCGGGATTCTGAAAAGCCTGTGGTGTATGTGCCCCTGGAGTGGCAGTCCAGGGGTGCCATAATTCACGGTGGATGGCAACACTATGAGTATGGCACCAAAGAAACTGCACTTCCTACACACGTTTTTCACACCTGCCTCTAGGGCCGGGCCTTTTGGTCAGGAGTCAGGACCAGAGGAATTTTTTATTCGTGGCCGAAAGGCCTGCCATAGTATTGCAACGTGACACTAACCTTGCACTTCTCCACTATCCCTTTCCCCACTTTTATGTGTTGTGTGTCTCACGTTTTGTGTTTTTTATTGTGGCGGTACACTTTATTTTGCACAGCGTGATTAGTAGGGTGTAGGTCCTTGGGCCTGTCCCTGAAAGTCTTGGGAGGGGGTGGATATGGCCTTCTGGCTTGGTTCGCCCTCTCTCATGGGGTCTCTCTTCGGGAGAGCCCCACCTAGTACTTGGGGTGGTCTGTTTCAGCAAACCTCCTAAAGAACGGGGCTGCCTGGTTTCGGCCAGGTTAGCCAGTGTAAGTACCCCAGTCCCTGTCAGGAGCCTTGCACCCCAGGGGATCAGGGTCAGGGACCATGTGTACACCCTGTGTACTTTTTGTGTTTCACTTTTTTGGTGTGCACTTTTTTATGCACCCACCGGGTGATAGTCTGAGTGTGTTCACACACCATAAATAAATGTAGAATAATATCAGCGCTCAAAACCTAAAACCTAACTAAAAGCAGCTAGACACTCAGGTTCAAATACAAACCCATGGATAAAACATGAAAAGAAAAAACAGTGTAGCGCTAAAATAAAAAACTCTCATATAAAGTTCTTATAAAAAGTCCATAAAAAAGTTCATAAAGATCAGGTAAAGGGCCGTGCAGACAGCCCTCAAGTGTGCAATAGAAATCCTGATGTAACAGATCAAATAGAGCCAAGTGCAGATAGTAAGAGATGCTTCACGCAGCCCTCCACCTTCCAAAGTGGCCTCTCACCTCAGATCAATATATACAGGCAACAGGATAATCACACTCCTTGAATAGAAGGCAAACCTCTAGGGCCAAGACTCATGAGCCTGAGACACTTCCGGGCTACATCTCCTCCATAAGTGATGGGAAGCATGAGAGACAAAAACAGCCCAATAGTGTAAACCTGATAAACTTTATTAAATCATATAGAAAAAACAAATTGGCCTCTTACTCTTAAGCAGCAAGGTAACAGCGTTGTAGTGAATAGCTCCGGTGGGAGCAACGAGACCGGCTCGGTCCTCGCCGGGATCCTCAGTGTCAGCGGGTGACGTCAGACGCTTCCTCCTACCCCCCGCACTTGTATCGCCTCCGTGGGTGGAGGATTCCTGAGGATGACCGCTGAGGAAGCCTCCACCCACGGAGGCGATACGAGTGCGGGGGGTAGGAGGAAGCGTCTGACGTCACCCGCTGACACTGAGGATCCCGGCGAGGACCGAGCCGGTCTCGTTGCTCCCGCTGGAGCTATTCACTACAACGCTTTTACCTTGCTGCTTAAGAGTAAGAGGCCAATTTGTTTTTTCTATATGATTTAATAAAGTTTATCAGGTTTACACTATTGGGCTGTTTTTGTCTCTCATGCTTCCCATCACTTATGGAGGAGATGTAGCCTGGAAGTGTCTCAGGCTCATGAGTCTTGGCCCTAGAGGTTTGCCTTCTATCCGAGGAGTGTGATTATCCTGTTGCCTGTATATATTGATCTGAGGTGAGAGGCCACTTTGGAAGGTGGAGGGCTGCGTGAAGCATCTCTTACTATCTGCACTTGGCTCTATTTGATCTGTTACATCAGGATTTCTATTGAACACTTGAGGGCTGTCTGCACGGACCTTTACCTGATCTTTATGAACTTTTTTATGGACTTTGTATAAGAACTTTATATGAGAGTTTTTTATTTTAGCGCTACACTGTTTTTTCTTTTCATGTGTTCACACACCCCACAGGCTTAAAAAAAAAAAAAAAAAACAGCTGGTGGTCCTGGTTGTTGTGGCATGCCAACAAAGCTTTTCCACATTTCATACATGCTAACCCTGCCTTCTGAGGTGCTGGTGGTGCCCTGGCTGCGTTGGCGACCTCCTCCTCCTCTGCCTTTGCCTTGTGCTTCGACTGTGCCCCTGCTGTCACGTGGGAATGCCACCAGCATCGCTTCTCGACCTTTTGGCTAAGATCAAGTGTAATATCTGTTGTTATCTGTTATCTGGGTGCCACCCTGCTGTGAACATGGTTCCTCCTCCTCCATCTCCTCCTCCTCATCCTCCACCTCGTCATCCTCCAGAACTGTGCCCTTGCTGGACAATTGTGTACCTGGGTTTGTAGGTGCAGGAACCCACCCTGGGAGCCACTTTTGAATGACTGCCATGAAAGCCTCGGAAATGATCACTGCTCTGGATGCAGAGGCGGTAGAGGATGAGGACGAGGAAGCGGAGTAGGAGGAGTTAGCACTAGGAGGAAAACTGAAGCGTCCTGCAATCCTCGGTGGTGGAAGGAGATGCGCCAAACAAATTTAAAGGGTGTATCTCACAGTAAAATAATCAGCAAATGCTGCAAAATTATTAATTTTCCCCTCAATGGGTGTTTATTGAATAGCAGACTAGAACAACAGTATCTAAAAGGGTGTATCTCACACGTACAGATACAGACTATGCCGCAATTTAATATCTTTCTTTCCCCTAAATGGGTGTTTATTGAATAGCAGAATAGAACAACAGTATCTAAAAGGGTGTATCTCACACGTACAGATACAGACTAAGCCACAGTGTAATATCTTTCTTTCCCCTAAATGGATGTTTATTGAATAGCAGAATAGAACAACAGTATCTAAAAGGGTGTATCTCACACGTACAGATACAGACTAGGCCGCAATTTAATATTTTTTCCCTAAATGGGTTTTTATTGAATAGCGGAATAGAACAACAGTATGCAACGGGTGTATCTCACAGTAACATATGCAGACTAGGCCGCAATTTAATTTTTTTCCCTAAATGGGTGTTTATTGAACCGCGGAATTGAACAACAGTATACATTGGGTGTATCTCACAGTAACATATGCAGACTAGGCCGCAATTTCATTTTTTTTCCCTAAATGGGTTTTTATTGAAAAGCGGAATAGAAACAACAGTATCCAACGGGTGTATCTCACAGTAACATATGCAGACTAGGCCGCAATTTTATATTTTCCCCTAAATGGGTGTTTATTGAATAGCGAAATAGAACAACAGTATCCAACGGGTGTATCTCACAGTAACATATGCAGACTAGGCCGCAATTTATTATTTTTTCCCTAAATGGGTGTTTATTGAATAGCGGAATAGAACAACAGTATCCAAAGGGTGTATCTCACAGTAACGTATAAATGAAAAATGTTTATTTTTCCCTTTAATTGGTGATTTTTTGAATAGCAGATTAGAACACAGCAGTGTCTAAAGGCTTTATCTCACATTGACATATAAAGGAAAAAATTTTAAAAAAAAAATTCCCTTTAAATTGGTGATTTTTAAATAGCAGATTAGAACAGCAGTGTCTAAACGCTGCATGGCACAGTAAAATATGACTGAAAAAACGTTTTGTTTTTTTTTTAATCCAGATTAAGCAGACACATATGCACTGAGCTTGCATTACGTGGCCGCTACACACCGCACGCCGCCCACCTAACAGGTTGGATACTGTTGTTGTTCTATTCCGCTATTGAATAAAAACCCATTTGAATGAAAAACTGAAAAATAATGATTTTTCCCTAAAAACTGAAAAATATCTATTTTTAAATAGCAGATTAGAACAGCAGTGTCTAAACGCTATATGTCACTGTAAAGTATGAATGAAAAACTGAAAAATAATTATTTTCCCCTTAAATTGGTGCTTTTTGAATAGCAGATTAGAACAGCAGTGTCTAAGCACTGTATGTCACAGTAAAATATGAAGGAAATTTTTTTTTTTTTTTTTAAATCAAGAATAAGCAGACACATATGCACTGAGCTTGCATTACATGGCTGCTGCACGCCGCATGTCGCCAACCTAACAGACTGATAACATTTGTTTTCTCTCTCCTCCTCACTGGGCTCAGGTCAGGGCAAAAAGATTGTGCACTGCACCCCCCACACAATAAAATCAATGTAGATCGCTGTCTGATTAAAGAAGATTCTTCCTATTCTTTCCCTGAAAGCAATCTCCAGCCTGCCCCTACAATAATCTCCTATCTCTCCCTCAGCAGCATCAGGAACCTTCCCCTACAGTAGTTAGAGCAGAGTGACATGCGGTGCTACGTGACTCCAGTTTATATAGAGGCTGTGTCATATGCTGCACTGTCCAATCACAGCCATGCCATTAGTAGGCATGGCTGTGATGGCTTCTAAGGGCACACTAGTTAAACGCTTGTTGATTGGCTGCCCTGCAGCTGTTGAAACCGCGCCATTAAAACTGTGCCAAAATATGAAATAAATTACCGAACAACGGACTGTATCCCGAACATACAGTAAAATGTTCAGGTCCGTGTCCGGGTACCGAACACCCAAAAGTCCGGTACAATCCTTAACAATACAGTCCGTGTTCGCTCAACCCTAGTTACAAGGTCTCAGGTGTGAATAGGGAGCAGGTGTGTTAAATTTGGTGTTATCTCTCTCACTCTCATACTGGTCACTGGAAGTTCAACATGGAACCTCATGGCAAAGAATTCTCTGAAGATCTGAAAAAAGTAATTGTGGCTCTACATAAACTTGGCCTAGGCCATTGAGGTAAATATGAATGCCAACATGTACTGTATCCCACAGTAAAATATGCAGACTAGGCCGCAATTTTTTTTTTCCCCTAAATGGGTGTTAATTGAATAGTGGAATAGAACAACAGTATCCAAAGGGTGTATCTCACAGTAACGTATGAATGAAAAATGTTTATTTTTCCCTTTAATTGTTGATTTTTGAAGAGCAGATTAGAACACAGCAGTGTCTAAAGGCTTTATCTCACAGTAACATATAAAGGAAAAAAATGAAAAAAAAATGTCCCTTTAAATTGGTGATTTTTGAATAGCAGATTAGAACAGCAGTGTCTAAACGCTGTATGTCACAGTAAAATATGATGGAAAAAAACGTTTTGTTTTTTTTAATCCAGATTAAGCAGACAGATATGCACTGAGCTTGCATTACATGGCCGCTACACGTCGCACACCGCCCACCTAACAGGTTGGATACTGTTGTTGTTCTATTCCGCTATTGAATAAAAACCCATTTGAATGAAAAACTGAAAAATAATGATTTTTCCCTAAAAACTAAAAAATAATTATTTTCCCCTTAAATTGGTGCTTTTTGAATAGCAGATTAGAACAGCAGTGTCTAAACACTTTATGTCACTGTAAAATACGAAGGAAAAAAACGTTTTTTTTTTTTTAATTCAGATAAGGCAGACACATATGCACTGAGCTTGCATTACATGGCCACTACATGCCACACGCCGCCCACCTAACAGGTTGGATACTGTTGTTGTTCTATCCCGCTATTGAATAAAAACCCATTTGAATGAAAAACTGAAAAATAATGATTTTCCCCTAAAAACTGAAAAATAATTGTTTTCCCCGTAAATTGGTACTTTTTGAATAGCAGATTAGATCAGCAGTGTCTAAATGCTGTATGTCACAGTAAAGTATGAATGAAAAACTGAAAAATAATTATTTTCCCCTTAAATTAGTGCTTTTTGAATAGCAGATTAGAACAGCAGTGTCTAAACACTGTATATCACAGTAAAGTATGAATGAAAAACTGAAAAATAATTACTGCACGCCGCCAACCTAACAGACTGATAAAAGTTTTTTTTTTCTCCCTCCTCCTCACTGGGCTCAGGTCAGGGCAAAAAGATCATGCACTGCACCCCCACACAATAAAATCGATGTAGATCGCTGTCTGATTAAAGAAGATTCTTCCTATTCTTTCCCTGAAAGTAATCTCCAGCCTGCCCCTACAATAATCTCCTATCTCTCCCTCAGCAGAATCAGGAACCTCTCCCTACAGTAGTTAGAGCAGAGTGACGTGCGGGCTACATGACTCCAGCTTATATAGAGGCTGGGTCACATCCTGCACTGGCCAATCACAGCCATGCCATTAGTAGGCATGGCTGTGATGGCTTTTAAGGGCACACTAGTTAAATGCTTGTTGATTGGCTGCACTGCAGCTGTTGAAACGGCGCCATTAAAACCGCACCATTAAAACCGCGCCAAAACATGAAATAAATTACCGAACATACAGTCAAATGTTCGGGTCTGTGTCCGGATACCGAACACCCAAAAGTCCGGTACGATCCCGAACAATACAGTCCGTGTTCGCTCAACCCTAGTTACAAGGTCTCAGGTGTGAATAGGGAGCAGGTGTGTTAAATTTGGTGTTATCGCTCTCACTCTCATACTGGTCACTGGAAGTTCAACATGGAACCTCATGGCAAAGAACTCTCTGAAGATCTGAAAAAAATAATTGTTGCTCTACATAAAGTTGGCCTAGGCCATTGAGGTAAATATGAATGCCAACATGTACTGTGACATACTGAAGCAGAGCATGATCCCCTCCCTTCGGAGACTGGGCCGCAGGGCCGTATTCCAACATGAAAACGACCCCAAACACACCTCCAAGACAACCACTGCCTTGCTAAAGAAGCTGAGGGTAAAGGTGATGGACTGGCCAAGCATGTTTCCAGACCTAAACCCTATTGAGCATCTGTGGGGCATCCTCAAACGGAAGGTGGAGGAGCGCAAGGTCTTTAACATCCACCAGCTCTGTGATGTTGTCATGGAGGAGTGTGAGAGGACTCCAGTGGCAACCTGTGAAGCTCTGGTGAACTCAATACCCAAGAGGGTTAAGGTAGTGCTGGAAAATAATGGTGGCCACACAAAATATTAACACTTTGGGCCCAATTTGGACATTTTGACTTAAGGGTGTACTCGCTTTTGTTGCCAGCAGTTCAGACATTAATTTGTTATTTGAGGGGACAGCAAATTTACACTCACTATATTTTAGCAAAGTGTCATTTATTCAGTGTTGTCACATGAAAGGATATTGTAAAATATTTACAAAAATGTGAGGGGTATTCCCACTTTTGTGAGATACTGTATGTACAGTATACAGTATGTTTGTTTGTTTTTTAGTTTGTTTTTTGTTTGTTTTTTTATGTTTTGTTCAGAAAGCAAAAATGGTATAAAAGTAATTAAACACATTTTAAGGGATTGTAAAGAAAAAACAATAAACTACCCTAAATACACTTAAAAAGGACACCCTTTAAAAGAACAGTACTAGTAGATCTTTTTCTTACACCAAATTTCACTTAAGCAGCCTAATTAGCAAAATTGACAGTTTCCGTGCCAGCAATTTTACAGCAAAAAAAAATCTCCTAATCATCAAAAAAAAATCTTCTAGTCATCGATATTCTTTATACTTATTTCCATACTTTCTTAGGATTCTTCCATTCTGACTGAACGAGCAACTGGAATGAGTCTAGGAACAGATGAAATTCTTTTGGATAACCTTTTGTCCCTATTGAAAGTATTAAACCAGTGATATAATCACAAAAATGTTAAGTGTCCTCAATGCTGTAGTAGCCTGCTTCTTAAAAAACTAGAATGCATATGTTTTTACACAATAGATTTCACTCTTGAAGGCTTGATGCTAAATCTTGATGTTTGTAAAGGCTAAGGTCTTTGGCAAGATTCTTGATTTTATGATGATTATTGAGATTTAGTTCTAAGGGCTGTATGTAGAATTAAAGAATGTTGAAATCTCAGTTTTCAAAATTGCAATTATGACTTGATTATAAATAGTGGTGTGAGAATGTGCTTGGGTTTGATACAGAGGCTGGTTCACTCATCACATTCTATATTCCAGAAAATGTTGACTTTAACACAATTTATTAATTCAGGACATTGGATTTGGTAATTTTCAAGGGGGGGTATCTTGAATATCAGTTTTGCTAATTTTCAAGGCTAATAGGCAAGGAATGGTTAAAGCGGAGTTCCACCCAAAAGTGGAACTTCCTCTTTCCTCTTTAAATACTCCTGGCATGCCATATTTGGCATGACATTTTTTGGGGGGGTGGGGGGGTACCTAGATTTAACAGATTTGACTTTGAGCCTAAGAGGCTCGAGTGGAATTTCTCCTCTCCCCTCCCTCCCTGCAATCTTCTAGGACACGTCAGATGTCCCAGAAGATTGCCATTCACGATGTAAAGCGCGACTCGTGCATGCGGAGTGCGCACCCAGCTGTGAAGCCGCAAGCTGCCACAGCCAGGTGCCCACACTAGAGATGCCGGCACCGCCGAAAGGAGAGGGAGAGGAGCGAGGCTTCGGGCGGTGGCATCGCTGGATCGTGGGACAGGTGATTACAGTATGTGTTTATTAAAAGTCAGCAGCTACACCAACCATGTACCAATGCAAAACGTTTTAAAAAAATAACATTTAGCAGGAACAGGGCCCTCTGTGAGGAAAACATGGGAAAAGCACAAAGCCTGAAATGCTTGGGCAATGACTTTAAGCTATACATACTGTATATGGTGTTAAACTACAACTCTCTGAGGCAGCCTTTGCAACAGGGAATTTAGGCATCACATAAATTGCATTTGTAATGCATGTTTTTACTTTTACATGATTCCTTGGCTTACATACAGCAGCAGCACCCAATCATATTTATTTCAACTTGAAAAAAAAGTAATTATTAGATAGCTTTTGCTGCAGCACCTGTTTTTTTTTTTATCTACCAGTAACATGCCAGAATTAAGAGTTGGAAGTGGTAGAACAGTTTTAAATCTATTGGAAGTTTTACACTTTGAAAAAGATAAAGCTAAAGCTTTCATCTTCGTAACAATTGCCAAACAGCAGCAAAGCATGCTTTATAGCATAGTTTTTCTTCTTTCAGGGCAGTACCATGCTGTATTTTCCAGAAATGAAGCAGTTGTTATGCTGAAACAAAAAATAGTCTCATATTTCAGAGACAATAAGAAGACATATAGTAAAGTGCAGAAATAAAATTAGAGTCTATTATTCAGAAACAACAGGAAGAAATATTATACAGACTGGCTGCACATTACGTAGGCATTTTTAATTGACCACAATGTAAGAGAGTGAGACGAGGCAGTTTTGTTGTCATAGAATAAAAATGGCAGCATATTTGTCAAAGAGAAGAGCCTAAAATATTGCACAGACAGGGTACACATCATGGAGCACTTTTTATTTATAAATAAAAATGACAGTGTGTAATGTCAGAAACAAGAGCTAGAAATACTGCACAGACATGCTGTACTGCGTTTTTTTTTAAGGGGGCGTGACCGGAAATGGACGGGTGAAGCTACGCTCTCCATGAGCTCCGTCCTCTAACTCGCCCGGCCCAGCTACGATTACAGCGCTGTACAGGAGGAATGCGAGCGGCGAGAAAGCGGGGGAGTAAGAGCGCCCACAGACCAACTAGCGCCCTTAACAGACCGGTGACTCGGGCAGAGCTCAAATGCTTTTTTGCCAAACCGCTGACACCGCAGATACCACAGATACCGGAGATACTGGAGATACCGCAGATACCGTTGACACCGCTAGCATCTGTGCAGGTCGCAGCAGCGGAGGAGCTGCCTGTGATGAATCCAGCTATGAATCCAGCTTTGCCCAGCGCGGATGGAAGTATGAACCGTGTATTAGATAAAGACTCTATGGCGTCTGCATCTGCCTTGATTGATCCTCCACAGCCCTCTATACCTCTCCGCTCAACCCTCCCTACCACCACTCTAACAACGGAGGGAGTACGCCAGCATATTAGCAACCCGGTGACACTGAAAGTGGATGAGGAGTTGCGTTTATTGCTTAGCTCTCTGTCACGTAAGGCGGATCTTGAGCAGATGGTTAGCCGCATTGAGGAGGCTCATGAAAAGGACATTTTATTAGTTAGAAATGAACTTGGGGCTTTAAATGAGAGGATTCATGTGGAAGAATCCGCCACATGTGCTATGGAGCAACGGATTAGTGCATTAGAATCTCACCTGACATCCCAACTGGAACACTCCACTGCCCTCCAATTACAGACGGAGGACATGGAGGACAGAGGGAGACGAAACAATGTTTGCTTGCGAGTTCTCCCGGAGTCCACGGCAGCAGAGGATTTAATGACCACCGTGACCGATATTCTGTCAAAACTTTTGGGAGAGGCGCTACCATCCAACCTGGAACTCAATAGGGTTTATCGAGCCCTAGGTCGCAGATCTGAGGACCCAAATAGACCTAGAGATGTGCTCATTAGGTTCCATAGGTACCAGCATAGAGAATTGGTTATCCGGAAAGCGTGGGATCTACATATGGTGGATACTAGTGGTATGCAGATTAAAATCTTGCCAGATATCTCTAAAGCTACTCTCTCTCGCAGAGCACTATTGCGCCCCCTATTAGACCTAGTGAAGCAGCTGGGGTTCACATATCGGTGGGGCTTTCCGTTTTCTGTTTCATTCCGGAAAGCTGCCTCCTTCACTCTTCGTTCTAGGGATGATCTGAAGGCTTGTTTCTTATTTTTGGATACAGCCCCCATTAAGATACAGGACTGGCTTCAGCCCCCTCCACGCTCTAGGGCTCGATTGCAGCAGTCAGTAACAGAGACACTCAGTTTGCATAAACCGCAATCGCAGGAGCACATGACGACTGTCGCACAGGAGAGAGGAACACTCACCATAAGTGAGTAAGAGAGTGACTCTTACAGTTTTGTTGTACCATTGCTTAGCCCCCGTTGCAGTGTTCCCTCTCTGTTATGACTGTGCATTTCTCTAACTGAAGCGGTCCATAATATGGACAACTACTTGTTCCCTACAGCTTGGGATATTGCCGGGATATCGCTGCAAACGTACAAAAGAGGAAAGATTTATAATCGATGCTAGATTCTTTTTTGTGCATATTAGAAGACTGTTCCTATTAAAACTTGCTCCCTGGGGAATAAATTGGAGAAGTATATCTTTAAGATAGTAGATAATGAACTGTGCTCCTTAGAATCTCCTCATGTGCCCAATTATCCCATCCCATCCCTAAGCTTCCTTCTTACTGTTTCGGTTGGGAATTAAATTGATGTGACTTGGGAGAAAATAATCTTAATGCAAATTCCCATATGAACGGAACAGAGTATCTTTCCTCAAAGGACTGCATATATGTTAGTTAACTTTACAGCTCTATAGGTACTCATACTTATTTAGAGCCCGTATTATGTGTGGGTATTATTGCACCATTGAGGAAGTAATGACATGTGGTTGAAGGAAGAGGGATGGGAAGAGGGGTAAGAAAGAGCAAAGGATAAAGGGGAGAGAGGATCCCCGAGATAGCAGGGAATTTGCTACGACTCCCACCCCCCTTTTTTTTTTTTTTATAAGTCACTCAATGTAATATTGAAAAGAGTTACATAAATACTGAGTGGCCTAGCAACACAGTTAGTAGGGGAATAGATTAAACTGTGTATCGGCTTTAAAAAACCGCACCCTATTCTTGAGGATCTCGATCATTCCCCCCAAAATGAAGGAGATCCCGGGGCGTGCTGCCCCGTTTAGATTAGCGAGGGATGATCAGACCGACACACCTCATTAGTAGTTTAGGCCAGGTGACAGGAACAGGACAGGATGGATGACCCGGGCTTAGGGAGGTTGGGAATAGAGTAATTTACAGACTCGCAAAGTGGAGAGGAAAGGCAATAAGCACTGGACTAGTTGGGGCATTTCTAAGACTAGACCATTGAATATTTCCTGCTGACACAAGGGGGCAATAGTAACGGTGCAACCGAGTTTGTTTATACCAGCCTTTGTCTCCTTTTTTTTTTTTTTTTTTTTTTTTTAGGGCTGGTATAACAAATATTTCATTGAAGAAATGATGATTATGAAATTTCGTGGTTTTTCTCACTGTGGTGTGTTTTTCTTTCTTTTTTTTTTTCTCTTGAAAGCACTTCTTGCATGAATCTTGATTTATGTAATTTTGCATATAATATGTACTGTATATGAATGTATTTGAAAATTAGCTGGACCGGACGAGTAGGACCAGGCTCCTAAATATACCCGTTTTCTTTTCCACTCACCTCCCTTCTTAGGCCAGCGCATATTTTGAGGATTTACCTCAGTGCGCAGTTCGCAGGATTTCTGCGTATATAGTTAAATTTTTTTATTTCTTTTTTTTTTTTTTCCTTTTCCCCTCCCCCCCCCCCCCTTTTCCTACCCCTTTTCCTCTTTTTTTTTTTTTTTTTTCCCTTTCTTTCTTTCCTTGGCCTCATGGACACACTAAAGATTCTTTCATTAAACGTAAAGGGACTAAATATCCCAGAAAAATGTAGGCTATTACTCAACGATCTTAGGCACCGTAAGGCGGACATAGCCTTTATCCAGGAGACCCACTTTAGGGATGATCGACTACCGGTCTTGAGAAATCAGTATTACCCACTGACATACCACTCGACCAGTGGGACAGCAAAATCCAGGGGTGTATCAATATTAGTCTCAGCAGGGGTACCGTGGACATTAACCCAGACTTGCAAAGATGATCAGGGTCGTTTCTTGTTCCTCAAGGGCAGGGTGGGAGATGTTGTGGTTACCTTGGCTACGCTATATGCACCCAATGATAATCAGGATCATTTTATTACACGCACTCTCTCTAAATTATCAAAGTATTCAGAAGGGCTATTGATCGCCGGAGGTAATTTCAACATATCACTGATCCCCGCAGCAGATAGGTCGACAGGGCATTCCTCGGCTTCTCCTGGCATACACAAGCGGATCTTGCAGACGATACATAATTATCAACTGTTAGACATATGGCACCTGCAATATTCAGGAGAAAGGGATTACACATTCTTTTCACACCCTCATAGATCCTATTCGAGGATCAATTTTTTTAAATTCCACACCATGACCTACATGCAGTTAAGATGACTGGTATAGAGTCCATTACGTACTCAGACCACGCAGCTATTACTTTAAGTTATGCCCTGTCTGAAGTGTCCTCGACAGGTATGCGGTTCTGGAGACTTAATGAGAGCCTCTTACAAAATCCGACAGTAGCTGAGGAGGTCTCTAAAGAACTGAATTTCTATTTTTCCTCTAATGAAACGTCGGATTGCGATAGGGGCGTTGTGTGGGAAGCACACAAAGCGGTAATCAGGGGGATCTTAATCACAAACGGAGCCCGTATTAAGAAAACAAGAAACGAAATCCTGAATTCTCTCTTGACTAGGATTCACGATTTAGAACTAGTGCACAAAAAACGTCAAAGTATGGGGGTGGAACAGGAATTATTTTTGTTACGTAAACAAGTTACCGACCTCCTATATTTTAAAGTGAAGGCAGATTTGTAGAGGTGCCGTCAACATCTCGGGAGATAAATGTGGAAAGATATTAGCACATTCAGTACGGGAACAGAGGCGGGTAGCTTGCATCCCCTATATTCTCGCTCCATCAGGACAGAAGGTGTCCTTGCCACAACATATAACTCGGACTTTCCGTGACTTTTTTGCATCTCTATATGATTTACCAGATAGCAATGTACCAATATTCCAAATGGACGAATATATCGCGTCAGCTGAGCTTCCAGCTCTTCCGGTAGAAGTTCAGCGAGAACTCGAGACGAAAATATCCCTAGAGGAACTAAGCTGCGCACTAAATTCCATGAAGATGGATTCGGCTCCTGGACCTGATGGCTTTACAGTATTTTATTATCGTAAATTTTTCTCGATACTTGGCCCTCATATGGTTACCCTTCTTAATGACTTGGGATCGAGCGCTTCCCTACATTGTGACACCTTGAGGGCGCACATATCCCTTATTCCAAAAGAAGGGAAGGACTTGGCAGCATGTGGTAGCTACCGCCCCATATCACTTCTAAATTCTGATTTGAAAATCTTTACGAAACTTTTGGCATTAGGACTCTCGCCCCACTTGGACTCATTGGTCCATCTAGACCAAGTGGGATTTATCCCAAAGAGGGAGGCAAGAGACAATACTATTAAAGTGTTGAATCTGGTTCATATAGCTTTGAAAACCAATACACCCAGCATTTTTTTTAGTACCGACGCTGAAAAAGCTTTAGATCGGGTCAATTGGCGGTTCATGTTCGCAGTCCTACGTCATATTGGACTAGGGGCAAACATGATAGCTTGGATCTCTCAGGTCTACTCTGACCCCTCAGCGCAAGTGAAGGCCAACGGACTTCTCTCTGACTCGTTTCATATAATTAAATGGCACGCGTCAGGGATGCCCGCTGTCTCCTTTACTTTTTGTATTGTCTCTAGAGCCCTTTCTACGTAGGGTACGCTTAAACCCAGACATTTCGGGGATAAAGGTAGAGAAGGCTGAGCACAACGTCTCTGCTTATGCCGATGACCTATTATTCTCATTGACCAAACCAATGATTTCTATTCCGAACCTTTTACGTGAATTTGATACTTACGGTAGGTTATCTAATCTGAAAATAAATTATAACAAATCGGAAGCTATGGGGATTGATAAAACATCAAGCTTGCTTTCCCATTTAAAATCCACCATATCGTTCCGATGGACCGATACAGCTCAATACCTGGGCGTAAACATTCCCTCTGACCTATCTGCAACTTATAGGGTCAACTTTCCTGTCCAACTAACCAGTATAAGTGCACTGCTGGATGGATGGCAACAGGGCTTACACTCATGGTTTGGGAGATGCAATCTGTTAAAGATGTGCATACTCCCCAAACTGCTTTATCTATTCCAGACACTACCTATCATTATTCTCTCCTCTTTCCTTAAAAGAGTCCACTCGCTATTTACTCGTTTCATTTGGGCCAATAAAAAACCTCGTATCTCCCGTGCTCAGCTCTCTTGGCCTAAATCAAAAGGTGGTTTAGCCCTCCCGGATGTTTATAAATATTACCAGGCAACGCATTTTGGAAGAATTATTGACTGGAGCCGACACTCTAGTTTTAAACTATGGGCACATATTGAACAATTACAATCAGAGGTAGATCTGGGAGGTGCTATATGGTGTTATAAACATCTGCCCCAAGATATTGTGCATCACCCTATAATCTGCTCAACTCTGAAGGTCTCTAGCTTATTAATAAAACGATCTTCGCTAACAGTTGATTCACCCTTGATTCCGGTGCTGGGCAATCCAGCCTTCCCTCCGGGGATTACAGTTCAGTTCTTGCGAGACTTGAAGAAAAAGGGATTCTTACAGGCCTCAAACTTTGTTCGGGACAGCAGTTGGCCCACTATTGCAGGCCTTATTGATTTATCTGGCCCCTACCGACTACCCTTTTGGAATGCCATCCAGTTGCACCATTTTCTACAATCTCTCCCAACTCCTAAGTTATTAACTAGGGACTTAATGTTGTTTCGAAAAATACTGTGTTGGTAATGATGTGTTACCGAATTTACTATCCAAAGTTTACCATCTATTGGCTCTACCTCCAGAGGGTAAACGATTGCCCTGTCTGGAAAAATGGGAAAGAGACCTTAATTGCAGGTTTACGGCGAAACAGGAAAGTGACATAATTACATTGGCATTGGAAACCCCTGTTTGCACTAAGGTGAAGGAAATTAACTACAAATTTCTCACGCGATGGTATCGGGTGCCCTCTTTACTGCATAAGTTTACTGCAAATGTTTCAGATCGGTGTTGGCGATGCCAGGAGGAGCAGGGAACCATTTTACATATTTTTTGGGAATGCCCACGGTTAGCTCATTTTTGGGGAGAGGTATTTGCGCTAGCCCAAGAATTCTCTGAGAGGGACATGCCGAATAATCCGGCATTTTTTTTACTACACATCTCTACCCTGTCCCTTGAGAGTTACAAGAAATTGATCCTGTTTCATATTTTGAATGCAGCTAAATCATGTATACCCCTATTCTGGAAGACACTTCTTCCTCCAACGATTAGTGACTGTGTCCGTAAAATTGAAGACATTAATAAAATGGAAGACCTACGTCTTCCTGCACAATTTAAAAAGCAACTCTATAATAAAACGTGGGGTGCATGGAACAGGTATGTTCTAACAGAACAAGGGCGGAGTTTATTGTGCCCTGTGAGTCCAACAGCCACCATTGAGTCTGAAGTCCAGGGAATTAGCCCCTCAGTATAAATAGTTTTATTATAGGTGAATCCAAGGAGGCCCCCCCTCCTCCCCCCCCTTTCTTTCCTCTTCCCCCCCTCCCCCCCTTTTTTTTTGTTTTGTTTTGTTTTTTGTTTTGTTTTTTGGAAAATTAAGAAGGAGGTGAAGTGGTTATTGTGACATCCGTGGTAGCCAAACGTGTAGAACGTTATCCTCAGGATCTGTTTTTCTATGGTTCTTTCGGTGGCTATTACTACTTTTTCTTTCTCTTTTCTCAGTTAATATATTACCATTTAGGCCTCATGCACACTGGACGTTTTTGGAGCTGCTGTTAGCAGCGTCAGACGTTTTTTTTTGCAGCTGCAGAACGCCCATCCATGTTATTCTATGGACTCATGCACACATAGAGCTTTTAGGAGCTCCAAGTGGCATAGGCGTTTTACAGCTCCAAAAAAAACCCAGAAACTGTGGGTTCAGGAGCTCCAGCGTCAAGCTGCAAAAAACGCCTGACGCTACTAAACGCGCCTAAACGCGGCTAAACGCGGCACGACGCGCGTCAAGCAGCGTCAAGCGTTTTTTTTTTTTGTTTTTTTTAACTGTGATTGGTCATTGTAATGACCTGGAAACCAGGAAATACAGAAAAAATGTGATTGGTGACTGTAATCACATGGAAAACAGCAAATACATGCCCACATTACCCAAGAGACCTTTGCCCCTGTTGAGAAGAGTGGAAAGTGTGGAAAAGAAGCATGGCTACTGACATTCAACAGGCAGAGCTGATTTCAGCAATTGAAGTTAATCCAGAGCTCTGGGATTTATCCCACCCATCATATAATGACAGAATACGTAAAACAAAGATCTGGAGGGAAATTTCAAATGCTCTCATAACAGACTGGGCCCGGCTGAGCAATTCATCAAAACAAGAACGAAGTAAGTTTTTTTTTTTTTTTTTTTTTTAATTCCTTTGCTATGTTTATTTTTTAGAAAGCATATTAACCCTTTTTTCAATTTTCCATAGCCAAAGCATTACAACGGCGCTGGAAATCAATACGGGACAGAGTAAGGAGAGATTTGACAGAAATAGAAAAATCTCAGCGGAGTGGAGCAGCAGCTCCACCCAGAAAACAATATTCATTTCATAACAACCTAGCGTTCCTGCGCCGATCAATGCTGCAAAATGCAAGAGAGTAAATTAATTTTTTTTTTTTTATGTCACATATACCCTAACAAAAATTAAAAAATGTACATTCACTGTTTTAATTCTCTATAGAACAACATCAAACATTTCAGACCACAGGGATCCTATCGAGGAGGAGGAGGAGGTGGATGCTCCAGATGCAGCTTGTATAGAAAGTGGGAGTGTAACAGAAGCGGAGGTGCTATCCCCCAATCTCTCCATTTCCCAAAGCCCATCACCAGCACAGGTAATTATCTGTCCATTATGTCTCTTCTGTCTGTCAGTCTATGTACCAATCTGAACATGCCCATTTTTGTTCACAGGAATCTACGAGCCAGGTTACACCTGCCAGCAGCATCCGCCAGGAACCAGAATACCAGGTGGAAGTTCGTGGCCGTGGCAATGGCAGTACCCGTGGCAGAGGCCGCAATCAGCGCCAGAGGGGTGGCATGTTCGCCCCTGAAACAGAGGATAGGGTGGTAGCCTTGCTGCAGGAAGTGAGGGATGAGAGGCGCGTCGTGGACCCATTTTTGGATCCTTTGAATGCGCGGAACCTGTACCACGTCCTGGAGGAGATTGGTGGACCCGAGGAGAGGCACTGTATGGATCGCATGTACGTTTTTGCTATGCAATATCGTACATCAAAATTAAGTGGTGGGCGACCACCTAGCGATCCATCCAGTGCTCTTCAGGATCTCTCAATGTCCTCCAGGACTGTAGCAATGCTACCACCCCCCTCATATCAGCAGCCTAGATGGCAGCCACCATCTGGCCATTCCTACCCTTCCTATTACTCCCCACATTTCCCCACGGAATTTCCTCCTCCCCCTCCTCCAGGACATGCAACATGCTCCAATGTTGCCATACCCCCTGCCTTCCAAGGACCCTACCATCCCCAGGACTTTGGGAATGAGCGCCTGCCCCAACCTACCCATTCCCACCCTGAATCCACTGTCCCCCGTCCCCAATCACCTCATCTGAGCCCTGCTGACCAATCTGCTCAATATCAGCAGTTATAAACTTGAGCTTTTTTGGTTTTGTTACTCCAGTTTTCTTTTTTGTTTTGTTACTCCAGCTTGTTCATTTAATAAATCTTTAAACGAGAATTTGTATGTTTTTTTTTTTGGGGTTAAGGTACACTTCAGCAGTATGTTAGCATACGGGTATCATACGCTTGCCTCAAGCAGAAGAAAAGGACTCTTTTTCTTCTGCCTGGGGCAAGCGTAAGTGCAGCCCAACAAGGGGTATCATACGCTTGCCTCAAGCAGAAGAAAAGGACTCTTTTTCTTCTGCCTGGGGCAAGCGTAAGTGCAGCCCAACAAGGGATATCATACGCTTGCCTCAAGCAGAAGAAAAGGACTCTTTTTCTTCTGCCTGGGGCAAGCGTAAGTGCAGCCCAAAAAGGGGTATAATACGCTTGCCTCAAGCAGAAGAAAAGGACTCTTTTTCTTCTGCCTGGGGCAAGCGTAAGTGCAGCCCAAAAAGGGGTATAATACGCTTGCCTCAAGCAGAAGAAAAGGACTCTTTTTCTTCTGCCTGGGGCAAGCGTAAGTGCAGCCCAACAAGGGATATCATACGCTTGCCTCAAGCAGAAGAAAAGGACTCTTTTTCTTCTGCCTGGGGCAAGCGTAAGTGCAGCCCAACAAGGGATATCATACGCTTGCCTCAAGCAGAAGAAAAGGACTCTTTTTCTTCTGCCTGGGGCAAGCGTAAGTGCAGCCCAAAAAGGGGTATCATACGCTTGCCTCAAGCAGAAGAAAAGGACACTTTTTCTTCTGCCTGGGGCAAGCGTAAGTGCAGCCCAAAAAGGGGTATCATACGCTTGCCTCAAGCAGAAGAAAAGGACTCTTTTTCTTCTGCCCAACAAGGTACAAGGCACAGCTGAACTGAAGAAATGGGAGACATGAAAAGAACTGCCAAATTTTAAATTGCTTTATTTCTAAAAAAACAAGAAGGCAGAGCTTAGAAAGATACAACATTTTTTTTAAATAAAATCATTTTGCCACGAAACTTCTCCATCAGGTGATAAGAAGAAATCGGCAAACTGGTTACGAATGCCTATCACCCGTGCCGTTGACCTCAAGTCCAAATATTGCACCCGTTGATTTTGGTTTCGGGGTTCCGGTTCAACGGTGCTCCTCTCCTTCTCCCGCAGGAAGTTGTGGAGAACACAGCATGCCAGGACCACCCTAATGGCATTTTCCACATCAAGCTGCATGCAGGTGAGTAACACTCTCCATTTTGCTGTCAGGACTCCAAAGGCACATTCAACAACGCGGCGTGCACGGCTGAGACGATAATTAAATATTTTTTGGCTGTCGCTGAGACAATTGCCACTGTATGGCCTCATTATATTTTCACTAAGTCCGAAGGCCTCGTCCGCTACCATGACCAATGGTAAGCTTGGTTCCTCGGTACAAGGTAGAGGCCTTCTTTCTGGAATGTTGAACCTTCCTTCGTTTAGCCGACGTCCAAACGCTGACTCACGAAAAATGCGGGCATCACTCTGGCTGCCATATGCTCCAACGTCAACCACAATGAAACGCAGATTCGCATCAGCTAATGCCAGCAGGACCACCGAAAAGTATTTTTTATAGTTAAAATATGACGAACCTGAGTGAGGAGGCTTCTTGACCCTGATATGTTTGCCATCCAGTGCGCCCAGACAATTGGGAAACTGAGTTTTTTCCCAAAATTCATCAACCACTGCTTCCCAGAGGTCTTCAGTTGGCTCCGGCATTACGACTTGATTAAGCTCCTCCCATATTGTCATACAGCTTTCTCGGACTATCTTGCCAATCGTCGAGACACCAAGAAGAAAGTGGTGGTGTAAGGACACGAAACTCGATCCTGTAGCAAGGAACCTAAAAAAGATCAAAATTGGGAGTGTCAAAACAATACAACGCAATACATTTTGTACACATGCAATGCGACATAAGCTATGCAATCGGTTTGCAAGAAATCGCAATGAACAGACATCGCATGCGATTTGCATAGCAGTTCGGTACAAATTGCATGCATGCAATGTCATGCAATGTGTGACATTGCATATGTGTGAACAGGCACTAACCCCCCTTTCAAAGCAAATATCACTTACCGGAGTGTCACGAGCAGTCGTTCCTCTGGTGACACACTGCTTCTCATCCTGGTGTCCATCCTTTCTAACCTTGGCCTGAGCATCCCCAGCAGGTCATCGAAGACAGATACTGACATTCTTGTAAAGTTGAAGAATTTTTCAGGATGCATGCGAAGATGGGTGTACATGCTCTGAAAGTACCCCAACGTAGGACGCTGGGATACAATGGGATGTACCCAGAATCTACGCCGTCTGCTGCTTCTCTCCTCCTCCTCCATCTGTCTCCTCCGCCGCATCCTATGCAGAGCAATCAGAAGGATTGCCTCATCGATTTTTTGAATCACAGGATCCATTTTCCTCAAAACAAATGCTCTCTCCTCAGTTTCTCCTCACAAAATGGCATAGTCATGTGATATTTATCATATTTTATGGAATTCTGGGTAATATGTGAGTGAATTTATGTAAAAAGTTGTGTTTACTTTAAAAAACGCTTGTTAGCGCTGACGCGCCTAAACGCGCCTAAACGCGCTATGACGCCAATGCAAAACGCGGCTTGACGCGCGTTTTTGACGCCGCTTTTTCCCGGCGTCAAGTAAACAGCTTTTGAGCACGTTTTTATAACGCCCTGTGTTCATGGAGCCTTAACATCTTCTTTTTTGTTGATGTAGCTTATTAATGCTATGGATAAGTAATGAAAGTGATGTATTGATTTGGAATTAATTTGTATGTGCTATTTTGCATAAATAAAATATTTGGAAAAAAAAAATTAAATATTGCACAGACAGGCTACACATCATGGAGCACTTTTTATTTATAAATAAAAATGACAGTGTGTAATGTCAGAAACAAGAGCTAGAAATACTGCACAGACATGCTGTACTGCAAGTAAACAGAGTGCCCATCAGAAAGAATATATCCTGGATAATAGCAAAATGTCTTAAAGGTTAGCATGTCTGCCTTACAGTACTGGGGTACTCTCCTCTTAGGTCGTCCATTCTGGCCTAAACATGCCCAGGTAACTATTCAAAACTGCCCAAATTCAAAATCTGTTCCTGATATAGGCAAGAGAGCAGGTGAATTTCATTATTGAGGGGCCCCAGGCACTGGGAGAAGATAAACAGTGACTCCACTTTGCTCTTGTTCTCTTTGGGGGCTTGTAAGGTTATTGAACCATTAATGGTACCAAAGCCATACCTAAGGATGGTGTTTATATTAACTTATGATGATTCTCTAAAAGCACACCTTGGGGTTTTGGTCATCTTCAAATATGCCATCCTCAGGGTACTTCATCAAAAGCTATAGCCTGCAAATCTATGACAGTTCTTATTTGTCCAGGTCAAGGACATAATGGCAATCATTTTAGGGCGTATTGCTGGAATCAATTATGCTTTAAACTCAGATGTTGACATCATGGACTTGCCTCTAGCATTTTGTTCTTGGGTTCTACAATCAAAGATCATAGGGTCAATATATTTTTACAAAGGGCTCAAAACAACTGTTATATGAACAGGTGAGACAGACCCACTTCACTGGTGGTGCTTTGAGACAAAAAGCTGAAAAAATGAAATAGCATCAAAACTACCTGCCAGGATCCATGAAATAGTGGTTGAATTAAAAATAACAAACTCAGCTAGCCCATTATGCTAAGGGCAAGGAATAACAGATCAACAAGTTTCCCAACTTGCTACTATGGACCAGCAAAAAAACTCAGAATTGAGAACTTATCCTGGAGGAGAAATGGTAATGGCAGAATACCCCAAAGCAAGAAGACAAAATGGGTAAAGAACCTCTCAGATAAGGAAGCTTACATAGCCAAGAAGGGAAATCTTAACCAAGTGACTAAACTTTGCTGTAGCACCCTGATATGTCCCTGCACTGAATATCATCACAGCTGCAGAATCTTCAATCCATACCAACCACATACTGGTAGAAGAGTATGAACAATTCTGTATGAGGGTCTCAGTGGTTCTGTCCAGTGCCAAAGTACCTCCTTCTAAGTTTACACATTAGATGACTCTTCCTTTGTTTAGTAGGGATCTGAGCATTATCATCCTGCCAACAGACAAGAGGAGATGCACCATGGTTATAAATATATCCACTTACCACTCTTCTCAATTATGCATACACTTGAGTAACTAAGGAGAAACCTCATTAGCTATTAAAAGAAAAAGGTGATAGACTGTATATAACAGCTAGAAAAGTTAAAAGTCATTGATCGGACTTGAACCACTATTCTGAGGAAGCCACACTTTGCTTGTACGTACTTCCTAAGATATGCAAATAATGTGTCTAAGGCCCGCTGAGCAGGCAGATGACTGGTCCGTGTCCCCTTTGCTTATGCAGAGCCAACATAGACATAGCCTGTTCTCTTCTCCTCCTTTATGGGCAGTCGGATGTAAACAAACCCCCTTCGTTTACATCTGAGTGCCTTCCAAACTGATCCACTAGAGGGAAAAGGAGAATCAGATCGGACTGGATGCAAGTGGGTGTAAACGAACACATGTCCGTTTACACCTACCTATCTATAGAGTAGAATGGAAGGTCTGATTGGGTCTGCCTCAAAAACTCACTGATGACTCTATCAGGCTGCTAGTTTGAAAGGGGCCTAAGACCAATTGTCAGCAGCCTCAATTCTGTCACATATAACATTGCTAAGTATCTGGCTACTATCCTTTCCCCCTTAGTCAGCCACACAACACACTATATTCAAAACTCCAAAGTATGTAGACTGAACCAGAAGATAAAATGGTATTTGCCATGGCTTCAGCCTAAGGAAGAAATAATATCTTTGGAACTTGCAATACCGATATTGGCCACAAGATGCCACTCTTAACAAATGACTGCTGATGAACAGTATTCTATGGTACTGCACATTTCCTGTTCTGTATCACTGGTAACTAGCTACTCCTCTTACTGAAAAGTCTCCATTTTCAGACACCTCATTGGGACCAGCTAGGCCTGCATCTCATGCTCTTGAGGAAAATCCCTGAAACCTTCTAGGAAGCATTGCTGGTATGCCTGTGAACTGTTAGCTGTATACTCAGTGCATATCTTGTTTATGTTCATGTACTGATTGCATGTTCTTATCTGTTTATTTCTAGTTTCACCGTATATCATATCCTATCTACAGTATATCTTATTCTTGTGTGACCACCATCTGTTCATCGTAATAAAGCCTAAAGTTACAGACAGACTGGTTATTATAGGATTGAAGGTTTAACTGTAGGTTGAGCTACATACACGCCAGGGGCAAACGTGTAGTGAGAACAGAACAGTAACCTATACTATAATATCCTTTTTCACATGTACAATATATTGTGAAAAGTATTGGGAAGCCTGCTTTTACTAGCGCATGAACTTTAATGGCATCCCAGTCTTAGTCTGTAGGGTTCAATATTGAGTTGGCCCACCCATTGCAGCTATAACAATTTTACCTCTTCTGGGAAGGCTGTCCACAAAGCAAGGCCCATAAAGACAATGATGAGCGAGTTTGGGGTGGAGGAACTTGACTAGCCTGCACATAGTCCTGACCTCAACCTGATAGAACACCTTTGGAATGAATTACAGTGAAGACTGCAAGTCAGGCCTTCTCGTCCAACATCAGTGACCTCACAAATGCGCTTCAAGAAGAATGGTCAAACATTCCCATAGATACACTCCTAAACACAGACCCAATAGACAGCATCATAATGCTGAAACTCTTTTTTGGGTCCATTGTCTGAGATCCTCTAGTGCCTCCACCCAATTCTGTACAACACGTTTGTGTGACTTTCTGTACTTTTTCAATGTTTTGCAATAAAAACATGAAATAAAAAAATAAAAAGAATGGATTAATCCTGGATGGCAGGTACAGACAATGCAGGGTTATTGAATGGGGAAGGTGAAAAAGAAATAGGACGAGGAGAAAGGAACGGAAGGTGTCTGTAGGCTGCCCTGGGTTTAGCATGTTCACAAGGAGGTCTATTTCCTACATGTCTTGGTGAGATGGCTACTACTATGCTAGTGCTGCTATATATTTGGAATTTTGTTTGCTTTATGGACATTACATGACTGAAGTAGGCCAGTGTCTTTTGTGTTAAGAACTTTATTGAGTTGACATAGGAAATATTGTTAATGCTCGATTCATGAACAATTCCAATATACAGCACTATAAAAAATTAAAATAAATAAATCCTATACCGTTTAAAATAAATAAATAAATATAAGTACAAATCATTACCCCAAACAACATATGGTAAAAATCAATCAACGAATCAAGAGGTCAGTGTTTATATGAATGCTACCATCCACTAAATATTATTATTATTATTATTATTATTATTACTATTAACATTGCAAACAAATAAATAAAAATAACAATAATATAATAATAATAAATAAACACCCAAACCCGAACAAAAAAACAAATTGATATCATTATTATTATTATTATTTATATGATTAATAATATTAATAATAATAATGATACAATATTATATAACAACTTATGTATTTATATTGTGTTAGGGTTAGGTTGTTTAGATATTTATTATTATGTTTTTATTGTTTTATCTTTTTTTTTTTTTAAGGGTTAGGGGTTAATGTTATGGGTTACTTATTTATTAATTATTACATACTGTTCGTTTATTGTATTGATTTATTATTTATTTATTTATGATTATTTTGTTAGTTTGTGTATTTATTTTACATTTATTTCTTATTATATTATTATTGTAGTAGTAGTTGTGGTAGAAGTAGTATTAACACCCTAACCCTAACGAAAAAAAAATTATAATGAATAAATAATAATGATTAAAAAAAAGACATAAAAGCTGACGAAAAAGCTTAAAATGCTGAAAAACCTAGCAACAAATGGCGCAACAAAATTATAGTTTCCTCTATTCATCTTCCTCTATTGACTAATAAAACAACACCAAAGTTCAAAAACACTGCATAAAAACATGCAAATTGTACATAAAAACGTACAAAATAACTACTGAATAATGCCTAAAGACACTACGCTCAGGTGTGAAACAGCCTAAGTGTTCCGCTGCCCTGGCCCTCTATAAACATCTTACAGCAGAAATCAGCTGAGCTGTCTGCTACTGAAGGTCTGCACTTGGAAGTTTGAAAGTGCCACCGCTTAACAAAAGGGGTAAATAGTTCTCCTCATTTCTGGGAACAGGGGTCCAATAACCTTTGGTGTCACTGCAATTAATGCTAGTTAGTACTGATGGAGGGCTGAATGGAGCTGGGATTAATTCAATTAGGGTACAAAAATACCTCTGGTAGTACAGTACACTCCATGTGCCATGATGTATGTTTCCTATTCCACACTCCATGCTGTTTACTCCCTATTCCACACCACCTTATTCCATATGCCCAGGACCGGCGCTATCATGGGTCCCGCTGGGACCACTGGATCCAGACTGAACTTGGAGAGGGGTGGCAAATTGACTCCAAGATTTTTTTTCCAGTAGTTTTGTGTGTCATCAGTTTGCATTTCCCCATCTCGTACTGCCTCCCATAGTGCAAACTGATGACTATAAGGAGGTGGAGCGTCTCCTCCAGGGAACGTCCCTTGCCTGATCGTGGTGTGCGCAATGACATCAGCGCATCTTCTAGGGCAGTGGCCGCGGCAGACACAGGAGTGACAGGAGGACTGAGGACAGACAGTGGATGTTTAGTGAACCGATCCGGTGCTGAGTTATGAAAGAAGATAACAATAAATATATAATATTTTCTAAATGTAGTATTTATATAAAATAATGGATATAGGCGCCTTTTGGTGGGTGTGATTTTTTTTTGGGGGGGGGGGGCAGCATTTAATTCTTGGACCCAGGCAGCACAAAGTCTATGCCATGCTGTACATTTCCTATTCCACAAAATCTCATTTGTCTCACAATATCTTTCCTATTGCTCTATGTTTCCTGTTCTTGTCCCGCTCATTCAGTGTGTTATGCTGAACATTCCCTATTCTGCATCAACAACATATGTCTGTTTCTAGGTGTGCTATTCCTTAGTCCTGACACCTTACTGCCTACACTCCTGTCCTGACTCCTACAGCAAATTCTATAGCTGATTGCTATGATTTGTATTCTTTAATTTACTACTCCTCCCTGTGCTGACTGGTAGATTGTGCATTTGTATATTAGCTTAGGAGGGGTCTATTGTTTATGCTGCAAGGATCTATTGGTGCTGGAGGGGCATTCATTATTGTTATTGGTTGATCTATTGCTGCTGCTTTATGATTTTTTATTTCTGATTTAGGATTTATTGTTGCTCTTTTGTTTCTGGCTGAGGAATCTAATAGTGCTTCTGGGGTTCTATTCTTTAAAAAGGGATGATGCTGGGAAGTGTGTAGGAGCAGAAACAAGGGTCACCCATGGGTGGGGGAGGAGTACCTACACCTATTATCTGAGGAGGAAAAGCCCTACATACTAATACCTATACACCAATAAACTCTGAGCAAAAAACACAATTGCATTTCCAAAAAAATATGTTATCTGAAAAAATATGGTTTGGTGAATTGTCAGTAAAGTGCTTTTGGTCAAACTCCATCCACAAAGTGCAAATTGTTTCCCAAAGTGCAAGCTGTTTCCACAAGTTATTTGTAAACTGGATTAGATAAAGTAATGTGCCAGATTTACTCCACTAGAGCATCCCAAAGGTAATAAACTCTACTTCTTATTTTGACCCTTTAAAAGAATAAGTAGATTAAAGGCACTGACCATTTGTTTCATTAGATGTATTGTTGATTCTCACTATTAATTATTTGGGATAATGATTTTTGAACTGTAGAATGTTTTGTTATTTATTTTGTATATTTGTATTATTGATTTTTTCCTTAATCATTTTTGTGATATTTGTACAGCTGCTGGGGAAGGGGGTATGCCATTTATTCAATTGTTTGAAGCACAGAACATGTATTTTTTTGATTTTATGTTTATTTAATGTGTCCAAAGACAAGCCTGTTAAAGTCAAAATAAAGACTATGTTCTCCAGCATCCTACCTCATCCCACAAATATCACAATGACATTACTTGTCACAATGGAAGTCGGACAAATGAGCAGTTTTTATCATAAAACAAAAAATGTCAGTGTATTATGTCAGAGAAGGGAGCTATATTGCACAGACATCATATTAGTAGTATTACTAGGCAGCAATAAAAGTTGAAGAGGAAAGGTACTTTTTTTAAAAAAATATTTTTATTAGAGTTTTTCCATTTTCACTAGAGAGAGAAAAAGAAAATAGAGATAAATAGTAAATGATTGTACAATAGGGAAAGTACAATTACAGGGTTAACATTTGTCCATTTATAATATTTAAAATGTCTTATTAATAATTATCTATATTTTACCAATAATTTTACCAACATATTGCACAGATATGCTGCACATTACGTAAGTTTTTTTTTCCTAGATAGTAATGGAGGAGGGAAAGATGAGGGAGATTTTATCATGGAATAAAAATTAAAAAGTGTTAAATGTCAGAAAGCAAGAATTATTAGACAGACATGCTGCACATTATTTAAAAGGTTTTACTAGGCTGAAATGAAAGATGAAGGGGTGAGTCAGGTTTTCTTGTTAAATACAGTTTCGTATGTATACTTTGAGACATACAGTAACTAGAAATATTGTACAGATTCAATAATTCCATTCAGCAATAAAGAATTTGAAATAGGATGCATTTTGAAAGAGTAACACAACATGTAACACTTTATTCAAACAATTAACAGCTAAATGTGTACATGTCCCAGAAAAAGGGAAGAAACATTGTACAGACAATACAAAGAGAATTTCAGCAGTTGGAGTAGGCTGCATTTTAAAATTTCTTGTAGGCCCTATTGCCTAAGCCTCATTAGCTTTGGTGGTCAAAAAAAAAAAAACAAATATAGGTTTATATGTTTCTGATTAAAACTGGATTATAAGGCTACAGATAGCATACACAGTATTACAGTTTATTTTAGGTGCCTGGATTATAAGGTCTACATATAGCATACACAGTATTACAGTTTCTATTAGGTGGTTGTCAAGAAAACAAATGTAAGTGTATATTTTTCTGGATTTTATGATTAAAACAAAATTAATATGCTACACACAACATACAATCTCTTGCAGATATCATCTCCAATTAGCTGTGGATGACATCCAAAAAAATGTAAAGATTGTATATTTCACATCAAAACAGAATATGGTACACACCGCATAGGTCTAATTTTTTTTTTTTTTTTACCATCTTTATTTTTCAAAAACATTTTACAATCTTTATTTTTCAAAAACAAAGTACAGAGAATTATAACCAACAAAAAAGTATAACATGGAAAACAGTACTTTGGCATTTGCAGCACATAAAACTGTCAGTGATCACAGAGATAGGGGGCAGTGTAGCTCAAGGTGTAGAGTGTGCTCATTGGCCAAATGGAGAAAAAACCTCATAAAACTCCTGCCCAACTGTCCAGGCCTGGCTCCCAGGGAAGAACCCCCAGGGGGGCCCAGTAACTGCATGACAGCTGACATGATAAAGAATTGAATAAAGCTGCCACATTAGTAGTATACAGATAGGTTGAGTAACAAAAGGGTAGTCAAGAAAGGGGGAACAACCGCTCCCTAAGGAGCCGTGATAAGGTAGGTGGACAGGGAGAAGAAAGAGGGGAATAGGGGGCCTGTGAGAGACATGGCCAAAAGAGGGGCAGCTGGCTGGGGGGAGGCCGGTATGAGAAGAGATAACGGCCCGTACCCAAAACCGAGCACGCTGTCCAAGCACAACCATTTTGGGCATCCGGAAGTTCATCAGAGTGGAACATCCAGCCCGTCCATATGTCCATGAGCAAGGATTGCTGACCCCTGAGAGTCATCACCCTCTGTCCCGCATCCATGACTCCATTCACCTCTCATTTCCACTCTGCCAGAGTGGGGCAAGTAGTCTTTTTCCAGTGTCAGGGAATCAAACATTTGGTAGCCATCAATAAAAATGGGGTGACACTACGTTTGTATCATTTAATGGAGGATTGCACATCATGAAAAAGGTATTGGAGTGATGGACAGTTTCTGGATCCAGAGGCTTATATCATCCCAGAAGGGTCTAAGTAGGGGGAACTCCCACCAGATGTGCAGGAATGTGCCCTCCTGGCCACATCCCCTCCAGCATTTGGGGTCTGTGGTAGGAAACATCTGTACCAGTCTAGTGGGTGTCCTATACCACTGGGAGAGAAACTTATAGGAGGATTCCTGGACTTGAGTACTGATAGAAAAACATGTGCCAGATGCATAATCTTGGTGATCTGCTGGGACGAGAACACTACGTCCAGCTTTCTATCCTAGTCCCTAATATAATAAGGAATGGTACGAGAAACCGTACTCAGAATTAGTTAATGCATATTTGGAAAGTAAGTGTCGGAAGTCCGGAGTCTGTGTAAACCATGTTTCAAATGTGGAGAGCGTGTCTATCGAGTAAGGTGGAGTGGGACGTTTCGTGATAAAGTCCGTTAACTGTCTATGGCGCCACAAGGACAGTGGAAAATTGCCAAAACGAGATCGCAGGGTGTCCAATGACAATAACTGTCCGGATGGTGCAAATTTCCCACAAAAAGCCTTCCCATCATCCCCCCAGGTCTGAAAGAAGCGGGAGTCTTCGCCCCGGGGAAAACCATGCATAGCCACCCAGTGGAGCGAAAGGAGAAATGCCGGTGGAATAATCGCCCCCTGCGTTAAGTCTGTTCCACACCCGAAGGTGGCCCTCGTTGGAGGGGAAGTCCACTCTGAGAGACCCCTGTTGGCTGCCGGTATCCATGCGTGCCTGCTAAATTCCTGCCAGCCATAGTTTTCTCAAGCGGGACCCAGGTTTTGGTGGAGGCATTATTAGCCCAATTCAGAATGCGCACTAGGGTCATAGCTTTGTAGTACAAAGAAACATCAGGCAGGCTCACCCCACCCTCTCTTTTATGTCTCCGCAGTATGGCGTGTGCCAGTCTTGGGTGTTTGTCATGCCAGAAAATCTTCAGGAAGGACCACTTAAGGCACCGGAAAAACAGTTGCGGCAGCTGTATAGGGACAGTGTTGAGAAGGTACAGGAGTCTTGGTAAGATATTTATCTTGAGCACGTTAATACGCCCAAACCAAGTCAGAGGGTACGCGGATCATGTGTCCAGGTCAGCGTCAATGCGATTCGCCATGTCCCCAATTTTTTTGGTCATATAGCACAGTCATGTCAGGGGTAATATGGGTACCCAAATATGGGAGTGAGGTCTCCCTCCATTTAAGAAGCAACCACCACGCTGTTAGTGATCCATGACAAGGTCTAGAGTGGAGGAATTGCTCTGAAGGTGAAAAGGCTCTCTAAAGTCTGTGTGATCTGGAGATCCCTGTATATACTATCACGCTGGTACTGACCCATGATAGGGTCTGAATTGAAGGTGAGAGACCAATTCACTCGGTGTTGGGAGTGCACAGTTCACTGAGAGTTATACACAAGATCACCTGGGAGTTTATTTACCTATTGTTCTATTTTATATGGACACTTATTTATGAGTTTTATTCTAACACTGGTCATGATTCTTTGACTGGCGCATCACTATTTTTGGTTTACTCCCTCCATTTAAAGCCAAAGGAACGTCGAAGTGCTTCTGCCACTCCCGAAGGGATGTGAATAGGCAGAAGTTCTGACTTGTCATTATTCATTTAAAATTGGAGAAATATCCAAAGACGTGTAGTTATCGTAAAAGAGCACCGAGAGAGAGAGCTGGGACTGGCCAATGTAAAACAGAAGGTCATCTGCATAAGCTGACAACTTGTGTTCCACCATACACATAGTAATCCCTCTGATATCACCTGTGGCTCGTACAACTCATAAAAATGGTTCCAGGGCCAGGGCAAAGAGCAACGGTGACAGGGGGCACCCCTGTCTTGTACCATTATAAATGCGGAAGGCATCCGATAACTAGCTGTTCACCCCGACCCTGGCCCTCGGTCCATTGTACAACGCCAAGATCCACCCCAACATCCGTGTCTCAAGGCCAAAGCAAAGGACCTCCGACAGGTACGTCCAGTCAACCCTGTCAAAGGCCTTTTCCACGTCCAGCGACCACACTCGAAGCCCGGTCTGGTCCATGCTGTGCCCAATGCAGGACTTGGAGGGCACGTATGTTATTTTCGCGGGCCACTCTACAGGGCATGAATCCTGCCTGGTCGGGGTGGATCAAGGCAGTGACGTGGTCCTGAAGGCGTAAGGCCAACACTTTAGCCAAAATTTTAGTATCAGTATTTAGAGTTGAGCGGACACCTGGATGTCCGTGTTCAGCGGGTTCGGCCGAACTTTAAAAAAAAGTCTGGGTCCGTGTCCCGGACTTTTGCCGAACTTTTCCCGGACACCGAACCCCATTGAAGTCAATGGGGACCCGAACTTTCAGGCACTAAAATGGCTCTAAAACACCAAAGGAACGGGCTAGAGTGCTGCAAATGGCAGCAAAACGTATTTAAGAGCATGGCAAGTGCTCTGCAAACAAATGTGGATAGGGAAATAACTTAAAACAACAAAAAAAACCAGAAAAATAAAACAATGTTCTTCATCTCTGAAGGACGAGGCCCATATGGAGTAGGAGGGAGGTTGAGGTGGTGGTGGATGTGGCGGTGTCATAGGCGTGCGCACAGGGTGTTCCGGGTGTGCCTGGGCACACCCTAATCACCTAGGGCACATTAGCATTATCGCTCTGTTTGCCAGTGAGGAGATGGGAAAGATCTCCCTCGGACCTGCTCTGCTCTATTTCACTTTGCCAGCAGGGAGAGTAACGTATCGGGGCCATGTACATGTAGGCAAACACATGCATGTGTATTTAAACTTTGGGGTGCACACCCTAATGCAATAGGCTGCGCACACCTATGGGCGGTGTAGGTGGAAGCAGCGGTGGAGGAGGACCAGGGCCGGATTAAGAGCATCATGGGCTTGGTGCTGAGGATTTTGAAGGGCCTTAAGGGCCATGCCTTGGCATGCACCCAGAGGAGGAAGGGTGCAGCCATGCATGCTTAATTCAACATGGGATGCTGTCTCTGAAGCCCATAAACACATCCATGCATCGGCAACTGTCCCTCCTTGTCCGGCCTTCGTGCTGTGTGGGGAGGTTCTGAGGGAGCTGCCTGGGGAAGCAAGCATAGAAGCCAGACTTCTGTGTTTACAAGTGACAGAAGAGCGGTAACAGTGAATATGGCCAACCCGGGGCCTATATAAAAGGTAGGGGCCTGGAGCTGCCGCTCCAATAGCCCCTACATTAACACTGCTTCTTTTCACAAATTTTAAATGAGGGTACACCCCAAAAGAGTGAGAGCAAAAATGGAACAATGGGTGGGTAAGGTCGGTATCCATCGCTATTCTGCACAAGGTACGGAAAAGTCCCGTGGGATCCATGCCTGGTTCATTTTAATGAACGTGAGCTTGTCCACATTGTCTCTGGACAGGCGGCTGCGCTTGTCTGTTATAACGCCCCCAGCCGTGCTAAATACCCGTTCAGATAATACACTGGCTGCAGGGCACGCCAGCACCTCCAAGGCGTAAAGGGCAAGATCAGGCCATGTGCCCAATTTGGAGACCCAGAAGTTGAAGGGGGCAGACCCGTCATTCACTACATGTAGGCGTGTGCACACATACTGCTCCACCATGTTGGTAAAATGCTGCCTCCTGCTAAGACGTTCAATATGAGCTGCTGGTGCTGCTGTTTGTTGTGGCGTGCTGACAAAGCTTTTCCACATTTCGGCCATGCTAACCCTGCCTTCTGAGGTGCTGGCGGTGCCCTGGTTGCGTTGGCGACCTCTTCCTCCTCCTCCTCCTCCTCCTCCTCTGCCTTGTGCTTCCACTGTGGCCCCGCTGTCAGGTGGGAATGCCAGCAGCATCGCGTCTACCAGCGTGCGCTTGTACTCGCGCATCTTGCGATTGCGCTCCAGTGAGTGAATTAAGGTACGTTTTCCTTGTAACGGGGATCCAGCAGCGTGGCCACCCAGTAATCAGCACAAGTTAGAATGTGGGCAATTCGGCGGTCGTTGTGGAGACACTGCAGCATGTAATCGCTCATGTGTGCCAGGCTGCCCAGAGGCAACGAAAGGCTGTCCTCTGTGGGAGATGTATCGTTCGTGTCCTCTGTATCCCCCCAGCCACGCACCAGTGATGGCCATGAGCTGGCCTGGGTGCCACCCTGCTGTGAACATGGTTCCATCTCCTCCTCCAGCTCCTCCTCCTCATCCTCCTCTTCCTCCAGAACTGTGCCCCTGCTGGACAATTGTGTCCCTGGCGTTTGTGTGTGCAGGAACCCACCCTCGGAGCCCCTTGCGAATGACTGCCCTGAAAGCCTTGGAAATGTTACCTCTTCATCCTCCTCCTCATCCTGTGCCACATCCTCTTCCATCATCGCCCGAATTGTTTTTTCAAGGAGGCATAGAAGTGGGATAGTTAAGCTGAGAACGGCGTCATCGGCACTGGCCATGTTGGTGGAGTACTCAAAACAGCGCAACAAGGCACACGGGTCTCGCATGGAGGCCCAGTTATTGGTGGTGAAGTGGTGCTGTTCCGCAGAGCGACTCACGCGTGCGTGCTGCAGCTGAAACTCCACTATGGCCTGCTGCTGCTCGCACAGTCTTTGCAGCATGTGCAAGGTGGAGTTTCACCTTGTGGGCACATCACATATGAGGCGGTGAGGGGGAAGGCCGAAGTTATGCTGCAGCGCTGACAGGCGAGCAGCAGCAGGGTGAGAACGCCGAAAGTGCGCACAGACGGCCCGCACTTTCTGCAGCAGCTCTAACATATCGGGGTCGTTTTTAAGGAACCTCTGCACCACCAAATTCAGCACATGCGCCAGGCAAGGGATGTGCGTCAAACCGGCTAGGCCCAGAGCTGCTATGAGATTTCGCCCGTTATCGCACACCACCAGGCCGGGCTTGAGGCTTGCTGGCAGCAACCACTCATTTGTCTGCTGTTCCATGCTTCTCCACAACTCCTGCGCGGTGTGTGGTTTGTCCCCCAAACAGGCAAGTTGTAAAACTGCCTGCTGTCGTTTACCCCTGGCCGTGCTGAAGTTGGTGGTGAAGGTGTTACGCTGCCCGGATGAGGAGGCGGTAGAGGATGAGGAAGCGGAGTAGGAGGAGTTAGGAATAGGAGGCAAACTGAAGCGCCCTGCAATCCTCGGTGGTGGAAGGACATGCGCCAAATTGCTATCCGCCTCAGGCCCATCCGCCACTGCATTTACCCAGTGTGCTGTTAGGGAGATATAACGCCCCTGACCGTGCTTACTGGTCCACGTATCGGTAGTTAGGTGGACCTTGGCACAGATGGCGTTGCGCAGTGCACACCTGATTTTTTCCCCCACTTGGTTGTGCAGGGAAGGGATGGCTTGCCTGGAAAAATAGTGGCGGCTGGGCACGACGTACTGTGGGACAGCCACCGACATAAGGTTTTTAAAACTGTGCGTCTCCACCAGACGGAATGACAGCATTTCAAAGGCCAAGAATTTTGAAATGCTGGCATTCAGGGCCAGGGATCGCGGGTGGGTAGGGGGGTACTTCCTCTTCCTCAAGTGTTTGGGAGATGGAAAGCTGAACGCTTCCACGGGACATTGTGGAGATGGTTGGTGACCCAGGTGGTGGTGTTGCTGACAGATCCTCTGTTTGCGGGGTGGCAGGTGCCGGTATCACTACAGATGTGGCTGGAGCGGCCGAGACTGCAGCAGAAGAGGAAGCAGGATGAGCCAGAGACGTTTCTTGGTTTTGAAGGTGTCTACTCCACTGCAGCTCGTGCTTTGCACTTAGATGCCTGATCATGCAGGTTGTGCTCAGGTTGAGAAGGTTTATGCCTCGTTTCAGGCTCTGATTGCACAGGGTGCAAACCACTCGTGTCCTGTCATCAGCACATTTTCTAAAGAACTTCCACGCTAGAGAACTCCTTTGAGCTGACTTTGGTGCGCTCGTTCTCTTGCTGCGTTGGGCAGTAGCAGGCGTAGTGTCTAGGGCACGGCCGCTCCGCTTCTGCACCCTGCTCCCTCTTCTGCTGTGCTGGTGGCTCTGTGCGACCACCGCCTCTTCCTCCAAACTACTCAGGTCACCTGCATGACGTTCATTCCATGTGTGGTCGAGGACCTCATCGTCCTCCACATCATCTTCCACCCAGTCTTCGCCCCTGCCCTCCTTGTTGGTCTCCACAATGCTGAACGCCGCAGCAGTTGGCACCTGCGTTTTGTCATCATCGGAGACGTGCTGCGATGGTCCTTGCATGTACTCATCTTGAGAAATAAGTGGTTGGGCATTGCTGCACTCAATCTCTTCCACTTCTGGGGCAGGGCTAGGTGGATGGCCCTGGGAAACCCTGCTGACAGAGTCATCAAAAAGAAGAAGAGACTGCTGTATGGCTTGGGGCTCAGACTGCTTGCCTGATTTGCAAGGGGGTGAGGTGAAAGACGGTTGGACATCGGCTGCAGGTGCCAACTCTGACCTTTCTGCAGTAGACTGGGTGGGAGACAATGTGAAGGAACTGGAGGCACTGTCAGCAGCAAACCAATATACTATCGCCTCCACTTGTTCTGGCCTCATCACTTCTAGAGGCGTATGATGCCCTACCAAATACTGATGCAGGTTCTGTCACCTACTCACACTTGAGGAAGGTGTTTCACTTGTGCGTGTAGCTGGCACAGATCGACCACGTCCTCTCCTTGCAACAGGAGCTCTACCAGCAGCACCACGACCCAGGCCAAGGCCCCTATTTGACGGTCTCCTCATATTTCTGTAATTTAAGATCTTGCCCTAGAAAGGTGTTTATTGAATAGCGGAACAAAACAACAACAGTATCGCACGGGTGTATCTCACAGTCAAATATGCAAACTATGCCGCAATTTAATGTTTTTTACCCCAAAAGGGTGTATATTGAATAGCGGAATAGGATAAAAAATGGTGTATCTCACACGTACAAACACAGACTAGGCCCGATTAAATTTTTTTGTACCCTAAAGGGAGGATGAGGAAGAGGAGTAGGAGGAGTTGGGAACAGGAGGCAAACTGAAGCGCCCTGCAATCCTTGGCGGAGGAAGGAGATGCGCCAAACTAATTTAAAAGGTGTATCTCACACGTACCGATACAGACTATGCCGTAATTTAATTTTTTACACTCCAAAAGGGTGTATATTGAATAGCGGAATAGGAAAAATTTTATAATACGGTGTATCTCACACGTACAAACACAGACTAGGCCCCGCCGATTACAATTTTTTGTACCCTAAAGGCAGGATGAGGAAGAGGAGTAGGAGGAGTTGGGAACAGGAGGCAAACTGAAGCGCCCTGCAATCCTCGGCGGTAGAAGGAGATGCGCCAAACAAATTTAAAAAGGTGTATCTCCCATGTACCGATACAGACTATCCCGCAATTTAATTTTTTACACTCAAAGAGGGTGTATATTGAATAGCGGAATAGGACAAATTTTACAAAACGGTGTATCTCACACGTACAAACACAAACTAGGCCCCAATTACAATTTTTTCTACCCTAAAGGCAGGATGAGGAGTAGGAGGAGTTCGGAACAGGCAGGAGGCAGACTGAAGCACCCTCAAATCCTCGTCAGTATGAGATGCGCCCAAAAAATTGGAAAGGTGTATCTCACACGTACCGACACAGACTATCCCGCAATTTAATTGATCCCCAAAGGTTTTTATTGAATAGCGGAATAGGAAATATGATCAAAAAAAGTGTATGTATATCACACGTACACAACCACACTAGGCCCCAATTACTATTGTTTGTACCCCTAAAAGGCTGGATGAGGAGTAGGAGGAGTATGGAACAGGCAGCACCCTCAAATCTTCAGAAGTATGAGATGAACCCCAAAAACCCCAAATATCATTCAGCTCTGCTGCAGGCCACAATTTAATTTTTTTTAACCCAAGGCTGTATATTGAATAGTGGAATAGAAAAAAAGTGTATGATTTTTGAAACCACTCAATATTAGCACATGTGAACTGAACACAGCAGTGTATGATCAGTCACTCAGCACAGCACAGCTGAAGGAAAAAGGCTGCACACAGTGCCTGATAGAAAAATACTTTTCTCCCTCCTCCTCAGTGGGCAAAAAGATTGTGTTCACTGCACCCCAAAAAAAGATTGTGTTCACTGTACCCCAAAAAGATTGTGTTCACTGCACCCCAAAAAGATTGTGTTCACTGTACCCCAAAAAGATTGTGTTCACTGCACCCCAAAAAGATTGTGTTCACTGTACCCCAAAAAGATTGTGTTCACTGCACCCCAAAAAGATTGTGTTCACTGCAGCCCACACACAGCAAAATGGATGTGGACCACTGACACCTGCCTATCTCCTATCCCACACCACACAGCAATATCGATTGTAGTTTGTAGAACACACTGTCCCTAAAAATCAGCAGACTCTCTCCCTAACAGGATTGATAAGATCGTAGATCGGGACTGCAAACCCCACCCCACACAGCAATATCGATTGCAGTTTGTAGAACACACTTTACCTAAAAATCAGCAGACTCTCTCCCTAACAGGATTGATAAGATCGTAGATCGGGTGACTGCAAACCCCACCCCACACAGCAATATCGATTGTAGTTTGTAGAACACACTTTCCCTAAAAATCAGCAGACTGTCTCCCTAACAGGATTGATAAGATCGTAGATCGGGTGACTGCAAACCCCACCCCACACAGCAATGTCGATTGTAGTTTGTAGAACGCACTGTCCCTAAAAAATCAGCAGACTCTCTCCCTAAAATGCCTACAACTCGCCCTGCCTAACACACTCCGACCTGTCCCTCAATTCTATCCGGACACAAATGTTTTTTTTTTCCTGTCTGTCCCTAATCAGCAGCCAGCACATTGATGTGTGCTCTCTCCCTGATCTAAACAGCAGAATGACGCCGCAGCGGCGCTGCCTCGAACTTATGAAGACTTGGTCACATGCTTCAAACTGCCAATCACAGCTACTGATACATTTGTAGGCATGGCTGGGATGGCTTAGGCACACCAGTTAAATGCTTGTTGATTGGCTGTTGAAAGTCCGCCATGAAAAGCACGCCAAAGCATGCAAAACCCGGAAATAAAACGACCGAACACAGATTTTTACCCGAATATACAGTAAAGTGTTCGTGTCCGTGTTCGGGTAACAAAAATCCAATTATTCGGTACGAACACGAATAATACAGTCCGTGTTAGCTCAACCCTATCAGTATTAAGAAGGGAGATGGGCCTATAGTTAGCACAATAAAAGTGCTTGGGTAACACAGTAATGTGGGCCACAAGGGCCTCCGGTGGCAACGGGGAGTCTAAAGTGTCGGCATTAAAATACCTACACAGGTGATCACCAAGGACAGAAAACACTTTCTTGTAATAAAGATTTGTGAAGCCCTCCGGTCCCGGGCTTTTGCCTTGGGGAAGGGCGGACACGATCCTACCCACCTCCTCCACAGTGATCGGCGACTCCAAGTCAGTCAAGGTCTCCGTGGGGAGCTGAGGCAAACCAGAGTCCCGTCCCCCCCCCCAGTGGTAGGAATATGGTAGAGAGATTCATAAAATGTTTGAAATTCCTTACAATCTGAGGAGAGCTGACCACGCGTCCCAATGGAGTGACAAGGGAGTGGACATGTCAGGCCTCTAAGCGCTTCTTCAACATACGGGCCAACAGTCTGCACACACTTGTTCCCATGCTCATAGAACCAGTGTGCCCAAAACCGGAGTTTGTCCTGAGCCCTGCTGTTCAAGCACTGCCCTAGGGTCCCCCTAAGAGAATCCAACTCCCTGGTGTCCGCCAGAACCCGGGCCTGCATAAGTGTAATTTTAAGAAACTTCTGGGAAACTTAATTTGCTAGAAAGTTTCCTAATTCAGGTTTTGAGGACAAAAATGAAAATAAAGTATTTCTTTTTATCTGCTGAAATGAAGGAATATTGTATGCATTGCAATAGCAATATTTAAACTATCTCTTGTAGGTTGCTTTTCACAAATGAACGACTGCATACAGTTTTGCAGCTCAAAAATATTTCAGTAACTACCTGGACAGTAGTTAGCCAGTTATACTAGGCTGTATTTTGAACAAGAGAGACAACAATCAGCTTTTATTAAGAAAATCAACTTTAAAGTTGATTTCACAAAAAAAAATACAGCAAAACAATGTACTGACTTCATTAACAATAATTAAAAATTTTATTTAGCCATATTTTGAACAGAAGAGATGCCAGGCAGTGTTTAATAAAAAAAAAAGGAACAAAAGAATGTATTGCTTTTCAATATTTTACTGACTCCACACATAGTAGGTAAGATTTTTTTTTTTAGGCCACAGTTTAATGATGAGAGGTATGACACTTTACATCAATAAAAAACAAAAACAAAGTAGAACCATAGTGAGTAGCCCAAACACTAGACAAAAACCCTGAACACTAAGAGGAATGCTGCTGACATGCAGAAGAGTGAACTCCACCTAAAACACAAACCAGGGCATGGGGAGAACAGCGCAAAACCTTTAAGTTGTAAAACATCCAAGGCTTTTTTTAAATTATAATAAAATATATACTCACAAAAGTGATATTAAAAGCACATATAGACCAAAGGAAACAAGCCCATTATATCACAAAACAATCCTGGAAAGGAATGGAAGGATGAGCAGCAACAGCGTCTGGGCCGCTGTTGTGCCAGGTGAGAGACTGCACGGGGTGCCGGGCTTCTACACTCCTGTTCGACTTTCTTGTTCCCAATGGACAGAACTCCATGGATGGTGGTCCCCAAAAGGTATAGGATCATAGGACTCATTTCAATTACTCCTCAAAAGTAGGAGTCCTCAAAATGCGTCCTGTGACCCTGCACCATGAGGGGACCAGAAATGAGTGTGAGGAAGCTGAGTGGGAGTGTAGAAGCCTGGCATCCTGTGCAGTCTCTACCCTATCAGCCAGCTCCACAGTGGCCCAGACCCTGTGGCTGGTTATCCTTCCATTGCTCCCAGGAGTGTTTTGTGATGCAGTGGGCTTGTTTTCTTGTTTTCTGAGTATATATTTAACCATTGTTTAATAAAGCCATAGATGTATTACAACATCATGAGGTCTGCACTGTCTTCCCCTTTTGCTGTTTAATGGTGACAGGCCAGCAGTGGCTGGAGTTGGTAATTCTGTAATATTGTTTTTGTTGTCATAAACAAAGTAAAAAGTACTCTACTCCTTCTCTAAACCTTTCCCTCTTTATTCCTTCCCATTTCCCTCTTCCCCACCCATTTCTGGGAATACCAGGTCCAATGATGTAACAACTTTTGTATTTCAACTTCTGAGTTTCTGGATGCATTTAAGCTGTCCATGTTTATAACAAACTGTTTATAACAAACTGCTGCTCACCTGTATCAGGTATCCATGTCTGCGAGTGCGGTGCATCACCTCCAACACATGTGCATGAATGAATATAGCCGGCACCCAGTGTAGCTCTTGCAATACTTTATTTACTTGAGCGAATACAACATACAGTCCTTCAGATTCATGTGTATTGACCCTCAGTGGGTCTTAATCATAGAAAAGAAAGAATCAAAAGATGACATACATTTTATTACTGCACATGTTTATTTTAAAACTTGGAAATGTTATAGTTTATATGCCCAGGTGTTGATTAGTTCAGTCTATACCTATGTGAAAACTAACGGATTGGCTGAAAAGCTTTTAAAGTATGTCTTCTTTTGATTCCTCCTTTTCTATGATTAGGACCCACTGATGGTCGATAGACGAGAGCCTGGAGTACTGTGTGTTGTATTTCCTCAAGTAAATAAAGTAATGCAAGAGCTATAGCGGGTATATTTTTTCAATCATTTAAGCTGCCTACACATTAATAGTTTTTTTTGTTTTCATTCAAAAAGTAGGTTGAAGAAGCTACTCACCCTGTACTAGCTGCTTTGTCTCTCCCTGTAGGCCTTCCAGACATGATTAAAACAGAGGATTGCCAAACTGTACGAAAAGGTATGGCAATGTGGGAGTTGGGGATGTGGAACTTTGGTACACTTTGCAGCGTAGTGATTTTGTGCAGTAAACAAGACGACAAGAGTATTTTGTGATATGCTTCTAACAAAGGGCAGCTTTGCTTGTGTCAGCAACAAATTCATGCCACTGACCCAGAAAAAAAAAAGAACCCATCAAAACTTTACAGAAAAAAATATAACTCCTCCTTAAAGATTGCAACACTAACCCCAAACCCCAACCCTAAAACAATATAACCCAAAACCTTTGCTTTAATTTTTCCTTAGCATGAGCTTACAGCAGTAATAAATCCAAAAACAAAAAAATTATATATTGCAGCTTACAATTCTTTAGATGTGGTGGTTGAATTAGTTTTCTTTATATAATCTTTTCCCTCTTTATTTCACCTGGTGATCCAGCCAGTGACATAGTTCCTTTCATTGGGTGTCTGCATTCTGGACCTCTTAGGATAAAGGTTATTGTTTTTATTTCCACCTCCTATATTATGTTTACTCTATTAAAAACCTTAACATATAAATTCTTCCATTGGTCTATTATATTTCTATAGTTAGTACACCAGTCAACCATCTTAAATGTAATTATAGGTTGGTCTCCCAGAATTCTTTAGGTGACATTATCCTGCCCTCCAAAATTGTTTAAGGATATTTTTTGGTCTGGCAGATTGGTTACAAAAAGTTATTAATAATCTAACACTCCGAAATGTTTTGTTTAATTTCCTATCTGCCTATTTAAACTTGATTTTCTGTAAAAAGGTCCCAGAACAGTCACCAGTATATCAATCTTCAATTCAAAATGCTTTATTAAAGTGTCAGGCAGTAAATTGACATTTTGGGGCCACATAGGGTCTCAAGGTCCTTATCCACTCTAATCAATTTATCCTCATAATATTCTCTCTTTTATAGAAATGTTTCTCACCAACTTTATTTCAAATTGTCTTCCCATTTCTTAAAATTCTGATCTTATTGTTTCCACATTAGAGAATTGTATTTTAGTATTGCCTTGCTTTTAAATATTTCTTACAATAAATAATATGTCACTATAGTTTCATTTTTCCCTTCTTCGCTGCTATGGCGAGACTTTCATTTAGTTGTCGTAGTGGTTGTATGCATGGATGAAACTTTATATGCCAGCTTTCGACAAACTTTGACACCTAGTGATTTTGACTTTTAACTAGAATCTAGAGAGAAATAAAGTTGTGTTGGAGAAGTCCTGTTTTTGACAGACCTTTTTTCTAGCCCTGTAGAGATACTGATCAGCAGTGGGTTAAGCATGACAGCTAATAGGTTTTTTATGTATAAGTTCTCAGTATGCAGAATTCTACTACTTTCTATCCTGTAGTGGCATCATGAGTGGCAATCCTTAGGATAACAAAAACACACAGGGCCAGTTCCTAATTTTACTGTAACATGCTGAGGATTGCTAAGTGATAAACACTGGAGAAAGAAATATACTTATGAAGTTTAATATTCTGAGGATTGAAATATGATGAGTACTGGGGACAAAGATTTAATTTAAATTTTCTCTAGCACACTCTGAATTGCAATGTCATATACTGTAAGAGAAGACTGAGATACTGTATCATATAATTGAAGGGATTAAAACAGTTCAGTGAGTGGAGTGCATTTTCTTACTTGACCCCTGAGTTACACTGCCACCTACAGGAGGATGAACACTGTTAAACGAAATTAAACACCAACCATTCTGGTATAACCACTTTTACTCCTAGCATGCCTTAGATTTTTGCTAGTGTCCTAGGATAATAATGAACTTTTTTTCCTCTACTAAGAAAGGTTTTTCTCAAGATTGTATTCTTCAGTCAAGACTTCTCTACACGCTGCTTGAGCTAGTCTCCTTATGCAATTATCCAGATCTGTTTATCCTCAGCAATAGCTTTGAAGGCTGTACTCAGACCCAATATTTAAAAAATAATAGTGCAGTGCAACAAATAAAGTTCAGTGAGTGTCCATAAACAGTTCTTTTCACTGTACTCCTATAATCAGTGTGCAATAATAGTGAGATCCTCCTCCTGAATATCACCCAAATGCATTAAAACCATGTGCAAAAATAGCCACTCACCTCCTTATGTGACCTCACTATTAGAATGAGGTTCAATAGCGCTTTTGAATAACTCCTGCTGGTATTAAAAACTCACAGTGATTCATGGTGCAAAAACGATTATCGTCAGGTATCCCTTGGCATTCTCCCCATAAGAATTGATGGCCTATACAGTAAAAAAGTATAAAAAGGAAGACAAATAGTGCTCTGTGTATATTTCAAGTTAAAAAGTAGAAAGTAGCATCAAATCACTCACATAGGGAAATATAAATAGCGCATAAAAACCACAAGCTTGGACACCTCACCGACCATTCAATCACCAGTGCGTGATGAAAGTGAGATCCTGTTCCCAACTACCATCAAAGCATGCAATCACCACGTACTCAAGAAATGGCAACTCACCTTCTCCTATGTCCCCATTATTAGGCTGAGGTTAAAATGGCAGGGTAGCTCATGGTGCATGGGACAACTATCCTTAGATCACACTTGGCTCTCTCCTCGTGGAAAATAGTAGCATATGCAATGCATAACAAAGGAGGACAAATAGTGCTCTCTTGTATACTTCAGGGTTTTTTTTTGAACCAAAGATATGGTAGACAATTTACAGAATGGACTGAATTAAATACAAAACAGAGCATTGCACATTAGACAAAGATTATTAACAAGCATCTACAATAGGAGTTCAACACGTACCTCTTACACATATGCTGCTAAACAGTAAATAGTGTGTGGAACACACTTCATCCAGATCAGCTCGATTCGGCACTGCAGCCACCGACAGGAGGTTACACCAACCACAGGGAGAGATCACCCCTTCTAAGCTGACCATGGCTGCCATACCTTCTCAAACCTCTTAGGGCAGTTCTTGCTTATATAGGTCAACTTAAAAAAAGGAAGAGAAGCATTAATAGATGTTTCCCATGAACCTACTGAGGGAGGGGAACGGGAATTCAACTTAAGAATAATTTCCCTTTTAGCAAAGTAAAATAGATATGAAAGCAACAACTTGGTGCATCTAGGCCTCTGTTCATCAACCTTAATGCCTAAAAGGGCCAGTTCAGGAGACACTGGGAGGGACAGCTGTAGGCTGAAATTAAAAATTTTCACCACCACACCCCAAAATCGGGTCACCTGTGGACAGGTCCAAAACATATGGATATAAGTACCCACACTATCCCTAAAGTGAGTACAGTCCTGCGACCTAATGAGATATATACCATGCAACCTTTGGGGAGTATAGTAAATGCTGTGCAGAAATTTATTCTGAATGAGCTAATCTGTAGAAGAGATCAACAACCTAGTACTATCCTCAAATAAGTCCTCCCAGTCCTCTCTGTCAAGGTCAGGCAAGTCAGTCTTCCAGAGGTCCCACAATTGCTCCATTTTGGGAGAGTCAACACTCAGCAGGGCTAGATAGAGAACCGATAAGGGATTAGATAATGCTTCTTGTGCAAGGAGCTCCTCGATGGGGTCCATAGTGAGGCTTGGGGGGGTCGAAAATTGGGCACGGACCACATGACGCAGCTGGAAGTAACGAAAAAGCATCCACTCTGGGAATTTAAACTTGGCCCTATGGTCAGAAAAGGGAATTAACCCTCCTGCTGAGAACACGTCCCGAAGAATTTTAACCCCATGTTTGGCCATGTGGAAGATTGGGGTTCCCCCAAATTGGGCAAAAGGGTGACCATCTATTGGGTCAAAGGAATCTACGCCTGGCAACAACCCATACCTTGAGCATCATTCTAGTGGGGAGTGGGAGATTGGGAGCCCAAGGTAGCTGCCTCCAGACACACCACTGCATTAGCCCCGTGAAAGCGTAAATCACCACTGGACCTTTACAAGGGCAGCCAGCCCAGTAGTAGGGTTCTCACACATCTATCTATCTCCCTACAAAGTTACAAAAAATAAAGGAATTTGGGGAGAAAAATCTTTTGAAGGAGGTTGATTCTACCCATGAGATTCAAAGGTAGGGAGGCCCATGAGGAACATTTGGGCCATAGTAGGGAAAGTAGTGGAGCTACGTTAAAATCAGTGAAACTCTTAAGGTCCTTCACTATGGATACCCAAGTACCAGGATTGATGTACCCAAACCAGGGGGGTAGCACCTGTCTCTAATTGAGCCTGGGGGTCTAAGGGAAAGATTGTCGACTTGGCCCAATTTATACATATCCCAGAGAATCTTCAGAGAATCTAGGGAGGAGGAGTGCATCATCCGCGTAAAGAGATATAATTTCTACTAAGGTGCCAATCTGCAGATATTCAACCACAGGAGACTCCTGAATGAGAATGGCCAATGGCTCCAGAGCCATAGCGAAAAGGGATAGAGACAAGGGGCATCCCTGGCGGGTCCCTCTCTGCAGTGGCAAGGTCACCAATAATCTGTCATTAGTCCGGACCCGAGCTCTAGGGGCTCAGTACAACCGAATCGGCGTAAAACTTCCCACAAAAACCCCCATTCCACCGAGTCAACTGCCTTTCCCGCATTGAGAGAGGCAATGACTCTTTGTCTCCCATTGTTGTGGTCGGTTGAGAGGTTTTCGAAAAGGCATTTAAGATTGATGTTGGTACCCTTCCCAGACATAAACCCAGTTTGATCAACACCAATTAGCTTGTCAAGCACCGTGGAAAGCTGATTAGCCAAGATTTTTGCTTGAAATCTTAGCATCTACATTGATCAATGATATTGGCCTATATGTGGAGCATTCCTCAGGGTCCTTTCCTGGTTTTGGCACCAACACCATCACCGCATCAGCCATAGAGTTAGGAATAGAGTCCAGCTTAAAAATTGTTCGAATAAAGAGGTAAGTCTGGGGGCAAGTAGGTCCAGGTGCTGTGAGTAAAATTCAGTCTGGAGCCTGTCTACACCAGGAGTTTAATCTGATTGAAGTTGACCCACAGCTATCTGCACTTCTTCTAGGGTAATATCTTGATCCAAATGAGAACAGGTCTCTAGGTCAAGCGTGGGGAATTCAACTTTGTCATGATAGGAGGACAACTCCTGAGAGGTATACGCTATGCGGGACGAGTACAGGTCGCGATAATAGTTCCAAAATCTGTCATCTGACTTCTGAGTCATCTCAACCCGCAATAGCGACACCTCTCTCTAAGCAAATTGCCAGGCCCAATAAGTTCTCTGATCAGGATGTGCCACAAATATAGCCTCCTTTTGCCTAATCTCCTCCTCCAGCCGCTTAAGGGATCGTTCAGACTCCCTTTGTGCCTCAGCAATGCGTGAAACATATCCCCCCCCCCCCCCCACGTCCAAGCTTTAAATGCATTCCAGGTCACTGTGGGGATAGTGGAATCCACATTAAACAGCCAGAACTGACAGACACTCTCTTGGATGGCTTCCTGAATATCGGGATCCGCTACCCAGTATCTGGACAGTCTCCACAACCTCTCCCCAGGGAGGCCCATCTATAACCGCATCATCAAGGGGGCATGATCAGAGACTCCCCTAGACAGTATAGAAGCCTCTGAGACTCTCTGAAGCATGGCCTGACTGGCAAATGCCAAGTCTATGCAGGATAACATCTGGAAAGAAGACGAGTGGTACATAAACTCTCTGTCTGTGGGATGAAAGTGTCGCCATATGTCCGTAAGGGTGAACATATTTGCCAAATGAGCCAAGCCGGGAGACTGGTGTGAGGCAGAGTGGAGCCTGTCCAAATCCAGGCAAGGGGTCAAATTGAAGTCACCCAGTAATAATACCTCCACAACCCCGTAGTTAATAACATAACGTAGTGAGACATCCACCAGAGGCTGTAAATACACCCACACTAGTACCAATTTGAATCCGGCTATCAGAGCATGCAAAACCTGATAGCGGCCCCCTAGATCTTGATATTTAGCAGTTGAAAAAGGAACGACCTGTGCACCAGGACACTGACCCCCCTGGAGCAGCTGGAGTACATGCATGGTAGTGGGAACCCACCCAAGCCTGTTTAAGCCCTAGAATGAGGGAGCCTAGGAGATGAGTCTCCTGCAATACACATATCTGGGGAGAGAATTTGTGTAGAATTTTAAAAACCAGAGACCTCTTCACAGCAGGGTTTAATCCTCTCACATTCCAGGACACTATAGAGATCTTAGCCATGATAGAGAGGGAAAATAATTGAGTGTGAAGGGAGGAAGAGGAGCACGTACTCCAGCACTCCAATGAGCACCAAATCGTACCCCCATAGCAGTATCATCGTGTGGAGCGAGAGGAGCAAACCATGTCATAAAGGAACATACATTGCATGTAAATAGTAAAAAACTAAAAAAACGTTAGGAAACAAAAACGGTCCAACAGTCGTTAACGGCTGACATCCCATTCCCCCCACCCCGCAGTACCCACAAGGTGTGGCTGCTTGGATCCCCAAAAACTAGCCCTATGGCAACAAGGAGACGGGAGCATGCAGTTAGATGTGGAGTGTTCACTGACTCATCACAGACTTCTGCTCTGGGGGTCTACTGTTTCAGTCAAGAGCAGTATACATGAAGTCACCAACAGGAGATGCTGGAGCAATAGTAGTAATCACGTTCTGGGTAATCACCTGGACTTAAACTTGTAGCATGAAAAGTGATAGATATTCCAAAAACATTGCTTAGAAAAGAAGAACATGTCACTAAGAATAAACATAACAAGGGGAAGAAAAAACTGTTCTTCATTCCTAGGATCCCCTGTAGTAATGATCAGGTGTAACGGTACTGCACCAACTGGTATGCCCAGTTAACAGGATGGGTACACCTATACGGGGTAGACAAAGGCACAAATACAGGGTAGTTAAGCAGTGGTATGGACATACTGATCATCCCAACAATGGAAGAGTTTCCAGCCATGCTGCAGCATCCTTAGGAGATGTGAAGAATCTCAATGTTTCCCCATCCACAACCCTCAGCTTGGCCGGAAACAAGACATTGTGCTTGATTCCTTCGGTACGAAGAGTAGCTTTAACAGAGTCAAAGGATCTTTCCGAGCTTCTGAGTCTCCACCAAATCAAATAGTCAGGAAACATCATCAATCAGTTGTTACGGTAGAGAATTTCACCCGCTATTCTTGCCGCTCTCAGGATTTCATTCCGATCCTGGAAATTAAGAAGTTGCAAGATTAAGGTGGGGGGGGGGCACTGGAGCGACATACAGTGAATGTGTAAATACATATTCGCCAGCACACCAAGGATCTTGCAAAAGCAGTCCAAAAACTTTATTCAAGTTACGATCACATCAAAAAATAGTGCAACGTTTCGGAGCCGCACAGGACCTCTACGAAGGGGTCCTGTGCGGCTCCGAAACGTTGCACTATTTTTTGCAAGATCCTTGGTGTGCTGGCGAATATGCTGGCGAATATGTATTTACTTGTAAATAATCCAGTTGCCAACTGGTGATCGCTTCAGCACCCAATATACACGAGCCTACAAACCAGGAAGGTGTGCGATAGGAATATGAACTATACAGTGAATGTGAACTTTGGGAACTAGGTTCTGCACAGTGGTGCTTTCCAGACCTTTGTTTACTGTGATAGTTAGCCATGGAGCACTTCCCAGGCCAGAGCCATGACACAGACTCCGGTGTTATCCTGTCACTAAAGACTGATTTATGAAAAGGCCATGTGGGTTGAACATTGGGCACTACTTTTTTTATTGGTACTGTTGGGCTTCAGTATTACCCCTTTTTTCCATTGGTTTTCACAGAAATCGTTAACATTTTTCTATATGTGAACATTACATCATCACACACAGAATAAAACATTTTACTGGTGGGAGGGGGCACTTCTGAGACTGTAGGTACAAGTACTGTGTAAACAGTGAGTAGGCTAGGGTTTTATTTAACTTCAGAACTTTGAACCCCTTCCAGTATTAGCACAATTCCTTTTACTTTTTTGAGGGGGGGGGGGGCATTGAAAAATGATCAGCACCAGAAGCCAGATGTGCTTGGTATGCCATTTATAACCTAAAATGTTTATCTAAATTTAACCAAAAGGATCTGGTATATGTGACATAGGGTCATCTGAAGATTAATATTGCTCTTATGCTTCTACAATCTACCCCTAAAGGTATACTCCCAGACCCAAGGAGATGCTGTCACACATTTCCCATAGCTCCCTGAGTCCCTTATGCTGAAAGCTGACCTCCAATTCCCAGCTAACATCAACTGCCATCTTCTCTCATGGTAATGTCATGTCTGGAAATAATGGGGTAACCTAGCACCAGCTAATGCACTATTTCCTTATTTTGCCATTACTGCATTATAAACAATGATGCAAGCATTTGTAACAACGAGTCTTATCAGATAGGAATAAAAACGTTGTCAAGGCAATTGCATGTGGCTAAGGGATCTAAACCTTCATGTTTTGATATAAAAGTAATTACAACTGAGCATCTAAACTGTTACACAACATAAGAAAATAAGAGGAATGGTAGCATTTCTCAATGCCAAACAACAACATCAGCATCACTATATTTTAGAGACTCAGCTTTTTTTTTTCTGCCTGCATTGGGTATAGTTAACACATTTTATTCACATCTGAAAAAATATATAATGTAATTGTCCATTTCTTCTTGACTCACTATTATGTTCTATCTAGTGAAGTCATTTGAGGTAAAAAAGAGACGCAAAGAGAACAAAGGAAGTAAATCCAAGCCATCAGATTTTAAGTGCACACAAAACAACACTATTTTTTCCTGCATCTAATTGAAGTGGGATTTTGATACCACATTGCCATCTAGTGGCCAAAGCTATATTAGCAAGAATGAAACCATCATCAGATTTTACACAGGTGCAGCAATTTTGGTATTTTTTCTACTGATCAAAATATTTGTTCACAAATGTTTGTTTAATAATAATAATTAGTTTACAATATACATTCATTCTTTTATTAATTTATTTTCAAATTGTTTCCTGATTTGCTCATAATTTTCAGTATGCTTCTAGTGATTATTTTTAATATTTTTTATGCAGCAGATATACAGCTTAGGTGGAAAGGGTTTAGGGTGAGTGCAGACATTTTTGTATTTGCTTTGCTGAAATATTTTTATTTACCTAGAGTCATACATTGGCTTCAGTTCTACCTGCCTCTCCTGCCACTAGCATTAAAAAAGCAGTAGTCCACCCCCAAATGTATACCTCTGCTCAACTTGTATTTCTAAGTTCACACAATGGGAGAGGGATGATTTAGTGTGAATTACTTTCTGCTTTGGTAGCTAATTAGTCTTTTTGTTACATATAGAACTCCACATAGGAAAAAATGTTTTACCAATTAAAAGGATAAATACAAACCGAAAACAAGATTTTACATAGTTACATAGTAGGTGAGGTTGAATAAAGACAATAGTCCATCCAGTTCAACCTGTGTAGGTGTGTGTGGCTGTAATCATCTCACATACCCCTGAATGTTCTGATCCTTGAGATGTAAGTCTAAGAGTCTTTTGAAAGCCACCATACTACCCGCAGAAACCACCTCTTGTGGTAGAGAATTCCACAATCTTGTTGCCCTAACAGTAAAGAACCCCCCGCGTTGCCTGAGGTTAAAACGCTTCTCCTCTAATCGCATTGTATGCCCTCGAGTCCTCATGCAATCCCTTCGAATGAACAGCTTTTTTTCTAAGCTGGGATCCCCATTAAGATATTTATAAATTGCTATCATGTCCCCCCTCAGACGTCTCTTCTCCAGGGAGAATAAATCGAGCGATTGTAGACGCTCTTCATAGTCAAGGTCCTCCAATCCCCTAATTAGTTTAGTTGCCCTTCTCTGGACTCTCTCCAGCTCCAACACATCCCTCCTGAGGACTGGCGACCAGAACTGGACGGAATACTCCAGATGCGGTCGGACCAGAGTTTTATAAAGTGGAAGGATTATAGTCTTATCTCTGGAATGCATCCCTTTCTTTATGCATGCTAATATTCTGTTGGCTTTGGAAGCTGCCGCTTGACATTGCATGCTGTTTCCTAATCTATCATCAACCAAGACTCCCAGATCCTTCTCCATTTTTGATTCCCCCAAGGGCTCCCCTCCTAACGTGTATTGTGTTTTTATGTTTTTAGTCCCCAAGTGCAAAACCTTACACTTCTCCACGTTAAACCTCATTTGCCATGTCGTTGCCCACTCTGTTATTTTGTCCAGGTCATTCTGTAGGATATCTGCTTCATGTTGTGAAGTAATTGCCCTGCCCAATTTTGTGTCATCTGCAAAAACTGATATCGAACTACTGATCCCGACCTCAATGTTGTTTATGAATAAATTGAACAAGGTTGGTCCCAAGACTGAGCCTTGGGGGACCCCGCTTACCACCTCAGACCAGTCTGAGTATGCGCTGTTTATTACCACCCTTTGGACACGCCCTTTTAGCCAGTTCCGTATCCAAGAGCAAACCCTGCTATCGATACCTGCAGACCTTATTTTATAAATTAAGCGCTTGTGGGGAACTGTATCAAACGCCTTAGCGAAATCCAAGTACACCACATCCACTGGTCTCCCCCTATCTAGCTCACAGCTCACCTCCTCGTAGAATGTTAGGAGATTGGTTTGACAAGAACGCCCATTTGTAAACCCGTGCTGATTACTGCTGATGATGTTGTTGTCAAGATTTGTAGAAGTGCCTGTACTGTAAAATCACAATGTAGTGAAATATCAAGGAATATAACATAGAATGTGAGGTATAGGTATACACCTTCCTTTAAGATGGGTTCTATGCATGTTTTGATAGGATTGAAAGAATTATGATTGCCAGATGTCATGAGAAAGGGAGGTCCACAGAAGGGAGCAGCTGGAGCAGTCCAGAAGTTTGATTGCTTTGAAGTGCTTTGTTTTATTTTGTTGCTTTGTATGTCTAATCACTAAAACATAGTTTTACAAAGTGCTGATGATGCAACTGATAGCAAACCATAGAGGTTTGATGGCAAAATCAAAACGTATACTTTCTTTTATTTACCATATTTAACATATTTATATGGGTATATACATGCTATACTTAGTTAAGAGACCCTAAAGACTAAATGTAAACATGCAAGTCCCAAAGGTGGTCCAACAACACTTTCTGCACAAAAATCGTACACTGTGATCATGAATTTAATTTTTAAAAAAATCTGATCCCCACACATTCAGGCTACAAGATGCACAAAGCACATCACTGTATCCAAGATACATTTGGGACACATATGTCATTGGCCTTTCTCCCTCTAACCTGTCCAGACATGCTTTTTAAGGCCCGTACACACGTACGGATCGTCGTCATACAAACGTCGGCGGACGAAAGATCTGCCGATTGTACGCGTGTTAGTATGGTGCCTCCGACAGCTGTCTGCGCACAATCCGCGGACAAGAGTCTTTCTTGCAAACATGAAAATTTTTGTCTGCGGACACCAGAACGGACGATTGTTCGCCTGTCAGTACAGAAATCAGCCGACAGACCGCAGATTTGCAAGACTGGGCATGCTCAGAAAATAAAAAACACAGGGAAAGTTAACCATTACATGACATCACTTCTGCAGTCAGCTGAAGTCTGCGGACAAAATTCTTGTGCTGTCCTTGTGCTGTCTTTGCACTTTTCAACAGACACCGACATCCCGGGGAGAAAAGACGAACGTTTGTATGACGACGATCCGTACGTGTGTACGGGGCTTTATTTCACAATCTATCTGATCTTTTCTGCTCTTTTGTTACATAGTTAGTAAGGCTGAGTATAAACACGGGTCCATCCATTTCAGTGTTTGTCAGTGTTGCCAACCTCCTAAAGTGAAATTTACTGACAGGACACCAAAAATTTACTAAAAACACCAATTTTTTTACTGACAAAACACATGAAATTGACTGACAGAGCCGCATTTTTTACTGACACTTCAAAAAAATATATAAAATTACCATTTTCAGTGCAAAACAGTGCAAATATCAATATTTAGGCCAAAAACGTCTAACGAATGCTATTAGCAATGTGTTTAGAGCCGGTTCACACTGAGGCGACACGACTTCGGGGGGCGACCTGTGAAGTCGCGTGCACCGCTGTGCATGGCGACTTTGGCGCGACTTGCAGGGACTTCACATAATGGAAGTCTATGCAAGTCGCTCCGAGGTCGCCCCAAAGTAGTACAGGACCCTTTTTCTAAGTCGGAGCGACTTGTGTCGCTCCTATTAGAACGGGTCCTGTACTACTCAATGGACCGCGACCAACCGCGACTTGTCAGGCTGACAAGTCACCTGATAAGTCGCGCTAATGTGAATGGGCTCTAAGGTATAAGAAAAGGCAAAAAACATTTCTCTATTTACATGAAGGTATGGTTAATATAACCCAGCAGTTTTGTCACCTGTGTCCAACTGGGGAGATTTCCCTTCAATTTGAGCTCCATGCCCACCACAGAAATTGAGGGTAAATCCCAGGAAGCCACCAGAATAGGGGTCCCCTCTATTTTTGTTATGGATTTGATCATACTTTTTTTCACATAATTGTAAACAGGTCAAATAGAGGGTAAGGGTGGGTTCACACTTGTGTGATGCAGGAACCAGCGCAATTCCAGTGTGGGTTCCCGCATCACATGTCACTTGCAGGCAGTTCACACTACCCTCTGCGAACTGCTGCGGGTGTCAATGTAGAGTTAATGACACCCCCAGATCGGTTCGCAGATCACAGTGTGAACTGTGAAATGGTACAGGAATCGGATCCCCTGGGTGTGAACACCCAGGCGCTCCGATTCGAATGCGCACCAAAAAAGGGTCCTGTACCATTTTGGTCCAAATGCCATGTAAATTCAGCCATAAAAACTGTATGGCTGAATTTGCATCGCACAGACATCACATGTGATCTGCACAGCAATGTGGTGCGAATAACATGCAATGTCTGTGTTCACACCAGTGTAAACCCAGCCTGAATCTCCCCAGCTGGATGAAAACACATGACCTACCTCAGCTGCCCCATTAGGAAAGGAAAGCATAGTTTTTGCAGATTTTTTTTTTTGTTGTTTAAAGGTAACTTTATTGAACCGAACAAACAAAAACATACATGTACAGTGTAATATAAAAGATAAGGAACATAGAAATAAGATAAAACTGTGTCTCCCATCAAATGCCCACAGAGGGTGCAATGGATACATGACATACATAGTAAAAAGAACCATAACAAAAAAGGGCATGAGAAAAGCAATAATAAATCACCCGTGGGGGGGGGGGGGTGTCGCAGTCCCGCAAAAAAAATCGCAGATCGCCGCCATTACTCGTTAAAAAAAAAACACCAAAAATGACAAAAATCTTTCCCTTTGTTAGTAAACGCGATAACTTTTGCGCAAACCAATCAAAATACACTTTTTGTGATTTTTTTTACCAAACATATGTAGCATAAAACAAATTGGCTGAAAATGTTAAAAAATTTTGATTTTTACATTTTTTTGGGGGGAATTTCATATAAAAAAATGTGAAAAATATTGTTATTTTTGCAAAATTTACGCTCTTTTTTTGTTTATAGCGCATGATCAAAAAATCGCACAGGTGATCAAATACCACCAAAAGAAAGCTCTGTTTGTGGGAAAAAAAGGACGTCAAATTTGTTTAGGTAGGGCGTCGCACGACCGTGCAATTGTCCATTAAAGTCACGCAGTAAAAAATCGCAAAAAAAACCTGGTCAGGAAGGGGGTAAAATCTTCCGGGGCTTAATTGGTTAAAATGAAATCGAAGAGCCCTTTAAAATCTTGTCACAATTCTCTAGAAAAACTACAACTAAACCAGCCCAGACTGAGCCCTCATAAATTTTAGTAACCAACTGTATAAACTAACCTACTACTGTCTTCTGTGTTGCAGATGCCTGTATGTCTGGCGAAAGTCAGGAAAGCTATACTGAAAACTGACATATTAGATGCATCATGTGTAAAGATTGGTTTGGAGTCTTGAAGGTGCCTCAAAAAATAAGAAACAAAACCATGTTATTTGTCTGTGTTACCCATTTGCCTTATACAGTAGGCTGCAAAGGCAAAATGTATGTGTGCTGTATTGGTGTGAAAGAAAACTACCTACTGTTAGATAAGCTAATTGTCTAATCTGGTGGTGGTGGTGTTTGTAGAGCCATACCGCTAGTTTCTCAACACACTGTAGACTTTTCCAGGGTAGAAGAAAAAAAATTCAGGGCTACAAGATTGTGGAATTCTCTACCACAAGAGTTACTTTCTGTGGGAAGTATGGCTACTTTCAAAAGACTCTTGGATTTACATCTCAAGGATCAGAACATTATGAGAGAAGGGTATGAGAGATGATTATGGCCATGCGCGCCTACACAGGTCGAACTGGATGGACTATTGTCTTTATTCAACCTCAACTACTATGTAACTATATGTAACTATGTAACTATGTAAATTAGATTGCTGTGACCTCAGTGACAGTCCCCAGACTCTCAGTCCCCACCCAAGTTCCCACCCACATAAACAAAATAGACATTCACAAAACACTGCCTTCCAAAAATAGATACTTGAGAACAGAGTTCTAAAAGGGATATGGATGGAGGCAGGGTCAGTGGCTGGTCAATGGCAGTGACATGAGTGTCAGGCCAGGAGAACCTAACAACACAAAGAGGGAGAAGGAGAAACCAAACATGAGACTTTAGCATATAATTTCTTGAGAAAGCACACCACAATGAATTGTCTATTTGCCCTCTGTATGATATAGCTGTATGAAGCCAAAGGGAATGTCCCAGGACAGGAGTTGCAGCAGGCACGCTGGCGACACTTGTGCTTGAAGTGAAGGCAGACAGCAGACCTTGTGTTTGCTCCTTTTCACTTGATGGAAGGAGGACTGATGGCAGCAGGCAAGGCAAGGCAGTGGTAGAACAGGCTGTGGCTGGTTAAAATCATGTGATTGGGAGTCCAGGGAGAGGAGAACCCACCTACAACACAAAGAGGGAGAGAAGGAGCACATCAAACATGAGATGAGACTCACTGGAGCAGATAATTTCTTGACAAAGTATACCGATGCCAATAGTGTATTTGCTTACCATTCTATGAAGCCAAAGGCATTGTTTCAGGACTCAGGAGAAGTTGCAGCAGGCGGTGCTTGTGCTTGTAGGTAGAAATGGACCTTGTGTTTGGTGCAGTTCACTTGAGGGAAGAAGGGCACCAGGCACGGCAAGGTGTTGACGGTGGAACAAGCAGAGGCTGCTTAAAGCGGCGTGACTGGTAGTCCATTGTAGAGCCTGCCTAATTAGATGCTAGTAAAGGTAGGCCAATTTTATTTTGGGGCTCTGCTGTAGCCAGTGGAGCTGGTTTGATTTTTTTGGTCTAGTATGGGCTCTGCAGCTGCAGGCTTCATGTCTCCCCCTGTCTTTCTAGAAATCACTGGACCATAGTGGGTGGAGAGGGTAGAGAACTGGGCTGACCTTGTATATGGCCTCAGCCAATCCCTGGCTGGAAGAATGACCAGCAGAGGGCTTAGAGGTGTATATAGGGTGCAGAGCATAGAGCACTAGGGTATTTTGCCTGCTGGAGAGTGACCCAGCCTGGAAGTGCTGTTAAACCTACCACGGTTCTGAAAAGCTGCAAGGAGTTCAGGATGATTTTTGCTCCCCAAGGAGCTGAAGTATCACCCCCAAGTCACAGGAGATACCAGGCAACGTCCAAAGAGGATCTTATCAGTGACTCAGTGAGTAGGACTGGGAGAAATCCTGGGAGACTGCCATTGTGTCCCTTTTTGCGAGAGTGACTGTTCCAGACCTGCAAGGATTGTTCCATGGAAGTGCTAGACCCGTTTAGCTCGCAGGAACAACATTTTATCCATGGTGGGAGCCCCCTGTGCTGAATTGTTTGCTATTTCCATTATAGAAGACCTTTTTGTACCACAGTTAACCATTTGCTATTTAGTGTCCCCCTTTAAGTTTGTTAGTTCTGGGTATCACAAGGCTTTTCCCAATCCCTATCCAAGTTCTACAAAAACAAAAAAAACACTAAAATACACTATAAGCCTGCTCACTGTATGAAGGATTGAGTGGACCTCTTGTGCACCTGGCTGAAAATATCCCATTTGCACTAAATTGGGATCAGAACCTGGGTTGAACAGCCAGGCCAGTATAGAGTCTGCACTACACCAGAGAAAGGAGAACCAACCTACAGCACAAAGAGGGAGAAGGAGAAAACCAATCATGAGACAACTAGAGCAGATGATTTCTTGAAAAAGCACACCGCAGCAAATTGTGTATTTGCTTACTATAATTTGAAGCCAGGGGAATGCTTCTCAGGAGGAGCTTTAGCAGGCAGGCAGTACTTCTGCTTGTAGGATGACAGCTGACCTTGTGTTTGGTGCAGTTCACTTGATCCAAAGAGGGCAGCAGGCAAAGCAAAGGAGTTGGAGGAGGTGATGGCATAGGCCAGTTAAACCAGGCATGATTGGGAGTCCAGGGAGATCCATGCTAACAACACAAAAAGGGAGAGAGAAGGAGAAAAACCAAACATGATAGTATAGCTCAGCATACAGATAGATAAATCCATCAGCAGCCTGAAAGTAACAGGAAAGTAACACAGCCACTGCGGGATGAATAGTGATTCCATAAACCATGCGGGTGTGTATGGTGAAACTCAGCCCACCCACCACAGACAAACACTGCCTCTCACCTCCCAGACTCTACCAAAAAGGTCACACAGCATAATCCCAGGACATCTGATGTAAACTCCTGTATGGAAGTCCCACCATGGATAGGAGACTCTCCATGTGACTTCATCTATATATATATTGTAAGGGATTAGCTCGGTGGTGGGTGTGGATGACCCCTTGGGGGGTGCGTTTTCCCAGAGAGGTAGCCGACAAGTGCTTGCAAACAAACAGTGTGGTTTATTAAATGGTGTTTTCTTCACCAGGCTGTATGCAGCAAAACATCCAAAATAAAATAAAACAGAAAATAAATCCTTGCCTCTGTGGGCGGCTACCTTCTCACAACTGGAACCTGCCTAAGTGTCTGTCTCCAACCTACCGTCGGGCAGACTTCCTTGTCCTACAGCGGACACTCAATAGTCCTTTTATAATAGCTTCACAGGGCAACACAGTCCTTTTGTTTCTTTCACATCAACAGTTCGTCTTCTCACCTTTGAGACGTATTCACCCTTGGTTACCATCCCGGGCACACATCACTCCGGGGGGTCTTCTCCCAGGCCCACACATCCTGTCGGGAGGCACACGCTGACTGTCCTCCTGCTCCCAGCCCACATGGCTTCAGGATGCAGCTTCTGGAGGCAGCAAACAATAGGAATTTTTCTGAACAAATTATAGAGCCTTAACTCCCTCATTCTGAACAGGTGAAGGCCTTTCAACTTCCTGCTGGCTAGCTCTGTAGCCAACACCCTAAATTAATTAATGGACTTTCTAAGTCAGGTGGAAATGTATCTCCTTCCTGTGACTACATTCCCAGATTTAGCTGACTTCCTGTTACATACCCCCCCCTCTTGTTTCAACCCTAGGGTTGGGACACAGATTTCCAGGCACGCATGTGTCAAGCACTGCTGACTCACTGATAAGCCTCCTATTATCCTCAAGCTTCCGGATGAAACTGTTTTGTCATCTTCATTGACGGATTTCTCATAAATGCCACACAGTTTGTCTCTCATCTCATATACACATTCTTCAACTGCATTTTTGGCATCATTTCGCTCCTTCTCGTTTCTGTCATCTTCATTGACAGCTTTCTCATAAATGTCAGACAGCTTGTCCCTCATAACCGTCTGTCCAATCCACCATGGAGGACCGTGATCCATAGGCAACTCAATTGGGCTAGTCTTAATGTCTTCAACATTCTTAAGACGCCTCTCTCTGCAATCCATAAATGTTTTCCACAAAACTTTGAGAACCTTTGCTTCACTAAGCTTTGTTCCAAGTAGGGACTCTTGACATCCCTCTGTGACTTGAGTTGCCTCTCCATACATCTGTACACAATCATTGACTTTTTGTTGTAAAAGGGAATGATCTTCCTTCTTGAGCTTTGCTTGCTCTAAGATGCTGTGCAGAGGATTTTCCAATTGAGACAACAGGCTGTCACACATTTCTTCAAAGTGACCCCTGTTCCTTTTCCCAGAGATATCAATATCATTCACCAAACATTTCATATTCATAGGCAGATCTGAAGCATTTGCACTTATCAACTTCTTAAACTTTTCGCCCTCCTGAGCGAGTCGCAGTAAAGGCCTACTATTTGATTTGATATTCAGTTTATATTTCTTGCCAAACTCTTCACAGAAGAAGCCAACCAGAACATCATCAACTTTCCTTCCACCAACATAGGGGTCAAAGGCAACAACACAGTTGAACCCAGCGATCTGGGTGGTATCCATTATAGACCTCCTCTCTGCATCAGTGAAGAAGCATGGAACTGCAACACATTCTTTTACAGGTTTCTTCAATGCACTTTCTGCTGAACTATTTGACCGCTCAAGGTCACCTAGTTCTTTTTCTCTATCTGAATTCCACATGGAATGCATCTCAAGATCACGATCAAACTTCTGCCACCCGTCTTTCACCAGTTCCATTTTGGAAACACTCCCTGAAAGGCACTTATTCATTTGCTTCACGTTTTCACCAACAGCCTTAGTTTTCTCCACTAGGTTTTCAGCCTGAACTGAGAAATCACCACATTTCTTACTCAGCTCCTTTGTTTGCTGAAGTTCTAATGATACATTTTCCAATGCTTGAAGTTTTTGAAGGAACGGTTTATTCCAAAGGGGTGATTCAAGCCACATGTCGTCACATTTCTGAGGCTCACTCAGGACAGACCCCAAAACACTGATCCTTTTAAAAACTGCATCAGGCACACTATCCCCTCTTTGGGACAGATCCTCTGTTGCCTGGAATTCCTCTTCCAGTTCCTGCAACGGAATCTTCATCTCTTCTACTTGCTGTTCTAAGGCTCGCTTAGACTTTTCTAGCTCCTGAACGCTTTTCACAACATCATCCTTGGAGCTGACCAATTCTTCCATTTCTGTACGCAGCTGTTTAACACTTTCTAGTTCAGCCTTACACTCTAGAGCTTCCTCCAAAGAGCGAGCCAAGAACAGGGCTTTGCTCTCGTTATCACGCACCTCCGTTTCTGCACGTGCGCGTTCTTCTGCATATTTTGCAGACACAGTCTTCTCTTCACCAAGCATCTGATCAAACTTCTTTTTCACATCTTCAACACACTGTAATGAACCAACGCTTTCTTCCATGCGTTTTTTCATATCCGCTATCTGAGCTTGCAATGTTGCGACTTGCTCTGATAGGTTTTTCTTTGCTTCCGCCTCCTCTTTTAATTGTTCCAGGAAGCCATTTTTCTCATCTTCCATTTGTTTGAGCTTTGTGCTAAAACTCAGCCTTTGACACCTCTCTTCCTGTAAGAGTTCCTGCGTGTCTTGCAGCTGCGATTCCAAGATAGAAAAATCTTCCGCAATTTCTCTAGATTTGCTGTCTGCTTGAGAAAGCTGATTTGTAACATTGTCCAACTCAACCTGCAGTCGGTTTGCCTTCTCTGACAGCTTAGCACACAATCGGTCACCTTCTGACACCTTGACTTGCGATTCCAGAAGCTGTGCCTCTACTTTTTCCCTTTTATGTTCACAATCTCCTTTTCCCTGCATAAGAGCTTTCACCTCATTGGCTAGCATCTGGGAATAAGAATGTAATTCTGCCACACAGGCTTCTTTCTCCTTTAACTGCTGCTGGACACTTTGGGCTTCCCCTTTCCAACTTTCACAGTCCGCACGCCATTCATTTACCACATTGCTCAAAGTAGTGAGCTCATACACAGTACTCAGTAATTTAGCCTCTCTTTCACTTTTCTCGTTGTCGCTGAGAGACAATGTCGTTTTCAGAGCGACATTCTGTTCCTGCGACTCCTGCAGGTCTATTTTTGTAGCTCCCAAAGACTGAAGACTTTTTTTCAGCTGATTACGCAACTCCAACATATCAGCCATACTTTGCTTCTGCAAAGTCTGAATTTCACTTTCCTTTTCCATGAGGATGGTATCTTTCTCCATTATAGTCTCTCTGCGTTTTTGCAACTCGACCAAAAGAAGAGCAGTGGATTCTTCCCACTGTAACACATGAGACTTGAGTAGTTCATTCATTTCCTGCAAGTTTCTATGCTCCATTTTAAGCAATTCCAAGGCTTGTTCCTTTTCTTCCATTTTCCGTTGCAAGGCATCCAACTCAGCCCTGCACACATACTCGGTTTCCTCCAAACCGATGGCCTCCATTGGCTGCTGGCGTCTCTGTTTCCAGCCTGCCATGCTCTCTTGATGAGCCTTTTGTTGAGCTGCAAAGCTCTGCTGAAAATCCGCATTTGCCTGCTGTTGAGCTGCATTTGCTTGCTGTTGAGCTGCATTTGATATAATCAGATGTTTCAACATCTCCTCCATTTTGAGTTTACTTTTCATCTGAGCACACTGCGTCTCCATAGCGGTTTCATCAGTGTTGCTAGGGACAACAACCTTCCTCTTTAGTAGACTCTCTTTAGGCATGGATGGGGCTGGTTCAGACGGCAACATCCCCTCCATCCATAGAATCCGGTCTCTCATTTCATCTATCTTTGCATTCTTCAGGCGTTTTGAACGCCCCATCTTCAATAACTCCACAAACAAATTTTTCACAGTCCAGCAAAAATTTTTCAGACCACTGTCTCTTTAACACATGTAGTTTTTCTCTCTCTCTTGCAAGATCTCTTTTCCTGCACACACAGTTTGTGCAGTCACTTGCACCAGACACAACAAAGTTCATCAAATAATTTTGAGACCGCTGTCTCTTTAAAACACTTTTTTTTTCTGTCAGGATCTTCTCTCCTGCACACATAGATTGTGCAATCTCATGCACCAGATAAAGTTCATCAAACATTTGCACTTCCTTGCAGGGATCTCTGCTTATGCCCACTGCATACCTCCACCATATGTAAGGGATTAGCTCGGTGGCGGGTGTGGATGACCCCTTGGGGGGTGCGTTTTCCCAGAGAGGTAGCCGACAAGTGCTTGCAAACAAACAGTGTGGTTTATTAAATGGTGTTTTCTTCACCAGGCTGTATGCAGCAAAACATCCAAAATAAAATAAAACAGAAAATAAATCCTTGCCTCTGTGGGCGGCTACCTTCTCACAACTGGAACCTGCCTAAGTGTCTGTCTCCAACCTACCGTCGGGCAGACTTCCTTGTCCTACAGCGGACACTCAATAGTCCTTTTATAATAGCTTCACAGGGCAACACAGTCCTTTTGTTTCTTTCACATCAACAGTTCGTCTTCTCACCTTTGAGACGTATTCACCCTTGGTTACCATCCCGGGCACACATCACTCCGGGGGGTCTTCTCCCAGGCCCACACATCCTGTCGGGAGGCACACGCTGACTGTCCTCCTGCTCCCAGCCCACATGGCTTCAGGATGCAGCTTCTGGAGGCAGCAAACAATAGGAATTTTTCTGAACAAATTATAGAGCCTTAACTCCCTCATTCTGAACAGGTGAAGGCCTTTCAACTTCCTGCTGGCTAGCTCTGTAGCCAACACCCTAAATTAATTAATGGACTTTCTAAGTCAGGTGGAAATGTATCTCCTTCCTGTGACTACATTCCCAGATTTAGCTGACTTCCTGTTACAATATATATATATATATATATATATATATATATATGAATACAAAAGATGCAATCTAGTGCTCTCTGTATAATTCAGTTTATTTGAATAAAGATAAAATTCTACTTACAATGAAAGCACTAACCAGCGCATATGAACAGTGTTAATAATAAAAGAAAAAATGATGGCCGCGGGTGACAACATGCGTTGCTCTTCCCCCGATACGCGTTATATCCGTGGGTCGGACTTCATCAGTGGGACTTCATCAGAGGTTTTATGGTATTGAGCTTTTAGTGCTTAGCTGGCATTCCATTTTTACATTTTTTTGCATGTTTGGGCTGAATATTGTTAAATTTTTTTATGTTAGTATAGCTGTTACTTTTGATAACGCTCTGTGTGCGGAGCGAAACGCGTCAAGCCGTCCGACCGAATACGTATTACGCCCAACCACATCCATCTTCCGGCATACGGGGACACGGGGAAGGAACACAGCCCATTGCATGGCAACCCGTGGGATGAGTGTATAGGCGTTTGAACCTCTGCTACACTGTAAGTGTATCTTGTATTGTGTGCATCGAATAAAGTTGTTACATACTTCACGATGCCAGCATCTCTTTCTTTTTTGAGCAATACCTGGATGTTATGATCTACAGCAAAGCTGTTCAGTTGATGGTCCAATAAGGCTCTTCTCATCTAAAGAAAATTCTGAAAGCGGTGTATTATTTGGCTTCTGGTGAGTAGGGGACCGAGAGGGGAGCACCTATTCGTGTACAGAGAGCACCGGCACTTATTATATTGAGCACGAAGCACTTTGGACTTATGTTGTGCACAAAGACTGTCATAATTTGAACACGTGTTTGATTGAAGGATTTTATTTCACATTTATTACTTTCAAGTTTATGTTATATGTATTAATGCATATTGATTGATATTTATGGTATAGGAACCATGTGATTTTAGTTTAAGCACTAGCACTTTACACACATAATTTATACACGATATTTATTGATATTTATTAGTGTGCTCTGGGAAGCAGCGCAGGTATTTTTTCACTATACACTTTTTAAGGCACATCACCTTTCATACCAGCAGCAGCTTACTATACTGAGATATCAGAGCAATCGTAATCCTCAGCGCTAGCCTATAATCTTTTATTTTATAGCTGTCACTGTTGGTGCTTCTCCACTGCAGTCCTCCTCCTATAGACTGCTCCATCTCATTGTATTCATTCACTATTGCCACCAGTAGACTGCTCCATTCATTGCAAGTATTCATAATTGCCCCAGAGAGATAATACTGCCCCATCCACCCAATGACCATTGTATTCATTCATTATTGCCCTAGTAGTATGTTGGCCATTTGCAATTTTGCATGAAAATGCACAGTTTTGCACTCACAGACAGCACTTATAATTTGCACTTGCACACAATGATCTTACTATTTGCAAATTTGCATCAAAATTCACCTTTTTGCACACACAACACCAGTTTGCTCTTGCACACAATTATCTCACAAAATTTGCAAATTTCTAATATAATAGGCACTGGTGGTGGGGGCTGGGCACAGGTAGTCACTGTTGGTCATTTGCAATTTTGCTTCAAAATTCACAGTTTTGCACTCGTAGCACTAATTTGCAAATTGCTAATATAATACATACCAACTTGTGTGGGTTGTACCTTGGCACTGGTGTGAGCACTGGGAACAGGTGGTATAGGTCACTGTGTGGCGGTGGTGGGGCTGAGTGGTAGTGGCATTAGCAGGCAGGACTAGGCCTAGGGCAAGCAGTCACGGAAAGCAGCAGGGACAGCAGAGCAACATTCCAAGAATTGAACGAGCGGAGAGGCCGGAAACCAGTCCTTCCCCCCTGGAGTCCTGCGATACAAATGGCGTTTGGTGAGACATGTCGCACAGTTTTATGCACACCAACTGTCGTGTATCATGACATCACAGAAATGCCCACTGCCAAAGCACGGACCTGTTTTAAGGCCGCAGTGAGAATGCGCACCGAAGACAGCCAAGTGTCATTCGGTCGGCTTCGGCACTGCGCATGCATCGGCAACATTTTGAATTTTTTTACAGGCAGCCACCTTCTGTAATTGACATTTATGGAACAGTGGTAAATAGCTCTAAATTTACAAACTGTCTATAAATTTACGTATTGTTGGCAACCTTGCTGTGTGTTTGTGTGTGTGCTCACTACAAATTCCTATATCCCTGTATATTGCATTCACTGAAAAACACATCTAAAACTTTAGGCACACGGGCATAATATTTTGTATTAAGTTGCACACGGGCATAATAATTTACTGAAGTTTATACTCAGGATCTTGTTGACAGAAATCCTTGTTGAAGATCCTGAGTAAAATGTTCCATAAAGACTTTGTGTAAACATGAGTATAGGCACGTAAGCGTTTAGACGAGTAATATTCATGTTCATTGCCAGTGTTGTATTATACTTATTTATACTCAGGTAAACATGCTTATAGATGAGTAAATACCCGTATGCATGTAAATTCTTGCATGCAAATGTAAAATTTTCTATTTTTGTTTTAAGGCCCTGTACTTATCACTGTTTTGCTGATCTTTATTCAACTGTGTGCATTGTTCCATAGACAGCAATGCATCTAATTTTAAATCAGTAAAAAAGTGGTGTTTTTTACTCCTGTGTGCATGAGGCCTTTTTGTGTGGCCACGTGGCTTCTTCAGATCTACAAGAATATTTTTCTCCTCTAAATTGGAATTTTAAGGGCAATTATTACACATTAAATAAAAATTAAACATTTATTAAGGTTATTCATAAAAATTACAAAATCACATAAATCTCAAAGATGATAAAAACAGTGCAAAAACACCAATTACATTACAATCAAAGGCATGACAAAAGTTTAGACCAAATTTGAAAGGGACCCAATACACCTCCATGAGGAGGGAGTGTCCAACGCATTTCAAATATTAAAAGAACTTGCAGTTCAATTCTTCTTCAGGGAAAATATTGTTGTCCCATTTCTGTAATAGGAAATAAAACATTTATGTTTGTCACATACATCCTCATCTCTTGGGTCCCCCCAGAAGTACATACACATAGAGCTATATCACCACTAACCATATAATAGAAAAATCCATAGGCATTATAGGGGAAAAGAACCCTCCTGGGTTTTGCCAAATGTTCAAGGGATTCTAGAAGTCCAATTCTGCCAAAGTAAGGGATAAAGAAGGGACTCAGCCCCCCAAGGAATAATACCACATCCCAGCAGGACCGCAAGGTTGAAATTTTTCACCCAGTATTAACCGGTGCCCTTATAATAGAAACAATAAAATATATATATATATCAGTATCCACAAAAAGATACATCCAAATAGAGGATTCAATAGTGGAAAAGAAAGAGTCCTTGAATTGAATACACTTGGCGACTGGAGCATACCAGTCAAAGCTACAGTTTCCACAAAACTTTCCAAGTAGATCTATGTATGACCTGATGGTTGTAGATGAGATGGTAATCCTCACGGGAGAGGAGGAAATCACTCCCTCTCACCGTGAGAGCAAAGGGAAATGGCGCCGATAGCGGACCTCGGCGTCCTCATATGGTGCGCATGCCCGGCGGGAAAGCCGTGCAGACACCTCCCCCTAGAGTGATGACTGGATGTTGTCATCAGTAGGCGACAGCCTGATGGAGACAACAGACCGGAAGTCAGCAAGATCCGTGTCACCATGTGACGCTGATCCTTCCACAGTGCGGCCGCCGGGTGGAGACCCTATGAGAACCAATAGCCGCTGACAAAGGTTGGACGCCCAACACCAAATAGACAAAAACCTTTGTCCAAACAGTCTGAGCTGTCCAAATCGCCTCCCACTGGCAGTGGATAGGCTTACCTGTGCTGGGCCAGGGTGTGGGGAAATTAGATCCCTGACAATAGAGTGGCAGAGCGGATTGGCAATAATCAAAAAATAATGAAATTATATAATCAGACAGGCGGGAAGATATGGACATTCAAGCCATGTGTGTGAACTGGGGGACCCATCACAATGAAGTGAGGATATGACCATCAAAAGAAGGGCAAATAAATATATATAATGCAATAATAAATATCTGGTATATCCGGGGTATCCAATTGCAATAGGGAGTGGGTAATCCAAATAAACTTTCAGACTTTGAATATAGAAAATAGATAAATAAACAGAGCATATCATAAATGACACAAATAGCGCAAATAACAAAACCCTGTTAGCGATCATATTGAGAGAGAGTCACAAGAAATCATAAAAAAAAGGGGGGGTGTAAAGGGGAATGGAAAAAAGAGGAGGGGCCAAAAAGGAAAAGGCGAGGGAAGGGATCAATCAGTCTTGCCAGAACTGAAACCCTGTAGGAATGGCCTAAAGCTTTCCATCTCATTGAGGCCTGGCCGAACAGTCACATTGAGAGTTCGAACCCAACGTGCCTCCCTCTGGAGCAATAGCTTGTTCCAATCACCCCCTCTTGTTGGAATGTGAATGCGGTCCAACACCCAACATGGATCTCCTGCTTTCTCTTTCCCACGTAGAAGGAACCACATACACATTCCACCAAGTAAACCACTCCCCTGGTCCTACAGTTGGCAGTGTCTCAATTTAAAATCTTTACCATTGGGGAGGGTAAATTTCACCTTTCTCTGGATGAAGGGGCAGAAGGAGCACGTTCCACATGGGTAGGTCCCCCAAACCTTACAAGGATCACTGCTGGAGTCCCCCTTAAATTCACTGTAGACAAGCATCTCACCAATGGAGCCTGCTCTCCTGAATACAACCGAAGGTCTCTCCATGATGAATTTAGATAGAATTGGATCTCCCATAAGGATACCCCAATGCTTTTTAAGAACCTTGTGTATTTTCATATGTTCGCTGGAGTAACAAGTAATTATTCTCACCTTTTCCTCTCCTTTCTGTTTGTGAGGTTTGAAAATGAGATTCTTTCTCTCCAAACCCTTCACCTTATTAAAGGTCTTTCTGAGGCACGATTTGGTATAGCCTCTAGACAGAAGCCTCTGAGTAAGGTTATCTGCCTCAGTCTGAAAGTCCTCAGGGGTCGAACAATTTCGTTGTACCCTGAGAAACGGACTGTAGGGAATAGATTTTTTGAGTGGCTCAGAATGGAAACTGCCAGCATGAAGGATTGTGTTACCGGCAGTTTCCTTCCTGTACAGCCTACTCATAAAACGTCCCTCCTCATCCCTGAAGATGGTCAAATCCAAAAAATTGTTTTGATGGTAATTGTAAACCATGGTGAAAAACAGATTAAAGTTGTTATTATTGAGATGATGTAGAAAATCATAAGGAAGAGCAGGGGAACCATCCCAGACAAGGAACACATCGTCTATATACCTTTGCCATAAAAATACATGGCAAGTGTATATAGACATGTCCTCATCTGAGAAGAAAGAGCACTCCCACTCCCCCAGGTTCAGGTTGGCATATGTGGGGGCACAACAGGTCCCCATAGCCACTCCCTGCACCTGGAGGTAGTGGGAGCCCCTAAAAAGAAATATATTGTTTCTCAAAATAAAATCCAACATGGATATAATAAAGTTGTTGAGTACCCAGTCGTCCGTGCATCTCTGACCAAGAACTTGTCTGACCACTAAGATCCCCTTATTATGAGGGATACTGTTATAAAGACATTCCACATCTAAAGAAACTAGAAGGGCAGATTGTGGGACTTGTAAATTCTCAATGATTTGGAGAAGATGCAAAGTATCCCTTGTGTATGAAGCCAGACTGGAAACATGTGGCTGTAAATAAGAGTCTATGATCTCACTGACGCCCTCTGAAATGCTGCCATTCCCCGATATGATGGGCCTCCCTGGTGGATCGTCCAGACTATTGTGCACTTTGGGGAGTGCATATAGTGTCGGGAGTCTGGGGTGCTTGGTATGGGCATATTCCCAGATCTCCTTGGTGATGACACCACGTTGACCAGCTTCATCTTGAAGGCGATAGAATTCAGAGGAGGCAGATACCGTCTGTACCATCTCGGGTCTTGCAGGATCCTGAGGCACATCTTTTCATACTCCTCGTTATCCATCAGGATAATGTTGCCCACCCTTATCGGAGGGCTTGATGGTGATGTGGGCATTTTTTTGGAGAGTTTTGAGGGCTACACTCTGATCTGGATTTAAATTAGTGTACATATTTTATTGCCCATGGTTTCTATATCTTTGTTTACTTGTTTGACAAATAATGCTAGTGCTAATGCTAGTGCAGGGTTGGAATTAAAGGAGGGAAACTTAGATGAGCCCCTACGAAAACCTGATAAATGAGGGGCCAATAATGGCTCTGCTGCAGGTTCTGAATCATCCTCCTCTTCTTCTGTCAAGGCCACTCTCCAATAGCAACAAATTCAGGTCTCTGATGGCCCTAAAATCTGCTGTCGTGAGATTGGGTTGGACAGCCATCTCTGTGACAGGAGGTTTGGAGTATATGCTTTTGAATAGAAGAAGTTGAGCAAAAAGATGGAAATCCTTCACTACCTCAAACTTATCTATCGATCGGGTAGGGCAAAAGGATAAACCTAAAGACAGCACCTCCCTTTCCTCAAGAGTGAGGGAATGAGAAGATAAATTGATGATATTTAAAGTTGAGGTTGACTCTGATTCGAATTTGAGGCATTCTTGGTCATGTATGGTTCTATTCCTTTCTGTAAGCTTACTTTCATTGCGGGGTTTTTCTCCCTGTCTAAAAAAAGACCATCATCCTGCGTATTGATTTTAGGTTTGGTCCTCAGATCTCTGGTGGCTGATTGGGCCATCCTCGTGATCCTAGATCCAGCCCCATGTGTGCCAGCTTTGGGACCCCCCCAGGGTGTCTTACCTTTACTCTCTGATGAACCCATTGAGGATTCTGCTTCAGTGGGGCGTTTTTTTGCTTGGTGTTGACCCCCCTTATTGTCCTGGTCCTGACGTTTGAAAGGGTTACCCTTCCGTTTGCTTCTTCAGAGGCCTTAGATGAAACAGTTTTCTCTCGATACTACAAGAAAGTAAATATGGCACAATAGGCAAGAGCCATAGGTGTGGCAATAAATTAAACATAATCCTTAAAAGTCCATAAGAGGTAATCCCGATGTACATAAGCTGCAGCACCTCACAGACTGATAAATATCTATAAAAATATCTAAATATTAATAAATTAATAATAATAATGAATATATAAATAATAATAATAATAAATATCTGAAAAAAATGAGAACACAAAAGGTGCCAAACGAATTGTAGCAATTGGGAACCTTTATTAAATATAAAGACAGGTGGTAACTCACTTATGAGAAATGGATGTAAGTGCTTATCATGATAATCATCTGACCACCAGTGGAGTAGTGCTCCAGGAGTCAGTAGTCCCAATGTCAAAGTGATCAGCCAAGTATAGAAAAGACACCATGGAGCAGCTGAAACAAGAAGTGAGACCACCATGGAGTGCAAAGCAGGACCAGAAATTACATCATACGCCAATCAGCTGTAAAGGGGCATGGCTACGTGTTTCAGAGCCCCCCTGCTCCTTTACCAAGCCTCTGTGATCTACAAGCATCTCCAGATCCATTCTGGATCTGCAGAGTATCTGAAGAGATCTAGCAGGCATATTTTTAGAAATAACAAGAACTTTACACTTTTCAGTATTAAAGCTCATCTGCCATGTAGCTGCCCACTCCTCTGCTTTATCAGGGTCTTCTAAAATTGCTTTATCCTGTGTGGAGAAGTTATGCTCTAAAACAGAACAATTTATTCCAACCCAGATATAATATATAAATAATATAAACAGAACTGGTCCCACAACAGCGCCATAGGCAGAGCCTCCTTCTGCTGGGACAGCATTTGGCATCTAATTGCAGAGTCTGCACTTGTTGCTTGTGTGTGTTCCCACCTGGTAGGTACTTTTAGGGTGCTTTTCCTCCTGCTGGACTGTGACTTGATAGCTAATGTTACCACAGTAATCTTGCTAGCTCGTTATTGGCTCAGTTCTCCAGTTTTCTCAGGATTGAGCAGCACTAACCCAGAACCCCGCCCCCTAAGTTCTTACCTGGCACCTTATGCACACTGTGCACAGCTCGTTGCTTTGGTTCAGTCCCAGCTGGTGCAAATTGAGACAAACAGGAGCCATACAGAGGAGCAACAGCCACCAGAGCTGCAAGATTACAGGGATTTCTGATTAGCTGGCTTAACCCTTAGTTGCCAGCTAGCAGTTGCACGTGCCGTTTGTCATACTTTCCTAAGCAAAAGCAATGTGAATGCTGGGTTCTCATCTATGTGGAATTACAAAGCTGCAAACTTGTTTATATAGGAACACTATGAGCACACAGACCGCCATCGAGCTGTGACAATAAAAGCAGGTCGGACCTTTTCATGCACCTCTGACAGTGGCTCCTTGCAGAGGCATACTGATGAGGGGAGGGGAGTACGTTGGTAGGGGTATCACTAAAGCCTCATTCACACAGGCGTACTTATCTTTAGCATAGGTGTAGAGCCATCTTTGCCTGCATGTAATGAGCAAAAATTCTGTGCACTCCATGCAGGCAGTCACATTCATGTCTTTTGGGATGCAGCAGCTGCACAAATACAGCCGCCTGTCCCAATGTGACAGCGGTTTGAGTGCATCCCAATAGACATGAATTGGACTGCCTGCACTTGGATGCACTGAACACATGTGCTTTCTGTAGGGGCAAAGACGGCTCAGGTCTACAGATAGGTACTAATTAATAACTTGCTGTGCTGAATGTGATACTGTGCAAACACAAATGGGGAATTAATTATATAAAGTCATCAAGTCCACTTGGACTTTATGGTGGACATGTTGATAGCGGGAAACAATCGTGTGTAATGGCAGAAGTAATACCATTATTATATATACTGTATATTACATATAATTATTATTATATATATATATACAGTATGAGGGTAAGCTCCCACTGCATTTATCCAAATGCCTAAACAGCCAATGTTCGGTCATAACTTGTGTTTGGACCAAACCTTGAGGAAAAAATTCAAATCTACTTGAGGGTGTGCAATTAAATCCATGTGGCAATAAATTACTTTTTTTGGCAAGCTGAAAATCCAAAGTTTTGAGAACAATGTCCACGTCATCCATTGAAACATTACCTTTACTCCATTTCTTACACTTCTGTAGTACTCAACTTTATCTCTTTTCCTTTGTTATTTTATGTGTCTGTTTGTGATGCATACATTTTTTTATTCCCTTTGTTGAGACATCTGAAAATGTTTCATTTTCATTTTTTTTTTTTCATTTTAAACTTCTATCCCCTGAAGAACCAGAAGTATCTAGGGTTTAACACTCCACATTCAGAAAGCTAACACACTTACTAGCTGAAACTGGAGTGGAGCTAGATCTTAAAATTAAATGCCTTTGATGATCCAAATCTGTTGTCCTCTTTCTCTTAGCACCCTTGCAGTTTGCACAACCCCAATTTTACTTTACATCTTAGACAGCTCATAGTCTTGTTTATCTAATGTAGTCTTATGGGGGGCGTGGTCTGGACATGGCGGACTAGAGATGCATGCTGCCAGAGCTCCAACCATCTCTTCAGCAATCCAGCTTGTTTGATGCAGCTTTACTCCCCGGCATGAGCTCTGCAAAGTGGAGAAAGGTAGTCTTCACAGAGCTTCTTCCCAGTCTGAGATCCAGCACTTCTTCCCCGCCTCACAGTCCTCCACATTTAATGCCCACACATTGGAGACACGTGACGCAGCTCGCCTGGTTTCCCCACTTGCGGTCCTTCCTGCTTTTCCTGCCTCTTTGGCTTCCTTGGAGTCCCTATCAGGCTTTCCAGCTCCCTGGCACCATCGGTTGCCTTGGCTTCTGTACTGGGAAACCCTGATTTAATATCCCTCCTTCAGGCACTGCCAACAAAGACAGACATGGAGGCGCTGGACCTCCGAGGAGGCACACCGCAGGGACCTGCACTTAGTCTGGGCTGACGTACAACTGCTCTCAGACAGAATCTCCACGGGTGAAGCATCCATGGCCTCCCTGGAGAACCATGTCTTACAACTGGAATGGGCCCAGACCTCACAGGCCTCCCATGTCACATCCCTACAGCTGCACCTGGAGAAGAGAAGAGACATGACCTTATGGATCTTTGGGAGGAGGGGCACATAGGAGATAAGCTTGAGCCAGAGGATTCCTCCCTTGAGGAGCCAGCTCCGGTTGCTCCCCTATTCGCTTCTCCCAAGACTTATAAGTCTAAATCAAAATCTTTCCCCATTCTCCAAGGAAACCCCAATATTTGGGCCTTTGTGATCCAGGTCACAAAAGCTATAGAAGATACGAACTGGCAAACTGGACCAGTTCACAACATATCTTTAAATCAAAGGAGAGCCATTCAGTCTCTGGGATCTAATCAAGAGATAGTCATAAAACCTTCAGACAAAGGTGGAAACCTTGTAATTTTGAACACACTTGACTATGAAAAAATGTGTTACGACATATTGAAAAATACCGACTGGTACCAACCAGTGTCCTTCTCATTTGTACAGTCAAGTGTGGTCAAGTTTAGAAAACTGCTGACTACGGCCTTCCAACAAGGTTTAATAAATGCTGACACCCTCAAATTTCTCAATACGCCCAATCCCAAAATTCCCACTTTTTATGCCCTACCCAAAATTCACAAAAATATAACATCTCCACCAGGCCGCCCGATTATTTGGGGTTGTGGGTCTCTTACGGAAAATGCATGCTCCTTGGCGGATGAATATCTCCACCCCGCGGTATTCAAGTAATTGAGGAACAACTGAGGGGCCGTGGTCATGAAGCTTGGCCCTACAATAAATTCATCACACAGATTTTGGAATTTGTTCTCACCAACAACATTTTTCTTTTTAAACGCTCCCACTACCTCCAGGTGCAGGAAGTCGCTATGGGAGCCAAATGTGCTCCCTCCTATGCGAACCTGTACCTGGGGGGGTGGGAGCCTGATCTCTTTGCTGAGGATGACAGGATGGAGTATACTGCCAACATTATTTCTTGGCATCGTTATATCAACAATGTTTTTATGTTATGGGCAGGATCAAAATGTGACCTTGACATGTTTCTCAGTAGCCTAAATATCAATACATACAACTTAAAGTTCACCCATACATGTCACCCTACTCGCATTACTTTTCTTGATGTTGAGATTTTTGTCGATCAATCTGGCCATCTATGCTCTACTTTATATAGGAAACCATCAGCCGGCAACACAATATTGCATGCATTAAGTTCCCATCCAGCTTCTCTAATAAAGAGCATTCCTTACAGCCAATTTCTCAGACTCAAGAGAAATTGTACTCTTGAGCCTGACTTTATTAGAGAAGCTAATGCCTTACGAGATCGTCTATTATGTAGAGGATATACCAAAACCAGCCTAAAAAAAGGCATTCAATCGAGTAAAGTCTCGAGATCGAGCTTCACTTATATATAAACCTAATAGAGACCCCACCCCGAATACTACTAGGGTAATTACCACTTACAGCAGGCAACACAAGAAAATAAGGAATATTTATCAAAAGTATTGGTACTTATTAGAAAATCAGCAAACATATCAAAAAGTATCCTGAAATAACGTACAGACGCTCCAAATCCCTAAGAGACAGTTTAGTCAGAAGTCACTATACAATTAACACTCAATTAACACTCCTATAAATCGTGGCATAGTGGGTACCTTCCCCTGTGGAAGATGCAACTATTGCCGCTTCATCATGACAGGGCATTCTGCCCAACTTCCAAATGGGTCTGTTTGGTCCCCCAAATACAAAATGACGTGTCAAACTATAGGAGTTATATACTTCTTCAAATGTACCTGCAATACTTTTTACGTGGGGAAGACCAAACGCCCATTCTTTAAAAGAATAAAAGATTAAAAGAATAAAGGATCATGTATCCCTGATCAAAAAAAAAATGGAGACCCCCATAAGTTGTCATATGGGACTGTACCACAACTTTGTTTAAAATCCTGTGGGTTTTTTGGGCTTGAACATGTCCCCTCACATGAGAGGGGTGGTGATATTGATCGTCCCTTTGATTGAGATTGAGACTAGGTGGATTTATTTATTACAGGCCACTAAGCATCCTGACCTGAATGAGGGAATCAGCTTCAAACCTTTCCTTTAACATCTTCCTTGTGCTGTATTTTGTCTGTCTGTTTCTTTGAGTGGGCTACACTACTACACATCCCCTTTTTTGCTACTTCTATATTTCCCCGGTGCAATGTCTGTGCTCCTGTGCTCAGGATCACTAGAAAGTACTCATTTAATGCACATTTTTTTCAATTTTGATGTGAAGGTATTGCAATTTATAATATATCTCCTCTTTTTTTCTATAAATTTTGTCTCTCAATTTTGAGGTATTTGTTAGAGTCATTACCTTGTTATAATTATATCATGAATCGCATACATTTAATCATCTTGTAATTATTGTGTGGTCTTTACTAATATGTAAATGTTAATCCATTTTTGAGCCTTCTGTCCTGTGAATCCCAATTTTTGTTTGATTTACAACAGTTCAGTCTGTTTTCTTACATTTGTCCCAGTCCCTGTTTTTTGTCCTGCCCTTTTATGTGAGCTCCAGGTTCTGTGAGACACTGTCTGGGCATCTGTGGGTCTATGCTGCGCCAGGCTCCCGTATGGACGCCCGAGGCGTCTCAGGCTCCCATGGCAACTCTGCCTCGTCGGGTCTGGGCACCGCCTCTCTAGCTGCGTGGTCGCGCCACGCTGGTGACACCGTACGTGCGCCGGGCCCCGCCGTTGACCCGCCTCTTCCTCTGCCCAGGTCCCTAGGGGTTGGAGGGGAGTGACTGTGGGTGGAGCCGGCGGGAGTTCGATGGCGGTGCTGTCTTCCGGCGGCGTGCAACGCCATTCAGCCACAACCGTCCGCATTCTGTATTGACGCTCCAACGTCGGCAGAGTGGAGGGGGATATAAAAGGAGCCCTATCCAGTGAATTCAGCATTTACCTTGGGCCTGCGGTCCGGAGTGGATATCCCCTACTTTTGTGGCAAATGGTATGGAATATTATTTTAAATGGGGGTTGGTAGCTTGCCTGCCTCCCTACTCATTCATTTTATGATTCATCTCTGCCCTGAACTTTTTGCCTTTATATTAATTCTATACATCTGGACCTCTTTTTTGTCTGTTATAGGTGGACGTGGTCTACTATGGCATCTTTGTCCTCTTGATGACAGGGGCATTTTGAACATACTATTTTTGGGCCTTATTTTGTTTACCATTAGTGGCACTCCTATTACTGTTTTTTTCTCCTCGGCAACACATATATACCCCTTTGAGGTGTTTAATGTCACAAAAGATGAAGGAAAACCTATGCCAACTAGGATTTTGTTAAACCCTTGTACCAACATAGACCCTAATGGCCCGTTCTGTGACCAACATATACTTGGTTTAGCTACATGCAATTTAATTGGTCCACTTTTTGACCTAGTAAGTAACTTTCAGTATACATATATATTTTCACTTATATATGAATATATAATTCATTTAAATGTAGCTAACTGTAGTTATATTAAGAGCTAATCAAGTACATTGTGCCTTATTAGGATATCAATTTTATATCTTTGCTCCTACACTACCCCCCTCTGCGGGAGACCACTAGCGGCTACACCTGCATGGTCCTTGGGTACCTGTGTTCTGCAGAAATTTGGGCCCACATACATCTATTTCCTCCATATCTGCTCTAAATCACAGGTTTGGATCAGTTTTTTCACATATTGGGTTTCTGTGGGATGAATTTGGTCATTATGCATGAACATCGTTGTAATTTGGTGTTGCATATTTTTGTGTATAAATTTGGGTAAAGTATTATTTTGTTTGTAATGACATATGTATGTTCTACTTGATAGAAGGACTCCTGCCTACGCTAACTTTTCTGAGGAAGCCTGAATTGGCGAAACCGGCCAAACTACATAGCGTTCAGAAGCCACCTCTCTTCATGCCGTCTGTAAAGGCATGAAATTCCTTTATCTGTATTGTGCTTGTGTATATCATATTAAGTGTTTTTTTTTAACATAGTCATTTAATAAAATTGGAAAATTATTTTTCCTTTTTAAACTAAATTATGTGTCCTGTTAAGTATTGATATCCAAATGAAATATACGCACCATTAAAGTCCCACGATATCCCTTGTTTCTTCTCTTCAATTACACTATGGAGAAGTTGGTGCATTATCTGACCTTTACTACATTGGCTCTATCCTTTTGATCGTTTTTTCTGCACCTGGAGAAGCTTGAGGACCAGAGCCGCCGCAACAACCTGTGACTCCAGGGCATCCCAGAAGCTTTAGGACAGGAGTCCCTACAACCCACAGTTCTGGCGATATGCAGCTCGCTACCTCAGTACCCCCCAGGACCTGGAATTTGACAGGGTTCTGAGGGCTCTTGGCCCCCGCTCGACAGATCTGAACAGACCCAGAAATGCCACCTACATCGTTAATCCCATAAAGATCTCATCCTTCGCAAAGCGTGGGAGGGGGGGTGGTAGGGGAGATTGACTTTGATGGTGCCTCTGTAAAAATACTCCCGCACTTGTATAGACCTATTTTTGGTCCTCCCCCCCCCCCAACTGCTCTCTTCTGTTTTTGATATTTCTATAGGGCATATAACCTGGTCTGACCATGCTTCAGTCGTGTTACATCTTTCCCTGTCTAATTAGACTTTTTCCCCGGAATGGCGATGGCAGTTGAATAAAAGTCTGGAACAGACCCCCGAGATTTTAACTAATGTTTTTAAAGAACTTGCAGCGTATTTTCATTCGAACAACACCCCAGGGAGTGACCCTTGTATAGCGTGGGAAGCCCACAAGGCTGTCATCTAGGGGATCCTGATCAAGAATGGATCCCTTATTAAAAAAGTTTGGGAAGCACAACTGACAAAGTTGCTTGCTGACATCCAGGCCCTTGAACTGCAACATAAGAAGATGCTCGTCCCTTCTTTGGGGAACAACCTTGCTCACCTTCGTCTGCAGGTATCAGACCTTCTTCGCTACAAAGCCAAAGCGGGTTCAGAATCCTGCAGGAAACTGCCATATGAATCTGGTGATAAATGAGGTAAGTTGCTGGCCAGAGCCCTTAAAGACCAATGTATGGCTTCAAATATACCTCATTTAAATGGGGCAAATGGACGAAACCTTTCTTTGCTTAAAGACATCACGCAGACTTTTGGGGAATTCTATTCCTCTTTGTAGAACCTCTCACCACCTCCCCCATCTTCTTATTTTTTAAAAAAAAATACCTTTCCTCTGCACACCTTTCTCACCTTCCTTCTCCGGTCTGTCGCGACCTAAAAGCCCCTATTACAATTGAGGAATTGAAAACAGCAGTGAAGGCTACCAAACCCGGGACAGCACCATCCCAGACAGATTTACCATACAATATTATAAGGCAATACTGCCCTTGCTAGGTCCACAAATGATCAAAGTATTTATCGCCCTGGAACAGTCTACTTCTTTCCCCTGGCCACACTTTTGGCACATATTTCAGTCATTACAAAGGAGGGGAAGGACCCATCGGTTTGTGACAGTTACCAACTGATCTTACTGTTCAAAGTGGACATGAAGCTTTTTACCAAGCTTCTTGCTGCCCGTCTTCAATCCTAGCTGCCCCAGCTCTTTTACCTAGACGAGGTGGGCTTCATTCCCTCTCGTGAAGAGAAAGACAATGCTATTAAAGTCCTCAACCTGGTCCACTTCACCAATCACACTGGTTCTCTCTGCATTTTTCTAAGTACTGATGCTGAGAAGGGTGAACTGAGCCTTCATGTTCATGGTCCTGAGACATAGGGTTTTTGGTGATCAGATGCTTCAGTAGATCTCTAGTGTGTACTCTGCCCCACAGGCCCCAGTCAAGGCAAATGGGGTATTTTCTGAGCCGTTCTCTCTATCCAACGGTACTCAGTTTAGCCCCCTCTCACACTTGCTATTTGCCTTCTCGTTGGAGCCCTTTCGGAATAGAGTTCGTTCAAACCCCAAAATTTTGGGTTTGCAGGTGGGGGATCTCAACCATAAAGTCTCTGCTTATGCAGATTGCAGATTACTTGCTCTTTCCCTGTCTAACCCGCATATCTCTCTGCCCAATCTTTTGGAGGAATTTGACCGCTATGGAGCTTTATCACACCTGAAAATACATTTTACCAAATCTGAAGCCATGGGAGTTGCCCTGCCCTTCCCATTACAACTTAATTTCAACTGTAAATGTGCATCTTCTGCATTAAAGTATTTAGGCACCCACATTCCTCCAAACCCAGCCAATACCTTTGGTTTGAATTTCCCACCCTTACTCAGTAAAGTCCGCAACCTTCAGATAAGTGGAATCAAGGCCTGCACTCTTGGTTTGGCCGCTGTAACATCATGAAGATGAGTATCTTACCAAAGTTTTTGTTTCTCTTTCAGACATTACCTATCTCCATTCCCTCTTTCGTCAAATCGATGTCCTTTTTTCTAAGTTTACATGGGCTCACAAACAACCCAGGCTTTGTAGACGCCTCTTAACGTTGTCTAAATGTTATGGTGGAGTAGCTGCTCTGGATGCATTTAAATACTACCAAGTCGCCCACCTTGGCAGAGTGATTGGCTGATGTAGACATGGAGATCATAAGCTTTGGACAGCCATTGAGCAGCAGTTCAGCCCCATCCCCCTGCATAGGGCGCTGTGGTGTTACCTTACCGACTTCCCTTAAGATGCATCCCACTATCAGCACACTACGAGATGGCTCCATGGCTTGCTGAAATCCTGAGCTTTCCTACATTCAATCTCCACTGTTCCCCATCTTGTGGAATCCTAGCTTCCCTCCAGGCTCAGCGTCTGGCATGTTTTACAGTCTTTGTGAGAGGGGTTGTTTTCAAGCTTCTCATTTTTTGATCTCTGATGCTTAGCCCACAGTCTTTACATTGACATAGTCAGACAGACGGTACAGGTTAAATTTCTTGCAAGCGCTGCAGCTACATCATTATCTTGGAACCCTAGGACCCCCCAGCAAACTTCTGAAGTCAGCGGACAATGTCTAAGATATGCGCATTATTATTCTCCCCTCTAGATGATTTTATTATGCCAATCCTTAGCAAATGGGGAAGAGATCTTAATAGAGCCTTCACATCTGACCAACGTCAGAACATCATCCACCTTGCCCTGAAATCCTTCATATGTATGCGTACTCAGGAATACAATTATAAATTATTAACATGTTGGTACCTCACCCCATCATTTCTATGTAAATACTTTCCGGGGGCTTCGGATCATTGCTGGAGATTCTGCTAGGAACAGGGGACTTTGATTCACATTTTTTGGTCTTGTCCGAAACCTAAAGAGTATAGGTCGGAGGTGCAGAAGATCTCTCAACAATTTACGAATACTGGAGGATCCTGCCTTCTTCCTGCTCCACTGCTCACAAATTCCACTTAAGACATACAAGAAATCAGTCCTTCGACAAATGATTAATGCCGCCAAAGCTTGTATTACCTTGTGCTGGAAAGATCCTAATCCTCCTTCCATTGCCTTGTGGCTTAATAAAGTCAGGAGTATTAATGCTCTGGAGGACCTAGTGCTTACCGCCAATAGGCATCCTTTAGTTTCCCTGTTCTCATTTCTTTGCCTCTAAAAATTGAAGCATCCGCCTGAGCAAACTCTGACATATATATACAGTTATCTCCTTGTTTTTGGAAGTAGGAATTTATTTGTTTTCTTGATGTCAGAATATCTTGCATTTTCTGTATCTAGCATTATACCACCATGATAATTTGAATCATTTTTGTTTTATGTGAGATATAGTTCCTATTCTGTAGTGCTTTGCTCTGCTGGATGCTTTATACTTTTATATAAAGAAAGAATTTGAAAAAAATGTAGCCTCTTTAATATGTGCAAATTCATTCTCCAATTTATTCAAAGTGCTATTCAGTTTTATCCATTTAAGCAAAGGCAATGCTCCCTTTAAATGGCTTTAACTCTTTCTGAATCACGTTTACTGTAGAATGTACCATTTCCAATGCAGGAATTCATATTCTTTAAATATTCTTATTATTTTTAATGATGCTTCTGTAGCCTCCCTGTCATAAAAGCAGGACTGTTTCTAAATTTAGACTGCTTGGCTGTAATCAAACAATGTGGATTGTATTGTATGCAATGGCTCAGTCCCTGACTGTTAGTTGTCTCTGCTGGGATTTGGTTATAAATATTTATATCCTTTTTCAGCCAATTACTAGGAGTTTCATTGTCAGTGTAGCATGATGGTGATGGATATAAATATTTGGGGTGACCCTGAGAAGGAGCATTTACTCCCTGGGCTTAGACCTGGGGAGGTGTGCTGTAGAAAGCTGCACTATACCTACTTTACCCTGTGTGCATTAGAAGACTAGGCCAGGGATTTAAGTCTGCAGATGGCCCTTCCTGTGGGAAAGCAAGCTGGTCCAGGATGAAATCCCAGAAGGTAATCCTATTGGAGGAATCTGCAAGGCTATGTGAAGCTGGAACCTCACATATAGGAGATAGTGGACTCGTTCTGGAGGTTAAGAGTGCAGTAACTTACTCTTCTGACATGTTGATGCTGAACTAGAAGAATCCTGGCTGTGACTTGAAGGCTTTCTCTTGTTTAGCAGAGTATGGAGTCCTGGAGTATGCATATGGTCGTGAGCATCTAAAACCCTCTCTCCTGTGGTGTAGTAAGAATGAATCCCATCTTTATTAACCAAAGTGACTGGTGCTTGAAAGCAGGCCTCCTGGGATTCTCCACATCATAGATAAAATGGGATGCCTGTGAGAGGTCATCCGGGGTGTATATTTCTGCCATTAATGCAACTAGAACCCAGCACAATCCCACCACCACCTTGTTCAAGGATAAGGAAAAGAAATGAATGTGCCTAGGCTCATGCTAACTTAACCTCCTCTGAATCGCTGGCTGATTTGTAATTTGCTGGGAGAGAATTATACTTGCATTACCAAGAGATTACTCATAACTCTATGGGAAATACAGTGGAGCAAATTTTTGAGAAAAGGGGACAAAAATGAGCTGTTGTTGGCTAACCTGGCGGTGGATACTCAACCCTTAACAGTCATCCCTTGTATTTATTCTTCATCTGGCGACCTACTAATCTCCTAAAATGAGATCCTTAGGTCTTTTGTCTCCTTCTAGGCAGACCTATATTTTCCTTTACAGTCATATTCCCAGAAGGACCTTTTAGCTTTGTTAGAGCTGCTTTATTTACCCACTTTGCCAGTTGTGGCCAATGATCTGCTAGATGTCTCCTTTAAGGTGGAGGAGATAGCCACAGCGATTGTTTTTTTCTCTAACTGGAAAGCACCCGGCCCTGATGGGCTGACAATTGAATGGTATAAACATTACAAAGACTTACTTTCCCTATAGCTTCTCTCACTATTTCAGGATTGACTCCAGCGTAGATGTCTTCCCTTCTCGTTTAATGAGCCATATAGTACTCATAGCCAAGCTGGACAAAGATTATCTTCAGTGTGCATCTTATGGGCCCATCTCCCTGCAGAATATGGATTTTAAAATTCTCACAAAAATATTGGCTAGTCGACTTATGTCGGTTATTCACCATGTTATTTCACCAGACCAAACAGGTTTTATGCCTGGTAAGGCAACAAATATTAACCTCAGAAGGGTTTATACCCATATGCAATTTGGCCATGAGGTATCTACTGGAGGTATGCTTGTGTGTCTGGAGGCCTTTGTTTCAGTTGATTGGCAGTATGTGAGGGAGGTCATGTCTGCATTTGGCTTTGACCCAATTTTCCAACAGTGGATCACACTCCTTTATAAAAGTCAAGTAGGCAGTAAAACCTAATGGGATGGTTTCTGAATTCTTTCAGGAACAGTGCCTTGAAAAAGTATTCATACTCACATTTTGCCATGTTCAAACCAAAAACGTAATTTTTTTGGGGGGGGATTTCATGTGATAAACTAGAACAAGTGACACATACTTGTGAAGTGAAAGGAAAATGATAAATGGTTTTCAATTTTTTTTTACAAATAAATATCTGAAAAGTTTGGCGTGCATTTGTGTTCAGCCTCTCTGCATCAATACTTTGTGGAACCGCCTTTCACTGCAATTAGAGCTGCAAGTCCTTTTAATAATGAATCTGCTTTGCACATCTAGAGTGAATTTTTACCCATTCTACTTTGCAAAATAGCTCAAGCTCTGTCAGATTGGATGTAGAGCATATGTGAACAGCAATTATCAAGTCTTGCCATAGAATCGCAATTGGATTTAAGTCTGGACTTTGACTGGGCCATTCTAAAACATGAATATGCTTTGATCTAAACCATTCCATTGTAGATCCGGCTGTATTTTTAGGGCTGTTGACCTGCTGGAAGGTGAATCTCCACCCTAGTCTCAAGTCTTTTGCAGACTCTTAAGAGGTTTTCTTCTAAAATTGCCCTGTATTTGGTTCCATTCATCTTCCCATCAACTCTGACCAGCTTTCCTGTCCCTGCTGAAGAAAAGCATCCCCACAACATGATGCTGTCTCTACCATGTGTCACAGTGAGAATGGTGAGTTCCGGGTGATGTGCAGTGTTAGTTTTCCGCCACACATAGAGTTTAGCTTTTAAACCAAAAAGTTTAATTTTGGTTTCCCCTGACCAGAGCACCTTCTTCCACATGTTTGCTGTGTCCCCCACATGGCCTCTCACAAACTGCATTGACTTTCTTCTTGCCACCCTCGTACCATCGTTAGACCATCTGGTCGGAAAACTATGTTACATGCCTTCTATTTTTATATGTTTAAGAATATCTACTTGGTCGTGGGGTTTTAATAAATTGTTTGGTGATAATGCACAAGGAGCTTGCGCCCTCCTGTGTGTGCTTTTTGCAGTTTACTGAAGATTTCCCCATCTGTGGAGGGCTGATCCTGAGGAAGCATTACGCACCAAGTGTCCTTGGGAGCATCTTGTATTGAGCGCTGGAGTACTTTTGTGGATCTAATCTACCACATGAGTATAATCACCCCGATACCACTATATATACGTATATATATATATATATATATATATATATATATATATATATATACAGTTTCTCACAAAAGTGAGTACACCCCTCACATTTTTGTCAATATTTTATTATATCTTTTAATGTGACAACATTGAAGAAATTACACTTTGCTACAATGTAAAGTAGTGAGTGTACAGCTTGTATAACAGTGTAAATTTGCTGTCCCCTCAAAATAACACACAGCCATTAATGTCTAAACCGCTGGCAACAAAAGTGAGTAAATCCCTAAGTTAAAATGTCCAAATTGGGCCCAAAGTGTCAATATTTTGGGAAGCCACTATTATTTTCCAGCACTGCCCTAACCCTCTTGGGCATGGAGTTCACCAGAGCCTCACAGGTTGCCACTGGAGTCCTCTTCCACTCCTCCATGACGACATCACGGAGCTGGTGGATGTTAGAGACCTTGCGCTCCTCCACCTTCTGTTTGAAGATGCCCCACAGATGCTCAATAGGGTTTAGGTCTGCAAACATGCTTGGCCAGTCCCTCAACTTCTTAAGTAAGGCAGTGTTCGTCTTGGAGGTGTGTTTGGGGTCGTTATAATTTTGCAATACTGCCCTGCGGCCCAGTCTCTGAAGGGAGGGTATCATGTTCTGCTTCAGTATGTCACAGTACATGTTGGCATATATGGTTCCCTTATAAAACTGTAGCTCCCCAGTGCCAACAGCACTCATGCAGCCCCAGACCATGACACTCCCAACTCCATGCTTGACTGTAGGCAGGACACACTTGTCTTTGCACTCCTCAGCTGGTTGCTGCCACACACGCTTGATACCATCTGAACCAAATAAGTTTATCTTGGTCTCATCAGACCACAGGACATGGTTCCAATAACCCTGGTCCTTAATCTGCTTGTCTTCAGAAAACTGTTTGCAGGCTTTCTTGTGCATCGTCTTTAGAAGAGGCTTCCATCTGGGACGACAGCCATGCAGACCAATTTGATGCAGTGTGCAGCATATGGTCTGAGCACCAACAGGCTAACCCCACACCCCTTCAACCTCTGCAGCAATGCTGGCAGCACTCATACATCTATTTTCCAAAGACAACCTCTGGATAGGACGATGAGCATGTGCACTCAACTTCTTTGGTCGACCATGGCGAGGCCTGTTCTGAGTGGAACCTGTCCTGTTAAACCACTGTATGGTCTTGGCCACCGTGCTGCAGTTCAGTTTCAGGGTCTTGGCAATCTTCTTATAGCCTAGGCTATCTTTATGTAAAGCAACAATTCTTTTTTTCAGATCCTCAGAGAGTTCTTTGCCATGAGGTGCCATGTTGAACTTCCAGTAACCAGTATAAGGGAGTGAGAGCGATAACACCAAATTTAACACATCTGCTCCTCAATCACACCTGAGACCTTGTAATACTAACGAGTCACATGACACCGGGGAGGGAAAATGGCTACTTTGGTCCAATTTGGACATTTTAATTTAGGGGTATACTCACTTTTGTTGCCAGCAGTTTAGACATTAATGGATTAATGGCTGTGTGTTGAGTTATTTTGGGGGGGAAGCAAATTTACACTGTTATATAAGCTGTACACTCACTACTTTACATTGTAGCAAAGTGTAATTTCCTCAGTGTTGTCCCATGAAAAGATATAATAACATATTTACAAAAATGTGAGGGGCGTACTCACTTTTGTGAGATACTGTGTATATATATATATATATATATATATATATATATATATATATATGTATGTATATATTATGTATATATACACACAGACACAGTTGTAAACTCTACTGTGTAACTTTTACACAGTCTTAATTATAATATATACACCTATTTGTTTTTTTTCAATTACTAATTTATCTGAAGGACAGTAAACTGGCTCTTTGTTTAGAAAGTTTGGAGACTGGTCTAGAGCTAAGAGCATAACATTTCCACTCTGATATAATGCTTTCTTTTAGCTTATTGCCTGGTGCGGAGCTTTATGACCACTAGATGGAACTGATGATCACAATAAACAATCTTTTTGTGAGTTGCACACTCCAGGTTCAATATCTACTCTGCATTAATTAACAAAACTTTAAAATTAAAACTTTTGAATAAAACAGATTTACATAAGTAAAATTAAAAATGATCTACTCTCTAAACATTTTTTTAATAGACTACCAATGTGTGATTAACAGATACCAAAGGGAAACCTTTAAAATAAGGCATCCTATGCTTTCAACATATATTTCCATCAGCTTAGTCCATAGACATATATCCTAAATGGTATCGTACTTGAAGTGGCTCTTCAGTCATTTTTTCATATTTCTATTTATTAAATCCTCTGCCCTTGTTGTTTTAACTTTGGATAGAAAAAACTTTATACAGCTCACTTGCTCTTTCTTGACTAGTCATTAGCGTAGGCTAATGACATAATGCACAGCTCTCTCTCTCTCTCACTCTCGTGAGAGTTTGCCAGCAAGTGAGGAGGGATGAATCATAGGAAAGCAGATGATAGCTGCAGAGCTGGAGGGGGCTGGATGAGGGCAGAGATAACAAGAGACTTCAGAGATCCATGTGTATTCATCCAGAGAGGAGAGATGTGTAGGCAAACAGTGGTGTGAGTGTGTCTGTCTGTATATATATATATGTGCGTGTTTGTCTGTCTGTATATATGTGTGTCTGTATATACAGTATATATATATATATATGTGTGTGTATGTGTGTGTGTGTGTGTGTGTGTGTGTGTGTGTGTGTGTGTGTGTGTGTGTGTAAATCCATTAAGTGAACAGTCAGCAGCTTCAGCTAAAATGGCTGCAGCCAGACTTAGTGTAGGGCGATTTCTGTAGCATATTTGGCAAGTACAGAATCACAGAACATATAAAATAATAACATGCAATGTGGTTGGATAAGCTTCAGAATAGCAAAGATGTTTTTATTACAAATTATGTGAGCAGACTGCAGTTCCCCTTTAGGAGTTTGAAGGCACTTTGGGAAAATGTAAAATTGGTGTACCATCAAAAAAATGAGGCACATATAGTGACCTATAAAACAACAAAATGGGAGTGATGGGGATGAAGCACCTGAATCAACAATGTCATTTAGTGTCAAAGTCAGTTTGCAAGATTACTTCTAACTAATTTAAATAACATCCTGAAACTCATCTTGTAAAGGAATGGGTCTCTGTTGTGTGTTTAAACACTGTGAGCAGCTGCTTTGTATATTTCTGATACAGCAATGCTTGCAGCTAATGGCATTACCTTCCTTATCACCCTTGATGCTTACATTTTAACAGACATTATGCTCCTTGCCCCCCCCCCCCCCCCCACCCCATTTTGACTTCCTCTTCATTATCAGTTTCATTGTCCCCATCAACATCTAATACCAGACACTAAGATGCTTCATCCAAAATACAATCTGGTGTCATTTTCACCTTTCCCAGATGTGGAAAATAGTCTGGCAGTGTCCTTAGTGATGAAAGTGTAACATAAAATCATGTATATTAAAAAAGAATAGCGCGCAAATGCAAAAGAAATTACTACCAAATCTGAAGACAATCCATAAATAAAAATGGGGATTTGGTCCCACCATATGGCCATATCGTGCTCAAGCCCACTACTGCGTCAAAGTACCCCATTATCAGTGGGTCCTACACTATCCTTGAAAAATAGATGAATCCAGCCTTTCTAACCCTTGGAGATAATACTCCTTGCTGGGAAAGATGTGCAAATGCACTACAGGGGACTCCTCCTATATCCACTTGATGGTGGACACTGATTGAGTACAGGTGTGTGTGGGGGGGTGGGGAGGGTTGCTCAACCTCGATAGTCTGGTCAGACCGAATACATAATAAACAGGCAAAAAATTTGGGGGAGCATACCCATGTATTTCTAAAGCTGCTGCAGCTATGAACCAAAAGACATGTATATTAAAAAAGAATAGCGCGCAAATGCAAAAGAAATTACTACCAAATCTTAAGACAATCCATAAATAAAAATGGGGATTTGGTCCCACCATATGGCCATATCGTGCTCAAGCCCACTACTGCGTCAAAGTACCCCATTATCAGTGGGTCCTACACTATCCATGAAAAAGAGATGAATCCAGCCTTTCTAACCCTTGGAGATAAGGTCTGACCAGACTATCGAGGTTGAGCAACCCTCCCCACCCCCCCACACACACCTGTACTCAATCAGTGTCCACCATCAACTGGATATAGGAGGAGTCCCCTGTAGTGCATTTGCACATCTTTCCCAGCAAGGAGTATTATCTCCAAGGGTTAGAAAGGCTGGATTCATCTCTTTTTCATGGATAGTGTAGGACCCACTGATAATGGGGTACTTTGACGCAGTAGTGGGCTTGAGCACGATATGGCCATATGGTGGGACCAAATCCCCATTTTTATTTATGGATTGTCTTCAGATTTGGTAGTAATTTCTTTTGCATTTGCGCGCTATTCTTTTTTAATATACATGTCTTTTGGTTCATAGCTGCAGCAGCTTTAGAAATACATGGGTATGCTCCCCCAAATTTTTTGCCTGTTTATAACATAAAATCATGTCTGTTCAGGGTCATTGGCTCTGCTGCTAGTTTGCATCATTTTCTGGGTAGAAAAGTATTAGTGATGCCGATTTGCTTGCTGTTACTCTGTTGCTAGCTGCTCTCTCATCCTGTTTTTTTTGTTTGTTTTTTTTTATTGTTTTTTGAAAAATTTAATTTTGTACAAGGACAGAATGGATGGAAAGTGGTGGACCATAAGCAAAAAACAGGATACAATATCCATGTACCACAAAATACGTATCAAGGCATGATACAACAATAAGAGTTTGAGGATGGTTAGCAAACGAGGACAACTGAAAGCCAGAAGCATACTACATACAAGGTTATGACCTATGCCTGCCAACTGATCTGCCAAAGGATGGAATCCTTCAGGATTCATTGTAAGCAAACTACCAATTTAATAAGTACACAAAGATAAGGTTAGGTTTCACATTTATTGCCCGTGAGTCACTATTAAGGAGTAAAGAAGCTAGATGACCCTCCCAGGAAGTGTGCGTGAGGTCCATGAGGGGGAATCTTTAAGTACAGGAAAGGGAGAAGTCTGTCATAATGTGCTAGTATGCGGTGCATACTTTTTCGGTTGCTGTGGTTTACTGCCGCTTTAAAACCAGTCTTTTGTATTTTGCTGGAGATAGACACTCTATGAGTAAAACTATATAAGGAAAGTACCCCCATTGGTATGGGATTTTATATGCCACTCACACACTGAACAAGAATACAAAAAGTATGCGTATAAAATCAAATTTATTAGATAACAAAACAGAAAGAAATTAATTACACAAACATGTATGTCTAGAACAAGCTGGACATGACAGACTTAAAAAACTTGCAAGTATTGACAGACCAGTATCCGTACAGAAGACTCTTGGGTATCATTGGTAGGAAGAACCGGAACGGACCCTACGCGTTTCGGGTTTAAAAACCCTTCATCAGGGGTCAACCAAAGTTCAATACACAATGTTTACCTATATATGGGCATAAATTGTATATTAATATTCCAAAATTGATAAACTGTACAGAATACAGAACAAGCAGTACATTATATATGATGTGAAAATAAATTTGTATTTCATATCTTTAGAAGTCGATACCTACCCAAGACAGTTTTCTTTGTAGGGGCAACTGGACTGTCAGTTAAAATCGGTGTCAACCGAAGGAAGGATGTCTGGTCTCAAGGAGAGCATAATTCATTGGAAAAGAAAGGAAATAATAGAGAAATGTAGGCGGAAGCCAACCAAATTGTGGGCACCACAATGATCCATCATTGGTCCAAATTTTCCTTGAGTGGTTGGAGCCACTCAGATAATTCAGAAGTCACTGGAATAATAATAAAGTAAGGGAATATATGTATAAAAAACATATCAAAACCATCTTGTGTGAAAAAAGACAGGGTCTTAGACAAAAAGGAGAGAGTAAAACTAAGGGTCTGTATTCTGGCCGTTTATATTTTAGGTGAATGGGGTTCTGGAAATATTTTCTTGGCTGTTTGGATGCTACACCTCTTTAGGTTGATATCTAGAAAGTAAGAAAATGAACGTGTCACTGAAATGCACAATTTTATTGAGCACATTAAATATACAGTTTTTCTAAATTGAAACTATATTATCAAAGAATGGTCTAAGTAACACTGGAAAATACTTTTTCTAGGTCCAGGACTTAAAAGTCTATTCAAAAATTAGGTGCATTGCAACCTGTAATATTTTTACTAAAAGTAAAGACCCTTTTGCCAAAGTACATTTCTTTTGTTCTTTTAAGAGCTAACAATTATATTTCCACAGACAATGTAGGAAAAGCTGGCTTTGTTAAAAAAGAGGTTTATATTGACAAAGTATGTTGTTGTTTCAGGTTTGAGCTGATAAGTTATTTCCCAACTTTGTGCACAGTACCTTTCTGGAAAAAAAAAGATTTTATTTTCAAACAAATTGCATTTTGTATAAAATATTGCAAAGAAGACAAGGTCTGACTTTAATTACTCCAAAATTAATTTGCATAAGTTAACAAACAGTTATTGAGTTTCAGTGTTATTCATTTGGATGAATAGTTGCCTGGTTTTATCTTAATTTAAAATGTGTTTTCATGTTTTGCAGAAACAATAAAATCAAAACTTTGACCATACAATTTACAGTAAATAAGCAATAAATAACATTAATTAAAACCCTGCTGCAGCTTTTCACCTAATATTGTAATAAACCCATCTAGTATAACCACAGTATTAAAGGGAGAAGTCTGATAATTATTCTGTTGTTCCTGGGGTATATATGGTGACAATTTCTTTGCTTTTTGCAGGTCTTTTTGGGGTTCTTTATCTACAATTGAGATCATCCATTAGATATTACTTCAATTTGTAGTTACCGTATATACTCGAGTATAAGCCGAGTTTTTCAGCATGTTTTTTCATGCTGAAAATGCACCCCTCGGCTTATACTCGAGTCACTGGCTAGAGTGTCTTTTTAAAAATGGCGCCGCTCGGCGCCGACGTGTCACTGCGCATGTGCCGCATGCCCGGAAATAGCCAAACGTGTTCGGCCTTTCCCGAGCTTCGGCGGCGCATTTGCAGTGACGTATTGGCGGCGCGCTTTTTAAATCGAAGACGGCGCCTCACCGACAGGTAAGTGAGACTCCTCCGCAGCCCCTGCATTTCCTCATGCAGTGCTGCGGGCATGGTACAGGACATTCTCCTGTACCATGCCCGCAGCACTGCATCTCCTGTGCCATGCCTGTACCTACTGTGCCATGCCTGTACCATCACCTGTGCCATGCATATACCACGCCTGTACCATGACCTGTGACATGCCTGTACCATGACCTGCGCCATCTCCTGTACCATGCCTGCAGCCCCTGTTTTGTGTCTCTTGGTGGTCTAGTTGGGTCCAGTAGCTGTTGCATTTCCCACCCTAGGCTTATACTCGAGTGAATACGTTTTCCTACTTTTTTGTGGTAAAAGTAGGGGTCTCGGCTTATATTCGGGTCAGCTTATACTCGAGTATATACGGTACATAATTTTGACAGCTCTCAAGTAAGTTTTTTAGAGATACTGTACATGCCGAGAGGTCAGTGGTTTCCAAACTTTTTACCTTCCTTCCTCCCAGATCACATCCCTAGGGCCCCCATACATACAGTTGGGTCCATAAATATTGGGACATCGACACAATTCTAATACTGAGGGACACAGCGGACCCCCCTATAAGAACCCCCCTATAAGAATATCTCAAACCCTAGGACAACAACCCTTGGTGTATCATCCTGAGTAGAGGGACCCCTGCGAGCTGACCGATAGAGACCACTTACCTACGCGAGACCCCAAGGGGTCATTTGGTAAGTGGGAAGCGTATAAGGTGGAGGATACTCACACTCCAGATACCCACTAAAGTCACCTGTTTACATAGCACGAATCTGCACTTTTTTGGAATTTACTTGAATATTATCACCGTTTGGAGCACTATCACTTACTAACAGCTAGTGTTTGCTGTTTGCACAAGGACTGTTACTATTGCACTATTATATAATATATATTTTATATTTTTTATATTTATCCAATTGTGCACAAATCACTTTATATATAATTCATTTTTATTATGTTATTAATATTGATTTGCCTATTCGGTGGAATAGGACACTGAGTTAATTTATACACAAATATTTTATTTTATGAAATGGGGCATTTTTGTCATTCACATATGAGCGCTGTTTTTTTTTTTTTTTTACTATATCCTTATAGAACTCATTGGACGGCGCTTCACAGTGCAGATTGACAATCACCCAAAGCATACTGCGTAAGCAACCAAAGAGTATTTTAAAGGAAAGAAGTGGAATGTTATGCAATGGCCAAGTCAATCACCTGACCTGAATCCGATTGAGCATGCATTTCACTTGCTGAAGACAAAACTGAAGGGAAAATGCCCCAAGAACAAGCAGGAACAGAAGACAGTTGCAGTAGAGGCCTGGCAAAGCATCACCAGGGATGAAACCCAGCGTCTGGTGATGTCTATGCATTCCAGACTTCAGGCAGTAATTGACTGCAAAAGATTTGCAACCAAGTATTAAAAAGTGAAAGTTTGATTTATGATTGTTAATCTGTCCCATTACTTTTGGTCCTTTAAAAAGTGGGAGGCACATATACAAACTGTTGTAATTCCTACACCGTTCACCAGATTTGGATGTAAATACCTTCAAATTAAAGCTGAAAGTCTGCAGTTAAAACACATCTTGTTTGTTTCATTTCAAATCCATTGTGGTGGTGTATAGAGCCAAAAAGATTAGAATTGTGTCGATGTCCCAATATTTATAGACCCAACTGTAAGTGCTATTTAAGTGTTGCCTCTTATGCTTTTTCCTAAACTCACAACAGACCGTGGTGTCTCTGAACTTGAATTTTTTAAAGTGAAACTTCAGGCACCTCCTCCCTCAAATTAATTGCCAGGCTACCCTTTAAATACCCTTAAAATATTTTAAATGGCAGAAATACCCAAACATGTGGTTACAATAGCTGCCAGGACCTAAGACTTCTATATTCTTCCTTGCAGTGAAGGAGGGTCCTTTTTGGGTATCCACATCACTGCCTGGGTGCCTATTGACTGTCTAGTGCCAGGGTACTCTGATGACTGATGACTGCAAGACTGCAGCAGCTGTTGGAAAAAAAAAAAACAAATGATTGGAATATCACAATGCTGGGTCGATTGGTCATTGCTCCCAAAAGCTGTGCCAGTGAAAAACACAAATTAAGGCTTGAGTTGGTATAACAACAAACTTTATTATGTATTTCTTCCTGAACTAACTAGTGACTACATAAGGAAGGGGGGGGGGGGGGGTTGGTGTTTTCTGCTTTGCCTGGAGATTTATTTAAGGTTTTAATACAAGAGGGTAGTTTTTGACTTTGCAGTGTAGTATAGCTAATATAGACCAGGGTCTAGCTAGATTGGTCTCCAATTTAATGTTGGAACATATAAAGGAGAACAAAATAAATTATTTACATTGGAGAACAGACTCACAAGACTATATACTATGTTGACAAAATGTAGCCCCCCCCCCCCCCTCAATTTTTCAGTCCTATATGCAGCCTTTTTAAAAAAACGTGTGCAAGCTTGGGTAAGATAACTGATATCTTTGAGTTTTAGTAGATTTTTCTTTTGCAGATTACCTACCTGTCCTACAATATATCATACATGCTCGCTCAATTGCTTCCCTACCTTGCCCCATATTTTGCAGGCTACTGTTGTGGATTTTTCCTCAGGTACAAAATACCTGTTACCTGTTAGTCAGTGATACCAAATCAGAAATATATATAGCTATTTATTATGAGATCAGACAGACTCAAAATGGTTAAATCAAAATGACCAAATTTATTACATCGTGTTAGAGTTTAAATATACTATATGACGTATAAAAGTAGGTTGTATTAACATCTGACGTATACATTATTGTCCAATCAGGATTAGCAATTCATTATGGTAAGCACAGGGTTAATCCATATTGCGATTTTCTGTCATCAGGGAATTTTCTGTAATGTTCATCAGGGAATTATCCAAGGGACTTTTGATTCAGATATAAATTGTTCTGTGGTCAAGATGTCCAGACGGAGTTCCTCTTCATGAGAGATAGGGAAGTGCGGAAATATCTCAGCTAATATATATTTCTAGCTTTTGAAAGCTCATGATACATGTCAGGAAATCAAAAGAGACAATGAGATTAATACCTTAGCAGACATTTTGTATACAACCAGACATTTTGAATACAATAAGACATTTTGTATACAATCAGACATCTTTTCTACCTCACTACCTATTTGTTTCCCTTTACTTTTTTTCCTGCCACGCCTCATTTCTTTAAGGGAAGCTCCACTTGCATAAGAAAGCTTACCTTCTTTTGAGTAAAATAAGAGTACATTTCAATAACAGCTAGCATAAAATGTCTATTGAAGGAGATTATTTTGTATTGCCTTTGTTACTGGTTACTGTTTTGATTTTAGGTAGACTAAATGTATTGACGGAATTATAGCACCATATACACTTTGAATTAGTTGTCTAATAATAGTATTGGTTTCTTGTTTTTTTGGAATTTCCAATAGAATAACCAGCTGTTTTCTGGTAACGTCCAACTCTGCTTTTGGAAAATTAAAAGTCCTTCATGGTATAAAGTTTAAAAAGCTGATTTTGTTTCAAGATTCAGCTCACCTCTGGCATGGGCCCCTGCAGGCTCATCTAACTGCATTTCAATACCAGTCCTCTTCTTAACATCATCCAAACCCCTTCCTGACAGCCCAGGCCATCGTGGACAAGCACATAATCATGCCAGACTGGACTCACAGTACTCCCAGACAGCACAAGGCTGTCAAAGTGGTCACAGAGGTCAAAATGCATTATCTGCCTCTGCAAGGTGCTCAGTGTCTATGCACCAGTATGTAATGCTGGAAAAATGTTTAAATGAGTAAATGCATGTTTAAATGTATAAGCAATAGAAATTCTGTTCTTTTACATCTGAGCAACCCGTGTGACTATAGAGTCACACACGTGGGCATATACAGAGTGGTAAATGACAGCCCACTCCCTCCCTCCTCCTCCATGCCCACTAACCAGCTAAACACAATGGGGGCGGGATGTTATATATAGATTCATGGAGGCTTCACCTCCCTCTTATTCTAAGAAACAGCCTACGACTGACAGAAATCCATCTACACCATGTTATTTCCACAAAATAATAAAAAATTCATTTTAAATATACAGTATCTCACAAAAGTGAGTACACCCCTCACATTTTTGTAAATATTTTATTATATCTTTTCATGTGACATCACTGAAGAAATGACACTTCCGCTACAATGTAAAGTAGTGGCCTAGGCTATAGGAAGATTGCCAAGACCCTGAAACTGAGCTGCAGCACGTTGGCCAAGACCCTACAGCGGTTTAACAGGACAGGTTCCACTCAGAATAGGCCTCGCCATGGTCGACCAAAGAAGTTGATTTCACATGCTCAGTGTCATATCCAGAGGTTGTGTTTGGAAAATAGACGTATGAGTGCTGCTAGCATTGCTGCAGAGGCTGAAGAGGTGGGGGGGTCAGCCTGTCAGTGCTCAGGCCATACGCCACACACTGCATCAAATTGGTCTGCATGGCTGTTGTCCCAGAAGGAAGCCTCTTCTAAAGATGATGCACAAGAAAGCCCAGGGCTGCCTGAGTGATGCTGGCACTGGGGAGCTACAGTTCATTGAGGAAACCATGAATGCCAACATGTACTGTCACATACTGAAGCAGAGCATGATCCCCTCCCTTCATAGATGAGGCCACAGGGAAGTATTCCAACATGATACCGACCCCAAAAATGCCTCCAAGACGACCGCTGCCTTGCTTAAGAATTTAAGGGTAAAGATGATGGACTGGCCAAGCATGTCTCCAGACCTAAACCCTATTGAGCATCTGTGGGGCATCTTCAAATGGAAGGTGGAGGAGCGCAAGGTCTCTATCAACCACCAGTTTCGTGATGTCGTCATGGAGGAGTGTAAGAGGACTCCAGTGGCAATCTGTGAAGCCCTGGTGAACTCCATGCCCAAGAGAAATTAAGGCAGTGCTGGAAAATAATGGTGGCCACACAAAATATTGACACTCTGGGCCCAATTTGGACATTTAACTTAGGGGTGTATTCACTTTTGTTGCCAGCGATTTAAACATTAATGGCTGTGTGTTGAGTTATTTTGAGGGGACAGCAAATTTACACTGTTATACAAGCTGTACACTCACTACTTTACATTGTAGTAAAGTGTAATTTCTTCAGTGTTGTCACATGAAAAGATATAATAAAATATTTACAAAAATGTGAGGGGTGTACTCATTTTGTGAGATACTGTGTATTTGTATGCCATTTTAAAACAGTTTATCAATACTATTTATTTATTTTTACTCTGTATTCCAAAGGCTGTTTGTTTTTTAACATGTGACCAACAGCAGAGGACTTTAAGATATATAAGACTATACTATACTATTGCAGACAAGCAGGGAAAGATCTGGGTCATGTAACAGCTACATATTGATCAGGAAGAAGGTACTAACATTTTTTTTTTTTTTTTAATTAAAATAATTACAGTGCAATCATCCACATACAGGGATAGAAGGTACAATGTAAATTAAAGAGTGCGTGTTTAGTATAGCTTGAAAAAATATGTCGTTCTTAGAGAACAGATGTGGTTATAAATATATTTCAGTGACGTACTTACCCTTGTGACGTGTACAGTGATATATTTATGCTAAGGTAAATTGATATTAGGTAGATAATATTTAGATACTGGTTAGGCACCGTAGTCAACATACATGTTGTGAACTGTAACTCACTTGTTTCTGTATCTCATCTTATCCATATATGAAAAAGCCTGTGTGTGTTGTCAGAACAAACTTTGTGCTCTGAACTTTGCTAAACCTCTGTCAATGAGTTTTACAAATACCTCTATTAAATTATTGCAATGATCTTCTTATCTCTCTTGATTCTTGGTTGGTCATTCTGGAATGGAAGTCATTAAACAGAACATAGTACAAGGATATGAATCTTTCTTTATAGTTTGAATTTATTTTCAATTACCAGAGAGCCTGCATAAACATAATAAAGAGAATCACTATGCACATTAGGAAAAAATATTTTGTGCATTCCCATACCTGCAATATATTGCACTTTCTTGAAACCTATTATATACTATTTTAACCACTTTACCACCGGAGGATTTTGCTGTCTTACGTCTGGGCCACTTTTTGCGATTTGGCACTGTGCTAATTTAACTGACAATTGCGCGGTCATGCAACGCCGTACCCAAATGAAATGTCTGTCCTTTTTTTCCCACAAACAGAGCTTTCTTTTGGTGGTATTTGATCATCTCTGCGATTTTTATTTTTTTGTGATATTAATAAAAAAATGCGACAATTTTGAAAAAATAACAATATTTTTCTACTTTGACAGTTAAAAAATATCCAATATATTAAATTTTTGTCATATATTTAGGCCAAAATGTATTTAGCTACATGTCTTTGACAAAAAAATTCTCAATGAGCGTATTTTTAACCGCTTTAAGACCGGAAGATTCTACCCCATTCCTGACCAGGCCATATTTTGTGATTCGGCACTGCTTTACTTTAATGGACAATTGCACGGTCGTGCAATGCTGTACCCAAATTAAATTGACGTTCTTCTTTTCCCCACAAATAGAGCTTTTTTTTGGTGGTATTTGATCACCTGTGCGATTTTTTTTTAAACAATATAACATATAAACAAAAAAAAGAGCGACAATTTTGAAAAAATAACAATATCTTTCACATTTTTTTACATGAAATTCCCCCCCCCCCCCCCAAAAAAATGTAAAAATCAAAATTTTTTAACATTTTAGGCCAATTTGTTTTCTGCTACATATGTTTGGTAAAAAAAATTGCAATAAACATATTTTGATTGGTTTGCGCAAAAGTTATCGCAGCTACTAACTACGGGAAATTTATGTCATTTTTATTGTTTTTTTTTTAACTAGTAATGGCGGTAATCTGCAATTTTTTTTTTGCGGGACTGCGATATTGCGGCGGACAGATCGGACCCTTGACTGACATTTTTGGGGGTACCAGTGACATTACTACAGTAATCAGTGCTATAAATATGCACTGTTACTGTAAAAATGACACTGGCAGGGAAGGGGTTAACTTTTATTGGTGATCAAGGGGTTAATGTATGCCTGGTGCTTACTAACGTGTGTGGGGGGAGGGGACTATGTGACACGGGCACAGATCGCAGGTTCAGCTATGCTGAATCCTGCAATCTGACCCTGCCTGTCACTTAGGAGATCCGCCCGCTTTGTTTACACAAGCGGGCGGATCTCCACACTCGATCCCCGACGATTGGGGAAGAGAAGCGGTGATCACCGCCGCTCCTCCCCTGGCCCGACTCCCGCTGTGACTGAATACAGCGGGAGCGAGCCTACGGCGCCGCGCGCGCGCCGCCGAGAGAGAGGAATGACTGGTGACGTAGGTCTACGTCGCCGGACGATAACGAGCCACTGTGCCGCAGTAGCAGCACAGTGAGCAGTGTTAAAGTGGTTAAAGGTTTTATTTAAAAGTTCCAGATACCCAAACCTTGGTCAAACAATACGTTTGGTCCCATGTCTACTTTCTTCTACACCCTAGTGTTGTAGGGTCTGTTCTGTAATGGCCTGCAGATTTTCTGCCTAGTGACATGGGTGCTGCCCCTTAGCTTTTGTGAGGGCCCAACACAGGGTCCTGTAGCATTCAAAAGAAAAGCCAAGGAGAAGAAAAAAAGAAAAATCACAGTTTGTACCAAACAAGAGGACAGAAAGCAGCTACAGACCACAAGTAACTGCTACCATAATAGGTCCCCAGAGCTCATGTGGCAGGGGATTCAAGTAAGTTTTTATGGATTTTGGAACTTAATTCAAACAAAAAATCAAGCTCATGTTGTCTATTTCTCCTCCGTTCCAGGGCTGCAACCTCAGTAAAGCTGAGTACACACTGGTCAAATTTCGGCCAGTTCAGCAGTAACTGGCCAAATTTCAGTCTGTGTATAGCCGGCTCTAATCAACAGAAGTCAATCTCTAAATTAGGTTCTGTTGGATGGTCCTGCTAAAAAATTTGCATTCAGCCAGCTTCTTCAGTCAATGGCCACAGCGCTGATCAGTGTATTCGGACAGGGGAGGAGTCCCCACTGTCAGAATACAATGGCACAGCTGGGGGAGATTCTTGCATCCGCCTCACTTGTGTGGAAATAGGAATCTTAGGAATCTGTGAGGTGTTTTTTGCTCAGCCTGCTGGTTGAGCAAAAAAATTTCACAGTGTGTACCTAACCTAAGACTCTTCAACATTCAACACCTCCAGGAGAGTCAGAGTCCCCTTGCAAGTGCTGTGGCTCCATACTCTGATGTCAATAAAGCAGTGTCCTGTAATGACATAGATGTCAGGGGACGAGATCAGAGAATGTGATGTCAGCTATGACATAATGGTCACCATGGATACTGGAGACCTTCTGCCTGCAGATGAATGCTGCAACCTTTATGCTGCAGTAACCTCTGCAGTGCCACCAGTGTTGTACTTTAATTGTCCAAAAACTATAAAAAATTGATATTTTATTTTTACTTGTTTGTGCATTTCCTTGAGTATAATAAAAACAAAAAAAAAAAAAGCATCTGTTTTTGGCAGACAGGATCAGATGGCGGCAGATTACCGCTCCATAAAGGAGACTGAAGGGTCCAATCAGGTCTGCCTGAAAAACTGACAGACGGACCTGATCAGACAGCCCGTGTGAACGGGGCCTTCGGCTGTGGCATGGCAATGAGGAAAAAAAAATTATATTATTATATAATTTTTTTTATAATAATTGAAAAAAAAATAGAAAAATAAATTATTTTTTATTTTTTTATAATTGAAAAAAGAAAAATATTTTTTTTAATAATAATTAAAAAAAATATTATTTTTTTTTAATAATTAAAAAAAATAAATTAATAATAATTATTAATAATAATAATAATAACCACATTCCCTGTCCACTTACCTTTTAAGCAAAGGTAAGTGGACAGGGAGATGAAGCCTGCAAAAACTTCCCTCTCGTCTCCTCTTGGGAAGGAGATGGACAGGCATTGAGGACAGGCAGGGGAAACAGCCATTAGTTACTGCTTGTCAAACTCCCGGCCACCACTAGAGGGTGCCAGTTCCCCGTTCTCTCACTGAAGAAGGCCAAAAAGCCCCGGCCTCAATTTTCGGACGGTGCGGAAGTCCGTGCACTCGGTGAGTGATTGGGGGGGGGCGCAAAAGGGACAGGACAGCTCCTGCAGTGCACCCCATGCGCCAGGTCGCTAATTCTAGTCACCAATGCGACCTGGCGCCCGGGGTTTGTCGAGCCCTGGGCTAAAAGATAGAATTCAGAGAGTAGTGGTTAATGATTCTTACTCTGAATGGTCTAAGGTTATGAGTGGTGTACCCCAAGGTTCAGTGTTGGGACCCTTACTTTGAAATACCTTTATAAATGATATAGGGTCTAGGAATAAAAGGACCATTTCAGTCTTTGCAGATGACACCAAGCTTTGCAGTGGAATAACTTCCTTACAGGATGTCTCCAACTTACAAGTCGACCTCAAAGCACTGTTTCATTCTGCAACTATGTGGCAAATGAGGTTTAAAGGTTGATAAATGTAAAGTTATCAACTTGGGGGAATATGAATATGCATGCATCATACATACTCGGGGGAGCAGAACTGGGTGAATCCATAGCGGAGAAGGATCTGGGTGTTCTGATAGATCATAAGCTTAATAATACCATGCAATGCAAAGCTGCAGTTTCCAAAGCAAGCAAAGTCCTTTCTTGTATTAACAGAGGCATGGACTCCAGAGAGAGATATAATTTTGCCCGTATACAAATCATTAGTAAGACCACATCTGAAATATGCAGTTCAGTTTTGGGCACCAGTTCTTGAAAAGGATATCAGGGACTGGAGAAAGTGCAGACAAGGGCAACCAAACTGATAAGAGTCATGGAGAAGCTCAGCTATGAGGAAAAATGGGAGGAACTGAATTTAATACTGAGAAGAGGAGATTAAGGGGGGGATATGATCAACATGTATAAATACATAAGTGGTCCATATAGTGAACTTGGTGTTGAGTTATTCAATTTAAGGTCATCACAGAGGACAAGGGGCACTCTTTGCATCTACAGGAAAATAGATTTAGTCTCCAAATATGAAAAGGTTTCTTCACAGTAAGAGCTAATGTGGAATAGATTCCCTCCAGAGGTGGTTCTGGCCAGTTCACTAGATTGCTTTAAAAAAAAAAAAAAAATAGCCTGGATTCTTTCCTAGGTGTAAATAATATAACTGTGTACTAATAGTTATAGGATGAGAGATATGCAAGCGCAGTGAATTACAATCAGTCAAAAACTTTAACAGGGGTCACATGTTTCTAGCACAAGAACCATTCTGTAATTATCAACTCTGGTGGTAGAAACTTCCCTAGCTCCACAGTATAAACTGCCTTCTCTCTTAGTATGCTAAGATTAGTGCCGGTTCACACTGATGCGATGCGGGAAGGCTGCGAATTCGCAGCCTGTTCCCGCATCGCACACGCACCCCAGGCAGTTCACACTGCCATATGCGATCCGCTGGGGGTGTCAATGTAATCTTAACGACACCCCCAGTTTGATCGCATATCGCAGTGCGATCGTGCAGTTCGCACAGGATCGGATCGCACAAGTGTGAACCGCTGTGCGATCCGATCCTGATGCGGCAGCAAAAATGCCTCCTGTGCGTGTTTGCTGCGGGTGCGATGCGAATTTAGCCATACAAACTGTATAGCTAAACTCGCACCGCACAGCTGATCGCATGTAATGTCGGAGCAGTGCGCTCCGACATGACATGCGAACCCCGCACACGCAGAAGTGTGAACCGGGGCTTACAGTATATTGTTGTGCATTTGCGTCAGGAATTACCTAAACAATATTTATAATGAGTAGTTTTACCAATCAAATTTATTTTTCAAAAACACAGATCAAATTATATAAATACAGACTAAATATGAAAAATGTATTCACTAGACATGTAGTCACAATAAATAATTAAATTATGGATGGACATAAATTTAAATCTTACATAAAATACAAAATTATTTGCAACACTTGCTAATGGGTTTTTCTATGCCATATGAATGAAACAAAAGGATTAATTTCTTCCCATGGACACAATAACCATATATTTATAATGAACTACCAGTCTGCTATTTACGCAGCCTAACAGTTACCCTTCTACAGGAAGGGTAAGAGTTAAACTATGTAAAATCAAACAAAAGTTTTGCTATTATAGCGCCAAACAAAAGATGAAAACATTTGGAAAAACAAAAATAAAATTAAGGAAAAATCTAAGATGGTTATTATATCGGGGAAATAATTATATAAATTATTATATATAAATTATTATATATATTATATATTACAAGAAATCAATAATATGTATTTTCAAATAATCCATTAATCAGGAAAGATCAATGTAACATAAATACCCTTTCAAAATGGCTGCTGGCTTACAATGATCTTTACCAGAGTCCCCTAAGATGGCTGCCTCTCCCAAAATGGCATCTCGTCAAGGTGGAGCTGAGTCTTGGCGTCCGTTCTGGACAATGAGCTCATAAAAATTGAATAAGCCTAGCCCAGAAGGTGGAACTTCTTTTCATAGGTTCATGTGTCTAAATATTAATACTGTGATTTGTTTAGGCATTGCCTCTCTTAGCCACCACGTGTCATTCTAAGACAAGGGATATATTTTTTCTAATAACTTGTTGTAGGACTGTTCACTTTCTCATGATACAAGTGTGGCCATGTGATATTTCTAATATATATATATATATATATATATATATATATATATATATATATATGTATATATATATGTATATATATATATATATATATATATATATATATATATATATTCACACTGTATATATATATATATATATATATATATATATATATATATATATATATATATGTTTAGGAGATCTGGTAAGGTCATCAGATGAGTATACATTTCTAATGCAGCAATATTTAAAAAAAATGTTATTGATTAAGAATAGATGTTTTACCTAAACAGTATCTCACAAAAGTGAGTACACCCCTCACATTTTTTTAAATATTTTATTATATCTTTTTAAGTGACAACACTGAAGAAATTAAACTTTGCTACAATGTAAAGCAGTGAGTTCATAGCTTGTATAACAGTGTAAATTTGCTGTCCCTTCAAAAAAACTCAACACACAGCCATTAATGTCTAAACCGTTGGCAACAAAAGTGAGTAACCCCTAAGTGAAAAAGTTCAAATTGGGCCCAAAGTGTCAAACTTTTGTGTGGCCACCATTATTTTCCAGCACTGCCTTAACCCTCTTGGTCATGGAGTTCACCAGAGCTTCACAGGATGCCACTGCAGTCTTCTTCAACTGCTCCATGACGACATCATGAAGCTGGTGGATGTTAGAGACCTTGCACTCCTCCACCTTCCGTTTGAGGATGCCCCACAGATGCTCAATAGGGTTTAGGTCTGGAGACATGCTTGGCCAGTCCATCACCTTTATCCTCAGCTTATTTAGCAAAGCGGTGGTCGTCTTGGAGGTGTGTTTGGGGTCGTTATCATGTTGGAATACTGCCCTGCAGCCCAGTCTCCGAAGGGAGGGGATTATGCTCTGCTTCAGTATGTCACAGTACATGTTGGCATTCATGGTCCCCTCAATGACTTATAGCTCACCAGTGTCGGTAGCACCAATGCAGCCCCAGACCATGACACTCCCACCACCATGCTTGACTGTAGGCAAGGCACACTTGTCTTTGTACTCCTCACCTGGTTGCCGCCACACACACTTGACACCATCTGAACCAAATAGGTTTATCTTGGTTTCATCAGACCACAGGACATGGTTCCAGTAATCCATGCCCTTAGTCTGCTTGTCTTCAGCAAACTGTTTGCGGGCTTCATTGTGCATCATCTTTAGAAGAGGCTTCCTTCGGGGACATGTACTCAACTTCTTAGGTCGACCACGGTGAGGCCTGTCCTGAGTGGAACCTGTCCTGTTTAACCGCTGTATGGTCTTGGCCACCATGCTGCAGCTCAGTTTCAGGTTCTTGGCAATCTTCCTATAGCCTAGGCCATCTTTATGTACAGCAGCAATTCTTTTTTCAGATCCTCAGAAAGTTCTTTGCCATGAGGTGCCATGTTGAACTTCCAGTGACCAGTATGAGAGAGTGAGAGTGATAACACCAAATTTAACATACCTGAGACCTTGTAACGTGTCACATGACCCCGGGGAGGGAAGATGGCTAATTGGGCCCAATTTGCACATTTTTATTTAGGGGTGTACTCACTTTTGTTTCCAGTGGTTTAGACATTAATGGGTTGTGTGTTGAGTTATTTACAGTGTCATTCAAGCTGTACACTCACTACTTCACATTGTAGCAAAGTGTCATTTCTTCAGTGTTGTCACATGAAAAGATATAATAAAATATTTACAAAAATGTGAGAGGTGTACTCACTTTCGTGAGATATTGTATATATATATATGTATATATATATTATGATAATTATACATCTAGGTAGAGAAAGAAAACTAGATGGATATATTTTTCTAAACACAATAATTTGTATATTTAAACCATTTCTACATATGGGATATTTCTAATCAGATTAATACATATTATATACTAGATGAATGCCAGAAGACAATACAATAACGACTTGAATATATTTCATGGGCTATAATTCATGAGGTTATAGTCTTATAATCCTAGATTTTTAGATATATGCGGATATTGAGTGATTCTTAGTAGAATATTACCCTAAATACATAAACAAAAATTCCATGTTTCCTTTTTGACATATCATGGACCATGGAGGTTGTACATCAATATTTATGTTAATGTTCCTAGATATTTTAAATGAGGTCCGAGCTGTATTCCTATCTCAGAGATGAGGAATATGAGGTGCTGATTCAGGTTTCAACTAGCTTTGGTGTGTTTACAAAAGTATCTTAGAGTTGCTACATAGCAGGGGCCCCAAAGGCAAAATTCCCCACCATTTTCCACTGACGCTTAAAGCTGTCACGCACACATGGTGGAAATTTGTAGCTTCCCACTGGAAACAGACCCCCACAACTCCATTGAGGATACCCATCTTGACACTTACATTATTGATACCTGACATTAACCTCCCAACTCCACTGACAGACCCAAGAAGAGGTATAAATGACCTCTAAGAAAAGGGTAAATTAAAAACCTTTTCTCAAATACAGGCAGACAAATAAATGAGCTCCATGGATTTATTTCAATACCTTAAGATAAGCCACTGTTTAGGTAAACAAAAATTTCAAGTGGTCTATTATTATTATTATTATTATTATTATACAGGATTTATATAGCGCCAACAGTTTGCGCAGCGCTTTACAATGTGAAGGAAGACAATACAGTTACAATACAGTTCAAAACAGGAGGAACTAGAGGGCCCTGCTCATTAGAGCTTACAATAAGATTACACATGTGTATAATATCCATGTCATATGAAATTGGCGTTACACATTCTACAAGTTAATATTTTATTTTCCATAAAATAATATGTAATATGTTAAAGCCTCTAACCCTATATATATGCATTGTGGACAGTTTCTATCATACCAACAATTTAATGGCCGAATCCGAGCACAGCTCTTTTTATGTTTGTTTTTTATTATTCTCTAGTCACATTAACACTCTAATGTTTTTCTTTCTACTTTTCGAGATCTCTAAGCCCTGCTGAGCTGTTCTGAATAGTAAAACAGGAAGCTGCACTTCTGGCTGTATTGAAACATGTTCCTGCTTCATTGTTCCTCAGCTCCCCTTACTCTACCATGCCATTCACAAAGCACATCACAGTGATAATGATTGTGCTGTGCTTTGTGAACGGCACAGCAAAATGAGGGGAATGGTCGGAGGCAAAACACAGTAATACATTTTGTTAACAGACACCATTCTGAAGTAGCAGGAGACCAGAAGTGAAGCTGCTCACTGTAAATTTTAGAAAAGCTCAGCGGAGCTTAGGGAGCTCCTAAAGTAGTATAGTAGTAATAGTAAAACAAAACATAAGAGTTCTGCTTGGAGTGGAGCTTTAATGGTGAACATCATTTAATTTCACCATTAAAGCTCAACTCCAGGCAGAACTCTTCTGTTTTTTTTTTTTGTTTTGTTTTTTGCAGCCTGTTACACCATCACTATGCTCCCAGTGTAATGCGTTGCAGAAGTGTGTGTCCTGCACTCCTGCGGTTTGAATCCCAAATGCCCCAAGTGAACACAGAACAAGTGATTTTGTCACAGGTGGCTTATCTGGTTCTTCCTATATGTATACGTACAAACTGTTTATCAACATTTCAGTTTTTTTTCAGAAAAGGTAATATATATTCTATCTCCAATAATAACAGATCACAAATCCAAAGTCCAACTGTATTGGTTATGAAATCTTACAGCTTTTTTAAACTTCAATATATCCTACATATGGATGAAAAAAAAAACATATGGCTACAATTCTTTTATTCCCATAAAACATCAAAATCCAAATTAAATGAAAAACTGAATAAATTAAATATATTAAATCAAATTTTATCTTCATGGTCATTCCTTTTTGTTCACAAAGGAGTTGTTGAAACAACATAATAGTGGAGATTGATAACCAAATGCTGCCAATTTAAAATGACTTGCATACAGTAACAAAGAAAGAAGTACAGGTATACAAAAGCCAAATAAGGATACCCCGTGGCCAAAAGACATTCATGCTCACATGCTACAACAATCTATCAATAGCCAAAACAATTTTTGTTTTGGATAGGGTGGTGAAGGGTTAGAGTTTTTGTCAAGTTTGTTCTCCTATAATTGTGGGAAATTTCAAACAATAGGTTTTGGGTAACACTTTAACATATATGGAAAACTACACTACTCTGTGACCATGTGAGCAACAAAATGTGTCCTGAATGAGGCTACTTCCATTAAGGAGCCCTTCTCATCATTGATCTACCATGACAGACTTACACAGTACACTGTGAATGAAACACATGGAGTTGACATTGTCTTATAAATTGAGTATACCACATTAGGACTTGGTATTTTGCTTATAAACTATGCATATAATTTGTGGAAGCACAAAAAACAATACACTGCAGCGCTAACTCCAATCCTGTGGTCATTAGGGATGATCGAACTTTTGAAAAGTTCGGTTCGGCCAGAACATCCGAACTACCCGAAAGTTCGGCCCGGATTTCAGAACCCCATTGAAATCAATGGACCCGAACTTCGGTAATCAAAAAACACCATTTTAAAGCCCTAAAACCCAATAAATGCCCCTAAAAAGTGCCTAGGGTTATGGGTCATGCCCCAGGGACTATTAATCACACAAAAAAAAGTTCTTAAAAATTGTAATTTTTGATAAAAAAAAGCCAATTATTGAAAAAATAAAAAAATAAAAAAAGAGATCTTTGGATTTAGTATCTGGGGGGTCTAAAAGAGTACCTGTAAAGTTTCAGCTCTGTAGCATGTCCAGAACCAGAAAAAAAGATAATTTTTGTGTAGAGCAGGGATGGTGGGACCCCGCTTTTACACTTATATGATTTTTTTGGGGGGGGTTCTGGACATGCTACAGAGCTGAAACTTCACAGGTACACCTTTTAGACCCCCCCCCCCCCCAGACACAAATCACACAAAAAAAAAGTTCTTAAAAATTGTCATTTTTGATAGATTTTTGATAGAGAGCCAATTATTGAAAAAATAAAAAAATAAAAAAAAATAAAAAAATGTCTTTGGATTTAGTATCTGGGGGGTCTAAAAGGTGTACCTGTGAAGTTTCAGCTCTGTAGCATGTCTAGAACCATAAAAAAGAAGATTGTTTGTATTTGTGCAATTATAGATCTGGAATATGGCTTCTCGCTTTTCACACCTTGCCGGTTTAATAGCAGGCGTTTTTTTTTTGGGCATTTTTTTGGGTTCTTTTGAGGCAGGAAAAACATCTGAACTTGTGTATAGTGCTATATATACCACTATACACAAGTTCAGATGTTTTGCCTGCCTCCAAAGAACCCAAAAAACTGCCCAAAAAAAATTTTTGGGGTCTTTGGAGGCAGGCAAAACATCTGAACTTGTGTATAGTGGTGTATATACTCACATACTTATATGTATATACACACCTAGACATATATAGGTGTGATAGGAGCAGAAATATATTGGTGTTAATTATTTCATTAGCGCAAGTAGTTTTTCTGCTCCTTTCACACCTATATATGTGCAGGTGTATATATATAGACATGGGTGTGTATATATACCCCCTATACACATGTTCAGATGTCATGTCTGACTCCAAACAAAGCTCAAAAAAGCACTAGCAACACCTGCAGCCAAAAATGGTGGCGGCGGCGAAGCCATATTACAGAAACGAAAGTCAGCTAAGAGAAAATAGCTTTTCTCTATTGCGGTCACCCTGTTATGGAAGGGTTTGGTCACCCTGCCATAGCAGTCAGTGTCAGTTCACCCTACACTACATTACGGTCACCCTGACACTTCACACTTTCCCTACAGAAACTAAATTTTTGAAGCTAACTAAAGTGTAAAGGAGCACTCTAACTACACTAGATATCCCTTTCCTCACACTAATAAATGCTAAATGACACTTTTAAAGTAAAATTAACAGAACTGCTTCCACTCTCTTCCATGTCCAGTATAACAATGCTAGGAATTTGGCGGGGCTATCTTATATACTGGGGGGCGTATTCACTAATGATTGGTCTAGGGACCCCCTAGTCACTCCAATCACATTCCTAGCATTCTTCTGCCCCCTCAATTGGCTTTTGCTAATGGTTCTGGTCCAATCACGGTCTTTTAAAGCCCATTTCCTGAACCATTGCATTTTGGTCGGTTCTGGTTGCCGAATTCCGAACTTTTTGGGCAAAAAGTTCTAAATTCGCCCGAACCTCGAACACCCAATGTTCGGGCCGAACCGATGGTGGACCCGAACCGTTCGATCATCCCTAGTGGTCATAGGATGTTGTTTAGCAAGTAATTAATAAGCAACAAAAAAAAGTATTATTCCTGGAGGTGTAGGAATAAATATCAATTGGTATGTTACTGGCTGACACTATCAGTGCTGGCAAGGCGGCCTTTTACTGTTGGCTGAGGATTCACAATCTGGAATACAAGAAGGGAGGGAAAGAGAGGCCCAAGCAGGCATAGTGTAGCGCAATGTATTAAAAATAAAAGTCAATATAGACAACAATAGCACCCACAAACAGGTGGGGGTGAGGATCACAGTTTGTGGTGTATGGGATTGTCCAAGTATGAGCCAGGAGCTAGGGTCTCTGTCCGGAGTGGGAAGAGAGCAAGCCATATGGAGGGAGCCTGATGAGCCTGGAATCTGTCCAGGAGAGCCGGTGTCAGGCAGCCCTGTATTGATGCGATGGACCATCAGGTGTTCGGATGTCCACCCAGGGAGAGTGTCTCTAGCCAGAATGTGGAAAGAAGCTGTCAGCCCGCCCGCTGAAAGAGCCAATGGGAACGCGTTTCAGAAGCAAGCAATGCCTCCTTCATCAGCCTCAATTTGCTTGATAGACTTAAGTTGTTTGATAACCTGATATGTACAACATGTCATCCATCTAAGATATATCAGCTTATTATATAGCATGTCTGACTATTAAATTTGTATGGCCATAACACAGCTTGTTTTCTAACTGTGAGTTTGGTCAATGACCTAAAGCTTTGCTAATATGGACTTTTTGATGCTATGTAATCTTGTTTTGAACCTGTTCATGTCACTGCTAATTGATCAATACCTTGATTTCATAAGGGGACAATTTGGTTTTAATCTGAGTTTATTAAAGATTTTACACAAGGTACAGGGAAAAATGTACAGTTCAGAACATGATTTAAAAGGGAAGTGCATTAACAGGAGCACAAAAGTGGAGAAGGGGAATGGTCAGTTAAATGATAGGAATAAAAATACAATAATAATCAAATCAAACAGACATTGGTGTACAACCCGGGACTGGGCATGGCCAGTGTACAGTACAAAATACTAAGCCCAGGACCACACAGTAAATTATATACAAATAAATAAGCACGCACATAAAGCATTCACCATAGGCCAGCAAAAACAATGGCGTGCTACTTAATTTGTTGGGAGTCAAACAAGGCAAATGAGCAAAGAATAAACCTGAGAAAAAATGGTTGGCGGACGCTGAGGAGGACCGTCTTACAGCCCCACCCTGTTCCAAGGTCCAAAAAAACAAATAAAAATGAGGGGAGAGGGGAAGAGGGAAGGAAAATTGGAAAAAGGGGTGAGGTGGTATGGGGGAAGGGGGTAGAGGGTACAGGGTGGAAGAGAAGGGAAGAAAGGGGGAGGGGGATAACACTACCTGGGGGGAGGCATCCATAAGAAGGATTCACCAGGGAGGATGGAAAAGCAGAAGCCAGGTCTGATAGCAATGTTTGTAGGTTCCCAATTCCTGTGCCAGGAGTGACTCAATGCATTCATTATGATTCATCTCCTCCACCAGAAGGGTCAGAACACTTGATGTTCTGCAGTGAAGGGCAATGACCAATCTGGCAGTGGTCAAACAAGGACCTAATAAATAATCAATAAAATAAGAAGCGGCACTAAATTTTAATAGTGCAATCATGAATAATTGTTCTGGACATTTTATAGATAGGCAACTCCTATCCTCATATTGATTAGTGGTTCCAAATTAATAACTACAGCAGTAGAGAACAGACACAAAAAGATACACTCTGCGTCTTTCTAAAATAACTGATCTGCTTTATTTGACGCAATTGAAGGTTTTTATACACATGATTATGTAGGTATCACATTAACCGCTTGCCGCCCGCCCGCCGTCATATGACGGTGGAGCGGTGCGACCATTATCCTGGGCCGCCGTCATATGACGGCGGCACTTTAAGCAGGGCAGGCGCGCGATCGCGTGCGCGCCGCCCTGCACTGCCGGTGTCGGGGTGTCCCCGGGACACCCCCCGTCACCGGCAGGGGGGAAACAGCCAATGGGCGTGGCTGTTTCCCACGTGATTGGCTGTGTTCCAATGACACAGCCGATCACAATGGAGGCGCCCGGGAGATGACCGCGCATGCGCGATCGGGAGCGCGCAGCGCGGTCATGTCGGTGGCACTGTGTTCCGTAGGAACACAGCTGTCACCGGCGGTAGTAAGCAGTCACTGACAGTGACTGTTTACTATGTGATCGGCTGTGAATCCATTCACAGCCGATCACAAAATGTAAACAAAGAGCAGTAACTGACTGTTACTAGCTCTTCTCTCCTAATACAGTTTCCAGTATGAGGGGAGAAGAGCTAGAAATAGTGAGTTACTGCTCTGTACACATGTAACAAAGTAAAATCACAAAAATAAAGGTCCCCACACAGTCCTCAGCCCCCCCCCAATGTCACCTGTCACCCAACAGTCACCTCATCAGTGCCCAGAAATTGACACCCATAACGTTCACATGTCAATCACCGCGATTCTGCCCGCGATCCGGAAATCATTGCAAATCGCGGGACGCCTGTGCGTTGCCCCTGATTTGCAATAGCACCCCAGACGCTGTGCGATGTTGCCGCCATTTCCGCCTGCCGAATCGCTGTAACATCGCGCAAACATCGCATGACGCCCAAAAAAGGTACAAGAGCTTCTTTGGGGCGTCATGCGTTGTTTGCGCGATGTTACCGCGATTCGGCAGGCGGAAATCGCAGCAACATCGCACAGCGTTTGGGGTGCTATTGCAAATCACGGGCAACGCACAGGCGCCCCGCAATTTGCAATGATTTCTGGATCGCGGGCAGAATTGCAGTGATTCTGCCCATGATCGCTGCGCTCACATGTGAAGGTAGCCTAAAGTTCACCGGTCACCAGAGACTGCCATCAGTACCGCCGTGCACCATCTCCCGTCACCTGTCACCCATCAGTGACCATCGCCCGTCACCTGTCACCCCATCAATCACCGTCACCTGTCACCCCATCAGTCATCGTCATCTGTCACCCCATCAGTCATCGTCATCTGTCACCCTATCAATCATCGCCACTTGACACCCCATCCGTGATCGTCACTTGTCACCCCATCAATCATCGTCACATGTCACCCCGTCAGTGATTATCATCTGTCACCCCATCAATCACCGTCACTTGTCACCTCATCAATCATAGTCAACTGTCACCTCATCAATCATCATCACCTGTCACCTCATCAGTCATCGTCACCTGTCACCCCATCAGTCATCGTCACCTGTCACCCCATCAGTCATTGTCACCTGTCACCCCATCAGTCATCGTCACCTGTCACCCCATCAGTCATCGTCACCTGTTTGCCATATACATGCAATTACTTACTGACCGCCTAACGACTATATGCGTCGGCCATTAAAAGCTAAATACTGGGGTTATGGCAGCAGATAGCCCCCATAACCCCGATATTTTTTGAAACGGCGGGCGGTCAGCTTTCAGATAAGGGTGGTCCCAGTGGCGGATTCGCCACGGAATTACCCTTACGGTGCAGGGGAAGAGGTGCCCCTCTTGCCGCGTCCCAGACGTTTTCCCAGCTTACCGGACCCGCCGGCAGCGGGGAACACTATCCGGTCCCGGATCCTCAGAGACAGGAAGTCGAGTGAGGGCAAGATGGCCCTCACTCGACTCTATGGTCTTGGAGGACCGGAGCTACGTCAAAAGACGTTGCCTAGCAACCGGTTTAAAGGGCCGCTTTTTTTTTTTTCTTTTTTTTTTCCTCTTTCAACAATTTTTCTTTTTTTTTTCTTTTTTAGTGTAGTTGTGAGGTGTGAGGTCTTTTTGACCCCAGATCTCACAATAAATAGGACCTGTCATGCCTATTTCTATTACAAGGGATGTTTACATTACTTGTAATAGGAATAAAAATGATCAAAACATTTTTTTTTTAAACTGTGTAAAAATAAAAAAATAATAAATAAAATAAATAGGAAAAAAAAAAAATAATTAAAGCGCCCTGTCCCCGTTAGCTCGTGCGCAGAAGCAAACGCATACACAAGTCCAGCCCACATATGTAAACTGTGTTCAAACCATACATGTGAGGTATCGCCGCGATCGTTAGAGCGAGAGCAATAATTTGAGCCCTAGACCTCCTCTGTAACTCTAAGCTAGTAACCTGCAGAAATTTTTAAAATGTTGCCTATGGGGATTTTTAAGTACCAATGTTTGGCGCCATTCTGTGAGCATGCGCAATTTTGAAGCATGACATGTTGGGTATCTAATTACTCGGCGTAACATTATCTTTCACATTATGGAAAAAAATTGGGCTAAATTTACTGTTTTCTTATTTTTTTGTTCAAAAAAGTGAATTTTTTTCAAAAAAATCGCATTTGGAAGACTGCTGCGCAAATATGGTGTGATAAAAAATATTGCAATGATCTCCATTTTATTCTCTAGGGTCTCTGCTAAAAAAAAAATATAATGTTTGGGGGTTCCAAGTAGTTTTCTAGCAAAAAAAATGATTTTAGCTTGTAAACACCTAGTGTCAAAAATAGGCCCAGTCTTAAAGTGGATAAATGGACAACTTTGTGTAAAGCGCTACTTGGATGTTAGGCCTATGTATGTGGCCAGGCTGTGAAAAAGTGTTACACATGTGGTATCGCCATACTCAGGAGGAATAGCAAAATGTATTTTGGGGTGCAATTTTTGCTATGTACATGCTATGTGTTAGAAATATTGCATAAATGGACAGCTTTCTGTAAAAAAAATTTGTTTTCATTTTCTTTCCACATTTTCCAAAAACTTGTGGAAAAAAATGACATATTCAAAAGACTCATTATGCCTCAAAAATTATACATTGGGCTGTTTGCTTTCCAAAATGGGGTCATTTTATGGGGGTTTCCATTGTCCTGGTGCTCCAGGGCCTTCAAAAGTGCGATAGGTTGTCAGGAAATTATATGTGTAATTTGTGCTCCTAGAATGCCGGACGCTGCTACTTGGATGTTAGGCCTCTGTATGTGGCCAGGCTGTGAAAAAGTCTCACACATGTGGTATCGCCATACTCAGGAGGAGTAGTAGAATGTGTTTTGGGGTGTAGTTGCAAGTATACATGTGCTGTGTGAGAGAAATAACCTGTTAATACGGCAATTTGTAAAAAAAAAAAAATCTTCATTTTGCAAAGCATTGTGGGAAAAAATTACAACTTCAAAAAACTCACCATGCCCCTTATTAAATACCTTGGAATGTCTACTTTCCAAAAAGGGGTCATTTGGGGGGTATTTGTACTTTCCTGACTTTTTAGTGTCTCAAGAAATGAGATAAGCCTTCAGTACATCAGGTGTGATCAAGTGTGATCAATTTTCAATGATTCGCACCATAGCTTGTGGACTCTATAACTTTCACAAAGACCAAATAATATACACTTACTTGGGTTATTTTTACCAAAGATAAGTAGCAGTATACATTTTGGCCAAAATTTGTGAAGAAAAATGACTAATTTGCAAAATTTTATGACAGAAACAAAGATAAATGCGTTTTTTCACGATATTTTCAGTATTTTTTTATTTATAGCACAAAAAATAAAAAACCCAGTATTGATCAAATACCATCAAAAGAAAGCTCTATTTGTGTGAAAAAAAGGACACAATTTTTGTATGGGTACAGTGTTGCATGACTGAGTAATTCTCAGTCAAAGTGTGAGAGCGCTGAAAGCTGAAAATCGGTCTGGGCAGGAAGGGGGTGAAAGTGCACTGTAGGCAAGTGGTTAATATTACAGTTGTACTTTTATGGTAACAAGGGGCGGAACATGTGCAGGGTCATTCTAATCAGGATTCGAAAGAATGCAAACATGTAATGAAAACATTATTAGTGCCGTGTGCACAATGAGTGCAGTGTGCAATACATACAAAATATAATACAATAATATACAAGATGTACAAATTTCCTTTACAATAATCATATGGTAAATAATGTGGCATGAAAACAACTAAACATGCAGTGAATAAATTATGATCAAAATATATCATTGAAAAAAATCAATCATATAAAAATAATTTAATGAAATAGATGCAAAATCCTATCCCAGCACGTTTCGTCACCGGTGGCGTCTTCCAAGGGGCATGCCGAATGTCAGATGTGTCAGATTTTATTAAACAATGATATAAAAGACAGCGTTTGATATGCTTGAATGAGCCAGGTAGAACAGAATACAGAATTATCTGTGGCGTATTTGGGACTGACAGGTCCAAAAGTGAAGCAGTGAGCCAGAATCAGCATGACAACACCAGCAAAGATCAGGAATGGAGAGGCATAGCCTGTAAAGCTAGGTGAGCAGTTTGAAGTTGGTCTCTTGTGGTTTACTGGCTAGGGACAAACAATGAGCAAGGGCAACTGATTATGTCCAAACTTCGTTAGACAACTTGACATCAAGGTCAGCGGCCCATTGGAAGTATATGATAGAAAGTTGGGGTGAAGCCTGGAGAGGAGAATTTGGTATACTGTGGAAAGCATGTGTATGGAGGAGAATCCTGGAGGAATTCCAGTGGATCAGGGTCCCTGGTTACTGATTCCTTGTTAGGGAAGGAGCCGAAAAAGGAGCAAAGTTGTCTATATTCTATCTATTGGGCAAAAGATGCTCGCCTCAAGGTAGTGAAGGGCTGAAACAGAGGAAGTTGTCCCGTATGGAGTATTCCCCTATAAGTATTTTTGTTCCTTTAAGGAAGTGAGGTCAAGTCAGGGCTGGGGGAAACAATTGATTTCTGAATAAAGGAGTCATAGGACCCACAGGCAAAGAGAGACCAAGTTTTAGGGTCAAGCCATGCCACGTGCACAATAAGTGGCTAATTGAAAGAGAAAAGGAGGAAGGTGGGCCCCTAGACACATGAACTATCCAGGGAAGGGCGAGGAGGTCACACAAGGCCTGTTCTATTGACATCCCTTGCTTGGTGGAAAAATTGTGAAAGCAATTCACAAGGCGGGTGAGACCTGCCACTGCATAATATAAGCAGAGGTCTAGCACCCCTACCTCACCTCTCTGCTTGGGAAGAGTTAAAATCATCCTGTGAAGTCTTGGCTTCCACAGGCCCCAAATAAACTTTGTGAAAGCAGTTTGCAAGGTCTAAAAGAAGGGCTAAGGGATCGCTATAGGCAGGGTCTGGAAGAGATAAAAAAAAAAAAAACATGGCGTGATATTCATTTTTATTATGTTAATCTGGACAAAACATGAGTATATGGATCGATCATAATGTTTAAGATCCTTCAAGGCAAAGGAGAGGCATGTAGTTTTCAGAAGTTTTATGCATAGGTATTTGAGACACTCAGAGCAAAGTTTGAAGGACAAGTTGTCCTGAACCTCCTGCACCATGCGTGGAGGCAGAGACATGTTTAGAATCTCAGATTTTGTGAAATTGACTTTGAAGTTGCTAAATTCACTGTACCACTGGAATTCCTCCAAGCTAGAAGCCAAGGATGTCTGCAGGTTCTTTGGACAAACACCACTTGGTCTGTGTGGATCAAATCTGAGAGGAGAGGCTGCAGGCAGGTAGCAATCATTTTGACATAGATTTTCATTTCTGCACTACTTAAAGAGATGGGTTGCTAGATCAGAGATTCAGGTCCTTGTTGGTCTTAGGACGAAGTAAAATGTGAGCTTCTAAAGTTTGAGCAGTGATTAAATTAAACACGTGCAGCATAAAGGTGCAGGGGTTTCTTTAAGGGTCTTGTAAAATCTATCTGGGCCTGTGCTCTTGCCCAAAGGGGGTCAAAGAAAAAGTGCTTACCAGCTCTTCAATAGAATAGGGGCTGTAAAGAGATTCCATGGTATCCACATCAATAGTTGGTAAAGCAGTCTCCTGAATATAATCGCAAAGGTGATCATGGAATGACAGGGAGTCACTTTCCCGTGCTTGGGAGGGTAGGTTTTACAAGGCTGAAAAATAGTCAAGGAAGGTTTTGCAAAGTAAAGGTGGAGCCAACGTCAAATTGCCTGTGGTAGTCTTTATGCTAGAGATAAACACCTGGGAGCGAGGATGAAGAGATTAGGCCAACAATCAGCCACATTTATTGTCAAAACAGTTTCTGCCAATGGGAAACTTCATAAAGCTGTAACAGCGATGGATCTAGTGGCAGAGATAGAGGCAAGCAGTTCTTATGATAGAGAGGATTTGTGACGGTCTCTAAGAACTGCTGTTTAGCAAGCATGTTCTGAATACATTCAGACCCTTCCCATTAATGCCTTGCCTCATGTTGGAAAAATACTCCCCAAAGCACTGTCTTAAGGGCTTCCCATTGCACCAGCAGTGGGGTCTCATCAGTGGCATTGTCGGAGATAAAATTATGGATTGCACCTGTTGACATAGAGAGTCAGTCAATAAGGGGTCATTAAGAGCAGGGGGCTTGTGGAGAATGTAAAGTCAGAAATAGAGTAGAGTGGTTGGACCAAAGAAGGATCCAATACCCAGGGACAGATGGGTAGATGAAAAATACTTGTAGTCACAGGCCTTAGAGTAGAGTGTTTGCCAGAGATCCAGATGGTGATGGTTATGGAGTTGTTTCTTAAGGAACCTAAGGTGACTGTAGGATAGTTGGGAACATTGGGAGGAAGAATCAAGGAGGGGTTCAAGACGTAAATTAAAGTCACCCCGTACTAGTATCATGCCCTCTGCAAAATCTGCCAAAAGGTGCTGATAGCAGGTCACGGAGGTGATTGGATACTGGTTCAGTACAAAGAAATTTGTATGGCTTATTCCAAAGTTCAAAAATACATATTGGCCATTGGGATAAGTCACATGCTCCAAAGAGTGGACTGAGAGGCGTTTGTGTATAGCGATGGATATGCCCCTGGCTTTGGTTGATGGGAGGACACTGTGATACCATCTGGAGTAAAATCTCCAAGAGCAGGTAGGGAGTCGGTCAGCACAGAAATGGGTCTCCTGGAACAGTATAACGTCAACTTTGGACTTGTGTAGGGAGTATAGGATTTGTCCCCATTTAGATTGGTTGTTCAGGCCACTGACATTTTATTATTCCTATTTTTATTATTATACAGGATTTATATAGCGCCAACAATTTTCGCAGCAATTGTAAGAACAAAGTTTTAAAGGAGTGGGTGGTGGAACCCTGGGTACCATCCCCAAGCAGTAAAAGGAATGAGGAGAAGAGGACAGAAGCTACAAGCGGGTTAAGAATGGTAAAAAGCAAAAACAAAAAGGAATATATATATATATTATATATCCAAGAATCAATGGTGGAGTTAAGAATGAAAGGGGAGGGTAGAGGTGAGCAGAAAAAAGGGGGGTAGGGTTAGGAAAGTGTTTAGAGAGATAACTTTTACTGGGTCTGGAGCTGTAGGTAGTAGGAAATTAGGTAGTAGGAAAGGGCAAGGGGGACTTGTAGGAAAGGCAATTGAAGATTTCCAAACCAAGTCACTAATCTCTACCAGAGGGCTATGGAGGGAAGCAAATATCCATGTAAGGTGTTTAGAAGTAAGAACCGGAAGGGGGTAAAACAGCTATAGTACAAAACCAATAATTGTAAGAACTAAAGCCCCGTACACACGTACCGATCGTCGGCATACAAACGTCGGTGGACGAAGGATCTGCCGATTGTACGCGTGTTAGTATGGTGCCTCCGACAGATGTCTGCGCACAATCCGCGGACAAAAGTCTTTCGTGCAAACATGAAAATATTTGTATGCCGACACCAGAACGGACGATTGTTCGCCTGTCAGTACACAATTCGGCCGACAGACCGCAGATTTGCAAGACTGGGCATGCTCAGAAAATAGAAAACACAGGGAAAGTTAACCATTACATGACATCACTTCTGCAGTCGGCGGACAAAATTCTTGTGCTGTCCTTGTGCTGTCTTTGCACTTTTCAGCAGACACCGACATCCCGGGGAGAAAAGAGGAACATTTGTAAGCCGACCATCGGTACGTGTGTACGGGGCTTAAGGGTACAATATTAGTAAATCATGAACCTGTCTCAAAGACCGTCAGGGGCAGCGGTTACAGACAATGGGACAACTCAGTATGGGAGCAGTCAATCCTTACATTGATTTCAATTTGGCTGGTCACTGCTGATCCAACTATCCAGCTTTAGCTTGTGCATGTGTATTAGAAGACTGAATGGATGTGCATGTGTTAGAGATCTAATGTGTGCTTTGCAAAAAATCAGGCTGAAATAGTATATAACTCTATATTTATGGTTGTGTGCAATTACTTATTTGTCTCCCAGGAAGTGCAGAGCAAGTTCATCTATTAGGGTCAGATACATAACAAGTGTCGGCTACAAAATTGGTGATTGGTAATCTGATTTGCTCCAGTTATGTAACAGCTGTGTGTGGCATTTTTCTATTTCCCCCAGTTATGAAACAGTTGTCTCCATTCCTTTACTTTTTATATTTATCTATCAGCAAAAAAATAATTTCAGTATACTAGCCAAGTTATTTTTTGTTTTTTATTGGTGAGGTGCCCAAACTGTTAGGTCGCCAATGGGTGGTGACTGACCTAATTACTGACCTGCAAGGCTTACCAGGGTGATCTGATTCAATTAAAACAGCTGTCATTGAGATGAGTTCTTTTCTTGGTCCCCATGGTGCTAATCCAGAAGAATACAGATACTTTACAGAACAAAATTTACTGAAGAAGCTATTTCAGGGCCACTGAGAGACTGTTCAACATAATGAAGGAGTAGAGTTGCATTTATTGTTGAGGATGTAATTGACAGTCAAATCATATCCACAAACCTGGACACAGTAAAGCCTACTCTACATGGGCCGAATGTCGGGTGGCATTGGCCAGTTCAATAGAAAACAGTTGACATTCAGCCCGTGTGTACTGCAGTTAGTTTAACAGAAACATGACCGAAAAAGGTCTGCCCATCGACTCCTGATCAGCACTGTCAGCCAATGGCTGATAGCGCTGACCGAAGTGTTCAAGTGGGGGTCCGTCCCCCTGTCAGAACACAAAAGAAAAACACAGGAGATCGCTGCACTTACGGCGGATGGTTAGTACAGCAGCTCCTCCTGAGCTGTCAGTTTTGTGTGTACTAGGCTTAACAGTAATTGTAAAGGATCACCTTGTAAAACAACCCATTCGGTTCAAAATAGAAATGAAAGGCAAAACATTTTTGTATAAATATAAAAAAAAAAAAATTATTAAAATATTTTTCAATTTTTATAAATTATCACATTCCCTCTGTTCTGGGAGGAGGAGAAGCAGCAGCACACTGAGCTTCCCAGTGAATGGCTGTGCAGTGGGGGTGTGTCAGGACAAGTCTGATCATTGGAGGAGAGTACACTGAGTTCCCAGCATAGCTAAAGAACTAACCACAATGTGCTCTCCTGCTTAGTGTGGTCAGTTTTTAATAGGCAAGCAAGGGGACTAGCAGGAACACCAAAGATTTCACACAAAGGAAGCAATACAGAGAGAACATGATACTTACTCATACAAGTATATAGTACAGCAGGCACATAAAAGGAATATAAAGTGTTGGGGTAACAAACGCTTTAATAATCCAAGATTTAACTGGAGAGTCTTGGGGTTGTTTTACTAAAGGTAACTAGACTGTGTAATTTGCAAGGGCAGTTGCACTTATTTACGCCAGAGCTTAAAGAATTTGGTGAAGCTTCACTTTGTAAAAATACCCAAACAGATGCAATAAAAATTAAAAAAAACAGCACATGATTGGATAATGGAAATCAGCAGAGCTTCCCCTCATTTATTAAGCTCTGAGGAAAAATAGTGCAACTGCAAAGTGCATATTCTATTTGCCTGTAGTAAATCAACAAATGTAGTTAAAGTAAGCATAAGCTTATGTTTTTTTTAAAATCCAGCCACTGTAAAATTTGTTGACCTGTCATGTTGTATGGAATTCTGCTTCACTAAAACTTTTATGGAAGTGGCAATAAAAAAAAGGGTTAAACCATCACATACACAATTTAGAGATAATGGATTTTATCAGTTATTGGCAAGTATTCCAATTCTTCTAAGTATCATCACTTTGATACAAGCTACCTATGACTGATAAAAGGGGCAATGTGCAATCACAATGCAAAGGTAAAAGTCAGCTCTGTGATTTACTTCCACAGCAAAGCAATACACTAATGAAGAACAGCTTTTTTAAGAAGACTGCCATATCATGAACACATTTAAAGCTAATTTTTCCAGAATCTTGTCATAAACACTGACAAAAAAAAAAAAAAGCAACACGTTCTGGTTATTTCCGGGTTTTGTGCTGCCATTCCCTGGGCGGACCCTGGCAGTGCATAGGTGACACAAGTGTCTAATATCACTTTGCCATTAAAGTTGACATTCAACAATAGAGAAAATAGCCTAGAACTATAGGCTAAGAACATTCAACCAGCAGGGGAAATAATGAGGGAGACTTCTGCACTGTATACTCATGGAGATTCCTGTGCAAACAGCTAAACAAATGGGTGTTCAGACGAATGAATCTCCAGCTGCAGTGTGAAGCAAAACATTTAGCAGTTAGCAAATAGTTACACATACTTGTTACACTTGCACAAACATTCAAGTGATTTTTTTTCTAAATAGACTCTTTAACCACTTTCGGACCTCCCATCGCAGATTTACTGAGGCAGGCTGGCCCTCCTGCGCGAGGCGTGGGTCTACGTCGGTCGCGCACCTGCAGCTAGGGGGCAAGCACGCGCCGCCGGCAGCGTGCTCCCACCCCCATTCAGCAGCAGGGACTCCGATGCACAGGGCAGGTGGCTCCGATTGGCGCCTGGCACCTGCAGCGGCTCCCCGCTAGGAGAGAAAAACGGTCAGCTGTTGTAAACACAGCTGACCGTTCTCTCTGGAATGATCACAGAGCGCCTGTGACCCTTCTATATAGGATCACAGGTCTCTATGGTCATTCCACAAGCCCAACCCTCATAAAATTAGAAACACGCACCCTAGGTACTCATTTAACCCCTTGATCACCCACAGTGTTAACCCCTTCTCTGCCAGTGTTATTATTACAGTAACAGTGCATATTTTTAGCACTGATTACTGTAATAATGTCCCTGGTCCCCCCAAAAGTGTCAAAAATTTCAGTTAGGGGGTCCAAATTTGTCGGCCACAATGTCACAGTCCCACTAAAAATTGCAGATCACCGCCATTACTAGTAAAAGAAAAAAAAAAAACAATAAAAATGACATAAATCTTTCCCGTAGTTAGTAGATGCAATAACTTTTGTGCAAACCAATCAAAATACGCTTATTGCGATTTTTTTACCAACATTTTGTAGCAGAAAACAAATTGCCCTAAACTGTTAAAAAATTCTGACTTTTAAATTTATTTTGGGAATGTTTATAGAAGAAAGTGAAAAATATTGTTTTGTTTTTTCGCTCTTTTTTTGTTTATAGCGCAAAAAATTAAAATCGCAGAGGTGATCAAAAGAAAGCTCTATTTGTGGGAAAAAAAGGACATCAATTTTATTTGGGTACAGCATCGCACGACTGCGCAATTAAAGTAACGCAGTGCCGAATCGCAAAATATGGCCTTGTAATTAAAGGGGAAAATCTTCTGGTCCAGAAGTGGTTAATGTCACTGAAAGTGGATAAGTAGCAGCCAGTTATTTCTACTGTATCTGGCTGCCACCAAGTAACTGACTGATTTCCCTGGGCTGTCCTGTCTCTACTTCCACCCCCTGGGCTACAACATGCCACCTTCACCTGCTGAGAACTCACCTCAATCCTGGCGGTGCGCCCACTCACCCCGATCAGACAGTTCTGCTCATACACAAAACCCCTCCCTCCTTCTCTACAGGCTTCCAGTCAATGTAGAGCACAGCATGCTTGATTGACAAAAATGACGTCACACATGCTGCATGTAAGTTTACAAACATTGCATGCACGGCGATTGCGCGTAATGGTAGTCTTCCCTCCACTTCCCTCTGCAGCAGTACTGAGTCACACCTCAGAGTGCTTGACTCAGAAATGACAGCACACATGCTGCGCTTTGTTTACATTTTACATCACCGGAATAAGAAGTTCAAAGATTTAGGGATTCCAGTAATGGTCCAGCATCTGCATCAAATTTACAGCATTTCTGTGTTAAAGCTGAAAAGTTCCCAGACATGCATATGTGTAGAAAAAAAAAAAAAAAAGAAGAAATCTTAGGGAGTTCCAGAAACAAAAACTATTAAAAGTTCAAGCGACATACTCTATATTACCAAGAGTATAAGAACACCTGCCTTAACACGCACATGAACTTTAATGGCATCCCAGTCTTAGTCCATAGGGTTCAATATTCAGTTGGCCCACCCTTTGCAGCTATAACAGCTTCAACTCTTCTGGGAAGGCAGTCCACAAGATTTAGGGGTGTGTCTATGGGAATGTTTGACCATTCTTCCAGAAGCACATTTGTGAGGTCAAGCACTGATGTGGATGAGAAGGCCTGGCTCACAGTCTCTGCTCTGACTCTTCCCATAGGTGTTCTATCGGGTTGAGGTCAGGACTATGTGCAGGCCAGTCAAGTTCCTCAACCCCAAACTCCCTCATCCATGTCTTTATGGACCTTGTTTTGTGCACTGGTCCAAAACATTTGGTGGAGGGGGGATTATGGTGTGGGATTATTTTTCAGGGGTTGGGCTTGACTTGACTTAGTTCCAGTGAAGGGAACTCTTAAAGCGTCAGCATACCAAGACATTTTGGACAATTTCATGCTCCCAAATTTGTGGGAACAGTTTGGGGATGGCCTTTTCTGTTCCAACATGACTGCTCACCAGTGCACAAACAAGGTCCATAAAGACAATGATGAGCGGGTTTGGGGTGGAGGAACTTGACTGGCCTGCACAGAGTCCTGACCTCAACCCAATAAACAACCGTTGGGATGAATTAGAGTGGAGACTGCGAGCCAGGCCTTATATCCAACATCAGTGCCTGACCTCACAAATGCACTTCTGGAAGAATCGTCAAACCTTCCCATAGACACACTCCAAAACCTTTTGGACAGCCTTCCCAGAATGTAAAGGCAGGCGCCTCAATACTTTTGGTTATATAGTGTATTTCTAAAGCAGCATGTGACATTCACTAGATATTCACTCCAGAAAAAAGAGTGATGCTGAGCACCCTGCTCCTGCGCTCAGAACCAGGTCCTCAGGCTGCCTCAATCTTGGAACTCACACTTGGCATCCCATATGGCTAAACCTTGCTGCCCTCTACGACCGGGGTGGTCGAAAACACTGTAAATACAAACACAAAGAAAGGGCGCACCAGCCTAGCGCATTATCCTCAGCGGGCTTTTTAATAACATAAGTTAAAATCAACTACTCACAAACATGCGTGATAGACCAGCATATCAATTCCAAAGAGCAGCATCAATAGAAAAGTCCAATGTCTCATGTAGACGGAGGGCTGACGCTTTTCAAGGCCGTGCCTCTTCCTCAGAGCCCTTTCTTTGTGTTTGTATTTACTAGATATTCACTGCAGGTGAATCCTTCTGGTGCATGATTTTCTCATATACTGCTCTATAAATTTGCCCCAATGATTTTGATGCCAGAGCCATGCTACACCAAAAAAAACAGGCCAGCATTAATGATTGCTTTAGCCACCTTGGAACTTCTCTAAAACATTTTCTTCTCCGAATATTTAATTTCATTATAATAGATAATAAAGGTAAGATAATTAACTTGACTTTGATAGTGGTTTGATGAAAGAGAGCCAACAGATATTTGAGAATCTGCAAATTGAGGAACTGGTGCCAGATTTAAACGTAATATTTACTTATCAAAGAAGAAATAAAAAAGATTACGACATCAACATTTTTTTTCTATGTACAAAGTCTCAATTTTGTTCTGTTTATCTTATTATTTCCACAAACCATGATAAGATATAAAAATAATTTTACTTTACAGATCGAACAGATAGAAATATTCTGTTGGAAATGTACCCCTCTTACTGAGTGCTACTAGGAATTTCATGCATAAAATACCTCCCTATGAAAAATTCCTTAACAACCATTTGTAATGCAAATGGTTGAGATCTAAGTTGTATATGAAAAGAAGTATTTACTAAAAAGCCTGTCTATTGTTATTAGTTTCCATGTTACCTTTTCAGTTCATTTAAACCATATTCATATAGCAAGCACCACAAGTATAAAATCAGTAATAGCTAGTTAGGAGACAAATGATCATGCATACAGTAAGTAGTCTGAATATGATTGCATTAACCACCTTTGAAGTTTTACAGTACATTCAAGCTAATATCAGCTGCCTGGCCTTGAAGATAATCAGTGTGCCATATTACAGTACTCTGATCCATAGCATACCATGGAATGTACAAACACCTTTGAAGTCTTTACAGCCTTAGCAAATAAAGATACCTAGACATTGGAAGCTGTATCAGGAATTATTCAAAATCTACAGAGGAGTGCACCATTATTCCTAGCAACTACATTCATTAGGACATAGACCACACCAGGGGTTTATGTACAAAATGCTGTGTGAATGTGACAAACGTCAACACAATGAGAATGAGAATGAAAATTGAAGTATTTTCTCGAATGCATGTAGTGCCTATATCACCAACGTCTAGTGCCCATTAATGCATATTTTTTTTCCCAGAAATTCCAATAGATGCCACTGGATATAGTAAATATTCATATTATAGAAATATGGAGATATTTGTTCTAAAGCTGAGTTCACACCGATGTGGTGTACCGCATCGCATGTCATTTGTACAGGAATCGCAGCAGATTCCTGTACAAATGACATGCAAATTCAGTGCGGTGCAAATTGAGTCATACATAAAGTATGGCCCAATTTGTACTGGATCCGCACAAAAAAGCTGCAAAACCCTTTTTTGTCTGATTCCACAGTTCGCACTGCATTATCCAAACTGATTTTGGGTGTCATTAACTTTATATTGACACACGCTGTGGTTCCTGCACCGCATCAGTGTGAACCCAGCCTCAGTGTTTGTCACATCCAAACAGTGAATATTTTATACATGGACCCTTTATTGAGGGACATATAAGCAATCCTTGCCCATTTGCTGTTGTTTCCCAAGGTAGGCCAATGATAGGGCTGTCTGTACATAGATGTCCTTCAGGGCTCCATTTCCCAAAACAGACTATTCCTGTTTCTAACAGAAAATTGGTTCCAGGAATATTATAAGTGTAGCGCTACCCCCCATAGGAGCCACTGGAAATTTCATGTCCTCTTGTGCTGCCCTGACCCTGGGAACTTCCCAGCCCTTCTAACACTCTAGGTTCTGACATGATGTATACCCCTTTAACCACTTGCCGACTGCCTAACGCCGATTTACGTTGGCAGTCAGCCCCTAACAGGCAAAGCGATGTAGGTCTACGTCGCTAGCCTGTGAGGCTCTAGGGAGCGAGCGAGCGCCGCTGGAGGCGCGCTCCCGCTCACTCACCCGACCCGACCCGATGTCCGCCGGGCACTCGCAATTGTCTGTTACAGAGGGAGAAAGGCAGGCGGCTAATGTAAACACAGCCACCTGTCATTCTCCCCTGTGTAAGAATGGAGATCATACAGTTCTGCCATGAAGGACCGTTGATCTCTGTTCTTACACCAGTAGCCACATCCAATCACAGTTAGAAGCACGCCCCTAGAGACACACTTAACCCCTCCCTCTCAAATAAAGTTAATTCCTTCCCTGCCAGTGTCATTTTTACAGTAACAGTGCATATGTATAGCACTGATTACTGTAGTAATGTCACTGGTAACCCCAAAAGTGTCAAAAATGTCAGTCAAGGGTCCGGTCTGTCCGCCGCAATGTCACAGTCCCACAAAAAAAATCGCAGATCGCCGCCATTACTCGTTAAAAATAAAAAACAACAAAAATTACAAAAATCTATCACTTAGTTAGTAAACGCAATAACTTTTGCGCAAACCAATCAAAATACGCTTTTTGCGATTTTTTTTACCAAACATATGTTGCATAAAACAAATTGGCCTAAAATGTTAAAAAATTTTGATTTTTACATTTTTTTGGGGGGGAATTTCATATAAAAATATGTTGTTATTTTTGCAAAATTGACACTCTTTTTTTGTTTATAGCTCATGATCAAAAAATCGCACAGGTGATCAAATACCACCAAAAGAAAGCTCTGTTTGTGGGGGAAAAAATGACATCAAATTCATTTAGGTACAGCATCGCACGACCACGCAATTGCCCGTTAAAGTCACGCAGTGCCAAATCGCAACATAGGCCCTGGTCAGGAAAGGGGTAAAATCTTCCGGGGCTTAAGTGGTTAAATGAACTACAGACACAGTATAAGCTGAACTCAGCAGACTTTATGTATTGACAAAACAAAAAAAAGGGTGCAGTAAGGTGTACGTCAGCCAATCCCAGGAACTGCGCCCAAAGCTGGTTGAGTTGAACACTCTGCAATCAGGTATATACAGTACATGATAACAAGCAGACAGTAATAGAAAATAATGGTTAAATATGCAGAAGGGATAATAAACACTAAATAATGGAAATGGGCCCAGATAACTCACTTATACTAAGGTGGTGACTGGCCTGCAGGGAATTCTATTCCTATTGGGAGGGGATTCAGGTAGTATTCAGGCCAGCTCACACCCTTGCAGATGATGGGACACAGGTAATCCAAGCATCAAGCCTGAAATAGTGTTCATCGGAAGTGGAGTTGGAGTTCAAAGATGTAGAGGGGCGGTGGGGGGAGGGGGGTATCTCCAGAAAAAAAGAATAGAAAGTTCTAACAGTTAGCAAATAAACATTAGGTATGATAGCTGGGACGATCTTCTCTGAGATCCAGATTATGATGTTTGCATGCAGGGTCCATTTGTTGTATGTTGTTGACAAGAAAGGCACTTGGGCTTTAGCCCGCTCACCAAATCCTAAAGGAATTCAGCACACATAGGCAGTGACCCAGAGTCTTCACCTCCTGAAAGGCAAGGATGGGTACTGCACAGCAATGTGATCCCTCATAGATGGGGACAGCAATGGCCCCCAGGCTCCTGGCAGGCCATGAACACAGCAGCCAAGCGGAGCTCGCATGCCCACAGATCGATCCCAGGGAGAAAAGAGTGCGGGCCTGCTGGGAAACTTCTTTTATAGCCTCTCCCATAATCCCCCTCCTGGTGGGTGGCTTGTTGGGAAATGTAGTCTGAAAGGGATTAAGCTTTCCAGTAATAGCTGAATACACGACTACAAATCCCACGGTTCTTTGCTTCCTGGCTCAGAAGTGTAATGCAAATAATATGAGTGCAGCAAAGGAGGAAAACAGGAGCAGCCTGCAGTAATGAAAGTAATGTCTGCTATATCCATACTATAGTAGCCTGAACCTACCACAACCTGCTGAGACTTTAACTCATGTTTACCTTATGTTACTATGCATCATTCTAGTTGTCAGAACTATTGGGGCTAAAAAGGAATCATATGAGGCCCATGAATATTATTTTATACATATTGTTATATGGGCATCATGGCAGCCATTTTATCAGGAGGTGAATGTAAGTTAATTGTCTTTGGGTAAAGATTCTTACAGAAAATCATAGAGGCTTAGCAAAGACCTTCTCAGGTCAATATTTTAACCACTTAAGCCCCGGAAGATTTTACCCCCATTCCGACCAGGGGGTATTTTGCGATTCGGCACTGCGTGACTTTAACGGAGAATTGCGCGGTCGTGCGACGCTGTACCTAAACGAATTTGGCGTCCTTTTTTTCCCACAAACAGAGCTTTCTTTTGGCGGTATTTGATCACCTGTGCGATTTTTTGATCACGCGCTATAAACAAAAAAAGAGCGTCCATTTTGCAAAAATAGCAATATTTTTCCCTTTTTTTTATATGAAATTCCCCCCAAAAAAAATGTAAAAATCAAAATTTTTAAAAATTTTCGGCCAATTTGTTTTATGCTACCTATGTTTGGTAAAAAAAAATCGCAAAAAGCGTATTTTGATTGGTTTGCGCAAAAGTTATTGCGTTTACTAACTAAGGGAAAGATTTTTGTCATTTTTGTTGTTTTTTTTTTAAACCCGTAATGGCGGCGATCTGCGATTTTTTTGCGGTACTGCGACATTGCGGCGGACAGATCGGACCCTTGACTGACATTTTTGACACTTTTGGGGCTACCAGTGACATTTCTACAGTAATCAGTGCTATACATATGCACTGTTACTGTAAAAATACACTGGTAGTGAAGGGGTTAACTTTATTTAAGAGGGAGGGGCTGTGTGTGTCCCTAGGGGCGTGATTCTAACTGTGATTGGCTGGGGCTTCAGCTGTATGCAGAGTGATCAACGGATCTACATAGTAGATCCAGATGATCAGCTCTCATACAGCGAGGAGAATGACAGGCAGCTTGTTTACACAAGCTGCCTGACTTTCTCCCTCTCCCCCGCCGATCGCAGAGTGGCCGGCGGACATCGGGTCCGCCGGTCACACGCGCGGGGGGGGTCCGTGACCACTCGGGAGCGGGAGCGCGCCTCCGGGGGCGCGCGCTCGCTCCCTAGACCCTCACAAGCTAGTGACGTAGCCCTACGTCACTTTGCCTGTGAGGGGCTGACCGCTGACGTAGATAGTCGTGCGGCGGTCGGCAAGTGGTTAAAGGGGCCCAGACAACATGCCAAGATAAGGACTAGCCATGGTGCCAGGCTGGGTTATAATGAGAGTGATGTCATTCTTGTCTTGATTTCATCAATAAACAAGGGATTAGGGTGTTTCATTTTTTTTAGGGCTCATTTAAAAATCTGCTTGAGGAAACATTATTATTATTTGTAGTAATTATTATTATATGAAGCATTATTATATTATATATTATTATATGAAGCATATACATAGGCCTACTTAATTGAATAAGTTCTAGGAATGTTTTATATATATTCACTTTTATATTATTCAACCGATATTGATTATATATTGGGGGGAGGTACTCCTTGAATTATATGTGTATTATTATTGATATAGTAGGTATAAGCTTTAAATATGTAGTAGAATAGGGTGATATGTATACCATTATTTTTTATGTGTAAAGAAATAAGTGGTATGTGGATTCCAATGTTAACTGCAGTGGTTCATTAATATATATTACAAGGTAGACGGTATTCTTGACAGGAAGTAACATGGGGGTAAACCTCAATAAGATTTAAGTTTTTCTCCAAGGCTTAGGTCAGAAGGTTATCTTTGAGAAAATAATTGAATTAAATTAAATTTCCCAAACTTTTATACAGACAAACAGTACCCCCTGTTGATAAATGCAAGGTAGAGCCACATAGTGAATGAGGCCCTATTTGACATATTTTCATGTGGAAAACAAAATCAACGCCCACATTTCCATAAGATAAGAGTCTAATGTAAGTCAGAGATGGGGAGAATTGAAAAGATCAGGAAGGAAGTAGGAAGCTCGGATGAGGTTCTGGCACACTAACAAACAAACAAAGAGCTGGGGGGGGGGGGGGCACACCCTGAACATGCATTTCTAAAGCTGGTGCAGCTATGAACCAAGCAACATGCATATTTAAAGAGAATAGCGCACACATGCAAAAGAAATGACTATCAAATATAAAGGCAATCAATTAATAAAAATGGGGATTTAGTCCTACCATATGGCCATATCGTGCTCAAGCCCACCACTACGTCAAAGTACCCCTTTGTTAGTGGGTCCTACACTATCCATAAAAAGAAGGATGAATCCAGCCTCTCTAAACCATTGGAGATACTTACTCCTTACTGGGAGAGATGTGCAACTGCACTATAAAGCCCTGTACACACGTACCGATCGTCGGCCGAACGATCGGCCGTCTTTTGTCCAGGGCTGTCCTGTCCGCTGAAAAGTGCAAAAGACTGCACACAAATTTTGTCGGCCAACAACAGCCGACTGCAGAAGTGATGTCATGTGATGGTTAACTTTCCGTGTCTTTTTTCTTCTTTGAGCATGCCCAGTCTTGCAAATCTGCTGATTGTCGGCCGAATTCTGTACTGACTGGCGAACAATCGGCCGTTCTGGTGTTGGCCAACAAAAATTTTAATGCCTGCACGACAGATTCTGTTCGGCCGAAAATGCGCTGTCGGCTGTCGGAAGCATCATACTAACAAGCCTACAATCTGCCGATCGGTCAGCGGCCGAATATTTGCGGCCGACAATCGGTACGTGTGTACGGGGCTTAAGGGACTCCTCCTATATCTGCTTGCTAGTGGATACTGATAGAGGAGAGGTGTGGGAGGGTGGGGTGCTTAACCCCAGAAGTCTGGTCAGACCGAATACATAAAAAACAAACAAAGAGCTGGGGGGGCACACCCTGAGCATGCATTTCTAAAGCTGGTGCAGCTATGAACCAAGCAATAGGGATGATCGAACTTTTGAAAAGTTCGGTTCGACCAGAACACCCGAACTTCACGAAAGTTCGGTTCGGATTTCAGAACCCCATTGAAATCAATGGGACCCGAACTTCTGTAATCAAAAAACACCATTTTTAAGCCCTAAAACCCAATAAATGCCCCTAAAAAGTGCCTAGGGTTCTGGGTCATGCCCCAGGGACTATTAATCACACAAAAAAAAGTTCTTAAAAATTGTCGTTTTTGATAGATAGCCAATTATTGAAAAAATTAAAAAAAAAAAAAAAAGAGAGATTTCTTTGGATTTAGTGTCTGGGGGGTCTAAAAGTTGTACCTGTGAAGTTTCAGCTCTGTAGCATGTCCAGAACCAGAATTACAGCATACCAAACCTTCAAAAATGACTTTTTTGCTTAACCGCACCTTTCTTTTGCTCCTAATCAACGGCTCAGCCAATGTGTATGATGGGGACATAATGCAGTGCACTGGGAACAAGATTAGAGGTTTTTTTGGAAAAAGGTGCTGTCTCTTTAAATGTGCATATAATTAACGGGTGTATTTCCACAATGGGGCTTTTATTACCAAATGTTTCAAGAAGTCCAAAGATGTATGTAATTGCACTTTATTTCATGTAAAATGGTGTTTGGTGCACTTTAACTTGAAATCTCACAAGAAACAGACATATATGCACGGATACATTGAGGGTTAGGGGTAGGGGCCACAATGTAGTGCAGAGTGAACAAGATTAGAGATGTTTTGGATGAATAGTGTTGTCTCTTGACTTTGAATAGAAGTAAAGGATGCTTAAAAATTGGGCATTTGGTGGTGCGGACGATGCCTTGACACCATATCCCTATGAAAGTGCTGGTAATGAAAGCAATAATTGCCTTTGTAAGGAAAAAAATTACAATGATATGCATCTGTGTGACAGGTGCGCAAAAATTGTTGTTTGGGTGTTGGCGGAGCCATACCACTGTAAGCCCAAAGAGCTGGTGTTGAAGAAGGCGTAAAAATTATGAAGGTGTGCACCTGTGGAACAGGTGCGCAAACATGGTAGTTTTGGTGTTGGCGGAGCCTCCCCACCATAACCCCAAAGAGCTGGCTTTGAAGGAGGCCCAAAAATTGTAAAGGTGTGCACCTGTGGAACAGGTTCGCAAACATGGTAGTTTTTGTTTAGCATAGCCTCCCCACCTTAACCCCAAAGAGCTGGTGTTGAAGGAGGCCCAAAAATTGTAAAGGTGTGCACCTGTGGAACAGGTTCGCAAACATGGTAGTTTTTGTTTAGCATAGCCTCCCCACCTTAACCCCAAAGAGCTGGTGTTGAAGGAGGCCCAAAAATTGTAAAGGTGTGCACCTGTGGAACAGGTGCGCAAACATTGTCGTTTTTGTTTTAGCATAGCCTCCCCACCTTAACCCCAAAGAGCTGGTGTTGAAGGAGGCCCAAAAATTGTAAAGGTGTGCACCTGTGGAACAGGTTCGCAAACATGGTAGTTTTTGTTTAGCATAGCCTCCCCACCTTAACCCCAAAGAGCTGGTGTTGAAGGAGGCCCAAAAATTGTAAAGGTGTGCACCTGTGGAACAGGTGCGCAAACATTGTCGTTTTTGTGTTAGCATAGCCTCCCCACCTTAACCCCAAAGAGCTGGTGTTGAAGGAGGCCCAAAAATTGTAAAGGTGTGCACCTGTGGAACAGGTTCGCAAACATGGTAGTTTTTGTTTAGCATAGCCTCCCCACCTTAACCCCAAAGAGCTGGTGTTGAAGGAGGCCCAAAAATTGTAAAGGTGTGCACCTGTGGAACAGGTTCGCAAACATGGTAGTTTTTGTTTAGCATAGCCTCCCCACCTTAACCCCAAAGAGCTGGTGTTGAAGGAGGCCCAAAAATTGTAAAGGTGTGCACCTGTGGAACAGGTTCGCAAACATGGTAGTTTTTGTTTAGCATAGCCTCCCCACCTTAACCCCAAAGAGCTGGTGTTGAAGGAGGCCCAAAAATTGTAAAGGTGTGCACCTGTGGAACAGGTTCGCAAACATGGTAGTTTTTGTTTAGCATAGCCTCCCCACCTTAACCCCAAAGAGCTGGTGTTGAAGGAGGCCCAAAAATTGTAAAGGTGTGCACCTGTGGAACAGGTGCGCAAACATTGTCGTTTTTGTGTTAGCATAGCCTCCCCACCTTAACCCCAAAGAGCTGGTGTTGAAGGAGGCCCAAAAATTGTAAAGGTGTGCACCTGTGGAACAGGTTCGCAAACATGGTAGTTTTTGTTTAGCATAGCCTCCCCACCTTAACCCCAAAGAGCTGGTGTTGAAGGAGGCCCAAAAATTGTAAAGGTGTGCACCTGTGGAACAGGTTCGCAAACATGGTAGTTTTTGTTTAGCATAGCCTCCCCACCTTAACCCCAAAGAGCTGGTGTTGAAGGAGGCCCAAAAATTGTAAAGGTGTGCACCTGTGGAACAGGTGCGCAAACATTGTCGTTTTTGTTTAGCATAGCCTCCCCACCTTAACCCCAAAGAGCTGGTGTTGAAGGAGGCCCAAAAATTGTAAAGGTGTGCACCTGTGGAACAGGTGCGCAAACATTGTCGTTTTTGTTTTAGCATAGCCTCCCCACCTTAACCCCAAAGAGCTGGTGTTGAAGGAGGCCCAAAAATTGTAAAGGTGTGCACCTGTGGAACAGGTGCGCAAACATTGTCGTTTTTGTTTTAGCATAGCCTCCCCACCTTAACCCCAAAGAGCTGGTGTTGAAGGAGGCCCAAAAATTGTAAAGGTGTGCACCTGTGGAACAGGTGCGCAAACATTGTCGTTTTTGTCATAACCAAAATGAGGTTCTGTGAACGTAAAGAGAATGAGAGGAGGGTTTGAGGGTGGCACCATGGTCCAGGCTTAAACTGAGGCTCAACTGCCACATCACAACGATAGCCTAGTCTACAAGGTCTGCATCAGGTGCATCAAAGCTTGATATCCACGACTGATTCATCTTAATGAATGTCAAACGGTCGACTGAGTCGGTGGAGAGTCTAGTTCGATGGTCTGTGACGAATCCTCCTGCTGCGCTGAATGCCCGTTCCGATAGGACACTGGAAGCAGGGCAGGCCAACAACTCCATGGCATACTGGGCCAGTTCTGGCCAGTGGTCTAATCTTAAGACCCAGTATGCCAGTGGATCGGATTCGTCACATGAAAAGCCCTCTGTGTCACTTTGTGCCCTCACGTAATCGTCCACCATGTGATGCAGACGCTGTCGATGCGATGTGGCAGCTGAGAGGCCTGGGCGGTGAGGACTAAAAAAAGACCGAAAGGCATCCGTCAACCGCACGCCTTCTCCAACGCTCCTCTCGTGACCACCAGTAGAATCCATGGTAGGTTGTCCCCGCCCCTGCACCCTACGGGAGTCGGGGAACATGTTCACCAGATTCCTCTTGAGACTGTCCTCAAGGGATTTGATCCTGTGGACTCTATGGGTGGATGGGAAAAGCTCCGAGACTTTACACTTGTACCGGGGGTCAAGTAGGGTGGCCAACCAATAGTGGTTAGTCTCTTTAATGGCCTTGATTCTGGGGTCCTTTCGCAGGCTCTGGAGCATGATGTTTCCCATGCGTCGCAAATTAGCGAAGGCCTGAGAAGCTGACTCCTCGGGGTCACTCATAACGACATTATCTTCAACGGGCTCCTCCTCCTCCCAGCCACGTACTACTCCAAAGTGTCCCGAGGGAGTCAAACTAGGCCTTGCAGATTGCCGCATGTCTTCCTCCTCCTCCTCCTCAAACCCTGCAAAAGTTCCCGCAGAATCGTCCTCCTCCTCCTCTTCCACCCTTGGATCCTGCTCGGGCCTCTGGGAGCTAGGCATAATGGGGTCAGGATTCTCAGGATAAAGGGGGCCTTGAGAGGCAAGGAAGTCCTCCTCTTCCTCCTGCTGCTCTGCCTCCAGTGCCCTGTCCATAATGCCACGCAGAGTGTGCTCCAACAAAAACAGTACCGGTAGGGTGTCACTGATGCATGCGCTGTCCCGGCTGACCATCCTTGTGGCCTCCTCAAATGGCGAGAGGACAGCGCATGCATCCTTAATCAAAAGCCACTGCCGTGGTGAAAAGAAGCCCAGGCGCGCAGAGCCAGTGCTGGTGCCGTACTCGCATAGGTATTCATTGAGGGCCCTCTGCTGCGTGTACAGGCGCTGCAGCATAGCCAAGGTGGAGTTCCAGCGGGTGGGCATGTCACAGATGAGGCGGTGTACCGGCAGGTGAAACTCGCGCTGCACTTCGGCCAAACGTGCAGTGGCACTGTACGACCGCCTGAAGTGACTGCACACCCTTCTTGCCATCCTTAGCACATCCTGCATTCCCGGGTACGAGTTCAAAAACCGCTGTACCACGAGATTCAGGACATGCGCCAGGCATGGCACATGGGTTAACTTTCCCTGACGAAGGGCGGCCAGGAGGTTTGACCCATTATCAGTAACCACCATCCCTGGCTGCAGCTGGCGTGGTGTCAACCACCTCTGGGCCTGTGCCTGCAGAGCCCCAAGAATCTGAGGGGCAGTGTGCTGCCTGTCCCCTAGACACACAAGCTGCAGCACTGCGTGACACCTTTTGGCCTGAGACATAGAATAGCCCTTTGAACGTTTACGTGGTATCTCATCATATTCAAAGGACCATTCTGCAGAGGAGGGCATGGAGGAGGTAGAGGAGGAGGAGCAGGAGGGGGTAGAAGTGATCGATCTACCCGGATCAGCGACACCACCAGCTGTTTGCAGACGTGGGGGCAACACTGGCTGCAGCACCGAGCCCTGGCTACAATCCCTTCCACTGGCAAGCAGTGTCACCCAGTGAGCAGTGACAGAAATGTACCGTCCCTGCCCATGTTTGCTTGACCAAGTGTCAGCCGTCAAGTGTATCTTACGGCTGACTGACTTGGCCAGGGATGACACTACATTGCCTTCCACATGTTGGTATAGGGATGGCAGGGCCTTACGGGAAAAGTAATGCCGACTTGGCACCTGCCACTGTGGAACTGCACATTTTGCGAAGTCACGGAAGGGAGCAGACTCTACCAGGTTAAATGGTAATAGTTGCAGAGCCAGTAGTTTAGCCAAACTACTGTTTAGACGCTGGGCATGTGGGTGGCGGGGAGTATACATTTTTTTTCGTTCCAGCATGTGTGGAATCGAAATTTGGCGTCTAGATGATACAGCTGGTGGTGTGCTGGAGGTAGATGCGACACTGCCTGCTATATCATCATCCCTGCCAGTGGAGGCTGCCAACAGGTGACGAGTGACTATAGCAGGGCCAGGAACAGACTGATGTGCAGGTGGAGCAGGTGGAGCAGATGGAGCATGAGGAGGAGCGCGAGGAGAACTAGGAGGCCGACTGACCAATCTTTGGCCCTTTTGTGGGTTCTTTAAATGCTCCTGCCAACGGGCCGAGTGGTGGGTTGTCAAATGCCTGTTTAGGCAGCTTGTACCCAGGTGGTTGACATTTTTGCCACGTTTTATACCCTTCTTACAAATCTTGCAGATCGCAACTGTTTTATCTGCATGGGATGTCTCAAAAAAGGCCCAGCAAGATGAGGTGTGTATAGTGGCCCGGGAGACAACAGGTGCGGCCTTAGATGGAGTAGGCCGTCTGCTCTCCCCTCTTGCTTGCTCTGCCTCCTCCTCAACCTCAGACCCAACATCTGACTCCATCAAAGACTGAGCATCAGGCCTGGCCTGGGAGACAACAGGTGCGGCCTTAGATGGAGCGGGCCGTCTGCTCTCCCCTCTTGTTTGCTCTGCCTCCTCCTCAACCTCAGACCCAACATCTGATTCTATCAAAGACTGAGCATCAGGCCTGGCCTGGGAGACAACAGGTGCGGCCTTAGATGGAGCGGGCCGTCTGCTCTCCCCTCTTGTTTGCTCTGCCTCCTCCTCAAACTCAGACCCAACATCAGACTCCATAAAGGACTGAGCATCAGGCTGGAGTAGATGGCCGACACTGTGGTCAAACAGCTCAGCTGACTCCTCTGCCATGTCTGAAATTGGGTCTAAGGGAGGACATGAGGTGGACATGGACTCATCTGTATTTGTTCTGACAACTGCAGAAGACTGACCACTTTTCTCTGCCTGGGTCACTGTAGTTGCAGATGATGCCGATGATGAGGGTTTGTTCATATAGTCCACCACCTCCTGTACATACTGTGGACGTATAGCTTGGCCACTGCCGGAGAACAATCCAAATGGTGGCCTGGCTGAGGACTGACCACCACGTCCACCCCTGCCTCTAGACACCCTAGAAGCTGTGCCCCTTTCCGCAGCAGGGCCACGTATGCCTTTTCTTGGTCTACCAGGCATATTTGTCACTGATGCGTTGGCAACTGTGTGCGGTGAAAAACGCACACTGCTATGCGACCCACAGTTGTCGCTGGATACAGCACAGCAGTTGCGGTTCACGCACAGTAGCAAAGCCTTTTGCACAGTGGACCTAACGCTTTGAACAACAGGCGTTAGGTTGTCACTGATGCGTTGGCAACTGTGTGCGGTGAAAAACGCACACTGCTATGCGACCCACAGTTGTCGCTGGATACAGCACAGCAGTTGCGTGTCACGCACAGTTGCAAAGGCTTTTGTACAGTGCACCTAACGCTTTGAACAACAGGCGTTAAGTTGTCACTGATGCGTTGGCAACTGTGTGCGGTGAAAAACGCACACTGCTATGCGACCCACAGTTGTCGCTGGATACAGCACAGCAGTTGCGGTTCACGCACAGTAGCAAAGCCTTTTGCACAGTGGACCTAACGCTTTGAACAACAGGCGTTAGGTTGTCACTGATGCGTTGGCAACTGTGTGCGGTGAAAAACGCACACTGCTATGCGACCCACAGTTGTCGCTGGATACAGCACAGCAGTTGCGTGTCACGCACAGTTGCAAAGGCTTTTGTACAGTGCACCTAACGCTTTGAACAACAGGCGTTAAGTTGTCACTGATGCGTTGGCAACTGTGTGCGGTGAAAAACGCACACTGCTATGCGACCCACAGTTGTCGCTGGATACAGCACAGCAGTTGCGGTTCACGCACAGTAGCAAAGCCTTTTGCACAGTGGACCTAACGCTTTGAACAACAGGCGTTAGGTTGTCACTGATGCGTTGGCAACTGTGTGCGGTGAAAAACGCACACTGCTATGCGACCCACAGTTGTCGCTGGATACAGCACAGCAGTTGCGGTTCACGCACAGTAGCAAAGCCTTTTGCACAGTGGACCTAACGCTTTGAACAACAGGCGTTAGGTTGTCACTGATGCGTTGGCAACTGTGTGCGGTGAAAAACGCACACTGCTATGCGACCCACAGTTGTCGCTGGATACAGCACAGCAGTTGCGTGTCACGCACAGTTGCAAAGGCTTTTGTACAGTGCACCTAACGCTTTGAACAACAGGCGTTAAGTTGTCACTGTATTTTGCTGCCTAGCAAGCACGTATACCTGCTGTGATACAGCAGCACTGTGCCACGTGCTCACTAAACAGAACCCTCACACTTTCCCTACAGAAACTAAATTTTCAAATCTAACTAATGTAGTACAAAGTTCCCTAACTACACTAGATATCCCTTTCCACTAAATAGAAAGCTCCATACAGCAGAAGACTGACACTGTCCCTTAAGTTTTTTTTTTTTTTTTTTTTTTTTTTTTAACTCTAAGAACCAGCACAATCGCTGTATCTAACTACACTGGCTGTAAGCTAAATACAATTCTGCTATATGGAGCTTTAGAACCACTCGATATGTAGGAAATGTAGTGTAGCAAGCAGGAGTCAGACAGAACTGCTTCAACTCTCTTCAACAGGCTCTGGATAACTGTGCTAGGGGTTAGGCGGGGCCATCTTATATAGTGTGGGGCGTATTCACTCCTGATTGGCCTCTGGTCCCCGTAGTCACTCCAATCACGTTCCTAGGAGACTCCTGCCCCCTCATTGGCTTTTGCAGACGTTTCTGGGCCAATCACGGGCTTTTAAAGCCCAGTTCCTGTCCCAGTGCATTTTGGGCGGTTCTGGTGGCCGAATACCGAACTTTTGCCGCAAAAAGTTCGGTATTCGGCCGAATATCGAACATCCAATGTTCGGGTCGAACCGATGGTCGACCCGAACCGTTCGATCATCCCTACCAAGCAACAAGCATATTTACAGAGAATAGCGCACACATGCAAAAGAAATGACTATCAAATATATAAATATATTTTTATTTATTGATTGCCTTTATATTTGATAGTCATTTCTTTTGCATGTGTGCGCTATTCTCTGTAAATATGCATGTTGCTTGGTTCATAGCTGCACCAACTTTAGAAATGCATGTTCAGGGTGTGCCCCCCCAGCTCTTTGTTTATTTGTTATGTATTCGGTCTGACCAGACTTCTGGGGTTAAGCACCCCACCCTCCCACACCTGTACTCTATCAGTATCCACTAGCAAGCAGATATAGGAGGAGTCCCTTATAGTGCAGTTGCACATCTATCCCAGTAAGGAATACGTATCTCCAATGGTTTAGAGAGGCTGGATTCATCCTTCTTTTTATGGATAGTGTAGGACCCACTGACAAAGGGGTACTTTGACGTTCTGGCACACTAATGGGAGACATTTGAAGCTGAAGCAGGCTATTTAAAGGTGACATCCCAGGCAACAGACATTGAAGTCTTTAGTAAAGTAATAATTTCTATAGGCAATTTGTTTACCATATACATCTGACTGAACCATTATTATCCTTATAGCATCAAGATTTGAATTTAGATCATTCTAGCTGCAGTATGACTGGTCTATTTTTTTAATCTTGGGAATTTATACACATACGTATTATATCCCCTTGAGTCTGATTTCAGTCCATAGTAAATGGTGCAGTTGTAATGTATTCTCAAAATAAATGAACTTAGTAAAAGTTTATTCTATCAAAAACTATCTTGACTTCTAACAAGTCTTGGTGCATGGTGTAACAATTTTTGTCCATGCATTTTTTTTTTAAACATTGAGTTTTGAATATCCGTTGGCTGAGAGAGGTCAAGTGTCAAATCTGTCAACTTTTGTTTTCATATTTTGAGAGCTCATGAGAAGCTATTAACCCCATTCCAGAAGTTATGGGTTTTGGTTACTTTGATATTTTATAATAATATTCTTTGATTGCATTTTTCACATTACCTGTGTGATACATGTTATTTAATTTTGTTCCGCATTTTGTGTTTATTACAAGTTATATTTTTGATATTATTCTGCACTGATTTTATTTAATAAATATATATATATATATATTTGCACAAAATTGTATTCCTCTTATCTTCAGGTTAGCGCCAATAAACAATCTCGAGTTTTTGTTGTTCAGTATAAACATTCTGACATAGTAATTACATTCACTACATAGAAAGAAAACAGTCACTAAACAATCACAAAAATGTCCCCACATACTCGCACATTTCTAATAACAAAAAGTAGTACTGTAGATGCTTGTTATCTTGTTAACACTAGAGGTGACAATGAAAATGACACAAACAGCAATAAAATCAGATGATGTTCTTTAATAAATATCAGATTGTATAAGGGTACCCTGACCAGTAAGCTTTCATTTTGCCTTAATATATTTTTCTTTTTACCATTTTGGTAATTTTTGGATAGAAAGAGGAAGTGTTGAAACTCTTTCAGGTTGTCATTGCTGTCTGTGTCCAAGCTAGGAAAATAAACTTTCCCTATTTGTCCTGGTGACCACTAATTCTGTACCGAAAATTATGGGAAGTACAATCTTTTAGAGTTGTTAAAGGAACAGGTGAAAGGAAGACTAATATGGCCTCAATAGAGACAACTATATAAGATGCCCCAAAAAAAATAAAAACGATTGGGGTCTTAACCATTCCTCACTCACCTGGTGCCCAACCTGCAGCTCAGGGACTGTATGTAGTTCTTTGGCACTTATTGTGTAGCCTTGGAGGCCCTAGCTTACAACATTCTGCATTTTGATTACCTAGGTGCCCACTCAGGTTAGTGAAAGAAAATATTTTTCAAACTGGTTTCTAGCAATTAAATAGTTTCGTTTATTTCTTTCCATCATACTTTTTTCTATACAGTGCACCCCTTTCTCTTTTAATATACTTATTTATTTATTTATTTCACTCGGATCTTTCATAATGGATCTTGCTGAAAGAAATATCAAATGTGGCACAAATAATTTTTAGGAGAGCTGTAAGGAGAACGATTTTAGAAGCATTGATTTAAATAAAGAGCTGTAGTTGCAGTGATCTCTTTTGTCTCTGTTCTATGACTGTCTCTTGAAGCATGTCCCCAGTCGCCCGCAACTACTACAGTATCTCACAAAAGTGAGTACACCCCTCAGATTTTTGTAAATATTTTATTATATCTTTTCATGTGACAATACTGAAGAAATTACACTTTGCTACAATGTAAAGTAGTGAGTGTACAGTTTGGCTAAACCACTGGCAACAAAAGTGAATACACCCTTAATTTAAAATGTCCAAATTGGGCCCACAGTGTCAATATTTTGTGTGGCCACCCTTATTTTCCAGTCCTGCCTTAACCCTCCTGGGCATGGAGTTCACCAGAGCTTCACAGGTTGCCACTGGAGCCCTCTTCAACTCCTACATAGTTACATAGTTTGTGAGGTTGAAAAAAGACATCAGTCCATCCAGTTCAACCTATGATGTGTGTGTGTGTTTGCTGTTAACCGTACATTGTATACCCCTGTATGTTGTGGTCTTTAAGGTGCCCATCTAATAGTTTTTTGAAACTATCGATGCTCCCTGCTGATACGACTGTTTGCGGAAGAAAATCCCACATCCATACTGCTCTTACAGTGAAGAAACCCCTAGGTATTTTAAGGTTAAACCACCTTTCCTCTAGTTTTAGTGAGTGCCCACGTGTCTTATTGTATTCCCTTTCTCTGAATAGTTTGGTTCTTATGCTAGGGTTGCCAGTACAGTATTTGTACATTGATATCATATCCCCCCTCAATCGTCTCTTCTACAGAGAGAATAAGTTCAGTGCCTGTAGTCTTTCCTCATAGTTGATGTCCTCCATTCCCCTAATTATTTTTGTTGCCCTTCTCTGGACTCTCTCCAGTTCCAGCACATCCTTCCTGAGGACCGGTGCCCAGAACTGGACAGCATACTCCAGATGTGGCCGAACCAGAGTCTTGTAGAGAGGGAGAATAATCTCTTTATTTCTGGAGTGAATCCCCTTTTTTATACATCCCAGTATTCTGTTGGCTTTGCTTGCAGCGGCTTGGCATTGCATGCCACTGCCAAGCCTGTTGTCTACCAGTACCCCCAGGTCCTTTTCCATCCTAGACTCACCCAGAGGTTCCCCCCTAGTGAGTAGCTTGCTTTCTGGTTTCTGGCACCCAAGTGCATTACTTTACATTTTTCAACATTAAACCTCATCTGCTATGTAGTTGCCCACCCCATTATTTTGTTCAGGTCCACTTGTAAGGTTTCCACATCCTGCATAGAAGAACTCCTGCATGGCAACATCACGGAGCTGGTGGATGTTAGAGACCACCTTCCATTTTGAGGATGCCTCACAGATGCTCAATAGAGTATAGGTCTGGAGACATGTTTGGCAAGTTCATCACCTTTACCCTCAGCTTTTTTAGCAGAGCAGTGGTCATCTTGGAGGAGTGTTTGGGATCGTTATAATGTTAGAATACTGCCCTGCGGCCCAGTCTTCACGGAGAGGATCATGCTCTGTTTCAGTATGTTGCAGTAGATATTGCCATTCTTGGTTCCCTAAATGAACTGTAGCTCCCCAGTGCTGGCAGCACTCATGCAGCCCCAGACCATGTCACTCCCACCACCATGCTTGACTGTAGACAAGACACACTTTGCTGGGGTTTTTTCGCCTTCCTCTGGATCAACTGTGGGTTTAGGATTGTGTATATGGGATTGTATGGTTGGGTTTTCTTAATTGTTTTTTGTTTTTTATTGGTTGAGCCAGATGGACGTGTATCTTTTTTCAACCTGACTAACTATGTAACTTGTGTTTGTACTCCTCACCTGGTTGCAGCCACACACACTTGACATTATCTTAACCAAATACATTTTTCTTGGTCTCGTCAGACCACAGGACATGGTTACATAGTTACATAGTTACATAGTTAGTGAGGTTGAAAAAAGACATCAGTCCATCCAGTTCAACCTATGATGCGTGTGTGTGTGTTTGCTTTTAACCGTACATTGTATACCCCTGTATGTTGTGGTCTTTAAGGTGTCCATCTAATAGTTTTTTGAAACTATCAACGCTCCCTGCTGATACGACTGCTTGTGGAAGAGAATTCCACATCCTTACCGTTCTTACAGTGAAGAACCCCTTACGCACTTTAAGGTTAAACCGCCTTTCCTCTAGTTTTAGTGAGTGGCCACGTGTCTTATTGTATCTCCTTTCTCTGAATAGTTTGTTCCTTATGCTCGGGTCACCAGTACAGTATTTGTACATTGATATCATTATCCCCCCTCAATCGTCTTTTCTCTAGAGAGAAAAGGTTCAGTGCTTGTAGTCTTTCCTCATAGCTGATGTCCTCCATTCCCCTAATTATTTTTGTTGCCCTTCTCTGGACTTTCTCCAATTCCAGCACATCCTTCCTGAGGACCGGTGCCCAAAACTGGACAGCATACTCCAGATGTGGCCGGACCAGAGTCTTGTAGAGTGGGAGAATAATCTCTTTATTTCTGGAGTGAATGCCCTTTTTTATACATCCCAGTATTCTGTTGGCTTTGCTTGCGGCGGCTTGGCATTGCATGCCACTGGCAAGCTTGTTGTCTACCAGTACCCCCAAGTCCTTTTCCATCCTAGACTCACCCAGAGGTTCCCCCCCTAGTGAGTAGCTTGCTTTCTGGTTTCTGGCCCCCAAGTGCATTACTTTACATTTATCAACATTAAACCTCATCTGCCATGTAGTTGCCCACCCAGTTATTTTGTTCAGGTCTGCTTGCAAGGTTTCCACATCCTGCATAGAAGATATTGGCATGCCTAGTTTAGTATCATCTGCAAATACTGAGATTGTACTAGATATCCCCTCCTCTAGATCATTTATGAACAAATTAAACAGGATTGGTCCCAGGACAGAACCCTGGGGGACCCCACTTTCCACACCCGCCCAATCCGAGTACTCCCCATTAATCACCACCCTCTGTACTCTCCCCTGGAGCCAGTTCTCTATCCAGGTACTCACCTTCTAATCCATACCTACCTTCCTTAGTTTGTACAGTAATCGTTTGTGGGGAACGGTGTCAAAGGCCTTTGCAAAGTCCAGATACACCACATCCACAGGCTTACCTTTATCTAGGTGGCTGCTCACTTCATCGTAGAAGGTCAATAGATTGGTTTGGCAAGAACGATTTTTCATAAATCCATGCTGATTACTACTTATAATAGTTCCAGTATTCCATGTCCTTTGTCTGCTTGTTTTCAGTAAACTGTTTGCAAACTTTCTTGTACAGCATCTTTAGAAGAAGCTTCCTTTTGGGACGACAGCCATGGAGACCAATTTGATGCAGTGTGAGCACTGACAGGCTGACCCCCTACCCCTTCAACCTCTGTAGCAATGTTGGCAGCACTCATTCGTCTATTTCCCAAAGACAACCTCTGGATATGATGCTGAGCATGTTCACTCAACTTCTTTGGTCGACCATGGCGAAGCCTGTTCTGAGTGGAACATGTCCTGTTAAACCATCTTGGCCACCAGGCCCAGACTGGGACAAAAAATAGGCCCAGGCATTTTGGACGGAGCAGCCCATGACATGTTAACCTGCCCCTTGCCCACTCTCCATCCTGATGGATCCCCCAGGAGAAGGTAGGGGGGAATCCATCAGAGGTGCAGAGGTAAGGGGAGCTGGGAAAGAGCATGGGGGGGTCAAAGAGCACAGGCAGGAACCTGGAAAACCCAGGGTGGGACGAGAGCACAGGGAGGGCCAGAGAGCACTTGTGGGGGGGGGGGGGCTGGGCTGGGGAGCACATGGGGAGTCTGAAGAGCACTGGGGGTGGGGGGTCGGAGAGCACAGGAGGAAGAAAAAACACAGGGTGGGATGGAGAGCACAGGGGGGCAGGAGAGCATGGGGTGGAGAGCACAGGGGACCAGAGAGCACTGGGATAGCTGAAGAGCACTGGGGGAGAGGCAGAGGACACGGGGGGGCTGTGGAGAGCACAGGTGGAGGTGGAAAGCTCATCTGTGATATGCATTCACATGTGAAAGCATTTCAAGTAAAATTAGACCTCATTAAACAAGTGAAGGAGGAAAACTTCTTCCATCTCCTCAAAACCTTTTGGCTGAAAAAACAGAAATTTTGAAAAAAGGAGTTTCAATTTAGATTTAAAGAGCTTCATCTCCATGAACGGGACATACAGCTTTTCCGGAACCCATTTTCTGTTGACATTGAAAATGTTGACCCGATTTACCAAATGGAATTGGCTGAACTACAGAATTGTGACTCTCTGAAAGACGCATTCAAATCAAGCAGCCTTACTAACAGAGATGTATAGTAACTAAGTAGAACCACTTCACTATTGTACTTAAGTACCAAAAGGCGGTATCTGTACTTTCCTAGAGTAGAATTTTTTTCTCCTACTTCCACTTTTACTTCACTACATTTTTTCGATGATTTCAATACTTCTACTCCAATATTTTTTTTTTGTGCTGCATAGTTACTCGTTACTATTATAAAAATTACCACTGCCAGAACAGTAGATGGCAGGTTTCATGAAGCTCAAAACATGGGTATTATCAGCGCATACGAAAATAAATGCTACTGTATGTATAAATAAAAGCTGCATTTGAAATAATAAAAAACAATATGATGTTCAAACTTTTGACTTCTTTCTTTAATAACTACATAACACAGTACTTGTACTTTTACTTTCAGTACTTGAGTAGCAAAATTTTTAAAAAACTACTTGCAATACTTAAGTACAAAAAATGTTGAATACTTTAGTTCTTCTACTCAAGTCACTTTTTGATCGAGCACTTCCACTTCTACTCAAGTCACTTTTTGATCGAGCACTTGTACACTTGCACTCAAGTATGGGTTTCGAGTACTTTATACAACTCTGCTTAGTAATTTCTATGCATCTCTCCCCTCTGAGACATATCCTAATCTCAGGAACCATGCACTCAAAATTGCAACCATCTTTGGCAGCACCTATGTCTGTGAACAGACTTTTTCCTGAATGAAACATCTGAAATCTCCAACCAGATCCAGACTAACTGATGAACACTTGCATCACTTGCTACGACTAGCAGTGACAAATATGGAACCAGATATTGACCATCTCATTAGCCAAAAGCAGGCCCATAATTCCCATTGAAACACCAATAAGTTTATGTTGATTAAAATCGTTCTTCCTTTTAAATGTTTTATTGTTTTTCCTGTTTTTTTGTGCACTACAAATAAAATATGTGCATTGGAATTCGTTCATATTTTTTTCAAACTATAGTTCGGCCCCCAACAGTGTCTGAGGGACAGTGAACTGGCCCCTGGTTTAAAAAGTTTGAGGACCCCTGATGTAGAGCAACAATTCTTTTTTAGATCCTCAGAGAGTTCTTTGCCATGAGGTGCCATGTTGAACTTCCAGTAACCAGTATGAGATTGTGAGAGGAGTAACACCAAATTTAACACACCTGCTCCTCATTCACACCTGAGACCTTGTAATACTAACGAGTCACATGACACCGGGGAGGGAAAATGGCTAATTGGGCCCAATTTGGGCATTTTTACTTAGGGGTGTACTCACTTTTGTTGCCAGTGGTTTAGACATTAATGGCTGTGTGTTGAGTTATTTTGAGGGAACAGTAAATTTAGACTGTTATACAAGCTGTACACTCACTACTTTACATTGTAGCAAAGTGTAATTTATCCACATGAAAAGATATAATAAAATATTTATAAAAATGTGAGGGGTGTGCTCACTTTCGTGAGATACTGTATATATTGTCTGCAGTCTCTCACAGCTCTCTGTAGCATTACATTCACAGAATATTATGTATGGTTTTTCAATGATGTCAGGAGCCGCACTTGAAGCTCCTTATATTAAGTAAGTTATGCTTATCCATAAATTAAAAAAAAAAAAAAAAATTAAGCTTTGGCTTGACATACACTTTAAAACTGAATTTTTTCAATTGTTTAATTGCCAGTGAAATACAATATACTACCAAAAGTATTGGGACACCTGCCTTTACACGCACATGAACTTTAATGGCATCCAAGTCTTAGTTTGTAGGGTTAAATATTGAGTTGGCCCCCCCTATGCAGCTATAACAGCTTTAACTCCTCAGGGAAGGCTGTCTACAAGGTTTAGGAGTGTGTCTATGGGAATGTATGACCATTCTTCCAGAAGGGCATTTGTGAGGTCAAGCGCTGATGTGGATAAGAGGACCTGGCTTACAGTCTCTGCTCAAATTCATCCCAAAGGTGTTCTATCAGGTTGAGCTCAGGACTCTGTGCTGACCAGTCAAGTTCCTCAACCCCACAACGCCACACACCACGGTCCAAAAAGACATGGGTGAGCAAGTGTGGGTGGAGGAACTTTACCGGCCTGCACAGAGTCCTGATCTCAACCCGATAGAACACCTTTGGAGTGAATTAGAGCAGAGACTGTGAGCCAGGCCTTCTTGTCCACATCAGTGCATGACCTCACAAATGCACTTCTGGAAGAATGGTCAAACATTCCCATAGACACACTCCTAAACCTTGTGGACAGCCTTCCTAGAAGAGTTGAAGCTGTTATAGATGCAAAGGGTGGGCCAACTCAGTATTGAACTTTACGAACTAAGAATAGAATGTCGCTAAAGTTCATGTGCATGTAAAGCAGGCTTTTGATGATATAGTGTATATGTTTTCTTCTATTCTCAGCCACTAGCTAGGTAAACAGCACATAAGTACAAACTACATGAAGATGCAATGCTTGAGAGGGTGTTAAGATATAACTATCTTAAGTGAGCTTTGGCCTGATAAACAACTGATAAGTCACTGACATACAAATTTTTCAGTGACAGCAGATCTGAGCTACAACTGTACACCATCTATATTCCACCATGAAATATAATTATTTTGTTGTTCTTTTTTTATTTCTTTTCACCATTATTTTTTGCAAGCCCATTTTTAGAAATGGAAAGGAAACACATAACAAGCTTCTTGTCATATCCTTCGATGGATTTCGTTGGAATTACGACCAAGATGTTGACACTCCACTACTGGACTACCTGGCTGAAATAGGTGTGAAAGCAAAACATGTGACCCCACCATTTGTAACAATGACATCTCCATCTCATTTCACTACGATCACTGGTAAGTAAAAAATCCTAGATATTAATAATATTAGATAACTGCAAAACAATTAAAAAAAGGTATTTGTGTGTAGGCAGGTGACAGGGAACAGTGTGCTGTGTCTACAGTGCACATCTGCTCCATCTGGCCAGCGATGTTGAGGAGTGATGCTCTGATTCTATTATTACTAATGCCTAATTTACACATTGTGCGATGACAGATATTTTACTGCATTGTAAAACGTCTGTCACCGCAAGGACACACAGAAAACAATTGTTTCCTGTGTGTCCCATTCACACTGTAATACAACCTAGGGCAAGAACCGTATGGCAGCACACTACATTGGGCTGCTTTACAGCACCATGATTAAAGTTTTCATTTTGTACACTTCAAATAAAGTTTGAAAAAAAAAAGGGGAGCAGCATGGTGCCCGATTCAGCACATTACGCTGCTCCCCAATAGACAGTTTTCAGATCGGTAAAGCACTCCGGCATCTGTCTGTTGTAGTGTGAATCCAGTCTAAATGAATGCTGTTTACTACAGGTGCTAGGGGGAGCCCTCTATAGGATTCATGTGTTATCTACTATGGGATCCAAGTAGAATCTTTAATGAAATCTTATGTAAGCCTGTGTCATATATTGACACAGAACTGTCACAAACTTTGGGCAGCAATCTTGGACACAGGAGGGCTATATAAACCTTGTTCTGCATTACAAATGCGCCATTTGTTGGGAAGTAGAAAAGGCAAGGACAGGAACCCAACTTGATAAGGACTGTTGGGTCTTAGCCCCAATTCTAGATTGGTAAGGAGCTGAGTTAGTCCTCAAGCTATTGGTCAGGAACCACCGTGTTGCAGAGCTGTCCATTTTAGTGTGGGATTGCTATAATAAATAGATCCCTTTACTTCAGCAAGTTAATGAGGGCATGCTTGACTGTGTGTAAGAGCTGCATATTTGTTCTTTGCTCAGTTAGCTGTTAAATGTGCTTTATTATTTGAAGTGGATCTAAAGAAGGCCAGTTTATGCCTGTTTATTTGAACAAAAAATCTGTTGTAAAGGCACACATGGCTTACTTCCCTTCTTTGTCTTGTCTACTGCCCCATTGTTACATCCTCTTGCAGTATAGATGGAACAGAGAGTATTCGTTCTGGTACAATTGTTTTCCATTTCCAGAGTCCAGTGCTGTGGTCTTTGGTTCGGGACTTTTGGTGCTGAAAATAAGGCAAATACCAAGGTTTTATAAAGTGTCAAAGAGCAACAAACTGTGCCTAACCCTAAGCCCCCATCACCTAAAGTTAAACTTTAGGCATATATGAAAAGCACAAATTATTGCATCTCTGCAATCAATAAAACACCAATAAATGCACTTGTACACTCTGATTCAGTGTATGTATCTGAATTTTTCTTTGTATCAGTCTCCTGCAGTATCTGTAGAGCAGGGCTGGAGTGTGAGAGAGAAGACACATGTCATTAGGAAAAGAAAGCAGAGTGACAGAGAAATTAACTCATCATTGTACTGCTTCTCCTTTCATGATTAAGTCATAGGCTGGGGCAGGACAAGGAAGAAGTAGGTTGAATGATGCTGGCCATCAGACCAAGGACATCTAGTGGCAAAAAAAAAATACTGTGGAGAAAATATCTAGACTAGAGAGGAGCTCAGGCCTGTTCGAGTTGCTATGTGCCCGATCCCGCCAGGAAGTCGACACTGCACTCCATTAATCACAGGCAGTGAGACATTCCCTGATTTGTGCAGCTGCTGATCAGGAAATGTCTCACTGCCTGTGATTAGCGGAGTGCAGTGTCGGCTTCCTGGCGGGATCGGGCATGTACGAACTCGAACACGCCCGAGCTCATCCATGATCTAGACTAAAAGTAAGTATTGCAGCAAACAAAAAATTTACTTTTGGCTTACATGTAAAATCCATTTCTTGGAGTACATCACGGCACACAGAACTGTTCTATTATTCCATAGTTTCAGTTATGTGCCACAGGTAATTGGACACTGGCAAAAGGCTGAAAGTCTCTTCCTATATAATCTCTTCTCAGCTTTGTATCCAATGATGTAGTCCAAGAAACAGTAAGACAGAAATTACAGTTTCTTAATCGTAGTACATCATGGGACACAGAGCAATTCTATTGTTCCTTACTCACTGGAATGTCCTAAATCAATGCCTATGAGGGGAGGGATACACAGCAACCACCAACAGGCCAAAAAGAACTACACAGCAGCCTGTAAATCACTGCAACCAAGAGCAGAATACTCAGAGGCTCTAACATCTACCTGGTAAAACCTTATAGAAGTATGAACTGAGGACCAAGTAGCCACCTTAGCTTGTGACCTGTGCTACTGAGCAATTCTATTGTTCCTTACTCACTGGAATGTCCTAAATCAATGCCTATGAGGGGAGGGATACACAGCAACCACCAACAGGCCAAAAAGAACTACACAGCAGCCTGTAAATCACTGTAACCAAGAGCAGAATACTCAGAGGCTCTAACATCTACCTGGTAAAACCTTATAGAAGTATGAACTGAGGACCAAGTAGCCACCTTAGCTTGTGACCTGTGCTACTGAGCTTGATTACACCCAGAAAGAACCATTATTCCTGTCACAATGTGCCATCACAGAAAAAGAGAAAGCCTTTCTTTTTAAACCTTAGGCTTAAGAGACAACCTGATGAATCCAATGTCAAATAGTAGACTTGGGAGCTGGGTGACCCGTTTTTTTTGGCCCTTCTGTAAGTTTGACTGGCTGACTGCAGAAGTCAACTGCAGATACATTCTGACAGCCTGAGCCACATCCAAAGTGTGTAGGGCATTGGCCTCCAGTGAATGAGGCCTGGGAAAAAAAGCCAAAACCACCTTTGGCAAGAAAAACGGCTGAGGCCAAAAGACCACTTTGTCATGGTGAAGGATCAGGAGTTCCCCATGGAGGTGTGAAGCTCTAAATAGAGGTCAAGGCACACGTTGGCCTCATTACATTACAGGTCAATATTTTAAGATGAGCATGTAGGCAGGTATCCTACTTTGCATAAAGTTAGCACCCGGCTGCCCAGGTCAGAGGGAAGGGGTTAATATTTTGCCACATTTCTGCAATGTGTGCATGGGCTTTCGCTGCAGTCTAGCCTTCCTCCCGTGTTCTATAAAAGTGAAGAGGTTCAGGTCCTAAAGGGGTTCCAGTGAACACTTGGGAAAACGCATAGGTAACCAATGTAAACACTTTCTGGGACCTTTGGAATGCCAATTCTTCAGAATGACCCTGGAACATGGACAACTCTGGAGCACTACCAAGCATGGAATTTCTTCTAAGAGACTAGATTCACTTAGGAACATAATGTTATTGCATGTTATACTGTACATGTTTGCCAAATTACAGTAAACATTGATTTAACTGCTCAGAGACTTGTCTGAAGTTATTCAAGGGGTACATGTGAGGATTTGGCATATCATCAAAGAACTTGAGTCCTTAACCACAGTATGGGGTATGTGTAGCATCACTACAGTAGAGGTTCTATCACGTACCTGGAGGTGAGCTTGAACAGTGAGGAAGGCCTCTCTTACGCCTCTGACTCGGGACCCCTGATAGTGCAGACAGGAGGTGCCGAGTATAGAGTAGCACAAGTGCCTGATGTAGCTGGAAGTCCACAGACAGGGATAGCCGGGTAAGTCCAGAGCAGGTATGCAGGCAACAGGTGCTGGTGGCAGGAGCGTAGTGAGACAAGCCGGGTCAGAAGCCAAACGGTCATACAGGAGCCAGAAGGAGCAGACTGGAGCGGAGGTCAAGGGACAAGCCAAGGTCGGTGCAGGCGGAGAGCAGAGGATAGTCAGGACAAGCCGGGTCTGGTACTGGTAAACGGGATACAGGTAGCAGGTTCAGGTCAACAAGGCTGAAGACAAAGCAGCACTGGAGCTGAGCAAGAGCTGAGTTTAAATAGTCCATTTGGCGCCAGCATCTGTCACGTTGCGTGTTTGCGTGCCCGCGTGCTTGCGTGCGCGCGCGTGCGTGCGTTCGCGCATTCGTGCATGCGCATTAGCCAAGTCCCGGCGGGATTGAACAGAAACACAACTCTGAACAGAAAACCTCTTCTTACATTGCCCCCTCCCAATGGGCAGCCTCTGGATGCCCAAACGGGCTAGTTTCTCAGGGTAATTACGTTTGAATGCTTGGATTAGGTCTTTTGCATGAATATTGGTTACAGGCTCCCAGGAATTATCTTCAGGTCCATAACCTTTCCATTTAATTAAGTATTGGACTAGGTTGCCTCTTTTCCTGCAATCAATAATGGATCCTACTTCGAATTCCTCTTCTCCATCGATTAGCACGGGTTAAGGAGGCCCATTTATCCGTCCAGGGAAAGGGTCCGGAAATGTAGATTTCAGCAATGATACGTGAAAGACAGGGTGGATTTTAAAAGACTCAGGTAACAGTAATTCATAGGTCACATCATTAATTTTCCTTTTAACTGGAAAGGGGCCTATGAACTTGGGCCCAAGTTTTCTTGACGGGCAGGTTAGTTTTAGGTTGGTTGTGGCCAGCCATACCTTGTCACCAGGTTCCAAGATCAGTTCTCCTCTTCTTTTTCTGTCATAGAACCTCTTGTTACATTCTTGAGCTTTGGCCATAGTTTCCTGTAGTAATCTGTTATTGGAGGTAAAAAAATTAACCATGTCCTGCACAGCAGGAACAGACCCTTCGGGAACTGTGGTGACCAGGAAGGAAGGATGGTAGCCATAATTGGCAAAGAACGGGGTTTGCTTAATAGCAGAATGTTCAGAATTATTGTAGGCAAACTCGGCCAGTGGTAACAGTGTTACCCAATCATCCTGTGAATAAGAGGAAAAACAGCGTAAATATTGCTCCAAGGTCTGATTAGTCCTTTCTGTCTGGCCATTGGTCTGTGGGTGGTAAGCTGAAGAAAAGGATAGTGAAATTCTCAATTTTTCACAAAGGGATTTCCAAAACTTGGAGGTAAACTGCACCCCACGATCAGACACTATGTTAGTAGGAACTCCATGCAATCTTACAATCTCCCTAATGAACATTTTGGCAGTATCTGCGGCTGATGGTGTACCCTTCATTGGCAGGAAATGTGCCATCTTGGATAGTCGATCAACGACTACAAAGATGGTAGTGTGACCCTCGGATGGGGGCAGTTCCACAATGAAGTCCATGGATATAATTTTCCAGGCCCTGTCTGGAATTGGCAAAGGTCTGAGTAGACCCCAAGACTTAGTTCTGGTTGTCTTGTTCCGAATGCAGGTGACACAGGTCTCAACATATTTCCTACAGTCCTTTTCTAGGCTAGGCCACCAGAAGGTACGCTGGAGCAGTTCAGTAGTCTTGCGGATACCAAAGTGACCAGCGAGTGTGTGATCGTGGCAGAGGCCCAGAATATTGACCCGGAATCTTTCGGGAATAAAGATTTTATTATTGTGCCCAAAAAGTCCATCCTTAATTTGTAGAGTAACTCCGGGAAGAGGTGGCATTCCTCTAGATGCCTGTTTGATTTGGGATAGTAAGCCTTCTTGTAGCAACAAGAAGTTCCCCGAAGACAGGATCGTATCTGGGATCACAGATTCTTCCGCTTCACAGAACATGCGGGAGAGCGCATCGGGTTTAGTGTTCTTTGATCCCGGCCTATAGGTAACGTGGAAAGAAAATCTTGAAAAAAAAAGAGCCCACCTGGCCTGACATGGTCTTAAACGTTTCGCAGCTCGCAGGTATTCCAGATTTTTATGGTCTTTATATACCAGGATTGGGTGAGCTGCTCCTTCTAGAAGATACCTCCATTCTTCTAGAGCTGCTTTAATTGCCAAGAGTTCACGATCACCCACGTCATAATTCCTTTCTGCAGGAGACAGTTTACGTGAGAAAAAGGCAACAGGATGCAACAGGGCCTCGGCTCCTTGGCGTTGGGATAATACTGCTCCAACTGCTGACTCGGAAACGTCTACCTCCAGGACATAAGGTAGAGCGGGGTCAGGATGTCGGAGCACAGGTGCAGAGGTAAATAGGGTCTTCAGGGTTTCAAAAGCGGTTTGTGCCTCAGGAGTCCACTGAAACCGAATACCATGTCTGGTCAACTGGGTGATAGGAGAAATAATTGCAGAAAAGTTCTTGATGAATTTCCGATAAAAGTTTGCAAACCCCACAAACCGTTGTACCCCTTTCTTGTCTGTGGGGGCTGGCCAGTCTAAAATGGCAGACACTTTTTGCGGATCCATCTTGATGCCCTCTGTGGAAAGAACCAGACCTAAGAATTGAATGTCCTGTCGGCTAAATTCAAATTTTTCGGGTTTTGCATATAAGCCATGTTGCCTGAGTCAGGCCAAAACACTCCTTACATGCCCATGATGATCCTCCAAGGTAACAGAAAAGATCAGGATATCATCAAGATATACAATGAGAAATAAGTCCAGAAAGTCTCGAAAAATATAATTTATGAAATGCTGGAAGGTGGCCGGGGCATTACAGAGTCCGAAGGGCATTACAAGGTACTCGAAGTGCCCAAAACGAGTACGAAATGCAGTCTTCCACTCGTCACCTTCCCGGATTCGCACCAGATTATATGTTCCACGTAGATCCAACTTGGTAAACACGGTAGCAGAACGAAGTCTCTGGAATAGTTCTGGTACCAGGGGTAAGGGGCAACGGTTTTTGATTGTGATTTTATTTAAGTCCTGGTAATCCACACAGGGTCGGAGGGAGTGGTCTTTCTTCTCCACAAAGAAAATCCCTGCTCCTGCCAGGGACGTGGAAGGGCGAATAAAACCTTTCCTTAGGCTGTCATCGATGTACTCCTTTAAAGCTGTGAGTTCAAGCTCTGTGAGGGGAAAAATTCGTCCAAAAGGTATTTCGGCTCCAGGGAGGAGCTCGATTGGACAGTCGTATGGTCTGAGGGGAGGAAGAGTCTCTGCTCCTTTTTTACTGAAGACGTCAAGAAAGTCATGATAGACCACAGGAACAGAGGAACGAGCTTCATCATCAGACTCCATGCATAGCAGTGAAGATGGTTGAAGAGGTTGTTGGAAGAAGCAAAGCTGTCGACAGTAAGGGGATAGGAACTCAATTTCTCCTGTTTTCCAATTGATACATGGGTTGTGCGCCTGTAGCCATGGCATTCCCAAAATGATAGGGAATAAGGGGGAAGTGATAACATCCAGGCGTAGAAGTTCCTTGTGGTTGCCAGATATGGTGGCAGGTAAGGGAAGAGTCTCTTGAGTGACAGGCCCAGATTTTATACGTGACCCATCTGCCAAATGGATTGCCATTCCATTAGATCTCAGCTTTAAAGAGACCTTGAATTGGTTAGCAAATTCTTGGTCGATGAAGCAGCTACAGGCTCCAGAGTCAATAATGGCGGGTACCCGGATAGCCCCTTCTGGAAGCTGTAAGGAGACAAGGACAGTCAGGTGAGAGGAGTTGTGTGAACTCGATTCCTGGTTGATAGAAGAGAGAGTTAACTACTTACGGCTCTTGGCGGGGCAGGATCTCACATAGTGTCCACTCTCTCCGCAGTACAGGCATAGATCGTTCAACCGACGGCGTTGGCGTTCTTCTGGAGAGAGAGAAGGCCGAAGCATGCCGAGCTGCATCAGCTCTGAAATGTCAGCAGCAGGTGTGGCAGAGACTGAGGGTGTAGGCCCTGAAGGGCGGAAGACTCGCGGCATCATCCACATAGGTCGAAGTTGCTCACCAGCCCTTTCTGAATGGCGTTCTTTTAGGCGCCGATCGATCTGGATAGCCAGATTAATTAGAGCTTCCAGAGAACCTGGTGTAATGTTCCGGTACCTTTGGTACCCTAAATTACTCTTTTTCACAAGTGTATGCACCCCACCATTCTCTTTTGGAAAGGTGCGCATACACCTTTAAGACTGAAGCTGTCGTCACTCAGCGCCGGACTAGATGGCTATTTAAAGCGCCGGTTCTCACTCACATGTGTTCGTTCAAACACCCTTACCTGGATGCTAACTTGGCTTGAAGCTTTCGTGCTTGCAAGCATACCTCGCTGACGGAACCTCGCTGCGCTGATCCCTGCATCCCGCTTCCGGATCATCCGCTCCTCCTGAACCAACCTTCGGCTGTATTGCTATTAGTGCTAAGTACCCCGCAGGGGAACCCTCTATAAACTTATACTAAGCTTACACTATCTAGCTCTGCATAGTAAAGACTATTTATCACATCTGCATATCTAGATTGCTAGCTCTTAAGACTACTGCTACTTATTCCTGCACTGGGTTGATCACTCTTGTATGTCCACCTGCTACTCTGTCATCTGCTACCATACATGATTGCTAAACCTACCTGCATCCATCTGCTACTGTCTTACCTTCAAGTGTCTGTCACCTACCACCTCCACTCAACCTGTCTCTTAAATCTTCATCACTGTGTTACTACATACATAAAGTCACTCTAGGATCCAGCTTGTTGAGTGTGTGTATTTACTAGCTGAATTAAGACCTTCCACACATGATGAGTCATTGAGGTTGGGAATGGTATCTCAGCATCTCTCTTACATGACTACTGAAGTGGAATATTTCTGCAGCTGAAAATCCACACCATACATGAAACGCAGGAGCGTTACACCTGGCACCCCCACACGGGCCAATTCGTCCTTTAGAGGATCGGAGAGTCCCAATCGGAATTGATAGCGGAGGGCGGCGTCATTCCAATCGGTGTCAGCACTCCAGCGTCTGAAGTCTGACGCATAATCTTCTGCCGTTCTGCGGCCTTGCTGAAGAATGTAAAGGGCCGCTTCGGCAGTATTGGTCTTCTGAGGGTCCTCATACAACTCAGCCATTGCTCCGAAGAACAAGTTCAGATTTGATAGGCAAGGATCCTTATGTTCAAGTAGAGGGTGGGCCCAGGACTGGGGTTCTCCTTGCAGAAGGGAAATAACATAGTCTACTTTGGTAGCCTCCAGGGAGAAGGTACTGGGCTGTAGAGCAAAGTATAGCTCACAGGCGTTATGAAAGGATCTAAATTTGCTGTGATCACCTGAAAACCTTTCCGGGGTTGGTACCAGGGGTTCTGGTGGCAAAAACATTACAGCCGGTGAGGCAGAAGATCCTCCAGAAGCAGGAGATGCAGGAGCTGCAGGAGATGACAAGGTTAATGACTGGACACGTCCCTCAAGTCGATTATAGCCCTCTTGCAGGTCCTTGACCGACTGTGTAAGTGCCACCAGGTGATGGCATAATTCGTCCATTGGAGAGGTTCCTCATTCAGGCTCTGACATTGGCTGCTTTGTACTATCACGTACCTGGAGGTGAGCCTGAATGGTGAGGAAGGCCTCTCTTATGTCTCTGACTCGGGACCCCTGATAGTGCCGACAGGAGGTGCCGAGTATAGAGTAGCACGAGTGCCTGATGTAGCTGGAAGCAGGCTGAAGTCCACAGACAGGGATAGCCGGGTAAGTCCCGAGCAGGTATGCAGGCAACAGGTGCTGGTGGCAGGAGCGTAGTGAGACAAGCTGGGTCAGAAGCCAAACAGTCATACAGGAGCCAGAAGGAGCAGACTGGAGCGGAGGTCAAGGGACAAGCCGAGGTCGGTGCAGGCGGAGAGCAGAGGATAGTCAGGGCAAGCCGGGTCTTGTACTGGTAAACAGGATACAGGTAGCAGGTTCAGGTCAACAAGGCTGAGATGAAACTGTGCAAAAGTAACAGTGTACTGGTACCCTCAGAGACAACACAGTGCCCCCCAAATATGCGTGCTTATGTGACCTAGACAGGGCCTGTCAAGTGTACCCAGCAGTATAGACTGCAAGCGCTTCTGCCTCTGTTTTTGTACCTCTGTGTGTCTTTCCCCACATGTCTAAACCTGGAAATTGGTGCAAACAATACGGCTTTCTCTCCTCCATTTCTGCCTGTGACATCATATCTTGTCCGCCATGCACACGCTTGAACAGCATGACCTGATACTGCCGGTGCATGGGACTTATGCTGCTTCCACCCCGTCCCCACATGCCTGATCATGTAGTGTGATTGCAAAGACACATGCAAGGACGGAGGGCCCATATGCTGAACCCGCTCCCCCCCTGCACTACGAGCTCAAGCAGAAAAAACTTGCACAGTATTATAATCACACACAGCTAAGAGGCTAAAAATAAAAATGTACAGAATGGTGAAAAAACTTAAAAAACAATCTCCAGCCAGATAAAAGAGAAAATCCATTTTAGTCACCACACACCTTCCATCACGAGGGAGAAAGTGGGAGGGTCTTCACAGGGGAGTACCTGCAGGCTACCAGGGCGTAGTAGGACCCATCTCCCTTCCCAAGAGGTCCATCCTTCACCTGTCACAGCAGGCTGTGCCTCGAAAGGGCCTTCAGGGACTCCACCTGGAGTTCACTTTCCTGGACCCATATAACACCCTACTGGGAAAAAACTTGCACAACCCACTGCATAAGGTTATACACTGCTTAAAAAAATTAAAGAAACACTTTGAAAACACATCAGATCTCATTGGGGAAAAATATAATGCTGGATATCTATACTGATATGGACTGGGTAATGTGTTAGGGACGAAAGGATGTCACACATTTCCAGCCAGACAAAAGAAAAAATCCATTTTAGTCACCACACACCTTCCATCACCAGGGAGAAAGGGGGAGGGTCTTTATAGGGGAGTACCAGCAGGCTACCAGGACACATATCAGTGCTCACTGTAGGACCCACAGCAGGCTGTGCCTCAATAGGGCCTTCAGGGACTTCAACTGGGGTTCACTTTCCTGGACCCATATAACACCCTACTGGGGAAAAAAATCATTGCCCAACCCACTGCATAAGGTTATACACTGCTCAACAAAATTAAAGAAACATTTTGAAAACACATCAGATCAGCTGGATATCTATACTGATATGGACTGGGTAATGTCTTAGGAACGAAAGGATGCCACACTATTTGATGGAAATGAAAATGATCAACCTACAGAGGGCTGAATTCAAAGACACCCTGAAAATCAAAGTGAGAAAATGATGCAGCAGGCTTGTCCATTTTGCCTAAATTTCATTGCAGCAACTCAAAATGGTAGTCGTTTGTATGGCCCCCCGTGCTTGTATGCATGAAAGACAACCTTGGGTCATGCTCATTAATGAGACGACGGATGGTGTCCTGGGGTATTTCCTCCCAGATCTGGATCAGGGCATCACTGAGCTCCTGAACAGACTGAGGTGTAACCTATCAGCGTTGAATGGACGGAAACATAATGTCCCAGAGGTGTTCTATTGAATTTAGATCAGGCGAGTGTGGGGGCCATTCAATGGTATCAATTCTTTCATTCTCCAGGAACTGGCTGCATACTCTCGCCACATGAGGCCGATCATTGTCGTGCACCAGGAGGAACCCAGGACCCACTGCACTAGCGTAGGGACTGACAATGGGTACAAGGATTTCATCCTGATGCCTAATGGCAGTCAGGATGCCATTGTCTAGCCTGTAGCGGTCTGTGCGTCCCTCCATGGAAAAGTACAGCAGTGACCATCACCTTCAGACATTGGCAAAAAAAAACAGAGGACCTGTATGGGAGGGGTTATATGGGAGGGGTAATGTAAGAGGAGACTTGCTGTCATTTGCCAGTGTCCAATTATCTGTAGGTGGCGCTTAACCATGTGAGCAAGAAATACAAGAGCTACTCTGTGTCCTGTAATATTTAATAAAGAAAGCTAATTTTGTTATTGTGTCTTTTAATGGGCTATTCCTTTTCATCTTGGTATTGTTGGCTGGAGCTCTGCTTTGTCTTCCCTTTGACGTTAAAGGATATCTAAACCCAAGAATAAAAATGTTAAATATTGCTGTTTCCTAACTCATAGTTGTAGTGGTTGCAATAGTTTTCTTTTTTCAGGATTAGGCCCCTTTCACACAGGCGGACCGTTCAGATCAGATCTGTCCGTTTTTTTTGTGGATCTGAACGGTCCCCCCATGCATCTCTATGGGGCATCGGATGGCAGCGGAGACATGTCCGCTGACACACGATCCGATGCGATCTGTCAAATCTGGACGGATGGAAACCCTATTTTCCATCCGTCCGGCGGATCGGATGGGATCGGATGAGAACGGACCGACGGTCCGTTCTCATCCGATTCCCCCATAGAGATCTATGGGGCTGTGACAGCTGTGTCTCCACACACAGTGCAGAGAACAGCTGTCATTCTCCTGCTCAGCGGGGGATCGGCGGATCGATCCCCCGCTGAAAAAAGCGGAGTCCGTTTGACAATCAAAAACAGAAAATGTATGTTCATCTTGCCAGAAATGCAGTGTCCTTGTCTCTTTCTGTGAGCTGAGCTGAAAGAACACATAAATGATATCTTCTTTTTGTAAACTACTAATACCCCCGGCCCCCCATATAATATTGAGGAAGACATGTTTTAATTTAAATCAGGGAGACAACTATGGCTTCCTCCATAGATACAGATTCTAGTGGTATTCGGTTAACCACTTGACGACCGCCGACCGCAGATTTACTGCAGCAGGCGGCCGCTCCTGTGCAAACCGACATAGTGCTACATCGCTCGCTCAGGAGACTCTAGGGGGCGAGCACGCGCTGCCGGCAACGCGCTCCCACCCCTGCTCGTCAGCCGGGGAGCCAGTATGTGTGACAGGTGGCTCCGATGGCCGCTGGCCACTCGCCATCTCCCCCCGCTGACAGAGAAGGACAGACGGGTGATGTAAACACAGCTGTCCGTCATTCTCCTTGAAGTAATCACAGAGGCTATGTGATCCTTCTATATAGGATCATATGTCCCTGTGATGATCTCACAAGCCCAACCCCCCCCCCCCCCCCACACTTAGAATCACTCCCCTAGGCTTACATTTAACCCCTTGATCACTAATAGTATTAACCCCTTCCCTGCCAATGGCATTATTACAGTAACGTAACAGTGCATATTTTTAGCACTGATTACTGTAGTAATGTCACTGGTACCCCCAAAAGTGTCAAACATGTCAGTTAGGGGTCCGATCTGTCCGCCGCAATGTAGCAGTCCCACAAAAAATTGCAGATCGCCGCCATTACTAGTAAAAAAAAAAAACAACAATAAAAATGACATAAATCTTTCCCATAGTTAGTAGACGCAATAACCAATCAAAATACGCTTATTGCGATTTTTTTTTTTTTACCAAAAATATGTATCAGAAAACAAATTGGCCTTAAATGTTAAAAAAGTTTGATTTTTATATTTTTTTTGGGAATGTTATATAGCAGAATGTGAAAAATATTGTTTTTTTTTTTTTTTTTTAAATTGTCGCTCTTTTTTGTTTATAGTGTAAAAAATATAAATTGCACAGGTGATCATGACTAAAAGAAAGCTCTATTTGTGGGAAAAAAAGGACGTCAATTTTATTTGGGTACAGCATCGCACGACCGCGCAATTGTCTGGTAAAGTAACGCAGTGCTAAATTGCAAAATAGGGCCTGCTCATTAAGCAGCAAAATCTTCCGGTCCTTAAGTGGTTAAAGGAGCACCCAAAATCAGCAATAAGAATCCCACTTGGATGAAAAGATTGTTGTTTTATTGGTAGCAGAAAATGTTCAGGACATGTTGATCTTTTGATCCAAGTGGGATTCTTTTTGCTGATTTTGGGCGCTCTTTTAATCGACTACCACTAGAAACTTTGGAAACGACCACTAGGCCGTATCTTAAGATAGCAGCCCAGACCCCTAAACAAGGGTCCACTGCCTTTTTTCATCCAGTTGGGCCAGATTGATTGGGAGTTAATTTCCCCAAGTGACCCTCTCTCACCTACCACCTACCCACAGACCCTCTATCGGTCAGGTCAGTCCAGCGCAGCCATCAACTTTTCAAAAAAACGACTCCGTAGATACAGAGTAAGAGAGTGTACCCATCCCAAGTCAAGTAGTGTGCTTTTTGCAGTTTGCTTCATTTAAACATTGCATCTGCCTATGTTAAGTGCATTTCTGCTTTTCAATGTAATATGAATTAATGCAAATCTATGCAATCCTAATACTATTGGTCCTAATAGTAGAAGTAGTAGTTCTGTGATGGGACATAACATGTGCGTCTGTTCTTTTGGACATAATAAGCCATGTTTTGCCGTTGGGTATATCTTCCAAATGCTGGAATGATTATATCCCAGGGGAATATACAAATTGGCTGTGTGTTAGGCATGATATGACTGTGGTGATTTTTCTTAAAAATTCAAATGTATCAGCTTTGGGAATAAAATATATTTTTGTTACTTTTTTTCATTAAGATTTTGTTGCATCTCAGACGTTGGAGGCCCAAATATTGCCTATTTTGAAACCCGATAAAGATCCATCCCTTTGTGCAAACTATCGTCCCATATCCTTGATTAGAGTTGATCTTAAAATCTTTGCCAGAGTATTAGCAAATAGACTGCAGCCTGTAATGCCCCGGCTGATTCATTTGGATCAGGTGGGCTTTGTTAGAGGCCAAGAGGTAAGAGATAATACTTTAAAAACTCTTCTTTTGATGGACTATGCATGCTCCCAAAATTTCCGATGTGCCTGTTAACGGTAGATGCCGAAAAGGTAGATTGGCAATTTCTCCGGTTGACTTTCCAACAGATTGGGTTGGGATCACATATGATGGATCATGTCCTTATACTCATCCCCCTTTGCAAGAATTTGAATTAATGGATCGTTATCCTCTTCATTTAAGATCCGAAACGGGACAGGACAAGGATGCCCCCTCTCTCCTCTTTTGTATGTATTAACAATGGAGCATTTGGCTGTAGCTCTACGGAATAACCCTTCTATATAGGGAGTGACAATTGGTCCTATTCACTCTAAATTGGCTCTTTACGCAGATGACCTATTATTATTTGTCCCTCGTCCCAATGGTTCATTGTCGATAATTATACAAGAGTTTGAGGAATTTGGGAGAATGAGTAACTTTAAAGTCAATTTTACCAAATCTGAAATCCTAAATGTGTCTCTATCTATAAGTACCCTACAGCAGCTCTCGTCCTCTTTTCCATTCAAGACAAATTTTACTTCCATTCGTTATCTGGGGATTACTCTCCCCACTAAGGCATCTGAGCTTTTCGCTGTAAATTATGAGCCTTTATTATGTAAAACTCAAAAGGATCTATCGTCTTATTCGATTAAAAGACTTTCTTGGTTTGGAAGGATAAATGTCCTAAAGATGGATGTACTTCCACGTTTCCTATATCTGTTCCGGACGAATCCAATCTCTATTCCATCTACATATCTCATTAAACTTCGGCGATTGTTCTCTCGGTTTATATGGAATTCTAGTCGTCCTAGATTACGATAATAGATACTGTCCCTTCCGAAAGATAAGTGAGGTGCTGGGGCACCTGACCCTTCTCTTTACTATAAAGCAGCAGTGTTTACATGTATAGTGGATTGGTTCCATGGTTTTTCATCTAAATTGTGGGTCCAATTAGAGCAATATATTAAGCCCTTTGATTTACAAGCCGTACCTTGGGTACCAACAACCTACCGAGGAGAATTATCTTTACTGGCCCGATTAACACATCAGACCCTACTGATCTGGGACAATGTGGTAGAATCTGGGTCAATCTCCAAGATTCGGGGACCAATGTCCCCGCTCTTTGGGACCCCAGAATTCCCAGTGGCTGTTGCAAGTACTCGTTTTGGTCCATGGAATAAAAAGGACCATCGTCGTTTAGCTCAATTGTTACAAGCAGATCCTACATTACTATTGACTGACCCTTTAGCTCAAGAACCTTCACAAAACACAACATCGTGGATGTGGAGGCGACAGGTTTCCTCATATTTAAGTAACTTTTCCTCTCTGACAGATGTAAAAGGGGAACCATCAGAATTTGAGAATATGCTTCTTTATAGGGACCCTCCTAGGCATGTACTCTCCTTGTTATATGGATTATTGATTAAAGTTTCCCCCCCCCTGAATTCCCGTCCTACACAATTGTTTGGGAACGGGAACTTGGGCATACTATTTCCCCGTTGGACTGGCACAAGAGTTACGTTTTAACCCACTGACTATCAGTAGATACTAGGATTCAAGAAAAGGGGTTTCAATTATTGACCAGATGGTATTGTTGCCCAGTTACTATTAGATATATAGATTCCACATTATCTGATGCATGCTGGAGATGCTCTTCGGAGAGGGGTACAATGTTACATTTATGGTGGCATTGCCCCCAAGTCTGGAAAGTATGGGAAAAGGTTTTTGCTTTGTATAGCAGACTGACAGAAACTACAGTGATTCCTTCCCCTGAGATAGCTTTGTTATCGATTATGCCGGGGTCTATTAAGGCGGCTAAATCAAATATTTTACGCCACTTAGTGGCAGCTATGAGAAATGTGATCCCAAGATATTGGAAACAATTACAAATGCCATCATTAGTGGAGTGGGCAATGGAGGTAGATAAAATTAAAGCTCTGGAACAACTTCTTGCACAAGAACTTGGTGATTTGGAACATTACCAGAATACTTGGTCCTTTTGGCTGGAGTTTCGAAACTCAGCAGAGTTTGTCGATTGGGTTTCTGATACACCCATTGAGGGTGGACAGGGATCATAGCGGAGTACATATTTAATACGTATTTAATATGTAATATGAACTTCTTTGAATATTTTTGGTACGCCACTTTTGTTATTATCTTATTTATTAATTTATTTATTTTTCTGTTCTCTTTCTCCCCCCTAATCTTCTCCCTTCCTCGATCCTCTTCCTTCACAATTAGTTAGAAAAAAAAAAAAAAACCCACACGAATTAAGTACTTTGATTGAATGATTTTGTAAGCCTGGATTAGGTGTTCTATTTAGAGGAGTACTAGGTCATGAAGTCCCTGAATTATATTATAGATATGAGTTAGTCTCACTAAGAATATATAAAGGTTTAGTAAACTTAATCATTCCCTTTTTTTTATTTTTTTATTCATCTAACCCTGAATGTTCGGTAGTTACACTCTGACTATAAAATGTTGTGCACTAAGAGAATTGGTAATAAGCAAGAGGGTTTTTGGGGGAACTTTTGTTTTTATATTGTTTTTTCCTTTTTTTTCTTCTTCTCTGTATACTTGTACCTTATAAAATAAACAAATAAAATAAGATTGAAAACTAAAAAGGAAAAGGAAAGAAGGGAAAAAGAAAAAAAAAAGAGAAAAAAAGAAAAAAAAAAAAGATTTTGTGGATTATTGTTGGCCATTCCTGTATATTGTCTCTTACACCATATTTACTATTAAAGTCTAGCTCAGTGTTTCTCAACCAGGGTTCCGCTGAATCCTAGGATTTCTCAAGAGGTCCCCAGGGGTTTCCACAGCGATCTACCTGTCAGTCGTAGGCAACTGACAGGTAGATCGTATTGACACATGCAAAGATAGGCAGGGAAGTGGCTGGCATACTATTTGCTGTAGTGTGCTATCCACTGGCCCCTCCTCCCCCCGTCCATCCCAGGTGCTTGTATGTGATATCATCTGGGATGGACAGGAAAGGAGGAGGGGCCAACAGGGAACAGCACGCCACTGGTGGACTTATGAAAGCCGCCAGTAGAAGACGTAGTCTGGGTAAAAGCCAGGTCAGGAGCCAATTGGTAGAAGAGAAGCAAATGGAGCAGACAGAAGTGGAGGTCAAGGACAAGCCAGGATCAGTGCAGGCGGAGTTCAGAGAGTGGTCAGACAAGCCGGATCAACATGTAATCAGGATACAGAATAACAGGATCACAGGATACAGGGAAGGCTGAAAGACACAGCAGCATTGATCCTGAGCACTGACAGTATAAATTAGGGATAGACCGATATGGTTATTTCAGGGCTGATACCGATACCAATATTTTGGTCACAACATATCGGTATCGGCCGATATGAGCCGATATTTTGTACATTTAAAGTTTTGAAAAATAAAGACAATTTTTGACACAAATCTGGTACTGAACATGTTCATTTTTGTTTAATGCTTAATGGGTGGCTTGCTGGTACCCTGTGGTGGGTGGCTGGCTGGCACCCTGTGGTGGATGGCTGGCTTGCTGGCACCCTGTGGTGGGGAACTGGCTGGCTGGCACGCTGTGGTAGGTGGGTGGCTGGCACAGGGGCTGTGGGTGGCTGGTTGGTACAGGGCCTGTGGGTGGTTTGCTGACTGGTACAGTGCCGGTGGGTGGCTGGATGGCTGGTACAGTGCCTGTGGGTTCCTGGTACAGGGCCTGTGGGTGGCTGGCTGTCTGGCACCCTGTCTGTGGGTGGCTGGCTGTCTGGCACCCTGTGGTGGGTGGCTGGCTGGCTGGCACCCTGTGGTGGATGGGTGGCTGGCACAGGGGCTGTGGGTGGCTTACTGGTACAGGACCTGTGGGTGGTTGGCTGGCTGGCTGGTACAGTGCCTGTGGGTGGCTGGCTGGTACAGTGCCTGTGGGTGGGTGGGTGACTGGCTGGCACAGGGCCTGTGGGTGTGGGTGGCTAGCTGGCACCATAGTATAAGGTTGATATAAGGAGCGTTTGAACTTGGATTGCTATGATAGGTCCCTGTATTTCAATAATACATGTCCGACCTAACCAAAAAATGCATATAAGAAGGTGTTCTGTTCAAGGGTCAGAACTTAAGATGGTTAGATGGTCAGGACAAATTTAGGGACTCAAATGTAAAAGGTAAATAATAGCAATTTATTTGTGAAAAAATCATATGTGTTTACATAACCGTTCAGATATTGATCATTTATATAGTGTATAACCAGTATAAACAAATATATATATACTGGTTATACACTATATAAATGATCAATATCTGAACGGTTATGTAAACACATATGATTTTTTCACAAATAAATTGCTATTATTTACCTTTTACATTTGAGTCCCTAAATTTGTCTTGACCATCTAACCATCTTAAGTTCTGACCCTTAAACAGAACACCTTCTTATAGGCTAGCTGGCACCAGGCTGCTGTGGGTGGGTGTATGGCCGTGATACACTCCCGCGAGACTAGTCCCGACTCCAAACGAGGCTGTTCAAGGCGAGGGAGGCGGCCTAAGAAGGCAGAATGACGTCACAAAAATATCGGCAATATCGGCCAGTTCCAGGGCCAAAACCGATATATCGGGGAAAGGGCATATCGGTCCCTGATATATCGGTCTATTCCTAGTTTAAATAGCCCATTTGGCGTCAGCATCTGTCACCTGTGCAAATGAGCATGCTGATTCGTTTGTGCATGTGTCCATATGCATTCGCATAAGTATTAGCCAAATTCCTATGTGTACAAGAGGAAGCAGGAATTAGCCAGTGAAGAGGCACAAAAGTCTGTCTAGGGGAACCAAGTTGTCTACTTGCATGCCCTTCCAGACACCTGCCCTCATGTAATGTGCCCTGCTCTGACATAATGTGCCCTACCCCTATTTAATGTGCCCTGCTCCCACATAATGTGCCCTGCCCTCATGTAATGTGCCTTCCCACCACGTGTCTTTTTTCAACCTCACTAACTATGTAAGGTGCCCTGCTCCGACATAATGTGCCATGCCCTCATGTAATGTGCCCTGCTTCCCCCTCATGTAATGTGCCCTTCTGAGCCCCTGCATTCTGCCCTGCTGCCCCCCCCCCACACGGTTTATCTCAAGTTGAACTGAGAATGAAGCATCTCTGACAAAAAGAAAGCACAAGTTTTACAATAAATAGGTATATTTAATATTTATTCTTTTATTTCATGCTATTTCTCTAAATAATTGTTATTATCAACAGCTCATTGATCATACCAGTGTTCCATGAGCTGTAGATGTAAACGTTTCATGGGTACACCGAGATCCCCAAATGTTTGCCAGGAGTTTCTCAAAGGTAAAAAGGTTGAGAAACACTGGTCTAGGTAATCCTTGTGTTTTTTTTTTTTTGTTTTGTTTTGTTTTTAATTTTAAGATAGGCTATACCTCACCTTTTAGTAACTCAAGATCATATGCTCACAGGGGAGCAAATTCTTGTTCTCCAGTCTCAGGGACAGTCCATGTTCTTTCATAACTGGTCTCTCATTTAGCAGCCACCAGGAAGCTCTCAATAGTGTCCTCGGCCAGGGTTCTATCTGTGGTTGCCATACCCTCTGAACCCTGGGTTGAAGTCAAAATCCCCGATTCAGTATTGTCTTTCGAGGCAGGAAGGTCTCCCTGAGATGTCCCAACACAATAGTCAGGAGAGGAAGCACAGCCCTCCTACGGAGAAGGTACCAGGAACCCCCCCCCCCCCCCTGTCCAAGGCCCTAGTCCATATCAGGAATACAGTTCCTCTTTAGCCTCATGGGTCTCTTCATGGTCATCATATTAAACATGTGCGGCAGTGTCCAGCTCTCTCTCTCACTTTTTTCTTCTTTAACAGTACCACTGGAGTGGTAGTTCCTCATTCTTGGCATCAGTTTTGTCTAATAGGGTTGTGGAATCCTGTTTGTGATGTCATTTTTAAGTTATAGGACCACATGCAGTGTGCAATAACTTACTACACTACTATAACCTACTAGCTCAGGCAATCCACAAGGCACCTGTGGTTCTCTAGCAATAAACCCACCAGAGTTTCTTTGGTTACCTGGAATAGATTTACAGACTTCACCTCTTGGAAACCCTGTCGGCAACTCAGTTTGGCCTGACCAGAACCAAGGACCTCTATCAAGTCCACTCTGCCTCACCAGGCTCCCTAAAGAGAAGCTACAAGCTCCCCAAAAAATTTCAGTCAGCAGCTACAAATGTTGTAGAAGTTGACTTTTAATAAAAGGACACTTACCTGTCCAGGAATCTAGCGATGTCCTCACCCAAGCCAGTTCTGCAATCAGCTTAGGGTACAGGTGCCTGCATCTCAAGTAAGGGAAACGGGCAGTGAAGCCTTACGGCTTCATAGCCGGTTTCCTACTGTGCATGCACGAGCTGCATTGGACCTTGTGAATGGTCACATAATCTTCTGTGTCCTGTAATGTGTCCCAGAAGACTGCGAGGGGAAGGGGGGGGGGGCTATCATCTGGCTCTAATCACTGTGTCTTCCCCTTTTGGGGGATGTTCCACTTTAACAAGATTTTTGCCTTTCCTGAAGAATGTTATATAAACCATCAGTCATATACAATGTAGTATAATGGTAGCCTCATACTTAAACAGGTTGCCACAGATCTGTAATACAAAAAGGAAGAGACATCCTCTATTCCTCGCCACAGCACTGAAAGTTTCCCACCTCTTTGCCGAGGGAGCTCCACTCACCTGGCCTTATTTACACTTGTGACAACCCTCATGAGTGGCAGGGAACATACCAAATCGGTCCCATACCAGTGCACACACTGGTATGGGACATCTAGTGGCTCCCTGTGGAAACCTTGGAATAGACCTCATGCATATGGGCGTGAAAAACGACACGTTTTTCACCTCTGAATGCAGCTTCATATTTGTACTCTGAATTTCTGCGTAACGAAAGCCCCAAACTTGCTTTACCAGAGAAGCACATTTGTAAACGCCCATTAACGCACATAAAAGTGCATAAAAATGCGCAAACACATTCTAATGGCTGGAATAAATTAATATTCTAGCCAATGGAATACATTTTCTGAGCATATGCTTCTTAACACCATAGATCTGTAAATGCACATAAACACGTGTAATTAGGCATCAAACGAGCATTTTTAAGGCTGGATTTTTCTTCTGGTCCCTGGCAGAAAGATTCAGCATATGTAGAACTCTTTTACTACACCCATGTGCATGAGGTCATAGGGCCCTTCCTCCTACTACCAGGTTTCATGAACTTTCAGAATATCATGTCGGAATATCATGTTAATCTGGCTTTTAGGAAATGTACTTCAGGGGTTGCTGTGATAACACCAAGAGGTGACTCTATTCAAACTGTACAGTTGCTGATTCTACTGTGGAAGTCTGACTGGAACACAACACGTCAAGCAGAGTTGACCAGTGACACCAGCATGCTACTGGGAAAACATTTGTGGCAAAGCCGTTGGGTGAACTAAACGGCTGCAGTGATTGCAGGGAGAATGCACAGGTGCCATTATATGCGCCATTAAAATGCACCTGTCTACTAAACTCTAGAAAAAAATTGTAACACTGTGAAATGCTACTGTTATGTTACTGTTATGCAGAACTGTATCAAACAGCCTATACAGGAATGTTTGGGGATGCTGGGACTATGCTGTAAAATGGATTCTTTCATACAGATTAGCTGAAGCTGAACTACACTGTCCAAGAGGATAACAAAGGGGCGGGAGCATATAAAAAGGGAAAAGCCCAGGAACACAGAGGGGTAGATGCGAGAGGCTGTGTTGAAAGCCAAATGAGAGAGAGAGGGGATCCATGCATGCCCAGGCCAGATCTAGCCGAGCTGATCATCAGCCATACCAGAAAAGGACAAAGGGGGCCCCCTTCCAAACAGAAGGTCATCGCTTTGCCCTGCTGCGCTGTGGGACATGGTGAGAGGGTTCCTAACCCACACAATGCTGCAATTGTCTTCAAGCCTCTTTGTTGTATTCAGTTGCTAGAGTTCATAACAGTTCACAGTACAGGCCTCTACCTCTAGGCACAGACGCTACAACCCATCCAGTGTTATATGAATAAAGCCGGCACACGAAAAGGCTTCTTCCAAGTAAAATTCTTTATTCCAGCATGGATAGCGGTGACAACATGACAAATTTAACGCGTTTCGCTTTACGCCTTCCTCATAGCATGTACATGTACAATAAAACTTATATAATGTGAAAACTGCTCCTAAAATTAGGGGCGGTACAAATTTAATTGAAATTAACATTAATACATAACACCAGGGGAGAGGGGGTGTGTTCAAATCGGTCAAAAAAACAGGAAGGTGTCCCATAGGAAAACAAACATTAAGTGCCGGTCCACACTTATGCGATATATCGATTGGGCTCCTCCACATGAGGATCAGATCATCTATAAAATGTGAGTACCATTCAATCTGGTTCCTGTATGGATTGCTGTTAGAGAAAAGAAAATTTTCTTCCCACCACCCCATGTATAAATTGGCCAAAGATGGAGAAAACTTGGAGCCCATCGATGTTCCCCTCGTGTGGAGGGGCCCAATTGATATGATTGATTTGTTTATGAGCTACGTAAATTCTAACCATCTGAATTTAGAATTCACACATAACTTTCATCCAGTACAAATTGCCTATTTGGATTTTCTTTTGACAGGTAACAAGGAGGACGGCACAGTAAATACCAAAATGTTTAGAAAAGAAAGTGCTGGGAACTCGTTGTTGCTGGCCAATAGCTGCCATCCTCCACAGACTGTGTGGGCATTACCCATAGGAGAGTTCACCAGGGCTGATAGAAATTGTTCCTAGGACTAAGATTACCTACAAGAATGCAGGATTATATCAGATAGATTAAAAGAACGTAATTATAGAGGAGAGTTTATAAATAGAGGTAATCGATTAGCTAATGAGAAAGAAAGTAATATGTTAATTAACCCGGTCTTTGAAGATAGAAAACTTTCTTCTCGCAGAATCAGAAAAGGCATACATTTTGTAACATCATATTCAGCACAATATGACCAGATAGTGAAAATTGGCAAACGTTGCCTTCCCATTTTATATACAGATAACGCACTGTACAATATTTTACAGCAAGGTTGTAATTTTTCCAGTAGGAGAGCTCCCATTTTAGGAATCACCTTCACTTTTTTGTTCCCACAGTCCTCGAACATCTCCTTCTTGGTTGAAGACTGTGGGATCATATCCATGTGGCTTTCTCACATGTAAACAATGTGCAAGACATAAAAAAAGTAAAAATGTGATCTCCTTTTCTACAAGAAAGTCTTATAAACTGCAATTCTAAAATGGTCATTTATATCATAGAATGTAGTGTTTGTCAATTACAGTACATTGGATGCACCATTCAGATTTTAAGAGTAAGAATATCTGAACATTTCAATGATGCATCAAACATCAATGACAAAAATATTTCTAGTGTGTCTAAACATTTCAGAGAAATCCATGGAGGTAACCTTAGTTCTTTTTCCTTTTTTGGTTTAGAACAGGTTGGAAGACCAGTTAGAGGAGGCTATATACACCGCACTTTACTACAGCGTGAGGTGTGGTGGATACCCAAGCTAAATACAAGAGCACCTAGTGGAATGAACAATAGGATGGACATAAACCTTTTGTTTTTATATTTCTTTATTAAATTTTCCAGGTAAAAAATTATTTACAACACTCCAATCGCTGGAGAATTTTTTCATATACATTTTACACATATTACCTTTTATCCCTTTTTTTTTTCCCCCCCTCCCTTCCTTATCCCTCCCCCCCCCCGTCTCTTCTTATCATTCGACTCCTATTATTTCTCTGTATTCCCTTGTGTCCTTAAACTCTTGCCACTCATCCCAAATCTCCTCTTCATTCCCCTGTTCTTCCTCCTCCCAGGTCCTCAGCTGCTCCAACTTTCTTATTTTCTCTACTTTTAACAACCATTCTTTCCTGGAGGGGGCCTCTTCTTTTTGCCAATTAAAGGGAATCAAGCTCTTAGCTGAGTTTAATAAGTGAGGGAGTAATGTTTTTTTATATTGTTTCACTGACATATGGGTTCCATGAAACATGCATTTCCAAGGATCCAAGGGAATATCTATTTTAGTAATTTTACTTATTAATTCTATAACTTCACTCCAGAATACTTTAATTTTTGGGCACTCCCACCATATATGGGCTATAGTCCCTACCATCTGACATCCCCTCCAGCAAAGTCTTGAACTCTCTACCTGAATTCTTCCCATCTTATCAGGAGTGTTGTACCACCTTGTGATCAATTTATAGTTCATCTCCTCCGTGTTGGTGTCTATCGCGGATTTATGTACTAATTGAAGGCTCTTATCCCACTGTTTGTTGTTACTACACGGGCCGAGGTCTCTTTCCCATTTTTCTTTTAATGTTATTCCTCTCTCTTTTGTTATTGTTAATAGTATTTTATACACATTCGAAATATTGTTTATTATCTTATCTTTAAGACATAATTGCTCAAGAGGGCGGAGGTCGTTTTTATCTCTCAATGGCTGCGGTAGTGACAATGTGAAGTGCTTTAGTTGGATATACCTCCACTCATTTATCTTCCAGTTTTCTTTCCTTTGTTTCAGCTCCGCCAAGGTTATAATTTTCCCCTTCTCTACTATATCCCCTAATTGTGCTTCTCCTTCTTCTATCCATTTACCCAATTCCTTCTCTTCCCCTGGTGCAAAAAATTTTGTGCCCTGTAACGGGATCAGTGGTGAATTGTGTTTCCAATTTTCTTTTTTATGTATATTATCCCAAACCTTAATAGCATGTCTTGTGATTATATGCGTGTTAGTGTCCAGATTTCTAAACCTCTCAGGTATCCATATAACTTTTGCTAGGTGTGTACCACTCATCGTGCTTTCTATTACCACCCAATTTCTATCATTATTTTTTTTTGTCCATTCTATCACCCTTGTGAGTATTGCTGCAAAATAATAATTTTTAAAGTCGGGTAGGGCTAATCCCCCTTGTCCCTTACCTTTACATAGTGTAGTGTACTTTACCCTTGGCTTTTTGTATTTCCAAATAAAGCGGGATATTAATCTTTTCAGTGTTTTAAAAAATACTTGAGGTAATGAAATCGGAATCATCTGGAATTTATATATAATTTTTGGCAGGATTATCATTTTTATCGTATTTATTCTCCCTATCCAGGAAAAAATTCTCGGAGATAATCTATTTAATTCTGATCTTACTTCATTCAGAAGTTCTAGAAAATTTGTTTTGTAGAGTTTTTCTGGAGTTGGGGTTAATTTTATCCCTAAGTATTTAATCTCATCTTTTCTCCAGTTGAACTGAAATTCTTTTTTTAACATCTCCTCTTCTTGTTTAGGGATATTAATATTTAATATTTCTGATTTTTTTTGATTAATTTTTAAATTGGATAGTTCTCCATATTGTTTCATTATTTTAATTATGTTGGGCAAAGTAATCCTCGGATTACTTATGTAAAGCAGGATATCATCTGCAAAGGCAGATACCTTATGCTCCACTTGTCCCACCTTTATGCCCCCGATGTCCACACTATTTCTAATAGTTGCCAGTAGTGATTCCAAAGATAAGACAAATAACATCGGAGACAAGGGACATCCTTGTCTTGTTCCATTGAGCATTTTAAACGAGTCTGATAAAGTTCCATTGACCTTTACCTTTGCAGTTGGTTGATTATACAAAGTTTTGATCCAGGCTAACATTCTAGGTTTTATTCCCAACTCCACTAGGGTGTTTATCATGAACTCCCAGTCTACCCTGTCAAATGCTTTTTCCGCATCTATTGACAGAAGTAGACTGGGAGCTCTGCTTTTTATCATATGGTCTATCAACAGTATAGTTTTTATCCCATTGTCCCGTCCCTGTCTCCCCGGGATGAATCCTACTTGATCATTGTGTATCCACTCCCCCATTAGGTTCTTCATTCTAGTGGCCAAAATTTTTGTGAATAATTTAGTATCAACATTAAGTAGGGAGATGGGTCTAAAACTAGAACATAGTACCGGGTCTTTTCCCTCTTTCCGTATAACTGTGATTGATGCTGACAGGGCCTCTCTACTCATCTCGTACTGAGTCCCTATTCCGTTTATATATTCTTTAAATCTTGGGATTAAAATGTCCTTAAATTTTTTATAATAACCTATGGTAAACCCATCCGGTCCTGGGCTTTTACCTAGACTCGTTTCTTTAATAGCTCTCTCTATTTCTTGTTCTGAGATTGGTCTTTCTAGGAATGTTAACTTTTCCTCATCTATCTTTGTCAATCCTGCGTCTACAAGGTATTTTTTGATTTTCTCCCTCCTTTCTGTTTCATTCCCCTGTATCTCACCTTTCTTTACTGCATACAGATTTGCGTAGTAGTTTTGGAATTCTTTGGCTATTCCTGTCGTTGTTTGAATTATTTCCCCATTTTTATTTTTAATTTTATCTACAAAATTTTTTCCTTTCTTCTTTTTCAGGATTTTTGCTAGGTTTTTCCCAACCTTATTACTTTCAATGTATTTTTCTTTTATGCATCTTTTCATTTCCTGCTTTATTTCCTGTTCTAGTAGATCTTTCAATTCTTCTCTCTTCACCTCAAGTAAATTATTTATTAATATATCTTGTGTATTTTTATGTTTTTGCTCTAATTGATGTACTTCTGTCATTAGCCTAATCTTATCTTTTATTCTTTCTTTTTTCCTTTGGGTCCCCTTTGAGATAAATATGCCCCTCATATAAGCCTTATGAGCTTCCCATACCATGTCTTTTGGTGCATCTTTTGTATCGTTTATTTGAAAATAGAATTCCAACTCTTTCACTATTTCTTTTTCCCACTTTTTATCTCCAAAAATCTCCTCATTTATTTTCCAAGCATCCATCCTAGGCCGCTCTTTCGCCATTTTTATTTTTACCATAATGGGGGTATGGTCCGACCAAGTCTTGACCCCAATCTCAGCCTCGCTTACCCTTTCGATCCACCTATGTTCGATTAGTATATAATCCAATCTTGAGTATGTTCCATGTGCACTTGAGTAACATGTATAATCTCTATCTTTCGGATGGAGAATTCTCCAAATATCTGCCAGTTGATTTGTAAATAATTTTTCCTTTATTTTCTTTGCCTGTACTTTATTTATCCGTAGGGTTTTTGATGTGGTATCTACTTTAGGGTCGAGGCAGAGATTGAGGTCCCCTGCCAGTATGACTCCTCCTTTTTTAAACTCCATTAATTTTCCCAGTACTTTACCTAGGAAGTCTACTTGTCTCTCATTAGGGCTATATATATTTACTAGGGTCAAATCTTCATCTCCTATTTTTCCTCTTAGAAAGAGGTATCTTCCCTCTGGGTCTACCATTCTCGACTCGAGAGCAAATCCAAGGTCCCTAGAGATGCCAATGGCTACTCCCTTGGACTTCCTCCCGGGTGAGTCCGCGTAATACCAGGTAGGATGGCTCTTAGAATATAATCTAATATTAGTTGCATGAGATAAATGAGTCTCCTGTAAGAATGTCAGATCTGCCTTCAAATAACTAATTTCTTTTAAAATTTTTTTCCTTTTTTCTGGAGAGTTTAAACCTCGGACATTGTAAGATAATATGTTAACTATAACCATTGTTTCTTAATCTTCATTACTGTCTTTCTCTATCATCTCTTCAACTCTAAGGTGGCCATAAAAACTGTTCAACCAACACCAGGGATCCCTAAGAGATGGCATTAATCCCTCTGATTTTTCTTGTCTTTTGGGTTCTCTTAATTCTTGTATTTTCTTATAGGAGACGTTTTGATCTATTGACTTCTTTTTCCCTCTTTCTTCCCCTTTCCTCTTCCCACCCCTACCCTCCCCTCCCCCAACTATTCCCGGTCCCTCCATCAGGGTTGTCGATTCTCCTTCCTCCCTTTCCAATCGACTTGTGGCCGAGGTCGAGCTCTGCTAGTGGTCACCGTTCCCTCCCATCTTCCCTACCGTAGGGTCTAATGGTGACGGCCCGCTGATCTCCATAGGGCCACCTGTTTTTTATTCTTACTTGCTCCTCCTCCCCTCCTCCCCTTCTTCCGCCAGCCCTCCCCCCCTCCCCCAATCCCCCCGGTCCCCCCAGTCCCTTTTCATCCTTTTGTTTTCATCTTTTTCTTCTGTTTCCACTGATTCAATTCTCCTTCATCAACTTCTTCCTCTGGGCACTCCTGGTCTGTCCAGCCTGGAATATCTATGAGTGGGATTTTTACTGCTTCACAAAAGTCTTTGGTTTCCTCTGGGTATCTAAGTAGTACTGTCCTCCCATCTCTTCTCACTCCTAAGCCTGCAGGGAAGTTCCAAAAGTATTGTATATCTTTTTTCTTTAATATTTCTACCATTGGTCTAAGAATGCGTTTTCTGTTAATTGTCTCTTTTGCCAGGTCTGGGAAAATCTGAATGTCCTCCCCGTCATATTTTAATTCCGGTCTACTTCTCATTTTCTCCCAGATCTGGGCCCTTGTCTCGTATTTATGGAATCTTGCAATCACATCTCTTGTTTTCTCTTTTGGTAGATTGGTTGGTTTACGCAACCTATGAATTCTCTCAAACTCAATTTTATCTGTGGTCGCCTTTCCCAGCAGAGGGTTAAATAACTTCTCCAGGGTTTCTTCTAATTTTTCTGTTGGCCCTTTCTCTGGTAATCCTCTTATTCTCAGATTTTTTCTACGATTTCTATTCTCCTGATCTTCGATTTTGTATAATATATTTCTCTGCTCCATTTTCATTTTTCTCATTTGTTCTTTTAGATTTTTTAGTTCTTTTCCTTGGGACTCCACCTTCTCTTCTATTTCTTCTACTCTGCCCAGAATATGCCCAAAGTCGACGTGTAAGGTAGCCATCTCGGCTTTGATGGATCTTTCAAGGCTGGCAAACATTTCCCGCATTTCTGATTTTGATGGTGGATAATCTTTTTCATTAAATTTCTCTTCTCTATTCATGTCTCCATCCTCTATTGTTATACTGCTTTCTCTTGACACTTGTAGGCTTTCTTCTCCACTTACTCCTATATGCTTTTGATTCTTAATTTTCTTGGTTCCCTCTGTATTTTGTTTGGGTCTAACAACCGGTTGATCCTCTTGCTGTGTGTTTTGATCTTTTCCCTCAGATGTCATGTATTTTTTAATTGTTCCTGGGCTTGCTGTAGTTTTTGGAGGTTTCCCTGCCACTTCCTTTGCCGGTTTACCTCTCATTGTGGATTCGGCTCTGGGGAATAAGCCCTCAGTATAGCTTCCTCTTATGTCTCAGTATGAACTAAATATCATATATATCATTCAGTGATTCAGGTAAGAGAGGTCCCACACTTTTTGCACGACAGTCTCCCTAGTTCTTAAGCTATAGACTCACGCATGATAATATAGCTGTGCTACCAGGGGAAGCAGTTTGTTGAAATCAAACGTATGAAAACCCTGGTGGTTTCCCCTCTCACTCAAGCACTCAGACTCCCGCACATCTCTCAATGCGCGCAAGCAAGATCTGAGGGGCCTCCGCACTCACCCAAGTGAGTAGAGTCTCGCACTTTTTCCAGGGCCGTTCAACTGGCTCCTAAGCATACACTCGTAAATAAATACTGTAGCAGTGCTTTCTAAGAAAGCTAGTATTTGAGATTGGTCATATAGGAATTCTGGGGGGTTTCCCCTCTCATTCAAACAGGCAGAGTCCCGAACCTTTTCAACACAAACCCACCTTCTCTTAAGCCTTATACTCATAGATGACAATATGTCTTTGCTTTCAGAGAGGGCCGGTATATTATATCCAATGAAGGAGGATTCTAGGGGGTTTCCCCCCTCCCTAAGTAAGCAGAGTCCCACACATTTTTTCCAAACAGTCCCGACAATTCTTAAGCTATACACTCATGAAAGATAATCTAGCAGTACTTCCAAGGAGGGCTGATATTGAAATCCTGTGCAATAAGTCCTGGGGGGTTTCCCCTCTACCATAAGTAAGCAGTGTCCCGCACAATTTTCAGAACCATCCCCCTGAATCATTAAACTGTAAACTCATAGATGAAAATATACAGATGCTTTCACAAAGGTCTGGGAATGAGATCAGGTGTAGTGCAATTCTATTGGGGTTTCCCCTCATACTTTGGTAAACAGATTCCCGCACATTTTTTCTCAACAGTCTCGTTGACTCTTAAGCTATATACTCCTGGGTGATAATTTAACAGTGCTTCAAGGAAGGCTGATTTTAGGATCCAACGCAGGGGGGTTCTAGGGGATTTCCCCTCTCGCTTAAATAAGCATAGTCCCGCACTATTTTCAAATAAGTCCCTCTGTTCTATTAAACTGCATGCTCATAGATGATAATAAGACAGTGCTTTTTAAGAAGAGCTAATGTTGAGAAATAAACGTACAACCTCTCTGGGGGGTTTCCCTCGCACTCAAGCAAGCAGGGTCCCACACCACTTTTCCATCACAGTCACATTAGCTCTTAAGTTATATAAGTAAGCAGAGTCCCACACATTTTTTCCAAACAGTCCCGACAATTCTTAAGCTATACACTCATGAAAGATAATCCAGCAGTACTTTCAAGGAGGGCTGATATTGAGATCATGTGGAATAGAATCCTGGGGGGTTTCCCCTCTACCATAAGTAAGCAGCGTCCCGCACAATTTTCAGAACCATCCCTCTGACTCATTAACCTATAAACTCATAGATGAAAATATACTGATACTTTCACGAAGGACCAGGAATGAGATCAAATGTAGTGCAATTCTATAGGGGTTTCCCCTCATACTTTGGTAAACAGAGTCCCGCACATTTTTTCTCAACAGTCTCATTGACTCTTTAAGCTATATACTCCTGGGTGATAATTTAACAGTGCTTCAAGGAAGGTTGATTTTATGATCCAACGCAGGGGGGTTCTAGGGGATTTCCCCTCTCGCTTAAATAAGCATAGTCCCGCACTTTTTTCAGATTAGTCCCTCTGTTCTATTAAGCTACATACTCATAGATGATAATAAGACAGTGCTTTTTAAGAAGAGCTGATGTTAAAAAATAAACGTACAACCTCTCTGGGGGTTTCTCTCGCACTCAAGCAAGCAGGGTCCCACACCATTTTTCCATCACAGTCACATTAGCTCTTAATTTATACACTCCAAAATGATGATAGTATTTTTAAGAAAGACTGTTTTGATATCGTTCATATGAAAATTCTGGGGGGTTTCCCCTCTCACCAGTCCCCTTCGGCTAATCTGTGGCGTCCCTTGTAGAGTGGTATGGTGGGGATGATTACGATATCCAATGTTGCTGGGTCTCTCCAGACTGGATCCCTCCAGCACTGGCCCCTCGACGGTGTTCACTCCAATCAAACCTTCTCTCCTGATCCTGGATGCCGGCTCTCCCAGCTTCTCAGCAGCTCCTGCACTCGGCGGCCACCTCTCCAATACACAGCCGATTCCAGTCTCCCGGAGGGACCCAGGGTGCTCGTTCTCCCTCCTCCAAGCCTCAGGGGGGGTCGGCAACCAGGACCGGGTCGGGGCCTCCGGGTAGCGGGGTGGGTGGGGGGGCAGCGGGATCCAGCTAGGCAGGCATTGAGGCTAGGTGAGAGAGCATTCCCTCACATCTCTCTGGGCGGTGGCTCAGAGACTCAGCAGGCCGTTGGGATCAGCTCCATTAGCAGGCTCCTCCCTCCATCAGGCACTAGCAGTCCCCCTGGGTTGTTGATGGACATAAACCTTTTCTTGAAATAATTGTGAATTTTATTAAGGGGTGGTGCCAGTTCGCACTTGTGCGATGCGGGAACCCCGCGACTCCACTGCAAGGTTCCTGCGTCGCATTGAACTCGCATGGCGGTTCGCACTTCTGTATGCGAATCGCTGGGGTGTCGATACTAAGTTAGCGACGCCCCCGGGGCAGCTCGCGTGTCGCGGTGCGAGCAGACAGTTCGCGCATGAGTCGGATCGCACTGTGCGTGTTCGGTGCGATTCAGATGCTAATTCTGCCATGCAATCTGTGTGGCTGAGTGTGCATCGCACAGACATCGCATGGGATTTTAGGAGCAGTGCGCTCCGAATTGCATGCGGTGTCTGTCATCGCATAAGTGTGGACCGGCACTTAATGTTTGTTTTCCTATGGGACACCTTTCTTGATTTTTGACCGACTTGAACACACCACCTCTCCCCTGGTGTTATGTATTGATGTTAATTGCAATTAAGTTTATACCGCCCCTAATTTTAGGAGTAGTTTTCACATTATATAAGTTTGATTTTATTGTACATGTACATGCTATGAGGGAGGCGTAAAGCCGAAGCGTGTCAGAATTTGTCATGTTGTCACCGCTATCCATGCTGAAATAAAGAATTTCACTTGGAAGAAGCCTTTTCGTGTGCCGGCTTTATTCATATAACATTTGGTTTGGACGTTCAGCCTGAGCACCGAAACATAGCTCTTTATCTTCCCACAGTGCGGTGGAGCTAGGGTGAGTTGTTGTTAATTGACAGCCCAGTTATCTCTATAGGAGGACTTCCTTTGGTACAGTTAGTGCATTGAACTTTGGTTGACCCCTGAAGAAGGGTTTTTACACCAGAAACGCGTAGGGTCCTGTCCAGTTCTCTCCACCAATGGTGCCTAGGAGTCTTCTGTATGGATACTGGTCTGTCCTTGCATGCAAGTTTTAACCTTACGCATATCCAGTTGTCTGCTGGATATATATAATTATGTGTATGTAGTTATTGTTGGTTTTCTTTATGTAATAAAATTGTATTTTACATACTCCTTTGCCTAATTTTTCAGTGTTTTAGTGGCATATAAAGTCCCAAACCATTGGGGGTACCCTTTTTTGTATTAATGTGTATATATAGAGCACTCATTCTTTGTTTTTTAGTCTTAGTTGAGAGGGTAGAGTGGTGTCTCATAAGGAAACATCGTAATAACCCCCAAACAGAAATAGGCCAGGTCTGATTTGGCAAAGCATTTTAATGGTTGACCAAGTGACTGGCTATTTCAATTTTTCAAAAGCTTGCTCTTCCATGTTTTTATATTAGCATTAAATCCTGAAATATGTAGAATCCGCCAATACGCCTGCCCCCCATGTTTATATACAATATAATTGTGAAATATAGAAAAAAACAAGGTTTTCAAAATTATTACCACTTGTGAATGCTGTTTTTCGCAAGTTAACTTTTTTTTTTTATTTGGAGGCACTTTACATTATTTTTAATAAGATACAATAGAAATAATACAGCTCTTTCATAATAGAAAATTATTTTATTAATCCCGTTTACACTATGCCAGATTTTAAAATTGCTTACTGGGATGAGGTGATTTTTGAGGTTACAGAGAAGGAATGAAAGAAATAGTTTAAATAGTGTAAAGTCAAACTGAATGCTTGACGCTAAAAAACGTCAAAACTGCAATCCAAAATAGGTGGAAATTATTATTATTATACAGGATTTATATAGCCCCAACAGTTTGCGCAGCGCTTTACAATGTGAGGGAAGACAATACAGTTACAATACAATTCAATACAGGAGGAATTAGAGGGCCCTGCTTGTTAGAGCTTATGAATGCATTTGTTAATCAGAAATTTATTGAGCAACCATTGTAGGATGAAACTAGAGGGCTTAAATAGAATTCAGGCAAACAAAGGGAAAACATGCAAACTAAAGCCCCGTACACACGCACAGATTGTCGGCCGATCGATCGGCCGTCTTTTGTCCGGTGCTGTCGTGTAGGTTGAAAAGTGCTAAAGACTGCGCACGAATTTTGTCGGCCAACAACAACCGACTGCAGCAGTGATGTCATGTGATGGTTAACTTTCCGTGTGTTTTTTCTTCTCTGAGCATGCCCAGTCTTGCTCATCTGCTTTGCTCTTTCGGCCGAAATCTGTACTGACTGATGAACAATCGGCCGTTCTTTGTTGGCCTACAAAAATTTTATAGCCTGCACACCAGATTTTGTTCGGCCGAAAAGTCGCAGTCGGTTGTCGGAAGCATCATACTAACAAGCCGACAATCGGCCGATCGGACGTTGGCCAAATATTTACGGCCGACAATCGGTACGTGTGTACGGGCCTTAACATGTAGATTGTGCCTTTTGTGGTAAAAGTGATACCTACTGAATGTATCCATCATGTGTCATGCAATTGCAGCTTGTCATAGCTTAGATTCATTAGATCTGATTTAACATTATTACACATTCCTTCAATCTGATTGTCTTGTTTTCTCTTTACAGGGGTTAAGAGCAGGTTCTCTTCATTTTCCGGGAGGAAATGCTAATTACAGTGGGAAAACAGTGTATAAAGCTTTGGCGGAGTTGTCAGACCATCCTGACAGTGACGAGCAGGAATGGAGAGATAACATAGATATAGTTATGAAATGGTTCACTGATGATGGCCTTGACTTTGTAACCCTCTACTATGGAGAGCCTGATAAAACAGGCCACTTATGGGGTCCAGAAACTGAGCAGAGGAAAACAATAATAAAGCAAATAGATCGAACCATTGGTTATCTCTTAAATGCCATTGAGAACAACAACTTAAAAAGTAAATTAAATGTAATTATTACATCTGACCATGGCATGACAACCGTTGTGAAAGAACCTAATGTATCAGAAGAGATTTTACTGTCCAAGTACATTACTTTTAAAGACCTTGTGAAGTTCGACATATTGGATTATGGCGGCTTTGGTATGATTTTACCAAAAGAAGGTCGGGAAGAAGAAGTTTATCAAAAACTTAAAGGTGCACATCCTCATTTAAATGTATATAGGAAGGAGGAATTCCCAGAACGCTTCCATTTTTCCAAGCACAACCGTATATTACCACTTCTGCTTTATGGAGATCTCGGCTACAGTGTGAACAGTGTAAGTGCAATCATTATATGTTTTGGTGTTGTCTTTGTTGCTTAGTTTGTGCTTTATAATGTAAAAGTATAGACACAGTTACACCTTTCAAGCCTTTGCTAAAGTGCAGTTAAAATTAAAATTCACACTTCACATGAATATGTCAACATTACCAAATCATAAACTATATAACCATAAACTCTCATTTTAAGGGTGACTTCTTATTGCCATTAATAATACGATCTATCTATAAAGGGGTTATTTTGAGGATGTTTGTACTGTCCTGGCATTTTGATCTGATATGTTTTATAAGAACTTATTCACACTTGACTAAATCTCTAACACTTAAGAAACGCTCCTATAGTGTTTGTATGGCGTTAGTATGGGCGTCAGACAGGCCTCAATGAGTCAATGAGTATGGGGCATTTTACAAGTGTTAAAAACACTCCATAAATTCCCTATGCATGGTTTCGGCGCATTTGATGACCGTTAAAGCGCGTTAAAACTGCTCCACAATGGAAAGTGATAGAAATAAACTTATTTGAATGCGCCGCAACCTCACCAAAACCTCATCGCAAATGCCTGCCAGATTTGCGAAGCGTTACCATGGACTTGCATGGGAGGCGCTGAAAGTCTTCAAACGCCTCCTGACTTGACATGAGGCTTTAATTTTGAAGCGAAGCAACGCTAACGCTTCATGTTTTGAAAGTATGAACAGCACGATGTGCTGTCTATTGTATCTTGTGCATAGACGTTTGAGGCTCATTTTTAACGCCTCTCAAACGACTGCTTTTAATGTTTAATGCCCGCCAGTGTGAACTCTGCCTAACAGACAGTAAGGCGCCTTTCACACTAGTGCGACTTGTCCCGCGATTTTGGACCGCAAAATCGCATGACAAGTCGTTTTCCATTATTTTCAATGAGCCCCATTCATATCAGTGCGTTTTGAAGTCGCACCGACTTCAAAGTAGTTCCTGCACTACTTTGCCACGATTTGATTGCATTTTGAGCCATAGCCATAGCCATTGCTTTCAAGATTGCGTCAAAATCGCGGCAAAGTCACGTCAAAATCGCGCCACAAAATCGCGGTAAAATCGCGTCGCATAAGTGTGAAAGGGGCCTTAGAGAACCTTCTTTTTCAAATGTTTTGTCTTTTTTTCTCTATATAGTAAAAATACAAACAAAGTGGTTACTAAAAAGCAGCAAAAGAAAGTTGATGGTGTAGCATGACAAAGTAATTGTTGGTCAACTATCATAACACTTAAAACAAAAAAATGGCTTGATAATGATGGAGGGTGGGGTAAGTACATGTCGGTATCTTGAGTGATTAAAGAGCAATGAGAAAAACCCAACAATTACGGTGACTCTAACGATGATACCTGCTCCAGAGATGCCAAACGAGTAGAAGTGTCAGTCCACTGATGGCACCTCTAGAAGAGTCTGCAGTATACAGTATGTCTGAGTGGGGGTAAAATAGGAGCCGCGTTTCAAGGTTTACCTCTTTCCAAAGCCTGGTTACAAGTGGATGCTGTGTGGCACATGTGTCAAACACAAGGCCCGCAGGCCTAATCTGACCCACCAGGCTATTTTATGTGGCCCTCGCACCTCTCCTGCAGCTGTGGCACCCCCCTCATCTCCACCCCCACCCCACTTCTCCATGCAGCCTCAGCCCCCCCAGCCTTCAAGTTGGTCCTCCTCCAGACACTGCACTTTCTGCTTACAAGCTCTGCCCCCAGTCATTACCAACAGCAGCACAAGTGTAAGCGGGTTGCACTGTGATGTAAGGGAGGGTGGGGGGGCTCTTGACATTTACTGTAAGGGGGAGTAGGGTGAACTGGACATATAGTCTTACAGATACAACCGGCCCTTTGAGGGCAACCATAATGGTTATGTGGTCCATGATAAAACCAAGTTTGACAGCCCTGCTCTATGGTATACAGTATATGTGGGTTGATTTCCTGAAGGCAAATAGCTCTGCTGATTTCCATCATCCAAACACATGCAAGCAAGAATGCTGTTTTTGTTATTTTTCTTGCATGTGATCCGGTATTCTTTGCAAAGTAAAACTTCACATCATATACTAAGCTCTGGAGAAACTGCACTTGCAAAGTGCACAGTCAATTTGCCTTTAGAAAATAAACCACCTTGCTCGCCACCAAGCAAAAGTGCAAGGGCAATAGAATTCTCTAATAATGTTAAAAACATTCTAAATAAGGGTCATGGCTGTACAGTAAAATACAGGGATTAAAGCAGCACAAGGAATTTTGCATAACACAAAATAGTGAATTAAAAAATATAATTATGTAATAATCAGGAAAATACTAAGTTTGGTCAATAGCTGATGTGAATGATACTGAGAATCCCATAAACCTATTAGCAGTTTGATGCAAAGTAACAACTTGGTACAGTTTGACAAGTCTATGATACGCTTGAAGGAGGTTTTAAAGTGATACTAAAAGATATCCTTTTTCTTCCAACATAATCTACACAAATCCACCACTTAATGACCCTGTAATTTATTTTCATTCATTCTTACTGTGTTTTCCTGCCTACTAACAGCATCCTTGAGCTTCCGAAATTCTCCTTTGCCCCAACCCCCCCCCCCCCCCCTAATTTCTATTTGTTTGGAACGAGCAGTGGAGGCTAGTTGTGGTGATGTGTACTGCTCTATGTCCTTAGTCCCTAGTCCATCTATGGAGCAAGCAAGAGATGGTGGCTAGGTTCCTACATACAGTGGGACCATAGTTACCCTCTTAATATGAAGTTATATCACAGCAGCAAAAAAATATATATATATTTTGGAAGTTTGGTGAAGACAGAGCGATGGAAGGGACTTTTTTTTTTTAATTTGAGAATACATATTTGAATGGATTCTTTTTTTTTTATTTTTTTTTTTCAAATTGAATGGATTTTGTAAAAAACAGAGTTTATTTGCACTTTAAATACAGAAATTCAATGTAACAAAATGGAAAAGGGGAACAAAAACCAACATTGTGCTTATATGGTGAGGGAGATACTAAGTATGCTGTCTTTGGACATTTTGAAGGCTTTTATTTTAGCGTTTATACAAGCATTTTGGCACTTGTGCAGGGAGATCAGGACCATTCTTGAGAGTTGTGGCTGGAAGACAGAAGTGTGGTAGGATAAGCTTTTTTCAGTGACACAACTGAAAATTATCTTTTAATTAAGGATGCTTTGGGCTTATAAGGTGTAACACTCAGCTCATGTAAAGGAAAGAAGAAAAGCCCTTCTTCTAAGCATCTATAGAAGCATTTTTTTAAAGCATTCTTCTGCCAGTAGATTCTACAGTTAAGCCACAGCATAAGCGATCAATGACCTAAGTGCTTCTACTGTCTAGGCTGATTTTCTAGAAGATTTCAACAGGCCCCGCCAGCTCTGTTTGATGTAGAACTATATTCCCCTGTACTCCGGCAATGTGATGTCTGCAAGCTACCTCGCTGGGTTCTTTTGGATATGGGATCTTCAGCCATCTTGAGTTCATCCCAGCACCTAGAAGATGCAGATGAAGATGCAGATGCACTGAGCAGCACTTGCACAAATACAGTAAACCCCCCTCCATTGCGGGGTTACGTTCCGGACCCAGCCGCGAAAAGTGAAAATCCGCGAAATAGAAAAACCCTATTAAAATGCATTGTAGGCATGTTTTTTTTACTGTTACTGTACGTGTAAAAGCATTTTAAAGCGGTTGTAAACTCAATAAAAAAAAAAAATAAAAAAAAAAAAAACCTGCAAGACAAAGGCATAATGAGCTAGTATGCATCGCATACTAGCCCATTATGTGTAACTTACCTTAAAACGAAGCCCCGACACGGACCCCCGGACATCGCTGCGGGCGCTGCCATGGTCCCTCGTCGTCTCTTCCGGGTTCGGCGGCTCCGGCGCGCTGATTGGCCGGAAGAGACGGCTCCGGCGCGATGATTGGCCGGAGCCGCGATGACGTCACTGCATGCGCGCGGGAGTGATTTTTCCGGCAAGCTCCCGGCAACTTCATTGAAGGTCCCCCGGACCTTCAGAGCGCATGCGCCGCTCGCGCGAGCGGCTGCATGCACTGTAAATATCTCCTAAACCGTGCCGGTTTAGGAGATATTATTTGTACCTACAGGTAAGCCTTATTATAGGCTTACCTGTAGGTGAAAGTGTCAAAAAGCGGGATACTACCGCTTTAAGGTCTTTAAACACACTTTTAAAACAATAGAAACTAATTTAAACACAAAAAAGATACTGAGAGACATAGCAAGAGCTATGGAAAACACAAAAATGTTTCATTTTTAATGATTTATATAGTAAAATAACATTACAAAAAAACCCGCAATATACCGGGACCGCAAAAACTGAACAGCGATGGAGCGGGGGTTTACTGTAAAACCATCATAAAAGCATTAGGGAAGGCACAATTCTTCTCAACGCAATACTTGGCAAGTGGTTATTGGCAAATTCCAGTGACAGAGAAAGATCTGCCAAAAAGTTGCTTTTATACACCCGTGGTATTGTTCAAATTTAAACTAATGCAATTTGGACTTACAAACATATCCACCGCCTTTCAAAATGCCATGGAATATTGTCTGTGTGACACATTTATTTATCTATCTGGATGACATAATCATCTTCTTTGTTTCAAGAACATTTCAACATTTAGAGACAGCCTTCTAAAGATTAGCAAAGCATTTATGAAAGTTGAAGCCTAAAAAATGTCATCTGTTGAGAACTCTTATTGAGCGTTTTGGACAAAAGATCTCCTGAGAAGGGGTTAGACCAAACAAAAATAAAATAGAAGCAATAGACAAATAGGAAGCCTCTAGAACTTTGTGGGAGGTGTAATGCTGAAGAGGTTTCCCCAAGCACCCAAGTGTTACCCCTAATTTCTAATGAATGTCAGCGAGTAAATCATTTTTGTAAGTCATTTTTCAATAGTTGTGATAATTGTCTGCAATCTGGAAAGAAGATATTCAGAAATCGGGTAAACAAAGAAAACAACATAAATAATTTAATTACCAAAAGGAATCTTAGAAGATTAGTGAAATACTGACTTACTACCGAACTCTGGACTACAAGCAAAATTGTGTCATTCAGAGGTATTTGCTTATAATAACTAAATAGTCACATACTTATGTGATTTATTTTGTCCACTCTGAATTTGTTCCCAGTAAGCGAGCATCGTGGATGAACATCCCTATCCTGACAGGATGCAAAGATATAGATATTGTCAGGTCATTAACTATATGAAGAGAGGAAACGTGCAGTAATGGTTGTAAACCATTTGCCATAAAGTGCTTCATAAATTGTAGTTCCTCAAAGGTAATTTATCAAATTTGCTGTGTGTACAGCAAATGACATGTTAGAAAAAGAATTTATCACAGAATTTATACTCAGCCGTGTTTGTTGCTGAATTAATTTAACTCCTTGATGCTCACAACAGTCACATGATTTCAGAAGCCATGACCTTAGAACTGTCGATGACAGCTACTGTAGGTCACTGTAATGTGAGCGAGCATACAGTGAACGCACTCTCAGCACACAACCTCAGGGCATTGTGGATGCATATATGTGGTGGCTGGGCGTCTAAGCCCACTTTTCTTGCCTCTGCATATATGCCTTAGGCAAGAGGTTAAAGTGTTTGGTCACAGGACTTTTCATATTTTTCTCAGCTATATCTCTTCGATATTCCCCACTTTGAATCCTCATTACTTGATTTCTCATTTGCACTAACAAGTAATATCAGGACAAAACTTTGGGAGTCTACATGCTTCTTTTTAGTCCAAGCAGTACTAAAACATAAATGTTTAGCAGAATGTTAAGACAACTCTGCAAAGACAACAATCTCTGAAAAGCACACACATAGGGTAATAAAAGTAAAAAAAAAAAAAAAAAAAAAAAAAGTAGTTAGCTACAGAGTAGAGAGAAATGGGCTATAGAATGGAAGGGGAAAAAGAGTAACAGAAGTGAAAATAGCCATAAAACTATTTGAAGGTGATTTAGAAAGCTTATGTATCAGGCATAAATATCATTCATAGGTAATGTGTAGGTCATAGGTAAAATGCACAGAGCCAATCATAGTGGATCTGTGCCCTATGATCGTTGTGGTAGCCAATCACAGTGGTCACAAATGTAAACAGTGCTACTGTTTATAGTTGAGAGCCTTTCCCTACCTGTGTTACCTACAAAAACTTTATTAGCATAAACAATTTGAAGCATATCACTGTCTAAACGGATTGTTTTCACATGCAACATTTAGTGACTAAAGAAAGTGTATAGTGGTTTGTATAGTGGTAGTGGTCAAGGTGAGGACTAAAAATACATTTTGAAAAAAAAAAAAATGTTCTTAAAGCGGAGTTCCGGGCACAAAAACGATATTTTTTTTTTGTGCCCGTCCGCTAGTTCAGCCTAACCTGAAAAGGAATTGGATAGTTAGATTTTTTTTTTTTTAAAACTCACCTTGTAATTGACGATCGTAAATACTCACCTATGACAGCTTCCTCCTCCAGCGCCGAGGCTCTCCCCGTCACTTCCTGCCTCGCAATGATTCCTGGGAGCTAAACGTCATAGCTCCCAGGAATCAATGCGCCGCACCGGCCCCGCTCGTCATTTCCGGGCGACGCCGCATTCCCCTGCTAAACAGCTTCTGGGCATGCCCAGAAGCTGTTTAGGAATGCGGCGCCGCACCGGAAGTGACGAGAGGGGCCGGTGCAGCGCATTCTGGGACACGAAGACGCGGAAGAAGACAGAGAAGAGGACCGCGCCGGCTTCAGCTGCCCACAACCGAGATGGAAACGCTGTGGAAGAAAACTTCTAAGTAAGTATTTCTTCTAAAAGGTAAGTGCGAACCGGGACAGATCAGAGGCTAGCCATTGTGGAATGTGCTAGCCCTGACTGTCCCGGGGGTATGTTAAAAAAAAAAACGTTTCTCTGCCCGGAACTCCGCTTTAAGTTTTAATTAGCCAAGAAACTATGAAATACTGCATATGAGTTTTTAAATTCTTTATTTATTCCAGATAAGCCAAAAGTTAAGACCTTAAACCAGTCATTAGATAGACTTAGTACAGATTGCGTCACAATAAAAAAGAACAGTCAACAAGCCAGGGGCGGATCCAGAGTCTAGTCTCGGGAGGGGCACTGCCATAAAATAAGGTGTTGCTTACCTAATCAATCCCTGGAAATGTAATCCTGTCAAACAGTGTCACTATTCTTCCCTCCATTGCGGCTGAGAGGAAGAGAGGAAGTGACCTATTAAAATGATGCAACTTTCAGCACGGAGGAGTTAGGGAAGAATAGTGAGACCTCCCAACCACAGTGATGAAAGTGTTAAGGCCAGCTGTGACAGTGGCGGCAGTCTTAACACTTTTATCAACTTCACGGGAGATCTTCGTGATCTCCCCGCAGGTCTTTTGAGCAGAGGTTCCCAACCTTTTTGGCACTGGGGACCGGCTGAGTTGAAGAAAATTATGCCAAGTCCTGGGGGGGAGGTGGGGGTATGGTTGCGTTATTTTGTGGATAATTTTCGGGGCAATGGCTGGTGTTGGCGCTTCAATCATCATGGCACCATGGTTGATATAGTGTCAGGATAATTGAAGCACATTATTCTTCCTATTACACTGTAATATAAAATGAAATAGTTCAACTCACCATAATGCAGAATCAGTGGGAGCCCTGGGCGCGTCACATGCCCCCAGATGCAGCTCGTCACTTGCCACGTCACCTGCCACCAGATGTGGATTGTCACTTGCCACGTTGCCTGCCATCAGATGCAGCTTGTCACTTGCCATGTCACCTGCCCTCAGATGCAGCTTGTCACTTGCCACGTCACCTACCACCAGATGCAGCTTGTCGCTTGCCATGTCACCTGCCGTCAGATGCAGTTTTTCACTTGCCACATCACCTGCTTCCAGATGCAGCTTGTTACTTGCCACATCACCTTCTACCAGATGCAGCTTGTTATTTTCTACATCACCTGCCTTCAGATGCAACTTGTCACTTGCCATGCCATCTGCCACCAGATGCAGCTTGTCACTTGCCACATCGCCTGCCACAAGATGTGGATTGTCACTTGCCACAAAATATGGATTGTCACTTGCCTTAAGATGCGGATTGTCACTTCCCAGTGTCCCAGAGTGAAGGTGGGTAGTGAGAGATAATGTAATCTCTCTGCTGCCCATGGCTGCACAGTGAGGACGGTGTTCTTTCAAAAGCTGAACTGCGGTAATGCAGGGCGCCCGCTTATTGGCCTGCCCACCCATTCCCCTGCCCGCCTGCTCCCCTGCCGGCCCACTCACTGGCCCGCCCACTCACCTGCCAGCCCACTCACTGGCATGCCTGCTCACCGGCTTGCCCATCCGCTCACCCGCCGGGCACCAGCCAGCCCACTATTTTCCCGGGGGGGCAATTGCCCCATTACCCACCTGGATCTGCTCCTGCAACAAGCACAAGTAGTCTTCCCCTGAAAAGGGAGAGTTACCAGTACTTCACAAACAAAGTAGTAAAGAAGTATCTTACCCAGTAATTTCAGCATAGACGAGTAGAATCATCAAACGCAGACATGCTTATAAATCACTATTGTGACCATGCTTAAGAGACCTCAAGTAATAGCAATGTATATCAGGATGTATGGCAAAGTTGACTCTAACAAAGTAGAAGTGAGATTGGATAGAGGAGTAAGTCATGTTAAGAATAAGTTAGTATTCAAAAAATAGAGATAAAGAAAAAAAAAAGGCGTGGGGGGGGGGGGGGGAACAGGCACTGTCCAGAGCAAAAAACAATTACCAGAATCCATCAAGACAGATTTTCCTTCATCAGAGAAGATTAATGCTTTCCAGTAAAACCAAGTTTTCGAATAGAGTTCATGTCTATTAATAAAGTCTTCCATTATGGGTATTTCCTCCACCTTCATGGCCAACATAGGCAGGGATGGGGTTGTGTGCTATTCCACCTCAAAGGGACGCATGCTTTGTTGGCACTAAGAAGATAGCATAAAATCAATCTACAATAGGTTTTCTGTGGGATGCATGAATTGTAAAGTAGATAAAAAAAGGGTCCTCTGTGAGGGCAGGATCTGCCATTTTTGCTTCTAACTATAATATTATATATATCCAGAACAATTTTAGGCAGGACCAGAATATATGCAGCATATCTCCAGGTCCCTCTTGGCATCTCCAGCATGTAGGCGGGGTCTACTGTGCCCGTGCACATGAGGCAAATCTCACATAGAGCATGCTCATCAATGCCTGGGACCAGGCAGAGACTGCGGTCACGTGAAAAATCTAACATTAAAGCAGTTCCCGACTTAGAGATGAGCATTCACTGCGTGCAGTAATGAAGTGCAGAGTTCCTCTGAAAAGTGACTTGTCCCATGTCACTACACACTGCAACTTGTATGTTTCCATTGGGAGGGAGGTGCTTATCTCTGTTACTTCACTCCCAGTAACAAAATGAGGTCCGGCCAAGCACATTGTGTAGACCTCATGTGTGCTTTTACTTTACTCTGTCCTTATCGTACAACATGACCAGGCCATGGTTCTCCATAATGCTAGTCTGCTCCCAGTTACTATGGGAGATGGAATGCTGGGGAGGGATTCAGAACATCAACCCCTTGCTACTGGAGGACCTGTCACCTTACCAGGTACCACGCGTAACGTCTGGTTCCTTGTAGCTTATTTCTCCACTTGCTTATCCATAGCAACTACACTCCTCTGCCTTGTCTTGCCAAGTTAACCTCTTGTAATAATGTTACTTATTACCCCAAAATGCAATTACAGACCCAGGTTCTTTGGAATATACCAGGACCAACATGCGCCCCTTTGAATAATCTCAGACCAGGCTTAGAACGGTTAACATAACTTTACTGTAGAAAGGCATCATGATAATACAAGATGAATAACATCCTGTCCCTGAATCAAACTAAAATAGCATAGTGGCCCAGGCATACCTCCATGAGCTGAGAATCCATATAGACATTGTCCATGACTTGGATGCTGTCCTTGGCTACTGGTAAATTCAGCACTATCCTAGCGCACCCTCTCTCCCAGCGGTCTCCTTCTTTTATAACACAGATGGGCCTGAACCAAAAAGAAAGAGAACCCAGATGTTTTAATCCCTTCCCCAGCCTGGACCAGCTGCAGGAATTAGCTACATTCATTAAAACATGCCTACAAGTAATGATCTGATACAGGAGGAAAGCATTTATGAAGAACCATGGGTTTGTCTTCTGAACTCTGGTACTAACAGAAGATTTTTGAGAGAGTAATGAATAATTCTCCTGCACTGAACAGGATCAAAAGAAAGATTCAAGCGAGACTAATTTCTGAAGAAATAGTCATAATTGCATTGCCTTATGCATATGAGTTTTGAGTCATTACATGCAGTCCAAAGATGGAGCTCTCTGCTCTTTTGCTCATGTTTTACTTATGTTTTTCTTCACTCCCCCACCCCCTATTCTCTTCAGACAGCTCCAAAGAGAGTATGTTTATTTACAATACAAGGTCTACCGCAGGGGTAATGAATTAAAATTCACGGAGGTCCGAATAATAAACACATTTTCCAGCAGAGGTCCAAATCGCATTTTTGTGCTATGACTCAGATTCTTTACATCACCACCCAGGTGTACAGGCACGACAGCCCATTCATTTGAATGGGCTGATGTGCCTGCATTTTCTGCTGGGAAAAGGCCCTGGCACCTTTTTAAAAATGCAGCCACATAGAAACTCCATGGTGCATTTGTACTATGCAATTTCCGTGTGCGGGAAACCGTACCTTGTATTTCAGTGCATTTAAGAGCCATTGGTGCTCCTGCACATTTTTCTTGCAGCTGCTTGTCCCCCTTCACATATCATTTCCACAGCACTGCCCATTTCACTTTCCCCGCACAGCACTGTCCTCCTTTACATCAGCCCCCCCACACACACACACACACAGCACTGTCTTCCTTCACATATCATCCCCCCACCACTGCCCCTTCACATACCCCTCACAGCACTGCCCCCTTCACATACGCCCCACAGCACTGCCTCCTTCACATCCCCCACAACACTCCCCCCCCTCACATATCCCCCCCAAAGCAATGTCCCCTTCACATACCCCCCACAGCACTACACCTTCACATCCTCCACAGCACTGCCCCCTTCACATACCCCTCACAGCACTGCCCCCTTCACATACCCCTCACAGCACTGCCCCCTTCACATACCCCCACAGCACTGCCCCTTCACATACTCCCCACAGCACTGCCCCCTTCACATCCCCCACAGCACTGCCCCTTAACATACCCCCCACAGCACTGCCCCATTCACATTCCCCCAAAGCACTGCCCCCTTCACATACCCCCCACAGCACTGCCCCCTTCACATTTCCCCACAGCACTGCCCCTTCACATACCCCCCCATAGCACTGCCCCCTTCACATTCCCCCACAGCTCTGCCCCCTTCACAACCCCACAACACTGTCCCTCCCTCACATATCACCCCCAAAGCACTGCCCCCTTCACATCCCCCCCATAGCACTGCCCCCTTCACATACCCTCCACAACATTGTCCCCCTTCACATGTCACCCCCACAGCACTGCTTCTTTTACATCCTCCCCCATAGCACTGCCCCCTTCACTTCCCCCCACAACATTGTCCCCCTTCACATGTCACCCCTACGACACTGCCCCTTTTACATCCCCCCACAGCACTGCCCCTTCACATACCCCTCCACAACATCGTCCCCCTTCACATGTCACCCCCACAGCACTGCCCCTTTACATCCCCCCAAAGCACTGCCCCTTCATATCCCCCCACATCAGTGCCCCCTTCACATCCCCCCCAAAGCACTGCCCCCTTCACATAACCCACAGCAGTGCCCCCTTCACATCCCCCCACAGCAGTGCCCCCTTCACATCCCTCCCAAAGCACTGACCCTTCTCATCCCCCCACGGCAGTGCCCCCTTCACATCCCCCCCACAGCACTGCCCCCCTCACATCCCCTCCACAGCACTGTCCCCTTTACATGACCCCCCCCCTCCTCCTCCCACACACAGCACTGACCCCCTGTACATGACCCATCCTTCACAAGTTCACAGTCATGTCCTTTCCTCCCTTCACTCTCCTACCTTACACAGAGTGGAAAGGAGGAGGCAGGACAATCCTGAACTGAAGACAGAGGCACAGCAGCACTAGATGGGGTGCGGGAGCTGCCAGGTAAACCTTTCATGTTAGCAAGCTGGTGATTGGTTGCTAGGACCACCTCCTAGCAGCCAATTGCCTCCTGGTTAATGTGAAAAGTTCATTCAGGCAGCTGCCTCTCTCCATGCAATGCTGGTTCCTCCCCCAGTCCAGAATTGTCCAGCCTCCCGTCATCCGCTCTGCTAATGACAGCAGCGGAGGCTGGGGTGCAAAATCGTCAGCTAAATGGCGCGGTCACGGCGGTCCAGATACAGCAGTAGCTTAGGCCGGACGCGGACTGCGGGCCGCCATTTAGTGATGCCCGGTCTACAGGTTCACTTTATAATAGTATTTGGGGAGGGACATAAAAGTACTTGGTATAAAACACTTATATGGACAATAGTTTGAATGTCAACAATTATATAGCAACTGTTTTGACTTTTATGTGCATAATTGTTTCTTTTATTGTTTTCATACATTACATGTCTCCTTATTTCTACTGAGATTAGTAAATGCTGGATTAGGCTCCTCCAGCACTTTCTTTTAGTATCTCAAACATTTTTTTAGACAACTTTACCTAAACCTCTTCATAAAGCATAGTTGACAGTTTTATTATTTTTATTATTTTTGTATTCTTTAATGAATAAACATATATTTACTGTATCATAGCACTTCCTGGGTTTGTGCCTATAACCTTTTTTTTTTAGTTTTGTGAATAATAATCCTGTTTGGCACCTATGATGAAATGTTTAGCAATAAGTGAGGGGTAAACTAATAGTAGATTCCTGAGTATTCGTTTATTCTTTTCCAGGCTTTGTTTTTTTTGGACTTTATGTTTTAGGATTACTTTTTGGTGTACCAGGAAACTAGATGTTTCAGTATCAGTAGCATTGTCTTTGGCAGAGTGATTACTTGTAGATCATCTTTATAGTTATACACTTCCCCAAAGTGTTTTCCTGATTACAGCTTAAAGGCACATGGGAACTGGCATGCATTTGCTGTATTTTATGTGTCATTTGTTTTTTTACTAATTGAGAGTCTTCCGACACATATACAAACTTTTTAATAAGGCCGTATTGTTCAACCCAGAAAAATATGCAAACATTTAATAAAGTATAGGAAAAAAAATGTGAGCTTGTGCATTTTTTAACCTCATATATTATGTGCCTTAAAGCAGTATTAAACCCCAAAGCATACATTTATTATATTGCATATTACCAATTCCGAAATGTGATGACTGTATTTGTTTCTTTCTTTTGTTTTTATCTGGTGATCCAGCCTATTAGTCTGTTATTCTCTTGCAGTTAAAGGGATAAGACTATTTACCACTGACAGGAGTGCTTAAAATGATTAGCTTTTATTTATGTGTGTAAACCCTTTATCACAAAAGGAAAAAAAAACATTACTGTAACTGATTATAAAGTGTTAGCTGGAGTTCAGCTTTAGTGTGCTATTGTTTTTATACCTGCTAGTACATCCAACACTTCCCCAAACTGACAATGGAGCAGTCCAAATCTGCCCCCTGTGCTTATTCATCCAAAATGCTGTCTGTATAGTCTGTATAATACAGGGGGTGTGTTGCTGTCCAAGTCACCAGGGGAAAACAGAGAGGAAAAAAACCTTAAAAAAAGGAAATTAATACAGCCACTACATCTAATGATTGGTAAGTTGCAATATATTCGATTTTTGTTTTTGGTTTTAATACCGCTTTAAAATGTAAATTATTCATATCGTTAAAAGTAAATGAAAGGGGCATGTTTTATGCTAACTATAGTTATATAATTTAAGATTAGATATTATTTCCTTTGGCAATCTTTTCCCCTTGCTGTTTATTCGAATTATAGAATTATGTGTTGGCTCCAATGACTTTGAGTATTCTCAGACAACTAATGAGGTAAGAATGGAGGAGATATAAGTGAAAGGTAAATATTCTTTCAGGAACTTCGTGGCACTGGATCTAAAATGAGGGTTTGCAAATGCGTTTGACTGGGTAAGGCTGGTCATATATGATCCGATTTTCTTCACTCAATTCCCCTATCAACACAGTCAGTGTTGATGGGGAAACCCTCCCACGTAGCTATTGTGTTCACACAGTGATTATTGTGTTCAACATACAGTATTTATTGCTAGCGGCTATAGCATGAAAAATCTGACAGGCTGGTTGTACCCAAGTTAATCCATCAAGCAACATGAGTAGAATCAGTCTACCCATACATAGTTTAAATCTTGGCTGGTGTCTGCTTAACCATTTAAGATTCGAACCATCTATGTTTACTTTTCAACATCACAAGAGCCTACATCAACCTGCACACTGCAGATGCTAATAATTTTGCAAAAGGTCTGTTTCCTTCAGTCTTGAACATAGATATCAGATTTTCCAGCCGCCCCCAATACAAAGCTAGCTGACAACTTAGCTTGTTTGTGGAACCTTCTCCTTTATTGAACAGTCGCACAGAATTTATTTATAGCATGGACATCCCCCTCCTGATCAAATTACCACACACAGGTCAAGGGTTGTCTGATTACATTATCATATGCAGATGAAATTGTATACAGAAATAGAATTAACCTAAACTAATTATCTAGCCATCTGGACAGAAACAATATGTGAGTTCATTAACAATTAACAATGGGACAGTCAGGCTTAACAGAATACACATCACACCTCAATACACAGACAATAGGAAGCTGCCGCCATGAAAGACTGTCCGTCTCGGACATTGTAGTACAATACACAATATTAAAAGTGTAAACACCGAACCCATTTAAAGCAATCCAAACCACATTCCCAGTGTCCATTAAGTATCTGTCTTTCACTCCCAGTGATGGTGAGTACCTCACAACAGTAAAAAAGGAAATACCGTTATGCTTAAAGAATTTTATAAATATAATATACACATACAACTCAAACAACTCTGTGTATACTGTAGTTCACTGCACAAATTATAACTGTTTAGTTGACATACAGTATATAATATCATTTTATATTATATTTTATCACATAGTATTTTTTTATATTCTGCAGAGATTCATTTTATATATTAACAAGGGAGATCACGGATTTGACAACAAAGAAATGGACATGCAAATGATATTCCGAGCGTTTGGTCCAGATTTCAAGAAGAATTACACTTCTGAACCATTTGAAAGCATACACATATACCCTCTGATGTGTAAACTTCTGGGTATCATACCTGAGCCCCACAATGGGTCCCTCACAATTACCCAAGATTTACTTGCAGTTTCAAATGACCCTGAAGACCAGTCAAAAGACCAGAAGAGTAAGTAAAAACCCAATTTTTATTTTGCCACTTCACCTATTTCTTTCAAAAATTATTACATGGTTCAGTGAAATAATCTATCTTACCCTCATGTTGTACTATTTGAATTTTTGTTTTTTCGTTATGTGCCCTGTAAGCACACTGTTCCTTACAAACCACCATCAGCTCTGGCTTTCAGTCAGGGCCTAGCCATTTTGTTTGCATATAATTCATACATACACTGCACAAAAAAATTTAAGGAACACTTCGAGAACACATCAGAGCTCAATGGGGAAAAATACCATGCTGGATATCTATACTGATATAGACTTGGTAATGTGTTAGGAATAAAAGGATGCCACATTGTTTGATGGAAATTAAAATTATCAACCTACAGAGAATTAAAAGACACCCCAAAAGTCAAAGTGAAAAAATTATGAAGCAGGCTAGTTAATTTTGCTGAAATTTCATTGCAGCAACTCAAAATGGTACTGTCAGGGAACTAGCCGGAGAATAAACATTCATAGACCTGACACACTAACCAGTTCTCAACATGGCCACGCCCGCATGAATACGCACACACGTATTGCAAACGCACGTCCGCTAGGGCGAAGGCGTGTGCGTGCTGGCGCACAAAGTGGACATCCAATCCCAGCACCCTCTGGCCTTTAAAAGGATATCTGTGGCACATGAACATTGCTGACTGGTCTTCAGCTTCCTGTTTCCTGCTTCCTGTGTTTGTTGCTGCTTCTGATCACCTGTTGTCAACCCGGCTTGTTCTTGGATTCCTCTTGTCTTGCTCCCAGCTCTGACCTTGGATTGTTCACGGATCTTCTCTTGTCATCTGCCCTGTGTATGACCCCAGCTTGCCTAACCACGACTCTGCTATCCAATCTGCTGACCACTGGCTTACTGACCTCTGCTTCTGTCCCCGACTACGCCTTCGGCTGTGCCTTGTCTGCTGTGATCTGCCTTGATACCCACCTACTGTACCCAGCCTGCAGAACCTGCTTCCACCTACTTTGGGCTTCGTGCTTCCTGTTACCACCTTCAGGGACACCAAGCACTCAGCCGCAAGGAGAGCCCTCTCAGCATTTTGGCTTCAGGACCAGGTACGTGACAGTACCAGTCAGCCATAAGATGTCTGAAGCCGACAGAGGTGCGTCTCCGCTAGAGGCTTTGTGCCAACAAGTTACAGCCCTCACACAAGCCGCACAGGATCTACGAGGCGCATACAACTAAGTCCGAATTAGAGAAGGCGACGAGTGGAAAACGGCCTTCCGAACCCGTTTCGGACATTTTGAATACCTTGTGATGCCTTTTGGACTTTGCAATGCCCCAGCCACTTTCCAACACCTTGTAAATGACATCTTTAGAGAATTTCTGGATCACTTTCTTATAGTCTATCTTGATGATATTCTCATCTTCTCTGCATCTCTTGAATTGCATCGTGTGCACGTAAAGAAAGTCTTGTCTACCCTCAGGAAACATGGACTCTACGCCAAGGCAGAGAAATGCGAATTTGAGAAACAAAGCATCCAGTTCCTAGGATTGACTATATCCACTGATGGTATTGCTATGGACCCCCAAAAGGTGTCTTCCATCCTGGAATGGCCTGCCCCAGTGGATAAAAAAGGAATTCAAAGATTTGTGGGGTTCGCCAACTTTTACAGGAGATTCATTAAAGGGTTCTCATCCATTATTGCTCCCATTACCCAGCTCACACGTCAACATTCCCGATTCCAGTGGTCCCAGGAAGCCCAGGCGGCCTTCAATAAACTGAAAGCTCTTTTCACCTCCGCTCCAATACTTCGGCACCCAGACCCTGCTCTACCTTACGTCTTGGAGGTTGATGCCTCAGAGGTCGCCACTGGGGCAATCTTGTCACAATGTATGGGGCCTAAAGCCTTGCTCCATCCGGCAGCTTTTTTTTCTCGGAAGCTGAGTCAAGCAGAAAGAAATTATGATGTCGGTGATCGGGAGCTACTGGCTATCAAAACAGCCTTAGAAGAATGGCGATATCTTTTGGAAGGAGCTGCCCATCCAGTGATGATATTTACAGATCATAAGAATCTGGAATATCTCAGGACTGCTAAACGCCTTAGGCCTCGGCAAGCACGGTGGGCTTTGTTCTTCTCCCGATTTAATTTTCATATCACCTACAGGCCAGGGTCAAAAAATGGCAAGGCCGATGCACTTTCACGAATGTTGCCAGAGACCCCTGAAGTAGCCTCCTCCAGTACCATCCTTTCACCACAAAACTTTTTGTTGTTGCAACCTGATTTAAAATCAGCCATCCAGCAAGCTTCCACTCAGTGTCCGGAGTCTGAAGTTCGTTCCTTGAAAAAACAAGACAATTTTTTTCTGGCAAAATAACAAGATCTTCGTTCCACAAAAGGCAAGGACCCTAGTCCTGAAGGCATGTCATGACCATCAATTGGCAGGTCATTTCGGGGTACACAAGACCATTGAGCTCATTCAACGATCTTTTTGGTGGCCAGGCCTGAGTCAGGACTGTAAGGATTATGTTGGCTCATGTACTACGTGCCTTCGTAATAAGGGAAGTAACACCAGAGCCTGGGGCCTGCTAAGACCATTACCAATTCCTGATTTGCCCTGGAAGATGTTGTCAATGGACTTTATAGTGGACCTGCCTCCTGCTGAGGGATTCACATCCATCTTTGTAGTCATTGATCGATTATCTAAGATGTCGCATTTTGTGCCTATGGTGGGCACACCTCCGGCCACAGACACGGCCCAGGCTTTTATTAAAGAAGTAGTGAGACTTCACGGCTTGCCCAAAAGCATTGTATCGGACAGAGGCGTGCAATTCACCTCCAAATTCTGGAGAACACTTTGCAAAGCTTTAAATATTGATGTCTGCTTGTCCTCAGCCTACCACCCACAAAGCAATGGTCAGACAGAGAGGACCAACCAGACCTTAGAGCAGTATCTTCTGTGTTTCTCCACCTTTTCACAAGACAACTGGGTATCTCTGCTCCCCTGTGCTGAATTTGCCTACAATAACTCAGTGCATACGGCCACCAACCAAACCCCATTCTGGGCTAACTATGGCTTTCATCCATGCTTTTTTCCAGATTCTCTACCAGAAACTGATGTGCCCGCAGTACAAGATAGATTATCCTCCATCTTTACGAACTACCAGACCCTGCAGGAGGCAATACAAAAGGCCCAGGGTGACTATAAAAGGAATTATGATAAGAAGAGAAAGGAGAACCCGGCCTTCAAGGTTGGTGACAGAGTCTGGCTGTCTACGGCCAACCTAAAACTCCCCTGTCCTTCTCGTAAGCTGGGACCAAGGTTCATAGGACCTTTTGGAATTAAAAGAATGATCAATCCTGTGGCTTTCGAACTTTCTCTTCCGCAATCTTACAAAATCCACCCAGTCTTCCATGTGTCTCTTCTTAAACCTGCTGTTCCAGATCGTTTACCAGGAAGGGAGGACCCACCGCCACCTCCAGTTACTATTGGCGAGGAAACCGAATTTGAGGTGGAAGCAATACTGGACTGCAGAAAGCGAGGAAGACATATTCAGTATCTTGTTAAGTGGAAGGGATACCCACCTGAAGAAAATTCATGGGAGCCTGAGGAAAATATTCATGCCCATAGGTTACTGCAAGAATTCTTCAACAGAAACCCTGAGAAGGTGTCACGTTTGGGCATCCGGAGGCTGCCCATAAGGGGGGGGGGCACTGTCAGGGAACTAGCCGGAGATTAAACATTCATAGACCTGACACACTAACCAGTTCTCAACATGGCCGCGCCCGCATGAATACGCACACACGTATTGCAAACGCACGTCCGCTAGGGCGAAGACGTGTGCGTGCTGACGCACAAAGTGGACGTCCAATCCCAGCACCCTCTGGCCTTTAAAAGGATATCTGTGGCACATGAACATTGCTAACTGGTCTTCACGTTCCTGTTTCCAGCTTCCTGTGTTTGTTGCTGCTTCTGATCACCTGTTGTCAACCCGGCTTGTTCTTGGATTCCTCTTGTCTTGCTCCCAGCTCTGACCTCGGATTGTTCACGGATCTTCTCTTGTCATCTGCCCTGTGTATGACCCCGGCTTGCCTAACCACGACTCTGCTATCCAATCTGCTGACCACTGGCTTACTGACCTCTGCTTCTGTCCCCGACTATGCCTTCAGCTGTGCCTTGTCTGCTGTGATCTGCCTTGATACCCACCTACTGTACCCAGCCTGCAGAACCTGCTTCCAGTACTTACCTGTTGATCCTGCCAGCTGCACTCTCCATTACAAACTACTTCCTGCTGTGTGCAGTCTGCAACTTCCACAGCACTCCTGGGTCCTAGTGCTCACCTCCTCTGGTGTTCACCTGCAGAGAGATCTACCTACCACCAACCCTCATCTGGGGCACAGCTGGCAATCCCTGCTACTTTGGGCTTCGTGCTTCCTGTTACCACCTTCAGGGACACCAAGCACTCAGCCGCAAGGAGAGTCCTCTCAGCATTTTGGCTTCAGGACCAGGTACGTGACAGGTACTCAGTAGTTTGTATTGCCCCCACATGCTTTTATGCATGCCTGACAACATCGGGGTATGCTCCTAATGAGACGACGGATGGTGTCTTGGGGTATTTCCTCCCAGATCTGGACCAGGGCATCACTGAGCTCCTGAACAGACTGAGGTGCAACCTGGCAGCATTGAATGGACCAAAACATAATGTCCCAGTGTTCTGTTGGATTTAGGTCAGGTGAGTATGGGGGTCATTCAATGGTATCAATTCCTTAATCTCCAGGAACTGGCGGCATACTCTTTCCACAGGAGGCCGGACATTGTTGTGCACCAGGAGGAACCCAGGACCACAGCACCAGCTTAGGATCTGACAATGGGTCCAAGGATTTCATCCCGATACCAAATGGCAGTCAGTGTACCATTGTCTAGTCTGTAGAGGTCTGTGCATCCCTCCATGGATATGCCCCCCCAGACCATCACTGACTTACCCCTGAACCGGTCATGCTGAACAATGTTACAGACAGCATACCATTCTCCACAGCTTCTCCAGATCCTTTCATATCTTTCACATGTGCTCAGGGTGAAACTGCTCTCATCTGTAATTCTGGTGTTCAATGGCAAATGCCAATCGAGCTCCACGCTGCCGGGCAGTGAGCACAGGGCCCACTAGAGGGCGTCAGGCCTTGAGGCCACCCTCATGAAGTCTGTTTCTGATTGTTTGGTCAGAGACATTCACACCAGTAGCCTGCTGAAGGTCTTTTTGTAGGGCTCTGGCATTGCTCATCCTGTAAAGTAAAAAATCAATGATACTCCTTATTAGAATGCACTAAAATTAGAGTGCATTCTAATAAAGTGTACCATTGCTTTTTTACTCTACACTTAAATCAGCGCTGCTCTTTGTGTTTGCTTCCTCCTTACAGAGCCCTTCCTTCTCTGATGAGATGGCTGCCACTACCATATAGACGTTAAACTTATTGAACTTATCTGAACTGTTCAATACTTTATCAGACCCCCTTTATATGGGTGTCATGTAAAGCCCTCCCCTTTTTTAACCCCCTATTCACCCCAGTAACAAATGCTGGCATAGACCCATACAGCGCTTGTCATATACACTCTTGAAGTGCTCATCCTGTTCCTCCTTGCAAAAGGGATGTTTACATTGCTTGTGACAGCAATAAAAGGGATCAGATTTTTTTATTTTTTTTTAAAAACCTGTGTTAAAATTAAAAAAAAAAAATAAATAAAATTTTGCTGCCCCCGTCGCCGTTAGCTCGTGCACGAAAGAAAACGTTTCTGGAAGTCGCACCGCAAATTAAATCGCTGTTCAAACCACACATGTGAGGTATTGCCGCGATTGCCAAAGCGTGAGCAATAATTAAAAAAAAAGAGCTACACTCTAACTCTAAACTGGTAACCGTTAAAAAATTTTAAAGCATCGCCTATGGAGATTTTTATTGACCGTAGTTTGTCGCCATTTCGCGGGTGTGCGCAATTTTAAACTGTAACATGTTTGGTATCTATTTACTCGGCGTGACATCATCTTTCACAATATACCAAGAAATGGGCTAAATTTACTGTTTAGTTTTTTTTTAAATGCAGTACAATGTTATTTTCCGTAATTTTTCCAAAAAAATGGCGTTCGAAAGACCGCTGCGCAAATACCGCGTGACAAAAAATATTGCAATGACCACCATTTTATTCTCCAGAGTCTTTGCTAAAAAAATATATATAATTTTTGGGGGTTTAAGTCGTTTTCTAGCAAAAAATACGGATTTAAACTTGTAAACAAAAAGTGTCAAAAATAGGCTTAGTGGTAAAGTGGTTAATCAGACCAAAATGAGGGACAAATAAGGAGGAAAGAGGGACAGAGGGACTTTGTTCTGAATCAGGGCCGGATCCTCGAAATCAGGGACAGTTGGGAGCTATGATATTGACTATGTTAATGAAATTCTTCTTCAAGGTAGGCTGTGTGCAGGAAAGGACATATAGTGGAAAAATTTCATTTTTCACAAATTATATTTTGTGGGTATAAGGCTGGGTACACATGGGTAGATTATCGGCAAGTATCTGGCGGTTCAACAGAAACCAACCGACATGCGGTCAGTGTGTACAGCTGTCTTTCTGGCAGACAAGCTTTTGTCGAAGTGAGTGACATGCTGGAAAACAGCATCTGATCACTGGCTGCAAGCGCTAATCAGTGTGTTCTGGCAGGGGGGCAGTCCCCATGTCAAAATATAAAGGCACAGAGAAGGAGACACTAAGATCGCTTGTGTTAGTATGGCGATCTGTCTGTTTTTTTTTTTTTTTTTTTTTTTTAGCCCCGCTGCATTGAAAGAAAATAAAATTTTACCTGTGTACCAAGGTTTTGGATTGTGGCATATGTAACTATGTATACAGCAAGAAGGCTCAAGCTATAAACCCATTACTGTTACAGCAATTTTCTTACACTTATAGCCACAGGTTTAACCCCCAATCCTTCCCGAAAAACAATTATTTACAGCCATGCACAGAGATGTTGACTGTGAAGGAAAATGATAGATTCAACATTAGTTATCATCTCTGCATGTTAGCTTCACAATATTTGTGTCCCTTGTTGCTACTGTCATTTTTTTTTCTGACAGCTTAATTGTTAATTGAGCATCAGATCAACACTGTCACTATTTTTTGTTTACTACTGTACCAGGAAGACAGGTCTGCTGCAGAAAAGTATCATGAAAGAACAATACTATTCTCACAGGTATCTCTGAGAGCAAGATGTGATGAAGTGATGAACAGATCATTAGGATCGCTTATAAACATTGAGAAAACGAATGTTGTATAACGAAAGCTAAATACATTAAAAAAATCATGAGAGATCTTACTTTGTTGCTCAATAACAAAATCAATTCCATTCATAAGCCAACTCCAAATTTTGAAAGCACAGGGAATGGTTCTGACAGCCTTCCTTTTGACTAGTTACTGTATGTGTGCATTAATCCCATTTACTATTACATTCCTTTAAAGCATCTTCACTCCTAATGCTCAAAAAGCACAGAACTGTAATCGTCTAGTGCCCCTCTCTTATAACATTACATCAAAAAATGAAATATACATATCATTACTGTATTATGTATTGTGTATTAGTGTATTATATTAGTACATTGTATTACAGTAAGTCCTAGAACAGTTGTAGTCAACTACATCACAAAATGTATAATTGTTAGAGTTTTAATTATTGAACCGGTGATGTCAGCAGTGACTCAGCATCTAGCAGTTGCACTCACTCATAGCTGTGACATATGTGTATATTTGGCAGCAGAGTCTCTCTCTCTCTATCTCTGACCCAGATGCCCATTGAGATGGTCCCTTTTCACTTTCTTTAATGTGATTGCCTTAATCTCTAGGCTTCACCTTTCATTTTCCTCCTTCTCCAGATCCTTCTCTTCCTGGGACTTGTAGTTCCATTCCATCCTTGTCCCCCAAATACAGTGGAGAAAATAATTATTTGATCCCCTGCAGATTTTGTAAGGTTGCCCACTTACAAAGAAATGAAGGGTCTATAATTATTATCATAGGTGTATTTTAAACGATAGAGACAGAATATCAACCTGCCTTACATCTGATTCCCTCAAAACCAAATCATAACACATGCTGAAGTGGGAGAAAACGCTTAACCAATCTTTCACCGTAAAACAATGGCAAATAGCGATCAATTCTACCCACAAATTATCACATTAGACAAATCATTGGGAAATGATAACTAAGATTGTGAATAGGTGGTATTTCACTCCCTATAGGTTATCCAAAATGAATGCTTCCCTCTCTCCACTATGCTGGAGAGAATGTGGTAAAATTGGTACCCTACAACACATCCTCTGGGAGTGCCCCTCCCTTACAAGCTTTTGGAAAGCAATTTTCCAATGTATGGCATCCATCACTGGAATCTTAACGCCTCCCAAACCTGAATTAGCTTTACTAAATCTAAACATTGAATTATATCCACTCGCATATAGACAAATGATTGTACATCTCCTTTCGGCAGCTAGGACTTTAATATTACGAAAATGGAAAACCACCGACACCCCGAATCTCTCTGAGTCAATCACCTTGGTTAATGAGAACTATAAACTATAAACTGGAAAAAGCCTTATCCTTCAATACTTTAACGCATCACAAATTTCAAAAAGCTTGGTCGGAATGGCCCAATTTGACACCTGAAACTAGAAGTTTATAATCTAACCCTTTACTTAGCTTAGTTCCACTTGTTTTGAGCTTAGCTTTATTTGTATTGATCTTGAGAGTGTCGGGAGGTGGGGACGACCCGTGACTTAGTGACATTGTTCCCCTAGGGGTTCTGAGTCGGGGTGGTTCAACGCCTATCGTCTTCTCTCTGCATCGGTACAAACTGTATTGACATTTACATGCATGCATGTATTGATACTTGAACACTGTACCATCTACTTTTGGATAATGTTCTACCTTGTTGTGGTTATTTTCTTTACTTATTTCACATTCTGTTAATGTGATTTTTTGTTTCTCATTTATATTTGAATCTTAATAAAAACTATTGATTGAAAAAAAAAAAAAAGAGACAGAATATCAACCAAAAATCCAGAAATAAACCCATAAAACAAATGTTATAAATTGAGTTGCAGTTCAGTAAGTAAAACAAGTATTTGATCCCCAAGCAAAACATAACCCAGTACTTGGTGGAGAAATCCTTGTTGGCAAGCACAGAGGTAAGACTATTCTTATAGTTGGTTACCAGATTTGCACACATCTCAGGAGGGATTTTGGTCCACTCTTCTTTACAGATCTTTTCTAAATACTTTAGGTTTCTTAGCTGTCGCTTGGAAACTCGAAGTTTCAGCTCCCTCAATACATTTTCTATAGGATTACAGTCTAAAGACTGGCTAGGCCTCTCCATGACCTTAATGTGCTTCTTCTTGAGCCACTCCTTTGTTGCTTTGGCGGTATGTTTTGGGTCATTGTCATGCTGGAAGACCCATCCTCAGTTTTCTGGCTGAGGGAAGAAGGTTGTCATCTAAGATTTTACAATACATGGCCTTATCCATTGCCCCCCTTAATGCAGCAAAGTCAGTCTGTACCTTAACCACTTGCCGACCGCCGCCCGACTATATACGGTGGCGGTCAGCCCCTCACAGGCAAAGTGATGTACCGGTACGTCACTAGCCTGTGAGCCAATAGGGGGTGAGCGCGCGCCGCAGGAGGCGCGCTCCCGCCCCCGTTCGTTCCCTAAGCAGCCCGCGCGTGTGACCGGCGGACCCAATGTCCGCCGGTCACTCGGGATCGTCGGATACAGCGGGAGAAAGGCAGGCGGCTAATGTAAACAAAGCCACCTGTCTTTCTCCCCTGTGTAACAGCACAGATCATACGGTCCTGCTATGTAGGACCGTTGATCTCTATGGACTCTATGTTTTGTTTTGTGTTTATATACCCATTCCTTTGTGCATTGCATCTATGACAATTTCTCTCTGGAAAACCTTTTCACTTTCTCATAGTTGCTGTCATCTGCTATTGCAGGTGCAAGTAGCCCCTATTTGACGTGAGGGGAACGGTTGCAGGCTAACGCCTCTTTGTGTGGTCAACTGTATCGCTACACTCTTTTATGTAATGTTTATTTACTATGCAATGCATCTCTATGTTCTGTTTCTATGTTCATATCAATAAAAATAAAAATTATTGAAACTGCGACTTTAAGTCCCATAGATTTAAACGACTTCCAATGATCCAACTGTGTCTTGTCATGTGAATTTATGTGTACAGAGTTGCATGACAAGTCGTACAAGTGTGGTTAGAACCTAGAAGGATGGCTGCTGCCCACCCCAACCTTACCCTACACTACTTCTATGTGTTTTATCACAGCACTGTTTTTACTATTTTGTGTGACTGAATAGCTGAAGTAATCTAAACGTAGCTTTTTACAACTATAACGGATCTTGTGTTTCAATAATAATTTGTTTTATTTCATAGATGACTCAGTGAACGTGGCTGCGATTGTGTTATCTGCAATAACTGGAGTGATATTTCTAGTTTTCCTTTTCTATGTCCCATACATTTCTATAAAAAGAAGAAAACAGTAAGTACTAAGATAATCTTTATCACTAATAAGCTGCAATTGTAAATCTAAACATTCTAGTTGCTGCACATTGATGATCCTAAAGTGGTGGATTACTGTTACATCAAACCACAAGGCTGTTATCTATAGGGTGGACATGAAAATACGATTTTTATAATGAATATAAAATCTTTTTCTTACAGTCCATAGAGGGGCACAGGAATGTAGCTATTCTTATATATCTAAGGTATAATGCCCCATTAAGATAGATCTCATATAACCCTGCCTCAATCCATCATGCATTTTACTTTATTTATCATCCATTGAAGTACACATTAATGAAGAAATTCGTAGACATACAGTATGTAACTTCCAAAAGCAGTCGAACTGAGGGGTGGGCAACAGCCACTAAAAAAACTAAAAAGATATAGAAATCCTACTACAAGGTGTATCTGAAAGATTCAATGCCTAATCATAGGCTAGATTAAAGAAAAAGGCAAAAGCAAACACTGAAATGGCCACAAAAAAAAATAAAAAAGGACACCCAGGATCAACCTGAACAGTTAATCACCACTTTGGGAAATTGCACCTGAGAGACTCCCCCTCACCACCCCCAGGGCCGGCGTTAGGGGGGGCAAACTGGGAAACTGCCCAGGGCCCCGAATGTCCAGGGGCCCCGGCAGGGCCGGACTGGCCTACCGCCTCGCCGCTTTAACATGGGGCCGCATCGCCGCTTTAACACAGGCCCGCAGCGCCGCTTTAAGCATTGGAGCCGCGCCACTGTGATGATGCCGCTGCAGCCCCGCCCCCGGCCCCCGCTGCACTCCAGATAGAGTGACGGACAGTCCGTCCGATATTTACTCTTCTACGCTGTGAGCGGCATGACGTCACGGGGCGGCTGCATGGCGGGTGGATCAACAGACTGTGACTGGCTGTGTGGCTGCCTGCTGGAGGTCTCTGCAAAGACGCTGCCACCCCCCCCCCCCCCCGCTCAATGACACTACATACCCATACACGTGTCTGTCCTCTCACAATAGGCAGAGGGGACCCGGCGTCACAGCATTGTCTCCATGCTAATGTCACCCTCCCTGGCAGGGCTCTGGGGAGCAGAGAACACAGGAGGGTATTGTGTGCCCCTCTACCCCCGCTGACTGCACCACTTCATAGCCTGACATTGTGTGAGTAAGTGATGCCACAAATACCTGCCCTACCACTGCATATATTACTGGCAACCTGTTCCTGCCTCACACATAATATAGGATGAGACATCAATCCATCCATCCATCCATCTATCCAAAAAAAAAAAGATATATAATTATTATATTATTTTAAATATAGTTTTTTTTAGAATATATATTAATAATACTAAGTGATGGCTCTCTTTGGAATATATTTGACAGTGATAACAACGGGCGCGCCAATGCCGATCCCTCCTATCACACTGTCCCACACAACAGACACGCGCCAGCAGCAGCATGTTGTGATTTCAGGTGAGCCTGAGAGTGTGCCTTCCTGCTGTCCCCTTAGATGTCCATGACATCTCCTATACCATGTTCGCACAGCCCCTGACATCTCCTGTGCCATGTCCACACAGCCCCTGACATGTCCTGTACCATGTCCGCACAGCCCCTGACATGTCCTGTACCATGTCCGCACAGCCCCTGACATGTCCTGTACCATGTCCGCACATCCTCTGACATGTCCTGTACCATGTCCGCACATCCTCTGACATGTCCTGTACCATTTCCGCACAGCCCCTGACATCTCCTGTACCATGTCCGCACAGCCCCTGACATCTCCTGTACCATGTCCGCACAGCCCCTGACATCTCGTGTAACATGTCCGCACAGCCCCTGACATCTCGTGTACCATGTCCACACAGCCCCTGACATCTCGTGTACCATGTCCGCACAGCCCCTGACATCTCGTGTAACATGTCCGCACAGCCCCTGACATCTCGTGTACCATGTCCACACAGCCCCTGACATCTCGTGTACCATGTCCGCACAGCCCCTGACATCTCGTGTAACATGTCCGCACAGCCCCTGACATCTCGTGTACCATGTACGCACAGCCCCTGACATCTCGTGTACCATGTACGCACAGCCCCTAACATCTCGTGTAACATGTCTGCACAGCCCCTGACATCTCGTGTACCATGTCTGCACAGCCCCTGACATCTCGTGTACCATGTCCACACAGCCCCTGACATCTCGTGTACCATGTCCACATAGCCCCTGACATCTCGTGTACCATGTACGCACAGCCCCTGACATCTCGTGTACCATGTCCGCACAGCCCCTGACATCTCCTGTGCCATGTCCGCACAGCCCCTGACATGTCCTGTACCATGTCCACACAGCCCCTGACATGTCCTGTGCCATGTCCGCACAGCCCCTGACATGTCCTGTACCATGTCCGCACAGCCCCTGACATGTCCTGTACCATGTCCGCACAGCCCCTGACATGTCCTGTACCATGTCCGCACAGCCCCTGACATGTCCTGTGCCATGTCCACACAGCCCCTGACATGTCCTGTACCATGTCCGCAAATTTGGGGCCCCACTTTTTGGTTTGCCCAGGGCCCCACTTTGTCTAAAACCGGCCCTGACCACCCCCACCCCATCAGAATACACTTATCAACACTGCAGCCATTGGCTGTATGCACTGATTAAAAGCTGGTTTAACAGCATCACCGGCTTCTGTTAAACAGAGACAGATAGATATACACACACATCGAAAATCTAGCTCTTCTGAACCGGCCAAATTTTGATATGTGTATACCCTACTTTTAAGCTGACCAACAAGAAAAGATATTTGTAAAGAAAGTTGGACAGACAAGTCATGTCCAAACAAAAACACCAACCAGGTAAAAGCTGAAGTCTAAAGTGGAGCACCCTAAACTGCTGACATCATGGAAAGAAAGGTTAAATAAATAACATAAAAAAGGTATTTTTAAACATAATAAGTTAACAGCCAGATGCTAGAGTGAAAACTGACAGTTGGATTCCCACTTAATCAGTTTGAGTTATCACTTCATAACCCTCTGTACTTTATTGGCAATGACTCAAATCTGTAAATTAATTTTAGTGTGGATAAATTATATGAATTAAACTGACCCATCTCGAAAACATTTATGACTTGGAGCTTTTGGAACAATTATCTGGTGCCCTGCACTTCAGCTGTGATGGTCTCTTGCAAGCATCTAGGCTTGTGTTTCACATGGGCTTCATGTCTGCTTAGATGTGGAGGATACTTTAGTACCATGCCTGACTTGCGGTGGACAGGCAAAATAAACATTTAAAGCAGGCATGTCCAACCTGCGGCCCGAGGGCCGCATGCGGCCCAGAACGGCAGCCAATGCGGCCCACTGCCCCCTGACAATTTTTTTTTTTTCTGGGGAGGAAGGAAGTCGAGTCGGGGGCAAGGCCACATTGGCTTCCAACCAACTGTAGGCAGAGGTTGCAACTGCATTGGATGGGCATGCACTGGTGAGGCTGCATTGGATGGGCACTGATCAGGCTGCATTGGATGGGCACGCACTGTTTAGGCTGCATTGGATGAGCAAATCACTGAAGTGGTCATGGTGGTTAGATTGTCCCTTTAATATCTCTCAGAAGAAGTAAACCTGTGTATACCAATTCCATTTCAATGGTCATCCTCTAGTTGTGTTAAATTAGTGCGGAGAGGGGGGGGGGAGGCGAGGCGGTGCAGGAAGAGCATGGCGGCGTTTTATTACTTATATACCTTAACTATAGTATATATTTTGTATGCGGCCCGAGAAAATTTCTCTACACTCAATGTGGCCCAGAGAAGCCAAAAGGTTGGACACCCATGATTTAAAGTGATTGTAAAGTCTTGTTTTTTTTTTTCTATTAAAGTAAAAAACATATTATACTTACCTCCTCTGTGCAGTGGTTTTGCACAGGGGCAGCCCCGATCTTCCTAATCTCAGGTCCTTGGCTGGAGCTCCTAGCCCCTCCCTCCTGTTGAGTGCCCCCACCACAAGCAGCTTGCTATGGGGGAATCTGAGCCGAGCTTCAGCTCCGTGTATCTATTCAGACATGGAGCTGCCGTTTGGCCCCACCCCCTCTCCCTCCTGATAGGCTAACTGAGTTTGATTGACAGAAGTGGGAGCCAATGGTGCTGCTGCTGTGTCTTAGCCAATCAGGATGGAGAGTCCCAGATGACTGAGGCACTTGTGGACATCGCTGAACAGAGATGGGGCTCAGGTAAGTATTAGGGGGGGTGAGGGGGCTTCTGCACACATAAGGCTTTTTATCTCAATGCATAGAATGCATTAAGATAAAAAAAAAAACCTTCTGAATTTACAGCCCCTTTAATTTAGGCACTCTTTAAAGTGGAAGAAAAGCCTACAAAACACACAATCACTTCCAGCGCTTAGCATTCTGCCATAAAGTCCCCAAAAGCAGCTGACCATCAGGTAGCCGTGGAATAATGTCCTTCAAGTGTGCTTTGCTGGTGCAGCCCTCCTCAGATTGAGGAATCTAGTACACAACCGTAAAAGAACACACAGGAGGGTGCAAACACCTAGTGCATTACGGAAAGGTTTATTATGTAAAAACATACAGCCAAATAAATATTCACAGAGGTAAGATATATAAAAAAAGTTGTGTAACTCCAAATCGCATCCAGAGCGGGAATCACGTGGCCTAACAGGCAAGCTGACCAACCTTCAATATTGCACTTGGCATTTGCACCCTATTGTGTGCTGGAAGAAAGGCCTAGCTATAATTCCTAAAAATGTTCCCTCCCCCTCCTTCTACATATCCTGCCTACCCTGTATAAAAAAGATTTGTGTACTTACCTTTTTTAAATCTGCTCCAGTCATATTAGGTAATTCTGCAGCTCAGGCTCGGCCGTATAAAGGAGTGCTCAACAACAAATGTCAATTTCAGGAGACGTGACATCACCCATAGGTTCCCGTGGCTCAACTGTTGTCGGCGCTCCCTCTTCTCTCTTGAAGCAGCATCTCACTGATGCAGGGGAGCTGGAGCTGCAGGATCACGTGGCCAAACTGAAGCAGATTAAAATAGATAGGAGTAAGAGGAAGGGAACATTTTTAAGAATAGTTATTGATAGGCTTTTCTGCCACCCTTTATACTGTTAACCTTGAGGAATCTAGTGCTCAGGATACACACCTGCCTCAATGCCGCAACACAGGAGAGCTTGAGATGGGAGCAAGAACCCCATTCTTCATCTACTACACTACTTCAGAAGTACTTCGTAGATGATCTCAGTCTACTTCCTTCTAGAAGACTGTGGAGACTTTGAATATGAATTAGAGATGGTAATAGAAGCCTCAAGCACTGTTACAAGTGGAGGTCCAGTAGGGTCAGATTTGAATACGTATGTGGAGGGGCCAAAGCCCACATAGAACCCCTGCAAGTAGATTGCTGCATTACTCATGTACAGTCTGATAAAAAAAATCTAAAGAGAATATTAAGGGACTTGCAGACATACAGAAGGTGACAGCCTCATAATGCAGAACAGTATAAGACTCCAATAAGAATGACCTTACAGCATTAGGCTCATACACACTATAAGAAAATCGGGCAAACATTTTCGTCCGAGGAACAATAATATGATTTTCTGATAGTGTGTACACAATTTTTGACAGCCGACTCTGACCTTCTGAACGAAAATGTCCGAAGGGACAAACTTCTAAATTTTTCTCATACGGGAACAGATCGAAACATCTTTCGTGTAATACGTACCGTTTTCGTACATTTTTTGTACATTATTTTCTTCCTTAGAGATCGCAGTCCATTAAGTGCTTGCCCAAAGCTTACACCTGACCTGCATACTTTGGCCAATCACAGCACAATGTCCTGTTAGAGCCATGACTGGCCAAATGCAGGGAGCCTTTGGCCAATCATGGCTCAGGGGCTAAGTCCACGCCCCACACTATGTAAGGCTGCTGCTTACACAGCAGCCATGTACTGTATAGTGTGTTAGGGGTGGAGATTGGGCAGGTAGTTAGGGGATTGTGTGTGTTTATTCAGTTTAGTACAGTCAGTGTAGTGTGGTGGTGTGTAGATTCTTGTGTAATAAAATAGCATAGTGTGCCACTGAAGTGTTGATGTATACAACACGTCTGTGTCTCCCCACTGATCCTATTTTTTTTTCATTGAGATATATATATTTTTTTTTGCAGCAGCAGCATCAGGTTCTGTTGATGCATTATTAGTACTCCCCAGGGTCGGACTGGCCTATCGGGATACCGGGAGATTTCCCGATGGGCCGCCGGCCCTGGGGCCGCTTTAAGACCAGGCCGCCCGCAGCGCCGCTTTAAGCATTGGCGGCCGCTGCATTGATTGGGGCCGCTCGCCGGTCGTCGGCGCCGCTGATAATGGTTGGACACTGCAGGCCTGCACTGCCCCGCCCCCCGCTGGGCTCCGTCTCTCCTACGTCAGCCGCTGTGAACGGCGTGACGTCACGAGGCGGCTGCCCCTGCGCGGCGGATCGGCGGCGGTGCTGTGTGGTGCATGAGCTGAGGCGAGCTGTGGCTGGCGCGGCTGCTGAAGAATGCCTGTCACGGCGCCGACAAGGATGGTCCCTCCTCCTGTGAAACAGACGAGACGTCATGCACCACATGTGATGTGATCGCAGGTGAGGGGGCTTACTGAGGGGTCTGTCTGTACTCTGTACTGGGAGGGGGCTGCCGCTTACTAAGGGGTCTGTAGTGGGAGGGGCTTACTAAGGGGTCTGTAGTGGAGGGGCTTACTAAGGGGTCTGTAGTGGAGGGGCTTACTAAGGGGTCTGTAGCGGAGGGGCTTACTGAGGGGTCTGTCTGTACTCTGTACTGGGAGGGGGCTGCCGCTTACTAAGGGGTCTGTAGTGGAGGGGCTTACTAAGGGGTCTGTAGTGGAGGGGCTTACTAAGGGGTCTGTAGTGGGAGGGGGGCTTACTGGGGGGTCTGTACTGGGAGGGGGGCTTACTAAGGGGTCTGTACTGGGAGGGGGGCTTACTAAGGGGTCTGTACTGGGAGGGGGCTGCCGCTTACTAAGGGGTCTGTACTGGGAGGGGGCTTACTAAGGGGTCTGTAGTGGTGGAGGGGCTTACTAAGGGGTCTGTAGTGGTGGAGGGGCTTACTAAGGGGTCTGTAGTGGTAGGGGGGGCTTACTAAGGGGTCTGTACTGGGAGGGGGGCTTACTAAGGGGTCTGTAATGGGAGGGGGGCTTACTAAGGGGTCTGTACTGGGAGGGGGGCTTACTAAGGGGTCTGCACTGGGAGGGGGGCTTACTAAGGGGTCTGTACTGGGAGGGGGGCTTACTGGGGGGGTCTGTTCTGGTAGGGGGGCTTACTAAGGGGTCTGTACTGGGAGGGGGGCTTACTAAGGGGTCTGTACTGGGAGGGGGCTGCCGCTTACTAAGGGGTCTGTCTGTACTGGGAGGGGGGCTTACTAAGGGGTCTGTAGTGGAGGGGCTTACTAAGGGGTCTGTAGTGGTGGAGGGGCTTACTAAGGGGTCTGTAGTGGTAGGGGGGGCTTACTAAGGGGTCTGTAGTGGTAGGGGGGCTTACCAAGGGGTCTGTAGTGGTAGGGGGGCTTACTAAGGGGTCTGTACTGGGAGGGGGGCTTACTAAGGGGTCTGTAGTGGAGGGGCTTACTAAGGGGTCTGTAGTGGGAGGGGGGCTTACTGGGGGGTCTGTTCTGGTAGGGGGGCTTACTAAGGGGTCTGTACTGGGAGGGGGGCTTACTAAGGGGTCTGTACTGGGAGGGGGGCTTACTAAGGGGTCTGTACTGGGAGGGGGGCTTACTAAGGGTCTGTACTGGGAGGGAGGCTTACTGAGGGGTCTGTACTGGTAGGGGGCTTACTGGGGGGTCTGTAGTGGGAGGGGGGCTTACTGAGGGGTCTGTACTGGGAGGGGGGCTTGCTGGGGGGTCTGTACTGGGAGGGGGGCTTGCTGGGGGGTCTGTACTGGGAGGGGGGCTTGCTGGGGGGTCTGTACTGGGAGGGGGGCTTGCTGAGGGGTCTGTACTGGAAGGGGGGCTTGCTGGGGGGTCTGTATTGGGAGGGGGACTTGCTTGGGGGTTTGTACTGGGAGGGGGGCTTGCTGAGGGGTCTGTACTGGGAGGGGGGCTTGCTGGGGGGTCTGTACTGGGAGGGGGGCTTGCTGAGGGGTCTGTACTGGGAGGGGGGCTTGCTGGGAGGTCTGTATTGGGAGGGGGGCTTGCTGGGGGGTCTGTACTGGGAGGGGGGCTTGCTGAGGGGTCTGTACTGGGAGGGGGGCTTGCTGAGGGGTCTGTACTGGGAGGGGGGCTTGCTGAGGGGTCTGTACTGGGAGGGGGGGCTTGCTGGGGGGTCTGTATTGGGAGGAGGGCTTGCTGGGGGGTCTGTACTGGGAGGGGGGCTTGCTGAGGGGTCTGTACTGGAAGGGGGGCTTGCTGGGGGGTCTGTATTGGGAGGGGGGCTTGCTGGGGGGTCTTGACTGGGAGGGGGGCTTGCTGGGGGGTCTGTACTGGGAGGGGGGCTTGCTGGGAGGTCTGTATTGGGAGGGGGGCTTGCTGGGGGGTCTGTACTGGGAGGGGGGCTTGCTGAGGGGTCTGTACTGGGAGGGGGGCTTGCTGAGGGGTCTGTACTGGGAGGGGGGCTTGCTGAGGGGTCTGTACTGGGAGGGGGGGCTTGCTGGGGGGTCTGTATTGGGAGGGGGGCTTGCTGGGGGGTCTGTACTGGGAGGGGGGCTTGCTGAGGGGTCTGTACTGGGAGGGGGGCTTGCTGGGGGGTCTGTACTGGGAGGGGGGCTTGCTGAGGGGTCTGTGCTGGGAGGGGGGCTTTCTGAGGGGTCTGTACTGGGAGGGGGGCTTGCTGAGGGGTCTGTACTGGGAGGGGGGCTTGCTGAGGGGTCTGTACTGGGAGGGGGGCTTGCTGGGGGGTCTGTATTGGGTGGGGGGCTTGCTGGGGGGTCTGTACTGGGAGGGGGGCTTGCTGAGGGGTCTGTACTGGGAGGGGGGCTTGCTGAGGGGTCTGTACTGGGAGGGGGGCTTGCTGGGGGGGTCTGTATTGGGAGGGGGGCTTGCTGGGGGGTCTGTACTGGGAGGGGGGCTTGCTGAGGGGTCTGTACTGGAAGGGGGGCTTGCTGGGGGGTCTGTATTGGGAGGGGGGCTTGCTGGGGGGTCTGTACTGGGAAGGGGGCTTGCTGAGGGGTCTGTACTGGGAGGGGGCTTGCTGGGGGGTCTGTACTGGGAGGGGGGCTTGCTGAGGGGTCTGTACTGGGAGGGGGGCTTGCTGGGGGGTCTGTACTGGGAGGGGGGCTTGCTGAGGGGTCTGTACTGGGAGGGGGGCTTGCTGAGGGGTCTGTACTGGGAGGGGGGCTTGCTGAGGGGTCTGTACTGGAAGGGGGGCTTGCTGGGGGGTCTGTATTGGGAGGGGGCTTGCTGGGGGGTCTGTACTGGGAGGGGGGCTTGCTGAGGGGTCTGTACTGGGAGGGGGGCTTGCTGGGGGTCTGTACTGGGAGGGGGGCTTGCTGAGGGGTCTGTACTGGGAGGGGGGCTTGCTGGGAGGTCTGTATTGGGAGGGGGGCTTGCTGGGGGGTCTGTACTGGGAGGGGGGCTTGCTGAGGGGTCTGTACTGGGAGGGGGGCTTGCTGAGGGGTCTGTACTGGGAGGGGGGCTTGCTGAGGGGTCTGTACTGGGAGGGGGGGCTTGCTGGGGGGTCTGTATTGGGAGGGGAGCTTGCTGGGGGGTCTGTACTGGGAGGGGGGCTTGCTGAGGGGTCTGTACTGGGAGGGGGGCTTGCTGGGGGGTCTGTACTGGGAGGGGGGCTTGCTGAGGGGTCTGTACTGGGAGGGGGGCTTGCTGGGGGGTCTGTACTGGGAGGGGGGCTTGCTGAGGGGTCTGTACTGGGAGGGGGGCTTGCTGGGAGGTCTGTATTGGGAGGGGGGCTTGCTGGGGGGTCTGTACTGGGAGGGGGGCTTGCTGAGGGGTCTGTACTGGGAGGGGGGCTTGCTGAGGGGTCTGTACTGGGAGGGGGGCTTGCTGAGGGGTCTGTACTGGTAGGGGGGGCTTGCTGGGGGGTCTGTATTGGGAGGGGGGCTTGCTGGGGGGTCTGTACTGGGAGGGGGGCTTGCTGAGGGGTCTGTACTGGGAGGGGGGCTTGCTGGGGGGTCTGTACTGGGAGGGGGCTTGCTGAGGGGTCTGTACTGGGAGGGGGGCTTTCTGAGGGGTCTGTACTGGGAGGGGGGCTTGCTGAGGGGTCTGTACTGGGAGGGGGCTTGCTGGGGGGTCTGTATTGGGAGGGGGGCTTGCTGGGGGGTCTGTACTGGGAGGGGGGCTTGCTGAGGGGTCTGTACTGGGAGGGGGGCTTGCTGAGGGGTCTGTACTGGGAGGGGGGGCTTGCTGGGGGGTCTGTATTGGGAGGGGGGCTTGCTGGGGGTCTGTACTGGGAGGGGGGCTTGCTGAGGGGTCTGTACTGGAAGGGGGGCTTGCTGGGGGGTCTGTATTGGGAGGGGGGCTTGCTGGGGGTCTGTACTGGGAGGGGGGCTTGCTGAGGGGTCTGTACTGGGAGGGGGGCTTGCTGGGGGGTCTGTACTGGGAGGGGGGCTTGCTGAGTGGTCTGTACTGTCAGGGGGGCTTGCTGGGAGGTCTGTATTGGGAGGGGGGCTTGCTGGGGGGTCTGTACTGGGAGGGGGGCTTGCTGAGGGGTCTGTACTGGGAGGGGGGCTTGCTGAGGGGTCTGTACTGGGAGGGGGGCTTGCTGGGGGGTCTGTACTGGGAGGGGGGCTTGCTGGGGGGGTCTGTATTGGGAGGGGGGCTTGCTGGGGGGTCTGTACTGGGAGGGGGGCTTGCTGGGGGGTCTGTACTGGGAGGGGGGCTTGCTGAGGAGTCTGTACTGGGAGGGGGCTTTCTGAGGGGTCTGTACTGGGAGGGGGGCTTGCTGAGGGGTCTGTACTGGGAGGGGGGCTTGCTGAGGGGTCTGTACTGGGAGGGGGGCTTGCTGGGGGGTCTGTACTGGGAGGGGGGCTTGCTGAGGGGTCTGTACTGGGAGGGGGGCTTGCTGGGGGGTCTGTACTGGGAGGGGGGCTTGCTGGGGGGTCTGTATTGGGAGGGGGCTTGCTGGGGGGTCTGTACTGGGAGTGGGGCTTGCTGAGGGGTCTGTACTGGGAGGGGGGCTTGCTGGGGGGTCTGTATTGGGAGGGGGGCTTGCTGGGGGGTCTGTACTGGGAGGGGGGCTTGCTGAGGGGTCTGTACTGGGAGGGGGGCTTGCTGGGGGGTCTGTATTGGGAGGGGGGCTTGCTGGGGGGTCTGTATTGTATTAGGGATAGGGGGGAAACAGCATTGTATTAGGGGGAGGGGGGGTCAGCATTTTATAAGGGGGCGGGGCCGGGGGAACAGCATTGTATTAGGGGGAGGGAGGTTGCGCTGAAAATGATGTTGCGCTGGTATAATGACGCAATGCTATGGGGCTGGTATGTCATTTTTTCCAGGGCTGGTTTTCATACCCAGTCCGGCCCTGGTACTCCCCCTTCTGTGTCGCAGGTAGATCTTCCTTCTGCATCAGCAGTATTTCTTTTATCGTGTGGCGCAACAGCACTAATAATATTTAGGGCATAATTGTTGTCCCCCCTTCTGCATTGCAGGTGCTCTTCCTTCTGTGTCAGCAGTGATTTATTTATTTATTTTTTTTATATTATTTATTTTTTGTGGTGCAGCAGCACTGATAATATTTAGGGCATAATTGCTGTCCCCCTATCTGTTTTGCATCACGGGTTCTATTCCTTCTGCGTCAGCAGTGATTATTTTTATTTATTTGGATTTCGCCAGCAGCACTCCACAGAAACTTCTCTCCTAAAACTTATAAATTACTTACTAACAGCTAAAACCAATGGTCACTACTCCGTACTCTTACTCTTGGACCTCTCTGCTGCCTTTGATACTTTTGACCACCCCCTCCTTCTCAAAAAATCAGTTTGCTCAGTCTCCGTGACTGTGCTCTCCATTGGTTCAAATCTTACCTATCTCACCGCACCTTCAGTGTCACTTACAATTCCACTTACTCCCCTGCAACTCCTCTTACCGTTGGGGTCCCCCAAGGTTCTGTCCTTGGACCGCTACTATTCTCAATCTACACCTCCTCCCTGGGTCAGCTAATAGCCTCCCATGGCTTTCACTACCACTTCTATGCTGATGACACCCAAATCTACCTCTCTACCCCATCGGTCTCCTCCCGCATCACTGATCTACTAACAGACATATCAGCCTGGATGTCACACCACTTCTTTAGACTGAATCGATCTAAAACCAAGCTCATAATATTTCCTCCTCAACGTGGCCCTTCCCCTGAATTCTCTGTCAAGATCAATGAAACAACTATCAGTCCTTCCACACATGCCAGGGTGCTAGGGTAACCCTGGACTCTGCACTCTCCTTTCAGGCTCACATCCAATCCCTGTCCAAATCATGCCGCCTTAACCTCCGCAACATCGCTAGAATATGGTCCTTTTTAACCAAGGACACCACCAAGCTTCTAATTCATGCCCTGGTTATCTCTCGCCTCGACTACTGCAACTCCCTCCTCATTGGATTACCTTTACATAGATTATCCCCCCTTCAGTCCATAATGAATGCTGCTGCAAGACTCATCCACCTTACCAACCGTTCAGTGTCCTCCACCCCTCTCTGCCAATCCCTTTACTGGCTTCCACTCACCCAACTAATAAAATAAAAATAAAGTGCTAACAATAGTTTACAATGCCATCCACAACTCTGCCCCTAGCTACATCACTAACCTGATCTCAAAATATCAACCAAGCCGCTCTCTTCGGTCCTCCCAAGACCTTCTGCTCTCTATCTCCCTTGTCACCTCTTCCCATGCTCACCTCCAGGATTTCTCCAGAGCTTCTCCCATTCTTTGGAACTCTCTACCCCAATCTGTCCAACTGTCCCCTAATCTATCCATCTTTAGACGATCCCTGAAAACCCTTCTCTTCAAAGAAGCCTATCCGGCTACTAACTAATACACTGTTTCGCTTTCTCCATTAGCTCATCCCCCACAGCTATTACCTTTTGTATCAATTAACCCTCCCTTTTAGATTGTAAGCTCTAACGAGCAGGGCCCTCTAATTCCCTTTGTACCAAATTGTATTGTAACGTCTGCCTTCATTTTGTTAAGCGCTGCGCAAACTGTTGGCACTATATAAATCTTGTATAATAATAATTTATTTATTTTTTTGTGGCACAGCAGCACTAATAATATTAAGGGCATAATTGTTGTCCCACTTCTGCATCACAGGTGCTATTTCTTCTGCATCAGCATGGTTTCCTTTTTTTATTTTTTGTGGTGCAGCAGCATTAATAATATTTAGAGCATAATTGCTGTCCCCACTTCTGTGTCGCAGATTCAATTCCTTCTGTGTTAGCAGTGGTGTTTTCTTTTTTTGTGGCACAACAGCACTGATAATATTTAGGGCATAACTGCTGTCCTCCCTTCTGAATTGCATGTGCTATTCCTTCTGCATTAGCAGTGGTTTTCTTTCTTTTTTTTTTGGCTTTATTAATTTTTTTTATTAAAAAATAACTATAATAAAATGGTTTATAGTGCACAAAGTACAAAAGTATTGCACCCAAGCACCATATTCCCTCCCCACACTCTACAATAAAAAGTTACAAAACTCCCCCCCCCAAAAAACCCCATCTTATCCGAAAGGTTGACAAGGAGAGGCAGACGTTCACAGGCCACCAAAAGGGGGCAAGCAGCCTCTGTGCCCTTAGTGAAAAGCGGTGGTCATGGACATGGTGCATCCTCTGCAGGCGGGGCACGCTTGTCTTTTTTTTCCCAGTGCTGGCCTTTTTTTTCAAGCCACAACATGCAGAAGAGTTGGTGGAGTGGATAATTAAACCGTCCTCATCCTTCTTCATCTCCTCCTCTGTCACCCAGGCTCATACTAGCTTGCCTTACACTGCAGCTGCCAAAGTGGCCTATTCCACATGCTCCTTGTCCACAGCGACTCCTTCAATATCCCCACCATTATGCATGGAGGAGTCACCTGAATTATTTGGTCATAGTGTTAGTTACATGCTGATGGAGGATGCGCAACCATTTGAATGCTCCGATGTGGGTTCCTTGGTTGAGGAAGGGAGTAACATGAGTCTAGAGAGAGTGGGTGACAATAACGGACAAGAAACTAGCAGTCATGTTCCCCCAGCTGAAGCATACTGCCAAGTTTGCTCCAGTGACGAGGAGGGAGGGGATGATGAGGTCACTGATTGTACTTGGGTGCCTGAGAGAACAGAGGAGTAAAGAAAGGGGAAGGAGGAGGCACACATCCCACAAGGTAGGATGTCCTCAAGGGGCAGGCTTAAGGGCAGCCACCTTATTGCATCACACCACAGAGCTCCACAGGTGCAGGGCACTGCTAACTCCCCGCTGACTTCCAAAAGTTCATTCATGTGGGCTTTTTCCAACACATGTGCAGCAAACTGCAGCGTTGCTGTTTGCAATCCCTGTCTGAAGCAGATCAAGCATGACCAGAACACCAGCCGCTTGGGCACCAAATGCTTGACAAGACATATGATGACCTGTCATGCAGTCCATTGGCAACAGCACCTGAAAGACCCACATCATAAAAAATGCAGACTTCTCCTTGCTCCTCATCTAGGATCTCTACCCCTACTATACCTCAAGTCTTTTCAAAAACCTGCACTGAGAGGAATGATGGTATAGCAATGGGTGCAACAGGTACTTGCACCCAATCTGCTAGCCGTACACCACCTGTTGATTTCACCACTAGGCAACTTTCGCTACCCCAGTTGCTGAACCGTAAAAAAAATACTGTCCCAGCCATCCACATGCTAAGCGTCTAAATGCTAGCTTGGCAAAATTGCTAGCACTACAACTGCTATCTTTATATGTGGTAGAATCTGCCACCGTTCATGAATTTGCAGAATGTGCTGTACCACAGTGGCAGGTTCCAAAAAGAAATTTATTTTCATGTAAGGCCATTCCAGCTCTGTACCATCATGTGGAAGGCAATGTTTTGGCCTCATTGGACAGAGCGGTTAGCAGCAAGGTTCACATTACTGCTGACTCATGGTCAAGCAGGCATGGTCAGGGACGTTACATTTCCTTCATGGCCCACTGGGTAACTCTGCTGGCAGCTGGGAACGATGCAGGGAAGGGTTTAGTGCTGGAGCTTGTTACATAGTTACATAGTTAGTGAGGTTGAAAAAAGACATCAGTCCATCCAGATCAACCTATGATGTGTGTGTGTGTTTGCTTTTAACCGTACATTGTATACCCCTGTATGTTGTGGTCTTTAAGGTGTCCATCTAATAGTTTTTTGAAACTATCAATTCTCCCTGCTGATACGACTGCTTGTGGAAGAGAATTCCACATCCTTACCGCTCTTACAGTGAAGAACCCCTTACGCACTTTAAGGTTAAACCGCCTTTCCTCTAGTTTTAGTGAGTGTCCACGTGTCCTATTGTATCTCCTTTCTCTGAATAGTTTGTTCCTTATGCTCGGGTCACCAGTACAATATTTGTACATTGATATCATATCCCCCCTCAATCATCTCTTCTCCAGAGAGAATAAGTTCAGTGCTTGTAGTCTTTCCTCATAGCTGATGTCCTCCATTCCCCTAATTATTTTTGTTGCCCTTTTCTGGACTTTCTCCAGTTCCAGCACATCCTTCCTGAGGACCGGTGCCCAGAACTGGACAGCATACTCCAGATGTGGCCGGACCAGGGTCTTGTAGAGTGGGAGAATAATCTCTTTATTTCTGGAGTGAATCCCCTTTTTTATACATCCCAGTATTCTGTTGGCTTTGCTTGCGGCGGCCTGGCATTGCATGCCACTGCCAAGCTTGTTGTCTACCAGTACCCCCAAGTCCTTTTCCATCCTAGACTCACCCAGAGGTTCCCCCCCTAGTGAGTAGCTTGCTTTCTGGTTTCTGGCCCCCAAGTGCATTACTTTACATTTTTCAACATTAAATCTCATCTGCCATGTAGTTGCCCACCCCATTATTTTGTTCAGGTCCGCTTGCAAGGTTTCCACATCCTGCATAGAAGATATTGGCAAGCCTAGTTTAGTATCATCTGCAAATACTGAGATTGTACTTGATATCCCCTCCTCTAGATCATTTATGAATAAATTAAACAGGATTGGTCCCAGGACAGAACCCTGGGGGACCCCACTTTCCAGACCCGCCCAATCCGAGTACTCCCCATTAATCACCACCCTCTGTACTCTCCCCTGAAGCCAGTTCTCAATCCAGGTACTCACCTTATGGTCCATACCTACCTTCCTTAGTTTGTACAGTAAGCGTTTGTGGGGAACGGTGTCAAAGGCCTTTGCAAAGTCCAGATACACCACATCCACAGGCTTTCCTTTATCTAGGTGGCAGCTCACTTCATCGAAGAAGGTTAATAGATTGGTTTGGCACGAACGATTTTTCATGAATCCATGCTGATTACTACTTATAATACCAGTTTCATTACTAACGTCTTGTATGTGGTCCCTTAACATCCCCTCCAAAATTTTGCAGACTACTGATGTTAGGCTGACCGGCCTATAGTTACCCGGGATATATCGCGGCCCCTTTTTAAATATTGGTACCACGTTGGCTTTTTTCCAATCAGCTGGCACCATACCCGTCTGTAAACTATCCTTAAGGATTAAGAATAATGGTCTGGCAATCACCTGGCTGAGCTCATTAAGAACCCTCGGGTGCAAGCCATCCGGTCCCGGGGATTTATTTATGTTAAGTTTCTCTAGTTTATCTCTAAGTCTATCTTCTGTTAGCCATGGCGGCACTTCCTGAGGTGTATTATTTAGTTCGGCCTTACAAGCAAGGTTCGTGTAGCCCCCCGATTCTTTTGTGAAGACTGAATAGAAGAAATTATTTAACACTTCCGCCTTTTCTCTGTCCTCAGTGGCCATATTTCCTTTATCATTTATGGGGCCAATGTGTTCTGGCCTCGCTTTCCTACTGTTTATATACTTAAAGAACTTCTTGGGGTTCTTTTTACTCTCCTCCGCTATATGTCTCTCGTGTTCTATTTTAGCCGCCCTGATTTCATCTTTACATTTTTTATTACACTCTTTGTAATGCTTAAATGCTGCCAATGACCCCTCAGTCTTGTATTTTTTGAAGGCCTTTTCTTTAGCACTAATATACATTTTTATGTTGGAGTTTAGCCACCCAGGAATTAGTTTTGCTCTTTTAAATTAATTTCCCTTTGGAATGCACTGGCCAATCCCCTTGTTAAGTATGCTCTTGAAGCACTCCCATTTTTCCTCCGTGTTCTTTGTTCCCAGGGTTCTATCCCATTTGATATTTTCTAGCAGCGAGCGCAGTTTAGGGAAATTGGCTCTTTTGAAATTCAGTGTCCTTATATTACCCTTGTGTTTCCTATTACTGTAATTAATATTGAAACCAATTGACCTATGGTCACTGTTTCCTAAGTTGTCCCGTATTTCTATATCCGTGAGCAGGTCTGTATTGTTGGTAATCAGTAGGTCAAGTACCGCATTGTTTCTTGTCGGTGCATTAACCATGAAATTGAACTGCAAAACATTTAGGAACTGCCTAGCCTTGGCTGAGTGCGCGGTTCCTTCTGCCCAGTCTATATCTGGATAATTAAAGTCCCCCATTATAATGACATTTCCCATCCTTGCTGCCAATCCTATCTGTAACATGAGGTCCACCTCACCCTCGTCCCTCTGGTTGGGGGGCCTATAGCATACCACCACCACGCCTCCAAAAATCTGGTGGTGATTCAGCCACATCTGTCTGCTCCACCTTTTCCTTTTCTTTTTCCTCTATGGCCTCTTCTGCTGAATTGTCCTCTGAACCAGCAGTGCTCCCTAAGCGTTCAAAGGGCTACGCAAACAGTCAGGCTAAAAGATGCCATGCAGTGCTTCAGTTGGTCTGTCTAGGGGACAGTTGCCACACCAGGCAAGAGATTCTGTCAGCTCTGCAGGGCAGGCTCAGAGGTGGTTGATGCCACAGCAGCTTGAGCCAGGAATGGTTGTATGCCACAATGGCACCAACCTTCTTTTCATCCTCCGACAGGGACACGTGACACATGTTCCATGCTTGGCACATGTCCTGAATTTGGTTGTGCAGCGTTTCTTGAACAGGTACCCGGGCTTACAAGCCCAGGGTTGTCGGGAAGAGGCCCTTGTCCCCATCAACATGGGGGCAGGGTGCTCTGGGGTAGGGGGGGCAGAGCCCCCCTCCCCCAGAGCATCCCCCCACATGTTGAGGGCATGTGGCCTGGTATGGTAAAGAAGGGGGGTGCTCGCTTGTCCCCTCCCCTTTCCTGACCTGCCAGGCTGCATACTCGGCTAAGGGTCTAATATGGATTCTAGGGGGGACCCCATGGCGTTTTTTTTTTTTTTTTTGGCATTGCGTTCCACCTTAAAATCCATACCAAACGCAAAGGGCCTGAGATGGACGGGGGGGGGGGGGGGGGAAACCCTACGCAGTTTTTTTTCTTTTTTTATCTGTATTGACGGGAGCCGACAATACATTACAGCCCCAAGAAAGTTTAATTGACATTTTTTCCTTTAGAAATGTCAGTATTGCTGCAGCAGGCTCTATACATCGTACAGATGCGCCACTTTACAGGCAGACTAAGGGGACCCCCTAGGCACTATATTTAAAGGAATTTTTCATTTTTATTGTTTCACTTTAAGCATAATTAAAATCACTGCTCCTTTAAAAACGATTGTTTAAAAAAAAACTAATTTTTGCATTGATACATGTCCCCTTTTTCCCTGTTCGAGATGTTCTGGTGCGAACCGAACAGGGGGGTGTTCGGCCCATCCCTACTGTGAAACAATGAGCAAAATTGAACGATCGTTTGCCCAAATTTTCTTGTAGTGTGTACCCCACAGGGGTTCCAAAATCTATATTGCATGCATTGGTTCCTTTTGGAAATACCAGGAAATCGCCCCTATTTACAATGAACGCATATGGACCGAGGTCACCCATTGCAGTGGGACAGACCTTTTTGTGTCTTGTGAAACATCTAGGCCCCAAGAGAGTCATTTGTAAGGGTTTGTGTACTCACAAACCCAAGAAGCAGAGGGGTCTTGACCCCAACCAACAAGATGTTGCTGCTGACCAGGCACTTGCCCTGGGCGGAACATTATTCTATGGGGGTGGGGGTGCACTTGAGCTCACTGGACCGCACAGGCTTAGCAGTCTCCCTGCCTTCTCTGCATCCACCAGCCACAGGAATCAGCTTCCAACCATTCCTGATTCACTGGGACCGTCCTGGGATTTCAAGTAAATCCTGGTGTCCTGTGAATCTGAGTTGAATCCCGCAGTGGGGCCAAGTACCGGTACTTGACTCCACTAATCTCCCTGTCCGGTGTGCCGTTTTGCTCTGCAGCTGGCAAGACTGTGGCTCGCTCAATTCGCAGCCAGCACAGCTCACCCAGTCGTCTGCCCTTCGGCTCTACATCCCATACAGGGAGGGAGGAGGAGGTAGGTTAGTTGTCCTCCATCTTCTCCCTGTATCCCCCTGTGCCAGACCACAACCCCCAGTATGCAGCCAATGCTGTGTCTGTGAAGGGGTTATGTGGGAAAGAACATTACAGCAGCCAGTGCACACGGTGTCTGCCTTAACCTGTGGTGAGTGAATTCTCTTCTCCCCTCTTTGTCTTCCTTCCATGTGCCGTAGTGATCCATCCTTCCTGCCTTCCATGTGCCGTAGTGGTCCATCCTTTCTGCCTTCCATGTGCCATAGTGATCCATCCTTTCTTTCATGTGCCGTAGTTATCCATCCTTCCATATCCCATAGTGTTCCTGCCTTCCATGTGCCTTAGTGATCCTTCCTGCCTTCCATGTATCATAGTGACCTGTCCTTCCTGCTTTTCATGGGCCATAGTGATCTATCCTTCCTGCATTTCATATCCCATAGTGTTCTTTCCTTCCATGTGCCCTAGTGAATCATTCTTCCTGCCTTCCATCTGCCCTAGTTATCCATCCTTCCTGCCTTAAATGTGCCAAAGTGTTCCTGCCTTCCATTTTCCATAGTGATCCATCCTTCCTGCCTTCCATGTGCCATAGTAATCAGTCCTTCCTGCCTTCCATGTGCCATAGTTAGCCATTCGTCCTGCCTTCCATGTCCTATAGTGTCTCTGCCTTCCATGTGCCATAGTGATACATCCTTCCTGCCTTCCATGTGATGTAGTGATCCATCCTTCCTGCCTTACATGTCCTGTAGTGTTTGTTTCTTCCATGTCTCATAGTGTTCCTGTCTTCCATGTGGCATAGTGATCCATCCTCCCTGCCTTCCACTTGCCATAATGATTTTTCCTGCCTTCCATTTGTCGTAGTGATCTTTCCTGCCTTCTATATAACACAGTGAGCCTTCCTGCCTTCCATGTACTATAGTGATCCTTTCTGCCTTCTATATACCATAGTGATCCTTCCTGCCTTCCAAGTACCAAAATGATCCCTCCTTCCTTTCTTCCATATGCCATAGTGATCCATTCTTCCTGCATTCCATGTACCATAATGAGCCTTTCTTCCTGCCTTTCATGTACCATAGTGATCCTTTCTTCCTGCCTTCTATGTATCATAGTGATCATTCCTTCCTTTCATCCATGTACTATAGTGATCCTTGCTGCCTTCCATGTACCATAGTGATCCATCCTTCCTTTCTTCCATGTACCATAGCGATCCTTTCTTTCATTTCTTCCATATACCATAGTGATCCTTCCCTCTCTCAAATTTATCTCCCTAAGGGTTGGTTCACACTGGAACACAGTAAGGCGCGTTCCGTGTGCATTTCCTGCACTGCATGCAATCATGCTGTCCTTGTGAGACGCACGCGGGTGCCAATAATTGTTAATGGCAGTGTGTGTGCGGCCACCAAACCATATGGTACTGCAGTATTATGCAGTTTGGTGGGGTACGATTTGAAAAAGTAGTGCTTTGCAAAGCGTCCCTATTCACTTGAATAGGCTGTGGTCAGTGTGCATTGGGGCCCGCCAATGTATCAGGGGATATAACTCCTGCTGCAGCCATGAAGCAAAGCATTGTGGCTGCAGCATATGTACACCCCTGGCTGCTTCCTCTGCAGCTAAAGGGGGAGCACTTGGCAAGGTGGTAAAACCTTGTGGCTAAGCCACGGTTTTACCACCCCTACAACCACTAGTTTGAATGAGCCCTAAGTGTTATATTGCATATTTCTGATAAGATTTGAGATAAGATTTCTTCTGTTGTTCATTTGTTCAAACAATGCTGCACTGTATACTGCAACTAGGCTCAGCTTCTGTTTAATCATCCCTCTTTAAGCTACTCCCACTGTTATACCATCATTTGCTATTATGTGCTCCACGTACTGTACTACTTATTTTTTGGCTCCATCCCGGGGTTCCTCAGGTCCTTCAAAATCCATTAAGCTCATTGTTTGTTTTCAGTGTATACAAAACCAGATGTATTGGAAGTACTTTTTAAATTATTGTGTTGAGGTTTAAATGTATCCCTGAGGCTCCAGCTTGTGGCACAGCAATCAAAGCTAATTTTATAGGTACGAGGAAGCCCAGGGTTTTTTTTTTATCCACAGCCCTTAAGCTCCTCCCACTATCATGTTTGGTCACACCCACTTTTTTGCTGCAGCACGCTGCTGGTCACTATGTCTCTGAAATGTCCCTAATTGTCATGTTCAAAAGTTGGGCGGTATGAGTGAGGGAGGAGAGAGCTGATGCGGCCAGAGCGAGCAGCTGGAGCAGCAGCCATGGGACAGTGCAGGATTTCCCCCTTCCTGCTCTGTTACTAAGAGTCTCCCTCTCTCATCCCCGAATTGCGACCGCCTGCAATGTCTGTACAGTGTTACAGCTCCCGATATGCCCACTCACAGCACACACCATTCACTATCTCGATCAGAGGAGGGGGGAAGGCAGCTGGCTGCAATCCTTCTAGCTCAGGTCTCCTTCTCTTGGAGGGGGGTGGGGAGGGGGGTTATGTGTTGGGGCCCCCACTGATCACCCCTTGCAGTCCTTGCTGGGGATACCCTTTTACTGGAGAAAAGTGGGTCCCCTTTGATGACCCTCTGCAGTCCTAGATAGGGGTCTCCTTCTCCTGAAGGGGAGTGGGTAGGGTGGTTTGTGTCTGGGTTCCCTCTGCTCACCCCCTGCAGTCATCCTAGCTGTGGGTCTCCTTTTCCTGGAGGGAGGTGAACAAGGGGGTTTGTGCTGAAGTACTCTCTGATCACCCCCCTGCAGTCCTCCTAAGTGGGCGTCTCCTTTTGCTTATAAAGGGTGGGCAGTGGGGTATGTGTGGGGGTCCCCGATGACCTTCCTGCAGTCCTCCTAGCTGGGGGTCTACTTCTCCTGGAGGGGGGTGGGCAAAGGGGTTCTGTGTTGGGGTCCCCTCTGATCACCCCCTGCAGTTAAAGGAGACCCCAAGCTAAATTAAACTGTAGTGGAGTGATCAGAGGGGGCTTGTATTCCTGGATGGAGGTCTCCCTATAATTGTCTGTATTCCTGGATGGATAGGAGGCTTTTTTTATTCGCCCCCTTGCACTTCCTATGTTCAGGGGTCTTCTTCTCCTGAGAGGGTCAGTATTTATGGATGGAAGAGCGGGCCTCTCTCATCAACTCCCTGCACTCCACTGCGATGGGGGGATCTGTAAATATAGAGGGGGACAGGGGGTCTTCTATAGAGGTAGGTAGGTGTCCAGGGATCTTATATAGAGGTAAGTGGGTGTCAGGGGGTCCTATATAGAGATTGGTAGGTGTCAAGGGTCTGATATAATGCTTCATATTTTTGTGGCCAACATATAATTCCTTCCTGGTAAATCTTGAAAGCACTGATTAATCGGAATTCACTTTTCATTTTCATATATTAAGTTGTAAAATAACAGTGGGTGCACTGAAGGACTTGGTGGGATGGCAAGTAGGTGGATTCTGTGGGATGGCCAGTGGGCTCTAGGGAAAGTTAGTGGTCATGGCCCAGGGGGGCTCAGACCTATAGTTATGTAAGAGGCCCCAAAATTTCTGATGGCTGCCCTGGCTTTGTATAGAAAATCCCGAGAAGCATTTCTCAAAATTCAAACTGAAGTTACCAAAGGAAAGGATCAGCCCAATATTTTAAATGAAAAAAAAAAAAAAAATAAAGGAAAAGGCGTATAACCTCGTAGGGTGGTATTTGAGGAGGTGGGTTTATATGGGGACTGGCTAAACATTTTCGTATTTTTCAATATCTAAACTTCCTGTAGGGATCAAAATAACCCAAATATTTGAAAATGACTACATTCCTTTGTTCTTTCATGGATGATAAAGGAAGGATGTTTGCAGAATGGCTTCTTTATATCTCTCTAGCTAATGTGCTCAAAGGAAACATATACTAAGTGAACTATAGAATCTGCTGTTGCTGAGTTCTGACCTCTTTTTGAAGATGTTATTTGCCTAGCTTTCTCTTATCTCCATTGTAAGTTGTCTTTACAACTGTAAATGTTATAAATGTGGCCCATTTACAACTCCTCTCCTCTGACAGGTGAGCGAGGGTGGGCATAATGACTGGCTGGTGTGACTGTGGTGCCTGAAATTAGCATCACACAGTGTCCCTATTGTTTTTGTTTTTTTACCAACTTTATTTAAAGTGCACAAAAAAATGACAATTCATTCAATAACATTCATGTCACTGTACAGCAGCGTGGTGCATTGTGCTGCTGTACAGTGACATGCAATCCTGTCCTCTATGCTACGATAAAACTGTAGCTCCCCAGTCCCGGCAGCACTCATGCAGCCCCAGACCATGACACTCCCACCACCATGCAAGACACACTTGTCTTTGTACTCCTCACCTGGTTGCCGCCACACACGCTTGACACCATCTGAACAAAAGAGGTTTATCTTGGTCGCATCAGACCACAGGACATGGTTCCAGTATTCCATGCTTTCGTCTGCTTGTCTTCAGCAAATTGTTTGCAGGCTTTCTTGTGCATCATCTTTAGAAGAGGCTTTCTTCTGGGATGACAGCCATGCAGAGCAATTTGATGAAGTGTGCAGCATATGGTCTGAGCACTGACAGGCTGACCTCCCACCCCTTGAACCTCTGCAGCAATGCTGGCAGCACTCATACGTCTATTTCCCAAAGACAACCTCTGGATATGATGCTGAGCATGTGCACTCAACTTCTTTGGTCGACCATGGCGAGGCCTGTTCTGGGTGGAACCTGGTCTTGGCCATCATGCTGCAGCTCATTTTCAGGGTCCTGGCAATCTTCTTATAGCCTAGGCCATCTTTATGTAGAGCAACAATTCCTTTTTTCAGATCCTCAGAGAGTTCTTTGCGATCAGGTGCCAAAATTGCGCTCTTTGCTAGAAAATATCAAATGGGATAGGACCCTGGGAACAAAGAGCACGGAGGAAAAATGGGAGTGCTTCAAGAGCATATTAAACAAAGGGATTGGCCAGTGCATTCCAAAGGCAAATAAATTTAAAAGAGCAAAACTAAACCCTGGGTGGCTAAACTCCAACATACAAATGCATATTATTACAAAAGAAAAGGCCTTAAAAATACAATGTTGAGGGGTCATTGGCAGCATTCAAGCATTACAAAGAGTGTAACAAGAAATGTAAAAGTGAAATCAAGGCGGCTAAAATCGAACACGAGAGACATATAGCGGAAGAGAGTAAAAAAAACCCCAAGAAATTCTTTAAGTATATAAATAGTAAGAAAGTGAGACCAGAACACATTGGCCCCACAAAAGACAATGAAGGGAAGCTGGCCACAGAGGACAGAGAGAAGGCGAAAGTGTTAAATAATTTCTTCTCTTCAGTCTTCACAAAAGAATTGAGGGGCTACACTAACCCAGCTTGTAATGCTAAATTAAATATTACACCTCAGGAAGTACTGCCATGGCTAACAGAGGATAGACTTAGAACTAAACTAGAGAAACTTAAAATAAATAAATCTCCGGGACCGGATGGCTTGCACCCGAGGGTTCTTAAAGAGCTCAGCCAGCTGATAGCCAGACTATTATTCTTGATCTTTAAGGATAGTCTACAGACGGGTATGGTGCCAGCTGATTGCAAAAAAGCCAACGTGGTACCAATATTTAAAGAAGGGCCGAGATATATCCCGGGTAACTATAGACCTGTCAGGCTAACATCTGTAGTCTGCAAGGTTTTGGAGGGGATGTTAAGAGACTACACACAAGATTTTAGTAATGAAAACTGTATTATTAGTAGTAATCAGCATGGATTCATGAAAAATCATTCTTGCCAGACCAATTTATTACCCTTCTACGATGAAGTGATTTGCCATCTAGACAAAGGAAAGCCTGTGGATGTGGTGTATGTGGACTTTGCAAAGGCATTTGACACAGTTCCCCACAAATGCTTACTGTACAAACTAAGGTACATAGGTATGGACCATAGGGTGAGTACCTGGATAGAGAACTGGCTCCAGGGGAGAGTCCAGAGGGTGGTGATTAATGGGGAGTACTCGGATTGGGCAGGTGTGGAAAGTTGGGTCCGCCAATGTTCAGTCCTGGGACCAATCCTGTTTAATTAACTCATAAACGACCTAGAGGTGGGGATATCCAGCACAATATCTTCTATGCCGGATGTGGAAACCTTACAAGTGGACCTGAATAAAATAATGGGGTGGGCAACTACATGGCAGATGAGGTTTAATGTTGAAAAATGTAAAGTAATGCACTTGGGCGTCTGAAACACGAAAGCAAGCTACTCACTAGGGGGGGAACCTCTGGGTGAATCTAAGATGGAAAAGGACCCGGGGGTACTAGTGGACAACAAGCTTGGCAGTGGCATGCAATGCCAAGCCGCTGAAAGCAAAGCCAACAAAATACTGGCATGTATGAAAAAAAGGGGATTCACTCCAGAAATAAAGAGATTATTCTCCCACTCTACAAGACTCTGGTCCGGCCACATCTGGAGTATTCCATCCAGTTCTGGGCACCGGTCCTCAGAAAGGATGTGCTGGAGCTGGAGAGAGTTCAGAACTTATTCTCTCTGGAGAAGAGACGCTTGAGGGGGAATATGATATCAATGTACAAATACTGTACTGGTGATGACCCTAACATAGGGAACAAACTATTCAGAGAAAGGGAATAAAATAAGACACGTGGCCACTCACTAAAACTAGAGGAGAAACAGTTTAACCTTAAAATACATAAAGGGTTCTTTACTGTCAGAGCAGTAAGGATGTGGAATTCTCTTCCACAAGCAGTAGTATCAGCAGGGAGCATCGATAGTTTAAAAAAACTATTAGATGGGCACCATAAAGACCACAACATACAGAGGTATACAATGTACGGTTAACAGCAAACACACACACACATCATGGGTTGAACTGGATGGACTGATGTCTTTTTTCAACCTCACAAACTATGTAACTATGTTGAACTTCCAGTGACCAGTATGAGAGAGTAAGAGCGATAACACCAAATTTAACACACCTGCTCCTCATTCACACCTGAGACCTTGTAGCACTGATGAGTCACATTAAACTGGTGAGGGGAAAATGGCTAATTGGGCCCAATTTGGACATTTTCACGCAATGTCTCTAACATTAACCAGCTCTGTGATGTCATCATCATGGAGGAGTGGAAGAGGAGACCAATGGCAACCTGTGTTCTGGTGAACTCCATGCCCAAGAGGGTTAAGGCAGTGCTGGAAAATAATGGTAGCCACACAAAATATTGACACTTTGGCCCAATTTGGACATTTTAACTTAGGGGTGTACTCACTTTTGTTGCCAGCGGTTTAGACAATGGCTGTGTGTTGAGTTATTTTGAGGAGACAGCAAATTTACACTGTTATACAAGCTGTGCACTCACTACTTTACATTTTAGCAAAGTGTCATTTCTTCAGTGTTGTCACATGAAAAGATATAATAAAATATTTACAAAAATGTAAGGAGTGTACTCACTTTTGTGAGATACTTTATGTGAAAAGTGAAGAAGGTGCATTTTTTGAGCATGTGGAGCTAGAGTGCTGGGTTTGCACAAGTTTCATAATCGATCTGTACAATGACAATGATTTAGGTATTACGCTTTATCTTGAATCCTGGTTAAAGCGTTATAGCACTCTTTTGGAATGTTTTTGGTGGACTCATACTGCAGGAAATGTTTTTAGTGTGGTGAACTTTCAGAAATATAGGGGTCTTACATAAGTATATGTATTGCTCTTGTGTGGTTTTTTTGTGTTTGGTGTTTTTTTAGCAGTTTTTTTTTGTATTATTATTTATCATTATTATTATAAATAATCATTATTTTAGTTTACTGATTGTTTTATTATTTCTACTTTTTAATATAACTTTATTGATGACACAAAAGGGCTGAGAAGCAACCCTGTATGACAATATGTGCAAGTAAGGAAAGGTTCACTATATGAAAACAGAAAATCCAAAAATCTATGTGAACAGAACACGACCAGATAAAAAAATGGCACCAACATCCCAATTTATGATATATTCAAAAGTGGAGTAGGGATACAGGACTTTTTAGGGGCACAAACACAATGTACAGAATACAATTTCATAAAAACAATAATGTTTATTTGAACCTAATAGAGTTAAAAATAGTTATTTATTTTTTTATTTATTTCAGGTTCTTATATAGCGCTGTCAATTTATGCAGCGCTTTACATATACATTGCACATTCACATCAGTCCCTGCCCTCAAGGAGCTTACAATCTAAGGTCCCTAACTCACATTCATACATACATAGTAGGGCCAATTTTATACAGGTTGTACAAACATTTGATTTTGTTACTTAGATGTATACAGTATTTTAAAGTGACATCAGGCTATATTTCCAACATGTTTCACCTTATTCAAAGGAGAGCGTGATGAATGGTTCACTATTGAGGCAAAAACCAGAATCGATAGTAAATAGTAATATAGTACAATACATTTACATTTGAGACTTAAATAGCATACAACAAATGGAATGCAAATAATACACACAAAGGAAAAAGAAAAAGAAAAAAGGAATACGGCTGCACCCCTTATACAGGTTTCAGTTCCCCCCTTACACTATATGACAGACTCCTCTCAATTTACCCTTCTTTTAGCCCCACCACAAGGTGCAACATTTGAGGTAGGGAGCTCTATATGTTGTAAGGCGGGAAATTAAACCTGTATAAGGGGTGCAGCCGTTTTCCTTTTTTCTTTTTCCTTTGTGTGTATTATTTGCATTCCATTTGTTGTATACTATTTATGTATCAAATGTAAATGTATTGTACTATATTACTATTTACTATTGATTCTGTTTTTTCCCCTAAATAGTGAACCATTACGCTCTCCTTTGAAGAAGCCAAATAAGGCAAAACATTTCGGAAATATAGCGTTCCACTAAAATACTGTATACATCTAGGTAACAAGATCAAATGTTTGTACAAATATTTTAAACTTTATTAGGTTCAAATAAACATTATGGTTTTAATGAAATAGTGTTCTGTACATTGTGTTTGTGCACCTAAAAAGTCCCATATCCCTACTCCACTTTTGAGTCTATAAGGAAACAGAAGTCTATAAACTCCCGATGGAGAAAGAGTGCGCGTTCGGAGTTCAGCTAGAGATGACTTTGGAGGATGCCCAAGCTCATCTCTACATCCAAGCTCATCTCTAGCTGTACAAAGTTTGTCGTATCTCTGGTTTTAATTCGACATAGCACTTATAAAGTAGAAAGTGAAATTTGAAATTTATCAACCATAAAAATAGGAATAATGTGTTATGTGCAGTAGTTTGTTGATCTACCAGTGTTTGCATTAATGTAGCCCTATGTTTTCATATTGTGTGTTATGGTGGATGAGTAGTTAAAGATTTTCTTTCTTTCTTTTTTTTCTGCAGAGGCAAAAAATAACAAAATTCTGAACCACACTAAAGGATTTTGAAAAAAGTCAAGCTAAAGATATCCTTTATAAATTTACTGAAACAGAAATTATTTGCATTTAGCCAAATTACATCTCAAAATCCACATTAGTAGACGTGGTAATCTGCTTATAGTTTTGCCAACTGTTTCTTTCCTGAGACTTCCGAAAAATATAAAATATTATGTAAGATTTTAACTTTTATTTTAAATTAAGACCACATATATAAGTCTTCGCTAAGATCTGTCATACATCAGTTATCCAAAGAATAAAATAAAGTTTGCAATCTGCCTTTTTTCTCTGGTTCTTTCTTAACCTAATAAAGTTAGTATCATTCAGAACTGGTCCTCCTTCTGTCATGCGACAAGAACAATGCTGCTGTTTAAAGCATTTCTTTTGACTGAGATTTTAACAAAATACAGTAAAACCTTAGATTGAGAGTAACTTGGTTTGAGAGCGTTTTGCAAGACAAACACAATTTAAAAAATAAATTTGACTTGATAAACAAGCAGTGTTTTGATATACAAGTAGTTATGTGACAACGGAGTATAAAAGAGAAGAGAGGTGCCTCTAAGTGTAGCAATATGGCTACATTTAATGAAGGTACAACATTTAGCAACTCACAAGGTTTATGAATAAAACAGGCACATCTAAGTATGCAGTATGCAGGCATCAGGGGGAAAGCTGTCCACATAGACCATAACCTCCACACTGCCATCGACGTCATCCCTTCCAGACTGCGCTCCACAAGTGATTCAAGCCTCGCGTTCAGATCGCTCTTCCTGGTCACAACTGCAGACTGACGGTGGTGAGGAGGACGGTCTATGTGGAGAGCTTTACCCCAGTTTCCTGCATTCTTAGATGTGCCTCTTTTAGTCATCAACCATGTGAATTGCTAAATTGTTACGCTAAGCACTCCGGGCCCCCTGCTGGCCTCGGAGCGCTCACAGCGTGTGTCCCCAGCCGGCGCTCCTGCGTCTCGGCGTGTGCGTCCCCGCACTCTAGGGCGCGCACACCGGGACATTTAGATCTAAAGGACCAGTGCACAGGTGATTGGTGCCTGGTCCAAACTGGTTATTAAGGGTTGTGAGAGGCAGGGCTGACTTAATTAGGTTTCACCTGTGCACTACCCATAAATACCTTCTCCTCCCACAACTTCCTGCCGGATCTTTGTGCCTTGTGCCTCTGAGAAAGCGTTCCCTACTGGGTTTGTTTGCTTTGCCTGTTGCCGAACCCGCTGCTACTGACTACTCGCCTTTGAATCTCTGCCGCCAGCCCTGACCTCTGCTACGTCCGACTACGCTCTTGCCTACTCCCTGTGTACCACGCCATATCAGCTGCCAGAGAGATCGAGTTGTTACTAGGGGACACGACCTGGTAGTTACCACCGCAGCAAATCCATCCCGCCTTGCGCCGGGCTCTGGTGAAGACCAGTAACTGCTTAGAACCGGTCCTCTAGTACAACCCACGCCATCGCCTCTCTGGTCCAGAGGATCCACTATCAGTCCTGCCGGTTCGTGACAGTAAGATCCGGCCATGGATCCCGCTGATGTTCCGTTGCCAAGCCTAGCGGACCTCACCACCATTGTGGCCCAGCAAGGTCAACAGTTGGCCCAGCTGGCCGCTATGTTGCAGCAGCTCCTGCCAACTCAGCAACAGCCAGCTCCTCCGTCAGCATCTGCTGCACCTCCCACACCAGCGGTTGCCACCGGGTCCAGAATCCGCTTGTCTCTGCCGGATAAGTACGACGGAGATCCTAAATTGTGCCGAGGGTTCCTGTCTCAGTGCTCTCTTCACCTCGAGCTACTGTCTGAACAGTTTCCGTCTGAGCGAGCCAAGGTAGCCTTCATCCTCAGTCTGCTCTCCGGGAGGGCCCTGGCCTGGGCTACACCATTTTGGGACCACGCTGATCCAGCCACCGCATCTGTCCAGAATTTTTGTCAGGAGTTCCGTAATGTTTTCGAGGAACCTGCCCGGGTTACCTCCGCAGAGACTGCCTTGCTAAACTTGTCCCAAGGAAGTTCTACCGTGGGTGATTATGCCGTTCAGTTCCATATCCTTGCCTCCGAGCTGGACTGGAACAATGAAGCTCTTTGTGCCACTTTTAAGAAGGGACTCAATAGTGACATTAAGGACGTCCTTGCTGCACGTGACCTGCCTACTACCCTGAGTAACCTCATCTTGCTGGCCACCAGGGTCGATAAACGTTTCTCCGAGAGACAAGAGGAACTTCATCTTGAAAAGGAAAGAGCTCATCTTAAACGCTACCCTTGTCTGGCTCCTGTGTTCCAGCGTCCACCTCCACCTGTCTATGGGTCTTCCACTGTGGAGGCCACGCAGGTGGACCGGTCTCGCCTGTCCCCGCAAGAACGAAGCCGTCGTAGAGACGAGAACCTGTGTTTGTACTGTGCTAGTACCGAGCACTTCCTTAAGGACTGTTCTCTTCGTCCCCCACGTTCGGGAAACGCTCGCTTACTAGGTGTGGATTCTTCCTCTCCACGTCTCATCATACCCGTGCAGTTGTTCCTTTCGTCCAAGTCCTTCTTCTCTGCTGCAGCCTTCTTGGACTCCGGTTCAGCCGGCAACTTCATTCACGCCTCCTTGGTCGACAAGTACCGAATTCCTATAATCCGTCTTCCCAAGCCTATCCTCATTTCTACGATCAATGGGGAGAGACTCTCTGCTACGGTACAATACCGTACCCAGCCTCTGCGGATGGACATTGGGGCGTTACACACAGAAACTCTGGAATTTTTTGTTCTTCCCTTTTGCTCTTCCGAACTCCTGCTGGGTCTACCGTGGTTGCAACGCCATTGTCCTGTCCTGAATTGGTCCACCGGTGAGATTTTGTGTTGGGGTTCCTCCTGCTCTGACCGGTGTCTCAAGCCTGCTCCTATCAAACGGGACCCGCTAGTTCCTCCGCCACCAGGTCTCCCCAAGCCTTACCACCGTTTCGCGGATGTCTTCTGTAAAAAGCAAGCTGAGACTCGTCCTCCTCACAGGCCTTATGATTGTCTTATTGACCTGTTACCTGGCTCTACTCCACCTCGGGGCAGAATTTATCCTCTCTCACCTCCAGAGACTCAGGCCATGTCAGACTATGTACGTGAGAACTTACAGAGAGGGTTTATTAGGAAGTCTTCTTCCCCTGCTGGAGCCGTTTTTTTTCTTTGTGTCTAAAAAGGATGGTTCTCTCCGCCCTTGCATTGACTATAGAGGACTCAATAAAATTACCATTAAAAACCGTTACCCTCTGCCTCTGATCTCTGAGCTGTTTGACCGTCTCAGAGGAGCCAAGATTTTCACCAAGCTGGATCTCCGCGGGGCCTACAACCTGATCCGCATTTGAAAGGGAGACGAGTGGAAGACCGCTTTTAACCCCAGGGACGGCCATTTTGAATACTTAGTGATGCCCTTTGGGCTCTGTAACGCTCCTGCAGTCTTCCAGGAGTTCGTTAACGATATCTTCCGGGACCTTCTTTACACTTGTGTAGTAGTATACCTGGATGATATCCTTATCTTTTCCTCTAATTTGGAGCAACACCGAGTCCATGTCCAACAAGTACTCACCCGTCTCAGGAGTAATTGCCTCTATGCCAAGATTGAGAAGTGTCTGTTTGAGCGTTCCTCCTTGCCCTTCCTGGAGTATATCATCTCTGCCCAAGGACTTCAAATGGATCCTGCCAAGCTCTCAGCGGTTCTGGACTGACCACGCCCCTCTGGCCTCCGAGCCATACAGAGGTTCCTGGGTTTCGCCAACTACTACAGACAATTTATTCCTCATTATTCCACCCTGGTGGCTCCCATTGTGGCCTTGACTAGAAAAGGTGCTAATCCCAAAACCTGGCCTCCTCACCCTGAAGAGGCCTTCCAGTCCCTGAAAGCCGCCTTTTCTTCTGCACCTGTTCTGTCCCGGCCAGATTCTTCCAAGCCATTCTATCTTGAAGTGGATGCATCCTCGGTGGGAGCCGGAGCTGTGCTAACTCAGAAGTCATCCAGAGGCAAGACCATAACTTGTGGCTTCTTCTCTAAAACCTTTTCCTCCGCCGAGAAGAATTACTCTATTGGGGACAGAGAACTGCTGGCAATTAAATTAGCCCTGGAGGAATGGAGACATCTTCTCGAGGGTGCTCCTCACCCTGTGATCATCTTTACGGACCACAAGAACCTAGCCTACCTCCAGTCAGCTCAAAGACTAAATCCCCGCCAAGCCCGTTGGTCCATCTTCTTCGCCTGCTTCAATTTCCAGATTCATTTCTGCCCAGCTGCTAAGAACATCAGGGCTGATGCCCTTTCTCGCTCTTCAGATGTGGTGGGCGACATACCCACTCTACAACACATTATCCCTCCAGAATGTCTCATCTCGGTTGCTCCTGTGGACCTGCGTCTTCTTCCTCCCGGCAAGACCTACGTTCCTCCTCGTCAGCGGTTACAAATTCTCAAGTGGGGCCACGCTTCCCTTTTTGCCGGTCATCCTGGAATTAAGAAATCTCTTCAGTTAATTTCCCAAAGATATTGGTGGCCCTCTCTGGAGAGAGACGTCACAGAATTCGTCCAGTCCTGTGTGATCTGCGCTCGTGACAAAACTCCTCGTCAGAAACCTGCGGGTCTTCTTCTGCCTCTTCCTGTTCCTGAGACCCCTTGGTCGCACATTGCCATGGACTTTATCACTGATCTTCCCTCCTCCCATGGTATGATGGTCATCTGGGTCGTGGTGGACCGATTTTCGAAGATGGCTCACTTTGTGTCCCTGCCTGGTCTCCCGTCCGCGCCTCAGTTGGCCAAACAGTTTTTTCTACACATCTTCTGCCTTCACGGCCTTCCCAGACACATCGTCTCGGACCGTGGGGTGCAGTTCGTATCCAGATTTTGGAGGGCTCTCTGTGGTCAGCTCGGAGTCAAGTTGGACTTTTCTTCCTCGTATCACCCTCAGTCCAATGGCCAAGTAGAACGGGTGAACCAGATTCTGGGAGATTATCTATGCCATTTTGTGTCCTCCCGTCAAGATGATTGGTCGGATTTACTCCCTTGGGCGGAGTTTTCTTATAATTTCAAGCAATCTTCTGCCTCCAATAAGTCCCCATTTTTTGTGGTCTATGGGCGTCATCCTCTGCCACCTCTGCCTCTGACCTCTGCTCCCTCTTCTGTACCAGCTGTAGAGGACCTCCTTCAGGACTTCTCTTCTATTTGGTGAGAGACCCACTCAGCCCTCCTCAAGGCCTCGGCCCGTATGAAGTTCCAGGATGATAAAAGTCGCAGAGCTCCTCCGGAATTCAGTCCCGGTGACAAAGTGTGGCTCTCCTCGAAGTTCATCAGATTTAAGGTTCCAAGTTACAAGTTGGGCCCTCCTTACTTGGGTCCCTTTAAAATCAAGAGCCGCATTAATCAGGTGTCCTACCAGCTCCATCTTCCTCCCTCTCTCCGAATCCATAACTCTATCCATGTCTCCCTCCTCAAACCTGCTATTTTTAACCGCTTCTCTCCTAAACTTCTTTCTCCCACCCCTGTCGCTGGTACCTCTGATATTTTTTCGGTCTAAGAAGTCCTAGCGACCAAGGTCATCCGGGGGAAAAGATTTTTTTTGGTCGATTGGGAGGGCTGCAGTCCTGAGGAGAGATCTTGGGAGCCGGAGGAGAACATCCTGGACCGCAGTCTCATCCGCGAGTTCCTGGGTACCAAAAAGAGAGGGAGACCAAAGAGGGGGGGGGGGGTACTGTTACGCTCAGCACTCCGGGCCCCCTGCTGGCCTCGGAGCGCTCACAGCGTGTGTCCCCAGGCGGCGCTCCTGCGTCTCGGCGTGTGCGTCCCCACTCTTTAGGGCGCGCACGCATCGGGTCTCTTAGATCTAAAGGACCAGTGCACAGGTGATTGGTGCCTGGTCCAAACTGGTTATTAAGGGTTAAGGGTTGTGAGAGGCAGTGCTGACTTAATTAGGTTTCACCTGTGCACTACCCATAAATACCTTCTCCTCCCACAACTTCCTGCCGGATCTTTGTGCCTTGTTCCTCTGAGAAAGCGTTCCCTACTGAGTTTGTTTGCTTTGCCTGTTGCCGAACCCGCTGTTACCGACTACTCGCCTTTGAATCTCTGCCGCCAGCCCTGACCTCTGCTACATCAGACTACGCTCTTGCCTACTCCCTGTGTACCACGCCATATCAGCTGCCAGAGAGATCGAGTTGTTACTAGGGGACACGACCTGGTAGTTACCGCCGCAGCAAATCCATCCCGCCTTGCGCCGGGCTATGGTGAAGACCAGTAACTGCTTAGAACCGGTCCTCTAGTACAACCCACGCCATCGCCTCTCTGGTCCAGAGGATCCACTATCAGTCCTGCCGGTTCGTGACATAAATGTTGAACCTTCATTAAATGTAACCATATTGCTACACTTAGAGGCGCCTCTCTTCTGTTTTATATACTGTAGTTCATGCCGGATTTTGCTTCTAATCCCCTATTGAGGCTCTAATTTGTGGATGGACATTTTATGGTTACACAACCTATAATCTTTTTATATGGAATATAAACTGAAGGACTTATGAATAAATGGTTGTGGAACAAATCATCCGAGTTTCCATTATTTCTTAAGGGGAAATTCGCTTTGATATAAGAGTGCTTTGGATTACAAGCATGTTTCCGAAAGGAATTATGCTCGCAATCCAAGGTTTTACTGTAGAGTGTAAAGAAGAGAGTGGACATTCAACCCTCATTGCACATGCTCTCGAATGACACTCCATTGAAGAGAAATTATCCGACACCCCATGGTAGTAATCATGGGGTGTCGGCAGCACAAACTACCAAGTGTAGTGGTGGTTTAAGAGATCAACACTTATGGTAATGTTGGTTTCTGAAGACTTTGAGGGAAGATTACTCTTAAAAGGAGTGACATTCTGCAACAGAAGAAGTAAGTATCCACTACCTTTTTTTACATATATATTTAAAAGTCACCTGTACAGAAGATAGTGAATACACACCTTTCCCACTATACATGATGCTGAATGATGCTTCATTAAATGGAAATCATCCAACAGTAGTGACTATAGTTTCTGTAGAATACTTCAGGGGACAATTTCTCTTCAATATAGCACCACAAAGAGGGGAACAGGTACAGTCGTGTGAAAACTTAAGCACAACCAATGGAAATTGTTTACTTTTTTCATCACATCTAAACCAAATGGTATAGATTGGGGTTGCTTTGCTGCCTAATGATCTAGGTGCCTTGAAACAATTAGCTAAAAAAAAAAAGAACCTGAGGCAGGGGTATATGATGACATCAGTGGGCTCATTTGCAAGATCAAAAGAGGGCCCTAGACATGGGCAAAAATAAAAATGTGGTGTGCGAAGCACATTGCGGTGAGGAGTGGGCATCGTATAAATTGCGCTAGATATTGGGCGTGGCTTAAAGGGGGTGTGGTTAAATAGACTCTGAGATGATTTACATGAAGTGCAGAATGTGATAATGTTTTTTTTTTTTTTCTCTACAGCCCTCTGCTCTGCCAGCTGAGCTATTGGAGGAGCTGGTAATGTTAAACAGGGAATGTACAGTGCAAAACGAGGGGGCAAAGATGTCAATTGTGAACCTCCCCCATACCAAAAAGTATGAATAGGGCATAGAGTGGCTGGGTTGCTATAGTGGACCAAAATCACAACCTAAAGATAATACCACAATTGAAAAAGTTACCAGGATAGGGAGGGATGTTTTACTTGTGCAATGCAGTCATAAGAGTGGTAAAACACAGTCAAACTTTAAAATTTCTATCCTGGATACATGGTAGCTTATAACTCACATGTGCAAATGCAATTCTGCAATTTGACTTTATACAATTGTATATCTATTTTCAGATTTACGGTGTTAAGAAATTGCACCCATGTTTCTCTCTTATATACCATCCTCGACATCCATGAACCTCCCTTATATACCATCCTATTCATCCATGTACCCCTCTTATATACCATCCTGTAGATCTATGTACCTCTCTTATAATCCATCCTGTACATCCATATACTGCTCTTATATTAGTATTAATTATACTGGGGAAGGGTACAGACTGACCTGGGGTTATATTATACTGGGGATGGGTACAGACTGACCTGGGGGTGTATTATACTGGGGATGGGTACAGACTGACCTGGGGGGTGTACTATACTAGGGATGGGTACAGACTGACCTGGGGGTGTATTATACTGGGGATAGGTACAGACTGACCTGGGGGGTGTACTATGCTGGGGATGGGTAGTTTCTGTACAAACCCCCAGTGTTAGTGCCAGTTTACGCAATAGTAACCCCCAGCATTGGTGCCAGTTTCACAATAATGACTCCCAGTATAGGTGCCAGTTTCGCAATAATGACTCCCAGCATAGGTGCCAGTTTCCGCAATAATCACCCAAAACAGGCGTCAGTAGCAGCATAATAACTCCCAGCATTGGTGGTCAGTGGTGTTATGCTACCTAAACCTCTCTTAAAGTTGAATTTCAATTTAAACCAAACTAGCCTAAAACATTCCCCCTATCCCCTCCTAACACCTACGCTGACTAACCTGTGTAGAAAAGATGTGCTGTATATACTTACCTATTTTCAGGTTGCTCTGGTCCACTCCTCTGTGAGTCAGTGACAGCTGCAGGGGAGAGGAGAGAGTGCTGATAATGGCTGGTAAAGCCTAAAGTGATGAAATCACCCATGGGTTCCCATGTTCTAGCTCCAGTGATCCCCCCTTTCCCATGTGCAGCTTGAAAATAGGTTAGTCAATGAGGGTATCAGGAGGTGGAAGGTGGCATTTTTGAAGGCTAGTTACGCCTAAGCTGAAATGCCACTTTATTTTGTCTATTAGTCAGTGGTATCGCTATTTTAAACATCCCTCACCATTAGTAGTCAGTAACTTGTTGATGTAGTGTTGTGTTAAGCTATTACAGCGACCTGGAGTGTGTGGGGGGGGGGGGGGGGGGAGGGGGTGTTAATTAATGCTGTTAGTAATGTGCAGTACTCAGGAGTTAATGAGCTGTTACTGCCACTAATCACTGATGCATTAGTGGCATCAGTGTCAGCGTTAAATAACCCCTTTATGCTACATCATGAAGTGGCTAATAAATGCTGCCAGTGGGGCCACTAATGCAGCTCAAAGGGTTAACTGCCACTGGTCACCAGGGCTGGCCCAAGACATTGTGCTGCCTGGGTCCAAGAAGGAAAAGCTGCCCCCCCCCCCCCAAAAAAAAAAAATTCAGGAACCCACTGAGCTACTGACGCCTGCCTGCCATTGGCTGAACCGGGGAGGGATGTGGTACAGCCTTTGTATGGGACATCAGAGCGGCCTGGAGGGAAAGTGACAACATTTCCAAACTGCCATTCAGGGACAATTTTGCCAAGGACCGGGGGGGGGGGGGGTTTAGTCTCAGGGTTGACAGGAATTCAGCAGCTGGGGTGATTTTTCGGGCGAATGGCTGGTGTTGGCACTTAAATCATCCTGACACCATAATTGATATGGTGTCAGGATGATCAAATCACAATGTTTCTATTACTACATATTACAGCATGCCACCATCGCCTGCCACTAGATGCAGCTTGTCATTTGCCACCATCGTCTGCCACCAGGTGCTGTGTGTCACTTGCTACCAGATGCAGCGTGTCACTTGCCACCGTTGCCTGCCGCCACAGAGAGAGGGTGCAGGGAGAGAGGGGGTGCAAGGAGAGAAAGAGAGAGGGGGGCAGAGGGAGAGAGAGAGAGAGGGGCAGAGAGAGGTGGCAGAGAGAGAGGGGGCAGGAGGAGAGAGAGAGAGGGGACAGAGAGAGAGAGGGTGGTCAGGAGTAGAGCGAGAGGGGGGCAGAGAGAGAGAGAGTGGGGGGCTGAGAGAGAGGGGGGGTCTGAGAGAGAGTGGGGGCTGAGAGAGAGATAGAGAGAAAGGGCAGGAGGAGAGAGGGGGGGCTGAGAGAGAGAAAGAGAGAGAGGGCAGGAGAAGAGAGAGAGGGCAGGAGAAAGAGAAGGGGGCAGGGGAGAGAGAGAGAGGGTGGTCAGAGAGAGAGAGAGGGGGGCAGGAGAAAGAGAAGGGGCAGGAGAAAGAGAAGGGGGCAGGGGAGAGAGGGTGGCAGAGAGAGAGAGAAAGGGGGTAGTGAGAAAGAGAGAGGGAGGCAGGGGGAGAGGTGGCAGGGGGGGAGAGAGAGGGGCACAGAGAGAGAGAGAAAGGGGGGCAGTGAGAAAGAGAGGGGGCAGGGGGAGAGAGAGAGAGAAAGAAGCGGCAGAGAGGGAGCTAGGGAGATGGGTCAGGGGGAGACAGAGGGGCTGGGGAGAGAGAGAGGGGCAGAGAGAGGGGGGCAGAGAGAGAGGGGGGCAGGAGAAGAGAGAGAGGAGGCAGGAGGAGGGAGAGAGAGGGGGCAGAGGGAAAGAGGGCACAGGGGGAGAGAGAAGGGGGACAAGGAAAGAGAGAGGGGGGACAGGGAGGTGGGGGGTAGAGAGAGGTGTCAGTTATAGTGCTCAGCTCACTCACTTGGATGGTCCATGGAAGCTCACAGTCAGCAGCTTTAATGTGGCTGTCGGCACAGGCCCACCCCCTTGCTCAGTCCGCTTCTTATTTTCTGCCCCTGTCAAATTTCCACCTGGACCCACCGGTACCCATGGTAGGACCAGCCCTGCTGGTCTCTAATGCATCAGGGACTAGTGGCAGTAGCAGCACACTAAGCCCTGAGTGCTGTACATTAATAATTAATTACCCCCCCCCCCACTCCAGGTTAATTTAAAAGCTGATCAAAACATTACACTGTTGCTATATCAACAAGGCATGTTTAGGGAAATCTGCAAGCCTACTCCTTTTGTTTTTTTGCCTACTTGCATCCACTCTCCTTTCCGGTGGAGCTCCCTTGTAAGTTAGTGCCCGGGTTAAAGTGACATCAAAGCTGCTTCCCCCAGAGAAACCAAACCCGCCTCCCCAGTCCCCGCAACTCCAAAAACAGGATCTGTGCGTGACTGTGAGTCGAGTCACACACAGATCCCCTGTGACAGGAGCGGGTGCCAGGCGGTAACAGCGGGCGGGCCCCAGAGAGTGACAGCCAAGATTGACAGCCGCCCTTCAGTGCCTCAGACTTGTTTCATCCATGGGTGCAATGTGGGTCAGGGCACAGTGGAACCCCCCCCCCCCAGGGCCCGTGTGCATTGAACACCCTGCAGCCATGGATGATACGCCACTGACTGGAGGGTTATGGATTGGTCTAGTAATTTAGGCCCTGATTGAGTCGAATTACAATGTTGTGGGGGTATTAAACCACTTCATTGCTGGCACTTTCACCCCTTTCCTGCCCAGGCCATTTTTAGGCTTTCAGCGTTGTCACCCTTTAAGCAACGACAATTGCGTGGCCATGCAATACTGTACCCATATGAGATTTTTATTCACACAATTCACACAGAGCTTTCTTTTTAATGGTGTTTAATCACCACTGGGTTTTTTATTTTTTGCTAAATAAACTAAAAAAAGAACATTTTGGGGAAAAAATGTTCCTTCCAGGGTCCTCTGACTAGGCACCCCCTCTGACACTTCAGGGTCCTCTCACTAGGCACCCCCTTGACACTAGCTGGCTCCTGGATCCCTGGGACCTTCACTGGAGTAGTCCCCTCTACACTAGGCAGACCCTCAGGGGCAATTCACAATACTCACGAACTTGGAAGGCTTTCCTGGAACTGAACCCCTCTATCTCCGCTGGTCCTCGGCACACCGGATCCTCTCTGCAGCTCAGCTCTCTCTGTACTCTCAGGCAACCACCTGAGACACCCGATCCTTCTGACAGGAGAGACAGCCGTACTCGCCCTCCTGGGACTCTGCTTCCCACCAAAGACGCTGCGTTATGTGTTCCCATCAAACTTATACCCACTCCCAGAATCATCTGCGGCAGAATCTGCCTTCTGGGGTAAATACAGGCCTGAATGTGCCTCTGATTTGGTTTCCTCCACTGCCCAATGAGAATCCTCTCATGGAGCCAGTGGGAAGACTCCCCTCTCAGCAGTCACACCTGGGAGACATGACAGCCCAGCTGAAAATTATGGCCCTGCTGTTAGGCAGCCAAGGCCCACTATACTTATACCTAGCACCTACCCTGTAGGGTGCTACATCCATATGAAGGGTGAACAAGAATTCTCCACACACCAGTGAATAAAAAGTAGATGGAATCATATCGCCAAGCACCACATGAATATGAGGTAAACTGCTTACCAGATAGTGTTGACCCTCATATTATAGAGAGGTCAACACCAGCATATAACAGAGGTATACGTTGTTCTAGTAGTGACCTAAAGATGTCCATCTCAATCAATGGGAATACAATGATGATATGAAATTGTCACATGTCCCCTTGGAAACAGGATCACCTCAGGATAGTAAACAGACTACAATGGTGCAGTATGTCAGAACAAGCCAATAATTTATTTAAAACATAATGCACTTACAGATTTAGGGCCCTTTCACACAGCGCTCCGTATGTCCGCAAATCATCCTATTTTTTTGCGGATGATATATGGACATAATGAATGTCTATGGGATTGCGGATGTCAGTGGATGACGATCCGCTGACATCCGATTTTCTTCCTTTCAGTTCTGTTCCGTTTTTTGGAAGGGAACCGAATCCTATTTTTCCTCCGTTCAAAAAACGGAAAGGAAGCAAAATCGGATGTCAGCGGTGTCATCCGCTGACATCCGCAATGCCCATAGACTTACATTATGTCCGTATATCATCCGCAAACAGATGGGATGATATGCGGACATACGGAGCGGATGACACAAATGTCATCCGCTCAGTGAAAAAAAAAAAAAAAAGGACCGGAGCGGATCGCAATGCGGTCCACTCCGTGTGAAAGAGCCCTTACACTGCATCCGGTGGCAAGTGATAAGCTACATCTGGTGTCAGGAGACTGTGGCTGTCGGCACAGGCCCACCCCCTTGCACAGTCCGCTTCTGATTTTCTGCCCCTGTCAAATTTCCACCTGGACCCACCAGTACCCATGGTAGGGCCAGCCCTGCTGGTCTCTAATGCATCAGGGACTAGTGGCAGTAGCAGCACACTAAGCCCTGAGTGCTGTACATTAATAATTAATTACCCCCCCCCCCCCCACTCCAGGTTAATTTAAAAGCTGATCAAAACATTACACTTTTGCTATATCAACAAGGCATGTTTAGGGCAATCTGCAAGCCTACTCCTTTTGTTTTTTTTGCCTACTTGCATCCACTCTCCTTTCCGGTGGAGCTCCCTTGTAAGTTAGTGCCGGATTAAAGTGACATCAAAGCTGCTTCCCACAGAGAAACCAAACCCACCTCCCCAGTCCCCGCAACTCCAAAAACAGGATCTGTGCGTGACTGTGAGTCGAGTCACACACAGATCCCCTGTGACAGGAGCGGGTGCCAGGCGGTAACAGCGGGCGGGCCCCAGAGAGTGACAGCAGCCAGTATGCCAAGATTGACAGCCGCCCTTTAGTGCCTCAGACTTGTTTCATCCATGGGTGCAATGTGGGTCAGGGCACAGTGGAACCCCCCCCCCCCAGGGCCCGTGTGCATTGAACACCCTGCAGCCATGGATGATACGCCACTGACTGGAGGGTTATGGATTGGTCTAGTAATTTAGGTCCTGATTGAGTCGAATTACAATGTTGTGGGGGTATTAAACCACTTCATTGCTGGCACTTTCACCCCATTCCTGCCCAGGCCATTTTTAGGCTTTCAGCGTTGTCACCCTTTGAGCAACGACAATTGTGTGGCCATGCAACACTGTACCCATATGAGATTTTTATTCACACAATTCACACAGAGCTTTCTTTTTAATGGTGTTTAATCACCACTGGGTTTTTTTATTTTTTGCTAAATAAACTAAAAAAAGAACATTTTAGGGAAAAAATGTTCCTTCATTTCGGTAATAAAATTTTGCAAATGTAGCAGGATTTCCAGGCATTGGGCCTGATATGGGACTGCCATTGTTACCGGTAACACTTCCAACACATTGAAGTTGAAAACCCAAGTGTGAGAGCTGAGACAATGACCATTCCGGCATCTTTGGTTTGTTTTGTTTATTTTGTATTGGGGATGGGAGAAGGGAATGAGTGGGATACTCCTCTGGCTCAACTAGGTTTAACCGGGACACTTTGTAGAAAAATACCTGTTAGCGTTGTCCTGACACCAGCTGAATGCCGACCAACGCTTCCTGGCGCTTGAAAATACTGTTTTGCTGAAATGTGCTGAAACTTCGACTTTAACAAATGTCATCCGCTCCGTGAAAAAAAAAAAAAAAAGGACCGGAGCGGATCGCAATGCGGTCCACTCCGTGTGAAAGAGCCCTTACACTGCATCCGGTGGTAAATGATAAGCTACATCTGGTGTCAGGAGACTGTGGTAAGTGACACACTCAGGGCTCCCACTGATTCTGCATTATGGTCAGTTAAACTATTTAAATATTAGAAATAATGTGCTTCAATCATCCTGACACCATACCAACCATGGTGTCGTCATGATTGAAGCACTACCACCAGCCATTGCCCAGACAAATTGGCAGCGGAGACCACCTTTATCGCAAAGTTTTCTTCCACTGAACCGCTGCTCTACCTGAGATGTCATCAGGCACTGCATGCAATCAGACGCCATGCCAGCCAATGACATAATTGGGATGCCGCCTTCACTTCTTGGTGTCATCACCCACTTGGAGGGCCAAAGGAAGGTGTCAGCAAGGGGTTAAACAAAATTCACAGAGAAAGAAACCAGTAATTTGATAATTCCTCCCAGTTCATGTAATGGGAGGTGGGGGTGTCCCTCTTTAGAACTGAACACTGCAATAAAACGTGTGACACCATCGTTCCACACTCTGTCAGAGCTGATATATATACATTCATGTTTCTCATAGTAAAAGTGTCAGATCACGTCCTTCTCTTTACATCTGGTAACAGCTCTGATAACATCCGTCCTGGCCTGAGACATGGACACAACACAGCTTCCTCTTCCTTCTCCTAGGTCCCGCCCACCGGCGATCATATTAATGACGTTTCCAACGTTACATCCAATCACAATGATGCTTTTATGTCCTGTCGGCATGTACAGCGAGGAAGGGGTGGGGCTATGTGTGGCGCTGTCTGGGCCATGTGGGAGCTTGTTGTGACTGACAGGAGGTTGGCGGTGTCACTTAGCACAAGAACGGACATCCCTATTGGTGAGGAAGAATAGCAAACCCCGGTAATGGCAGGCTTCCATAGTACCACAGTACATGTTGCATCTTATAGATTCATGTAATCTGCTCTTAAAAGTACATTACCTAAAAACTAGCTGTCAGCAAAGGCTTTATATTGTAGCAGAGGGTTTCTGTAATGAAATGCTTCTTATCTGTTTACTAGCAAAGTGCACAGCGCAGTGTTCAATGTCTTCATGTCTGTACCAGGATGAATGACCTCCTTGTCACACGTGGGTGTTAGGGTTGTCACCTCATCCCTTTAATCCAGGACACATTAATTACACAGGTTCTGAGGCTGATCTAAGGAACTAAGTGAGTTTATTTACCACCTTAAAGCTGTAGTATAGTCATTTTGTTGACTTTTACATACAGGTAAGCCTATAATAAGGCTTATCTGTAGGTACAATTAATATCTCCTAAATCTGCACGTTTTAGGAGATATTTGCACTGCATGCAGCCGCTGACGCTAGCGGTGCATGCGCTCTTAAGGTCCAGCGGACCTTCAGAATTCCTTGCCGGAAAATTAATCCCCCACGCGCATGCGCGGGAGTGATGTCATCGCGTCTCCAACCATTTACAGCGCCGGAGCCGCCGAACATGGAAGAGACGCAGAGGGATCATGTCCTCTCCCACAGCGGTGTTCGGGGGTCCGTGTCAGGAATTCGTTTTAAGGTAAGTATTTCATAATGAGCTAGTATGCGATGCATACTAGCTCATTATGCCTTTGTCTTGCAGGGGTTTTTTTTTTTTTTTTGAGTAAAGAACCGCTTTATTCAGCCACAGAACCTGTGTAAATTAATGTGTCCTTGTTTAAAGGGACGAGGTGGTAACCTTAGTGGGTGTTAGGGTGCTTTCACACTTGCAGGGCCCTCTGAAAAGGAATCTGTTCAGATTGCTATTCAGAGGGTGATGAGCATGAATTAAGGCTGGCCATACACTATACAATTTTCTTGTTCAACTTTCCTTTAGCTTTACCAAAACCATATAATATGAGGTCAAACCTAAACACTTTCAATTTGTATGCAATCAGGCAGGCCCTTGCACTACATAGTTGAAGGTAAAGCCCCGTACACACGTACCGATCGTCGGCCGTCTTTTGTCCAGGGCTGTCGTGTCTGTTGAAAACTGCAAAAGACTGCACACGAATTTTGTCGGCCAACAACAGCCGACTGCAGAAGTGATGTCATGTGATGGTTAACTTTCCGTGTGTTTTTTCTTTTCTGAGCATGCTCAGTCTTGCAAATCTGCTGTCTGTCGACCGAATTCTGTACTGACTGGTGAACAATCGGCCGTTCTGGTGTTGGCCAACAAAAATTTTAATGCTTGCACGACAGATTCTTTTCGGCCGAAAGTGCGCTGTCGGCTGTCGGAAGCATCATACTAACAAGCTGAAAATCGGCCGATCGTTCGGCGGCCGAACATTTTCGGCCGACAATCGGTACGTGTGTACGGGCCTTGGATCTCAAGGAAATTGTATAGTGTATGGCCACCCTAACACTAACTACTGCACTGTGCCGCATTGATCTAAGTAGGGGAGTTTGACAGGTGGTGCTGATTAAAAATACTGCATCACGTGCGTGACGTGAACAGCACTGTCAGTCTATTGTTAGAATTTGGGTAGGTGGCCTGGGGGCAGTAAAACCACAGCTCAGCTGTCTGTCTTTTTTTTTTTAGAGCCCTTATGTCACACTGCTAGGGAATTGACAGTCCAGAAAGTAAGGCAGGTTCACACATGTGCAGCGGCGGTTCCCAGCATGGGGTCCACAGTGAATCAGGTCAGAATTTTTCCCTAAATTCGCACCTGAACCAGACCCAAACACGCACAGAACCCTTCTGGAATGCGGACAGCTGCTGCCCCGGACCTGTGTGAGCCAGCTTCTTTGAGAGCTGGTCACACTCGCATGTCATGCGAATTGGGACTGGGAAACCCACATCCAATTCCCACATATGTGAACCCAGACTAATCCTGCATCTTCCCTTTACATCATAGCCCTCTCCTCTTGGGAATGTCTATTGTTTGGGCTGGTGCTGCTCCTCTTCTCCTCCCCACTCTACCCAGCTTGTTATGTAGCAGCTCAGCGAGGCCCAGAGGAGAATATTATAGATCAGTGTTTGTCAGCCTTAGGCTTGTGACGGAATCAGATTTTCATGCTGCGATTAATTGATTAAGGTTTTGCCACGGTATACGGTATTATCACGGTATTCTATTATTAAATTTAAATTATTAAATTTCCACCTCACTTCAATTTCATTGCTGAATTTAGGGGCTTTGGTTCACTTATGCACATTATTATATAGTCAGTCAGTACAGACTCTGTGAACCAGGCCTAAAATAGGTCATCAAGCAGTGTCTGGCCTAACTGGTGATAACTGGTCCTGGCGCTCGGCTCCGATCCGATGGCCTGGTCATTAAGAGGGCAAATCCTTTTGGTCAAGAAGTGGTTAAACCTGAAGGAGGTGTTGTTTATAAATTACTTTACTATTGCTTTAGGCCTGGTTCACATGTATGCGGGTTGGTGATTCACATGTATGCGGGTTGGCGGTTCACATGTATGCGGGTTGGCGGCCAAACATTTGCACAGGCATAGCAGCCCATTGATTTGAACGGGCTGCTATGCCCTCATTTTCTGCAGAAAAAAGGTGCATGCAGCATTTTTTTAAAATTCAGTGGCCTTGAAATCCATCCTGCTTTTGCACCATGCGACTAAACTGCAGTTCCTGCTCTGGCAAGCTTTCTGCATTTTTTGTATACGTGGGCACGGCATTTAAAAACAGTTTGCGTGTGCAGCAACGGCAGGTAAGTCGCATGGTGCAAAAGAAGGATGGATTTCATGGCCACTGCATTTTTTTAAATTCTGCATGCACCTTTTTTCAGCTGAAAACGCAGGCATAGCAGCTCAAGCCCATTCACATCAATGGGCTGCTATGCCTGTGCAAATGTGGGCCCCCAACCCGCATACATGTGAACCAGGCCTAAAGCAATAGTAAAGTCATTAATTGGTTAAACCTGCAGGAGGACCGGTGTTTTTATCTTGATTTGCCCCTTTAAAGACCAGGTCATCGGATCAGAGCGCCAGGACCAGTCATCACCAGGTAGGCCAGACACTGCTTGATGGCTATATAATAATGTAATGTGGGCTGCTATGCGTGTGTGTGTGTGTGTGTATATATATATATTAGAGCTGCACGATTCTGGCCAAAATGAGAATCACGATTTTTTAGCTTGGAATAAAGATCACGATTCTCTCACGATTCTCTGTGTAACAAAAAAAAAAAAATGGGATAACTTTACTGTTACGTTTTTTTTTATTCATTAAAGTCTATTAATTGCGTTTGAAAGACTGCTGCGCCAATACAGTGTGACATAAAATAATACAACAATCGCCATTTTTTTCTGTAGGGTCTCTGCTAAAAAAATATATAAAATGTTTGGGGGTTCTAAGTACTTTTCTAGCAAAAAAAAAAACTGATTTTAACTTGCAAGCAACAAGTGTCAGAAAAAGGTCCAGTCTTTAAGAGGTTAAACTTCCTTTCTCCCTGGCAGAGGGAAGGAAAAAATACAATGTAATCATTTTTGTTTATAGTTAGGAGACTTAATGCTGAAAGGCATTAGCTGTGTGAGTGAATGAGCCCCCGTTCACACTGGGGCGACGCTACTTCGGACCGCGACCTCCGAGGTCGCGGTGCGAGCAGCGCGCCGCGACCTCGGAGCGTCCGCCACGGACTTCATAACATTGAAGTCTATGGCGGTCGCCTCCTGGTCGCCCCAAAGAAGCTCTGGACCCTTTTTCTGAGTCGGAGCGACTTGTGTCGCTCCTATCAGAACGGGTCCGCAGCTTCCCTATGGGAGGCGACCTGCGGCGACCTGTGAGGCGACCAGGTTGCCTCACAGGTCGCCCCAGTGTGAACGGGGGCTCAGTCATCCAGCTCACTGAAATGTATCAATTCACAAGTCAGACCCAGGAGCAGAGAAACTCGGTATTTTAAAAATGCCACAATAACAATACCGTGGCTATGCAATACCGCGATATATCGAATTACCGAAAACCGGCATATGTCTAGTCAGCCTTTATCCAGTCATCGCACCCTTTAAAAGTGTTTTCCGGCTTGAGGCCCCCCGGTCTAATGCTTGGTTCACATTACTACTGAGTCAGAAGTGCACATAAAATCATGTGTGTTCCTAATGCACTGCTCTTTAGTAGACACACAGGGGTGCCATTAATTCTTAATAGAACCCCCACGCATTGGTAAACGCAGTGCATGCTCGGTGCTGTGCATTTAAAAAAAAAAAAAAAAAAGTTGCGTTTCTGCAGGCAGGACAGCCAGTTGAAATAAACTGGCTTCCCTACATGCAACACACAGCCGCACAGATGTGAATCAAGGGTTTGTTAATGTGTGAGGTTGGGGGATGTTATAGCTACACATATGAGCCTCGTTTTTACCACTCCCAACTGCTCCCTCTTTAGCTGCAGAGGTTGTACATATGCTGTGGCTGCAACAGGAAGCATACCCCCAGATGAATAGGGTCACACTGCATGCAGCATAGGGATGCTGTATTTAGGGGCTTAAAACTGGCGTTGAGGTGACATATGGCCTATTTGCTGCCTGTAAATGCTTCTCAAAAGCGATCAGAGCATGCATTGATTTTCAGAGGTGCAGCTGTCCTTGCCGCTATTGTGAACCAGCCCTAAAAAAGCAGTTCTGATCATACAGGATTAGGGGTCAGAGTTAAAGGTAGCCTAAGGGGTCTGGACATGGATGGCTGAGGCTGCTGTTTCTCTGAGCTCCGTGCCTGTCCGCTCCTAGCCCGGCTGATTTTGTCTGCAGACGGTTGGAAGGAGGTTGGCGAAACGTCGAAAGACTAAGGGCACCTCTGGACATTCGACCACCCCGCGGAGGACCCCGGTAGGGGGAGAGATTCAGCAATTTTTCTCTGCCTCCCCGATTCCCGCTTCTTCGAGCAAGATGGCGGCCGCCCGCTCAGCCACGCTGTCTGATACAGGTACACAGCTGGCCTTCCCAGCCACATCGGCTGCCTCAGAGACACTGTCTGATACACCGGCCGCCCTTCGCCCGCCGGAGCCCAGTCCATCGCTGTTGTCTAATCGGGTGGAAGTGGACGAGGAGCTCCGTTCCATCCTGCGCTCCCTGCCCAGCAAGGCCGACATTGAGGCCATAGTAGGCCGCTTGGAGGCGAGCCACCATCGTGAAGTGAGGGCGGAGGTGCAGCAGGTCGCAGAGAGGGTGACTGCAGGGGAAACAGCCCTGGGCACTATGGACAGACACATAGGAATCCTGGAGAGGGCCCAGGCTGAGGCAACCGTTGCTATGCATTTGCACATGGAGGACATAGAAGACCGTAACAGGCGGAACAATGTCCGGATTAAGGGCTTACCTGAGGCAACTGGCCCGGAGGATCTCTCGGAAACTATATCTGCTATCTTTGCTCAACTGCTGGGACAATCCCTGCCCCCTAATTTGGAATACGACCGGCTGCACAGAGCTCTAGGCCCCCGTAAACCGGATCCGGAGAGACCGCAGGATGTTATCTGCCGCCTGCATAGATTCACCCACCGTGAGATGATCTTCCGGAAGGCCTGGGATGCAGGTACATTGGACTTTGATGGGGCCCCACTTAAATTGATGCCGGACTTATCCAGGGCTACCCTGTACCGCCGAGCACTGCTTCGTCCCCTACTCGACCTGGCCAGAAGATCTGGAGTTACTTACCGTTGGGGTTACCCGCTCTCAGTCACCTTCCGCAAGACCAACTCCTTCTTCACGTTGCGGTCCCAATCGGAGTTGCCAGCCCTATTTGCATTCCTGGAGGTAGACCATATCCAGGTCCCAAATTGGCTCCTCTTACTGCCCCGACCCGCTGAACGCAGGACTGTGCCCTCCAGAGGTCTGTTTGGCTCGCCCCGCCCGCAGCAAACTCGGCGTAGCTCCAGACCGCGAGCCGCAGAGGCACCCAGGGAAATGTGACTGCACCTCCTTAGCCTCGGGGGCTGAACTCTGTTTCCTGGATGGCCTGTCCACTGTTGATTCCGCTCCCCACGGATGACCCTTGTCCTCCCATTAGGTCTGGTTGTTACTACCCTTTCCCCCCTGGTGCTGTTTGTGGGCCCCCTTTCCTCGCCCCCTGCCCACTTCTGCCCCGAACATGTCGGCTCAGACTGCTTTGACTGTCCCCGATTGCCCCCGTGTCATCTCTCGTCCATTATCTGCCTGCTCTGTAATAGACTTGCCACCTCCACCCCGCTGGTGTCCGGGGGATTAGAAGAGGACTGCCGCTCTGACCTGTTACATCCTCCTGCACGCATGATGAGATCGGGGACTTTCGGATGGGACATTGGCCTCAGCGGCCTAGTTTTCGTTGGTGGGTATGGGGATCTGTCATGTGTACCTACTGGGGGGGGGGGGGTGCGGTGGTTAGAGGGAGGGGGTACTGGTGGGGAGAGGGAGCATTTATGGTTATGTGGGTCAGGCTTGTCTGTTTTTTGGGGGGACAGATTGCCTGGATGGGGTGGGGGGTGATTCGGGGGAGACACTCTGACCCTTTGCTGAGGAAGCCTTGCGGCTTGGAGGGAGGGGGGTAACTCCTCCCCCTCTTTGTTTTGTTAAGGGTGAATACCCTGGGGATGTAAATTATTCCCTGTTGTTGATGACGGGGGATCCAGGCGATCTGAGCCTTCTGGGAGTTGTCGTTTTAATGCCTACTTTTTTTTTTTTTTTTTTACATGGGGCTCCCCTGGGTGCGGGTGGCACCTCCTCCGTGCTTCTTGACCCTGGAGAGTATCGCCTGCCTTACGATAGGTTGTTTTTACCTATAGTATGTCTCCTAATCCCTATGCCCTGAATAAGTTATGATTGTTACTGCACAGTATGGGGGTATGGTTTACGAGCTGTGCATTAGATTCCTACCTATATGTTTTCAGAATGTGATTTTATATGCCTCTACTTTACTGTTCTGATGTGTTGACTGAGAACTGCCTTAACATACTCATTCTTGCCCACACGCTTTCCTGTTAGCTCCCTTTCCCTCTAATTGCTTTACAGTTTTCTGGGCTGGGAGGACGGCCGGACTCAGGCTCCCTGGGCTGTGCCATCTCCGCCCTCGACCCCCCCGTAGGTTAGCACACGGTAGACTTATAGTCTCCCGGTGCTGGTGCAGTTCTTCTGCTCTCTAGTGCCTTCGGGCTATTCCATTTTTTTTTCTCTTCCTCCTCTACTACTGCTCTGCTCTACCCTACCTTCCTCCCTCATCCTCCCCCCGAGTCTGGGAGGTCTTTTCCCCTTCTCCCTTCCCTCCTCTCACTACGCCTCCTCCCCCCCTCCCTTCTGCCCATTAATCTCTACTGACCCTTGCCTCCCCTTTGCCCATTCCTCTATCCCTTCCCGTGGGTGTGCTCCGCGCTGGGCCATGGACGCTCTTCACGTGGTCTCTCTGAACGCCAAAGGGCTCAATATTCCGGAAAAGCGGAAGGTTCTCCTCAATGAGTTACACTGCTGCCGTGCGGACGTGGCATTCATTCAGGAGACCCACTTCAGAGACGATCGCCTTCCATTCCTCAAAAATCGTTTCTACCCACTCTCGTATCACGCAACCAATGCTGTGGCAAAATCCAAAGGGGTCTCCATTTTACTGTCCGCCAGGTTGCCCTTGCATTGTGACGGTTCCCTGCTGGACCCGGGGGGACGGTTCATATTTCTCAAGGGGTCCATTGGTTCCTTCCGCCTTACCTTCGCATGTATATACGCTCCTAATGATGGTCAAGACTCCTTCCTGGTGGGTGTGCTGGAGAAGCTAGCTGCATTCCAAGACGGACAATTGATCATGGGGGAGGACTGTAACATCCCCTTAGTCCCGACTGTTGACTCACGGGGTCCGGAAGTGATTCCTGCAAGCTCTCCACAGTGCGCAGTTGGTGGATGCATGGCGACTACAGCATAGTGGTCAACGTGACTATTCTTTTTTTATTCGCCGCCTCATAGGATGTATTCTCGCATTGACTTCTTCTTGCTCCCACATCGACAACTGCATGCGGTACAAGCCACTGATATCAGTTCGATCACCTTCTCGGACAACGCGCTCATATCTCTGACTTATAACCTGTCGGAGGGAACAGGGATGGGGACCAAGATCTGGCGTCTTAGTGACTCCCTGTTGCAGAATACGGAGGTGCACGCGGAGATCCTCCGGGAGCTCAGAGTATTTCCATGAAAATGTGACGGAGGATTGTGACCCTGGGATGGTGTGGGAGGCACACAAAATGGTGGTTTGAGGCCTCTTCATCAAACATGGCTCACGTCTTAAGACTCCGCCTGCAGATGTTGGAGAAATTACTTGGTGATATTCATGCCCTTGAAACTAGGCACAAACGCTCCCTGACCAGAGACGTGGAGATGGAACTCTTCTCCCTCCGTCAAAAAGTGAAAGACCTCTTCATGAAGGGGAAGGCGGATCTGCATCGGTCTCGCCAGGCGTTTTATGCCTCCAGGGAGAAGTGCGGCCGCTTACTGGCGGCATCTGTCCGGGCACAGAGACTAGCAAGCTATGTTCCACACATCCAGTCACCGACGTGTCGGAGGGTGGCCCTACCTAGACTGATCGCAGATGAATTCAAAAAGTTCTATTCTAATCTCTATAACCTACCTGTCTCGGTGGCCTCCCCCTCATAAATTGATGACTATGTGGCTACTGCGCAACTGCCCTGTCTTTCACAGGAAGAGAGGGATCAGCTGGAGGCCCCGATCTCTATGCTGGAACTTCAGGGCGCACTGAGTTAGTTTAAGACGGGCAAAGCGCCGGGCCCAGATGGCTTTACACTTCCCTATTATATGACTTTCCTCCCGATTCTGGGCCCCATTGGTTGGCTTGGCTCAACCTTTTGGGCTCCAACGAGTCCGCTTTTCCAGTGGACTCGCTTCACGCCCACATCTCTCTTATACCGAAGGAGGGGAAGGACCCAGCACTTTGTAGTAGTTATCGCCTGATCTCGCTCCTGAATGTGGACTTAAAAGTCTTCTCTAAGATTATTGCGAATCGCATGAGCCACTCATGAACCGACTGATTCACTTGGACCAGGTGGGATTTATTCCCACCCGAGAGGCGTGCGATAACACTTCTAAGGTGCTGAATATTATACATCTAGCGCAGAAGTCCCACACCCCTTGTGTTCTCCTGAACACAGATGCGGAAAAGGCCTTCGACCGCGTCAGTTGGCGATTCATGACGGGAACACTGCGATCTATTGGTCTCGGGTCCACCATGCTGTCGTGGATCGGACATATCTGGCCCTACCGTACAAGTGAAATGCAATGGCGTGCTTTCGGACTCCTTTGCCATCACCAATAGCACCCGCCAGGGGTGTCCCCTCTCCCCTTTGCTGTTCGCGCTATCCCTGGAACCGTTTCTTTGCAGAGTTTGCAGAGACAATACAGTTGCAAGACAATTGAATACAGGAGGACTTATAAGTCCCTGCTCGTTAGAGCTTACAATCTAGAAGTTGAAAGTCAAATGGCTTTTGTGAAGGTGATTAGCTAAACATGATTGAGTTTACAAGCCATTTAGGAGGGGGGTGATCCTTTTTCCAACTGGGTAATTCTGTTCTTCATTATTTTTTTTTTTCTGACATGTTTGTGTTTATATCTTTTACTTGGATGCTATGTGTTGCACTAAGTAAATACTACTGGATAAAATAAAAACTGTGTATGTCTTCATTTCAGGCTGCAAAGCAACAAAATGTGATTATTTTAAAGGTGGATGACTCTTTTCTATACCCACTGTAACTGCTTAAAATGTGTTAGCTGGTATTTAGCTTAAATGTATTAGGCATGTCCATCTAATGCTGCTTGTGCATCTAACACTCAACTCTACTCTTCCCAGATTGACAGAGCTGCTTTTCGATGGTGTCTCTATTTGTCCTCCAGTGAAGAGGAGACACTCTAAAGCTGGCCATACATGACTCCGTTTTTTTTTTTTTTTTTTTTTTCAGTCAGGAGGCTGAATGGAAAAAAAAAAAAAAATGATCCAATTTCCCTATCTACACATTGGAGGTGAATAGCTATGTCTGTTTTCTGACAGCAGGACTACCCCGCCGTCATAATACATTGATTAGTGCTGCGGCAGCCCATTGGCTGCACGAGTTGATCAAATGTGGGTTTCCAGCAGGACTGTATGACAAACGCAGATCTAATGACTAGCTTATGTTCAACAGAAAGAGCTACACTCTGGAATGAGCCAAATTTGAATCCATGTATAGCCAGCTTAAGACAGGAAGTACGATACTGGCTGGATTGCAAGATGAAAATAAAGGGAAAAGGAAAACCAATGCAGTCACCACATCTAAGAATTTCCATAAATATGGATCTAACCTGTTCCCTTTATGTTTACATAGATATATCTGCATGGACATTACAGAGAATACATTGTGTGATGCATTCCAACGCTACTTTTTTTGCTGCAGGCATATTGGTTCTTTGCCATGGCAGGTAAGTGCTTCTGTTCCCCTGCTAAAGTAACTGCTGCAATGTTTAACTGTAGCACTAGAAAAAAAGTATGTACTAAATTGTATCTAAAAACAAATTTTCCCCTATACACATATATCAGAACCTAATGTTGGCTGCTATCATCCCGATCATTGTAGAAAAAGAGAGATTCCCCCTATGTATATATGGGACTTTGAAAAGGCAACTAAAACATCAAAATTCATAAAAAACCAAATGTGTATTAGTATGTAAAAACAATTATTCACAAATATGTGTTACAAAAAATCCTAAAAGCATATCTTGCAGCCATGTTGGATATATAACCATACAAAGACTTAGTAATTCTTAGAACCCAGTGTGTTTCAGGACTGCGCCTTTCTTCAGGGGTAAGACAGGAGATGTATCAATTCAAGTAGTTTTCTATAGAGAAAAATTATAACATTATAAAATATGTACAGTAGGACTAAGTTTCTTCTAACTATAACGTCCATCAGAATTATACATACCACCAGATGTTCATACATATCATCTAGCCCTGTAGATACATTTAAAATGGAAGGAGTCAGCGCCTCACACAGACGACCGGTATCAAGGAGCTAGAGGCACCAGGGAGAGGGCTAGCATATAAGTTACGCACAGGGGTCCCCACACATTGTGGGTCTCCAGTGTTCCTCTGCCCCCCCAAACGATAATGCACTATAAAAAATAATGAAATGCCATGTAAGGTATTTATAAGTAAGGTATTCCATAGGCACCCACATGTCCTCATCAATCCCATAATGTGGCTTCATCAATATAGTCTCAGATTCTAATATGGGAAGGTATTCCTTTCTGTATTAGTGGGCTTGGTGCAACTCAATCTGATGTGTTCACCCTAGGGGGAAGTATGTGTATATATAATATTTTTTTTATTATCTCACCAAAGTGAGTACACCCCTCATGTTTTTGTAAATATTTTATTACAGTGCCTTGCGAAAGTATTCGGCCCCCTTGAACTTTGCGACCTTTTATCACATTTCAGGCTTCAAACATAAAGATATAAAACTGTAATTTTTTGTGAAGAATCAACAACAAGTGGGACACAATCATGAAGTGGAACGAAATTTATTGGATATTTCAAACTTTGTTAACAAATAAAAAACTGAAAAATTGAAAAATTGGGCGTGCAAAATTATTCAGCCCCTTTACTTTCAGTGCAGCAAACTCTCTCCAGAAGTTCAGTGAGGATCTCTGAATGATCCAATGTTGACCTAAATGACTAATGATGATAAATAGAATCCACCTGTGTGTAATCAAGTCTCTGTATAAATGCACCTGCACTGTGATAGTCTCAGAGGTCCGTTTAAAGCACAGAGAGCATCATGAAGAACAAGGAACACACCAGGCAGGTCCGAGATACTGTTGTGGAGAAGTTTAAAGCCGCATTTGGATACAAAAAGATTTCCCAAGCTTTAAACATCCCAAGGAGCACTGTGCAAGCGATAATATTGAAATGGAAGGAGTATCAGACCACTGCAAATCTACGAAGACCTGACCGTCCCTCTAAACTTTCAGCTCATACAAGGAGAAGACTGATCAGAGATGCAGCCAAAAGGCCCATGATCACTCTGGATGAACTGCAGAGATTTACAGCTGAGGTGGGAGACTCTGTCCATAGGACAACAATCAGTAGTATACTGCACAAATCTGGCCTTTATGGAAGAGTGGCAAGAAGAAAGCCATTTCTTAAAGATATCCATAAAAAGTGTCGTTTAAAGTTTGCCACAAGCCACCTGGGAGACACACCAAACATGTGGAAGAAGGTGCTCTGGTCAGATGAAACCAAAATCTAACTTTTTGGCAACAATGCAAAATGTTATGTTTGGCGTAAAAGCAACACAGCTCATCACCCTGAACACACCATCCCCACTGTCAAACATGGTGGTGGCAGCATCATGGTTTGGGCCTGCTTTTCTTCAGCAGGGACAGGGAAGATGGTTAAAATTGATGGGAAGATTTATGGAGCCAAATACAGGACCATTCTGGAAGAAAACCTGATGGAGTCTGCAAAAGACCTGAGACTGGGACGGAGATTTGTCTTCCAACAAGACAATGATCCAAAACCTAAAGCAAAATCTACAATGGAATGGTTCACAAATAAACATATCCAGGTGTTAGAATGGCCAAGTCAAAGTCCAGACCTGAATCCAATCGAGAATTTGTGGAAAGAACTGAAAACTGCTGTTCACAAACACTCTCCATCCAACCTCACTGAGCTCGAGCTGTTTTGCAAGGAGGAATGGGCAAAAAGTTCAGTCTCTCGATGTGCAAAACTGATATTACTGAGACCTACCCCAAGCGACTTACAGCTGTAATCGCAGCAAAAGGTGGCGCTACAAAGTATTAACTTAAAGAGGAAGTAAACCCTCCTCAGGAAGTTGTACCTATAGGTAAGCCTATATTAAGGCTTACCTATAGGTACTGTAAATATCTCCTAAACATGCACCGTTTAGGAGATATTTACCTTTAATGCAGCCAGTGACGTCACTGGCGCATGCGCTCTGAAGGAACGGCAGATCGTGCCGTTCCTTCAGAGCCCCGTGCCGTGACCGTCGGCTCCCGCGCGCGTGCGCGGGAGTGACGTCACCGCGGCTCCGGCCAATCAGATGGCCGGATGCCGCGATCCCGGAAGACGGGCGACTATACATGTCGCCCGTCATACAGGTAAGCGGACGGCACGGCGGGGGCTCGTTCTAAGGTAAGTATTTCATAATGAGCTAGTATGCGATGCATACTAGCTCATTATGGGTTTCTCTTTCAGGATTTAAAGAAGAGGAAAAAAAAAAATCTCGGTGTACAACCTCTTTAAGGGGGCTGAATAATTTTGCACGCCCAATTTTTCAGTTTTTTTATTTGTTAAATAAGTTTGAAATATCCAATAAATTTCGTTCCACTTCATGATTGTGTCCCACTTGTTGATTCTTCACAAAAAATAACAGTTTTATATCTTTATGTTTGAAGCCTGAAATGTGGCAAAAGGTCGCAAAGTTCAAGGGGGCCGAATACTTTCGCAAGGCACTGTATATATTTTCATGTTTATGGATCCTTCCATCAGTCAGTACAATACTGCATACAACAAACAAACAGTGATCTATAATGCAGGATGGGATGACAAGAACTTACTTTTTAAGCTCTCTCAGGGGTGATGGCGAGAAATTGAGAAAAACATGTCTTGCTGCCCTGGTGTATCTTCTCAAAATGGTGGTTGATTCACTTCCTGTACAAATCCTACCCGGAATGCTCTGGGATCCTAACAACTTTATTAAACACATTCTGAGTTTACAAGTTTTGCAGAACAGCTGAAGCTATACCAGAAAGGAACATTACATGGCGCCTGCGCTCTGCATATACAGTATCTCACAAAAGTGAGTACACCCCTCACATTTTTGTAAATATTTTATTATATCTTTTCATATGGCAACACTTAAGAAATGACACGTTGCTGTAATGTAAAGTAGTAAATATACAGCTTGTAAAACAGTGTAAATTTGCTGTCCCCTCAAAATAACTCAACTCACAGCCATGAATGTTTAAACCACTGGCAACAAAAGTGAGTACACCCCTAAGTGAAAATGTCCATAAAAAGGCCCAATTGGCCATTTTCCCTCCTCGGTGTCATGTGACTCCTTAGTGTTACAAGGTCTCAGGTGTGAATGAGGAGCAGGTGTGTTCAATGTGGTGTTATCGCTCTCACTCTCTTATTGGTCACTGGAAGTTCAACATGGCACCTCATGGCTAAGAACTCCCTGAGGATCTGAAAAAAATAATTGTTTCTCTACATAAGGATGGCCTAGGCTATAAGAAGATTGTCAAGACCCTGAAACTGAGCTGCAGCATGGTGGCCAAGACCATACAGTGGTTTAACAGGACAGGTTCCACTCAGAACAGGCCTCGCCATGGTTGACCAAAGAAGTTGAGTGCACGTGCTCAGCGTCATATCCAAAGGTTGTCTTTGGGAAATAGACGTATGGGTGCTGCCAGCATTGCTGCAGAGGTTGAAGGGGTGGGGGGGTCGGTCTGTCAGTGCTCAGACCATATGCTGCACACTGCATCAAATTGGTCTGCATGACTGTCATCCCAGAAGGAAGCCTCTTCTAAAGATGATGCACAAGAAAGCCTGCAAACAGTTTGCTGAAGACAAGCAGACAAAGGACATGGATTACTGGAACCATGTCCTGTGGTCTGAGACCAAGATAAACCTATTTGGTTCAGATGGTGCCAAGCGTGTGTGGCAGCAACCAGGTGAGGAGTACAAAGACAAGTGTGTCTTGCCTACAGTCAAGCATGGTGGTGGGAGTGTCATAGTCTGGGGCTGCCGGCACTGGGGAGCTACAGTTCATTGAGGGAACCATGAATGCCAACATGTACTGTGACATACTGAAGCAGAGCATGATCCCCTCCCTTTGGAGACTATGTCACAGGGCAGTTTTCCAACAGGATAATGACCCAAAACACACCTTCAAGATGACCACTGCCTTTCTAAAGAAACTGAAGGTAAAGGTGATGGACTGGCCAAGCATGTCTCCAGACCTAAAACCTATTGAGCATCTGTGGGGCATCCTCAAACAGAAGTTGGAGGAATGGAAGGTCTCTAACATCCACCAGCTCCGTGATGTTGTCATGTAGGAGTGGAGAGAAGCTCTGGTGAACTCCATGCCCAAGAGGGTTAAGGCAGTGCTGGAAAAAAAATGTCTGTTTGTTGGTTCCTCAAGCCAACGGAGAAAAAATGGGACTTTTAAGGCAGTAATAAAGTAATAGAAGTATAATGCGATTTTCAAATGCGATTTTTATATAAAAAATATATTCATTTATTTGTGATAACATAGATCATAAAATGTGCTTCATTTGGGCAATTGGCCCAAGAGTGAGTGGTGAGAAAGAGAGTGACATATGTAAGATTGGTGCCCCGTGTCGGCATCGTCTGTTTACCAGCTCTTAGAGCGAGCGGGCTCGCCGCGGCTTCGCGCGCGGCCGGGTCGCGCATGTGCGGCTGCTGAATCTGAAACCCTTCCGCCCTGATAGGACCGCGATGCGCTGTACTGCGTATGCGCGGCCCTAATAAAAAAACGCCGGGAATCCCTGGAGAGTGCCATTCTTCCCTGAGCAGAGGAGGAGAAGCACCTCCAGGAGGACGCACTACTAAGAGGAACTCGGCAGGTCTGGACCAACTAGCCACCAGGTATCTTCTTTACTTTCAATAGGGGATTACCAAGTACTATCTGAGCGATCCTAATACTCACCACAAAACTTTTTTCAATCTAGATTGGCTTGAACAAACTTTGAAACAAATCAATCCAGGCAAATCAGGAACCACTAGCCACCAGGTATTTTTCAACACATGTGAAGGGGGTCCTTCTACCAAACCTATAGGAATAATTAAGCACTGTATATATATATATATATATATATATATATATCCTGTATTTACTCAGATTGGCTAAATACTACTGCAAAACCGGATTGAGGAATCGCTTCCTCTAACCGCCAGCACAAGAGGAGACCTATATGGAAGTCCCTCGCAAGTAAGAATTTACTTATTAATTACTTTGAGTGGACCATTCACACCTCCCCACATAATTTACTGAAATGACTCTTATCTGGTGTCCTCCAACTTTTAGGGATTTTGCTGCTGCATTAGAGAAGATTGTTATGAAGGTACCCTATAAATCCTGATTTTAGTAAATCTGCACGAAAAAATACAATTGTAAGTGATCTGAGTATAAATTCACTAAACCATTGTAATTACTCCAACTGAAAAATATATATCTCACAATGATTTAATATACTCATAGATATGGTGAAATCCGTGAAAAAGGCAAGAGCCGAAAACGCGTGTGGACTGGGATGTCTCATGTAGAATCCAGAAATCGCATGGATAACAGAGCATCCTTAAAAGTCACCAATCTCACATATGTCACTCTTTCTACTCTTTCTCACCACTCCCTCTTGGGCCACTTGCCCAAATGAAGCACATTTTATGATCTATGTTATCACAAATAAATGAATATATTTTTTATATAAAAATCGCATTATACTTCTATTACTTTACTACTGCCTTAAAAGTCCCATTTTTTTTTTTTTTTTTCTCCGTTGGCTTGAGGAACCAACAAACTACACAACCATTTAAACAGGGATGTTGGCACACCTTACTGATAATACTAGGCATCTGAGGCAAACCCCCCCCCCCCCCCCCACTCCAATGGGAAAAAAATGTCCGCCACACAAAATATTGACACTTTGGGCCCAATTTGGACATTGTCACTTAGGGGTGTGCTCACTTTTGTTGCCATCGGTTTAGACATTAATGGCTGTGTGTTGAGTTATTTTGAGGGGACAGCAAATCTACACTGTTATACAAGCTGTACACTCACTACTTTACATTGTAGCAAAGTGTAATTTTTTCAGTGTTGTCACATGAAAAGGTATAATAACATATTTACAAAAATATGAGAGGTGTACTCTAGTAAGATAGCGAGTGTGTGTGTGTGTGTATATATGTATACAGTATGTATTTATATATGTATGTATGTATGTATATGTATATATATATATATATATTAGTGCTGCAATGATGCGTCAACGTAATCAATTACGTTGACTACAGAAATACGTCATTGTGCGTGAAAGGCGTCGACACATCACACGCCCCCTGCTCGTGCCGGCTGTTCTCCTCCTCCCCCCTCCTCGGACTGCACAAGACATGAAAAGACCGGGAAAGACTGAAAAGACTGGGAGATAAGGTAATCCCTCAGCTATGTAGGGGTCAGTGTTTGCTGCAACCCCTGCTGTGAGAAGATCCACAAAGTACGCCATGCTGCTGCTGATGGCAGAGAGCTGTTTCCAGCAGAAATAACAGCTCGTCGCAGCTTAGAGAAAGATTCATACAATACTGTGCAGGCTGATGGACCTGTCTGTAGGTTCAACTGAGAAAGATTTTTCTTAGTTTCGGTTATAACATTTTGTAAATAAGGAATTATTTTTTCTCCTTCACTGATGGGCACTGATAGGCTTTACCCCGCTCTGATCTAATAAAGTATATGCACACTATAGAGCTTTACCCTGCTCTTCTCTCATATAATAAAGTACACTATAGATCAGTGCCAGCAGCTTTGCTTGTATGCTATTTCACTCATATAATTTTATCTTTAGCGCAGAAATTTTTCCCTTTTTTACATTTTATTTTTGCCACTTCATTTTTGTATACTGTAAAAACTTCAACCACATTGAATTTTTTTTTTTTTTTTTCGAAAAAATGTATAATATTTTCAACAAAAGTTGAAATATTATATAAGAAGTTGTACGTATCATTTTTTTGTAAAGTTATTCAAATGATTAATTAGCTATTCAAAAAAAGAACACTCAAGCAAAAAAATAAAATAAAAATAATCGTTAGATTAGTCGACTAATCGGAAAAATAATCGCTAGATTAGTCGACAGACAAAATAATCGTTAGTTGCAGCCCTAATAAATATATATATATATATATATATATATATATATATTGTACATACAGGTTTTCCATGACAGAGTTGGGTTCATAAAAAGTAAAGTACAGCACTCTTAGTGTCAGTCGGGCTTACCTAATGTCATCTGGCTAGTGCAAAAGGCCTCTTTAGGCACTGTTCACATACCAGACTTCCCCTAGGTTTTAAAGATGGCGACGAACGCCCGCTCATGCGCATCTGGAACGTCGGGCATGTGCTCACCGAAGACCAATGGGACCAACTGTCTGTGGAATGCACAGCACCGCCGCTCAACACAGGTGGAGCGGCGTCATGCACTCCACGGACACCGGCGCTTGCTGCAGACCAAACGCTGATGACCACACAGTACCCCCCATTATGCAGGTAAAGGGAGAAGGGGCACAGCAATGATCCGCTATCAGGTGGGACCCACACAGCAAAGTGTAGAAGCCCCATGTGCGCCAGGTGGGTCTCTATGCTGCCTTCCCACACGAATGCATCCAGGTACCACTAACTCACCACCTAGTAGTGACACGGAGGCTCCTTCGTGGCTAGGAAAAGAAGAAAGTGACAATCACGGGGGGCTTCTGTACTTTGCTGTGCGGAGCCCACCTGATAGTGAATCATTGCTGTGCCCCTTCTTCCTTTACCTGCATGATGAGGGGACTGTGTGGTCATCTGCGTTTGGTCTGCAGCAAGCGCCGGTGTCCATTGGAGCGCATGCGCGGGATTCATTGCCATCTTTATAAACCTTGACGAAGTTTGCTATGTCAACAGCGCCTGGAGAGACCTGTTGCACTAGCCAGATGACATTAAGTAAGCCCAACTGACACTAAGATTGTTGTACTTTACTTTTTATGAACCCAATTCTGTAATGGAAAACCTGTGTGTGTGTGTGTGTGTGTATGTATGTATGTGTATAGATAGATAGAGTGTGTGTATATATATATATATATATATATATATATATAATAATCTCTGCTTCCCCCTAGGGTGAACACATCCAATTGAGTTGCACCCAGCCCACTAATACAAAAAGGAATGCCCTCCCTTATTAGAATTTGAGACTATATGTCAAACATTAGGGTAACAATGTACTTGATGAAGCCACATTATGGGATTGATGAGGACATGTGGTTGCCTATGGAATACCTTACTTATAAATCCCTTACATGGTGTTTCATTATTTTTTCATAGCGCACTATCCTTTGGGGGGGGCAGAGGAACACTGGGGACCCCCAATGTGTGGGGACCTCCATGGATAACTTATATGCTAGCCCTCTCCCTGGTTCCTCTGGCTCCTTGATACCAGTCGTCTGTGTGAGGCGCTGACTCCTTCCATTTTAAATGTCTCTACAGGGCTAGATGATATGTATGAACATCTGGTGGTATGTATAATTCTGATGACATTATGGTTAGAAAAAAACTTAGTCCTGCTGTACATATATTACAATGTTCTCTTTTTGCTCTATAGAAAACTACTTGAATTGATACATCTTCTCTGTCTTACCCCTGAAGAAAGGCGCAGTCCTGAAACGCATTGGGTTCTTTGGAGAATTACTAAGTCTTTGTATGGTTATAAATCCATCATGGCTGTAAGATATGCTTTCAGGATTTTTTGTAACACATATTTGTGAATAATTGTTTTTTACATACTAATAAACATTTGGTTTTATATCAGTTTTGGTGTTTTGAGCTGCCTTTTCCCATATATACACAGGGGAATCTCTCTCTTTTTTTTTTTTTTTTTTTTTTTTTTTTCTAAATTTGTATCTAAAGCTATGTTACATGTTACTAAGTAATATTTTAATTTACAATCATGCAGTTGTTGCAGTATATTGAAGGCTTTGACACCTTGCACACTGGGTGACTAGTTTCTGTGCATCCAATCCTGGTATCAGAGGCGCCGTTCACATCTAGGCGTTCTGGATCGCTGCGATTCTGTTTGCAATCCCGATTCACCGCAAAATTGCGCAACGCGCCTGCGATCCCCGTCGTGTCCAGTGGCTTCCAAATCGAGGTAAATTCGCGCAAATAGAATCCCGGGATGCCTGTCGCTCAAAAGAAGTTCCAAAATTGAATTTGAGCGACAGGTGTCCCGCAATTCTATTTGCGCCATTTTATTGCGATTCGGATGCCATTGGACATGATGGGGATCGCAAGCACATCCTGTGATTTGCGTTGATTCGGGATCGCGGGGATTCCTCCCCACGATCCAGAATGCCTAGATGTGAACCGAGCCTTAGTGTACATGGGAGGTACAGGGGCAGTCTGCAGTGTTAAGTCGGCTGAAATACAATGCGGCTGCACAGTGCTGAAAACTGTGCCCCATGCAGTAGTACTAAATATATTTAAAGAATCCTTACAGCATTCGTTTTAATAGCATCAAAATGTATTTTGTCTTTTCAAATACAGAAGAAATGCAAAGAACACAAAACTACAGTGAGAAAACCTTGTTTGCATTAACAAAAACAAAAGTTTAAACCTAATGTAAATAAAATAATAATTAAAATAAATGTCCATAATTAAAAAAAAATTGTTTTTTTCCCCAGGACCTGGCACAACATTTGATGCAGCAACCATCTTTGATTTTAAATATCTTGGAAAAGGTATAAAAAAATTAAGACTAAGTTTGCACCAAATATAGTTTTTCAAGTAAGAACGGCACGGGAATTCAGAGACTGTTGGGTCATACTACAGTAGGATTTAGGTACTGACAAACGAAAAAAAAAAAATTGTGGCCAGCCCCATATAACCCCTCCTACTCCCAGCATGCCTCAGTCGAGAAGGATGGATGACTTGTTCTGCTCAGAATAGTTTAAACCTTTTTGCTATGTTTTCTTTCTTTTAATAGAATGGGGTGAGGAATAGAGATTGGCTCGGGCATGTTTGAGTTCCCATGTGCCCAATCCTGCCAGGAAGCCGACACTTTACACCGCTAATCACAGGCAGCTGCGTTTCGGGAAATGTCTCAGTACCTTTTGATTAGCGGTGTGCAGTGTCGGCTTCCTGGCGGGATCGGGCACATGGGAACTCATACAGGCCTGAGGACATCTCTACTGAGGAATAGAGGCAACTCTAAATTGGTGTTTCCCATGATGCCAAAGGCTAGAAAGTCTACTTACGGCAAGGTATATATTCAGACATAGAAGGCGTACTTTACTTGATGCAATTCGAGAAACTTGCATCCCAGGATAAATCTTGGCCTTTCTGTAAATGAGCGCAGATTAGTATTTGTCCTTAAGCACAATCAAGGGCCAGATCTAGTCATTTGTGATCTTCTTCCAAAGAAAGCTTGCTTCCCATTCTTTGATGAAGATTTTTGGACATCGTTTCTCTCTGTGTCCTGTGGGATCTTAATTTTGGTTCTCCTGATACTTAAAAAATTGCCTTTTAGACCCATCAGGGATTTTCCCTATTGTACTCATGTGTTTGTGTTCCTCTGTTATCACCTCAGTAAGGTGAATGTCTGAGTTGGCGGATTTATCCTGGAAAGAACCCCCTTATATTCATACAGAGAAGGCGGTGTTGAGCCCTAGAGCTTGCTTCCTTCCTAAGGTGGTTTCAGCCTTTCTCTTTAAGCAGGACACTGTTCCTCCCTCCCTTTGTGTGGTTCCAGTTCATCAGACGATTTGCCTCCATTGCCTTGATTCACGCTGTGCATTTCTATCTTTTGACTGTTGCTTCCCTTAGATTGAGTCTCTTTCTCATGATCTCTTGATCTTCCCTGTGAAGGGGAACCTGCTTCTCATTGTATCATTTCTTGGTGATATTATCCAAACTTGGACTTGTGTATTGGCTACCTTTTCCTGTCAAGGCACACTCTATTAGTCTGTGAGTGCTGTCTGAACTTTTAACATCAAGCTACTGTTTCCCAGTTTTGTAAGGCTGCCACCTGGTCTTCTGTTCATACATTTTGTAAGTCTTATCAGGTGAATGTTCTTGCCTCATTTGATGCCAGCTATGGGAGTAAGGTCATTAAAGTAGCGCTTTGAGTTGCAGGCAGTCACTTTTGTGTTTATGGAAATTATAATGACTAGTACGCTGCTTGGGACCCAGTGAATAAGGGAAAAGGATCTGGAGAGGGGTTAAAAAAAGTTTGGTTTGATAACGGGGCGTGTTCTTTGTGCCGAAACACATAGCCATTCCCCCTGATGGAGTGATGTCATCCTCGGTTCTTTCTGGAGCCTGTGCCGATCTCCCCGAGCTGACAAACGCTACCCAGAAGCCAGTGACAAGCTTGCAGCTTGTGTTCCACCCTGGATTCTGCCTGGCAGCTTCCTTACCCATCTCTGCCTAACCCCCGCTACATGCCTGCCAAGCTCTGCTCACATACCAGCTACTTGCCACAAGCGAAGGGAAGTTTAGGAGTAATCCACAGTCTGTGTTCCACTTTGCAGTCTTTTCGGCAGTTTCCCACTCTCATCGTCAGCTTCCTTGCCGAGCTTTGTTTACCCTTTGCACAGTTCCAGGTCCTTGCCTGCCAAGCTCTGCATCTTACACCAGCGGTTTGGCACAATTACCAGTTAACTAATGAGCATCCACCCTGCAGCTCTTCTAGCAATTCTTTACAAGCTCTGCTTGTATGGTACACCAGCCGCTTGCCTGCTGATCTCCTGAATACTCTGGTTTGCCCCAGAAATGATTACTCTCCCGCATTGTGATATGCCCATCCACACTTAATGTAGTGAGTGCATTATTTTACTATTTTCTTTTTTTTTTTTTTAATGAATAGTTTACTCTTAAAGGGTGGTGCCCCCAATTCTGCTTTGTTTCTATGTTTTTATGGGCCTCTATGTGTTTTGTTGGTGTTACTGTAAAAATCTGTTTCTTAGAATATATTTAGGGACACAGGTCCCACCCTTCTGTTTCCATGATCGTGCTTGTGGTACTGCTTTCCCACAAAACTAAGGCATACTGGGAGAAGGAAGGAATAAGTAGTTGTGCTTGTGTCTTTGTTAGTCTCTTGTTGGGCTGCAAACCTCAATTTGAACCAAACCTTTAGTGCAATGTTTAAAGGCTCAACCCAAGATACACTGCAGTTAAAGTGGAAGTCCAGGATTGATTTAACTAAGCTTAAATCTGCTCCCACCCCCTTCAAAATCCTTTACTAACTACCGTGTAGAAGGAAGATGCATATAACTACCTATTCTACAGGCCTTCTGGTCCATTCTTGTGATCTCCCTAGCATCTGGCTTTAGGAAAGAGGAGAGATAGCGGACAATTACTGAAATGCTTGGGCAGTGACATCACCCATAGGCTTCTATGGGTCATCTTTTGTCAGCTGTCCCTCCTTTTTCCCCTGAAGTCAGCAGCTGGGAGCAAATCACATGACCGTACCGGAGCGCCCACAGAATAAGTAAGTCTAAGCATCTTTCTTCTATGAGGAAGTTTGTATAGAAAAAAAGCTGTTCAGTCGAAGGGATTGCATGAGGACAAGAGGGCATACAATGCGATTAGAGGAGAAGCATTTTAACCTCAGGCAACGTAGGGGGTTCTTTACTGTTAGGGCTACAAGATTGTGGAATTCTCTACCACAAGAGGTTGTTTCTGCGGTGAAGTATGGTGGCTTTCAAAAGACTCTTAGACTTACATCTCAAGGATCAGGACATTAAGGGCTATGTGAGATGATTACAGCCACACACACCCACACAGGTTGAACTGGATGGACTATTGTCTTTATTCAACCTCACCTAATATGTAACTATGTAACTATGTATAGGTGTTAGGAGCAGGAAAAACTAAAGGCAAAACTTTTTTTTTTTCATTTTAAATAAAGCAAGGAAGGGTTATAACCCTTTCAGATTTTTTTTTTTTCCATCTGTGTCCTATTGTGGAGGCTTCCCTTCACTTCCTGTCCCATAGCTAAACCGAAAGTGAGAGGAAATCCCTGCAAATTAAGGGAATTCATTGGGGACCCCCAGGTCACTAGAAATTGTGTCCCCATTGGAAGATTTCCCCTCTATTAATTTTCTGGGGGCAACCCAAAATTTCAATGATTATGGTAACAGGACAAAAAGAGAGGGTGACTCTCTCTATAACGAGGGCACAGTCAGCAAAAAAAACTGTTCTAATCCCTCTGCACTCTATCCAAAACTAAAAAAGAGTTTTGCCTTTTATTTCTACTAAGCTTAGTTGGATCAATCATGATCTTTAGGAGTGTATGCATTTGCTTTCTGTAACAGTTTTAGTGTACAATCTCAGAGTTCCCTAGTGCCCATTGCAGAAACCTTTTATGAAGTTGGACTATGTGGTCCCCATTTCCTTCTAGTCCTTAGCCCTGCAGTCCCTTGCTTCCCTGCTAAGCCTAGTCACTAAATGCCTGCCATGTGAATTTTCCCCATTGGTCGTGTGTGTATATTTTTCTTTGGTCCTTTCTCTTTACTTCACATTTCAGCAGGCAGTGCAGCTACTCCCACATTCAGCTAAGCTGTAATTTGCCGTGTTGCATTAGGAGCAAAGTGTAAATTTTTGTGTAAGAACTGGACTTTTCTAAAAGTTACTAGTAATCTGATTTGTGGATGAGGAAAGGTCATTTCTAGAAGAAGAATGCAGCTTCACATCATGCATTACATATTATGTATATATTTTTGTAAAATGTTTTTATATATTTATTTTCTAGACTGTTAATCATCCATTATGCCGAACCTACCCTCCTTCTTTGCAGTACAGAAGATTGTTCTTGCTGGAGTTAATCAAAAAGGTGATTATTGCTGAAAATGGAAATGACTTCCTATGTATCATAAAGCAATCCTGTTTTGGTAAAATAAATGAAATAAAAATAATTGTATTGATGTAAATGTAAAAGAAATTGTATACTTGTACTGATGCCCATTTATAGAATTTTTGCTCCTTTGCTAAGAAATATTGCTTGAAGGGTCTTCACATCCGATACTTCCAGGTTGTTGGATGCCTGTCTCGTCTGCCACATTCTGTGATTGCCACAATTCTTCATAGGGATAAAACCCAAGCTTTATATAGAACATTCCCCTCCCTGCTTCTTAGCGCTGGAAGAAACCTCTACCATTCTAGTTTTATTACTGCGGGAAAAATACAAATATGCAATTTTTTTTATATCTTTAATATTGTTTTATATTAAAGATGTAACAATATTAAAAATATAATATTGTTATATTGTTAAATAGTCATGTCCTAATATAGAACATATGTACAAAACTATAATATAATCCATTTTCCATTCCATTAAAGCAACATCTTTATAGGCAGATACTTTGATTACTCTGTTCATTTGTTTTTCAATACCACTAGACTATGCATCACTTGCTTCGTTTTACATGTAAAATGAGAACTTTTTTCCTTGCCAAATCGCAAGGAATTCCCCATGGCCAACAACATGGTTTAAATTATAGTAATAGTATCTGCATGATCTTTACAAATCAGAAGCACTGGTGGTGTGTGCCAACCATTAGTGCTATTCAAGCTGCCAAATAGCCAAAGTAAATATCCAGAGGCCATATACATTAGCCTAAACACCAGATATCATTTAGGCATAATAGCAAAACACCACCAAAACCACAGCCAGCACACGTCGTAATCATTATAAATATGTTGGTATTCACAATATGTTAAAAACCATTTCAGTAATACCTAGGTTTGGATTTGATTGCTACTTAAAGTGATTGTCACCTCGTAAAATGACCCATTCAGCTAAAAAAAAAATTGAAAAAAACAAAACATTTTTGTATAGATATAAAAAAATATATAAATACCATTTTCCCTTTTTTATAAATGATTGCATTCACTCTGTTCTCAGCTGCATAAGAGCTGGGGGGAGGAGAAGTGTCAGCAGTGGAGCTTGCCAGTGAATGGCTGTGCAGCGGGGGCATGTCAGGACAAGTCGGATCATTGGAGAGTACACTGAGTTCCCAGCAGCGCTAGAGAGCTGACCACGCTGTGCTCTCCTGCTTAGTGTGGTCATTTGTTAATAGGAAAACAAAGGGTTAACAGCAGGGATTTCACAGAAAGGAGATATGCAAAGAGAACAGGATACTTTCCCATACAGGTACATGGTACAGCAGGTACATATCAGTAATGTGCAGTGTTAGAATTACAAATGTTTTAAAGCAGATTCAAACCCAAAAGCAAACATTTATCTCTTTGCAGCTTACCAATTCTTATCTTTTCTGGCTGCATTTGTTTCCTTTTTTATGCTTTCTTCTATTTCTATTTTGTGATTCGGTCAGGAAGTCTGTTGTTTTTCAACAGAAAAGCTCCTTTGCAGTCACAGGGATGAGGCAGACAATTTAACACTGGCAGGGGTGCTTAAAATGGTCATAAATGTTATTTATGTAAAATCTTTTTTTGCAAAAAAGAAAAACACTGTTTGCTGTAACCAGAGTTGTATAAAGTACTCGAAACCCATACTTGAGTAAAAGTACAAGTGCTCGATTAAAAAGTGACTTGAGTAGAAGTGCTCGATCAAAAAGTGACTTGAGTAGAAGTACTAAAGTATTCAACATTTTTTGTACTTAAGTATTGCAAGTAGTTTTGAAAAAAAAATTGCTACTCAAGTACTGAAAGTAAAAGTACAAGTACTGTGTTATGTAGTTATTAAAGAAAGAAGTCAAAAGTTTGAACATCATATTGTTTATTATTTCAAATGCAGCTTTTATTTATACATAGAGTAGCATTTATTTTCGTATGCGCTGATAATACACATGTTTGAGCTTCATGAAACCTGCCATCTACTGTTCTGGCAGTGGTAATTTTTATAATAGTAACGAGTAACTATGCAGCACAAAAAAAAAAATATCCGAGTAGAAGTATTGAAATCATTGAAAAAATGTAGTGAAGTAAAAGTGGAAGTAGGAGAAAACAATTCTACTCTAGGAAAGTACAGATACTGCCTTTCGGTTCTTAAGTACAGTAGTGAAGTAGTTCTACTTAGTTACTATACATCTCTGCCTGTAACTGTTTATAAAGTATTAGCTGAAGTTTGGCTTCAGTTTATTGTATATAAATCTGCTAATACCTCCCTTCTCCCCAGACTGACTGCTGCTGTCCAAATCTGCCCCTTGTGGTCATTCATCCAGGAGGTGTTTTACTAGCCAGATCACCAGGTGAAACAAAGGGGAAATAAGCCTTAAAAAAGAAAACTAATGCAGCCACCACGTACTAATAATTGATGAGCTGCAATATTACAATAATATATATATATAACAATTTGGGTTTAATACCACTTTAAGTGACTTCGACTCAAATGTTACTGTAAACAATAAATACACTTCAAATGAACCTTTACATGATCAGGGATCACTGAAACCTGGATGCTCGGGCCAAATTTAAAGTGTTTGTTACCCCAACATTTCATATTCCTGACAAGTGGCTGCTGTACCATGTACTTGTACGAGAAAGTATTCTGTTCTCTTTGTATTGCTTACTTTGTGGGAAATCCCTGGTGTTCCTGCCAGTCCCTCTGCTTTCCTAATAAAAACTGACCACACTAAGCAGGAGAGCACACCATGGTCAGTTCTCTAGCTGTGCTAGCCTACTCTCCTCCAATGATCAGACTTGTCCTAACACACACCCCTCCTGCACAGCCATTCACTGGGAAAATCAGTGTACTGTTGCTTCTCCTCCCCCCAGCTGTTATGCTTTTGAGAACTGAGGGAGCAGAGGGAATGTGATCACAAAAAAAGGGGGGGGGAAGGTATTTATGTTTTTTTAGATCTAAACACAAATGTTTTGCCTTTTTTTTTTTTTTTTTGTTTCATTTTTAAACCGAATGGCTTCTTTTACAAGGTGATCGTTTACAATCACTTTACCAGTTTTAGTATGCACTGATCAACCTTAAGGCTCCGTTCACATGTCAGCGTATGGATCGTGGGCAGAACCGCCGCGGTTCTGCCCGCGATCCGTAGATTATTGCAAATCGCGGGACGCCTGTGCGTTTCCCGTTGATTTGCAATAGACCCCCAAACGCTGAGCGATGTTGCCGCGATTTCCGCCTGCCGAATCGCGGTAACATCGCGCAAAAAAAAAATCGCGGGCGCATTACGCCCAAAAAAGTACAAGAGCTTCTTTGGATCGTGTTGCGTCCCGCAATTTTTTTTTGCGCGATGTTATCGCGATTCGGCAGGCGGAAATCGCGGCAACATCGCTCAGCGTTTGGGGGTCTATTGCAAATCAACGGGCAACGCACAGGCGTCCCGCGATTTGCAATAATCTCCGGATCGCGGGCGGAACCGCGCCGGTTCTGCCCGCAATCCATACGCTGACATGTGAACGGAGCCTAAAATAACTCGGAAAGATGCAAGCTGCTACTGACTGCCTTCTTCTGACCTGAGAGGCACTGTTTCCCAGTAAAAGATTGTGCATTGCCATTTTTTTAATACCTAATTAACGTGCTATTATTAATGCACAATATCTGTGTTCTCTGCTTTTTTATTCTCTTCAAGCCACTACAATGGCTGTCATTTCCCAACTGAACTGGGATGACATAAATGTACAGCCAGGCTATTGTGAACAAATGAAATAGAAAAGATGATTATGTCCGTTTTGATAAATTACAAATTATTTCTAGGCTACAAAATGTGTGTTTGTGAACCTGTGAAAAGCTAAGATACCCTAAAAAATGCAAATAGATGTATGCCTATTTGACCCCTGATACCTCCCATCACTAGCTGAAGCAGATCAGGACAGAAAACCCTAATCTGCTTCTGCACCTAGCATCTATGCCTGGAGCTTCAAACTTTTAGCTTTAGTTTTAGCAGAAGGAATTTACGAATGGACATCCCTGAGCACCTTCTTTCATCCTTGCTTGTTAATGTGAGTTGTGTTACAGCAGCCCAATAAACTTTCATGCAGCATTTTTGGAAGCGCATGGCAACACATGTTTATTGTCCCTAATGCCTCGTACACAGGATCAGATAATCGGACGACTTATCGTTCGCATTTTGTTGTACAGAATGCAACAATGATTACTAAACGTATGATTTTTTTTTTTTTCGTACGATTCTGGAAAAGCTTCCTGGTTGCGTAGCTACGTATTGGATAGTGCAAAACAAAAACCATGGCAGACAGGTTTTTTGTGGGTTATTTTCGTGTTTCTGATCATGCGTGGTATTTGTCTATCAATTTTTAGCAGATGCAATATTTTTTCCTTCGCTAGGCTATCTTACGACAAATGTTTTCGTGTTTGTCCCTTCGGATTTTGTTGGACGAAATGTGGTGATCGGCTTACGATCAGATTATCGTGCGATTAATTCAAAAGTGATTTTTTTTTTCTGTAGGATTATCTGATCGTGTGTACGAGGCATAAATCTACATGGGATTAATTGTTGGCCAGTGTAATTGCTATGACCTTCATTTGTGACTTAGTACTGTGAATTGTCTTTCATTCATCTTTAATGATTATTTTTCAAGGTGTTTTGAATTGTTTTTTTTTTTATTCTGTATATTGACTAAATACATTTATAATTATTAGCTTTAAATTATCTGGATTATACAACACATCTGCATTTACAAACCCAATTCCAAAAAAAATTGGGACAGTGTACAAATTGTGAGTGTACAAAGGAATGGCCTAATTTACAAATCTCATAAACTTATATTTTATTCACAATATAATATAGATATCATATCAAATGTTGAAAGTGAGACATTTTGAAATGTCATGCCAAATATTGGCTCATTTTGGATTTCATGAGAGCTACACATTCCAAAAAAGTTGGGACAGGTAGCAATAAGAGGCTGAAAAAGTTTAATGTACATATAAGGAACAGCTGGAGGACCAATTTGCAACTTATTCGGTCAATTGGCAACATGATTGGGTATAAAAAGAACATCTCAGAGTGGCAGTGTCCCTCAGAAGTCAAGATGGGCAGAGCATCACCAATTCTCCCAATGCTGTGGCAAAAAATATTGGAACAATATCAGAAAGGAGTTTCTCAGAGAAAAATTGCAAAGAGTTTGAAGTTATCATCATCTACAGTGCTTAATATCATCCAAAGATTCAGAGAATCTGGAACAATCTCTGTGCGTAAGGGTCAAGGCCAAAAAAACATATTGGATGCCCGTGATCTTCGGGCACTGCATCACATACAGGAATGCTACAGTAATGGAAATCACAACATGGGCTCAGGAATACTTCCAGAAAACAATTTCGGTGAACACAATCCACCGTGCCATTCGCTGTTGCCGGCTAAAACTCTATAGGCCAAAAAAGAAGCCACATCTAAACATGATCCAGAAGCGCAGGTGTTTTCTCTGGGCCAAGGCTCATTTAAAATGGACTGTGGCAAAGTGGAAAACTGTTCTGTGGTCAGACAAATCCAAATTTGAAGTTCTTTTTTGAAAACTGGTACGCCATGTCATCCGGACTAAAGAGGACAAGGACAACCCAAGTTGTTCTCAGCGCTCAGTTCAGAAGCCTGCATCTTTGATGGTATGGGGTTGCATGAGTGTGTGTGGCATGGGCAGCTTACACATCTGGAAAGGCACCATCAATGTTGAAAGGTATATCCAAGTTCTAGAACAACATATGCTCCCATCCAGACGTCTTTTTTCAGGGAAGACCTTGTATTTTCCAACATGACAATGCCAGACCACATACTGCATCAATTACAACATCATGGCCCCATAGAAGAAGGATCCGGGTACTGAAATGGCCAGCCTGCAGTCCAGATCTTTCACCTATAGAAAAATTTAGCGCATCATAAAGAAGAAGATGCAACAAAGAAGACCTAAGACAGTTGAGCAACTAAAAACCTGTATTAGACAAGAATGTCTCCTCAGTCCCCAGACGTTTGCAGACTGTTATAAAAAGAAGAGGGGATGCCACACAGTGGTAAACATGGCCTTGCCCCAACTTTTTTGAGATGTGTTGATGCCATAAAATTTAAAATCAATTTATTTTTCCCTTAAAATGATACATTTTCTCAGTTTAAACATTTGATATGTCATCTATGTTGTATTCTGAATACAATTATTGAAATTTGAAACTTCCACATCATTGCATTCTGTTTTTATTCACAATTTGTACAGTGTCCCAACTTTTTTGGAATCGGGTTTGTACATTGTTACTTAAGTGGGCCCATCCCTAAAATGCACACTAGAATTTTTAAGGCACAAGGCAGCATTACCATATGTCACTGTATATAAAATGTACCTGTAATCTCCATTGGCCTAGTTGGGTCAAGATCAATGCCTCTGGCTGCCTGGAGCATTATGAGTGTTTAAAGCCAAGTCCAGACTGATATTAATACACAAATAAGTTTTGTATTCTTTAAAAATTTGCTGCCTGGAGGGAAGAGCAAAGTGCGCTTAGTTGGTGACTTTTCAGTGTGTTGCTGCTCCTGTGTTGTCCACTCAGCAAGATGCATTTGAGGTTATGACTCCACTCTATTCGTATAACCGAGAAATTATTGTCACTCTTTTAGCCTAACTTTCTCCTGCTAATGATCCCTCTAGTGATACATCCTGGAATTCTATTTGTTTTTCCCACTGCCTGGCCACAATCCTTGCTCACTTTGCAATCCGCACCTCCAAATCTTTTTCTACTGTAGCTTTGTCCAACACTGTACCCCCAAAATTGTACTCACTTAAGGGATTATTTTACCCTAGGTGCATTTTTATACATTTAGAAACATTGAGCTGCACTTTCCACTGCTTTGATCAATCATCCAGCAATGCCAAGTCATGGTTCATGTTAGACACCTCTAGGAGGGGGGCGTGGTCTAGCAGCGGGTGTAGCCTGGGCGCTTGCTGTGTCCTCTCCGCCAGGAATCCGTACAACAATCCTGTGTGTAACTATCCTAGTCAACTATCCTAGTCACCCAATCGGTCCCCATCCTACGCTGTGGGCTTCCTCGTACTTCAGGCTCCCCCCCCCCCCTCATACCCTCCGCGTGTGCCGCTGACATGTCCAAAAGGCGCAGAGAACACGTGCCAAGATGGCACTTTGCCACAGCGCTCCATGAAGGAGATGTATAAGGAGGCTGCACAGAAACTTTTCTCTCGGACGCTTGCTAAGGATTCACCTTTCCCTGCCATTCCACCAGAGGAATCCTCAGGGGGTCAGTCTGATGCGGATGACACAGTTCCCCTGGAAGATGCTGCCGGAAGAACTATTTATTGGAATACGTGAGTACACCAAGGGACATATTTGGTATGCCTTCTGCTCCCTCTGCTTACCATGAGGACCCTGAACCTACTTATTGGCAGTCACCTCCTGCAACTCCTCCATTACTGCCCTAACAGATAAGATTAAGGGGGTTTAAGCAGAGATCACATTCCTCAGGCAGGATATGCAGAAGTTGAGAGACCACACATCAGCATTGGAGGGGCTGGTCAGCACCATTGATGATATGGAGCCATTACAAAGGAATGTTAAGTATAATGTCCACCTTACTGTCCAGCATGCTGCCTGCCTCGATGATCCAGAGAATAGAATTCCCTGCAACAATGTGCGCGCCATCGGTATTCCTGAGAGAGTAGAGGGTAAGAACCCCGTTGCTTTCATTGAGCAGTGGTTAATCTCTGTATTCGGCAAAGACTCCTTCTCACCCATGTTTGCCACAGAGCGAGCACATAGCGTGCCGGCACATCCCTTACCACCTGGCAACCATCCGCACCCATTCCTATTCAAGCTCTTGAATTTATAAAGACAGGGATGCCATGCTCTCTAAAGCTAGAACTGCGAGTGGCACGCTGGTCATCTATAATTCCAAAATATCACTGTTTCCAGACTTTTCCGCTGATCCACAAAAGCAGCAAGCTAAGTTCATTGATGTCAAGAAGCATCTTCGTGATTTAAATCTACAATACGCAATGCTTTATCCTGCACACCTGCGAGTGGTTGCCAAGGGAGAAGTTCATTTTTTTTTTTGACTGTCCTTCGGCTGCTACACAATGGCTGGATAGGGAAAGAAAAGGAAGAAAGATCGCTCTGTGTCAACATGGCTCAATGTCCACCTACAGCCTGAAGTTTCCTCACTACAACTGCTTTGTTATGCTCATCGGGGGTCTTTTGTTTTCCTTTCAGACCCTGGCTTTCTCCTGTGCCAGGTGGAAACTAAAGACCACTATTGATTTGCCACAAGTACTGTGGCTACCAGTCTTCGGCTAATAGTGAAAATTTGCAACAGCTATCAGTGCTTCCACCGTTCCCCACTGTGGAGGTCCTATGCGGACTACTTGTTTCATTATTACAATGGCAATGGGCCCTGTTTGTTCCATATATGTTTTTGAGTGGTTGTTTTTTTTTTTTTTTTCTTTAAATGGTTATGATGCTATACCAATGAGTCTTATATGGAGCAATACATACAAAATCATCTGAATAGGACAATTACAGATATGACCTGTAAATGATTTCTGTTTTTTCATAGGCTGTGGATTGACATTACAGTACTGTGTTACATAGTTACATAGTTAGTGAGGTTGAAAAAAGACATAAGTCCATCCAGTTCAACCTATGATGTGTGAGTGTGATTGCTTTTAACCGTACATTGTATACCCCTGTATGTTGTGGTCTTTAAGGTGTCCATCCAATAGTTTTTTTGAAACTATCAATGCTCCCCGCTGATACGACTGCTTGTGGAAGAGAATTCCACATCCTTACCGCTCTTACAGTGAAGAACCCCTTACGCACTTTAAGGTTAAACCGCCTTTCCTCAAGTTTTAGTGAGTGGCCACGTGTCTTATTGTATCTCCTTTCTCTGAATAGTTTGTTCCTTATGCTAGGGTCGCCAGTACAGTATTTGTACATTGATATCATATCCCCCCTCAATCGTCTCTTCTCCAGAGAGAATAGGTTCAGTGCTTGTAGTCTTTCCTCATAGCTGATGTCCTCCATTCCCTTAATTATTTTTGTTGCCCTTCTCTGGACTTTCTCCAGTTCCAGCACATCCTTCCTGAGGACCGGTGCCCAGAACTGGACAGCATACTCCAGATGTGGCCGGACCAGTCTTGTAGAGTGGAAGAATAATCTCTTTATTTCTGGAGTGAATCCCCTTTTTTATACAACCCAGTATTCTGTTGGCTTTGCTTGCGGCGGCTTGGCATTGCATGCCACTGCCAAGCCTGTTGTCTACCAGTACCCCCAGGTCCCTTTCCATCCTAGACTCACCCAGAGGTTCCCCCCCTAGTGAGTAGCTTGCTTTCTGGTTTCTGGCCCCCAAGTGCATTACTTTACATTTTTCTACATTAAATCTCATCTGCCATGTAGTTGCCCACCCCGTTATTTTGTTCAGGTCTGCTTGCAAGATTTCCACATCCTGCATAGAAGATATTGGCATGCCTAATTTAGTATCATCTGCAAATACTGAGATTGTACTAGATATCCCCTCCTCTAGATCATTTATGAATAAATTAAACAGGATTGGTCCCAGGACAGAACCCTGGGGGACCCCACTTTCCACACCCGCCCAATCCGAGTACTCCCCATTAATCACCACCCTCTGTACTCTCCCCTGGAGCCAGTTCTCTATCCAGGTACTCACCTTATGGTCCATACCTACCTTCCTTAGTTTAAACAGTAAGCGTTTGTGGGGAACGGTGTCAAAGGCCTTTGCAAAGTCCAGATACACCACATCCACAGGCTTACCTTTATCTAAGTGGCAGCTCACTTCATCGTAGAAGGTTAATAGATTGGTTTGGCACGAACGATTTTTCATGAATCCATGCTGATTACTACTTATAATACCGTTTTCATTACTAAAGTCTTGTATGTGGTCCCTTATCATCCCCTCCAAAATTTTGCAGACTACTGATGTTAGGCTGACCGGCCTATAGTTACCCGGGATATACCTCGGCCCCTTTTTAAATATTGGTACCACGTTGGCTTTTTTCCAATCAGCTGGCACCATACCCGTCTGTAAACTATCCTTAAAGATCAAGAATAATGGTCTGGCAATCACCTGGCTGAGCTCATTAAGAACCCTTGGGTGCAAGCCATCCGGTCCCGGGGATTTATTTATGTTAAGTTTCTCTAGTTTAGCTCTAAGTCTATCCTCTGTTAGCCATGGCGGCACTTCCTGAAGGTGTATTATTTAGTTCGGCCTTACAAGCGGGGTTCGTGTAGCCCCCGATTCCTTTGTGAAGACTGAAGAAAATAAATTATTTAACACTTCCGCCTTTTCTCTGTCCTCTGTGGCCATTTTTCCTTTATCATCTTTTATGGGGCCAATGTGCTCTGGCCTCGCTTTCCTACTGTTTATATACTTAAAGAACTTCTTGGGGTTCATTTTACTCTCCTCCGCTATATGTCTCTCGTGTTCTATTTTAGCCGCCCTGATTTCGTCTTTACATTTCTTATTACACTCTTTGTAGTGCTTAAATGCTGCCAATGACCCCTCAGTCTTGTATTTTTTGAAGGTCTTTTCTTTAGCTCTAATATACATTTTTATGTTGGAGTTTAGCCACCCAGGGTTTAGTTTTGCTCTTTTAAATTTATTTCCCTGTGGAATGCACTGGCCCACCCCCTTGTTAAGTATGCTCTTGAAGCACTCCCATTTTTCCTCCGTGTTCTTTGTTCCCAGGGTTCTATCCCATTTGATATTTTCTAGCAGCGAGCGCAGTTTAGGGAAATTGGCTCTTTTGAAATTCAGTGTCCTTGTATTACCCTTGTGTTTCCTATTACTGTAATTAATACTGAAACCAATTGACCTATGGTCACTGTTCCCTAAGTTGTCCCGTATTTCTATATCCGTGAACAGGTCTGTATTGTTGGTAATCAGTAGGTCAAGTACCGCATTGTTTCTTGTCGGTGCATTCACCATCTGACCCATGAAATTGTCCTGCAAAACATTAAGGAACTGCAGAGCCTTGGCTGAATGCGCGGTTCCTTCTGCCCAGTCTATATCAGGATAATTAAAGTCCCCCATTATAATGACATTTCCCATCCTTGCTGCCAATCCTATCTGTAACATGAGGTCCGCCTCACCCTCCTCCCTCTGGTTGGGGGGCCTATAGCATACGCCCAATATTACCTTCCCCACCGTGCCTTTCCTTTGAAGCTCTACCCATAGGGATTCTGCCTCGTCCATAGCTCCATTATTATCATCTCTCATATTTACCTGTATTCTTAATATACAAACATACCCCTCCCCCTTTTTTACCCTCTCTATCTCTGCGATAAAGGGAATACCCCTGAATGGTCGCCATCCAGTCATGAGAGCTGTCAAACCAAGTCTCAGTTATCCCCACAAAATCTAAATCCACCTCAAACATCAGCAGCTCCAGCTCTCCCATCTTGTTGGCCAGGCTTCTGGCATTGGTATACAAACCTCGTAATTTTGATCGGTTACATTTATCCTCATTTGATGTTTTTAGGCTGCTCTCTTGATTTTTCCCCTTACCCACCCTGGGTATAGGAGCTCCGAACACCCTACCGCTAATGCCCCCATTTCTGCCCTCTGAAACTTGCTTTCCACTGGCTAATTCTACATCTGTACCCTCCCCCCCCATTCCCTAGTTTAAAAGCCCCTCTAACTTTTTGGCCATCCTCTCACCCAGTACGGCTGCACCCACCCCATTTAGGTGCAATCCGTCCCTACCAAAGAGCCGGTGACCGACTGAGAAGTCGGCCCAGTTCTCCAGGAACCCGAAACCCTCCTTACTACACCAGCTCCTCAGCCACTCGTTAACTTCCCTAATCTCCCGCTGCCTCTCTGGTGTGGCTCGAGGTACAGGTAGTATTTCGGAAAATACTACCTTGGAGGTCCTAGTCCTCAACTTAGCGCCTAAGTCCCTGAAATCGTTTAGGACTCTCCGTCTTCCTCTGCCTATGTCATTGGTACCCACGTGTACCATGACAGCTGGGTCTTCCCCAGCCCCACCCAATAATCTGTTCACCCGATCCGCGATGTGCCGAACCCGAGCGCCCGGCAAACAACAGACTGTTCGGCGCACACGGTCTTTGTCACAGATTACACTGTCTGTCCTTCTAATAATTGAGTCCCCTACCACCAGCACCTGTCTTTCCTTTGCCTTTCTCCCGGCCTCACTGGAGGAGTTCTTCCCCTGGCAGCTAGGGGCGTCGCTCTGCTCCAGCAATGCTGGTCCCTGACTGGTTTCCCCAACATCACACAACGGGGCGTATCTATTGGGGTGCTCCAGCCCAGGATCAGCCTCCTTGCCTTGTCCCCTTCTACCCCTCCTAACTGTCACCCCTCTACTCTGCTCTGATGCCTGCACCTCCAATACTCCGCCCACCTCTGTGCAGGCCCCTGTCTGCACCTGACTGGTACGATCCTGGCTCTCCTCCGGTATGGACATTCGTCTCAGTGTTGCCAGCTGCTTCCCTAGATTCAGGACCTGAGCTTCCAGGGAAGCAACGTGCTTACATTTTGCGCATTTGTATTCGCCCTCGATCACATGTCTGAGGAACGCATACATATTACAAGATGTACACCGAATCGCATCTCCACACCCGCTGGGCATTGTACCTACTATCTAATCTAATGGGGATTCAGCGATTTAAGTCTATCCTATGTGGCTATTTCCTGGCTTCCTAACGCTACCTTCTCACCCTCTGGTATTCCGCTCCACTCACTTGACACCGGTCAGTCACACAACACTCACAATCTCACAGCCCGGTCAGACGCACAACGCTGAGTCGCACAGCCCGGTCAGACGCACAACACTAAGTCGCACAGCCCGGTCAGACGTACAACACTAAGTCGCACAGCCCGGTCAGACGCACAACACTAAGTCGCACAGCCCGGTCAGACGCACAACACTGAGTCGCACAGCCCGGTCAGACGCACAACACTGAGTCGCACAGCCCGGTCAGACTCACAACACTGAGTCGCACAGCCCAGTCAGACGCACAACGCTGAGTCGCACAGCCCGGTCAGACGCACAACGCTGAGTCGCACAGCCCGGTCAGACGCACAACGCTGAGTCGCACAGCCCGGTCAGACGCACAACGCTGAGTCGCACAGCCCGGTCAGACGCACAACGCTGAGTCGCACAGCCCGGTCAGACGCACAACACTGAGTCGCACAGCCCGGTCAAACGCACAACACTGTGGTTGTTGTTTTGTTTTTTTTACTATGACTAATACAATAAAAGTACTGTCCTGGAACGTGCAGGGATTCAATAACCCGGTCAAAAAACTGGTGGTGCATAGGACTGTGAAAAGACTGGATGCCTCGGTTGCCTGTCTACAGGAGATACATCTATCCTCTTTTACTAAAACCCTACCTATCCTCTTGTCAATTTAGCCACCAATACCATTCCAGTTACTCCTCATATTCCAGAGGTGCGAGTGTCCTTATTCGTCATGGCATTGGGTTTACCTGTATTAATGTGGAAACTTATACTGAAGGAAGATATGTAATATTATTGTGTAAGATACAGGGTCTGACTTGAATAATAGCGGTTGTCTATAATTCTCCACCTTTCTCCTCTGAGGTTCTCAGGCATTTGGCGAGTTACATGGCTCTTTTTGCAGACTCTCCATTACTAGTGATTGGAGATTTTAACAATTATCTGGACCCAGAGTGGGATAAACTTCCCCCCCCCCCCCATTCCTCTTCTTGGGATGGGGGGTCCTACTCTCTTCGCTCGTTTGCTTGGGGAGCTTGGATTGGTTGACGCTTGGAGGATGAGACATCTTGACACAAAAATTTACTCTTTTCTGCCACCTATGTTGGGTTATCTAGAATGTATTTGGGGTTATGTAATACTTTGCTGCTTCCGCTATTGGGTTCCTTTCACTATGAAAGTAGAAATATATCAGATCACTCTCCCTTTTGGGTAGAGATAGTTGTGCCTACTTTTCTTAACCGCACGGCCTGAAAGCTGAATCCTTTCTGGTTATCTCTGTTTCCCGAACAGGGTCCGTTACCGAATATTATCAATGCTGTTTTTTTTCTCAGAATATGGGTACTGCAGAGATGAATACAATATAGGACACAACTAAGGCTTACATGCGAGGGCAGATCATAAAAATGATCGCATATATCAAGCCTGACACCAAGGCTTGGGAGACATTAGTTATTGCAGAGGCCCAAAGAGCGCAAGAGGTGTACATTGCAGGTCTGACTTGACACTAAGAGGGCCTGGCTTAAGGCTCAATCTATTTCTCAGCAGTTAGAGTTGCAGCTAGTGGAAAATGAGCAATTCTTTCTACAAAAAAAAAAACACTTTGAGGAAGGGGAGACTACAGAACATATGTTGGCAATGTTAGCAAGATCTCAACAATCCACTTAATTTATTACTTCTATACAGAGCGCTGAAGGTTCTCTACAATTTTCGATGGCTGACATCCTTACAGTATTCTGTAACTTTTTTTGCTGATCTGTACTCATCTAAAGTACACACTGTTGCGCTTGTCAGCCTCGGATGCTCAACAGCGGAATGCCACTTTTGCAGGGGAAAAAATATTGGCAGCACTGGCACAGTCCCATAACGGGAAATCTCCTGGGGCGGACAGCCTTCCGTCTGAGGTCTACAAGCTTTATGCTGGGAGCTTGATGCCGGTTCTCTTAAAAGTCTGTAATAATGCTTTTCAGTCAGGAATGTTACCTATGTCTATGAACAAAGCAGTAATTGTTATGTTGCTGAAATATGGGAAGGTTGCTTTTCTACCTGATTCATATAGACCTATATCACTTCTTACAGCAGATGTTAAGATTTTGGCCAGGGCACTCGTGTCTAGGCTGGCAAAGGTTATTCATAAACTGGTACATAGGGATCAGTCTGGATTTTATCCCTACTAGATCTACGGCTCAGAACATCAGGCAGCTCTTTTTAAAATTACAGCTACCTGTCGATAACCCTGGCAATAAAGCAAACTTCTCCCTTAATGCTAAGGCCTTCAACAGTGTAGAGTGGCCTTACCTGTGGGCCGTCTTGTAGCGATTAGGTTTGGGGAAAAATTTCAGGGATGCTGGGAGAGGGATTTGGGTGCCATTGACGGAGAAAACTGGGCGCTGTGTATCTTCTGCTCCCTTGATCTCAGTGTCGGCATCCCAGAAGCTTTCCCATTTATATGCCATATAAGGCCTATAGAACACCTGTTCAGCTACATAGGTGGGGAAATATTCACACCCCTTATGCCCCAAATGTGAGCAGGACTATGGTGATCTTCTTCACATGTTTTGGAGGTGCCCCAAGCTTTTCCGTTATTGGAAAGAGGTTTTGGATGCAATATCACAGGTTTTCATGTTTAAGACCTGGAGGGAACCCATTGTTTGTCTGCTTGGGTGTATTGGAGGAGAAGTCCCTTACCCCAAATGCACATACTGCTGTTTTACACTTATTATATGCTGCACTCAAGTGGATTGCGCGGTGTTGGATTACTCCTTGGGTGCCCACCAGGAGACAGTGAGTGGAACAATTGAATAACACACTTATACGTGAGTATACCATAGGAATGTTCTTTGCAAGTTTTATTCTATGTGGCAACCATGGCTGGATGTTCCGGAATTGGCCCCTAGTTGGTGGGTGACAGAGTTTTCCAGGGATAGGCTTTTATCAGGATTTATACGGATCTTATGCTAGATTGAACAGGTGATGATGCTCCATATGAATGTTTGTTTTTTTTGTTTTTTTTTCCTCACTGTTGGAGGAGATTCTGTATGCCCAGAGTTCTGGGCCTTATATCTGACTTATTAATTAAAATCTTTTGGGTACATATGGTTTGTTGCTTTTTTCTTTTATTTATACCTGTGTAAACGCATACCATTTTTTGATACGGGGTGTTTTATGCAATATTGGTGCTTGCTTATGTTTTGTATTTTTCTATTATGCCATATTTAATGTATGTACCATGCTTAACCACTTTCAGACCGGAGGATTTTCCCCCTTAATGATCAGGCCCTCTTTTGCGATTCGGTACTGCATTACTTTAATGGACGATGCTGTACTTAAATAAAATTGACGTCCTTTTTTTCCCACAAATAGAGCTTTCTTTTGGTGGTATTTGATCATCTGTGCGATTTTTTTTTTTTTTTTTTTTTTTTTTTTTTTTTTGAACAAAAAAAAAAAAAAAGAGCAAAAAAAAATATTTTTCAAATTCTGCCATATAACATTCCCCAAAAAAAATTAAAAAATCTAATTTTTTTTAACATTTTAGGCCAATTTGTTTTCTGCTACATGTTTTTGGTAAAAAAAATTGCAAGAAGCGTATTTTGATTGGTTTGCACAAACGTTATTGCGTTAACTAACTACAGGAAAGATTTATTTATGTCCTTTTTTATTGCTTTTTTTTTTTTTTTTTTTTTTTTTTTACTAGTAGTGGCGGCGATCTGCGATTTTAAGCGGGACTGCGACATTGCGGCGTACAGATCAGACCCCTAACTGACATTTTTGACACTTGACACCTATAGTATAGGTGATCAAGGGGTTAAATGTAAGCCTAGGGGAGTAATTCTAACTGTGGGGGGGTTGGGGTTGTGAGATGATCAGAGACATGTGATCCTATATAGCAGGATTACATAGCCTCTGTGATCATCCGAGGGAGAAGGACTGACGGCTGTGTTTACATCAGCCGTCCGTCCTTCTCTGTCAGCGGGGGGAGATCGCCGGTGTCAGGCGGCAATCAAAGCCGCCTGACACTCGCGCCAGCTTCCCCATCGGGGGGCGGGAGCGCACCACCGGCGGCACATGCTCACCCCCTAGCTCCTCCCAGGCACATGACGTTTATTAACGTGATTCTGCCTGGAACTGCCACTTTGCCGACGTAAATGTAAAGTGCATAGTCAGCAAGTGGTTAATGTGTATCTTATGGTTTACCCAATAAATATATTGTTCTGATTTTTTTTTTTAAAAGAACACTTTTAGGAATTTGAATCCTATTGCACACCAAATTTTTATTTAAATCACTTACAAGCAGATTAAATAGAACAGGACCTAGCACAGAGACATGTGGTACACTACTAGCGACTGGTCTCTGTTCTGAACAAACTTGATTTACAACCACATTCTGATATCTCTCCTTCAGCTAACTGCATATCCACTAAAGTGATTCTGAAGGTATATGTGTGTGTGTATGTGTATATAAATAAATAAAAAGATGTTCTACTTACCTGCTTTATGCAGTGTTATTGTAGAGCGCACCCCTTTACCTCCTCTTCTAGGACCTCCTGCCAGCGCTGTCTGCTTTTCATTACAAGCCCTGTACTATGGGGCACATGTGCAGACATGCTTCCGAGCCAGGCTTTGTGCGGTCATAGACAAACACAGCTTGTTCATACCCCTCGGCTATGCAATGTAGATGGTGGATGCATCCGCTAACGCGGGAGTGCCGACGAGGGAGTGGAGCCCGTCCCAGCTTCTGTGATCACTAGAGGGAGGAGGAAAGGGATCCCCGATGCCGCACATCCACACAAGTAGTTTCATGGTAGGAAAGACCACCACTGCCTGGGCTCCAGCTAGGCCCCAACGTGTTTCACTCTGCCCCCCCCCCCAGAGCTTAGTCATGGGGATCAGCAGGAAATTATGGCAGTGGGGGCAGTGGAGGAGGATTTTAGCTAATGGAGAAGATCGCATTGGAAGGGACACATACATCTGACTGTAAGTATGTCCCTTGTGCTGAGAGGTGGTTCATTTACTAATAGTAGCAATCGCATCTTTCAGGGTCAGTTCTGCTTCAGGCCTGGCAGAGTCAAAGGCAGCTAGCTCAGAGCCCTGTGCTAGGTTAAACTGTGCCTTTGAATAGTCTGTACTCACTGTGGCCCACTGCTGTTTAGTTCTTTATGATTTTCTCTTTCCTCATAGCCTTCCTTGGGATTAACCTCCGAGGTAGAGGCGGTAGTCGTGCAAGGCACTTTTATAGCTGTGGTACGATCAGATCTCTCCATTTTTTACCTGCTCATATTTACCCTGCCTCATTTACGGTTTTGCTCCAGGCGAGGCCCTGCAGTTTTGTTGCTCAGCCACAGTTGCCACATTTTCTCTGCTTTTGCATAGAGAGAGTGAGAGTCCCATGAGTCAGCGTGGGTCCATTTACTCACCTCTGAGCCTCCTGCACAAAAAAAAAAGGCGATTCACAGAAGAGGGAAGTACAAGTTGCATATGAGCTCTGTAAGGGTATATTTTTTTTTTCGCATGTCCATCTGGGCCATGGCCCCAGTATTTTTATTGTAACTGCGTTCTTCAGTAAAACAGAATAAAATAAACTATATATGATAAAATTCTCTTCCCTTTTTTTTTCTTTGCAGCATGAAAGTACTGAATCAGAACCTCAAGATGAATTATACAATGCACTTGCTGAAGTCTTAAATACAGAAGAAACTAAAAATTGCTACAAAAGTTACTTTCTGGTAAGTGGATACTTTTTGTTTCCTAACAATTGTTCAACACCTATTTTTTATGTTTTCACCTGTTTATGGCACATGTGGTGTTTATTTTCACAAGGAGATGGCGAATATGTATGATACATACTTTACTACTGACCCCAAACTCTGCGTGACTTTCTACTGACCCTGAACTCTGCATGACTTTCTACTGGCCCGGAACTCTGCTTGAATTTCTACTGACCCTGAACTCTGCTCGACTTTCTACTGACCCCGAGCTCTGCTTGACTTTCTACTGACCCCGAGCTCTGCTTGACTTTCTACTGACCCCGAGCTCTCCGTGATTAATAATGAACTCTGCATGACCCACTACTGACGCCGAACTCTGCATGACTTACTACAGAATTCAGGGGTCAAAAGTAAGAGATTAGGAAGTCAGTAGTGACACAGAGTGCAGTAGTAAGTGGCCCTCTGTCCCACAGTATAACCAACCCTCATTGCTTGCCTCTGTTTTGCTTCTTTCTGGGCTCTTCACAGTACTCGAAGTACTGCAAAGCAAGTGCACTGTCACTATGGTGACATTGTACTGCTGTCATGGTGATTATGTACAATGACTGGCTGTGCTGACATCACTGTATGTCGGTGCCACCAGGTGATCACCACTACAGCAGTTCAATGTCACCAGACCAGTGCTGCCAGTAAGTATCCCTAATCACCACCATCCACTCACAGTGGATCCCTAATCACTGCTGCATCATTCACAGTGTCTTTAATCACCGCCACACCAGTCATAGTGTCACTATAAGCACTTGTTCACATGAATGATCTTTGTTTGGATCGCTCTTCAGAGAGCATTTGGCAGGCAGTGAGGAAGTCTTGTATCACCTCCTCCCCACCTGCTTTAACCCCTTGGACCCCACACAAGTACCTCAATTCACTTGAATGCAACATGATCAGCGAGCGTATAGGAGCTATAATTCCTGCCACAACTACGAAGCAAAGCATGGCAGCCATAGCATGTGTACACCCTGGCCGTTGCCTTTACAGCTAAAAGAGGTAGCGGTTTAGGGGTGGTTGCCTTTAGCGGATAGAGGAAGAAGAGTACTCTTCCCACCTGTGAGTCCTTTGGTCAGTTCATCCAACAAAGACACAAATAGGTGGTCCCCTGGTGGCCGAGATCTTAATATGAACTGGCAGGCGGATTACTTGAGTCATTAGCTGTTGGATCGGGGAAATGGTCCCTGCACCCGGAGGTTTTTCACCCATTGTGTGTCCGGTGGGGGACACTGATGTAGACCTGTTACAATTACAAAACCCACCATTTTATTCTCTAGTGCCTCTGCTAATATATAAGATTTGGGGGTTCAAAGTAATTTTCTAGCAAAAATACAACTGTCAGAAAAACACAGTCCCAGCTGCTTAGAGAACTTAGGGAAGGCCTGGAAAAAAAACTGGGGGAAATTTTTTTTCCCAAAGCCGTTTCCCGAAACCCACAACCCCCCCCCCCCCCCCCCCCCAGGACAAATTGAAATAAAAAAGTGTGCGGAATATGTTCTCTTACAATGATAAATAAAATATCTATGACATGGTGTTTAAACTAACATGAAGACCCTAATAAAAGATTACTGAGACTTAATGTAAAGTCTTAAATTATTTCAGTTATTTCTCTGAGGCTCAGTTAAAGACAAGCAAACGCTAGAATACTATTCAGGCAACAATGGAGTTTTCAAACAAAAGAAATATGCATTACTGATCACTTCAACACACCATTGAAGGTAACGTTGTGTTAATATTGTGTGACGAAAAAAATGCACCTACCACCATTTTATTCTCCAGGCTCTGCTTTCAGAAAATGTTTGTGGGTTTTAAAGTGGAACTTCATTCAACAGTGACTATTTTTAATCCTTAAACTGCTAGCATAAATAGGGAGGTATATTACATTTACTTGTTTTTAAAGGTGTTGTTTTTTTTTTTTTTTTTTTTATATTCCTTCAGTTACTTTCTGGTCTCCATGCTCAGACATATGATATCAAACATCCCAGGAGTCTTCAGGAGGGGAGGAGGGGTTTTCTCAGCTAAGCACACCACCCTGCCTGCAGTTCTGAGCTAAGGCCAGGTGGATTTCGGTTTGTGGTGCTCAAATACCGCGTAGTTCAGCGGTTAATGTACTTCAAGAATAGGATTTGATGGTCCTTCAAATCAAATTTTTAGATGCTTTTCTTGTGTGGGGTAATTCAATGATGTCATCCAAGAAAACTAGAAGTCTGGTTCGCTGACCAGCATTTTAGCCGGGTAATAGGCTGAAGGACCACTGCTGAGACAGACAGTCTAGAAATCAAAGGAGCAGCATCCAGAGACATTACAGACAAACTGTAGCCCCTGGACCAACTGATCCCCCAGCTCCGCAAAGGAAGGGGGAAGCGGTTCCCCCTCCAGGTCCCGACGTAAAAGTTTAGCCCACTCGGTCAGAGTACGCCACACAAGGGCAATAGTAAATACCAGCCTAAGTGCCGAACCAGCCACAATGAACATATGGTGGGCCAGAGCCTCCGACCTCCTATCAGCTGGATCTTTAAAGTCCAGGGATTCCTCAACCGGAATTAAGGTTGAGGAAGCAGCATCAGCCGCATCCTCCATGTTTAAAAAGTTTCACGCACTAACACAATCAGAGCACCCACCAGCGCCTTTTTCATGTGCGGCTAGAGGAATCATCCTCACTATCTGAGCACACAGGGTGTGTGGACACAGAGACCCAGAAGGGTAACTCACATTCGCAGCGGCTGAATCAGATTCAGGATCTGATGAGACAGATGAAGGCGGGAGACCCTTTTTGCTAGCCCGTTTTCCCAGAACCAAATCCACCTTGGACACTAAGGACTCCAGGACCGCCGTCAGTGCAGTCAGGGATTGATGGGACCCGGAGGGCCCGGCAGCCTCTGAGAGGGGTTCGGATCAGGTGGGGAAATGTGCTGCGGGGAAATATGCCCCAGGGACCCCATTAGTGAAGAGGGGGGGGGGACACACAAAAAAGGTGTATAAAATGCTAGGGACACCCCCACCTACCCCCATCGCCAGCTTGACATCCCAGACCAACCTAAAAAGGTATAGCCACCCCATGGGAGGGGAGGGGGGGTGTGGGCAGATGGGGATAAAAAATGCAAGGTAAAATCCACTCCTCTTGGGATCTACTGTACTTCCCCGGCATCATAACACACCTAAAATGTAACTCTCAATGATCTTTGTAGGGAAAAACTTACCTTTCAACGTGCTTTAGCTTTTCAAGATCTTCCAAGTTTTGCAGCTCATCCCTGGGGCCTGTGTAGCTTCTGACCCCCAATGAAAATGTCATACATTTCGCTTCATATATGTAAAAAGAAGAAAATGGTGAAATTGTGATATAAAAAAAAAAAAAAAGAGAATCCCACAATAAACCAGACCCTATTACTTTATTGCTCAGAATATAATGCTTCCAACATAAAGTTTTTATGAATTTGAATGCTATAGCTGAAATAATTGAAATCAAATTTTTTCCTTTGCAGCCATCAGGGGGCGCTGTGACACTATGTGAAAGCACAGCAATAATCTCGGAAGGAACTACAGGCTTAGTGACATGGGAAGCAGCTCTCTTCTTAGCAGAATGGGCTATTGAAAATGTTGATCTCTTCAGAAATCGGTAATCTTTTTTTTATATATATATATATATATATATATATATAATATATTTTTTTAGTCTCTGCTCTAACAAGCCTTTTGTGATGTATTTTTAGGCCTCTTTAGTTTTTTCCAGGTGTCATATGCCTGTGTAAATTGGTTGTATCTTTACTAGTGAAGTGGTGGTCAGCTTGGTAAATATTTAGTTTTTTTTTATAATGTTTTGTTCATTATTATGTTGTGTTTTTTTTGACAAACTGATCCATCTTTCCTGATCACCTATGTAAAAAAGCGGAAGTGTTTAAACGCATAAGCTTTTTTTTAACCCTTTTATTGGGATTAAGTGGGGTTTGTGCAGGCAAAAATTAGTTGGCACAATGGTGACATTTTATCATCCAGGATTTACAAGTTATTTTTGGTACTTAGGAATAAGCAGGCAGAGTTTCTTAGTGCTATAATTATTACATATATACATATATATATATATATATATATATATATATATCATTTTTTTTTTTTCCATTTGATTTCTCCCTTCTGACCCAATTGGGGGCTCGTATTAGGTCACAATAGAGCCTTTCATCCCCCATGCATATTAGCAAAAATGCATAACCGCAAGCAATAAGCAATAGAACATGAATATGTTACCAGCAAACAATAGAGCACTATTGTAACGCTCTCTTGTTGTGGCGGACGGCAGAGCAGAGCAGGATCAGCTCCACTTTGGTTAAATATTTATAGTTTATGGAAGTATCTAGGCCATGGTTTCTCAACCTCTTTACCTTGGAGGAACCTTTGGCAAAAAGTTTGAGATGTTGGGAACCCCTGAAATATTTTTCAGATCTACAGCTCACGAAACATTGATGTGATCGGCGACCTGTTGATGTAACAACAGTTTTGTTTTTTTTTAAAAATAGCACTGAATAATAAACTACATTTCTCTTTCGTTCATTGACGAACACAGCTCCTTATCTTGACCATTGGGTTATACTGCCCTCTACAGGAGTAAAACACTAGGCAAGAAAAAGCTTGACTACGCCTATGGGGCAGTCCCAGGGGGTATACTCCCACTCTCAGCTATAGGCACCTATCTTTGTTGTTTTGTTCCTGTGAGAGTCTACAATCCATTGCTGGACTGAGCGACAGATTGGATAATCTAGATCCAGAGGGTCCCCCCAGTCTGGCCAGAGAGCGCACACAGGCCCCAGCTCCGCATTAGGTCAGCTGTGACATAGCCCCCCTGGACGGGTCTGGCCTGTGAGTTAAATGTCTTTTGAGGGTGCATTTGACCTGGCCTCGGCCTGAGTCGCAGGGCCGACAGCCCCCCAATTCTGATGCAGCAGTGGTCTGTCAGGAGCGGTGCACACCCTGTTCCTGGTATGGTAAGAAGCTGTCCCCCCTCTAACCCTGGAGGGTTTTGGGGTGGGCATGGGCCCCACCCTGGGACAGTCTGGTTCCCCTCATTCCCATGCAGCTTCCCCCCCCCCTTTTTCTTAGGGGGTCCTCTGTGGACTTGTTACCCCCATCTGCCCACACCCCCCCCCTCTCCTCCCATGGGGTGGCTATACCTTTTTAGGTCGGTCTGGGATGTCAAACTGGCGATGGGTAGCACGCCGCCAGCAACCGGACAGTTGACTTTTGAGGGGGGGCAGTTACATAGTTAGTGAGGTTGAAAAAAGACATCAGTCCATCCAGTTCAACCTATGATGTGTGTGTGTGTTTGCTGTTAACCGTACATTGTATACCCCTGTATGTTGTGGTCTTGGTGCCCATCTAATAAGTTTTTCGAAACTATCGATGCTCGCTGCTAATACGACTGTTTGTGGAAGAGAATTCCACATCCTTACTGCTCTCACAGTGAAGAACCCTCTGCGTATTTTAAGGTTAAACCGCCTTTCCTCTAGTTTTAGTGAGTGGCCACGTATCTCCTTTCTCTGAATAGTTTTTTCCATATGCTAGGGTTGCCAGTACAATATTTGTACATTGATATCATATCCCCCCCTCAATCGTCTCTTGTCCAGAGAGAATAAGTTCAGTGCTTGTAGTCTTTCCTCATAGCTGATGTCCTCCTTTCCCCTAATTATTTTTGTTGCCCTTCTCTGGACTCTTTCCAGTTCCAGCACATCCTTCCTGAGGACCGGTGCCCAGAACTGGACAGCATACTCCAGATGTGGCCGGACCAGAGTCTTGTAGAGTGGGAGAATAATCTCTTTATTTCTGGAGTGAATCCCCTTTTTTATACATCCCAGTATTCTGTTGGCTTTGCTTGCAGCAGCTTGGCATTGCATGCCACTGCCAAGCCTGTTGTCTACCAGTACCCCCAGGTCATTTTCCATCCTAGACTCACCCAGAGGTTCCCCTCCTAGTGAGTAGCTTGCTTTCTGGTTTCTGGCACCCAGGTGCATTACTTTACATTTTTCAACATTAAACCTCATCTGCCATGTAGATGCCCACCCCATAATTTTGTTCAGGTCCGCTTGTAAGGTTTCCACATCCTGCCCAGAAGATATTGGCCTGCTTAGTTTAGTATCATCCGCAAATACTGAGATTTTACTCGATATCCCCTCTAGATAATTTATGAATAAATTAAACAGGATTGGCCCGAGGACAGAACCCTGGTGGACCCCGCTTTCCACACCCGCCCAATCTGAGTACTCCCCATTAATCACCACCCTCTGGACTCTCCCCTGGAGCCAGGTACTCACCTTATGGTCCATACCTACCTTCCTTAGTTTGAACAGTAAGTGTTTGTGGGGAACGGTGTCAAAGGCCTTTGCGAAGTCCAGGTACACCACATCCACAGGATTACCTTTTATCTAGGTGGCAGCTCACTTCATCATAGAAGGTTAATAGATTGGTTTGGCAAGAATGATTTTTCATGAATCCATGCTGATTACTACTAATAATACCGTTTTCATTACTAAAGTCTTGTATGTGGTCCCTTAACATCCCCTCCAAAATCTTGCAGACTACTGATGTTAGGCTGACCGGCCTATAGTTACCCCGGATATATCTTGGCCCCTTTTTAAATATTGGTACCACGTTGGCTTTTTTCCAATCAGCTGCCACCATACCCGTCTGTAAATTATCCTTAAAGATCAAGAATAATGGTCTGGCAATCACCTGCTGGGGGCTCCTTCTTGAGCCCCTCTTCCTGCTGGAATCGTGTTCCGATCTCCTGGGCTCCCCCCTGGGCCATGTGGTGCCACCATTTGCTTGTAGCCTTTTGTGCTGTAGATCAGTGGCCATGTTTGTGTAGCCTCGGCGGCCATTTTCTTGTTTTGTTTTTTTTTGTTTTGTTGGGTTCTCTCTCCCTCTCTCTGCTATAGCAGCGGTAGTGCTCTGTGCTGGGCCCTGTGTTGCGGGGATGAGGTGGGGGTGTCCCTAGCAGTTCATACACCTTTTTTGTGTGTCCCCCCCTCTTCACTATTTGGGTCCCTGGAGCATATTTCCCAAAAGCGTATTGTGATGCGGTATCCTTATGAGGATTCCCTGCTTAAAAAGTGGACGGTCCCACCTGTAGTGAACTCGCCAGTTTCCAAGTTAAATAAAGCCACCTTAATTCCGGTTGAGGAGTCCCCTGCCTTTCAAGATCCGGCTGATGTGGGCCAAGGCCTCCGACCTCCTCATATGTTCACTGTGGCTGGTTCGGCACTTAGGCTGGTATTTACTATTGCCCTTGTGTGGCGTACTCTGACCGAGTGGGCTAAACTTTTACGTCGGGACCTGGAGGGGGAACCGCTTCCCCCTGCCTTTGCGGAGCTGGGGGATCAGTTGGTCCAGGGGCTACAGTTTGTCTGTAATGTCTCGGAATGCTGCTCCTTTAAATTCTAGACTGTCTCTCAGCAGTGGTCCTTCAGCCTATTACCCGGCTCAAATGCTGGTCTGCGAACCAGACTTCTAAGAAGACCTTATCTCCCGTTTGTGGGGGATTGCTTGTTTGGAGTTTCCTTGGATGACATCATTAAGGGCCTCACAGGGGGGAAGAGTACTCCTTTTTTTTTTTTTTTCCACAGGCTTCGAAGGGCAAGGAGCCCCGTCGTAGAGGCCTTTTCGTCCCTCAGGGTCTTAAGACAAGGGATCTAAGCCCTTTAGGGCCTCCACTGGAGGTTCCAAGAGGACCTGGTCTAGCAAGCCACGAGCAGGCTCTTCCAGATCTGTGGAGAAGGCTTCCTTTGCATAAAGGGGTGCCCTCACCCAAATCTGGGGTGGGGGATACGTCTTTTGCTGGTTTCCGGATCTCTGGACCTCCCTGGTACATGACAAGTGGGTCCATAAAGTAATTTGTTCTACCTACAAGATCGAGTTTCGGTCATTTCCTCCAGAAAGGTTCTTCCCTTTCAACCTGCGCTTGTCTCCAGATTGCTTACTGGGTCTCATGGGGCAGTGCAAGACTTCAAGGGGTGATTGCCGCGGTTTCCGACTTTGGAAAGTTTTCAGGGGTTTTTTCAAACCTGTTTACAGTTCCCAGGAAGGAAGGCAAGGTACGTCCAATTCTGGACTTCAAGGTGCTAAACTGCTTTGTGCAGGTACAGAAGTTCCGAATGGAGTCCATTCGCACGGTAGTGGCGACCCTACATCAGGGGGATTTTCTCGCTTCTATCAACATCAAGGATGCCTACCTTCACATTCCAATATGTGCCAGTCACCAGCACTTCCTCCGCTTTGCTGTGGGCGAGGAGCATTATCAGTTTGTGGCCTTACCTTGTGGTCTCGCCTCCGCTCCTCGGGTTTTCACAAAAAAACCCCTGTACTAGCATTGTTGCGTTAGCGGGGGATCGCGGTACTGGGGTACCTGGATGATCATCTTCTGCGAGTGGAGTCTCCGACTGCTCTGATGGACAACTTGGAGATTACTCTGCGAACTCTGAGGGAGTTTGGTTGGTTTCTGAACCTTCTGAAGTCTGCTCTGGTTCCGTCCACAAGACTGGCCTATCTGGGTCTGACTCTGGACTCGGCCTCAGCCAGAGTGTTTCTTCCTCTGGAAAACCTTGAGAAATTGCAGAAGGCAATTAAGCTTCTGCTGTCCAGAAGACGGTCATCCCTCCGGGCTTGCATGCAAATGCTGGGCCTGATGGTGTCTACCTTCAAGGCAGTTCTGTTTGCACAGTTCCACACGAGATCTCTGCAAAAAAGAGATCCTGGTAAAATGGCACAAGAATCTCAGTCTCTAGACAACCTGATCCTGTTGTGCCAGGCTACAAGAGGATCCCTGATCTGGTCGTTTCGTTCTCAGGCACTTCGACAGGGAAAATCCTTTCTCCCCCTGTACTGGATGGTTGTCACCACGGATGCCAGCCTGTCCGGGTGGGGAGGCGTCCTAGGTGCTGATTGTGCTCAGGGGATCTAGACTCCCAGAGTCCAGACTGCCAATCAATGTAATGGAACTCCAAGCGATCAGACTTTGTCTGGTTCATTGGACAGTTTGTCTTCAGGGGTGTCTGGTACGCATTCAATCGGACAATGCAACGGCCGTGGCCCATGTTAATCACCAAGGGGGCACAAGAACTGTTCTGGCAGCTCAGGAAGTAGTCGTTATTCTAAGGTAGGCAGAACGATTAGTTCCAGCCCCCTCTGCTGTACACATTCCAGGGGTGGAAAATTGGCAAGGTGGATTACCTCAGTCGACAAGCGTTGGGCCAGGGGGAATGGTCGCTTCATCTGGAGGTGTTTCATCAGTTGTGTCTCCAGTGGGGTACTCCCGAGGTGGACCTGTTGGCCTCTTGTCTCAACAGTAAGGTACAGAGGTTTGTGGCACGGTCTTGTGATTCTCTAGCCAATGCCACAGATGCCTTAGTGGCTCCTTGGAGTCAGTATCGTCTGATTTTCACCTTTCCCCTCTCTCAAACATCTGCCAAGACTTCTGTGCAGGATCGAGGCAGAAGGGATTCCAGTCATTCTAGTGGCTCGAGACTGGCCTCACCTGTCTTGGTACGCCGATCTGTTGGGGCTGGTCGCCAATGCTCCTTGGAGACCTCCTCTCAGGGAAGATCTGCTGTCTCATGGGCCATTCTTTCATCCTGCTTTACAGTCGCTGGCTTTAATGGCCTGGTTGTTGAAAGCCAGGTGCTGTCTGAATCAGGGAAGGCTAGAAAATCGACCTCCTAGGAAGATCTCCCATCGTACTTGGAAAACGTATATTGCGTGGTGTGAGTCTCTTGGGGTTCACCCTCGCTCCTTTTTAGTGGCTCGGATATTGGGCTTCCTCCAATGGGGGGTTGAGCAGCGCCTGGCCTTGCGTACCATCAAAGGCCAGTGTTCGGCCTTAGCAGTTTTATTTCAATGTCCATTGGCCAAACATTCCTTGGTGCGTACCTTTATCCAGGCAGTTTGACACTTGGCTCCTCCAGTACGGCTGCCGTGGGACCTCAATTTGGTGCTGTCAGTTCTTCAGAATTCTCCTTTCAAAAGTCTTCGGGAGGTTCCCCTGCTTACGTTTTCCCAGGTGGCCTTTTTGGTGGCTATGCCATGTGCAGGGTGTCGGAGCTGGTGACGTTGTCTCATCCACCTTACCTGGTGGTTCACAGAGATGAGGTGGTTCTTTGTCCCTGTCTGTCGTTCCTTCCAAAGGCCGTATCAGATTTCCATTTGAATGAAGACATTGTGTTGCCTTCCCTATGTCCCAGGCCTAAACATCCTAAGGAAATTGCCTAGCATTCCCTGGATGTCTTTTAGGAAGTCACACTCACTATTTGTACTCACGGATGGACCTCGAAAAGGTTTGGCTGCTTCTGCTGGGGACATTTCCAGATGGATCAGACAGACAGTGATTCAGGCCTATTCAATTAAGGGTCGGGTTCCTACTTACCTGTTAAGGCACACTCTACTTGGGCGCTTAGTGCCTCCTGGGCCTTCCCTCATCAGGTGTCAGTGATACAGGTTTGCAAGGCAGCAAATCTGGCCGTCTGTGCACACTTTCACAAAGTTTTATAAGGTAGATGTGTTGGCATCTGCGGCTGCTTCTTTATGCTGCATGGTTTTGCAGGCAGCCATTTAGAGGACCAGAGAGAGTGGGAGCCTCTCTACTGCTATAGCTACTAGTCTCCGAGCCTGACCCCTGATCGTAACACAGTTACTGCAATAATCAATTCCATAAATAAAAGCTGATAATTTTAACCACCCTTGCCAGTGTTAAATTACTTGTCTCACCCATGTATACTGATACATTCTGCTGGAGAGCTTGGGCTTTTGAAAAACAACATATTTGCTGGCTGGATCACCAGATAAAATTGAAGAACAAAAGCCTAAAAAAGAAAATAAATGCAGCCATCACGTCTAAGAATTGGTACACTCTATTATAGTGCATGTTCGCTTTTGGGTTTAATAGTGGGCAATTACGTTCTGCCCTTCTCTTTTGTGTGGATGCCCTAGAACAAATAATCACACACATAGAATGACTCTATTCTCTATTCATCTATTCACATATGCAGAATCTCGTGGCTCAATGCCTGGTTAGCTGGAGCTTCCTGTAAAAGACACACCACCTCACTATGCTCTTTAAAAGGGGACATTTGATTGAGGAACTGGATAAATTTATCAAAGATGTCACAGGAGGGAAGGTTCTTCATCCACAGCTGAAAATTCCACAGTCCAGAAGCACCTCCAAGCTCTACTATGCTTCAACTTCAAAACATAATTTCAGCCCTTCTTTTCAGCATAAAACTTGGGCCACAAAGCCCACCAAGTCTTCCCTCGAAACCCTCTCCACAATGAAGGGGGAGCAAACTACTAAGAGCGGGGGAAGTCTGTTACAGTTTGCCTGTCTGTGGGTCACAGATGCCCCAGACCTGTAGGTTTAATCTTTTCAAAGGGGTACAAAATAGAGTTCACATCTTTACCCTCACCGCTTTTGTCTCTCAAATCAACCAAAATCTTCCCAAGAATAGTAAGATTTGCAGAATGGCCTTAACCATCTTTTGTCCCAGGAAGTAGTTGTGCCAGTACATCTACAGGACAGGTTGAAAGGATTCTATTAAAACCTGTTCATGGTACCAAAGTCCAAAGGGAGTATTTGTCATCCTGAGCCTAAAATACCTTAAACCTTCAAATTCTCAAAAATCACACAGTATCCACAAGAAAAGGTATTGCTCTTCTGAGGCAAGGGAAATACTTGGCATTCATAGACATCTAAGATGCATATCTGCATAATCACATTTATACACCTCATCTTTCTATGCTTTGCAGTTTCAGTTAAAGGGGTTTTAAATCCAAAACCAAAAATGTTATATATTACAGATTATCATAGACGTGGCGGCTTCATTCGTTTTCTTTTTTAGGCTTTTTTCTCTGTTCTGCCCTGGTGATCTGCCCAGTAACACACCTCCTGTATTAGAGCGTCTACACTCTGGATGAAGGAGCACAGGAACACCTTTGGACAGCAGCATGGACAGCCTGGGGGAGGGGAGCTTTAGATGTACTAACAGATTTAGATACACTAACAAATTGAAGCCAAACTCCAGCTAAAACTTATAAGGCCCCATGCACACTGGTTTCTTGTAAACACCGCTTATACTGACAGGAGAAAACCAACGTTGTAAACTTTTTCACGCCTATTTAGGCAAGTTTAGCAGTGTTTTGGAGTTTGGGCGTTTTATTTCATTGTCCAGAATTGTAATTTATTCTGGCTATTAAAATAAACAAATTCTGAAGTGCTAAACGCGCATAGCATTTTAGGTATGTTTAACAGCATTTTTTGTGGTCAAAATTTCCTCTTCTGAACACGATTTTAGGGCATTTATAAAACACTAGACATTAAGCCCGTTAAATTAACGGGCGCTAGAACATATGTGGTCAAACATTTGTAAAAACAGACTTGTTCCAGTTAACCGAGAGCCTCTGTTAGCTCTGCGTCCCTGTTGCCCTAGCAACGTCGAGGACATGCGCTACTCTCGCTTATCTCGTTCTTTTTTTCTAACAACGCGAGAGCCGCATGACGTAGCCAGCTTTGCGCATAGCGTCCCTGTTGCCCTAGCAACATCGGGGACACGCGCAGAGCTGACGAGCGGCTCTCGCGTGACATCGCTCGCCCGCCGCCACTTGTAATATCCGCTGCCGCTTAGCAGTAAGTCCGCGCGAGCGCACACCCGCCGCTTCAACAGTTTCGCCCGGTGTTCTATCAGATTTCCCTATCTACGTAATTTCCAATTGAGATCAGTTGTGGATTCGTCTTGCAGCAGCTTGTACCTGCGTCACACGTCCTATTGGGCATGCGCAGAATAGGTAGGGAACTATGATAGCATCGTAAGGGGTCAGACAAAAGTCCTAGTGTGCATGCACCGGCGCATGCGCATCAACGGGTCGGGCAGCGGGATCTCTTATAACAAACATCCATCCAATCTCCATGGCACACACTGCGCTGACCCGACACTGCACCGACCCGACAATCCGATCCCCATGCCCCACACTGCGCCGACCCGACAATGAGACAGTGGGCGTGTGGGTAGGGAATAGGATTGTCCGATCGGCGCAGTGTGTGCCATGGAGATGGGATGTATGTTTGTTATAATAGATGGCGCTGCCCAATCCGTTGGTGCGCATGCACCCGCTCATGCGCAGTAGGACTTACTGTGTGATATAAAAAGTTGCGACAACATTTTATTTCCTAAGGCAGCCTTTTTCAACCATCCTAATAACCAATGATGTCATCAGGTAATAAGAAAGATGTCTGTTGCCTTCACCCTCCTGTGCCCCTCTCCCTCAGCACTGGGGGGACATTAGCTGACTGATGGAAAGAAATTGGGGGAGAAGAGAAACATTGGAATACTAGTCAGTACCAGTGTGCAAAAGTGGATTAGCTTTGGAAGAATAAATCCCCTCGAACGATGGGTGTCCTACATGTGGATTTTGCTGCATTGTGTAAATCTATATGAACAGTTTTTTTTACATTTTACAATGGGGCGCCACAAGACTGTCCATAAGTTTAAAGGGTGCCTTGAGATTGTCTATAATTTTAAAGGGTGCCTTGACTAAAAAAAAGGTTGAGAAACCCTGCCCTAGGGTCTCTGCTAAAAAAAAACATATATAATGTTTGGGGGTTCTGAGTAATTTTCTTGCAAAAAAGTGCAAGAATAGGCCCAGTATGGAAGTGGTTAAAGGCTAATTCCATATTTTATATTACATGAGTTTAGGATTCTGGTTACCCATAAAATCCTCTGACCTTTCCTTTTTTTATATGCTGTGTGGCATGACTTGGTACAGTACCTCTAGGATCATAGAAATAATTGTCAGGAGCACATGCTCGGTGGCAGTGCTTAAACTATGCCATACTCCAGCAAAGGAAAAGAAGAGCCATTGACAGAGTGGTGAGGGTCTAGAGCCAATACAGGCTGCACAGAGGTGAGGGAGAAGAGTGGGGATTTCAAATCCCCAGGCTGCTAGACCTGCCGTGTGTGCCCTGACAGCTCAGCATCAACGAAGGTAAGTATGGCGGGGACCGGGGTGGATGGTGTTAGTTCACTGTTACATTTTTTCTGTAAGGCTCGGTTCACACTGATGCGATGCGGGAAGGCTGCGAACTCGCAGCCTGTTCCCGCATCGCACACGCACCCCAGGCAGTTCACACTGCCATATGCGATCCGCTGGGGGTGTCAATGTAATCTTAACAACACCCCCAGTTTGATCGCATATCGCAGTGCGATCGTGCAGTTCGCACAGGATCGGATCGCACAAGTGTGAACCGCTGTGCGATCCGATCCTGATGCGGCAGCAAAAATGCCTCCTGTGCGTGTTTGCTGCGGGTGCGATGCGAATTTAGCCATACAAACTGTATGGCTAAACTCGCACCGCACAGCTGATCGCATGTAATGTCGGAGCAGTGCGCTCCGACATTACATGCGAACCCCGCACACGCAGAAGTGTGAACCGGGGCTAAAGGTGAACGAACAGTTTACGTTCAGCTTTGATTTTTTTTTTCAACTAGAAAAGTTTGTATAGTTCTGGTGAATATTTGTGAATTATTTCATGCTGTGAGAATTGTGTTTTTTCCCAGAACCATATTAGAGCTTGGAAGTGGAATCGGACTAACAGGACTGGTTATATGTAAGAGCTGTTTTCCTAAGAAATACATGTTCAGTGATTGTCACCAGAAGGTGCTTTCGAAGCTTAGAGAAAATATTCCCTTGAATGGCTTTGTGCTTTCTGATGAAGATGTTTACACAGAAAAACCTGAAAGAGTAGAAGATTCAGACACTGTTCAGATGTCCGTTTTAGAACTGAATTGGGAGTCCATTACAGAACGACAACTTTCCCACATTGATGCTGATGTGATAATTGCAGCAGGTAATACAATGGCATGTGAAAAATAAAATCACTATGAAATATTTAGGTTTACGTTTCCACTAGTGCGACTCCAAAGTTGCGCAATTTAGAGTGCGACTTTAACTGCTTGCCGACTGCGCACAGTATATTTACTGCGGCAGTCAGCCCCAGCCAGGCAGAGTGACGTAGGTCTACGTCGCTAGCCTGTCACCGGGTTTTGAGCCAATAGCGGGCGAGCGCGCGCCCGCTGAGGCTCGTTCACAGAGGAGTCCGGGCGTGTGACCGGCGGACCCGATGTCCGCCGGTCACACTACGATCGTCGGTAGAGTGGGAGAAAGGCGGGCGGCTTATGTAAACAAGCCGCCTGTCATTCTCCCCTGTGTAAAAATGGAGATCAGACGGTTCAACTATGTAGAACTGTTGATCTCTGTTTTTACAATAGGAGACATGTCCCATCACAGTTAGAAACACGCCCCTAGGACACACTTAATCCCTCCCTCTCCAATACAGTTAACCCCTTCCCTGCCAGTGTCATTTTTACAGTAACAGTGCATATGTATAGCACTGATTACTGTAGTAATGTCACTGGTACCCCCAAAAGTGTCAAAAATGTCAGTCAAGGGTCCGATCCGTCCGCCGCAATGTCGCAGTACCGCAAAAAAAAATCGCAGATCGCCGACATTACTCGTTAAAAAAAAAAAACACCAAAAATGACAAAAATCTTTCCCTTTGTTAGTAAACGCGATAACTTTTGCGCAAACCAATCAAAATACGCTTTTTGCGATTTTTTTTTTTTTTTTACCAAACATATGTAGCATAAAACAAATTGGCCGAAAATGTTAAAAAATTTTGATTTTTACATTTTTTTGGGGGGGAATTTCATATAAAAAAAAAAGTGAAAAATATTGTTATTTTTTGCAAAATTTACGCTCTTTTTTTTGTTTATAGCGCATGATCAAAAAATCCCACAAGTGATCAAATACCACCAAAAGAAAGCTCTGTTTGTGGGAAAAAAAGGACGTGAAATTCGTTTAGGTACAGCGTCGCACGACCGCGCAATTGTCAGTTAAAGTCACGCAGTAAAAAATCGCAAAAAAAACCCTGGTCAGGAAGGGGGTAAAATCTTCCGGGGCTTAAGTGGTTAAAGCAACTTTGAGTGCAATTTTGATCTGACTTTACACTCTGATTCAGTCACATCAAAAGTAGCATCAAAGTAGTGCAGGCACCTTTTCAAAGTCGCTGCAACTTTAAGTCGCATAGATTGGAACGGGTGCCATTGAAATCCATGGGCTGTGACTTGTCATGTGACTTTTTGTGTCCAAAGTCGCATTATATGTCGCACTAGTGGAAACTGAGCCTAGCTGTAGAATCTGACTGGGTTACATGGAAATTGCATTTATTGCCAATCTGTTGTAAAAGAATAATTGATATATACATATTATTATTCTGCTATAATTGCAGTCCATGTATGGCCGGCTTGTGCAAGACACTTAAATAAATAATTTGCCGACCAGCAGTTATACCTTTACTGCTGGCTGGCGGCTCTGTCGTTCTTGGTTTACAGGCGCGTGCCCCATGCTGCTCATGCTGTGATTGGATACAGCATGAGTTTGCCAGCAAGTTCACAGCCAATGATTTTGACTGCTGAACCTGCTGATAGTTGTGGTCAATCACAGCACAAATCTGGCTGTTTCAGTGATTTCACTCACTGTTAAGAGCTGAGATCAGGGAGAAAGGCAGGCCAGTCTGTGAGTAGTTTCACACACAGGTAATCCCTTGATTGCCCTCCTGATCACCAATGTCACCCAGCCAGAGTCAGTTAGTGTCCCTCCCAGCCAGTGTCAGTTAGCACCAGTCCCTGATTGCCTGCCACACTAACACAGTCACACTATAAGTCCCTGATCACTGCCATTACCAGTATAGTGTCTGTCTGGATATCCTAGTCATGGTCAGAAATACACCATGTGAGAGACTTTTTGACAACCTAGCCACATACAGAGGCTCAAAATGCTATGAGCACCTTTAGAGTTTCAAGGGGTGTTAATTACGCATTGGATTTCCTGACTACCCATTACATTTTCGGAGGCTCTAAAATGCCAGGACAGTATAAATACCCCCAAATGACCCCTTTTTTTGGAAGTAGGCACCCCAAGGTATTTGGTGAGAGGCATATTGGGTCTTTGGAGGATCTTATTTTTTTAAAATGAAAAAAAAAAAATACCATTTTGTCATTTTCCAAAAACGTGGCAAAAAGTTAAATCTTCCATGGACTCAACATGCCTCTCAACAAATACCTTGGAGTATCTACTTTCCAAAAAGGGGTCAGTTGGGGGGGGGGGGGGGGGGAGTGGACTGTCCTGGCATTTTAGCGCCTCAAGAAATGTGATAGAAAGTCAGAGCTGTGTAAAAGCTGCATCAATTCCAGTATATATACCATAGTTTGTAGATGCTATGACTTTCACACAAACCAAAGAATATACACTTATTGAGATTGTATTACCAAGGACATGCAGCAAAATACATCAAATTTTGATTTTGTTAGATATGTTTTAAAATAAAGTAGAAAATATCTTTTTTTTTTTTTTTCTTCAAAATTTTCAGTCTTTTTATGTCTATATAATAACAAAAAACCCAATGGCGCTCAAATACCACCAAAAAAAAGCTCTGTGTAAAAACAAATGCTATAAATTTTATTTGGGTGCAGTGTTGCATGAGTGAGCAATTGCCAGTTAAATAGTTAAATTGGCACAGTGCTGAAGAGCAAAAAAAATGGCCTGGTCATGAAGTGGTAAAGCCTTCTGAGGGTCAAGTGGCTAAATACAATGTTTTTAGGTTGCATCATAATGTAAAACTACCCATATACAGTATATTGGGAAAAAATAAATGAGCAAAAACACTGAGCTGTAAACTGGTATTAAAAACCATTTACATGAATTTATTTTGTGGCTTTCAGATGTTGTGTATGACCCTGATATAATAACATCATTCTCAAACATCCTCTGCAAGCTTCTGCTTTGTAAAAAAGTTGAAAAGTTTTTGGATATCTTTGTAGCTTCTACAGTTCGCAATTCAGAAACCTACAAACTGTTTCAGACAAAACTAGGTAAGTTTACGCGGAAGTCTCTGATTTTGTAATTAAGGCAATGTTCCCTTACTTAGTTTGCGGAAGTAAGCTTTAGAAGCTGGCATATTACATTCTCATTATCAACTATTCACACCTTTTATTTTTTTGGGTGACATGTTGTCCCTTGTTTTCTTTGTTTTGTGGTTGCCCTGCCTTGCACTGTGCTGTGTAATGAGTTGTCTTTTCTTGAAAACTTTTAATAAACAGAAATTTCCAAAAAAAAAACTATTCACACTTTTTAAAGTGGCTGGAACTTTTTTGTGATAGGGGTTGATGATTATGTACAGTGGGGAAATGAATTTCATCCTCTGCAGATTTTGTATATTTGCCCACTTATAAAGAAATTAAGGGTCTATAATTTCATCATAGTATCATAGGTGTATTTTAAATGATAGAGACAGATTATTAACCAAAAAACACATGATAAAAATGTTATAAACGGAGTTGCAGTTTAGTGAGTAAAATAAGTATTTGATCCCCTACCAACCAACAATAATTCTGGCTCTCACAGACTGGCAACAGTATGTGCTTATGTGGTACACAGATTATTCCTGTCAATTTAAAAAGGTGCTCCTAACAACTCGTTATGTGTATAAAAGACACCTGTCCCCAGAATGTTTCTTCCATTCAAACTTCACAATCATGGGCAAGACCAAGGAGCTGTCATAAGATGCCAGGGACAAGATTGTAGACCTGCACAAGGCTGGAATGGGCTACAAGACCATCAGCAAGAAGCTTGGTGAGAAGGAGACAACTGTTGGATCAATTATTCACAAATGGAAGAAATAGAAAATAACAATCAATCGCCCTTAGCCTGAAGCTCCATGCGTGATTTCACATCATGGGGTAAGGATAATTGAGAGAAAAGTGAGAGATCCGCCCAGAACTACACAGGAGGAGCTTGTGAATGAGTGAGCTTGTGAATGATCTCAAGGCAGTTGGAACCACAGTCACCAAACAAACTATTGGTAACACAATACGCTGCCATGGAGTGCCCTCAAGGTCCCCAAGCTCTTCAAGGAGGTACATGTACAGGTCCGTCTAATGTTTGCTAAATCTATTTGTGTATTGCTCTGGATTCTGGATGCCATCTCTTTCTCTCTCTGTGATTGTGCACTGTGTAATATTCAGTCATATATAGCCAGACCATTATTCTTGATCTTTAAGGATAGTTTACAGACGGGTATGGTGCCAGCCGATTGGAAAAAAGCCAACGTGGTACCAATATTTAAAAAGGGGCCGAGGTGTATCCCGGGTAACTATAGGCCGGTCAGCCTAACATCTGTAGTCTGCAAGATTTTGGAGGGGATGTTAAGGGACCACATACAAGACTTTAGTAATGAAAACAGTATTATTAGTAGTAATCAGCATGGATTTATGAAAAATCGTTCTTGCCAAACCAATCTATTAACCTTCTACGATGAAGTGAGCTGCCACCTAGATAAAGGAAAGCCTGTGGATGTGGTGTATCTGGACTTTGCAAAGGCCTTTGACACCGTTCCTCACAAACGCTTACTGTTCAAACTAAGGAAGGTAGGTATGGACCATAAGGTGAGTACCTGGATAGAGAACTGGCTCCAGGGGAGAGTACAGAGGGTGGTGATTAATGGGGAGTACTCGGATTGGGCGGGTGTGGAAAGTGGGGTCCCCCAGGGTTCTGTCCTGGGACCAATCCTGTTTAATTTATTCATAAATGATCTAGAGGAGGGGATATCTAGTACAATCTCAGTATTTGCGGATGATACTAAACTAAGCATGCCAATATCTTCTATGCGGGATGTGGAAACCTTACAAGCGGACCTGAACAAAATAACGGGGTGGGCAACTACATGGCAGATGAGGTTTAATGTTGAAAAATGTAAAGTAATGCACTTGGGGGCCAGAAACCGGAAAGCAAGCTACTCACTAGGGGGGGAACCTCTGGGTGAGTCTAGGTTGGAAAAAGACTTGGGGGTACTGGTAGACAACAGGCTTGGCAGTGGCATGCAATGCCAAGCCGCTGCAAGCAAAGCCAACAGAATACTGGGATGTATAAAAAAGGGGATTCACTCCAGAAATAAAGAGATTATTCTCCCGCTCTACAAGACTCTGGTCCGGCCTCATCTGGAGTATGCTGTCCAGTTCTGGGCACCGGTCCTCAGGAAGGATGTGCTGGAATTGGAAAGAGTCCAGAGAAGGGCAACAAAAATAATTAGGGGAATGGAGGACATCAGCTATGAGGAAAGACTACAAGCACTGAACCTATTCTCTCTGGAGAAGAGACGATTGAGGGGGGATATGATATCAATGTACAAATACTGTACTGGCGACCCTAGCATAAGGAACAAACTATTCAGAGTAAGGGAATACAATAAGACACGTGGCCACTCACTAAAACTAGAGGAAAGGCGGGTTAACCTTAAAATGAGTAAGGGGTTCTTCACTGTAAGAGCGGTAAGGATGTGGAATTCTCTTCCACAAGCAGGGAGCATTGATAGTTTCAAAAAACTATTAGATGGGCACCTTAGAGACCACAACATACAGGGGTATACAATGTACGGTTAAAAGCAAACACACACACACATCATAGGTTGAACTGGATGGACTGATGTCTTTTTTTCAACCTCACTATGTAATATAAATGATGTCTAGTCTTTGCTATATATATATATATAATATATATATATATATATATATATACATACCCTATTTATCGGCGTGTAACACGCACCTCAATTTTAGGAGGGAAATTTTAGGGAAAAAGCTTAAATTTGAAATAAACAGCTTTGAACTCCAGAACATTTTTTTTTAAATCAAATGCAGCCTCACCAGTGCCCATTAATGCAGCCTCGCCAGCGCAGTGTCCATAAATGCAGCCTAGCCAGCGCAGTGTCTAGCAATGCAGCCTCGCCAGCGCAGTTTCCAGTAATGCAGCCTCGCCAGCGCAGTTTCCAGCAATGCAGCCTCGCCAGCGCAGTTTCCAGCAACGCAGCCTCGCCAGCTCAGTTTCCAGCAATGCAGCCTAGCCAGCGCAGTTTCCAGCAATGCAGCCTAGCCAGCGCAGTTTCCAGCAATGCAGCCTAGCCAGCGCAGTTTCCAGCAATGCAGCCTAGCCAGCGCAGTTTCCAGCAATGCAGCCTAGCCAGCGCAGTTTCCAGCAATGCAGCCTAGCCAGCGCAGTTTCCAGCAATGCAGCCTCGTCAGCGCAGTTTCCAGCAATGCAGCCTCGTCAGCGCAGTTTCCAGCAATGCAGCCTCGCCAGCGCAGTTTCCAGCAATGCAGCCTCGCCAGCGCAGTTTCCAGCAATGCAGCCTAGCCAGCGCAGTTTCCAGCAATGCTGCCTCGCCAGGGCAGTGTCCACCAATGCAGCCTTGCTAGCGCAGTGTCCACCAATGCAACCTCGCCAGCACCATTGTACAGAGCGGAGATATATTTAAAAAAAAAAAGGCCAGGCAGCGCAGAGGGGAATGGGCCAGGCTGAGGAGAAGGAAGGACAAGCAGCCGCTGTCATCTGAAGTCCCGGCACCTATGATAGGCGTCACACATTCCGGAATTGGGCCACTGTGCTGTCTCTCATAGGAGGCGGGACTTCCTATGACAGCGACCGCTCGTTCTTCCTTCTTCTCGGGCCCGCCCCCCTCCTCCTCTCAGCGCTGCCTGGCCTATTTTTTTTTTCTAATATATTGGTGTATAACACACACTGCTGTTTTGCCCTCCATTTTTAGGAGGAAAAAGTGTGGGTTATACGCCGATTTTTTTTTTTTTATATATATATATATATATATATATATAGGCCTCCTTTTTTCTTCCTATTCCTTTTTTTTTTTTCTTTCCTTTCTTTCTTTCTTTCTTTCTTTCTGTATTTCTTACCCAACCTCTTTTTTCCTTTTTCTTTTCTCTTCTCCTTCTTTCTTTTCTTTTTCTCTTGCTGTTCCTTGATGTTCTTTGTGTTTTTTTTTTTTTTTTATGCCGCATGTTCCTCTTATCTGCCACTAGGGAGCCATCATCCACCTTCCTACCCTTTTTGGTTCCACTCAGCGCACATAGGGCCGTCAGCTCCTTCATGCTGCCGCCCCTATCTTAGGTGCTGGGAGCCAGGCAGGGTCCTGGTCTCCATGACACCAAGCATGTGCTGGCGAGTCTCCGACACAGGATGTCGCTCCACGGCGGTGGCTGGCGTCTTCTGACGTCATCCCCACTGGCTGTCATCGCCACTCCACGCGCTCTGGCGAGCCGATGGTGCAGTATGCAGCGGTGATGCCATGTGCCATCCACTCGGGGGGCAGCTTGGACCCCCTGTATTCCAAATCAGCAACAGCTGTGATCCCTCCCCCAAGACCCCGGAGGCCTTTACACCCGCCCCTATATAAGGGTATTTTTTTTTAAGACAGACAGGACGCGTGGTTAAACTGAGTTTCTGGATTATAGGTATGTGCACTGACACCATATGATACTTCCTGTTTTTTTTTTTTTGTTTTTTTTTTGTTGAATGTTCCTGGGGGCTATATAGATATCCTTCATACATATGCTATACATTCTCTATTTTCTTTTTTTTTTTTTTTATAAAAAGCTATTGTCATGCTTTTTTCGTGAGCCAAGATTACCGTGCTTGGTTTCACAAAAGACTCTATTTTAATGATGGCTTGTAATGATTTTTTTTTTTTTTTTTTAGATTCTACCTTCATCCAGTAATACTGGCTCTCTAGTGGTGTCCCCACTCTCTCCACACACCTCAACCAGTGGTCACGGGAGACCAGGGGGTCTGTCTCACTGTCTGCCCCCTCAATTTCTCTACCTTATTCCATTTTTTTCTATTTGGATCCCCATTCAGGGCTTGGAGGTAGGCACACCAAACTATATGGAAGTTGGGTTAGGTACATATCCATATGTATGATCAAATGTACCTTTCACATACCATACTTTTCTATTTCTGACAGATTTTTCATACTTATTGGGGTCCCCATCATGACTGCCCCTTGTGGTTCCATGGAACTGAGGGTGATGGTTTCCCTTCTGGCGTGATCTTTTGAGGCAATAAGTGACAGCAAAAGATCACATCTGTGTGTGCTTTTAAACTAAGCAGTTGCTCTTTGATTGCTGTGAAACCAGAGCAGGTCAGTGAAAAAGAGGCATAAGAAATGTACTGGACGGAAAGTGTGTGTACATTTAATTGTAATATATTTTCTTTCTATACAACAGAAAAACTATACTGTGTAACCATACACCCCTGAAGAAGAAAAATACATGATATTTAGAAACGTGTCGGGTTCATATCTCTGTCATCACTGTTTGGTTTACATTCCTGTCATCACAGTTGATTTGAAGTTACACTTTCACAACTACCGGTATATTGTATTTGACAAATTGCTATTCAGAATATGCTTTTGTATATATGTGAATTAAAATTTGTATAGTTTTAATTATTTTAGTATTACTCATTGCCCTAAAAAATCCCATACTAGGGGGTTTCATTACAGAATCTAGAATTCAGGGATGTCTGTCAGTATTTAGCAGCTATCCATATTATTGTTTGCTAGTGAACATCTAAATAATTCAGAGAGGATTGAGAGAAAGTGCTGTGGTCAGATGAGACCAAAATTGAAATCTTTGGCATTAAAGCGTAACTCCACTTTTGTTGAGAAAAAACATTCCCTTTTGGGTGATCTATATACATTGCAAAGATTATAACAAACTTTGTTGCAGATTCCTACCTTTTTGTTATTCTGAAGCAATCCCTCCAGGTTTCTCTGTGCCCATGTGGGAAAATGAGTCTAATGGGAGTGGTTTCATAATTATCAATCAGCTGCAGCACCTGCAGAGCATTAATGAGGAAATCTGCTTGGCCTGCATCCCTTTAGACGTGTTCCTATTGGGAGTATCTCACCAACATTTTCGTTACAGGGGATGCCTGAAATCTGATTTATATCTTTGTGCAGACTTCTGAGAAAATTGATGAGCAAATCACACAAGCAGAAAATGTTTCTGGGGGGCATTCTATACACATTCTGTGTACAGAACCGCTCCAGGTAGCCATATTGCATTTTCAGAAAATTAAAGCAGTTGCAGATTGAAAAGGAAAGGTAATTTTTGATAACATTCAATTACAATTTGACTTGTGTTGCAATTGTATACGCTATATTATTTTTTCTTTATTTGCTATTTTTCCCCCCACAAAAGTGGAGTTATGCTTTAACTTGACTCGCCATATTTGGAGGAAGAAAAATGCTGACTATGACCCTAAGAACACTATCCCTACAGTCAAGCACAGAGGTGGAAACATTCTGCTTTGGGGCTGTTTTTCTGCTAGAGGTACAGGCCGACGTTGCCGCATTGAGGGGCCATCGGACGGGGCCATGTATTGTAAAATCTTGGATGAGAACCTTCTTCCCTCAGTCAGAACACTGAAGATGGGCCATGGATGGGCCTTCAGCATAACAATGACCCAAAAGATACCACCAAGGCAACAAAGGAGCGGCTCAAGAAGAAGCACATTAAGGTCATGGAGTGGCCTAGCCAGTCTCCCCACAGAAATCCTATAGAAAATGTATGGAGCGAGCTGAAACTGCGAGTTGCCAAGTGACAGCCAAAAAAACTAAAGGATTTAGAGAAGATCTGTAAAGAAGAGTGGACCAAAATCTCTCCTGAAATGTGTGAAAGCCTGGTAACCAACTGTAAAAATTTCCTACCTTGCCAACAAGGGTTTCTCCACCAAGTACTAAGTCATATTTTGCTTACTCACTGAACTGTAACTCAAGTTATAGCATTTGTATTATCTGTTTTTTTTTTCTGGATTTTTGGTTAATATTCTGTCTAGTGTCTTTATCTTTTAAAATACACCTATGATAAATTATAGACCCTTCATTTCTTTGTAAGTGGGCAAACTTACAAAATCTGCAGGGGATCAAATAATTATTTTCCCCACTGTATATATTTTTTATACAGTTTTTATTTACAGTTCCTACAAATGGTATTTACCCTCTTTGGTAGTTTGTTTTTTGTCATAGAACCTTGATTTCCAGTGGATTTTTGTGCATGTTGATTAACATGCATGGACTTTTTGGTGTCAAAATGTAAAAGTACATCTGCAAAGTAATATTTACAATAACAAAACACAAAATTGTTGTATACTTTATAGTATTTTTTAAGTGTGTTTAATAGATGCACCCTTGGCCGAAATTGCTTACATTGTCATGCTGATGCTGCGACTGCGGATCTTTTTAGTTAATAACCCAGAACGCTGACAAGCGAAGTGTGACTCAGAGTTTGAGGCCGGGTTCACATATGTGCAGCCGCGGGTTCCTGCCTGGGGTCCAGTGCGTGTCTGTTCACGGGTTCAGGTGCGATTCAGGTCTGAATGTTTGCCTGAATTTGCGCCTGAACAGGACCCAAAGGCGCACAGGACCCTTCTGCAATCTGGACCGTGGCTGCCCCGGACCTGTGTGAACCGGCTCCATTAAAAGCCGTTCACACTCGCCTGTCATGTAAATTGGATGCGGGGAAATCCGCATCAAATTTGCATATATGTGAACCCAGCCTTAGAGGTGTTGAATCAGCATGACAAGCAGCAGCTACTATTGCCTTTGAGTACATATAGGATATCTGACACATGTCTTTCATTACAGGTGTGTGTAATTTATATCTATATCTTTTCATTCATGTGTGGTTTTTTTTCTTCTTTTTTTTTGCCCCTTTTAGATGAGGCTGGACTGAAGTGGCAAATTGTTGCTGATCATAAAAGAAATATTTTTGTATATGATGCAAACTGCACAATACAAATTCTTCAGGTTTCATTAAAAATGTAAATATTAAAAATTTTGTTTTTTGTACATATTTTCCTAAGTTTTGTAAATTGCATATTGTAAAGGTATATTTATTTGCAGCCAACAGTGGCACAACCAACACTGTTCTTTCGTTAGCTATAATGCTGTCGATAGCAAGACTAATTTGGTCTCCTGCTATTCAAGTATCTTCACAAGACACACACCGCTGAATGAGTCTTATAGATTTTGGGTTGGATTTAGGCAGTCAAAGGAGCAGGCGGTGCTGGAATTTCTGCTCTAAAAGTTCAGCTTGTGCTGTAAACCTGGTGGGGTTGATTTTACCAAAGAAAAAAATCAGGTTTAGCTTAAAATGAATTTATTATTTATTACAGGTACTTGTATAGCACTCTCAATTTACACAGCACTTATACATATACAGTATATTGTACATTCCCATTAGTCCCCGCTTTCAAGGAGCTTACAATCTAAGGTCCCTAACTCACTTTCCCAATTCATTTTCCAGGACAGCTACCCGAGAAATAGGCTTCTCCCACCTAACAGGAAACACATGATGCACAATAGTTAAAAGGCCATCACACATATAGATGCTCGGTTTCATGTGTTCCCTCTGGCCTGACAGGATCTTCTTCTTGTTTGTTATGTTTTCATCCTTTTTAGGCCATCTTGCTAGAGGGCAGGGGCCTCTCGGTTCAGCTTTCCCCTGGAAGGTGCATGGGCGCCTGGTAGGTGGAGTATGAAACCGAGTTTAGGGAGACCCCCTCTCTCCAGTTTTTAAAGTATGTCTTGTTATTTTTATTGTGTGCGGGCCAACATTTCAGGGGAAGTGGGTGCCTGTTCTCTCGGTTATGGGGCTCAGAGGATTCTCTCCTCTTACTCACTATTTACCTGCAAGCTCAAAAGGCCTCATCAAGTCCAGGGTGGGCTGCATAGAGATGCTGCAGGCTGGATAGGCTCCTCATGGATCCATCATGGTGGCTGGGTGGAAGCGAGCATCACTTCAAGTGCTCAGGTCTGACGTCACTTTTAGCGCTTGGGGATGATGTCACTTCCGGGTATCCGCATGAGGGCAGCCATTTTGTTGGTTAGTATCACCTATGGGGCACTGTGATTACAGGCAATGCGACTGCAGATCCACACAGCCACAGGGCAGTTAGAGAACACACAGACAGATGCAGTGGGGCGGCGCCCATCTACCTCCCTATATAAAGGCTGAACAGGAAGCATTTCTGGGGGTCAGCAGCTGCTGCAGAGACACCATGGAGAAAGATCTGTCAGAGACAGGGGAGGCAAGCACCAAGGTAAGAAGGAGGAGGGGGGTCCTCTTGTCACTTTCTACTATCTTTATGTTCCTATTAAAGATATTCCACAAAGCACGCGGAAAAAAAGGGGTTAAATGGTTGGTTTCTAATGTAGGCAGAGAGACAACAATGATGATTTTCTAACGATTCAATAGTATCATATTAGCATGTATAATTACACTGACATGCAGGTATTCAATTAGAATGTGAACAAAGTAGTGACATAAAACACAGAAGACAAGACTTATAAACATAAGACAAAGATTACTATAACCGGCCGGTGTGGATAGTGAACATTTGTCAGGGGCAATGGAATTCCTCTGCTGTTGCTGAAGCAAAACAAAAAATAAGCCCCCGTAAAAGAGAGGACCTACTAGTTAACAAGAAAAGGGAAAAAACTATTAATGACACAAAGGATACAACTCGGATTATCACCCAATATGGAACACGATGTAAATCAGTCCCCCAAACATTGCATAAATATTGGGAAATTCTCAGTAACACATCAAACTTGAAAAACATTGTATGCTCACGTCCCAATATGGTAGCACGCCGCGCTAGAAATTTAAGTGACATCCTAACGAAATCTGAGTTTACTAGAGAATCAGAAGGAACGTGGTTATCCAAAATACCTAGAAGTAAAGGCATGTTTCCATGCGGCCGGTGCCAACTACTGCAGTAGTGATTTAAAATGATTGTAGTCAATGCAAAACTGCTAGAAAAATAGCTAGGCAACAGATAGACAGTGGATTGGACTGGAGTCAATGGACTACCGCTGCAGTAGGGCACTCAGTGACTGCAGTAGTGATTTAAAATTATTGCAGCAGTGAGTGGCGCACTACTGCAGCAGTAGTCCACTGACCCCAATCCACTGTCTAGCTTTTTTTCTAGCAGTTTTGCACTGACTGCATCGCAGTGCAGTCAGTGCAAAACTGCTAGAAAAAAAGCTAGACAGTGGATTGGAGTGGACTGGACAGACACTACTACTACAGTTCAATACTCCCAGTTAAATTGAACAGTATTATAGTGCAGAAAGCATAACATTTCAGCATGTTCATCAGTTAAATGGCTTCTTTTCTTTTCATAAATTGCTGCCACTTCACTAAAAACACGCAAACTTGGTACTGAGGAAGGAGGAGCAGAAAGGTATCTTCTAGCATGAGAAGCAATTCTTTTGTAGCGTGCCTCATTTCCTTTCCACCACTGAAGAGGATCCCTTCTTCTGTCAATTACTGGTTCCTTCAAATAGAGATAAAGTTCATCATCCAGGCTCATTATTTCAGATTCTGAAGAATCCTTCACATGAGGCTCCAATAAAACGCTGAACATGGCATCCATTTGACCACAATGAATTTTCTGTCCGTTGTCTTTTTGGACATATTTCCCCTGCATCCTGCTCTTCCACATCAGAAACCTTCTCTTCTTGACTTTTCTTTTCGTCAGGAAACTCCTGTACCTTCTGTTGAATATTTTCTGTCAGGCATTGTTTTGCCTTGGCCAATACATCATCAGAAGAGAAAGGGTGGTTCTTGTATCGAGGATCCAAAAGACATGCAAGCACAACATTTTTTTTCTCATGCGTCTCAAAACGTTTGGGGAGGCTGTCCCTCATGGCCTTCCTACATGCTTTGATGGGTCCTTCATTCTGTTGAAGAAGCATCTTCAGCACTCTCACACATGGGATGACAGAGGACACAGATGATTCGTAATGACTCACCTCTAGTGTCACTTCCTCAATGGGTAGGAGGGTCTCAATGATGTTGGCTACTATGTCCCACTGATCAGCAGTAGGACAAGAATGTCCTCCAAGTCCATATTCACCAGAATATATGGTGAGAGCTCGCTTCTGCTCCAGCATCCTTTGCAACTTGTGTAGCGTTGAATTCCATTGTGTTGGAACCGTCTGTATCAAGTTGTTTTTGGGTAGGCCAAGGTCTTCCTGAATGCACCTCAGTCGCTGCTTGGCAAGGATAGAATGGTGGAAATGGCCTACGCACTTCTTCAGCATGCTAATAATGTCAAGCAAAGCTTTCTGGTTTGACAGACCATCATTTACCACAAGTTGGAAGGTGTGTGCCATACCTTTTAACCATGTTCACTCCGCTGTCTCGCAGCACAAGCATCACTCGGTCTTTGGTCATTCCCCATTCTTCTAGCATGCCTAGAAACATTTCTCTAATGTACTCTCCAGTGTGGGATCCTTGCATCACTTTTGTATTCAACACCAAATGCCTTCTTGTCCATCCGCTGTCAATGAAGTGGCATGTAAGACTCATTAGTGATTCTGTTTGTCCTGACCAGCAATCAGTCGTGAATGAGAGTGAGTTGCCAGCATTCTCTGGTTGCAGCATAGCCTTTACTTTCTCAACGACCTTTTGGTGAATCTTTTCCAGCATTTCAGTTCGATAAAATTTGTCACTCTTCAGTGTGTACCTTGGCTCAATGATGGACATCAACCGCTTAAATCCAGAGTCAGACACTATTGTAAATGGCTGGTTATCACTAACCATCTCTGTGATTACTCTGCCCAGCAGTTGGGATCTTCCATCCGATTTTAGCCACCTGTTTTTTTTTTCTGAAACATATTTGTTATTGTTGCCTGGGATAGTGATGTTTTACCTTGTGATTAATTTTTTTTTTTTCTGTGCTGCATGATCCAATATAACATGATGAACTCTTAAATGGACCCAAAGATTAGACACATTTTTGTTTTTTGCAGTTATTGATCCCATGCTTACATTGTTTTTGCAAGTGTTGCACAGTGCTGCTGATTTTCCTAGAGATGGAGAAGAGAAATAGTCCCAGACCACACTTTTAATTTTTCTATTTCCATCCATCTCCATTGAAACTTGAAAGACACTAATGAATATATAGGCTTAAAAAAAAATGGGTGGTGATGAGTGGCTGGCACCCTTTGGTGGCTGGCTGGCTGACACCCATTGGTGGGTGGGTGGCTGGCTGGCACTCTTTGGTGGCTGGCACCCTGTGGTAGGTGGCTGGCACCCTGTGGTGGGTGGCTGGCTGGCACCCTGTGTGGTGGGTGGCTGGCAGGTATAGGCCCAGGGTCTGTGGCTGACTAGCTGGTACAATAAGGCAGGGCCTGTGGCTGGCTGGTACAGGCCTGTGGGTGTATGGGACTGGGTTGCTGGCTGGCACCAGGCAGCTGTTGGTAGGTGGTGTTACACAACGTGCACTCTGTCTGTGACTGGTCACTGTACTGTGATTTGATAATCACTCACTGTCCCGACTGCACTGCATGCAGAGACTCCAGTGTGGCCGTGGCGGGTGTAAAACACACTGTGTGCGCACATGTGAGACTCCAAATGAGGCTGAGGGAGGCGGCCTAAGAAGGCCGCAGAAGCTGTCCCAGACTCCCAGTGCGCGGAGGCGCATGGTGCAACATACGCAATGACGTCACGGCAATATCGGTAACCGCCAGGGCCGATTCTGATATATCGGGGATAGTGCATATCGGCCCTGATGCTGATAATCGGTCGATCCCTACTTTAAATGTCTTTTTTTTTTTTTTTTCTGTTGCACTGGGTGCTGTAGCTTGTCATAGTTTGCAGTTGCTTAAGTTCGGACTGGGGTCTTCATTGTATTCTGGTGGAATACAGAGCCAAAAGTATAAAAATCGTGTCCAAATATATATGGACCTAACTGTATGTCAGTTTCAAATTTATCAAAATAATTATCGGGTGTATACTTCAACCCTAGATCGAATATTTGTAGTTCCTCCAGACTAAATTGTTCACTCTAGGTAAAAACGTCTTCCTCTAATCTCGTCTCTCACTCTCGCCCGCCCCATCTTCTCATTCTATCCTTTTTTCCCTGTTTGTGTGTCTTCATCCATACTGTTCTATTCCTCTCCCTTCCTTCGGGCCTCCCAATCAACCTTTCATATGAGGTGGTCTGTATTCCCTCTACTCCTGTGTAGAGTGCGATTCCTGTATCCATTCCCTTGTGGTCTGTACATGCCCCCCTCCCCCATTTCTTTCTGGGGTATATCTTCTGCACCCGTTGCCTTGTGGTCTTTAACTTCCCCTGTTCATTCTGGGGTATGATTCGGTATGACTCCTATTTCTGTGATGTTTGCTGTGTACCCTCTGTCTAAAAAATCCCCCCTATATTGGGGTCCTCCATTACGCATCCTTTCTGGTGTGTTATTATAGAGCTGTTCGAGCCTAATAAAGGTAGGTAAAATTCCATTTGGGGGTCTATCCCCCCTAGGTGGATCCCAGTTGTTTCCTTCTCTCTAATGTTGTGTTCCATTATTTACATATCTATAACTTTTCCCATCCCCCTCCTTTCTGAAATCCCCTTTCTTATTGTTCACTATTTGCCACTTTCCTTCCTCCTCCCTTTCAATAGATGACTCTTTGGAGTCCATACCTTCTTCCACATTATCCTCTTGCCATTTGCACACTTGATTATTACTATAATCACAGTATCTCTAAAGTATTTCTCTTACGTCCTCCGACAGTCGCCGCCGCCTCTAAGTCATCACTGTTGGGTATTGACTTCCACTCCGCAGGAGTAGCTAGGCATAAAGACTTAGTCAAAAGAACAAAGGCATTTGCATATACACACCCATGGGGGCTGTCCCATATGGTCAATACCCCCCTGCAGTGAACACTCCCAACTCAGTTTCATTCTGCCTAGCGTCAGGAGTAGTTAGGCTTCCCGGTGCTGGGGCTACAGTCTCAGCATATCTTATCTTTTTTAGTTGATTTTCTTTTGAAAATGTCAGGTTTTTTCTTACTTTACTAGCTGTTTATTTTGTCAGCTTTAGTTTTAGTCGATTCTTCGGAAGAAGATGGATTCATGCGGTGCTGGGATTCGGACTGACCGCCCTGGTTCTCCAGGGCAGAGGGTCAGATGGACCCCCAGCCCGCCATCGAGCGTTCAGCCGTGGTTCGTCCTGGCACTATGAACGACCCATCCCTGTTCGCAGCAGGGATGCAGCCGTGAGGTGGCTACCTCACAGGACACATCTGCGATGCTGCAGTGTCATGTCCCTGGCTAACGGCACTCCCTGTCAGATGAGGACAGTGGCTTTCCGTTCATAGAGGCACCCCACGCCATCTGGTACAGGTAAGTACTTCTGTGTGGGGCCTCTGTCTGGGGTGGCAGTCCTGTTGCTGTGTGTCCCCCATGTCTGTGCCTGTGTGACTCCCTGATGCGGTCCCTGTGGGGATCGCTTGTGCATGCGCTGCGGTGCTGTATGTTTTTGGGGGTCCCCTTCCCTGTGTCACTTCGGTGCTTGTTGGGGGTGCAGACTGTGTGTGTGGCGGCTGCAGCGGGGAAGATCCGCGCGGTCCACCATTTTAGGTGTGGGCAGGCATGTTTGGCTTCTCTATGGGCAATCTTCATGCTGTTTTTGGCGCCATCCGCCGCCCTTTTGCGGTAGCAGAACTATAGTTCCGACCGCATGTTCGGCGGCCATTTTGGCGAAGCCTTCCATGCATTCCTATGGGGCAGCCATTTTCCCTGAGTCATGCAGCCTATAAGTTCAGCCTACTCTAGCAGCACTTCCTTTTCCTCTGAAGCAGGACATCGGTGGCAACACTCTGCGGGGCTCTGCAGGTTATTGCTCTCAACCTTTCTGTATTGTCATTTCTGGCTCAGTTTTTTCTTCTCCTGTTTGGGGGTCTTTGTCACTGTAGCTGTAGCGGTGGGCTGTGCACTCCGCAGCGATCTTAAAGGGGCAGTACTAACTTTATTGCACTGTTGTTTGTCACCTTTGAGCAATGGATTCTCAGGACAGCAAATTCCCCCCAGCTCTGGTGGGGGTCCCCAGTTCTCCTGTGGCCCCTCTGAGACCTGATTTGGCCGCTGTAGTGGCGACTTTGGTGTCAAATATGGAAATGCTGATGGCTGAATGTGCTGCTAAAAAGAGGCCCAGATTGTCTCTCTCCTCTGATTCAGATGGTGATATGGCTGCTGCTGCTGCGAGCGTGCCCTTTTGAGGGTCTCGCTCATCCTTGGACCCGCCGGGGTTTAAGGGGGAGGCAGAGGTGGAAGGGGTTGATACCTCCTCCCCAGGGTCGCCTGAAGAGCGGGCGACCATGGATGAATTAATTGTTTCTGTTAAGGAAACACTACATTTGGAGGATGAGCCCTGTGTTCAGGGCGTTGTGTCTCATTTGGGACGCACAGGACCCACAAGCCGGCGCAGGTATTTCCCTGCCCAGCTGAGTTTCATTACACTGTTAATGAAATGTGGCGCACGTTAAAACGTCAGTTCCTGGTGCCTAGTGGGTTCAAATTGCTTTATCCCTTTGCACCGGCTACGGAATCACGATGGTGTGTGCCTCCACAGGTAGATCACACTGTGGCCGTGTTAAACAAGGCTACCTTGGTTCCTTCTGAGGATACCCCGGTTTTTCGGGATCCCACAGACCGGCGGTTGGAGTCTCTAGCCCGCCATTCCTATACGGTGGCGGGCTCGTTGCTCAGACCCATTTTCGCGTCCGTTTTGGTGGCTCAGGCGGTGGCTGATTGGACAAAGGTGCTTAGGAGCAACCTCGTGTCTGATGATGTTCCGCCTGCCCGGCTGGAAATGGTGGATCAAATCCACCAAGGAATCATGTATCTGTGTGATGCGGCCTTAAATGAGGCCCCTTTAGTGGCACGCCTCTCTAGTGTCTCGGTACTTAACTGGCGACTGATATGGCTGAAGAGCTGGTCGGCTGACCAGTCCTCGTGGAAAACAGTTGCTGATTTTCCCTATGCTGGCTCTCGCCTTTTTGGCGAGGCGTTGGATACCCTGGTAAAAGGCGTCACGGGGGGCAAGAGCACTTTGCTGCCCCAGAACCCGAAGAACAAGTCCTTTCGAGGCAAGCGGGGTTCTGCACCTAGATCCACTCAGGAGTCCTTTCGTGCCTTACGGAACCAATCCAAGGGCAAGCCCTTCAAGGCCCAGGGCAGTCAGAAAAAGCCCTGGGCGGGTAAGCAGAAGTCAGGCAATGCCGGCTCGGCGGGTCAGTCCGCCTCTGCCTGAAGGGGCGCCCTCACCCATTTCAGGGGTGGGGGGACGTTTGCGCGGTTTCCTCCAACCTTTGCTGCTCCGGATTTCGGTCAGGTGGGTTCTGGAAATCATTCGATCAGGGTACAAGATCGAATTCCTTTCCAGGCCGGCGGACAGATTCTTTCCCTCAAATCTTCATTTGCCTCCGGGACGTCTACAGGACCTGCACCAAGCGGTACAGGACCTTCTTGCTCAGGGGGTGATTGTCCTGGTGCCTCATCGGGACAGGTTTCGGGGATTTTATTTGAATCTGTTCACTGTGCCCAGAAAGAGAGGGGAAAGTGCGTCCTATTCTGGACCTGAAAGCGCTGAACCGCTTTGTGCGTGTTCGGAAGTTCCGTATGGAGTCTCTCCGTTCGGTGGTGGCCTCCTTGAGTCCAGGAGAATTCCTGGCCTCGATAGATCTAAAAGATGCGTACCTGCACATCCCCATTTTCGAGGGTCATCAGCGGTACCTTCGGTTTGCTATCGCAGAGGACCACTACCAGTTTGTGGCGTTACCTTTCGGTCTCGCTTCGGCACCAAGGGTTTTTACCAAAGTGTTGGCGCCGGTTCTGGGCCTGCTGAGGGCACAGGGCATTGCGGTCTTGAGTTACCTGGACGATCTACTTCTGAGATCACGTGCCAGCCAGGACCTAGTGCGCGATCTGTCCACCACGGTACAGACACTCCAGGAGTTCGGATGGACCATCAACGTTCAGAAATCGACGTTGTCTCCCATCAATTCGTCTTCCCTATCTGGGAATGATTCTGGACTCTGCTCAGGCAAAGGTGTTCTTGCCGGAGGACAAGCTCCGGACTTTGCGGGGACGAGATCAGGTCCCTCAAGGACAACCCGTCCTCGTCACTCAGGACCTGTATGTGGGGCCTGGGGCTGATGGTATCGGCCTTCGAGGCGATACCCTTTGCTCAGTTTCACACGCGGGCTCTCCAGGCGGAGATCCTGGACAGGTGGGGCAGACTGCCTCAGTCCCTGGATCTGAGTGTCTCCTTGAGTTGTCAGACCAGATTGGCTCTTCTGTGGTGGCTCCAGTCCCCGTCGGTGGCGGAAGGCAAGTCCTTCCGTCCGTTGGTGTGGACGGTGATTACCACGGATGCCAGCCTGTCTGGCTGGGGTGGGGTCCTGGGCAACCTGTCTGCCCAGGGCACTTGGTCGGAGGAGGAGTCCTCCCTCCCGATAAATGTGCTGGAATTGCGAACGATAAAACTCTGTCTCTTTCAGTGGTCGGACCGTCTTCGGGGCCGTCCTGTCCGGGGTACAGACGGACAATGCTACCGCGGTGGCTTACATCAACCACCAAGGGAGCACCAGGAGTGCTTGGGCGGCCCGGGAGGTGACCGACATTCTGGCTTGGGCAGAGACATGTCCCGGCAATCTTAGCATTTCACATTCCGGGTGTGGAGAATTGGCAGGCCGACTATCTGAGCCGCCAGACCCTGGACGAGGGGGAATGGTCCCTGCACCCGGAGGTCTTCCAAATGCTGTGTGCGAAGTGGGGATCCCCTGACGTGGATCTGTTCGCATCTCGGCTAAACCGAAAGGTGGAAAGGTTCGTGGCAAGAACGCGCGATCCGCTGGCAGACGCCTCGGATGCGTTAGTGGCCCCTTGGCATCAGTATCGTCTGATGTATGCCTTTCCTCCGATTCAGTTGCTATCCAGGTTCCTCCGCAGGTTGGCCTCGGAACCGCACCTGGTGATTTTGGTGGCTCCGGACTGGCCACGCCGGTCCTGGTACGCCGACGTTGTTCACCTGGCAGTGGCGCCTCCGTGGCGACTGCCTCTGCGGGAAGATCTCCTGTCTCAGGGTCCGATCTTCCATCCTGCTTTACAGTCGCTGGCTTTAACGGCCTGGCTGTTGAGACCCAGGTCCTGAGGGACAGGGGTCTCTCCTCTGAGGTCCTTCCTACCCTTGTCAAGGCTAGGAAAACCTCCTCTGGTAAAAATCTATTACCGTACCTGGAAGGTTTATTTCGCCTGGTGTGAGTCCAAGGGGTTCTCCCCTCGCTCGTACTCGGTGTTGAGTGTTGGCCTTCCTCCAGTCTGGTGTGAACCAGCGCCTGCCGCTGGCCACGATCAAGGGCCAGGTGTCCGCACTGGCTATTCTTTTCCAATGCCCTGTGGCGTCTCATTCCCTGGTTCGCACCTTCATTCAAGGTGTGCGACATTTGGCTCCTCCCAGGAAGTAGCCCTTACCTCCATGGGACTTGAACTTGGTTCTGTCCGTGTTACAGCGTGCTCCCTTTGAAAACATTCGGGATATATCGTTGCCTCTGCTGTCTAAGAAGGTTGCCTTTTTGGTGGCGATCACTTCGGCTCGCAGGGTGTCGGAACTGGCAGCGTTATCTTGCCGTTCTCCATACTTGGTGATTCACCGGGATAAGGTGGTCTTGCGTCCGTATCCCTCCTTTCTTCCTAAGGTGGTCTCTGAGTTCCACATTAATGAGGACATTGTCCTGCCTTCGCTTTGTACAAAGCCTAAGCATCCTAAGGAGGTTGCTCTGCATTCCTTGGATGTTGTCAGGGCGATCAGGGTTTACCTGTCGTCTACAGAATCCTTTCAGAAGACGGATTCACTCTTTGTCCTTCCTGAGGGACCTCGGAAGGGCATGGTTGCATCTGCAGCGACTATTGCCAAATGGATCAGACAGACCATTGAACAGGCTTACGACTTGAAGGAACGGGTTCCACCCTTCCCTGTTAAAGCGCACTCTACCAGATCTGTGAGTGCGTCTTGGGCCTATTGGCATTGGACCTCGGTGACCCAGGTGTGCAAGGCTGCGACTTGGTCGTCGGTGCACACTTTTTCCAAATCCTACAAAGTAGATGTTCTGGCATCAGCTGATGTCTCCTTTGGCCGCAAGGTTCTCAGTGCGGCAGTGCCATGAAGGACCCTTGTTTTTGTTATGGGTCCCTGGCTGTTGGTATTTGCTTTCCTGGGCTGTTGCTCCTGTTGAGCATTGTTTTCTGTTGCCCAGCAGGTTCTCTTACTGTGCATGTAAGGTTCCTTTCTCTGATGTGGGTACTGCGTTGCCTTTTCTACGGTTGCGTCTCCCACCCCTCATGTCTATACTGCTTTGGGACATCCCAACAGTGATGACTTGGAGGCGGCGGCGACTGTCGGAGGATGTAAGAGAAAACTGAATTTTTGTAAAATCTTACCTGTAAAATTCCTTTCTCTGAGTCCTCCGACAGTCGCCGCCCCCGCCCCTCTTTTGGGGTTCTTATTACCCACTGCTATGCTACCAAACTGAGTTGGGAGTGGTCACTGCAGGGGGGTATTGACCAGATGGGACAGCCCCCATGGGTGTGTATATGCAAATGCCTTTGTTCTTTTGACTAAGTCTTTATGCCTAGCTAGTCCTGCGGAGCGGAAGTCAATACCCAACAGTGATGACTTAGAGGCGGCGGCGACTGTCGGAGGACTCAGAGAAAGGATTTTTACAGGTAAGATTTTACAAAAATTCAGTTTTTTCAGTTTCTTGTGTTCAGTATCCACGGCTAGCTTATACACACACACACACACACACACACACACACACACACTTCTGAGAATGGTTGGAGTTTTTCCTTTAACCACTTAAGCCCCCGGAGGATTTGGCTGCTCAAAGACCAGGGCCTATTTTGCGAAACGGCATTGCGTGACTTTAATGGACAATTGGCGCGGTTGTGTAACGCTGTACCCAAATGAAATTGACGTCCTTTTTCCCACAAAAAAATTTGATCACCTGTGCGATTTTTACTTTTTGCGCTATAAACAAAAAAAGAGCGACAATTTTGAAAAAATAACAATATTTCACATTTTTTATATGAATTCCCCAAAAAAAAAAGTAAAAATCTAATTTTTTAAAAAAAAATTTAGGCCAATTTGTTTTCTGCTACATATGTTTGGTAAAACAAAATCGCAATAAGCGTATTTTGATTGGTTTGCGCAAAAGTTATTGCGTTTACTAACGACGGTGAGTGACCGGTGGACATCGGAGCCGCCGGTCACTCGCGTGGGGATGTTAGTGAACGAGCGGGAGCGCACCTCCAGCCGCGAGCGGGAGCCCCCTAGAGTCTCGTGGGCGAGCGACATAGCCCTACGTCGTTTTGCCCAGTAGGGGCTGACTGCCGCAGTAAATAGTCGTGTGGCGGTCGGCAAGTGGTTAAAGCCTGTATTTTTGTCTCCCCTTTTTGAAGTTTTTTTTCTTCCTTCTCCATATAATTAGAAAGGAGAAGTTCAGCTTTAAAATAAATAAATAATGCATGCACATATTTTTGCAGGTAAACAAATGTGCATTTGCTTTATTTTTCTAATTTGGAGCCTGTATAGCAGTTCACCAGTGATCAGCAGATCATGGGTGCAATCTCAGGCTCCTGCAGACTGTCAGTGTAGCTGTCTTCCCATACCTTGTAAGGGCAGGCAGTTACAGAATGACAGGATGATTGACCGGGTCCCACTAGACTAATCCGTTTATCCATGGAACGTTTCAGTTGTCTACGGAACGGAACCATCTCTAAGGTAGATACAATCAGGCCCAGCACCTGCATGCAAGTCTGGAGGGATAACCATTTGTTGGACAGCAGGAGGCGAATTGCAGTCTGCAATTTCTGAAGTCCAGAGGAAGGAGCACTCTGGCTATGGCCGAGTCCAGAGTCAGGCCCAAATAGTCCAGCTTTGTGGACAGAACCAGGGCAGACTTCTGAAAATTCATAATCCAGCCAAACGTATTGTGATCTCCAGGTTTGGACCAGAGCAGAGGGAGATTCTGCTCGCAGAAGATCATCCATGTAACCCTGTACCGCGATCCTCCATTGGCATAGCAAGGCTAGCACCGGAGCCAACAGGAGACCCGAGGAGTGGAAGCGAGCCCAAAGTTTAATGCCACAAACTAATAATGCTCTTCTACCACAGCAAAGTGAATAGAACACTGGTGACTGACACACATTGGAATGTGAAGGTAGGCATCCTTGATATCTATAGAGGTGAGGAAATCCCCCTGACACAAGGATGCCACCATTCGAATGGACTGAACTTTTGTACCCGCACAAAGCAGATTAGCGCCTTGAGGTCCAGGATTGGACACGCTTTGACTTCCTTTCTGGGGGACTGTGAAAAGGTTTGAGTAAAAACCCTGAAAACGTTCTGAAATTGGAACCGGAACCAGGGCAATCACCCCTTAAAGGATCAGGTCTTGTACCGCCCCAAACAGACCCTGTAACCGGTCTGGGGACAGGTGCAGGTTGGAAGGAAAAAAACCTTGCCCGGGAACAAGAGCGAAACTCAATCTTGTAGCCGGACTGAATTACTTTGTGGACCCACTTGTCTTGTACCAGGGAAGTCCACAGCTCCGAAAACCAGCTTAGACGTCTCCCCACCCCCGATATAGGTGAGGGTCCACCTTCATGCAGAAGAAGCCATGTTCGCAGGTCTGGAGAAGCCCGCTCTCGGGCCAGGTTTGTTTTGATCCGCCAGAGGAGGCCCTGAAAAGCTTTGAGCCCTTGTCAGTCGACCCTGAGGGACGAAAAAACTTTTATGGGCCAAGAAGGAAGGTCCACATCTATGACAAGGTTCCTTGCCCTTAGTAGCCTGCGCAAGAAAGGTACTTTCCCCCTGCGAGACCTTTAACCACTTGCCTACAGTGCACTTTCACCCCCTTCCTGCCCAGACCGATTTTCAGCTTTCAGCGCTCTCACACTTTGACTGAGAATTACTCAGTCATGCAACACTGTACCCATACAAAAATTGTGTCCTTTTTTTCACACAAATAGAGCTTTCTTTTGATGGTATTTGATCAATACTGGGTTTTTTATTTTTTTGTGCTATAAATAAAAAAAGACTGAAAATATTGTGAAAAAAACGCATTTTTCTTTGTTTCTGTCATAAAATTTTGCAAATTAGTCATTTTTCTTCACAATTTTTGGCCAAAATTTATACTGCTACTTATCTTTGGTAAAAATAACCCAAGTAAGTGTATATTATTTGGTCTTTGTGAAAGTTATAGAGTCCACAAGCTATGGTGCGAATCATTGAAAATTGATCACACTTGATCACACCTGATGTACTGAAGGCCTATCTCATTTCTTGAGACACTAAAAAGTCAGAAAAGTACAAATACCCCCTAAATGACCCCTTTTTGGAAAGTAGACATTCCAAGGTATTTAATAAGGGGCATGGTGAGTTTTTTGAAGTTGTAATTTTTTCCCACAATGCTTTGCAAAATGAAGATTTTTTTTTTTTTTTTTTTTTATTTTTTTTTATTTTTTTTTTACAAATTGCCGTATTAACATTAACAGGTTATTTCTCTCACACAGCATATGTATACTTGCAACTACACCCCAAAACACATTCTACTACTCCTCCTGAGTATGGCGATACCACATGTGTGAGACTTTTTCACAGCCTGGCCACATACAGAGGCCTAACATCCAAGTAGCAGCGTCCGGCATTCTAGGAGCACAAATTACACATATAATTTCCTGACAACGTATCGCACTTTTGAAGGCCCTGGAGCACCAGGACAATGGAAACCCCCATAAAATGACCCCATTTTGGAAAGCAAACAGCCCAACGTATAATTTTTGAGGCATAATGAGTCTTTTGAATATGTCATTTTTTTCCACAAGTTTTTGGAAAATGTGGAAAGAAAATGAAAACACATTTTTTTTTACACAAAGCTGTCCATTTATGCAATATTTCTAACACATAGCATGTACATAGCAAAAATTGCACCCCGAAATACATTCTGCTATTCCTCCTGAGTATGGCGATACCACATGTGTAACACTTTTTCACAGCCTGGCCACATACATAGGCCTAACATCCAAGTAGCGCTTTACACAAAGTTGTCCATTTATCCACTTTAAGACTGGGCCTATTTTTGACACTTGGTGTTTACAAGCTAAAATCATTTTTTTTGCTAGAAAACTACTTGGAACCCCCAAACATTATATATTTATTTAGCAGAGACCCTAGAGAATAAAATGGAGATCGTTGCAATATTTTTTATCACACCATATTTGCGCAGCAGTCTTCCAAATGCGATTTTTTTGAAAAAGATTCACTTTTTTGAACTAAAAAATAAGAAAACAGTAAATATAGCACAATTTTTTTTCCATAATGTGAAAGATAATGTTACGCCGAGTAATTAGATACCCAACATGTCATGCTTCAAAATTGCGCATGCTCACAGAATGGCGCCAAACATTGGTACTTAAAAATCCCCATAGGCAACATTTTAAAAATTTCTGCAGGTTATTAGCTTAGAGTTACAGAGGAGGTCTAGGGCTCATATTATTGCTCTCGCTGTAATGATCGTGGCGATACCTCACATGTATGGTTTGAACACCGTTTACATATGTGGGCGGGACTTGCGTATGCGTTTGCTTCTGCGCGCGAGCTAACGGGGACAGGGCGCTTTAATTTTTTTTTTTTTTTTTTTTTTCCTATTTATTTTATTTATTATTTTTTTTATTTTTACACAGTTTAAAAAAAAATGTTTTGATCATTTTTATTCCTATTACAAGGAATGTAAACATCCCTTGTAATAGAAATAGGCATGACAGGTCCTCTTTATTGTGAGATCTGGGGTCAAAAAGACCTCACACCTCACAACTACACTAAAAAAGAAAAAAAAAAAAAATTGTTGAAAGAGGAAAAAAAAAAAAGCGGCCCTTTAAACCGGTTGCTAGGCAACGTCTTTTGACGTAGCTCCGGTCCTCCAAGACCATAGAGTTGAGTGAGGGCCATCTTGCCCTCACTCGACTTCCTGTCTCTGAGGATCCGGGACCTGATAGTTTTCCCCGCTGCCGGCGGGTCCGGTAAGCTGGGAAAACGTCTGGGACGCGGCAGGAGGGGGGGCGGGGGGGTCACCTCTTCCCCTGCACCGTAAGGGTAATTCCGCGGCGAATCTGCCACTGGGACCACCCTTATCTGAAAGCCGACCGCCTGCCGTTTCAAAAAATACCGGGGTTATGATGGCTATCTGCTGCCATAACCCCAGTATTTAGCTTTTAATGGCCGACGCATATAGTCGTTAGGCGGTCAGTAAGTGATTGCATGTATATGGCAAACAGGTGACGATGACTGATGGGGTGACAGGTGACAATGACTGATGGGGTGACAGGTGACGATGACTGATGGGGTGACAGGTGACGATGATTGATGAGGTGACAGATGACGATGATTGATGAGGTGACAAGTGACGATGATTGATGGGGTGACAGATGACAATCACTGACGGGGTGACATGTGACGATGATTGATGGGGTGACAAGTGACGATCACTGATGGGGTGTCAAGTGACGATGATTGATAGGGTGACAGATAGCGATGACTGATGGGGTGACAGGTGACGATGACTGATGGGGTGACAGGTGACGGTGATTGATGGGGTGACAGGTGACGGGCGATGGTGACTGATGGGTGACGGGCGATGGTGCACGGCGGTACTGATGGCAGTCTCTGGTGACCGGTGAACTTTAGGCTACGTTCACATGTGAGCGTAGCGATCGCGGGCAGAATCACTGCGATTCCGCCCGTGATCCAGAAATCATTGCAAATTGCGGGACGCCTGTGCGATGCCCGTGATTTGCAATAGCACCCCAAATGCTGTGCGATGTTGCTGCAATTTCCGCCTGCCGAATCGAGGTAACATCACGCCAACAACGCATGACGCCCCAAAGAAGCTCCTGTACCTTTTTTGGGCGTCATGCGATGTTTGCGCGATGTTACCGCAATTCGGCAGGTGGAAATGGCGGCAACATCGCACAGCGTTTGGGGTGCTATTGCAAATCACGGGCAACGCACAGGCGTCCCCGCAATTTGCAATGATTTCCGGATCGCGGGCAGAATCGCGGTGATTCTGCCCGCGATCGCTGCGCTCACATGTGAACGTTATGGGTGTCAATTTCTGGACACTGATGAGGTGACTGTTGGGTGACAGGTGACATTGGGGGGGGCTGAGGACTGTGTGGGGACCTTTTATTTGTGTGATTTTTACTTTTGACAGGTGTACAGATCAGTAACTCACTATTTCTAGCTCTGCTCCCCTCATACTGGAAACTGTATGAGGGGAGAAGAGCTAGTAACAGTGAGTTACTGCTCTTTGTTTACATTTTGTGATCGGCTGTGAATGGATTCACAGCCGATCACTTAGTAAACAGTCACTGTCAGTGACTGTTTACTACTGCCGGTGACAGCTGTGTTCCTACGGAACACAGTGCCACCGACATGATCGCGCGGTCATCTCCCGGGCGCCTCCATTGTGATCGGCTGTGTCATTGGAACACAGCCGATCACGTGGGAAACAGCCATGCCTATTGGCTGTTTCCCCCCTGCCGGTGACCGGCTGTGTCCCGGGGACACGCCGACACTGGCAGTGCACGGCGGCGCGCCCGCGATCGCGCGCCTGCCCTGCATTTACTGGGTCACGTCATATGACGTCCGCCCAGGATAATAGCCGCACCGTCCCGCCATCATATGACGGCGGGCGGTAAGTGGTTAATGATGTCATCCAGGATAGCTCCAAACAGGCGAGCTCCTTGAAAGGGAAAATCAATCAAGGCCTTTTTATAAGTCTGGTCCGCAGACCAACATTACAGCTAAAATACACGCCGAAGGATCACCGCCAAAACAGAGAGGCGAGCCATCAGGTAAGCCGCATCCAAAGAGGCATCACAGATAAACTGCAGCCCCTGGACCAGCTCAGCAAAGACAGGGGGGAGCAGTACCCCCTCCAGGTCACGGTGTAGGAGCTTAGCCCACTGGGTCAGTTTGCGACACCAGGGCAATGGTAAATACCAGCCTCATTGCCGAACTAGCTAAGGTGTACATAGTGCGGGCCACAGACTCTGCCTTCCGGGTCCTTTAGGGTCGGACTGGAATCATGGAATCACGGTTGCCTTGTTTAGTCTGGAAACCAGAGGGTCAACCACCAGCGGCATAGTCCACTTCTTAAGAAGGGACTCCTCATGGGGTAATGCCGAGTAAAACGCTTTGGTCATCCCCACTCTTTAGCGAAAATTCTGTCAAAATAGGCGGGGAAAGGAAAGGCAGGGGGTACTTTTTGCTGGCCCATCGCCGCAAGCCACCTCCACCCAGGACACAAGGGACTCCAGGACCGCCGTCAGTGCATGCATGGATGGTTGGGAACCGGAGAACCCTGCAGCCTCAGAGAGGGGGATCAGGTGCAGAGACGTGCTCCAAAGACTCCGTGAGTCACCAGGGGGACCCCGCAAAAAAGTAACACACTGCTAAGGGGTTAATCCGTGTTGTTTATTTCCTCTGACCACTGCTGTTCAGCTCTGTTATTCTTATTTCCTGTGTCTACAGGAAGTTGGGCTGGTCCTTGGTTGAAGGGGGTGGAGGATTTCCATTCCCCTTCACTTCCTGTTTTGTAATGACCTGGCTTCTGGTTGCTATGAGACGCCTTTATAATGAGCGGGTGCGGTCTCCCTCCTTACCCCTGCTGAGGAAGTCATGCTTATTGACGTAATGCATACGGGGGAAGGAGTCTGATGTCACCCGCAGCTCTCTGAGATCCTGGAACACATGTCTGCACTTTCGCTTTCATCTGGCACTGTGACAGTGCCTTGCTTGTGAGTGATGCTTTATTTTTTACTTTAATAAATGTCCTTAATTAAGCGGAGAGCATTAGATCGTTTTATTTATCTTTTCCGGATTGCCATACACGAGTTTCTGTGAACCTGTTGGATCCTGGATATTCAGATCTTTTGGCTGCTTACTGATACAAAGTGTTGTGACTCCTAGTGGTCGAATACAGGAGGTGAGAGGCTGTATTATCTGTGGTGGAGGAGTCACGTTTGCAGTGTCGTTTTAAATATTCCTGTTTTTCACTTTGGAAATCAGCTTTTAAGGACTTTATGATTTATGATCCACATGCTTTTTATTGTGCATTTTATACATTTTAATGTGAATGATTTTATGCACTATTTGTAATTTTATAGCGCTGCACTTTATTTTCTCTTACACTGCTAAGGGACAACCCCCACAGCGCTGGCAGGGCCATCCGGTAGCCAAGCACAAGGCATAGAGACATCCTCAGGAGAGAGGGAGAGGACCCCACCAGACTCCCTACCTGCCAACACAGGCACCTGCAACCACCAGGAGAATCTGCACTACACGTGTGGCGATCAGGATGCTAAATGATCCAGGAGTCAGCACCAGGGGATAAGGAGCGGCCCCCACTGCCAAAATCACCGCCCATAGGGCTCCACTGTCATGAGCAAAACCACAAGAAAATGGCCCCCATCGCCAGTTAGCGCCCTGCCCCCACCCCAGGAAAGTGGCCAGACCACCCAAAAAAAAAATACATCCCCAGCGTGTGTGGAGGGGGGGCAGAATGAGGGACTTGGCAAGGAGGAGACCTTGAGGGTCTGACTGTCCCAAGGAGGGGCTCCCATCCACCCCAAAAATCTCCAGGGGTAGAGAAGGGACAGCTACTCATACCTGGAACCAGGTGGGCACCGCTCCAGACAGATCCTCCTCTCCATCGAAATGGGGGGGGGGGGGACTGTCAGCCAGCAGGAACGCTACGACTCAGGCCGAGGCCAGGTCGTATGCGACTTTGCAAGACGTTTAACTTGCAGGGCCAGCCCCTGTCCAGTGGGGCTAGGTCGCGACCGACCCAGCGTGGAGCTGAGGCCTGCGCGCACTTGCTGGCCAGACTGGAGTGACCACTGGATCTAGATTATCCAACCCGTCTATCTAAAACATTTTGCCAGGACCAAAAATCCCAGCAAGAACTTATGTCCTTACTCCTGACTGGGCAGAAAAAAAAAGTGACTATAGCAGGAAGAGGGAGTATTTCTCCTGGGGACTGCCCATGGGTGTAGCCAGAAGTTTTTTCTGCCTAGTGTCCTACTCCTGTAGGGGGCATCATAACCCAATGGTCAAGAATGATAGGGGCTGTGTCCGTCAATGAAAGAAAGAGAAAAGTATTTTACCCTCAACCTAGACAATTAAATTCCCATGCTTTTGGTAAAGCAACAGGCTACATGAATGAGTTGTTTGTTTTTTGCCTTCTTTGTATTTTTACATGGGGGATTTTAGGATTTTTATTTTCACCTACTGCAGCATAGGTAGCACTTCCGTAAAAGGAACAGCATTTAGTATTTCAACTACAATATGGTGTTCAATTAAACTAAAAAAAGTCAAATGTATGGAGTTACTCACTAGAGGGAACCAATATGGAATGCATTGGGCAGGAATAACAACTAGTGGTACATATAGGTAGATGAGGTGGCAGGCAACCATTGGTCCCTAAAGACCTCAATAGATGGAAAACCGTTGGACAAGGTTTCCTGTGTGACATTACATCTGCTTTTGTCACTTTAGCCCGGTGGAATGCAAACTGGAAGTACCAAAAGTTGAGGTTGTGGAGGCCATGCTGGAGTACCTTGAGTTATACTAGATGACTGCGTGGCTTGCATTTTACGGTCTAATGTGACTGCAATATTTTTCTTGCTGTATGGTTTTTAGTTTAAAAAAAATCTATTGCCCTGTGGTACTTTTTTATATTTTATTACCAGTGAGATCTACTGTATGAAGGGAAATACTTATTAAGTGGATTTGTCACCTGGAGGAAAATATTTAAGGTTGCTATATACACACACACACACACACACAAACAAGAAGTGGTGACTGCGGGAGAGTGGATTGTAACAAAGCTATTCCAGACCCACCTATTAGCTTAAGTGGTCATTACTGGTGAGTGCAATAGAGTGTGGGAGTGAACACCAGTGGTGAGTACAGAAGTGTATTCTAGTCATGGATATTGGGTAAGAGCACAGTGTATGACACCAAAGTTGGACTAATCTATATTATTTCCAGGAGTGTCCAGGGAGGACTTTCATAGCACTGTGTTGTCTTTGAATGGAATATAGTTCTGCATATTGGGAAATATGGTGAACAGCATGGGAAACAAATAGACTTTTTTGTCACAGTGTTTTTATTTATGCTAGACTTTTATATAAAACATTTCATACTAGTGTTTAACCTCCCTGGTGGTATGATTATTATGTCCAGATTTCTGTGCTAAAAGCGGTACATTGTTTTGCATGGAAACCTGTTTTACATTTTAAAACTCCCCTTCCCCTGCGATTCCCCCCTCCGTCCTCCTGCTGTGTGCTTGCCCGATGCCGGCACCTGTCTTCCGGTTCCCTTCCCTGCGAGCGTTGCGACGCAGGGGGGTGGAACCGGCGGCAATTTCAAAAATGTAAGTATACTAAATGACATGATACAAAGCTGTGATCCTAACAGATTATACTGTATCATGCCATTTCACCACAGGATTGCACCTGGTGACTTTTCCAGTGCTCTGCCTGTGCTTTTCCAGGGCTTTGTGCCTGGAAAATTGAGAACGACCATGGCGTCCAAGAAGCGTTCTTTTTGCACAAAAGCGCTTTTAGACAAACTGGAAAACAGCGACAGCGAAACTGAGTTACTTGAAGAACTAAAGCAATAGCAATTCGTGGGAAAATTCGTCATCAGGTACGGAAAGTGGCGATGTCTCTTTCTGGCACATAGCTCAGTTGGAAATTCTGAATAATCATTTGATAGACTTCCTAAATTCCACAAACTATGTGCCAGAAAGAGACATCAGAATCGTCGCTGTCGTCACTTTCCGTACCTGATGAAGAATTTTCCCACGAATCGCTATCGCTCAGTTCTTCAAGCAACTCCGTTTCGCTGTTGCTGTTTTTCAGTTCGTCTAAAAGCGCTTTTGCGCAAAAAAAAAAGGTTCATTTATGTGATGCGTGGGTGCCTGCATCATGTTTTGGCAAAGTACACCACAGCACATTGGTGTGTCCTTGCATCTGGGCACAGTTCCTAAAATGTATTTAGCTGTAAAGAGCAATGTAACAGAATATAAGCAACAAGGGTAATTTATGCATTTGGTTGACGTAATACAGTGCAATTATGCGTGGATGTAAAACACAATAAGCAAGTTGCTCCTGTCTAATTTTTTAATAAAATATTAATAATCATAAAAAATGAAATTCTTCCCTTCCTCCATTCATTCATTAGTTCAGGCTCCTTTAAACTGATGAATTTCCAAAGGCAGGCTATTTAATAAAAGCTTCAGGAGGGTAAATATAAAATAGTTAATTTATTTCTTATCTAATAAGGAATACAATGGTTGATTACAGGTTGAAGTGTATGCATAGCCAACACCTTTTTTCAATGTTTAATAAGAGATGGAAAGGGTTAAATTTCCCTGCCAGGTTATTTTTTGCAATCTAGGACAGGAAGTGAAGGGAAATTTTCCCAATGGTGCACAATGACACAACAGGAAGTTACAGGAAATCACCCTTTTCACCTGTTAGAGAGATGTATTTGGAATAGGTATCTCCATTGGAAGATTTTCCTTTATTCCTCCTAATTTTGGAGACAAACAGGGTTTTAGGTTTCCCCTGACTTTCTTTCTGAGTGTCAATGGTCACCAACACAAATAGGGTGAATGATCCCAATAGTAATACAGACAGCAATAAAAACCTGACATTCTAACCCTCACTCTATCCAAAATGCAAACGTTTTTTGCTAAAGATAGACTTTAATTATTGTGCATACATAGTGATGTAGAACAAATTTTGCATCATACAAAAAAAAAAAAAAAAAAAAAGTTTTAATTTCCTTTAAATAGTGGAAGAACAGTTTCATCCCAGGTTTCGTCCCAACGCATTTGCTTAGATTCTGTGAGATTTTGCCGAAATTGCTTCAGTTCACCTGAGTCACTTGTAAAATTAGTGAATAACGTCTAAGAAAAAAAAAAAAAAAGATGAGAAATAATGAAAACAACCATCTAATACAATGTACTTATAAACGTGGTAACACTTAACAGGTTATACATGTATGAGACGTGGGGTCAGTAACTTGCTCCTTTAAATTGACAACTTAAAAAGGGATTGTAATAATTTTAATGCCTCGTTAAAAAAAAAAAAAAAAAAAAAAAAAAATCAGATTGAACTTTACAACATATACAGTACATTTATAAAAATGGATTCTGCAATTACGTATCTACACACATAAGAGCTATGTTTGCTCATTTAATATGCATACACTTCAGCTTTGCATTGCTAACAAGTAAGCAAGTTTTACTGCTCCTTGACAAAGATCAAGACTATGAAAAATATGGGGGAGATTTAGTAAAACTGGAGCACTCAGAATCTGGTGCAGTTGTGCATGGTAGCCAATCAGCTTCTAACTTCAGCTTGTTCAATTAAACTTTGACAATAAAACAAGGAAGCTGAATGGTTTCTATGCAGAGCTACACCAGATTTTGCATGCTCTAGTTTTAGGTAATCAACCCCTGTGTTGGCTGATTCATTGAAAAGAGGGTACACCCTGCCTGGCAGTTATCTTGTATCAACAATTGTTAGGAAGGGAGGAAATTGGAGCTTCTTTTCTCACTTTAGTGTCAGTGGGTCTCAGGCACTGTGTTGTCATTGCATGCAATGCAGGACTGCTGTCCCTACATGGTAAGTGAGAACACAAAGGCTCCACACACAACCCAGTGGGATAAGTAAAATATATTTTACCCCTAAACAATCATTTAACCCTTGCAGTGTGGGTGAAACCTCACTACAAGGGTAACTTTTTATTTTAGTTGAGCTTGAAAAAGATAGGTGCTGCAAAAATAACTCCAAATATCAATTTTCTGAACATTCAGCTTAGTAACAATACAAGGTTTCCTTTTTACAGTAGGGTCCAAAGGTGTTGCACAAGTGACTCACTGAAATGCAGTCCAGCACAGAGAGGGACTCCACTGAGTGCAGTAAGGTTTACCAAGGCACACTATAACCTTTCCTTTAAACTGCTAGTTCTATGAATTTTCAAGGCCTAGCCATGTTTACAGAGCTATGTTACTTCCACACTGCAATACATTTTGGATCCCAAACACATAGGTAGGAAGTTCAGCTGGCGCTGATGCTTCTAGCTTACAATTGGCTATTTCCGACACAGGGCCTAAAAAGGACAACCTGGATTATTGTCCTCTGCTTGAATTATTGCCATCGGCAGTCTCCCTTAGCTCCAGTGGTCATGCCCCTCTTCTCTGCTTTTTTTAAGGGATTTAGCAGTTTGTGCCAAACTGTACACTTGATTCGAAGTTTCTGTAACAGTGGTGACACCTCTGACCTAGCCCGATTTCACAACTCAGTTTTGCCATGGTGTAGACAGGGGTCTTCAAACTATGGCCCTCCAGTTGTTCAGGTACTACAATTTCCATCATGCCTAGTCATGTCTGTAAATGTCAAGAGTTTACAATGCCTCATGGGATGTGTAGTTCCACAACAGCTGGAGGGCCGCAGTTTGAGGAATTCTTGGTGTAGAGTTTAGCCCCGTGCACACGCACTGATTGTCGGCCGAACGATCGGCCGTCTTTTGTCCGGTGCTGTCCTGTCGGTTGAAAAGTGCTAAAGACTGCACACGAATTTTGTCGGCCAACAACAGCCGACTGCAGAAGTGATGTCATGTGATGGTTAACTTTCCGTGTGTTTTTTCTTCTCTGAGCATGCCCAGTCTTGCTAATCTGCTGTTTGTCGGCCGAATTCTGTACTGACTGAAGAACAATCGGCCGTTCTGGTGTTGGCCAACAAAAATTTTAAAGGCTGCACACCAGATTCTGTTCAGCCGAAAAGTCGCAGTCGGTTGTCGGAAGCATCATACTAACAAGCCGACAATCGGCCGATCGGACGGTGGCCGAATATTTACGGCCGACAATCGCTACGTGTGTACAGGCCTTTAGGCTTTTCCTCACCCAGTTTTAACCCTACTACACAGCTATTTCTGTTTCAATTAATGACCATGCTTCAACCTACATATGAAATCGATCATTAGCACCTGCTTGGTAAAATTGGTTAATCATACACCTGACTTTAATCCTACAGAATCCCTGAAGTGTGCAAGTGTAGGAATTGATGCTGGTTTGAAACCAAAAGGGTAGTCTCACCAAATATTTATTTGATTTTTCTTCTGTTCATAAACAGGTCAAAAACAATAATCGTAAATTTAGCACTTTTGTCACAAGCAGCACACACTGCCCCTATAGAAATATTTAAGTATGTAGTAGTTTTTTTACCTTTAGCTGTTCAGCAAGTTCTTTAGAATCTTCAAAAATCAGTCCATTTTCTTTATGTTTCACTAGTTCATGTAAACTGAGAATACAAATGACAAGTTGCTTACTTTGCATCATTTTGAATACTTTACTAATAAATTATTAAAGTTTTATGTTGCGGAAATAAAATATTTCCTAAAGAGAATTACAACAGATGTTTTTTTTTTGTACACTACAGTTTTACCAAATGTTATTGATGTACCACCCTCCCAACTGTAGTGTCTCCACGTCACCTGTAGGACTAAATATTACCATGTGCCACGCACCTACAGTACCTTGCCAGCATGTAGTTGGGATACTATCTGTAGTAGGATTGAGGTTGGAGTCAAAAATACATGTAGAAAGCTGTAAAGCCTTCTCCCTGTGAGCCTAGAGCAAAAACTGGATTTTTGTCTTACCGTAAAATCTTTTTTTCTCATGTTCATTGACTGACACAACTCCATATCTCTTTGACCCTTGGGTTATGCTGCTCTCCATAGAAACAAATTTGACTAAGCCCCCTAGGGCATTGCTAGTGGATATACTCCCCACTTTCTAACCAGCAGTGTCTGAAGAATACATAACCCAACTCAACAGAGGGGTGGGTGCTGTGTCCGTCAATGAACATCAGAGAAAAGGATTTTACGGTAAGACAAAAATCCAGTTTTCCTGGTACCTCCATGGCAGCATACATATGGTTGGTTGCTCCGCCCTCAACCAACCCACAGGACCTCTTTAACTCTATAAAAGTCAGAACTGCCCCCCCCCCCTCATGCCATTTTTTTCTGTCCTCAAGCCGGGGGGCTTGCAAGCCGGCAGTGGCTCTAACCTTAGTATCCAGAGCAGCACTTGCCTGGAATGATAATATAGAGTTGGCCCTCAAGCAAGGCCTAGACACAGACCAGATCGTGAAAGCGCTGGATGAGTTGAAATTGGCGTCAGATTTTGTGGCAGAAGCAGCCATTGATACTCTGAAATGTTCCGCCAGAGCCATGCTATATTCAGTCACGGCGAGAAGAGCACTTTGGCTAAAACCATGGGCCGCGGATCCCTCCAAGCAAATGTGGTGCTGCATACCCTACGATGGAAAGGCCCTATTTGGCGAAATGCTGGATACAGAGATTACCAGAGTTACGGGGGGCAAGAGCGGCCTGATTCCTCAGGATAGGAATAAGAGAAAAAAGTTAGCGGCAAGAGCGGTTTTCCAGCAGAAAGCCAGAGAAGCCAGGACATACTATCCAGGGAGAGAATATAGAAGAGGTTGGAAGGGCTCCAAAGCTACCTTTCTGAGAATGGGGAAACAGAAGACAGCTACCTCTACACAGGAAGGCCAGAAGTCCTTTTGACTTCATGCCCACCCAAACCGGCCCAGTGGGTGCCAGTCTCAGGTTTGGGTGGAAACCTGCTCGGATCATTGGGTCACCTCTACGATCCTTCAGGGGCATTTTTGGAGGTTCAATCGCCAACCGCCCCGGTTTCCCTTTCTATCCACCAGGATTCCAAAATCCGAGGAGAAGCGCAAGATTCTCCTACAATATGTCCAGACGTTAGTTCAGCAGCAAGCAGTGGTACCGGTTCCGGACTCGGAAAGACTCTTAGGCTTTTATTCCCCAGTCTTTTTGGTACGCAAAAAGTCTGGAGGATGGAGGCCGGTTCTAGATCTGAAGCGGTTGAACAGGTTTATCCGCCGCGAACAGTTCAAGATGGAATCTCTCAACACGGTCATCCTAATGGTGCAACCAAACGACTGGATGGTCTCTATAGATCTTCAGGATGCGTATCTGCATATACCGATACATTGCGACTTCCAGTCGTTCCTAAGGTTCAAGATAGGGGAACTTCACCTGCAGTCCCGGTGTTTGCCCTTCGGCATATCCACAGCCCCCAGAACCTTCACCAAAGTGTTGGTGGCAATCCTAGCACCTCTCCCGGAGGGGGGTCCGTGTCTTACATTATCTGGACGATATTCTTGTCCTATCTCAGGACAAAGAACTCCTGAAGATCCATGTACAATGGGTCTTGGACACACTGAGGAGGTACGGATGGCTAATTATACAAAGAGCCAGCTCACCCTGACCCAAAAGATGATATACCTAGGGGCACTGTTCGACACACGGAGGAAGGCAGTGTCCCTTCCACCAGAGAAAATTCCCATGATCACAAGGAAGGTAAAGAAGGCCCTGGAGAGAAAAGCCATGTCGGCTTCAGAATGTCTGAGTCTCCTTGGAACTTTTTCCTCATGCATCCCAATGGTGAAATGGGCCCGCTGGCATCTCCGCGGTTTTCAACAGGGGTTTCTATCCCAGTGGATGAGGAGGTCCCTTTCCCAGGAAGTATTGATCACAATATCGATGAAGTCCAGTTTGTGGTGGTGGACGAAGCCGCCCAACCTTCTAAACCACTGCCATCTTGGCTCCATATCATGGATCACGCTTACATCCGATGCAAGTTGGTTGGGCTGGGGTGCACACTTCAGAGACCCGTTGATCCAAAGAAGATGGCAGTTCGACTCGGAGGATGTAGTATCAAACATTCTGGAGCTGAGGGCAGCCTGGGAAGCTATATCGCACTTGGCACCTCATCTCGCGGGCAACTCCCTCTTATTACGCATGGACAACAGAGCGGCGGTGGCCTATGTTCAAAATGAAGGGGGAACCCACAGCAGGTCATTATAACGGGAAGTGGCCCCGATCTTAGCATGGGCCGAGGAGAACCTGGTAAACCTTCGGGCGGTCTATCTGCCAGCCCTCCAAAATCATCTGGCGGATCACCTGTCCAGGGAATTCATCAGCAACAACGAATGGTCCCTGGACAATTCTGTGTGTCGGTGGATCTGTCAACACTGGGGCAATCCTCAGTGGGACCTTTTTGCATCCCCACAGAATGCCAAAACACCTTGTTTCTTCACAAGATGCCCTGCCCAGAAGTCAGCGGGAGTAGATGCCTTGGTGAAGCGATGGTCTTTCCAAGTTGGGTATGCGATCCCTCCTACCCCACTGATTCTCAGATTCCTTCAGCGCCTAACAGGGGAGGAAGTGACCATCCTGGCAGTGATTACCTATTGGCCGAAGAGGCCTTGGTTCACGCTGCTGACCCAGCTGTCTCTTTGCAACCCTTTAGTCCTTCCGAAGTTCCCCTGTCCCCTGTCTCAGGGGGACTACACCCACCCGCATCCAGAAATCCTGGATCTGAGGGCTTGGAAGTTGAGCGGAAGAGGTTGGAGGAATTAGGATGCTCTCATGATGTAATCCAAACGTTGCTCGAGGCCAGAAAATCGTCCACTAATAGCTCCTACTACAGAATATGGCAGAAGGTTTCGGAATTTGCCAAATCCAACAAATTTAACCCATTGAAGCCAGGTGTGCAGGACATTCTACTGTTTCTACAGAAAGGTCTGGATTTAGATTTAGGGCTCAATACCCTTAAAGTGCAAGTTTCAGCCTTATCAGCCCTGACAGACATCAGATGGGCCTTGCATCCTCTGATAGAGTGGTCTCTGAAGGCAGTATTGAGGTTAAGACCACCTAGAAAAACATTGTACCCGAAATGGGATTTGCCTTTGGTGCTGGATACTCTAGCAGCACCTCCATTTGCTCCTACTGAGGACTGTACTCTGGAAGATAATACTCTTAAAACAGTTTTCCTCGTAGCCCTCACTTCAGGCCGTAGGGTTTCGGAAATCCAAGCCTTGGGGGCTCAAGACCTGTACATTACGTTCTTCCCAGACAGGGTCGTTCTACGACCAATCCAGCTACATCAAAATTGCATGAACTGGATGTTGCAAGAACTCTACGTCAGTACATCGATTTAACGCAGTCTTTATGTAAGGACCAACGGCTATTTATCGGAGGTAGGAAAGGCTTGGCAGATTCAAAAAGAACTATCGTAAGCTGGATTGTACGTCTGATTCAAAGGGCTTATCTGGATAGCGGTCTTCCAGTGCCTAAAGCAATCAATGCTCACTCGACGCAGGGGATAGCCTCTTCTTGGGCAGCTCTAGCACAGGTCTCTCCGGAAACAATTTGTCGTGCAGCCAGTTGGTCCTCATTTAATACCTTCATGGTCCATTATAGCCTGGACCTAGCTGCTCTAACTTCCCGTGATTTTGGGAAGAAAGCGTTGCAATTGGCGGTCTTGTGAATCCTAATAAACTATATTTCTATGCAGTATCCCTCCCTATAAGCAAGTTATTTACCATATGTATACTGCCATGGAGGCACCAGGAAAACGGAAAATTGAATACTCACCTTTCCGTAATTTACCTTTCCTGGTGCCTATACATGGCAGCATACGCCCTCCCTTTACGTAATCTGCATTTTTGAGTCTAGTTACAGGAATGGCGTGAGGGGAGGCAGTTTTGACTTTTATAGAGTTAAAGAGGTCCTATGGGTTGGTTGAGGGCGGAGCAACCAACCATATGTATGCTGCCATGGATAGGCACCAGGAAAGGAAAATTACAGAAAGGTGAGTATTCAATTTTCCATTTTCTCTTTCGTTCGTTGACAGACACAGCTCCATATCTACTTTGAGCCTTGGGGCGTCTCAAAGCAGTGTCAATATGAGGCCCCCCGAGACTCACACCAAAAAATGTACGCCCTCCAAACTCGATGATAAATCTTCCTAGAGGTAGATTTTCTAGCTTTTAACAGGTTAGGAATCACCGAATCCGAAAACCCTCTATCTTTCAGTACCTGGCTTTCAATAGCCAGGCTGTTAAGGCCTGCGACCATAACGGGATGGAAGATCGGTCGTTGAGACAAAAGATCTTCTGAGAGGGAGTCTCCAAGGAGCCCTATGAAGCCTGCGTACCAAGAGCGGCGAGGCCAGTCTGGAGCCACCAGAATGACTGGAGTCATTTCTGCCTCGATTCTGCACAGAAGTCTCGGCAGAAGCTGTAGTGAAGGAAAAGCGTAAATCAAGACAATACTGACCCCAAGGGGCAGCATCGGCGGCCAAAGGATCCTGAGATCTTGCCATAAACCTCTGAACTTTCTGGTTGAGATGAGAGGCCAAAAAAGGTCCACGTCGGGAGTCCCCTATCGAAGACACAGTTGTTGCTCCAACGCCTGTCGACTGAGGTAGTCTGCCTGCCAATATTCCAACCCTGGAATGTGCACAGCAGAGAGGGCTGAACATATCGTTCTGCCCACCTTAGAACGCCGGCTACTTCTATGGCCGCTAGGGCACTTTTGGTGCCCCCTTGATGATTGACATATGCCCCAGCCGTGGCATTGTCTGATTGATTCCTTACTGGGCACCCCTGCAGACGATGCGTCCACAGGGACAGGCAAAGCCTGATCGCCCAAATCTTCAGGATAGAGTCCAAACCCTTTGAGCCAATCTATGCCAAAGACACCTCCCAACCCAGACAGGCTGGCGCCCATGGAAACCACTGCCCAGTACAGGGGAAGAAAAGGACTTCCCCTGTTGAAGCGACGGGGAACAGAGCCACCAAAGCAAGGATCCCCTCGAACCCTGGCTCAAAAGGATCAGATTGTCCAGAGATTGAGGATTCTTGTCCAATTTGGCAAGAATCTGGTATGGAACTAAGCAAAAGGAAACACCTCATAGGTGGAGACCATCAAGCCCAGCACCTGCATGCAAGTCCTGAGAGACGACCGATGTTGGACAACAGGAGCCTAATCGCATGCTGCAACTTCAGCAGTTTCACCTCCGGAAAAAAGACCCTGTTGTCAATTCCAGGATCTAGGATATCCAGTGCGTCACCCAGTCTGGCAGTTGATTGTAGTTCACAGGAACAGAAAATAACACATGAAGAAAAATAAAATTCCATTTAAAAATGAAAAAATGCCAGGACCAGAGATCCCAACAAGGAACCAGGTCCCTACTCCTGACTAGGCAGAAAAAAACTGAAGTAGGAAGTGGGAAGTATATCCCCTTGGACTGCCCTAGGGGCGTAGTCAATTTTTTCCCGCTTAGTCCTACTCCTATGGAGAGCAGTAGGCCTGCAGAATATAATCGAAGCATCGATGCATCGCGATTCGACCCTTCGCGATTCTGCATCGATGCGGGGTGCCATCAACATCGATTAGGAAATTACGTCATCAGCCGCGGCCACGCCCTATCGCGCCTGGGAGAAAAAAGTCACAAGATCACAGCTGATTGTTGGATTAGTGCGGGAAGTCACAAGAAGACAGCTGATTGGTGGATTAGTGCGGGAGCTTAATAAAAAGGCTCCTCCCCTCCTCTTCCCTCTCTTTGACCCGGGCCGAGGCGCAGCAAAAACATCCCCCGCGTGTATCGGCGTCCCACCTGCAGCCTTGCAGCCAAGAAGCCAGTCAAGCCAGTCCACGCAGGAGCCCCGAGTGTTGCAGCCATCTAGGACCTGGAGCCCCAAGCGTCCCCATCGCAGCCAGCCAGCGCCACTCGCCTCACCGTGGTCGTCCCAGGCCCAGCCGCCACCCCAGTGACGCCACACGCCAGTCGCCACTGAGCCCAGAGAGCAGCACAGCACTTGTCCTCCTCTGCAATGCAGTGCAAAACAACCCACACAGTCACACAGCAGGTAAGTCCGAACGAATAATTGTAATCATGGGGGTCTCTCTGTATCTCTGGGGGGATGTCTGTGATGGGGGGGCCTGGGACAGGGGACGGTCGGTCGGGGCCCGGGGTAGTGTTCTGCGGTGGCAGGCTAGCAGCCAGGGGGGTCTCGGACTGTCAGTGTCAGTGGGGGGGGGGTCTCTGTCAGTGTCAGCTGTGGGGGTCTGGGGAAGGGGGGTCTCTTGTCAGTGCTGTGGGGGATTGGGGAAGGTGTGGGAAGGAAGGTCTCTGTCAGACTCAGTGTGTCAGCTGAGCTCAGCTGTGGGGGCACTGGGGGAAGGGGATGGGGGTCTGGGCAAGGGGGGGGGGACTCTGTCAGTGCTGTGGGGGATAGGGGAAGGTCTGGGACTGGGAAGGTCTCTGTCAGTGTGTCAGGCTGTCAGCTCAGCTGTGGGGGGAGGGGGGTCAGTGTCACTGTCAGGCAGCTCAGCTGTGGGGGAAGGGGGGGGTCTCTCTGACTGTCAGTGTCAGTCAGGCAGCTGTGGGGTAAGGGGGGGGCTCTGGCTCAGTGCATGCATAAGAGGGACTGACAGACACACAGTCATATTTTATGAAAGATGTTGCTTGCTTGTTGCGGCTTAGTTTACAAGTGCTTTTTTTTTTAAAACAATGACAGAGTTTGGCAACTTACGTCATCCGTCTCCATCACATACGTGGTAGTATGGTAATGGCAGAAGGAGAAAAAGATCGTGAGATAAAAAATGCTTCTAGCGTTTTAAGAGCAAACATCTGGGCACATTTTGGATTTTACGAACACACAGGGAAGCGGGAGTTGGACAAGACACACGCTGTGTGTAAAGCCTGTCACACAAAAATTAAATACCTAGGGAATACTACGAACTTGAGAAACCATGTTAGCCATTTTCACTCTGAGTTAGTAACACCTGTCGCCACCAGCAGTGCCACCACTGCCAAGGAAAGACTGCTAGACCCAGATCAGCCAAGAATTGATGCCATACTGTCAAATTATCCGCCCAACTCTGAAAAAGGGAAGAAACTAACCAAAGCTGTGGCAGCTTTCATCGCCAAGGACCTACGGCCTTACTCAGTTGTGGACAACGCCGGGTTTTTGCTACCTTTTGAAGACGCTAGAGCCACGTTATAAGATCCCGTCACGCAGTCACTTTACAGAAAACGTTATACCTGCACTCTACCACGACACCAGAGCTCAGGTACTTGCGTCAATGAACCAAGCCAGTCGAGTCGCAATGACGTGCGATTCATGGACTTCAGTCACAACCGAGTCCTATGTTACAATAACAGCACATTACGTTACTAAGGACTGGCTTGTCACATGTGTTGTCACATGTGTTGCAAACGAGAGCCATTTATGAGTCTCACACAGGTGCTCATCTGGCAGAGCTACTGTCTCATGTCGTGGAAGAATGGCAGCTGTCTGATAAATCTGTAGTGCTTGTGACCGACAACGCGGCGAACATGATAGTTGAAGCTCAAGTTGGTAAATTTCCTCATGTTAAATGTTTTGCCCATACACTCAATCTTGCATGTCAGCGGGCACTGAAAGGGGCCACGCTCTCCAGGCTTCTCGCCAGAGTGCGAAGAATATCCACATTCTTTCATTGCAGCACTAGAGCAAGCCACTGTCTAAAAGAGAAACAGAAATGTCTGGGCCTGAAGAATCATAAGCTAATAACTGATGTGCCAACAAGATGGAACAGCGCATAGGACATGGTCGAGAGGTTCTTAGAACAACAACCTGCAGTTTGTGCCACCTTGCTGTCTCCAGAAGTCAGAAAAGGAGAGTCTGATCTCTACGCTCTCAATGAAACAGATGTGTCAAATGCAGAGGACGCTGTGAGTGCATTAAAGCCAATGAGGGATGCAACCTTGCTGATGTCAGTAGAGCGCAACCCAACAGTGTCTCTCATTGCCCCTCTAAATGCACAACTGCTCCAGAGCATGACAGACACCATGGAAGACACACCCATGACCCATGAGATCAAGAATGCCATCAAAACAGTTTTCCTGAAGAGGTACAGCAGTGAGGCAGAGAAGAAGAGGATCTGGGCTTCTCTGTGCAAAACCACTGCACAGAGTAGGTTAGTATGACAATTTGAATGAATTGAAATGAATTGAATGAAGTATGAATTTTTAAATGAAAAAATAAATAAAAAATTGACTTTAATATAACTTTAACTGAATATGGATTATTGCTACAGTTTGTAACAGCAAGAGGTAGTCTGGTAGGGTAGGCTGACAAAGTGGAAGTTCCATCCACAAAACGCTTTGCTGTACCCTATGATGTAATTTCAAAGGGGCAACAAATTTTGGCATGCTGTCACTTTTCCACTCCCGCTTGATGCCAGTGTTATTGTTCTGATGCTAAAAGCAGCTGGCAAATCAACTGCCTGTGGCCAGGGCAGTCTTCCCATCTTGTTGTACAAAGCCATCTCCAAAAATTGTGTGAGTGCATTAAAGCACTTTTTTAATCTACAAAGATATCAACTACTACACTATGGAATCTTTCGCTCTGCTCTGCTTTGCATTGTTTACCAGATATTCTTGGCACTCCCACTCCTCTTCCATTGGAATTGGTAGCATCACACCTTTATAGCTTAGCGCTAGTTGATTTATATTTAAAGCGGAGCTAAACCCTCCTATCCTTTACAGCGAAGGGAGCTGCCATCTTAACCTCGGTTTGATCTGCAGTTGTCATGGTGTTGAACATGTGATCAGTTATGGCATCAGCCATTTGATAGCTTGACAGTTCAGCTGAGAGCACAAGCAACTGTGACAGTTATCAGTCATGTAATACCTTGGATTTAACGGTTTTGGAAAATGGTTAAATTGATGGGTTTAGTTCCACTTTAAGTATATGGTTACCTTCGCCAACTTATAAAATTGTACCTTTTTATGTTGGTTGATATTTTTTCTTTTCCCTTTTTAGCCTGAGTGCCACAGAAATAAAGCAGGACCAAGTCCACAAATCCAAATACCCACCTCGCAACTGTCTGACATCTGCAAGTTCCCTCACTGGCATCTTCTCCCTGGCTTTTTCCATGTGCCATAGGAGTTCAATCATCCCAACACCAAGGCACCGTGCATGCCTAGCTCCGTGTACATGCTATAGATGACTGCTAGCAGGCAGTCAATTTGTTTTATGGCAGAAGAGACATAGCATGCCTGTTCTGCAATAAAGCTCCTCCTCTTTGCCTTGTACTTTTAGTTCTGCTTTACGTTTTGTGTCTAACATATGCTGTATTGTGGTGTATTAAAGAATAAGTGTTTGAAAAAAAAAAAGAAATGCAAATTTTTTGCAAAGCAATGCACCCACAAATCAGCATATCGTTGGTGTAATGTCAAGCTCCTGCAGACTCTTGCAAATACCTCCTTTGCACTTAAAAGTATTCAAAACGCCAAAGTCTGCATTTTTGAATGCGGACATTTTTCAAAATCAGCGCTATTGGCAGCCAAGTGAACCGGAAGTGACGTCGCTTCCGAGTTACTTCATCAGAGACCCAATTGAAGCCGAATCCGGCTTTGTTCGGGACTTTGACCAGCCAGAGGACGTGCTAGCTGCTCGCTCGAGTCCTGCTCCCATCCTGCTCCCTGCAAAAAATGGCCAAGCGGCTGCTGAGCCACAGCAGTTATCATTGGAAAGCCAACCGCCGGCTCTAAAAAATGGTACCGGGGTGATGCTTCTAGCTGCAGGCATCACCCCGGCACAACCACTTCTTCAAGCCAACGTACAGGTATGTTGGTTTGCGGGAAGTGGTTAATAAATGCAGGGTTGTGTTGATTTTTTGTCTCATACCTGCCAAGAGTTTTATTTTAAACTGACTTTGCTCTAAGCTAAATATTTGCAAAAGTCATCTCAGACAGAAGCTCTGAATCCTTGAGTTTTGACCTGCATGCTAGTATCGGGATTTACAGCTGATACTCTCACAATCTTTCTCATAAAATATCTAATACCAGAGGCCAAGCTGGGGCTCTAGTCACTCTAAATCAGCTGTAAACGGGATCAGGGATCTCTAACCTCTGCACAACTGTGCAAAGAATGATAGGAGTGAAAAAAAGGGTTTGCTGCAAAAAGTGTTTGAAAGCCGCTGGAGCCTAAAACTCCTAAATCCCCCAAATCTCCACCTGGAAAAGTGAACCTTTGTCTAGAACAAGAAGGATTCCCAGATTGCTCCAAGTTAGGAGCACAAACGGATAGAGTTCTCTAATAGAAGCTAACACAGAGATATTTAATCTGACTCTGAAGAAGATGACTGAAGTTTCATTAAAAAAAATGCATGACAACAGAACCATTCGCCAACACAGTCAGTAATCACATTTAGGCACACATTAACCCCTTTGATCACCCCCAGTGTTAACCCCTTCCCTGCCAGTGTCTTTTATACAGTAACAGTGCATATTATTTAGCACTGATTACTGTATTGAAGTCACTGGTCCCCAAAAAGTGTCAAAAATGTCAGTTAGGGGCCCGATCTGTCCGCCGCAATGTCGCAATCCCGCTAAAAAACGCTGATCGCCGCAATTACTAATAAAAAATAAATAAATAAAAATTCCAAAAATCGATCCCGTAGTTTGTAAACGCTATAACATTTGCGCAAACCAATTAAAATACGCTTTTTGGGTTTTTGTTTACCAAAAATATGTAGCAGAATACAAATTGGCTTAAACTGATAAAGAAATGTTTTATAGCAGAAAGTAAAAAATGTCCTTTCTTTCAAAATGGTCGCTCTTTTTTTGTTTATAGCGCAAAATCTAAAAAACCACAGAGGTGATCAAACACCACCAAAATAAAGCTCCATTTGTGGTAAAAAAAAAGGAAATCAATTGTATTTGGGTACAGCGTCGCACAACCGCGCAATTTTTCGTTAAAGTAACGCAGTGCCGAATCGTAAAAAATGGCCTGGTCATTAAGGGGGTAAAACCCTCTGGAGCTGAAGTGGTTATATTACTACTGTTTAAGAGTTCAATGTAATCCTATACTTTTTGTGTCAACTGTATCCATTAAAATGGATTGTATTATTTTTTTTTTATACCAGAGCGTCTCTACTACATCCCCAATAGCAAACTCTGTGGTTTGGTGTTAAATCTTTGTCACTTTGTTAAAGGAGTTGCTTATATAACACTGCAAAAAATGTCAGCATTATTACCATTTAAAATTTACTGCGCATACAGGAAGGCAACAGCCAAACATATCAACAACTTTCATAGGAAGGTCCAAACCACTGGAAGACTTGTGGAGACAGACTCCTAGGTCAGCTGATCCTACAGCGGTAAATAAACAAACAAGAAAACTCGTTTTTAACATTAATCCTTCAATAATATATACTGAAAACACTCCTAGTAGTTTGTTGTAAAGTTAACATCAATTAACTGGGAGATGCCCCAAACTACTCATCTAGTTTTAGATTTTAGAGGACTTCCAGTTACTGGCCACTACAAGCTCTTTTTTAAGCCCTGAGTGTTATACACTGATATTGGAAATCTAACGACTCTCCTTCTCATAAAGAGTGGACACAATGCATGGGTGAAACTCTTAGATTAGAGAAGTACATCTACCAGCATAGGGGATGTTCCCATTAATTTGAAAACCTATGGGGCCCATACTGGATACCCCAGGATTGAGCCCGCTAGGCTTGGTTATGGACAGACTACTCATTGGCTATGTTAGACCTCTGTGACTAGAGAACTTACTATATTCTCTAAAGCAGGAGCCAAAAGTGGTGGGTAAAATTTCGAATGTCTATATCATGGTCAATATTGTACTGAATTTTACATGGATGAGTCGTAACATGTTTGTACTATTGTGCATGTCCAATTATACATGTGCTGCTCTGTAAGGATGTTCAATGTATCTGTGAGGCTGTCTTGAAAATACTTTATCTGTATTGTTTATCTCAGTTTTTTTTTCCAATAAAACTTTTCTTGATTTAAAAAAAAAAATGTTAACATTAAGCAAAGTGTTACTAGACCCACAACAGTAAAATCAGTCTGTATATGCAGTAAAGCATGCTTGTCATAATCACTGTGGAACCTAAGGGGTTAATCCTCTGTATTGTGTATAAAGGGTGTGTGATCCTGTCTCTCTGATTTTCCTCTTCTTTAACTGACTCCAATCCATCTCGTAAAAGAACAGAGCATTAGGAGTCAGGCTGCACATGCTCAGTTTTGTGTGTATTGCTAGAGGGTTTTTTTTTTTTTTTTTGGGGGAGTGCATGTAATCAGCACAGGGCCAATCAGCACTGCCCAGACAGAGGATCATGGGAGAATGAAAACTCCTCCTACAAGCTTTAAGCAGAGACTGATACAAGTCACATGATTGTTATATACCGCTAATTAGAAAAGGTATTTAGCAGTTAATATTCACTAAAAAAAAATTGCCAATAATTTCCACGTTCTGTGTACTGTGGAAGACCAGATATAGTGAAAAAACTGAATTTTTGTAAAATCTTACCATAAAATTCCTTTCTCTGAGTCCTCCGACAGTCGCCGCCCCCTTCCAAGTCCTCACCAATGGGTATTGACCTTTGCTCCGTAGGAGTAGCTAGGCAACAAGAATTGTTAATACAAAAGCTTTTAGCATAGACACACCCCTAGGGGCTGTCCCCTCAGTCAATACCTCCCTGCACCAGCATTCCCAACTCAGTTTGGTAGCATAGCAGTAAGAGTACACAAAAACCCCAAAAGAGGGGCGGGGGGGGGGGGGGGGGGCGGCGACTGTCGGAGGACTCAGAGAAAGGAATTTTATGGTAAGATTTTACAAAAATTCAGTTTTCTCTTACGTCCTCCGACAGTCGCCGCCCCCTTCCAAGTCCTCACCAATGGGACGTCCCAAAGCAGTGTAGACATGAGGGGTGGGAGACGCAACCGTAGAAAGGCAACGCAGTACCCACATCAGAGAAAGGAACCTTACCACAGTAAGAGAACCAACTGGGCAACAGGAAAGTTTGCTCAACAGGAGCAACAACCCAGGAAAACAAGTAACCCAGGGGTAAAACACCCCAATAACCAAGGGCCCACAAAAACAAGGGTCCCTAAGAAACTGCCGCACTGAGAACTTTACGGCCAAAGGAGGCATCATGCCTGAACATCCACCTTATAGAACTTTGAGAAGGTGTGAACGGACGACCAAGTCGCCGCCTTACACACCTGGGCCACAGAAGCCTGATGACGGTAAGCCCAAGACGTACTCAAAGACCTGGTAGAGTGAGCCTTCACAGGGAAGGGAGGAACCTTCCCCTTCAAGGCATAGGCTTGTTCAATGATCTGTCTGATCCATTTGGCGATGGTCGCAGCCGACACCGCCATGCCCTTCCGAGGTCCCTCAGGAAGGACAAAGAGGTAATCTGACTTGCGAAAAGACTTAGTGGACGACAGGTAAACCCTGATCGCCCGGACAACATCCAAGGAATGTAAGGCAACCTCCTTCGGATGCTTAGGCTTCGCGCAGAGCGAAGGCAAGACAATGTCTTCATTCAGGTGAAATTCCGAGATCCTTTTCGGAAGAAAAGATGGGTTAGGCCGCAGGACTACCTTATCCTTGTGGACCACCAGGTAGGGAGAGTTGCAGGACAAAGCCGCCAGCTCCGACACCCTGCGAGCCGAAGTGATCGCCACCAAGAAGGCAACCTTCTTGGACAACAGAGACAACGAGATCTCCCTGATCTTTTCAAAGGGAGCCTGTTGCAACACGGACAGAACCAAGTTCAAGTCCCATGGAGGTAAAGGTTCCCTCCTAGGAGGGGCCAAATGTCGCACCCCCTGAACAAAGGTGCTAACCAATGAATTAGACGCCACAGGGCGTTGAAAGAGAACAGCCAGCACAGAAATCTGACCCTTAATCGTGGCCAATGCCAAACGCTGGTCCACTCCCGTTTGAAGGAAAGCCAACACTCTCGACACCGAGTATGAGCGAGGGGAATACCCCCTGGACTCACACCAGGCAAAATACGCCTTCCAAGTACGGTAGTAAATCTTCCCCGAAGAGGCTTTTCTAGCCTTGATCAAAGTGGGAATGACCTCAGGGGAGAGACCCCTATCCTTCAGGACCTGGCTTTCAACAGCCAGGCCGTTAAAGCCAGCGACTGTAAAGCAGGATGGAATATCGGCCCTTGAGACAGGAGGTCTTCTCGAAGTGGCAGACGCCACGGAGCGTCGACTGCCAGATTTACCAGGTCTGCATACCAAGACCGGCGAGGCCAGTCCGGCGCCACCAGAATCACCGTGTGCGGTTCCGAGGCTAACCTGCGAAGAAGCCTGGACAGCAGTTGAATCGGTGGAAAGGCATACATCAGACGATACTGATGCCAGGGCGCCACTAACGCGTCTGAGGCGTCTGCCCGAGGATCGCGCGTCCTTGCCACGAACCTTTCCACCTTGTTGTTCAGACGAGACGCGAACAGGTCCACATCCGGGGAACCCCACTTCGCGCACAACATCTGGAAGACATCCGGGTGAAGGGACCATTCTCCCTGGTCCAGGGTCTGGTGACTCAGATAGTCCGCCTGCCAGTTCTCCACCCCCGGAATGTGAACTGCCGTTATCGCCGGGACGTGCGTCTCGGCCCAAGACAGAATGTCGGCTACTTCCCGAGCCGCTCGGGCACTCCTGGTGCCCCCTTGATGGTTGATGTAGGCCACCGCGGTGGCATTGTCCGTCTGAATCCGAACTGGACGGCCCCGAAGCCGGTCCGTCCATCTCAGAAGGCAAAGCTTTATCGCCCTCAATTCCAGAATGTTGATCGGAAGGGAGAACTCCTCCTTCGACCAAGTTCCCTGGGCAGACAGAACACCACCCCAACCCGACAGGCTGGCATCCGTGGTGAGCACCGTCCACGATAATGGACGAAAAGACTTGCCCCCCCGACACCGCCGGGGACTGGAGCCACCACAGAAGATCCCTTCTGGTGCTGTGGCTCAACGAGATCCGCAGATCCAGGGATTGCGGCCGCCCGTCCCACTCGGTCAGAATCTCCGCTTGAAGACTCCGCGTGTGAAACTGGGCAAAGGGGATCGCCTCGAAAGACGAGGCCATTAAACCTAGACATCTCATGCATGCCCAGAGAGACGAGTTCCGGTTGTCCTTGAGGGACCCGACCTCGTCCTGAAGAGTCTGAAGCTTGTCCTCCGGCAGGAAGACCTTTGCTTGGACAGAGTCCAGAATCATTCCCAGGTAGGGAAGACGAACCGAAGGACACAGAGTCGACTTCGGAATGTTTATAGTCCAACCGAACTCCTGCAGTGTCCGCATCGTGGCGGATAGGTCGTCACCAGGCTCTGACTGGCGTTTGACCTTATCAGGATATCATCCAGATACCCCAAGACAGCAATGCCCTGTGCTCGCAACAGGGCCAGAACCGGGGCGAGCACTTTGGTAAAAACCCGCGGAGCCGAAGCGAGACCGAAAGGTAACGCCACGAATTTGTAGTGATCCTCCGCAATGGCGAATCGAAGGTACCTCTGGTGACCCTCGAAAATGGGGATGTGTAGGTACGCATCCTTCAGATCGATGGAGGCCATGAATTCCCCCGGACTCAGGGCAGCCACCACTGAGCGCAGGGATTCCATGCGAAACTTGCGAACCCGTACAAAGCGGTTCAGAGCTTTCAAGTCCAGAATCGGACGCACTTTGCCCTCCTTTCTGGGCACAGTGAACAGATTGGAGTAAAACCCCCGAAATCTGTCCCGATGAGGCACCGGCACCACCACCCCCTGGGCCCGCAGGTCCCACACCGCCAGGTGCAAATCCTGCAAGCGCTCCGGGGGCAGCTGAAGATTTGAGGGAAAAAATCTGCCCGCCGGCCGAGAGAGAAATTCGATCTTGTAACCAGACCGAACGATTTCCTGAACCCATCTGTCCCGAATGCGGGTCAACCAAGGTTGTAGGAAACCGCGCAGACGTCCCCCCACCCCAGAAACGGGTGAGGGCGCCCCTTCAGGCGAAAGTGGTATGGGAAGTTGAACCGGACTGGCCGGACTTCTGTTTCCCCGCCCACGGCTTCTTCTGGGAGCCTTGGCCCTTGAAGGGCTTGCCCTTGGACTGTGACCGAAAGGCACGAAAGGACCCCTGAGAGGGCCTAGACGAGGAATTCCGTTTACCACGGAAGGACTTATGCTTATTGGACTGGGGCAGGAGAGTACTCTTGCCCCCCCGTAACCCCTTTTATCAAGGTATCCAAAGCCTCGCCAAAAAGTCGAGACCCCGCGTAGGGAAAATCCGCCAGCGTCTTGCGAGAAGATTGGTCGACCGACCAATTCTTCAGCCAAATCAGACGACGATTCAGTATCGCCACGCTGGACAGGCGCACAGCCATGGGAGCTAAATTCAAGTCCGCATCGCACAAGTACATGACACCCTGATGGATCTGGTCCACCATAGCCAACGTGGTAGGTGAAGCTGAGTCAGCCACCAAGGTGCGCCTGAGCATCTTAGTCCAATCAGCAACAGCCTGTGCCGCCATAATGGAAGCAAAAATAGGCTTCAGCATAGAACCAGCCACCATATAGGCATGACGGGCAAGAGACTCAATTCTCCTGTCCGTAGGGTCCCGGAAAACCGGGGTATCCTCAGAAGGCACCGCAGTAGCTTTGTTCAACACGGCCACCGCGTGATCCACCGGAGGCGCCACACACCAACGCTCGTCGGTGGCAGGCGCAAACGGATAAAGCAGTTTAAACTTATTTGGCACAGTAAAGGGCTTCTTTAAATTGCGCCACTGTTCATTAACCGTATGGTGAAATTCAGCAGGGCAGGGAAAAACCTGCGCCGATTTGCGAGTCCTCTGTGTTCCAAAAGAAGACACCCTAGCAGGAGGAGTAGGCTCATCCTCCAGGTGCAAGGTATCCTTTATGGAAGCAATTAGCTCATTCATGAGTGCAAGCTCTTCAGGCGAGCCAGGGGGAGAAACATCAACCCCCTCCACCTCTGCCTCCCCCCTCGGACCCCACAAGGTCCAAAGATGAGCGGGACCCCGAGAAGGGTATGCCAGCCACAGCAGCCACATCGCCCTCTGAATCAGAGGAAATGGATAACCTGGCCCTTTTTGCGGATCGTTCAGCCAACAGCATCTGCACCTGAGACACTAAGGAAGCCACTACAGTGGTCAGATCGGCCCCCTCGGGGGGGGGGGGGGAAGCAGCCCCCTGGTCCCCCACCAGGGCGGGGGGAAACTTGCTATCCTGAGAATCCATGCCCCAGTACAGAAAAGTAATAAAGGTACTGGCCCTTTAATACCACGGCGAGCGCAGCCCACCGCACACTGCTGTATGCACTGACCCCGCAGGGATAGACAATACTGAGCAAGGAGTGACAGGACAAGAAGGTAAAAACCTGGAGAGAGCACACCAGACTGCTGCCACCGATCGCTGTTCCCAGAGAAAGAGGAAGTGATGCAATGCTGGCTGACTGATATAGCCTATTGAAGGCTCCGGCAAAATGGCCGCTCGGCCGGGGGAGAAGGCTACAATAAAATGGCGCCGCCATGTGCATGGATGAGCACCGCCCGCCAAAATGGCGGCGAATGGCGCCAAAACACGGCGCTGCATAGGGACAGGGCCGGTCACAGTAGTTAGGCAAAGAAAAAAAATGGCGGATCGCCGCAGCGACCGCCGCTCACACACATGTCTGCACACAAAAACTGCATCCAGAGCATAATAAACAGCAGAGCAGGATGGCCCCCCCTCGCAGCCCACAGGCAGTGCAGCCACACAGGGATCTGACAGGGAGCCCGCAGTTACACAGACATGAAGGGTACTACACAGCCACAGACTGACACCCATACAGAAGGTCCCCACACAGAAGGTGCTTACCGTACCAGATGGCGTGGGGAGCCGTCTCCAGCAACAAACCACTATCAAGGCAGACAGGGAGTGCCGCAGCCAGGACGCTTGTGGACCGCAGTCATGGCGTCCAGTGAGGTAGCCACCTCACAGGCAGCATCCCTGCAGCGAACAGTCCTGTCACTCCTTGCTCAGTATTGTCTATCCCTGCGGGGTCAGTGCATACAGCAGTGTGCGGTGGGCTGCGCTCGCCGTGGTATTAAAGGGCCAGTACCTTTATTACTTTTCTGTACTGGGGCATGGATTCTCAGGATAGCAAGTTTCCCCCCACCCTGGTGGGGGACCAGGGGGCTGCTTTCCCCCCCCCCCCCCCGAGGGGGCCGATCTGACCACTGTAGTGGCTTCCTTAGTGTCTCAGGTGCAGATGCTGTTGGCTGAACGATCCGCAAAAAGGGCCAGGTTATCCATTTCCTCTGATTCAGAGGGCGATGTGGCTGCTGTGGCTGGCGTACCCTTCTCGGGGTCCCGCTCATCTTTGGACCTTGAGGGGTCCGAGGGGGGAGGCAGAGGTGGAGGGGGTTGATGTTTCTCCCCCTGGCTCGCCTGAAGAGCTTGCACTCAATGTGCCAGGGTAAAACCTAAGCTGAACGCTCGATGGCAGGCTGGGGATCCATCTGGCTCTCAGCCCTGGGATCCAGGGCGGCCAGTCCGAGACCCAGCTCCGCATGATGATTCTTCATCAGAAGATCCCTAAACTAATGCTGACAAAATAACAGCTAGCAAGGAAAAGAGAAAAAATACTTGAAATAAAATCAAATAAAGGGTAGAAGGCTGAGACTGAGCCCCAGCACAGGAAAGCCAGCTACTCCTAAGCTAGGCAAGATCAAACTGAGTTGGGAATGCTGGTGCAGGGAGGTATTGACTGAGGGGACAGCCCCTAGGGGTGTGTCTATGCTAAAAGCTTTTGTATTAACAATTCTTGTTGCCTAGCTACTCCTACGGAGCAAAGGTCAATACCCATTGGTGAGGACTTGGAAGGGGGCGGCGACTGTCGGAGGACGTAAGAGAAATATAGATTCTGGGTTTAGTAACACTTTACCCTTTTACTGCCAGATCCGTACGGTGTACGGACCTACAGCACTAACCGTATGGACCTAATTTCTCCCTCTCCTATAAGCTCATGGTCACTTCAATGACCGTGAACTTAAAACAGAATTGTTCAGCAGACTCTGCTGAAAAACTATTTAACTCTGATCAGAGGATTACAATCTGCTGATCAGAGTTATTAACCTAAAATGTGACTGCCCCCCCATGCTGCTTCCCTGTCCCCAGCCTCTTCACCTCCTGCCAGCTCCCTGTCACCTAAAACTGCTCCCCCCACTCTCCTTTTCTATCCCCTTAATTCCCCTTCTTGCCCCCCAGCACTGATGCCCCCCACCAGGTCCCCTGCAGCTGCCTTTAGAAGCCAGCATCCCTCCTCTGCCACTCCTGCTGGCTACAGGTACTGCTGGGACTTGGAGGGGATCAAAGTTTGCCCCCCCTGCCAGTCTGATCACCCCCCCCCCCCCCATACCGGTCCCTGCACCCCTGATCCATCTATGCTGCTCTGGCGGCATCCCTCCTTCCCCTACCGCTGCTGACCTGCACTGAGCTACAGCTGTCAGGAGGAAGAGGGGTGGGTTTCTGGTAAATATGGGGCTCTGGGGGCTTGGTAAATGTGTTTTCTCTACAGTGGACCTAGGCAGCCATCGCTACCGACGGCTCCTATGTCAACTGACAGCTGATAATAGTGAACTAAGAGTTTACTATTTCAGACTGTCAGTTTATGAATGGATGAGGAGTCTCTATGCAGACTCCTTATGTATTCATGTAAAGAGATGCAGAGACTTTCTTTAGTCCCATTCTCTTTTACTGTTGATTCAGTAACACTACATTTTTTTCATATAATTATACATTTGTTTGCCTCTACAGCAGTCTAATGCCCCGTACACACGTGCAGATTATCTGAAGACTTTTGTCTGTAGACTTACCAAAACCATATAATATGAGGTCAAACCTAAACACTTTCAATTTGTATGCAATCCGGCAGGCCCTTGCACTACATAGAAAAGGTAAATCTGAAGACAAAAGTCTTCAGATAATCTGCACGTGTGTACAGGGCATTAGGCTCACATAGGTCTAAAATGAAATGCGGGGGATCAGGAGGCCCAAACAATATCGATACACATACATGTAGAAAAGCTCACTGCTACAACAGACCATGTAAAATAACTGCCAGATTGTTTTCCTCCTTCCACTGCCCCCTGTAACAGACCCATGGCAGTTGGCCTTGAAAGTGTTAATCCTGCCTATGAATAATATGACATATCTAAGTATTTGTTTTGTTTTTTTTTAACTGTAAGGCCAGCTTTTACTATGGGGTGGAGTATTCCAACTATTGACACCTGAAGAGTTTTTCATGTCAGCACTTTTCTAATTTCGTTGAGAAAAAAAATAGCTAGTTTGCCTGGCAGTCATGCTGATTCTTTGACTTCACAGATTTCAGAGTAACTGACCTAGCTGCTAATGGCATGAATGTCCGTGTCAGTGACTCAGAAAGTACTGAAGATGTTGGAAAACCATTATATCAAAAGACTTTGCATTTTCAGTAGGAAACCAACGATAGCTGTTACTCTCTGTATTCCTCTCAGTAACTGTCATTTAGTCTAAATTGATGTGGTTAGAGATTATATATATATAAATATATTTACTTATTTATTTATATATATTTTTCCTAGCAACGTCTAACAAAGTAACAAAAAAGTGTGGATCAAAATCAACCCACTATCAGCGGTTTATATACTAATGGTGGTAGATTGCCCTGACCTGTTTAACTACACTTGAAAGATCCTCTTTAAATGCACAACTATGAATTCTATATTAGCTCCTAATCTAAAGAGAATAGATTTGTCTATACAACCCTTTAAATTACACCAGTCATGAGAATAATGCTACTTGTCTTACCAAGTAAAACAGGATAGTCTTCAGCTTCTAACCATGGTGTACATATCTGGATGTTTTGAAACTGCAGCTCTTTTATTAACTTACAATAATATTCCTTCAAAGGACCTTTTCCTGAAGGTGAACAACAAAGAAAACAGGATTGTGAAAAACAAACTGCAATCAGGGCAATATTAGGACATCATGCTTTCCTAAATTACGACTAATTGTAAAGTCCTTTTATGCACACTTCAACCAATAGGGTTGACTTACTAAAACTAGGGAGTACAAAATCTGGTGCAGCTCTGCATGGTAGCCAATCAGCTTGTTCAATTGAGTTTTGACAAAATGTTTCTGTGCAAAGCTGCACCAGATTTTGCACTCTCCAGTTTTAGTAAATCAGCCTCATTGTGTCATTGGATTATTTAAGTAAAATTGAATGCAAGAATGTGCTATTGGAAGCAACATTTAGTCTGCTTTTTCTGCAGATGTTTTTACTTCACATACCATTACCTAGAGAATGTAGAGATGGTTTGATGTTGCTTGAACTAATAGAAGCGGATTCATCTCAGTTCCCTATTCATAGTGAGAACTACAACTCCATTCCACTAACACTCCATTAGCATATAGTGAGCTCCTCTTAGTAAAAAATGGCTTCAGTCAGTGGGCAGTAACACCATTCCTCCATGCCCAACAACATTTATTTCTATATAGGCACCCTTGACAAAAATCTAAACCCAATTACTAAAATTGTATGCAAGCCTAACATTGTATGTTTACCCCCTTCATAACCAGGCCATTTTTGCGATACGGCACTGCGTTACTTTAACTGACTATTGCGCGGTCGTGTACCCAAATAAAAAGTTTATGGCCTTTTTCCCCACAAATCGAGCTCTCTTTTTTGTTTGCGCTATAAAACAAAAAAAAAAAAAAGACCAACAATTTTGAAAAACAAACAATCTATTTTACTTTCTGCTATAAAACCCATCCAATAAAAAAAAAAAAAAAATCGAATTTCTTCATAAATTTAGGGCAAAACGAATTTGGCTACATATTTATTTATTTTTTTTAAATCCCAATAAGCGTATATTGATTGGTTTGCACAAAAGTTATAGCTTCCAAAAACTATGGGATATATTTATGGAATTTTTTTTTTATTTTTTTTCTTGTAATGGCGGTGATCAGCCACTTCTAGCGGGACTGGGATATTGCAGAGAACAAATCAGACACCTAACTGACACTTTTTTGTGAGTCAGTGACACCAATACAGTGATCAGTGCACAGTCCCTGTAGTAATGACACTGGTATGGAAGGGGTTGACATCTAGGGTGATCAAGGGGTTAACTGTGTGGTCAACGTGTTTTACTGTGTGAGTTGTTTTTACTAAGCAATGTGCTTTGCAGGAAGTAAAAAACAGCACATTCCAGCTGTCAGAAGAGAGCCCTGTGTTTGTTTACCTACACAGGGCTCTCTTCGGTAATCTCCGGAGCGGATCGTCAGGTGCCGGCAACCAATCAGCAGCTGGCACCCGCTGATTGGTTTGTGCTGCAGGTACAGGCTACAGCACAGGCAGGGGCGCTCCCTAGTCCAATGCAGATCACGTGCTAGGTACATGAGCTAGCACAGGAGAGCCGCCTTGCCCCCATATATGTACTGTATAGGGTCGGCAAGCGGTTAAAAGATTAAAGTGTACCTAAAAGGAGAGTTTGGTTCCACTTGAAGACTATTGCCCCTTTACTGTAATAGGCAACCCCAATGGCCAAATAATTAGTCTCAGGAAGCAGGAATAGGAAGGGCCAGGCATGCAACCCAGCAAGCTTTTCAACTTCACTTTCACTTTAAAAAGTAACGGTTACCTGTAATAACGCAAACAAGGGAAGGAAGAGTGCTTCCATTGCTGATGAACTCATCATAGTCTATAACAAAAAAAGAAACACAGAACACATTAAAGCAGAAGACTTAACATGGATGAACAAAGCAACAAGAAAAGCTTTAGACGAAAAAAATCATCTCTGAAAGAAGAACTCCAGGTAAACAGTGCCTATCAAAAATATTCAACAATTTTGGAAGTTTACAGATTTTATTGTTATAGAGAACTAAATCGCATTCTTTTTTTCAACTGATGAACAGAAATAGACCAAATCATGTCTATGCCCAATCCTACTCCTATACTGCTTTCAGTGCCTCCTTGTTTTATATACACATTCCTACTCTTTCTCCCTTTTGTAATGTAAAGGATAAGGAAGTATTAATCTGCATGAAATTGTGTCTTTGTTATTCTACTGTATGTTCACAAATACTTTGCAGAACAGTTGCTTTATCTCTCTAATGAGCAGGGCACTCTGATCCCTCTTGAGGTGATTGGTATTGTAACTGTGCTGTCTCTCTTCATTTTGTAAAGTGTTGCCCAAACCTTTGGTGCTATACAAATCCTAAATAATAAAAATCAATAAACATTATTTGAATGTAAAAACAGCCTGTTTCAAATCTTGCCACAAATTCGGTTTTGGGTTGAGATCTGCACTTTGAGTTGGTCATTCCAGAACATTTGAGATGTATACCAAGAGATTACAGACCAGTCAGCCAAGAATTAATAGTCTGCAAAGTTTTGAGGGTATTGTAAGGGACTATATTCAAGAGTTTGTCTCTGAAAATGCTATCATAATTATCAACCATCATGGCTTTAATAAATATAATTCTTGTCAGACCAACTTATTCATGTCCTATGAGGAAGGAAGTGCGTAGTATTTTAAAAGTTCAGTGGTTTAACTGGACCTTGCTCAAGCATTCCACAATGTATCTCAAACACTAGGAACTGTGTATATATATATATATATATATATATATATATATATATATATAGATAGATAGATAGATGAAAAATTGGCTTCAGGAACACATCTAGAGAGCAAAGATAAATGGCCAATTCTCCACTTCCCTGGTACCCAACTCGACGCCCACCGACCCTCTGCGGTCTGTTAGGCACCAAGTAGTCGACAGAGTGACAGCGAATGCAGGACAGTGGAGTGCTCTGGTATGTTCTACTGCTTGCACTGAAAGGGATACTGTACTGTGAGCGGAGTTATCTCCACCCACAGTAAAGTCCCAGCCTGGAGAGAAAGCCACGTGGGAGAGCATGAACAGGTAAGTTATCAATTGTGGGAGAGAGGAATGAGAGGGTAAAACTTTTACTGCCATTAGCATGAGTACCAATACAGGGGATTGGTGAGGTTAACAATTTTACTGCCATGACTATTGACCAGTGAGGTACTGAGGGTCAGTTGGTTATTTGATAGTTGTACAATATTGGTTAGGAGGTTTAAAGATGTGTTTAGTATATAAATGTAGTGGATACTTTATCAACATTTGAGTTTGGCTATCATTGTAAATACGCCCCCTTTCACAGAATTGGACCGATCATGTCCGCCTGTCTGTTTTTCAGGCGGACCTGATTGAGCCACCCATTCTACTCTTTGTAGAGGTGGATGTCAGAGGTGATGTGTCTGCTGACACCCATCTGTCATCAGAGCCGACATAATCTGCTTTAAACAGGCAGGTGGCGATACGTTCACCATCCATCAAGCGGGTCGGATCGGAAAGGATAAAAACAGACATGCTGTCCTTTTTTTATCAGATCTCCCCATAGAGGACAGCGGGACTCTGTACAGGCTGAAGAGGGTAGCCGCTTAGGTGAGATAAAGCACTCCGGTGCTGGTCAGATCCGCCATCCAGAAAATGTCTCAAAACCAAAGAGAATGGACCGCACTCAGAAGTAGATGAAATCAGAACTGTCATTTATTCCTCATGAATACATCCATACAGACAGTGCATCAAAGACATGCAATAGGTTGACGCGTTTCACGATACAGAGGACCCTCTGCCATAGGGAAACCTTCTGGATTTTTACCCTTAATTCCTTGGCCCCTGGGGGGTTAAATGAGGAGCTTGAGATCAATACGATCCTAAAATGAGCATTCTAGACATTGTTGACGTGTTTGTCATCTTTGGTCATTTAGTCAATTTCCTTTATCAGTACTATTTTTAAAAGGCCCTTTGCTAGTATCTTTATTTGCAGCACAGTTTTTTATGCCTCAGTTGGTACATCTCATGTCATGGTGGTCAATTGTCCCACACACATATTTTGGTCACCAACCAATAGGGCTGTTACAAGTTAAGGCGCTATCTATATCTATATTTATTTATTTCACCAACAGCTTTTATCCAGGTAATTTTTATACAACCTTTTATTCAGAGACGGGTTCAGAGACACCTGACAGGAAGCCCCCGCGCCTGTGGTACACAGGTTGGGGGTTTGCCTTCTCTTTTAATAAGCATTAATTATGCCTTTTTAATGTAAATTCATTTAATTCATATCTTTGGTATTCGCTAAGCATAGAGATATACAGCGCTCTCCAGGGGCGTAACTACAGGGGTTGCAGGGGTTGCAATTGCTACCGGGCCCCATGCTCCAGGGGGCCCAATAGCAAACCAGTGGGTGAACTTCCAGGATCTCAAAGGTCACACTTGCGACCGGGCCCTGGCATTGCACCACTGTGGGGAGGCCTCAAGACTGCAGGAAGGGGGCCCACTGCAGAACTTGTGAAAGGACACTGCTGCGGGACCAGAATAAAAGGCCATGCAACAAGAGTAAAGAGCCCCAGGATTAGTGGGAAGAGCCCCAGGCTTGAAGGGAAGGGCCCCGGCCAGGGGTCTGGGGGGCCCTTCATGGTTTCTTGCATCAGGGCCCTGAAGGTTCTAGTTACGCCTCTGGCGCTCTCTATTATGTCTATAAGTGTCATGCCTGTGCAATAGTCATTTGTGAAGTCCATAGATGGGGCTCTCTTTTTCCATTTTGATGGTTTCTTTTAATTCTTATTGCGGCCAATCACAGTCACCATTCACTCAATAGGTTTCTCTGTGTTCCCCATATAAGTGTTCTCTGGTGGAGGGGCGGGCCTGCCTGATGAAGGAGGAGGACCTCCGAAACGACGTTGCGGCCTCCACGTTCTATCCAGGCCTTTGATCCCTGTCGGAATCCGTGGAGGAACCGACAGGTCGTCCACGCTACTTCCGGTTCCGGGTTATCGCCCTTGCCGGCCCCGCTGCATACGGACATCTGCGAGGCTGCCCATCCAGGGAGCCTACACCATCTACAGCATCAGCCGGCACCTGGAACTGAGTCACTGCCACACAACACAGGACTGTCAAGTAGGCTCCTAGATTTGATCATCCCTTACGTGTCCTACTGCGGGTACTGCTGATTCACGTCCGACTGGTTGTACTCTGGACCGTTGTTTTTAACATGTAAGTTGCTACAATAAATTGTCATCTGTTTATTCTCTATTGTGACCTGGTGCCCTTGTTCTTTTTTCCTGCTGCATGCTTGGAGGGTTCCCTACCTCTTGAGGAGCTGCCTGCACAATATACACCCTATATACCCTGATCTGGACCTTATGACCATCCACAACAAGGAACTGTCACCATTGTGATCACTACATGACTGAAGAAGGACTTCGCTCACAGATGAGGTTTATGTACTCCCATCATTGATTTGTTTGTATCCCATCTTTGGATCATTATTCCATTTCTTTCACCATTTATGGGGATTGTTACATTGTGGAACAGCGAGCGCTGACTTACTGATTTAGGTCAGTTTTTTTGTTTACGATACAGAGGACTGCTTACTCATAACCACACAGCGGGACTCTGACAGGTCCATCTCTGCACAGTGAGCGGAGACGGATCTGTCATCCGCCTGCTCAGCGGGGATCAACAGAGCGATCCCCACTGACCAAGTAGAGTCCGCCGAGCAGATCTGCCCTGTGAGTAAAGGGCCTACTACTTGTGTTATTTTACATACACTTGTGGTAAAATTATAAAACCCAGATTCTCCCCAGATAGGTTTCCAAGTGCAATCAATTTATAGTGTTATTACTCTTACTTGTATGAGCTTGTTGTTTTATACACCAGTTTTAACTGGTATCTACATTTCAGTGGGCACCTGCATAATTTGCATTATGCAGGATTTTTGATTTTTGGGGTTTAGGGCATTGCTTTCTCAAGGGGATTGTGGTGGTTTCATATTTAGTCTTTCTCTGGGCAGCACCCAATGTGGTGTGGCTGTAGTTTGGGTTATCCAAAACAAATACATTTATGGTGTTTTATCAAACACATGACATAATTAATAGTTTCTTTTTACATCTGTCTGATGTACCCATTAAAGAAAAGCTAAAGCCAAAACTTTTTTTTCTCTCATCATGTTTGATTTAGTAGTGGAGGGCTAAAACCACAGTCAGTTCTCTTTAGCTATCTGCTACCTGGAGATTTCCCTTTACTTCTTGTCCTGTATACTCAAAAGAAAGTGAGACATATTTTGAATGGGAGAGAGATCACATTTTAGCTGTCACATGACCAAATGTCCCCAATGAAAGAATTCCCCTCTACTCATGTCATGGTGGCAAGTCATAATTTTGTGTTTACCCTAACTTTCATTAATGGTTACATTGGGAGTGAATCTCCCTGATGGAGACCCAGAAAGCAATAAAAACTTGACAGTGGTTTTAACTCAATTTTTGGGCTACAGGGGGCCTCAACTGCACACCCTGACATCACCAAAGGGTTGCACATAATATCAATACATGTAATGCTTGAGAAGACTACCAGACTGCAGACCTAATAGAGGAAATGATAATCACAGATGGTGCACATCCTACATTTTTGGCCTAGAGACATGCTGCAGAAGACCATATGAAACTGGGAACATGTGGCTGGTGAAGATCAGTGCCATTATTCCTAACCAATGTTCCCACTATGGACTGCTGAGGTCCGAGGGCCACTCTATCCAAAGAAAAGGATTGTTCTACCTCTAGTTCTACTTTCATAATCTCAAGCTATGGGTGCCTGGAGGAACCAATAATCTTTACTGATTATGAAAAAAACAGCATGGGCAGTTCTTTCCCTCATTGACAAAGGTTTCCTCACAAAACAGTTATAAAATAAATAATATAAGGAATATACTGCCATTAACTTGTTGCAATAGAAGGGTTAACAATTGGAAATTACCCTGAACAGTGTTATCCTTGAAATATTTCCCTCTCCCCTGCAATTCTTATACTTAGCTGTCTCCACTCCTCTATATTTGTTTGTTGCGCAGCCCTCTTGGAGCTGTACAACCTTTTTATTGAAAGTCTTCTGGTCTGGATTTGCTATTCCACACATGGGTCTTAGGAGGTAGTGGGGAGTTTAGAGAAAACTGTACTACAAGTAGTTATCCTTTCATATTAATAAGCGGAGTAGTAACCACAAAGCTTATATAACCTTTACAAATTACATAAAATATATAAATCTTAATATTTACATCATACAGCTAAAAGGGAAAATAGGTAAAAATAGGTTTATGGTCATTTTCTGATATAAACATTGAGGCTACCAGTGTTAACCTGTAAACTGTAAATGCTAGTTGTCTGGCTGTCATAATGATTTTCTGACTTCAATAGTTTGGGTCACTATCTCAGAATTAATATGCAGATAAGGAGTTGCCTATATTCTGGCTTTACTAAAATGCACAGGATGTTTCCAGTCAGTGATTCACAACGTATTAAAGCCAAAGCCTCAGATTAACAGCAAGGCAAGTAGCATAGTCACAAAGGGGCACTGCTATTAACCATGTTTCAGGAAAGGTTTTCTTTATTGACTAAAGCCCCGTACACACGTACCGATTGTCGGCCGAACGATCGGCCGTCTTTTGTCCGGTGCTGTCCTGTCGGTTGAAAAGTGCTAAAGACTGCACACGAATTTTGTCGGCCAACAACAGCCGACTGCAGAAGTGATGTCATGTGATGGTTAACTTTCCGTGTGTTTTTTCTTCTCTGAGCATGCCCAGTCTTGCTCATCTGCGGTTTGTCGGCCGAATTCTGTACTGACTGAGGAACAATCGGCCGTTCTGGTGTTGGGCAACAAAAATTTTATAGCCTGCACACCAGATTCTGTTCGGCTGAAAATTTGCAGTCGGTTGTCGGAAGCATCATACTAACAAGCCGAAAATCGGCCGATCGGTCAGTGGCCGAATATTTACGGCCGACAATCGCTACGTGTGTACGGGCCTTTAGAAGCATACATAGTGCTGCATGTGTATATAGAAACAGATTATAAAAAGAAAACAACAGCATACCTTGTAGTGCTCTGAGTAAAACACTGAAGTCTTCATCTTCTGCAAAAAATATATTATTTAAAACGAGGTTAGAAATCATAAATCCTGATCAAAATATAGAAATGTGGTACTGGCATGATTATAGTTCAACAAAATGTGCAATTGACATTTCCATTATGCTTTTAGGTACTTCTCCTTGTGAACCACCTCTGCTCTTGTTTCCTGTGTTTTCCAGAGTTTAAAGAGGAAGTAAACCCTCCTCTGCAACTTGTACCTATAGGTAAGCCTATGATAAGGCTTACCTATAGGTACTGTAAATATCTCCTAAACATGTACCGTTTAGGAGATATTTACCTTACATGCAGCCAGTGACGTCACAGGCGCATGGGCTCTGAAGGAATGGCCGCTCGTGCCATTCCTTCAGAGCCCCGTGCCGTGACCGTCGGCTCCCGCACGCGGGAGTGACGTCACCGCGGCTCCGGCCAATCAGATGGCTGGATGCCGCGATCCCGGAAGACGGGCGACTGAACATGACGCCCGTCATAGAGGTAAGCGGGTGGCACAGTGGGGGATCGTTCTAAGGTATTTCATAGTGAGCTAGTATGCGATGCATACTAGCTCATTATGTGTTTCTCTTTCAGGGTGAAAAAAAAAATTGGGTTTACCACCTCTTTAATACCTGCATGTCAGTGTAATTATACATGCTAATATGATACTATTAATTAAATCATTAGGAAATTATCATTATTGTCTCTCTGCCTACATTAGAAACCAACCACTTAACCCCTTTTGTTCCGCGCTCTTTGTGGAATATCTTTAATATGTCTAGTTTGGTTAGGTTGGTTATCGCACATAGTGTCATAGAGGTAAGCGGGCGGCACGGCGGGGCTCGTTCTAAGGTAAGCATTTCATAATGAGCTAGTATGCAATGCATACTAGCTCATTATGTGTTTCTCTTTAAGGGTTAAAAAAAATATATATATATATTTCGGTTTACAACCTCTAAAGGGGAATTTGTGGCTCTCAGAGAACAGTGGTGTGTACATGCAAAGTTGGTATTTTTCCATCAAAAGGCCTGTCCAACCACAACAGTGAATGTCTCTTCCCAAAGTTAAAGCACTTCTAGATTTCATCAGAAAAAAGGGAGGCAGACTCCAAACCCAAGGAAATGTACTGTAGGCCTATAGGAAGCAGGTCAGGCTCACTTCACTAAGCCCATACACCTGAATAAGGCCCCATTCACACACAAGCGTTTTGGGATCGTAGCAGAATCGTTGGGATTCTGCTTGTGATGTCAAAATGCACTACAATCGCAAAATGCAGGTTCAGGTGGCATTTTTATCAATGGCACCCCTAAATGCAGTGCGGTTTTTGCCTCAATTATCGTGCGATTTCTCATGCGGAAAAATGGGATTTTTGACTTATTGTAAAATACATTTCTCTGATGTTCATTGCCAGACACAGCTCTTGATTCTTCTTAACCATTAGGTTATACTGCCCCCTACAGGAGTAGGACACTAGGCAGGAAAAAACTTGACTACACCTATGGGCAGTTCCAGGGGGTAAACACCCACCCACTCTCAGCTATAGGCAGTTTTGTTACAAGCAGTGTCAGAAGAAAGCCAACTCCACAGAGGGGTTGGTACTGTGTCTATCAATGAATATCAGAGAAATGGATTTTACGGTAAGTCAAAAATCCCTCTCTTTTGTTCATGGACGGATACAGCTCCTGATTCTTCTTAACCATTGGGACGTCCCAAAGCAGTGTTAAACATGAGGGGTGGGAAAAAATTCCCAAGGCTAACCATAGCCAACCAGGTAACATGGAGCACAGCCCATAAACAGCACCAGCCAGCAAAACCTTGTGGCCAAATAAAGCATCCGCAGAATCCAACACATCCACTTTATAAAAATGTTGTAAAAGTGCGCACCAACGATCAGGTGGCCGCCTTGCAAACCTGAGTCACCGACGCTTTATGACGGAAGCCCAAGAGACACTAAGTGCCCTTTTAGAATGCTCCTCGACAGGAAAAGGAGGAAACTGACCCCTGATGCAACAGGCCTGAACCACCGTCTGTCTGATCCATCTGGAAATGGTTGCAGAAGAAGCGGACAACCCTTTGTGAGGTCCGCCCGTGAGCACAAATAGAGAGTCTGACTTCCTAAAAGACTCCGTAGCTGTCAGGTACACCCTAATTGCCCAGACCACATCCAAGGCATGCAAGGCAATTTCCTTCAGATGTTTTGCCTGGGACACAGGGAAGGCAACACAATCTCTTCATTCAAATGACAGTCAGAGACCACCTTAGTGTAACGCTCCTGCGTTTTTGTAGTAGGCTGGATTTGCAGCTGCAGAATCTCCACTCAGTAGTCATGTAGAGATGTGTTGAATAACCAGATCCAACTCTCCAGACTCATCACTGTGGGCCCGTCAGCTTCAGCATACAGATATACACACACTCAATAAGATGTTCCTGGAGTGATAGGATGTATATGATAGTATGAAGGTGATGTGCTGAAGGGACAGGTGTGAACAGTGACAGAGATGGTAAGCACTTGATAGAAATGTTCAGGAGAGTGTTAGATGGTATTTAGGTAGAGTGCAGATAGGTTAGTAATCGAGTATGGTAACAGGTGGTAAGGACAGCAGATGACAAATACAGGATAGGCTAACCCAGTGCAAGGATAGATGGTAGTAGACTCAAGAGCTAGCAATCTATGTAACAGTGCAGATGATAGAATTAGTATGCATAGATAGTAACAGTCCTTAATGAGCAGAGGTAGGTAGTGTAAGTTAGGTTATGGAGGATTCCCCTGTGGGGTACTTATCACTAGTAAGGTTAGTAGTAGAGGGGTCCAGTAGTGAGGGAGTGATCCGGTAGCGAGATACAGGGATCAGTAGCGAGGTTCCGGTCTGTTCCAGGTAAAAGCAAATAGCTGGAGGTTCCGGCAGGGAGACAAGCTTGTAAGCATGTAGACACACAGGCACATAAGCACAGGCACAGGCACATTGAACGAACAACGTGAGAGAGAACGCCGGCGGTTGAAATAGCCCCTCAGAGCGGCGCTCGGCGATGACGTCATCCGTCTTAAAGGTGTATGCGTACCACCTAATTAGAAAGGTGGGATGCATATTGAAAGAGAATGGAAATTAAGGGTACCAGAGGTACCAGAATCTTACACTTAGGAAGGAATGACGGACAGGGGTGAAGCACCACCTTACCCTTGTGAACCACCATAAGGTGAACAACAGGATAACGCTGCCAGTTTTGACACCCTGCGTGCAGAGGTGATAGCCCCCATAAAAGGCCACCTTCTGGGGCAGCGCAAGCAGGGAAACCTCCCGAATATTTTCAAAGGGAGGCACCTGTACAGCTGAAAGCACCACATTAAGATCCCAGGGTGGCACTGGAGCCTGCACTGAAGAAACCAAATGTAGGACACCCTGAATAAAAAAAAGGTATGTGAGAGGACAAAAGGTCTTTGGAAAAAGACCGCCAAAGCTGATACCTGGCCCTTGATGGTACTCAAGGCCAATTTCTGTTAAACCCCCCCTTGAAGGAAGCTTAATATCCGATCCACCGAGAAGGAGCAAGGATGAACCCTAAGAGACTCACACCATGCAATGTATGTCTTCCACGTACGATAGGAGATCTTCCTAGAAGTAGATTTACTAGCTTTCAACAGCGTAGGAAAAGCTACGCTGTAGAAAAAGCTAACCTTCAGCACCTGCCGTTCCAACAGCCAAACCGTCAAAGCCAGTGACTGTAAAGCAGAATGGAAGATCGGTCCTTGGGGACTTCCTCTCAGGTAGGATCTGCTGTCCCAAGGAGCATTGGTGACCAGCCGTACCCAATCGGTGTACCAAGACCGGCGAGGTCAGTCTGGATGGAATCCCTTCTGCTACCTGCACAGGAGTCGTGGCAGAAATTTGAGAGGGCTGGAACCAATCGGTCAGCCCACCTTAGAATGCCGGCTACTTACCGAGCTGCCAGGACACTACTTGTACCCCCATGGTGACTGACATAAACCATGGCCGTGGCATTGTCCAAATGAATTCGTACCGGACACCCCTGAAGACGAATTGTCCAATGAGCCAGACAAACACTAATCGCTCGGATTTCCAATATATTAATCAGCAGCCTGGACTCTGCCAGAGTCCAGACACCCTGAGCACATCTGTACTGAGGACGCCTCCCCACCCTGACAGGCTGGCATCTGTGGCGACAACCATCCAGTACAGGGGGAGAAAGGATTTTCCCTGTCGAAATGCCATAGAACGAAGCCACCTGTGGAGACCGTGGATCCTTGTCCCATTTCACCAGAATCTCTTTAGCAGAGATCTCGTGTGGAACTGTGCAAACAGACTACCTCGAGGGAGGACACCATCAGGCCCAGCACCCACATGCAAGCCCGGAGGGATTACTGTCTGCTGAACAACAGAAGCTAAATTGCCTCCTGCAATATCTGGAGTTTTTCCAGAGGAAGAAATACGCTGGCTGAGGCCGAGTCCAGAGTCAAACCCACAGCAGACTCCTGAGGGCACAGAATCCAACCAAACTCCCTCAGAGTTCACAGAGCAATCTCCAGTTGTCCATCAGAGCAGTTAGAGACTCTGCTCGCAGAAGATGATCGTCCAGGTATCCCAGTACTGTGATCCCCCGCTGATTCAAACAATGCCAGCCAACACTTGTGAAGACCCGAGGAGTTGAGGCGAAACCAAAGGTCCACGCCACAAACTCATAATGCTCCTCGCCCATGGCAAAACAAAGGAAGCGTTGGTGACCGGCACATATTAGAATGTGCAGGTAGGAGTCCTTGATGGTAATAGAATATGAAATCCCCCTGACATAAGGATACCACTACCGTGTGAATGGACTCCACATGGAAATTCTGTACTCGCACAAGCAGTTAAGCCCCTTGAGGTCCAGAATTGGATGCACCTTGCCCTTCTTTCTGGGAGACTGTAAAGAGGTTGGAGTAAAAAATCCCTGAAAATGTTCCAAAATCGGAACAATCACCGCTTGAAGGAACAAGTCTTGCACTACCCCAAAGAGACCCGCAAGTGATCTGGAGACAAGTGCAGGTTGGAAGGGAAGAACCTTTCCGGAGGATAAGAACGAACTCGATCTCGTAGCCTGACCAAATAACTTTGTGGACCTACGCGTCCTACACCAGGGAGGTCCATGGATCCGGAAACCAGCGAAGATGTCCCCCTACCCCAGATACGGGTGAGGGCGCCTCTTCATGCAGAGGCAGCCTTGTCCGCAGGTCTGGAAGAGCCCGCTCGTGGCTTGCCAGACCAGGTCCTCTTGGAACCTCAAGTGGAGGCCCTGACTTTTGATCCCTTGTCTTGAGACCCTTAGGGACGAAAAAAACCTCTTATGAGCTAAGGAGAATGGCCCACGTCTACGACGGGGCTCCTTGCCCTTGGTAGCCGGAAGAAGAGTATTCTTTCCCCCTGCGAGACCCATAACAATGTCATCCAAGGAAGCTCCAGACAGGCAATCCCCTACAAGGGGGAGATCAGAGGCCTTTCTTAGGTATTTCAGCCAGATAATAAGCCGAAGGACCACTGGTTATACAGACAGCCTAGAAAGCAAAGGAGGTGCATCCAAAGAGGCATCACAGATAAACTGTAGCCCCTGGACCAACTGATCCGCAAGACAGTGGGAAGCTGTTTCCCCTCCAGGTCCCGACGTAAACGTTTAGCCCACTCTCAGGACTTGCTACACCAGGGCAATAGTGAATACCAGCCTAGGTGCCGAACCAGCCACAGCGAACATATGGCAGGCCAGAGCCTCCTCCCTCCTATCAGCTGGATATTTAACCACTTCTAGACCGGAATATTTTTCCCGGTAATGACCAGGCCATATTTTGCAATTCGGCACTGCAGTAATTTATCGAACAATTGCGCGGTTTTGCAACGCTGTACCCAAATAAAATTGATGTCCTTTTTTTCCCACAAATAGAGCTTTCTTTTGGTGGTATTTGATCACCTCTGCGATTTTTATTTTTTGCGCTATAAACAAAAAAAGAGCGACAATTCTGAAAAAAAAAAAAAAAAAATAATATTTTTCACTTTCTGCTATAGAACATTCCCAAAAAAAAATTAAAAATCAAAATTTGTTAACATTTTAGGCCAATTTGTTTTCTGCTACATATTTTTGGTAGAAAAAAAAAAAAAGAAAAAAATTGCAATAAGTGCATTTGATTGGTTTGCGCAAAAGTTATCGCGTCTACTGATTTATGACATTTTTATAGTTTTTTTTTTTTTTTTACTAGTAATGGCGGTGATCTGCGATTTTTAGCGGGACTGTGACATTGCAGCAGACAGATCGGACCCCTAACTGACATTTTTGACACTAAAAATATGCACTGTTACTGTAATAATGACACTGGCAGGGAAGGGGTTAACACTGTGGGTGATCAAGGGGTTAAATGTGTACATAGGGGCGTGTTTCTAACTGTATGGGGGTTGGGCTTGTGAAATGATCACAGAGGCCTGTGATACCATATAGAAGGATCAATCACAAAAATAGTGTACAATGCTAACATTAAGACATAATATACACCACAAGTGCCAAGCCGTAGGTATAAAGGGGAGATAGAAGGAACACATAGCGTAATACTGCTTGGATTAAAATAAACCCTTTGGTAAAAAAATCACTTACAAACGTCCGGATAAACTGTGCATGTCAAACACAACAGACAAGAAGGTAAACCGCGGCGTCCCGCGTTCACAATGCAAAGCCAGCGTCCAAGGGGGCGTGGTGACGTCATGTCTGGAACCGACTTGGCACTTGTGGTGTATATTATGAGGAGCTAAATTTGGTGCATCCAACTGCCCCTACCCACATCTCCTGTCACATATATGGCCTGTCCTATTGGTGGCTGATATGAGGATTGATCATTACTGATTGCATCATCTGTGTGTTCATTGTGCATATGGTCTACCCATTAGTTTGGGGGCCACTGATTTCTGGTAAGCAGCCATTTTTTCCATCCTACTCACAGGTGCTTTTTCCGATTTCCATCTACGTTGGGAAAAGGCCTCCTACCCATCACATCTCTGCTGGGACTTGTGGTTCATTCACCAAGTATTGCACTGTTTGATTTTGTTCACGGACTGCGTTCTGGCACCCACGTGATCGCGGGTGCCAGAAGGCAATCGGAGCCGCCTGCCCCCTGCATCAGAGTCCCCGCTGCCGAGTCGCCCCCTAGCTGCAGGCGCGCGACCGACATAGACCTACATAGTTTCACGCAGAAGGGCCGTCCTGACGCAGTAAAACGGACGTGGGCAGTCTGAAAGTGGTTAAAGGCCGGGGACTCCTCAACCGGAATGAAGGTAGCTTTATTTAACCTGGAAACCGACGAGTCCACTACAGGTGGGACTGTCCACCTTTAAACGCAGTTAATTCTCATAAGGACACTGCAAGCAAAAAGCGCTTAGGAACCACTGCAACCCCGCAGTTTTGTGACAATGTTGTCAAAGTAAACGGAAAAGGGAACACCCTCACTGCTTTGGAGGGCCTGTGGGTGCCAAAAGGGTCCGGCGCCACCGAGGCAGCATCAACAGCAACCTCCATTTTAAGTGTCACGCAGTGACACAAACAGTGCATCCACCAGCACCTTTTCATGCGTGGCTAGAGGAGCAGAGGAATCATCCTCACTATCTAAACACTCAGGGTGCTTAGACGCAGACCAAGTAGAGTCACTATATACTAAGCTCACCTGGAAAACATATCAGGGGAGGCCGCCAACTGCGATCCTGCAAAAGGGGACGCCGACCAAGGGCCCACAAATGAACCACCTACTGGACCCCGCAAAAAAACAAGGGGGGTCGCCCTTTGAGCCCTGCATAGAGGGCATAATAGGAAATAGCTCTCTTAAAAAGGGAGCCGCCCGCCGTGACACGGACGCACAGGCAGGGTACCCTGATGGTCCCGCAGCACTAAAAGGGGCATGTGCTCAACACAATGGTGGCAAGGCTGTCATTAAAAAATTATGCGGCCCCCACAAGGCCACACCTTCCAGGGGGGCACCCGACACGGCCGCATGGTCTAGCAGGCTGCAAGCCGCATCCTATATTTTTGTGGGCACCTGGCCATTTGTACGCGAGCCCCAGCGGAGCCAAGTACCCAGGGGCAGTGGATGCCCAAACGGGAGGCAGTGGCTTCAGCCACCCCCCCCAGGGGCCGTATCACATAGTTTGCGACTAGGAGGCCGCAAAGCCACGGCCTAAATTATCGGCCGGATCCAGCCGGGTGAGGCGCGTACCAGCGGATGCTAAACTTTCAGCTCCCCCAGCCCAACAACTGCCGCAGGGAGCCCAGAGGACATCCCTGCCCCAGTCATCGACCCCCAGGGTGGCAGGGAACCCTGCTCACACCCCCCCCCCAATACGCGCCAGGAAAAATGCGGTTAGCAGCAACTCCAACCAGCCCCCCTAAGGAGCATGTGGCAACAGCCAGCTCATAACCTCACCCAGGGGAGGGGGGGCGAAAGACCCACAGTGACCACCAAAATTTTAGAGGGGCTGGGGTGAAGGAGGGGAACCTGGGGATCCCACCGCCCCAGGGAGGTGCCCACGTCCACCCCAAAACACTCCAGTAGAGGGGGGGACAGCGACTTACCATACCAGGAATATGGGCACCGCTCTGGACAGACCACCACTCCATCGTAATGTGGGTGCTCTTGGCCAGGAAAAACGATGCGACTCGCAAGATGTTTAACCGTGTTTACTATGCTTCAATTTGTGAATGAGCAGGAAGCCTCAGCGCATTTCCTATTGAATCATCTGTGCAGCTGAGGCTGTAGAGAAAGGGAATGATAAATCTTTGTCCTCAGTCAGTTTTGGCAAGGGAGGAGGCCCTGTCAGATAGGCTGTATGGGGTCCCGTGATTTCTAACAGCAGCCCTGGTCTACACCACACTGTGCATGCACCGTGAGGTTTCAACACTGCAAAAAAACGGAAGAGACAGCCGACCCTTGATGACACAAGAAGAGAAGAGGTCAGTGTGGGACCCAGAGTGCAGCAGCATGCAGCGAACACCAGACATAATGGATTTGCTGGGGGTGTATTTTTTCTTGAGTACAACCCAAAGGACAAAGCAAAAGGAGAAAGCAGAAAAAAATAAAAAACATTGCATTGGGTGACAGGAGTTCCTCTTTAAGTTATTGATTTGTATTTATATAAACAAAGAGATAGGTGTGGATAGCATTGATTCCTTCTCACATTTGTACAAACCCGAAGCACTTCAATACTTTTAAAGTGCTTTAGGCAACTGTGTAATCATTTCAACTGACACCCAGCATAATAGAAAATATGTGCAACTTTACTTGATCACACAAATGTGCCATCCTATAGCAATCAAAATCTATAACCACGGGATCCAATAACCAATAAGCTGGTAGATTTATTTATTTATTTTTAAAAACTTGTTTATTCAAACCAAGTGCAACAGAAAATATTGACACCAATGTTGGCCATAGATGGAGCAATTTTCTTTTCTGCAACCAATCAACACTGACTGAATCCCTCCCGTGGAGCAAACCGTCCCGGCCGGGAGTACACACAACGATTATTGCTAACTAGTATATCCACTGGCAATAATCGCATGAAAAATCCAACATGCTGGTTGTACCCAAGTTGATTGATTGATCAACTTGAGTACCATCAGTCTGCCCATATGTTGTTCGAATCTCAGCCGGTCACTGCTGAACTGCCCAAGATTCGAACAGTCTATGGCCAGCTTTAAGGGGTCTATTTATATAGGTTTTCACAAGATTCAAACATTTAATAATTTAATTAAAATTAGAAAAATGTGTGAATCTCGTGTGCAGACATTTATAAATAGCCCCCTTCAGTCTATCTGTACAATAAAAGCAAAATTATGTACATTATGTAAGTAAATAACTAGCTTTAAACTGTCTGCTACATTTGGTTCAGAATAGAATTAAAATGGCAGATTACCTGTCCAGCTTGTGCTACTGATTAGCAGTGCAGGTCTTCCAGCGCTGTATTTAATAATGTTGCTCTCTCTGTTGAATTCTGTGAATGCAGATTTTTCAACTTCTGACTTGTCATATTCTACTCTGTATGTAAAAAAAAAAAATGTTATTTTAGGATTTTTGAATTCTCTGTAAAAATCATTTACTCCCACAACATGTTCTGAGTTTTGGGGCAAAGCAGTATTAGGAACACGGTCATAAACACAGAGGTGTGGGACTTGTGTCCTTCCATGAACTACAAGAAATATTTTATTGGGAGTACTGAGAACATTTTTAAGAGACACAGTAAGTCTTGTACTGTCAGGAAATTCCTCGGACATTCAAGTGCCTTGCACTAGCATGGTTCCCAGGGCATCTCCCCAGCCTGGCAGGCTGGCATCTGTGATAAGTATCTTCCAGAAGACAAGACCTGCCTGACTCCAGGGCTAGATTCCTGAGCTACCAAGCCAACTCCAGTGCAAAATAAATGAGTTTGTTTAAGGAGTGAACTGACTTATGCCATGTATTGCGGGGGTCTGGAGTGCAACTGCAGGGCTCTCATACAGATGGGAAGAGTTAGGACTAATCCTGAAGAGTCTATGAGAGAGGGGTTTAAAGTTTTTCCCTATGTCCTTCATCCAAAGAATTGCCTGTTGGGCGTGTTCGGTGACCTGTTGGTTTCGGGCTGCGTCAAACGCTTGCTTCGCATCCTGTATTTTTATGCTAAGAAGGCTATTCTTCTGTGCTGCAAGGGCCCTACGGGACCTACGATTGCTACCTGGCTTCAATTGATTAATGGCTGCCTTCCCCTTTATAAACTTACCTTTGAGTTGCGAGGTCATCCGCACCTGTTTGATAAAATTTGGCATGGCTGGATATCCAGTCCTCTCACTCTACCTCCTCCGAGCTCTGTAGAGACGAGTTCACCTTCTGCTACCCCGGAATACCCAGGAATTATAACTGCCGTTCCAAGTATTGAGTGCAACATATTTTTTCTTGAGTATTGACTTGTACTTCTTGTCTTGTTAATTTACAGCTTATCCAATCTTATTGGTCCGGGGGGGGGGGGGGTGTGGCCGGGGAGTATCAGCAATCTAGGTAATACTTGTTAAACATTGACCTGTTTTGTTTCCCTTCTTTGTCAAGAAGGTCTTGTTTTCTGTTGGTTTGTTGTATTTGTCTGTTTGTTTGAAATCTCAATAAAAATATCTTTAAAAAAAAAAAAAAGTTTTCCCTGTGGTAGAAAAAAATTTGGCTTGAGCTGTATCTATGACTATACCCAGATATTCTAAGTGAGGGATCTGTTTTAGCACATATTTTTGAAGGTTCAGGATCCGACCAAACCTTTGCATGTCTGGAACGGCTCTGGCTACATTATCTGCCAGATTCCATGCCAACTGCAGAAGATCATCTAGGTTTTCAACAGTAGGAAAGCCCTGAGAGCACAGTAAAGCTGGCACCTTGGTGAAAATCTGGAGTGCAGAAGATAGGCCAAATTGCAGTGCCACAAACTGGAAATCAAGAAGAGCCACTGCAAAGTGATTGGATTGCTACTGCACTGGATAAGGAAAGACTTGCAAGTATGTGTTCTTGATGTCCACAGAGGCTAGAACGTCTCTGTTTAAAAAAGGGACATACCTAGTAGATTCCATACAATCTTTTTCTGTGCATAGCTGAAGACTGAGATTCAAGATGGGGTAGATGCCCCACACACAAGTATCTTAAGTGCAGTCTCTTCAAGACTCTGCAAAGCCTAACAGATGTCCCCCAACTTTGGAAAGTGGACGGATATCCTCATGGTGAAGACAACTTCTCTGACAGTTTAGGGGACTTGGAAGCCAAATATTTGCCTGCAGACTGGGTGTTAGATTTGATTCTGGAGTTTGAGGGCTTTTTCTTAGCCTTGGTTAAGGGGTGAGTCTTCCCAGAGTAGTACTCTTGCCACCGCTGGCATCTTTGATGGGGGGAATTCAGGGCAGCTCTGAAAAGGCATTTTTCCTACGAAGATCGTACAAAGCAAGTGCTTTTTACATGCAGGCTCTCCACAGCAAAACTATTTACCCAAAGAGTCCTACTCATGTTAACTGAAATGAAACTCATTTAGAAAATAAGGCGGGAGACCTCCAGCAATCCATCAACACTGTAGCTTAAGGCCACAGGCATTAGTTCTAAATCATCCATGACCAAGGGATCAACTGCTATAATGATCAGATCCCCATTAAACAGCCACAGTTGAGAGGTTGCAATTCAGGACTTATCATGGAGAATAGAACTCTAGAACAGGCCTCCAATCTCTTGTTTGTGGAGTAGTAAAGAGAAAAAAAAAAAAACACACCTGCAATCCCTCTCTACTCCTATTCTACCGAGATGGTGGATATTATATTAGTATAGGATACGGTTAAATTTTTTAGAGGGGGCAGCCCACTTTTTAACAAAATCTTTATGAAATGATCACAAGGCTGAAAGGCTGATAAATATTTAAGAGGTACAAAAATCCTATAATCGATGCTTCCAGTGTCGATAAAGGAAGACCAGAGTGCTCTTGAGCCCTCTAAAGAATCCTAGACTAGGGAAAATGATGGTCAAAGCTACAGGCCGATTAATTGGTTTTAAAGTGGTGCACAATGCTTTAAGAGCTTAAAACAAACTCTATTTGGCAGTGATGGCAGAGGACTCCTCAGATGAAGGTTTGTCTGTCCAGGACTGGAGAGACTCAGCATCAGACATCAAAGTCTCAAAGACTGTGGGCAGATCAGATAGAGATTATACAGGAGAAAGCACAGGAGCACGCTTAAGGCCTGTGATAGGAGTCTAATAAACATTAGTGCTATTTGTCTATAAAATCCTGCATAACTGCAGCCAAATCTCCACCGGATAAAGCAGCAAAGGTGGCAATGCCTGAATGACCTAGGGGAAACTTTGAAGATGGCAAAAACTCTAGCTGGGAACTAAAATTCCAGGCCACAGTGATGGTCATTATCAGCGGGCACGGTGCAGGCAGCAGAGTTGTTATTGGAGTGTGAGCTGGAGGCACCTGGTACAGCAGAATCGGCAACTCTGTGTAGAATCAGACAGGTTAACCACTTGAGCTCCGGAAGGTTTTATCCCCTTCCTGACCAGGCAATTTTTTTAGATACGGCACTGCGTTACTTTAACTGACAATTGCGGGGTCGTGCGACGTTGTACCCAAATAAAATTGATGTCCCTTTTTTTCCCCCAAATAAATACAAATATAGCTTTCTTCTGGTGGCATTTGATCACCTCTCCAGTTTTCATTTTTTGTGCTATAAATCAGTGGTCCTCAACCCTGGCCTACAGGGCCCACTAACAGGCCAGGTTTTCAAGATAACTGAAATACATCCCAGGTGATATCATTTGCTGCTCAGTGATTGCAGTACTCTAGTCTGCATCTCCCCAAGGTAATACTTAAAATCTGACCTGTTAGTGGGCCCTGAGGCCTGTGTGGATGCGAGTTCAGCCATACAATTTGTATGGCTGAATTTGCAGCACATCCGCAGCAAAATTGCACATGAGGCATTTTTTGAGCCGCCTCAGAATCGGATCGCACAGTGGTTCACACTTGTGCGATCCTATTCTGTGCGAATTTGCAGATCGCACTGCGATATGCGATCGCAACTGGGGGTGTCGTTAACTTTTAATTGACACCCCCTGCGTATTGCATATGGCAGCGGGAACTGCCAGATTTGCGGATGCGATGCGGGAACATGCTGCATATTCGCAGCGTTCCCGCATTGCACAAGTGTGAACCGCCACTAAAACATACCCAATAAATAAAAAAGAAAAAAAAAAGAAAATGGAAACAAAATTTAATTTTTTCGTCAGTTTAGGCCAATATGTATTCTGCTACATATTTCTAGTAAAAATAAAATCCTAATAGGTTTATATTGATTGGTTTGTACAAAAGTTGTAGTGTCCACAAACTATGAGGTATTTTTATTTATTTTATTTGCTAGTAATGGCAGCGATCAGCAACTTATAGTGGGACTGCTATATTGCGGTGGACAAATCGACACCTAACTGATACTTTTTGGGGACCAGTAACACTAATACAGTGATCAATGCTAAAAAATATGCACTGTCACAGTGTACCAATGACACTGGTAGGGAAGGGGTTAACATCAGGGGCGATCAAAGGGTTAACTGTGTGCCTAGGTTGTGCTTACTGTGGGGGAGGTGCTTTGACTAGGAAAAGCCAGGGATCCGCGTTCCTGCTTAGCAGAAACATAGGATCTGTGCCTTACCTTCTGGCAGAACAACAATCTGCCTTGTTTACATAGGCAGATTGTCGTCCGGCCTGTGCCCTATATAATTGCTGGGTGCCGGCAGACATCGAGTATGGGGTACACGCTGCTTGGCTCGCGCTGTGTAGAATCACAGTGGTAGGGGATCGCTGGCGACACGCAAATGACCCAGACCTGTGAGTTTTAGATCACATACTAGGTATGGGATCTGGCACAGAGGGCCCACCCTGCAGAATATATGTGCGGTGGACGATCCGCAAGTGGTTATACTGCAGGGTGCAACACAAATTAGGTCACCGTATGAGGCAGAGCCTCTGGTACTTAGCAATCCAGCTGCTTGGAAGCAGGTGTAGGGTCATATGGACAAAGTTTATCAGGTCACTGTATGTGGGCCGCAGAAATGGATCAAGAATCAGAGTTTCATGTGGCAGCGGGAAAGTGCTTACTCAATACTGAACATCAGGAAAAGAGCGCAGAAAAGTCATGTGTGACACACCCAGTTGATGTCAGTGCTCAGTCCTTCAGCATTAACCCGTTCCTCAGTAAAAATGATGGAAAGTGGGAAATGTTAAGGCATTCAGTGGTCCCAACAATGAGGCAGCTCCTGGAGATCGGCACAAACTGCCTGCTCCTCAAGTGAGTCTTTAGAGGCAAGACAAGTATTGTGTCACTGCTCCAGATGTGGGAAGCCCTCCACAACTAACTTTACCAGCACATGCAGGTCTGCAATGCACCCCAAGTGGAACCCTGTGTCTGAAAGTCACATTCCAGGTCTAGGTATGACAGACCAAAGTGAAGCTAGGGAAGAGCTGATCTGTGTTGCTGCATATACAGACAAGCTCAGCAGCAATATAGCAGGAATCTTAATTGAAGGTAAAAAAAAAAATAGCTGGTAGAAAGGGTAGACTTCCATCCTTCTAGGACACTAGCATAAAACTGAGGCAAGCTGAGAATAGGAGGGTTAGCTTTTGTCTTTTTTTTTTGTCAGTGTCCAATTCACCTATAGCCTGCAATATAGCCCAACGTACAAGACGTGTCCCTCCTCAAGGTGTCCCTCCTCAATGGGCAAGAAAGAAAATGAGAGAACACATAATTCAGCTTATTTCTTGGAATGCCTAAGAACTCAGATATTATAAGCAGTTACTACAACAGATACACAATTAGAATAAAGTTTTGCGTTTTCTATTTCTTCAAAGATTTTCACTATGTTACATGTTTATTTCAAGTCCATTTCAGGTGCAGTGCCAAGTTTAAACTACTGCTTTCACTTGCAGTTGTTGCAGACAAGAGTCACTTCCCTCCAACGTTTATAAAAGTTGCGCCATTATGTCAGCCACCTCCACTTTGAGAAAAATGTGAACCTCCCTGGGTGATCAATGCAGTATTTGCTACATTCAGTAGCAAAATTCCTACCCTTTGTTGCTCTAAAGTTTTCTATGTTTTTTAAACATGTCCTTTAAATACTGATTCTGAATGGAAAGACTGGTTCAATATAATCACCTGGCGCACTCTCCGTGTTCTATTGAGAAAAATTGCAGTGTTTGTATCCATTCAAAAGTATTTGACTCTTGGGGAGCATCTTGCAAAAAATGTATTTCCTATGGCAGGGGGTGCCTAAATTTTGACTTGGTGCAGACTATTGGGAAAAATCAGTGAGCCAATCACACAAGCAGGAAATTACATTTCTGGTTGGTGTACAGAACGCTTCCAGGCTGCCATACTGCACTGAATTTTACAGCAGCTGTAGATTACGACATGGCTTGTGTAGCATTTGTACATACAGTATATATGCTTTATATTTTTTCTTTGCTGCATTTTTTCACAAAAGTGGGAGTTACCCTTTAAGTATAGTTTAAATAGGATAGTAGGTTTATTGTGTGGCGTTTTCAACAGATATAATCAATGCAGTCCTTCTTAGTAAATGAAAACATAACTTTATAATTTGTACATCAGTTCTCTACCAAACTTACGGAGATCTGAATGGAGCATAGTCTTTTGCTAGCTTCATAAATAATTGATGCTGCAGCTCAACCGGAGTCTCTTTGAATATGGAAGCAGGTTTATCATAAAGAGTAATAGCTCTGCAAAAAACATTATCAATGAACAATTAAAAAAAAATATTGATGTGAAAGGCAAAGGTTTTTTTTTTTTCTAACATACAAGTAAATAAATACATTTGCATGCACTGAATAATAAAGACTACAGAAGCAGCAGAATACAGTAATGTGTGACGTTGCCAAGTGACAACATCCTAAAATTATGATTCTAATAGCACTGCAATGCCCTCTGATTTAATTAAACACAGGATATGTCATCAGTAGAAATGTACAATTTATCTAAAAATGGGAGGATGGGTACATATGGAACAAATCCACCCTCACATCATTCTTGGTCATTATTTTGCTTATATTTCCTATTTTTAGAAGTATGTCCTAATAAATAGTTGCAGCATGAAAAAGAGTGTAGCAGAAAACAGAGCGGATCTGAAGTATTTTTTCAACAGCAGTTCTAGAAATGTAAAAATCGCAAAATATAAAGAGATCTGAAGTTGCCACTATAGAAAGCATTGTAGCATGATAAATATAACAGAAATCGCCACAGGGGCTGCCAAAACCTCACCCCCACCCCCTTTCTTGCCAGGCTTCCTTAAGAAATCGCACTGAAGACTGGATCGTGACAATATCACGTTGTGGATTGGAATTTGTGGAAGGGAAATGATTGCTGGGTGTCAGGAATGGCCAAGTGTCAAAACATGCAAACAGTTTGTGTTCACAAAGATCCTAGCTCCAGTATTGGCCCAGAAGCCTCCCTTTGAAAATCTTCGGGAGATTCCCCTGCTTGCGCTGTCCCAAGAGGTGGCTTTTTGGTGGCTATCAACTCTGCGCGCAGGGTGTAAGAGCTGGCAGCATTATCCTCTTGTTCTCCTTTCCAGGTGATTAACAGAGATAAGGTGGTTCTTCACCCCTGTCTGTCGTTCCTTCCAAAGGTTGTCTCTGCTTTTCATTTGAATGAAGACATTGTGTTGCCTTCCCTGTGTTCCAGGCCTTAACATCCAAAGGAAATTGCCTTGTATGCCTTGGATGTGGTCTGGGCAATTAGGGTGCACCTGGCAGCTACGGAATATTTCAGGAAGTCAGACCCTCTCTTTCTGCTCACGAATGGGCCTCGTAAAGGGTTGTCCGCTTTCTCTGCGACCATTTCCAGATGAACCAGACAGACCATGATTCAGGCCTATTCCATCAAGGGTCAGGTTCCTACTTTCCCTGTTAAGGCGCACTCTTTTCGGGCGCTCAGTGCCTCCTGGGTTTTCAGTCATCAGGTGTCAGTGAAACCTTCCCTGAGAAGAAGCCTCCAAGGAGCGTCAGTGGCAAGCCTGACCAGGTTGGCGTACCAAGCTTGGAGAGGCCAGTCCGGAGCCACGAGAAAGACCAAAATCCCTGCCGCCTCAATCCTGCGATGGATTCTTGGCAGCAACTGGAGAGGAGGAAAGGCAGACAGCAGCTGACCCTGACCTTGGCCCATCTGCGAGCACTCTCGCATGACCATGCCGGCGTCAGCCTTGCACAGGTGACCACGCCAAACATCTCAGCATCGAACATGTTGAACCTAGCGAATGTTCTTGCCCAAGACAGAACCCATGGTGCCACCACTGCACCCGTCAAATGGTCCCGGGAGCAGGCCACAACCTCTGCACTATCCTGTAGATGCGATGCCAACAAGCCCATGTCCAGAGTGCCCCCAAACGAAGGCACAACTGCTGGCACGACTCCGGATAAAAGGGACCATTGCCCTGCATTCAGGGCCTGTTGACTGAGGCAAACCGCCTACCAATTGTGTGGTTTCCCCCCTGGAAAGGGAATAGCAGATAGAGCCGGAACAAGGCACTCTGCCCAATGAAGAAACATTCCTTCCAAGGCAGCAAGGACACTTTTGGTGCCCCCATGGTGAATGACACAAGCCACGGTCGCGGCGTAGTCAACTGAATGTGCCCTGGACAGCTGCAGGTGCCCGATCCAGTGAACTAGGCAAAGCTGGATCGCTCTCAGCCCCAGGACAATAAGCGGTACTGGATCCTCCAGGGACCATACTCCCGAAGCAGAAAACCTCCCGAGGACTCCTCCCCACCCAGACAAGCTTGCATCCGTGCTGACAATTGTCCAGTAGACGGGGAGGAAGGATTCCAGAGCAAGACTCCCCGGGCATCCGGCCCAGCCGGATCCGCAAGTCCAGAGAGTTTGGATTCCAGTCGCCTTAGAGAAGGATTGCCTCCTGGGGGGATCCCCAAGAGGGATTGAGCGAAAGGGACCGTCTTGAAAAACAACACAATCAGTCCCAGAACTTGCATGCAGGTCCAAAGGGAAGACCATGTGCGGAACAGCAACAGTCGACCGCAGTCTAAAGTGCCAAGAGTTTTGCCCCCGGAGGGAGAAACACCCTGACCGAGGACGAGTCCAAAGTCAGACTCAGAAAGTCCAGTCTCATGGAAGGGACCAGGGATGATTTCTGAAGGTTCAGAACCCATCTGAATTCCACCAGAGTCCTCACGGTGACAACCAACTTCATTGTCAGCACCATAGGGGGACTCCAAACGGAAAAGCAGAGCAGCCAGGAAACCAGGGCCAATACGCCCCACTGCCGCAACAGCGCCAGGACCGGAGCCAGCACCGTCGTGAAGACCCTAGCAGCATAAGCCAAACCAAAGGGTAACCCCACAAACCAAGAGATCCTTCCCTACGGCAAAAAAACGGACATTTGTAGCTTTACAGAACATAACAGGACGTGAAGGTAGGCAGCTTGATGTCTTGGGAGGCCAGGAAGCCCCCTGATGTAGAGAAGTCACCACCGTGTGAACCAATACACACTTGAATTTGTGATCTGCACAGGCCTGTCAAAGGACCAGTAGGTCCAGCTTGTTGAACCATAGCCTGAACTGCCCCACAGAGCACCTGTTGCCCCCTGGATAAGCGATACGGAGACAGCCTTACATTGGAAGGGAAAAACCTTACTGGAAATAAACGGATCGAAACTTGATCATGCAACTGGACCGCATGACCTCCTGAACCCAGTCAGCCTGGAATCCGGGCCAGCCGCAGGTCCTTCGACCCCCTAGATGGGAGAGGAAGCACCTTCAGGCCGAGTAGGCCTTGTCCGCGGGTCTGGAAAAAACCAAACCCATGTACGCCAGACCAGGGTCGTCTGGAACCCACGCGGAAGTCTGGAAAGACTTTGCCACAGCGACTGTCCCCGAGGGACGAAGAAACTGTTTGTGAGCCGAAAAGGGAGGAACCCTCTTCTGCGACGAAGGCCCTCACCCTTGACAGCCTGTGTCATTCAGGGCAGCGCCAAACAGGCGATCCCCCTGATAGGGGAGATCCATTAGGACCTTCTTAGAAGTTTGATCCACAGACCAACACTCTGGTCAAGTAGACTCCAGTCAACCACCGCCGAAAACGACAAGGTGACTATACAAGGGAGCCTCGACCAGTGCGTCATCGCAAACAAAATGCAGCCCCTGCGCCAGCTGGTCCAACAGCTCCCCCAGGGCAAGAGAGACATGCCCCAAACCCAGTCACGGTGTTGGGACTCCGCCCATGAGGCAGAGTCTGCGTGGCAAGGGCAAACAAACACTGTTCCCAGTGCAGCTACGCCAGGGAGCACAGAGCGCAGGCCACAGCCCATGCCATCCTATCCCCCAAGTCCTTAAAGGACGGGGATTCCTCCACTGGAACAGTAGTCCCATTCAGCTAGAGACCGTACGTCCACCAAAGGCGGAAACAGTCCTCTGTACCAGATATTCCCCAAAAGGGCAACAGCTAACAGCCGTTTAGTAACCCCAGGGGAACGTCTCAGACGGTCCCCTCCTACATGAGCAGCCAGCAAAATGAGCAGCTCCTGGTGGCATGCGAGTGCCAGATGCCACCTGCGCCCTAGGCGCAGCCGCCACTGCGACCCCCAAATTGCAGGGTGCCACGCACCGAAAACAGACAGTGCATCCACCAGCGCTTGTCGCGGCAGGGGAGGTGGAAATGTCATCCTCATCATATGAGGAGACAGGGCGCGAGGCAACAAACCCGGCAGGGAGGCCCACGTCTGCGGCGACTGAGCCAGACTCAGACTCCGAGACATCAGATGAGGCAGGGGTAGGTGAAGAAACGTTTTAGCGCACCTACCACCACCCCCCGGGCCCACATGCGTCTCGAACTGCCGAAAAGGCATTGACGGACATGGCTTGCAGGGTCCATACTGAACCTGAGGAAACCGCAAGCCAATTAAAAATGAAAAAAAAATGAAAACATTTTTTTTTCTAAACGGCCCCACAGCGCTACAGCGCCCCCCCCCCCCCCGGAGGTCAGGCACGCGCTAATGGACAGAGAGGGAGAGACCACCCTCAAGACTCACTGTCCTTCAGGCACTCCCACCGGCCTTCACAGCAAAAAATCTACAGCAAAATGGCCAAAAAATGGGTTTACCAAGATGGCCGCCTCCAGAGAAGCAGACAGAGGCTACAACAAAATGGCGGCCCGCCCGAAAATTGCAGTTATCGGGACCCACAGGGGGACCTCCCAAACGCCCATCCACACCATCCACTTCAGAAGAACCCAAGCAAGGCCCCCCCCCGCATGATCATTGAGCACCGCGGACAGTGCACTGCCCCAGGTCCCCATGCGGCCTGCACACTAGGCCCCAGGCTCAGGCAGGCCCAAACAGTCCCCCATGTGTGGGAAGGGGTGTGGGAAGGGGGGGGGAGAGGAGGGGGTTCACAATAGGGCAGAGGGAAACCCAGGAGTGTGATGGTCCAACCGTCCCAGGGAGAGGGCCCGTGTCCACCCCAAAATCCGCCAGGGAAGGTGGGGGAACATTTACTCACCATATCGGGAACACAGGCGGGCACCATCTCTTGACAGGACCCCATGCCACCGGAGTAGGGGGGCTGTCGGCCAAATAGGAACGCTGCGACATAAGCATGGACCCTGTCGTGTGCGTCCTGGCGAAACGTTTAACTCGTGGGGCCAGTCCCCGTCCAGTGGGACTATGTCTCCGCCGACCCAGCGCGGAGCACTCGCTGGCCAGACTGGGGTGACCACTGGATATGGGGTCCAGTCCAGTCGCCCAGCCCAGCATAATTGCTTGAAGATCTCACAGAGAAAAAAAGGCTAGCTAAAAAAATATACGTAAAAAAATACTTTTATGCCAGGACCAGAGATCCCAGCAAGGAACTAGGTCCTTACTCTTTACTAGGCAGAAAAAAAAACTGACATCCTGACATCCTATGCAGGAAGAGAGAGGGTGTACCATAGGTGTAGCCAGAACTTTTTCCTGCCTAGTGTCCTACTCCTGTAGGGGGCAGTATAACCACTGATATGAATCAGAGAGAACTGCGTCCGTCAATGAACGATAGAGAAAAATCAGTTTGTACAATACAGCGTCTTGGAAAAATATAGGATATATTTATGTATTTGGTAATTTTAATATAAATCGGCAAAAATCATACTCATCTGTTCAACAGCCTTACTTTATCTTCCAGTTAATCATCAAATCGTCTTTCATTGCATTTGTCACACAGAAGTTGTAATCTGAAAGTTTGCCAAATACTTTCTCATACCTGTAACAGAAAAAGGGATACAGCAAATAGAGACTTAATGCTAAACTCTAAAATTTATTAAAAAAAAAAAAAAAAAAGAAGAAAAGCCCTTGCAATGGGGCCTCCCCACACTGCAATGGTTAACTGCTCATTAGGTCTAGGAGTAGAGAAACAGGCCCCATTCACACTTGCAAATGGGGCCATGTGCGATTACATAAGGGAACTCCAGTAGGGGTTCTTGGCGATTAGTTGCTTGAGATACTTCCATTGAAAGCAATAGGAGGCTGACAGCTTTTGCAGCTAATCACTGCCACTCATGTAATTACTCGTGGAACGGCTGCGTGCAAGTGATCGGTCCTTAATGCAGACAGTCTGCGTCCAGGGCTAATTTCTAATTGACAGTTGCTCCATGAGTGATTACATGGGCGTGGTCTTGATTAGCTGCAGGAGCCATCAACCACCTATTGCTTTCATTGTGTCTGCACCCCCCCAGAGCTAATTGCCAGAAACCCATGCTACGGGTCCTGCATGTAATCACACACAGCCCCATTTGCAAGTGTGAAGAGGTCCATAAGCTGCAATACATCCCTTATCCCTCACCCCAGCATGCTTCTGGCACTCCTTTTCTCTCCAGTGCTTTGGATATGGGAGGGTCCTTGTGTACAATGCAGTTGACAGGTTACAGTGCAACTACTGGCCAGAGCGCCAAGGAGAAGAGGCTTTGAGGGATGGTTTGCACAGTGTAGTGGAAGCATGCAGAAGCAATTGTTACAGCTTTTTCCATTTAGACCTAACAAGCGGCAATCCTTGCAGCGCAGAGAGTTCTCCTGCAAGGGTATTTTTAAGAAAATTCCTGGAATTTAGCTTTAAAAAATAACTGATATAAATCAATAAATATCTCCTTAGGGATTTACACAATCTTCACCTTAAGGATTCACACAATCTTAAAACTCCATTATTTTTTCAAGTGTTAGTGCCATTTCACACTTCCGCGTGTGCGGCGATCGCATGTAATATCGGAGCGCACTGCTCCTTCATTACATGCGATCGGATGTGCAGTGCGAATTCAGCCATACACTTTGTATGGCTAAATTCGCACTGCACCCGCACAAAAGTCGCACATGACCCTTTTTTTCAGCCGCATCAGGATCGGATCGCACAGTGGTTCACACTTGTGCGATCCGATTCTGTGCAAACTGTCAGATAGCACTGCGATATGCAATCAAACTGGGGGTGTCGTTAACATTTAATTGACACCCCCTGCGTATCGCATATGGCAGTGTGAACTCGCAGCCTTCCCGCATCGCACAAGTGTGACCCGGCAATCAAGGTGGAAATACCTAAAAATGCTGTCAGTTTTGTTTGTTTTTGTTTCTTTTTATTGTTGCTTACTGTCTGTTTTACTTGGGACACAAACAGGAACAAAGCCTGACAAAGGTTCGAACACTATCACAAGGAAGCAGGGAAAAAACACCAAAATGTAATACAAACAGCAATAAACCAAACTGACAGAGAGGCTTTAAAGAGGTTGTAAACTCGTTTGATTTTTTTTTTTTTTTTTACACCCTGCAAAAGAAAGACATAATGAGCTAGTATGCATCGCATATTAGCTCATTATGCAATACTTACCTCAGAACGAGCCCCCGCCGTGCCGCTCACTCACCTCTATGACGGGCGACATGTCTAGTCGCCCGTCTTCCGGGATCGCGGCATCCGGCCATCTGATTGGCCGGAGCCGCGGTGACGTCACTCCCGCGCACGCGCGCGGGAGCCGACAGTCACGGCACGGGGCTCTGAAGGAACGGCACGATCGGCCGTTCCTTCAGAGCGCATGCGCCAGTGACGTCACTGGCGACATGTAAGGTAAATATCTCCTAAACGGTACATGTTTAGGAGATATTTACAGTACCTATAGGTAAGTCTTATCATAGGCTTGCCTATAGGTACAAGTTGTAGAGGAGGGTTTACTTCCTCTTTAACCACTCTTAATTGCAATGTAACCCAAGGGGAAAAAAAGCGCTTTAGCTTGAGTTCTAGTTTAACAGCTCAGGGAATGTATAGTGCTACTGTACATATCTTATTTACTGATTAAAAAAAAAAAAAGCTTATTTATTTAGAATTTAAACAAATATGGTAAGATTATCCAAGCTCCTTTATGTTATTAGAATACTTTTACAATAATTAGGTTGTTGGTAAACTTGTGTGTATAGTCAACATAATTTTTAGGGAAAAGATTTGTCCTAGATTCAAAATATGTTTGAAAACATACCATTTTGCAATTAGCAGGATTGGATGTCCGGGTTTGTGTGTCAGACTCATGATTGTATACCCATAATTGTGCCAGTCAATTATTAGCTTGCATCTTCTAAGACAGCAGAAGGCCCACGTAACCGCAATGCTAGGTAAACCTGGTGGATTCTACCTTAAAAAAATAAATAAAAATATTATATAAAAACACTCTGAGACTGTACCTATATTATACACAAAAAAAGGACAACATAGAAGATATTAGCATATTAGCGGGGTCATACCATCAGCACCGTTATCTGCATCGGAAGTGGTGTAGAAGGAGAGGGCCCTGCACATTACGTGACCAGCAAAAAAGTTCAACAATACATGTTGAGAGGGATAAGGATGGCAATTTAAAAAAATTGTCCATAGAAATCATCAAACAATTAACCCCTAAACTACACGCAAACAGCCACACACAGGTGGATAAAATACATATATGGGAGATAATTTCCTTTTACAATGGTTTTTATTAGAACTTTTCAACAACAACATAAAAGTGTAGTACAGTACAGAAACCATTCTTTGGTCCAGTGTATTACAAAGAACTGGGTACATACCAAAAAAAAAAAATGGCAAGGCTAAACAGCCCAATGACTCTCGCTGATGACGCTAATGACATAGTTGGAACAGTAGACAATATACCTGAATATCATATTCACCATTCCCAATAGGGGGAAGTGCTGAATAAGAGAGATAAATGAGAAGTAATAATAAACACAGGGCATTCTGTGTTTAACTTAGAAGATATTATTAATTGCAGCCTGCTCACTTACATGGACTCCTGCGAGCCCTTCAGTTTTATTTAGTGATTTAGTGACTAGGACAAAAAATGGCTTAGAAGTTAATTCATCTTGTAAAAGCGAGAAGGAGGAAGTCATTGGGGAGGAGGAGGGGGGGTATAGAGAGGAAAAAAAAAACCCAGTAGAGAAAGATGAGAAAAGAAAAAAGGAGAGAGTTTTAGTGTCCAAGTACCAGGATGTGACCCTCCCACGTAGGGTGCCAGTGTCTCTCCATCCAGATCAGGTGAATTCTGACAGGTATTTCATCCAGGGATTCCATGTTTTCTCAAAGTAGGCCAGCTTGTCCTGAAGGATAGCCACTATACATTTATTGATCAGGATTCATGTCAATTTTGCCTTTAGGAGATCAAAGGGGACCATGGGAGATCTCCAGGATCACTCAATGGATATCCTAGCTTCCATGAAAATCAATGCGATTAGGTGTCTGACGTATCCCGGGATCTCCTTCACTGACCTCCCCAAGAGCCTGCTGTGGAGACTTTGTTAGATTTACTTGAGTGAGGGAATAGGTAAAAAATTGTATGTGCAAATCCAAAAACCGCCTTACTTTGCCAGGTGTGGAGGACCGTTCCCTCCTGGCGGCAACCATGAAAGCACCTGGAGGAGGTCCCCTGGACAGCGGACGCCATGGAAAATATTTTTCCCAGCAATAGGATTGTAGCTCTGTCCATCCATTACGGATATTTACATAACACAGCCTAGTGTATGACACCACTTACATTTAAGGAATACAAGTGTCCTCTCCCATACCCATTGTTCTAACTGAATAGAAAAAGAACAGAACAATGAGGTCACTCCTGTTTTCCCTGCTCTATCCTCTTATCACAACGTTCCTCATTAACACGTTTGCATGTGGCACACCTGAACAGCTCCCAGTCCTGTTTCTGCTGCATAAGGGATTGCAAAATTCCCTGCTCCATATTAAATAATACTTTTAAATGATGTAATAATGAATACAGAGTTGCCCTAAAATTTTACTTTAAATTGTTTAACTTTTTAAATCAGCAAGAGGGACAGTCCTTACAATAAATGGAAAGTGTCCTTTGTGCTGGTGGCTGCTCTTTAGTCCCCTGCCCCCCCCCCCCCCCCAATATAACCCTGCAGTGTTAATCTTCTGATGCGGTGGGGGGTAATATGAGCCCTTGGACCTGTCATAAGCACTTGAAGACTATGCAAGCCCTTTCTGAACCCCTCCTCTTAAAAAAAGCTGTACTATAGCTTCCTACAGAGAGAAGGAGGCAGACCTTTCATTCATCCTCTTATCCTCCATTCATAGAGCACCTTTCATTGCTTGAAGCTACAGTACCGCTTCTATGAATAGAGGGAAGAAAAGGGTAGGAATTGTCCACATGCCTGACAAGTGCCTATAATAGATCCTGTGGCTTGTGTTAACACCTGAAGCACCAGGAGGTTACTGCTTCAGGAGTATGCAGGGGGAAAAAGACTAAAGATTTGAACAAAGTAAGCAGCCACCAGCACAAGGGACACTTCTCATTCAAAATAAGCACTGTCCCACTGGTTTACCCAAACATTTTCATATCACCTTTACCTGAAGAAGGATATAAGAGGGCGGATCAATTTTCATTAGTACCCAAAACAGCTGGATTGCTTGCACCATGACCTTTAAAACATACCGACATACCCTTGGACAAGCTAAAAAGCAAAAGATACGGTTATATATTAGAAAGTTTAAATGGAGACCAGCAAAATAGAACAAATTGATTACTCATCCAGAGGAAACATATCATTAGAGTAAAGGCCCGTACATACGCCGATCGTCGGCATACAAACGTCGGCGGACGAAAGATCTGCCGATTGTACGCTTGTTAGTATGGTGCCTCCGACAGCTGTCTGCGCACATTCTGCGGACAAGAGTCTTTCTTGCAAGCATTTAAATTTTTGTATGCCGACACCAGAACGGACGATTGTTCGCCAGTCAGTACAGAATTCTGCCGACAGACCGCAGATTTGCAAGACTGGGCATGCTCAGAAAAGAAAAAACACAGGGAAAGTTAACCATTACATGACATCACTTCTGCAGTCGGCTGTAGTTGGCGGACAAAATTCTTGGGCAGTCTTTGCACTTTTCAACAGACACCAACATCCCGGGGAGAAAAGACGAACGTTTGTATGCCGACGATCGGTACGTGTGTACGGGCCTTAAGGGCCCTTTCACATGGGCGTTCCGCATGTTCGCAAATCATCCTATTTTTTTGTGGGTGATATACGGACATAATGAATGTCTATGGGATTGCGGATGTCAGCGGATGACCATCCACTGACATCCGATTTTCTTCCTTTCAGTTCTGTTCTGTTTTTTGGAACGGAACAGAACCCTATTTTTCCTCCGTTTAAAAAACGGAAAGGAAGCAAAATCGGATGTCAGCGGTGTCACCCGCTGACATCCGCAATGCCCATAGACTTACATTATGTCCGTATATCATCCGCAAACGGATGGGATGATATGCGGACATACGGAGCGGATGACACAAGTGTCATCCGCTCCGTGTAAAAAAAAAAAAAAAGCACTGGAGCGGAAAAAAAAAAAACTGAACGGCCGTGTGAAAGAGCCCTACCAGTTTTAGCTGTATGGATAAGTTACAGTCCTTCAACACACTCATTCATGCAGGAATTACCTGCCATCCCTTTGAAGTCAGATATGTGTTGAATTTTTATTTTCTTGTTGTTCAAGACATCTTTGAGAGGATCGGTTTCTGTAAAAAAAGTGGGTAGTATACAGTTATTTTATTACTGGCACAGCTAATTGACATTTAAAAGCCATTATATCATGCACATTATAATGATCTGCGCAGTCTGCCTATGATAAGCTAAATCAAAAGGAAATCTTTTTAAGGCAATTTTTTTATTGGCAACTTTAAATACAGAACCATAGTTGCTTCTTTATGCCCCATAATTACAGGCCTAAACCAAACGTTGCGCCTTTTAGGTAGCACAGTGGAGAGTTGTTACCTTAGCCCCACCCAGCGAGTTTCGTCTACAGTAATAGAGGATTCCGTGGGACTAAGGTACTGTGACATCAGCACGCACAATAGGGGCGCCCACACACAGAGCAGGAAGTGTGATGAGCGGCGCTCAATTGTCTCTAACGCAGTCATGTTCCCAGTGCTGAGCAGTTTTTTTTTTTGAGTACAACTGAATTGCTTTATTGTGGTGGATTTCAAATAAAGATATTACTTCATGCTATGAGCCTTTTAACTTTTTTTTTTTTTTTTTTTTTGGGGGGGTGGTTAGACTTTTTTTGGGCAACAGAGTATCCTTTGTGGATGATATTTTGCTAATTTCTTTTAGGATATTTATACAGCTACTAGGATTGGAGGGTTGTTTAGGTAGAAGCGCAGAATTTTTTGACCCTGGGTTTTAAATATGTCTACCTTTGTTCATCTCCATTACATGAAGACTGATGGGCATAGTAGTTTGCAAGACAAAACAAAAGATTGACAAAAAGTGACAAGAAAAAAGTGACATTGCTTTGTACAGGCTTCCTGGCTTGCGGCTGTTTGCAAGAATCCATTCATTTTTGCCATGGGAATTTGCTGTTTACCCCAAATGCCAGTGTAAATTTAACCTTCAAATGGCTGAAAAGGCTGTAGGCTTTTATTTTCACGTATTCTACGCATAAAGATACAAAACGTTCACTTTGCAGCTCCCCCGTCTAATACTTACCTGAGTAATCCAGATCCAGCGATTTGTGTACGAGAGCAGCTGCTGTTCCAGCTCTCTGCCTCCTCATTGGCTTACAGACAGCAGCGGACACCATGGGCTCAATGACAACCAGTGAGGAGGCACCACCCCGCTCTGTGTGTCTTAACCCTCTATCCAAAATAATATTAAACAAAAAGGTTTTGTCTATAGTTCTACTTTCCCTCCAACTTATAAACAAGCCCCTTCATTCATCAGAAGTTTCTTCTATTACATGGTTGGTAAAGGAAGGGGGATGGGGGGGGGGGAGGGAGAGAGAGATTATCATTGGAAGTGAAAGTAAAGACAATCCCAAATTGTGGGTAGTCCCCAGAAAAGTAATAGAGGGGAAATCTTCCAATGGGGACACTAGTTCTGGGCTTGGGGGGCCCCCCCCAGCTGGTTCTCTTACACTGCTTAAACAAAATAAAAGGAACACTTTAGAGTATTGCATCAAGTCAATTACACTTCTGGGATAATGATCTGGTCAGATAAGTAGCACAGGGAGTTGTTAATCAGTTTCAGATGCTTGGTGTTAATGAAATCAGCAAGAGGTGCACTAGATGGGCAACATTGAGACAACCTCCAAAACCGGAATGGTTTTACAGGTGGGGGCCACTGGCTTTTTTTTCTCTACTCATCTTTTCCAACAGTTTTTCACTAGTTTTGTATTTGGCTAGGGTCAGTGTCACTACTGGTAGCCCGAGGCGATACCTGGACCTTATAGAGGTTGCACAGGCAGTACAACTCCTTCAGGATGGCACATCAATACGTGACATTGCCAGAAGGTTTGCTATGTCTCCCAGCACAGTCTCAAGAGAATGGAGGGGATTCCAGGAGACAGAAAGTTACTCTAGGAGAGCTGGACAGGGCCAAAGAAGGTCCTAAACCCATCAACAGGACCAGTATGGGCTTCTATGTGCAAGGAGGAACAGGATGAGCACTGCCAGAGCCCTACAAATTGACCTCCAGCAGATGACTGGTGTGAATGTCTCTGACCAAACAATCAGAAACAGACTAGTGAGCCCTGTGCTCACTACACGGCATCATGGAGCTCGATTGGTATTTCCCATTCAACACCAGAATTGGCAGGTCCGCCACTGGCACCCTCTGCTTTTCACAGAGGAGAGCAGGTCCACCCTGAACACATGTAATAGACGCAAAAAGGTCTGGAGAAGCCGTGGAGAACGTTATGCTGTCTGTTATATCGTTCAGCATGACCAGTTTGGTGGTGGGTCAGTGATGGTCTGGGAAGGCATATTCATGGAGGGATGAACAGACCCCTACAGGCTAGACAATGGCACCCTGACTGCCATTAGGTATAAGGATGAAATCCTTGGACCCATTGTCAGACCCTATGCTGGTGCAGTGGGTCCTAGGTTCCTCCTGGTGCATGACAATGCCCAATCTTATGTGGCGAGAGTATGCAGCCAGTTCCTGGAGGATGAAGGAACTCGTACCAATGAATGGCCCCCATGTTCGCTTGACCTAAATCCAATACAACACCTCTGGGACATTATGTTTCGGTCCATCCGACACCGCCAGGTTGCACCTCAGTCTGTTCAGGAGCTCAGTGATGTCCTGGTTCCGATCTGGGAGGAAATACCCAAGAACACCATCAGTTGTCTCATTAGTAGCATGCCCTGACTTTGTCAGGCATGCATACAAGCACATGGGCCATGCAAACTACTGAGTACCATTTTGAGTTCCTGCAATGAAATTTCAGCAAAATGGATTGGCCTGCTGCCTCATTTTTTCACTTTGATTTTTGGGGGGGTCTTTGAAATCAGCCCTCTGATGGAAATGAAAATTATCAACCTACAAACGATGTGGCATACTTTCATTCCTAACACATTACCCAGTCTATATCAGTATAGATATCCAGCATGATATTTTCCCCTTATGAGATCTGATGTGTTTTAAAAGTGTTCCTTTAATTTTTCTGAGCAGTGTAATTTGCAAGGATTTCTTCTCACTTCCTGTTTGGCTATGGAACAGAAAGTGAAGGGAAATATGGGACACAGATGGCAAAAAAAAAATCTGACAGGGGTTATAGCCCTCTATCCAAAATAATAACAAAAAAGTTGTGTGTATAGTTCTACTTTCTCCAGGGAGAATAAGTTTAATATCTGTAGTCGTTCCTCATAGCGGATATTCTTCAGCCTGGACTGTTTCCAGTTCAAGCACCTCTTTCCTGAAGACTGGTGACCAGAACTGGACAGCAGACTCAAGATGTGCCTGAACCAGAATTTTATAAAGTTGTACAATTCTAGTTTTATTTCTTGAATAAATACCATTTTCAATGCATGCTGGCCCTGCTTGCTGCAGCTTGGCATTGCATGCTATTCCATCCTCAATTTCCAGTTGCATCTGGCAGTGACACTCTTGGGGCTCATTTAAACGTAACGTTGGGGGGTGGTATAACCATGCGGTTAAATTGCCCCTAATCCCTATCCCCTTTAGCTGCTGGGGCAGCAGCAAAATGTGTAAATATGACGCAGCAGGAATTAAGCCCCACCAGGAGACCCGAGCGACCACGCGGCACGTGCGCCTGCTGTTCAGAGTCCCGAACTAAGCTAGATTCAGGTCCAATTGGGTCTCCGATGAAGTAACCCTGAAGCAACGTCACTTCTGGTTTATTCGGCTGATTTAAATAAAATTACAGTATTCAAAAACGTCAATTTGGCATTTTGAATACTTTTAAGTGCAAAGAAGGGATCTGGGGTCTACCATAAAGAGCACCTGCCACTGCCTATTACTGAAAAACAAAGAAAAGCGCCACTCTGAGTGCAGTAAACTCGGTACTTTATTAGCCATATACCATCATGGGTACTCACAAGATAAAAATTTGTAAAAACATGATAAATTCTTCAGATGATCGGTAGGTCCAAGGCCTCAGCGAGGGGGGGCTGTTGTGCTCCAGACGAATCCGTGGCTGACTGCAAGAGTCAGCGATATGCGGACCTAGGGGACACCAGCAGCGCCTTCGGCGGCGGACTTCCGGGTTGGGCGTGGAACGTGGGGCGTGATGACGTAGGCGACGCGTTGTCGGAGCATGCGCTCCTTCCTCTCCTCTCCTTCGAGAGGCCTGAGGAAGGAGCGCATGCTCCGACAACGCGTCGCCTACGTCATCACGCCCCACGTTCCACGCCCAACCCGGAAGTCCGCCGCCGAAGGCGCTGCTGGTGTCCCCTAGGTCCGCATATCGCTGACTCTTGCAGTCAGCCACGGATTCGTCTGGAGCACAACAGCCCCCCCTCGCTGAGGCCTTGGACCTACCGATCATCTGAAGAATTTATCATGTTTTTACAAATTTTTATCTTGTGAGTACCCATGATGGTATATGGCTAATAAAGTACCGAGTTTACTGCACTCAGAGTGGCGCTTTTCTTTGTTTTTCAGCATCCTGCAAGTTTTTCTTCTACACTTGAGATTAAGCTGCCTTCAGGAGAGCATAGACCGGTTTCATGTTTGGACTCCATGGACTCTTTTATAACATCTTTCAGGTCCGTTTAGTTTTTCCTTTGATTATTAGGAGCCCATTGAGGTTACTTTTCAGTCTGGTTGCGCCAGTCCTTTCATGTTTGTCACTGCCTATTACTGCATTTGCTGGTTTAATGATGTTTACATTCCTTGTGACAGCAATGAAAGTGATCAGATTTTTTTCTTTTAAAAGGAACAGTGAAAAATAATAAAATAAATAGGATTTTTTTTTTTAAGAGCCCCAGTGTGCTCGCGCCTCAAAGAAAATGCATACGTAAGTTGCGCCCGCAAATGTAAACTGGGTTCAAATCACACATGTGAGGTATCGCTGCAATTGTAAGGCTCCTTTCACACGGCCGCTCCGTGTGTCCGCAAATCATCCAATCCGTTTGCGGATGATTTGCGGACATAATGTAAGTGAATGGCACTGCGGGTGTCAGCGGAATACCACCCGCTGACACCCGATTTTCCTCCATTCAGTTCTGTTCCGTTTTTACAAATGGAACAGAACCCATTTTTTCTTCCGTGTAAAACACGGAAAGGAAGGAAAATCGGATGTCAGCGGTGTCATCCGCTGACATCCGCAGTGCCATATACTTACATTATGTCCGCATATCATCCGCAAACGGATGGGATGATATGCGGGCACACGGAGCGGATGACAGAAATGTCATCCGCTCCGTGGTAAAAAAAAAAAAAAAAGTCCCGCAGCGGACCTTTCACACGGAGCGGCCGTGTGAAAGGAGCCTTAGAGTGGGAGCAATAAGTCTAGCAAAAGACCTCCTCTGTAATTCTAAAATACATTTTTTTAAGTAGTTTGTCACTATTCCACGAGCGTGCGTAATTTTAACCGCTTGCCGACCGCCGCAAGTAGATTTACTGCGGTGGTCAGCCCCTGCCAGGCAGAGTGATGTTAATTAACGTCACTAGCCTGGGAGGGTCTGGGGAGCGAGCGCGCGCCCGCAGAGGCGCGCTCCCGCGCGGTCACGGACCCCCCCGCGCGTGTGACCAGCGGACCCGATGTCCGCCGGCCACTCGGCGATCATCGGGGGAGAGGGAGAATGTCAGGCAGCTTGTGTAAACAAGCTGCCTGTCATTCTCCTCCCTGTAAAGACACTGATCACTCGGATCTAGTATGTAGATCCGTTGATCAGTGTCCTTACAGCTAGAGCCACAGCCAATCACAGTAGAAACCACGCCCCTAGGGACACACACAGCCCCTCCCTCCCAAATAAAGTTAACCCCTTCACTGCCAGTGTATTTTTACAGTAACAGTGCATATGTATAGCACTGATTACTGTAGAAATGTCACTGGTAACCCCAAAAGTGTCAAAAATGTCAGTTAAGGGTCCGATCTGTCCGCCACAATGTCGCAGTACCGCAAAAAAAAAAAAATCGCAGATCACCACCATTACGCGCTAAAAAAAAAAAAACAACAAAAATGACAAAAATCTTTCCCTTTGTTAGTAAACGCGATAACTTTTGCGCAAACCAATCAAAATACGCTTTTTGCGATTTTTTTTACCAAACATAGGTAGGATAAAACAAATTGGCCAAAAATTTTAAAAAATTTTGATTTTTACATTTTTTTTTTTGGGGAATTTCATATAAAAAAAATTTGAAAAATATTGTTATTTTTGCAAAATTGTCGCTCTTTTTTTGTTTATAGCGCGTGATCAAAAAATCGCACAGGTGATCAAATACCACCAAAAGAAAGCTCTGTTTGTGGGAAAAAAAGGACGTCAAATTCGTTTAGGTACAGCGTCGCACGACCGCGCAATTGTCCGTTAAAGTCACGCAGTGCCGAATCGCAAAATACCCCCTGGTCTTTTAGCAGGAAAATCCTCCGGGGCTTAAGTGGTTAAAGCATAACATGTTAGATATTTATTTACTCAACATAACATCATCTTTCACATTATACAAAAATATTGGGCTGACTTTACTGTTTAGTTATTTTTAAATTCAGTGAAGTGTATTTTTTCCCCAAAAAAATTGCGTTTGAAAGACCGCTGTAGAAATATAATGTGACATAAAATATTGCAATGACCGCAATCTTATTCTCCAGAGTCTCTGCTAAAAAAAAATAATAAATAATATAATATATATATATATATATATTTTTATTGACATAGAACCCCCAAGGATTATATATATATATATATATATATATATAATCCTTGGGGGTTCTAAGTCAATTTTCTATCAAAAGACACTGATATTAACTTGTATTTAACGAATGTCAGAAACAGGCCTAGTTTTTAAGTGGTTAATAAAACATATACTGCTCAGGAAATGTAAATACAGTGTGTGTGTTATAGGGACTCTCCTGCATAGAAGCCAGGCAGACATAGCTATCCCACCTACACTCAGTCACTGACTCCACCCACGTTATCACTCCTTACCACGGAAGCCGGCCAGCGTGACGTCGAAGTCATTTCTAGCCAATGACAGCGCGTGATACGTCATCCGAGGGCTGCGGCCCACGTCGCCCAGAACCAGCACACACACCTGCCTGGGTCTTGCAGCCTGACAGAGCGGCGCGAGCACTAAGACCGTGCATAATGTCACTGCCAATACACAGAGCGAGCCCGAGACACAGGCCAACAACACTCCGGCTGTGCCCGATATAACTGCTAGGACTAGGGCTCGGGTAGCCGCCATATTGCTGCGCACATCGCTGCTGAGATACTGATTGCGGAAGAATATGTAAAGATGAGGGACCTGCACGGTCCCGCCCTCTGCGCTGATTGGCCGCCAGGCTCCCAGTATAAAGGATGGTGTGTGGGAAGATCATTTGTTAGAGCTATGACTGACTGGAGTTACCTGCTTTGGAGAAGGGGAAGGAGCATGGTGTTGTATGTGTTTTCCCTACAGACCTGCTAATGAACTAATAGGCTGGGGTCACATCTTTGCATGTATGGCTAATGCATTTTTGCGACGTTTTGCATTTTTAATGCGTTTTTCGGGAAGGGTTGATGTTACTAGGAGGAAGTGTCTGTTGTCATACCATAGCAAAACTTTGTGTACATGTAGTTTTCAAATAATTCCATGTTAGGCTGGCCATACACTATACAATTTTCTTGTTCAACTTTCCTTTAGATTTACCAAAACCATATAATATGAGGTCAAACCTAAACACTTTCAATTTGTATGCAATCAGGCAGGCCCTTGCACTACATAGTTTAAGGTAAATCTAAAGGACATTGAATAAGAAAATTGTATAGTGTATGGCCAGCCTAAGTCTATGGAGCTAAAAATACACCGCACTGCTTGTATAAAGGTCCCTGCACCTTCCCAAATAAAGCATTGCAGAAAACTGCACAGATGTGATCAGAACCCTGCTGCTCAGTGATTGCAGTATTCTAGTCTGCATCTCCCCAAGGTCATACTTAAAATCTGGCCTGTTAGGCCCCTTTCACACAGGCGATCTGATCCGCCTGTCAGTTTTTCAGGCAGACCTGATCGGATTCTCCATGCATCCCTATGGGGCAGCGGAGACATCTCCCGCCGCTATCCGATCCGATCCTGCTCGTTTTCCATCTGTCTGGAGGATTGGTTTCGATGAGAATGGACAGGCAGTCTGTTCTCCTCCGATCTCCCAGAGGACCGCGTGGATCTGACAGCTCCATCTCTGCACACAGAGCGGAGACGTCATCCGCCTGCTCAGCGTATCAATCCCCCCCGCTGAGCAGAACGGACTCCGTCGAGCGGTGCGCCCGTGTGAAAGGGGCCTTAGTGTGCCCTGAGGACCGGAGTTGGGAAACACTGCAATAGACTTCAATGGACACACTGCAGAAAGGCATGTAGTGTGCAAAAATGCACTGCAGAAGTAGGGTTGCCACCTCATCCCTTTAAACCAGGACACATAATAATTACACAGCTTCTGAGGCTGTTATAATGCACATAAAACACTGAGTTTAATTACCACCTTAATCAGCCACAGAACCTGTGTAATTAATGTGTGTCCTGCTTTAAAGGGATGAGGTTGCAACCCTACTGCAGAGACAGCTCAAAAGCAAACTGCATAGGTGTGAACCAGGCCTTATGGGCCATACACACTATACAATTTGTCTTTAGATTTTTTTCCTTTAAGCCCCGTACACACGAGAAGAAATTTGGCCGGGAATTTTCATCCGACGACCGATCTGCCGATTTTCAGCTTGTTAGTATGGTGCTTCCGACAACCGACTCCGACTTTTCGGCCAAAAAAATCCTGGTGTGCAGGCTATATAATTTTTGTCGACCATCAAAACATGTCAGATTTTCGTCTTATTAGTACAGATTTCGATATGGAAAAATCTTATGAGCAAGACTAGGCATGCTCAGAGATGAAAGAACACGTAGAAAGCAATCCAACACATGACATCACTTCTGAAGTAGAATTCTGTCGTATGGGAAAATTCGTGTGCAGTCTAGAGCACATTCCAACCAACAGACACCACTCTGGACAAAAGACGGACGACCGGTCAGCGGAAATTCGTTGCGTGTGTACGAGGCTTTACATTTACCAAAACCATATAATATGAGGTCAAATCTAAACACTTTCAATTTGTATGCAATCAGTCAGGCCCTTGCACTACATAGTTGAAGGTAAATCTAAAGGAAGTCTATCAACAAAAGTTGTATAGTGTGTATCCAGCCTTATGCCTCGTACACACGTTCAGATAATCGTACGATAAAACTCGCTTTCGACCTGATCGCACGATAATTTGATCGTTAGTACACAGCTTTCGACAGCCGATCACGACAGTTCGTCCAACAAAATCCGAAGGGACAAACAGGAAAACTTCTGTTGTACGATAGCCTAGCGAACAACAATCGTTTAATCAGTACAGTGTGCGTTTCTAAAAATCTATCGACAAAGACCATGCATGATCAGAAACACTTAAATAACACGGAAAAAGCCTGGCTACCATTGTTTTTGTTTTGCACCATCTGATACGTAGCTACGCAACCAGGAAGCTTTTCCAGAATCATACAAAAAAAATCCTACGTTTATATGCATTGTTGAATTCGATATTAGTATCATGCAACAAAATGCGGAAACGATAAGTCGTCCGATTATCTGAATGTGTGTATGAGGCATTAGGCTCAGTTCACACTAATGTGTTTTTTTTCATGCTTTTTGTAGAAAGGCAGGACATCATTTTTACTTCAATTCATGTTTGTGCCTCTGTGTTTTTGGAAAGGGACAGGGACTTTTTTAAACGCAAAACGCTGCTTTTGTCGTTTCAACAAACTAAAATGGAGAAGCAGCAGAAAAGCATGTAGTGCATTTTTGAAGCGATTTGCATTATTCATTCTGCCCAACAACAAAATAAAAATAAAAAATAATCAAAAATGCATCTGAAAACATTGAAAGCACAGCTCAAAAACAACATACATAGGTGTGAATCAAGCCTGAGGCCTCATGCACACAGGGCATCCGAATAAGCCCCTCTGAACACCAGAACTACTGGCAGGATAATGCCTAAGGGCCCTTTCACACGGGCGCTCCGTATGTCCACAAATCATCCTATTTTTTTGCGGATGATTTACGGACATAATGTAAGTCTATGGCATTGCGGATGTCAGCGGAATACCATCCGCTGACATCCGATTTTCTTCCTTTCAGTTCTGTTCCGTTTTTTGGAACAGAACAGAACCCTATTTTGTCCTCCGTTCAAAAAACGGAAAGGAAGCAAAATCGGATGTCAGCGGTGTCATCCGCTGACATCCGCAATGCCATAGACTTACATTATGTCCGTACAGTGGCGTAGCGTGGGTTGTCAGCGCCCGGGGCAAGGTAAGTAATTTGCGCCCCTACACAAATCTACTAGACCACTACACAGACCACTACACTGACCTAGCTGAACACTACACAGACCACTACACTGACACCTACACTGACCTAGCTGAACACTACACAGACACCTACACTGACCTAGCTGAACACTACACAGACCACTACACTGACACCTACACTGACCTAGCTGAACACTACACAGACCTACCTTATTCCTACACTGACCTACCTGATTACTATACTGACACCTACACTGACCTATCTGACCACTACACAGACCTACCTTATACCTACATACCTACACTGACCTACCTGACCACTACAGAGACCTATCTGATTACTATACTGACACCTACACTGACCACTACAGAGACCTACCTTATACCTACACTGACCCCCCCCCCCCCCACATTGACACCTTCACTGACAACTACACTGACCCATCTACACTCACCCCCCTTACACTGACAACTACACTGACCCCCCTTACACTGACAACTTCACTGACCCCCCCCCCCTACACTGACCCCCTTACACTGACAACTACACTGACCCACCCTACACTGACCCCCCCCCCTACATTCCCACATACACTGAGACCTACACCGACCCCCCTACACTGACACAACACACTGACCCCCCTACACTGACTCCCCTAAACTGACCCCCCTACACTAACAGCACACACTGACTCCCCTACACTGAGACCTACACTGACCCCCCTTAAACTGACAACTACACTGGCCCCCCCTTCACTGACCCCCACCCATACACTGACACCTACACTGACCCCCCCATACACTGACACCTACACTGACCCCCCCATACACTGACACCTACACTGACCCCCCATGCACTGACAACTACACTGACCCCCCATACACTGACACCTGCACTAACCCCCCCCCCCCCATACACTGACACCTACACTAACCCCCATACACTGACACCTACACTGACCCCCCCATACACTGACACCTACACTGACCACCTTATACACTGATCCCTACACTGACCCCCCCCCCCATACACTGACACCTACACTGACCCCCCCATACACTGACACCTACACTGACCCCCCCATACACTGACACCTACACTGACCCCCCCCATACAATGACATCCCCTACACTGACACCCCCTACACTGACCTATCTCCCCCCTGCCATGTCCACTTCCCTGGGCTCCCGCGGCAGGCAGCACATCACTCACCTCTTTCTGTGTCCAGACAATGGGGACTTGAGGAGGCGATCCGGAGCGGAGGAGAGACACAGCATGTCAGCAGCAGCCAGCGTGGAGGGAGCCGGTCCGGACAGCAGGAAGAGACTACAAGAGCGATGCTGCACATGCACCGAGCCACCGGCTGCCATCTTCACCCATGACCAGCCCGCCCCCTGGTTAAACCACTTCACCTCCAATCTCACCGTGTGGCCACGTGTTCTCTTACACTCCCTCAGACTATAGCTTTTTTCCTATGCTGGGATCACCATTGAGGTATTTGTAAATCACTATCATGTCCCCTCTCAAGTGTCTCTTCTCCAGCAAAAATAAAATTAGTGCTTGTAGTCGCTCCTCCTAAGGGCTCTTTCACACGGCCGCTCCGCTTGTCCGCAAATCATCCTATTTTTTTGCGGATGATTTGCGGACATAATATAAGTCAATGGCATTGTGGATGTCAAAGGAATACCATCCGCTGACATCCGATTTTCCTCCTTTCAGTTCTGTTCCGTTTTTTGGAACGGAACAGAACCCTATTTTTTCATCCATGTAAAAAACGGAAAGGAAGGAAAATCGGATGTCAGCGGTGTCATCCGCTGACATCCGCAATGCCATAGACTTACATTATGTCCGCATATCATCTGCAAATGGATGGGATGATATGCGGACATACGGAGCGGATGACACAAATGTCATCCGCTCCGTGAAAAAAAAAAAAAAAAGTCCCGCAGCGGACTAAAACAGCGGAGCGGCCGTCTGAAAGAGCCCTAACGGAGGTCCTCCAATCTCCTTAGTTTTGTTGCCCTTCTTTGGACTCTCTCCAGCCCATCACTTGAAGACTGGGGACCAGAACTGGACAGAATACACCAGATGTGACCGGACAAGAGTTTTATAAAGTGGCAGGATCATAGTTTTAAATCTAGAGTATATCCCCTTTTTTATGCATGCTTAAATTCTGCTGGCTTTAGTAGCTGCAGCTTGACATTGCATGCTACTGCTAAGTGATATCGCAGGACTTAATTTTCTGACTATAGTTCCACTTTACCAAACTTCCAGGCTGGGCCAATTCTGACATTCCTCTCCTACATGTAAATGTAGCACCCTACAGGTAGGTGCTAGGTAAATGTATAGTGGGCCTTGTCTGCCTAACAGCAGGGCCATGATTTCTTTTTGGTAGGGTGTCATGGCTTCCAGGTGTGTCTGCTGAAGGGGGAGTCTCCCCACTGGCTCTGTGAGAAGCTTCTCATAGGGCAGTGGAGGAAACCCAATCAGGGATACATTCAGGCTTGTAACTACCCCAGGAGGCAGATTCTGAAGCAAAGGATTCTGGGAGTGGGTAGAAGTTTGAGGGAGGGCATGACTCATAGTCTTTGGCAGGAAGCAGAGTTCCAGGAGGGAGAGGATTGCTGTCTCTCCTTCTTTCAGAGGAAGCAGATGTCTCGGGTGCTGCCTGAGAATCCAGAGAGTGCTGAGTTGAGCTGAGGGGGATCAGGTGTGCCGAGAACCAGCGGAGAGCAAGAGGGGTCCAGTCCCAGGAAAGCCTACACAGGTCGTGAGTACTGAGGGTTGCCCCTGGGGATCTGCCTAGAGTCAGTGGGGACCACTCCGGAGAAGGTTCTAGGATCCAAGTGTCAGCTAGCTGTAAAGGGGGTACCTAGTCAGAGGACCCTGAAGTGATAGAGGGGGTACCTAGGTTGAGGACCCTGAAATGGTAAAGGGGGCGCCTGTAGTGTGGGCCCTGAAGAGTTAATGCACAGTGTGAGCGCATAAGTTGAGAGTTGCAGCCATGCAGGATTACACAGCAAGCTACCTCAAGCCAGGGCAAGGCTGGAGAGAGTAGTCAGTGACTTTGCAATGCAAGCAGTGTCAGATGTTCAATGTTTCACAGTCCTGGATCTTCTGGACATAAGTAGGAGTTCCAGCACAGCTTTCAGAAATACAGTGTGTTCAAACCGTCAGTGAGCGTTGGCTAGTGTCGGCTGCCGTCAAGACAGCGCTAATGGGCATTTTTGCTGTAAAAGTCCCAGAATTGTACATAGTCAAGCCAAAGGAGTATCCCACTCATTCCCTTCTCCCATCCCCTAAAATTACAATAAAATAACCAAGCAAAGATGCCGGAGTTGTCAATGTGTCAGTTCTGACACCCAGGGCCGCAGCTCACATGGGCTGGAGAGGTAACCGGTAACAATGGCAGACCCACCTCAGGCCACAGGTCTGGAAATCTTGCTACATAAAAAAAAATTATAATTTCTTTGCTAGAAAATGATTTTACCCCCTCCCAAATAATATATACACTGCTCAAAAAAAATTAAAGGAACACTTTTAAAACACATCAGATCTCAATGGAGAAAAATATCATGCTGGATATCTATCCTGACATAGACTGGGTAATGTGTTAGGATTGAAAGGATGGCACATCGTTTGATGAAAATGAAAATGTATCAACCTACAGAGGGGCCGAATTCAAAGACACCCTGAGGCCCCGTTCACATACGAGCGACGCTACTTCCAGGGGCGACCTCCGAGGTTGCGGTGCGAGCAGCGCACCGCGACCTCGGAGCGACCGGCACGGACTTCATAACATTGAAGTCTATGGCGGTCGTCTCCTGGTCGCCCCAAAGAAGCTCCGGACCCTTTTTCTAAGTCGGAGCGACTTGTGTCGCTCCTATTAGAACGGGTCCGCAGCTTCCCTATGGAAGGCGACCTGTGAGGCGACCAGGTCGCCTCACAGGTCGCCTTAGTGTGAACGGGGACTAAAAATCAAAGTAAAAAAATTATGCAGCAGGCTAATTCATTTTGCCGAAATTTCATTGCAGCTACTCAAAATCGTACTCAGTAGTTAGTATGGCCCCCCACATGCTTGTATTCATGCCTGACAACATTGGGGCATGCTCCTAATGAGACAACGGATGGCACCCTGGGGTATTTCCTCCCAGATCTGGACCAGGGCATCACTGAGCTCCTGAACAGACTGAGGAGCAACCTGACGGCATTGGATGGACCAAAACATTATGTCCCAGAGGTGTTCTATTGGATTTAGGTCAGGTGAGCGTGAGGGCTATTAGTAGTATCAATTCCTTTATCCTATAAGGACTGGTTGCATACTCTTGCAACATGAGGCCGGGCATTGTCGTGCACCAGAAGGAACCCAGGACCAACTACACCAGCGTAGGGTCTGACAATGGGTCCAAGGATTTCATCCCAATACCTAATGGCAGTCAGGGTGCCATTGTCTAGCCTGTAGAGATCTGTGTGTCCCTTCATGGATATGCCTCCCCGGACCATCACTGACCCACCACCAAACCTGCCATGCTGAACGATGTTACAGGCAGCATTATGTTCTCCACTGCTTCTCCAGACCCTTTCATGTCTGTCACATGTGCTCAGGCTGAACCTGCTCTCATCTGTGAAAAGCTCAGGGTGCCAGTGACAGACCTGTTAATTCTGGTGTTCAATTGAAAATACCAATCGAGCGCCACGGTGCCGGGCAGTGAGAACAGTGCCCACTGGAGGAAATCGGGCCCTCAGGGCACCCTCGTAAAGTCTGTTTCTGTTTGTTTGGTCAGAGACATTCACACCAGTGGCCTACTGGAGGCCCCTTTGTAGGGCTCTGGCAGTGCTCTTCCTGTTCCTCCTTGCACAAAGGAACAGATACCGGTCCTGCTGATGGGTTAAGGACCTTCTACAGCCCCGTCCAACTCTCCTAGAGTAACTGCCCGTCTCCTGGAATCTCCTCCATGTTCTTGAGACTGTGCTGGGAAACAGCAAACCTTCTGGCAATGGCACGTATTGCTGTGAAATCCTGCAGGAGTTGGACTGCCTGTGCTACCTCTATAGGGTCCAGGTATTGCCTCATGCTACCAGTAGTGACACTGACCCTAGCCAAATGCAAAACTAGTAAAAAACAGTAAGAAAAGATGAGTAGGGAAAAAAAGTAATTGGCCTCCACCTGTAAAACCATTCCTGTTTTGGAGGTTTTCTCATTGTTGCCCATTTAGTGCATCTGTTAATTTAATTAACACCAAAGCAGCTCAAGCTGATTAACAACCCCCTCTGCTATGTAACTGACCAGATCAATATCCCAGGAGTTTAATTAACTTTATGCTATACTCTGATTATTAAGTGTTCCTTTAATTTTGTTGAGCAGTGTATTTTATTCAGCAGAGGCCCCAGAAAATAAAATGGTGAATGCTGCTAATTTTTATGTCACACAATATATGCCTAACGGTTTTTCAAATGCAATTTTTTTTGGAAAAAAATACACTTTAATGAATTTTAATGCACAAAAACACAATGTAATACCCAATTTTTTGGTAAAAGTTGATGCGACACCAAGTAAATAGATACCAAACATGGGACGCTTTGAAATTGCATTAGCCTGTGGAACGGCACCAAACTACGGTACCAAAAAAATCTCCCTAGGCGACTCTTTAAAAGCCTTTTACAGATTACTAGTTTAGAGTTAAAGCGTAACTCCACTTTTGTTGACAAGAAAAACATTCCCCTCTAGGTGACATATGTACATTGCAAGGATTATAACCTTTGTTGCAGATTCCTACCTTTTTTTTTTTTTTTACTCTTTAGAAATCACTGTTTGTTCCTCTGTGCCTCTGGGTTGAGTGGGTCTAATGGGAGTGGTTTTAAAAATGCAGTCAGTTGTGCAGCTGCAGGGCAATAATGAGGAAATCTGCTGGGCCTGCTTACCTTTAGACGTGTTCCTATTGGGAGTATCTCACCAAAAATGACATTTTTGTTGCAAGGGATGCCTAACATCTGACTTGCATCTTAGACAGACTTCTGGGAAAATTGGGGAGCCAATCACACAAGCACAAAAATGGGATTTTTGACTTGTCGTAAAATCAATTTCTCTGATGTTCGTTGACGGACACAGCTCCGGGTATTCATAACCATTGGGTTATACTGCCCCCTACAGGAGTAGGACACTAGGCAGACAAAAATTCTAGATACACCCATGGGCAGTCCCAGGGGGTATACTCTCTCTCTCTGCTATAGCCACTCAGTTTTGTAACAAGCAGTGTCAGGAGAATAATAACTCCATAAAGGGGTGGGTGATGTGTCCGTCAATGAACATTAGAGAAATGGATTTAATGGTAAGTCAAAAATCCCATTTTCTCTTGCCTTCATTGACAGACACAGCTTCTGGTATTCATAACCATTGGGACGTCTCAAAGCAGTGTTACACATGAGGGGTGGGAACAACCAAAAATTCCAAAGGCTAAACATTGGCCAACCAGGCAACAGGGGCTCAACCAAACAATCAGAGCCCACCAGAAAAATAATACACCCTAAAAGAGTATCAGGTCCTCTTAAACAGAAGCCTGCAAAACCTTGTGGACAAAGGAAGCATCCACAGATGCCAACACATCCACTTTATAAAACTTTGTGAAAGTGTGCACCGACAATCAGGTGGCCTTCTTGCAAACCTGCGTCACTGATGACGGAAGGCCCAGGAGGCACTAAGCGCCCTAGTAGAGTGCGCCTTGTCAGGGAGAGGAGGAACCTGACCCGATGGAATATGCCTGAACCACCGTCTGTCTGATCCATCTGGAAATGGACGCACAGGAAGCGGACAACCCTTTTTGAGGTCCATCCGTGAGCACAAATAGAGAGTCTGACTTGCTGAAATACTCCATAGCTGCCAGGTACACCCTAATTGCCTGGACCACATCCATGGCACCCAACCACCATATCCCTGTGAATTGCCAGGTAAGGTGAACGGCAGGATAACGCAGCCAGTTCCGACACCCTACACGCAGAAGTGATAGCCACTATAAAAAACACCTTCTGGGACAATGCAAGCGGGGGAATCTCCCTATTTTCAAAAGGAGGCTTCTGCAGAGCTGAAAGCACCAAATTAAGATCCCAAGGCAGCAATGGAGCCCGCACTGGCAGAACCAAATGTCAGACAACCTGAAGAAAGGTACGCACCAGGGAGTGTGTGGCCAAGGGTCATTGGAAGAAGACTTCCAAGGCTGACACCTTGCCCTTGATGGTACTAAAGGCCAATTTCTGTTTAACCCCCATTGAAGGAAGGTTAAGATCCGAGCCACCAAGAAGGAGCGAGGAAGAAACCCAAGAGACTCACACCACGCAATGTATGTCTTCGACGTATGATGGTAGATCTTCCTAGAAGTAGATTTCCTAGCTTTCAACAGGGAAGGAATCACTGACTCGGATAAACCCCTATCCTTCAGCACCTGGCGTTCAACAGCCAAGTCATCAAAGCCAGCGACTGTAAAGTAGGAGGAAGATCTGCCCTTGGGACAGAAGATCCTCCCTGAGAGGAAGCTTCCAAGGAACGTCGGCACCAGATTGATGTACCAAGCCCGACGAGGCCAGTCCGGAGCCACTAAGAGGACCAGAATCTCTTCTGGCTCGATCCTGTGTAAAAGTCTGGGCAGAAGCTTGAGAGGAAGAAAGGCTAAAATCAGCCGATACTGACCCCAGCGCATCTGTCTCGTTCGACAGAGGGTCCCTTGACCGAGCTACAAACCTCTGCACCTTTCTGTTGAGCCTAGACACCAACAGATCCACCTTGGGGGTGCCCCATCAGAGACACAGCTGATCAAACATCTCCAGATGAAGGGACCACTCCCCCTGGTCCAACGCCTGTCAATTTTCCCACTTTGGGAATGTGTACAGCGGAGAGGGCTGGAACAAACCGTTCTGCCCACCTTAGAATGCCAGTTACCTCCAGGACACTTCTTGTGCCCCCTTGATGATTGACATAAGCCACGGCCATGGCATTGTCCAATTGAATGTGCACTGGACAACCCTGAAGATGATTTGTCCAATGATCCAGGCACAGTCTGATTGCACTGAGTTCCACGACATTGATCGGTAGTCTGGACTCTTCCAGTGTCCAGATCCCCTGAGCAGAATGCTTGCCGAGGACGCCTCCCCAGCAGGACAGGCTGGCATCTGTGGTGACCACTGTCTATTACAAGAGGAGGAAGGAATTTCCCAGCCAAAACGCTGGAGAACGAAGCCACCATATCAAGGACTCCCTCGTTCCCCGACTCAGCCGGATCTGATTTTCCAGAGACTGCAGAGTCTTGTCCCATTTGGTCAGAATCTCCCTTTGCAGTGACCTCGTATGGAACTGTGCAAACAGAATTGCCTCAAAGGTAGACACAATCAGGCCCAGCACCCGCATGCAAGTCTGGAGGGACAACCATCTGTTGGACAACAGGAGGCGAATTGCAGTCTGCAATTTTTGGAGTTTGTCCAGAGGAAGGAGCACTCTAGCTAAGGCTGAGTCCAGAGTCAGGCCCAGATAGTCCAGCTTTGTGGGTGGAACCAGAGCAGACTTCTGAAAGATCAGAATCCAGCCGAACTCCCACAGAGTTTGTGTTGTATCTCCAGGTTGTCCACCAGAACAGAGGGAGATTCCGCTCGCCAAAGGAGATCGTCCAAGTAGCCCAGTACCGCGATCCCCTGTTGGCGTAGCAAGGCTAGCACCGCAACTAACACTTTTTTTTTTGCAACTAACACTTTTGTGAAGAACCGAGGAGCAGAGGCGAGACCAAAGGGTAACACTACAAACTGATAATGCTCCTCCCACAGCAAAGTAGAGAAAATGCTGGTGACTGGCACATATTGGAATGTGAAGGTAGGCATCCTTGATATCGATAAAGGCGAGGAAATCCCCCTAACGCAGGGATGCCACCACCGTTCGAATAGACTTCATTCTGAACTTCTGTACATGCATAAAACAGTTTAGCGCCTTGAGGTCCAGGATTGGACGCACTTTGCCTTCCTTCCTGGGGACTGTAAACAGGTTAGAGTAAAAGCCCTGAAAACGTTCCAAAGTCGGAACCAGGACATTCACCCCCTGAAGGAACAGGTCTTGTACCGCACGAAACAGACCCTGTAAGTGGTCTGGGGACAGGCGCAAGTTGTAAGAAGCCTTGCCAGGGGACAAGAGCGAAATCTTGTAGCAGGATCAAATGACGGATACAATTAGATATACCATTACAATTTTGACAGAGGTCCTATTTAGAGTATATTGTTACTTTTTTTTCCCTCGGTACTCGCCAATTGGTTGCTGTTCCTCTCCTCCCTATCTGCTCCGGGAGCTGCGATGCGCTCCTGCCTCCCTCCCCTTCCTCCTTCATCCTTGTGATGCGGGGGCGGGTCTGGCAGCGGCGCATCGGCACCACGCCCCTTCCGTGTTGGTTAAGACGCCACTTGGTTGGCCCGTCCGACCAGCATGCTGACTCACCATATACGTTCCTCCTTGAGGCGCCGACTCCTGCTTGGCACACTGCTAGCAGTCGCCGGTGCTTCCCCTCTGGACGCTGGGAGCTCTCCCGGTGTGCTTTTGGGTGGAACATTTTCATTTTCTCTTTGGATCATTATTTGAAGGCACTGATCTACACTTGGTAAATATTTTGGACCCTTGTCACTTCATTCACATTTTCATTCCTTCACGCCTTTTCACCTTTTGGAATAGTGGTTTGTTTCTTTACGCTGTTCTCACTATTATATTATTTTATTTTAATTTAATTTATATTCACTCTGTTTCATACTTTTCACTTTGTGCCATACTGGTGATGCTCTATATCCACCCTATGTTCACCATCTTTCAATCTCATTATTGTTTTACCAACACCTCTATTGACACTCTCAGTATTTATACACTTTTGGGGCACTTTATGTTGGTTTTGCTACTCTGCTTCTTTTCTTGGCTTTGGGAGTTCATTAATCTTCTCAACTCTATAATTGGTTACTATATTACTATTTATAATATAATATATATTTTACTACAGCATACACATTTAACCCTATTTTAGAAACCATATCGGATGAACTATTGAGATGCTTATTATCTCTCCTACTACCAAGATTCCTTTACTGCATTTCTATTGTTCCCCACCATGCGTGCCTGGTATTGCTCCCTCAGCTCCCGGGGCGGATGGTATAACTATAGAGGACCTTCCATGGCGAGTCCCTTGAGGCAACAGCTTCAATTTAATTGTAAGCAACTCTATACACCACTTTACAATACTTTTTCCTAATGGGCGTCTATACTGTTATATGCATTGTGATTTTCATGTTATTTCCTTTTTTATAGTTAACCAATTGCACCTGTATAGATCCTTAACCGCTTGCTGACCGCCGCACGACTATTTACTCTGGCAGTCAGCCCCGTACAGGCAAACCAGCGTAGGGCTATGTCGCTCGCCTACGAGCCTCTAGGGGGTGAGCGCGCGCCGCCAAAGGTGCGCTCCCGCCCCCGCTCGTTCACTAGCATCCCCGTGCGAGTGACCGGCAGCTCCGATGTCCGCTGGTCACTCGCAATCTCCCGCTGGAGAGGGAGAAAGGCAGGCAGCTAATGTAAACAAAGCCGCCTGTCATTCTCCCTGATGTAACTGCAGAGGTCATACGATCCTGCTATGTAGGATCGTATGTCTCTGTGGTTACATCACAAGCCACTTCCCCCACAGTTAGAATCACGCCCCTAGGGATACATTTAACCCACTGATCACCAATAAAGTTAACCCCTTCCCTGCCAGTGTCATTTTTACAGTAACAGTGCATATTTATAGCACTGATTACTGTAGTAATGTCACTGGCACCCCCAAAAGTGTCAAAAATGTCAGTCAAGGGTCCGATCTGTCCTCCGCAAGTTCGCAAACCCGCAAAAAAAAAAAATCGCAGATCGCCGCCATTACTAGTAAAAAAGTAAAAAAAAAAAACAATAAAGATGACATAAATCTTTCCCGTAGTTAGTAGACGTAATAACTTTTGCGCAAACCAATCAAAATACGCTTATTGCGATTTTTTTTTTACCAAACATATGTAGCAGAAAACAAAATTGGCCTAAAATGTTAAACACATTTTGATTTTTACATTTTTTGGGGGGAATTTCATATAAAAAAATGTGAAAAATATTGTTATTTTTTCAAAATTGACGCTCTTTTTTTGTTTATAGCGTAAAAAGTAAAAATCGCACAGGTGATCAAATACCACCAAAAGAAAGCTCTGTTTGTGGGAAAAAAAGGACGTCAATTTCATTTAGGTACAGCGCCACACGACCGCACAATTGTCTGTTAAAATCAGGCAGTGCCGAATCGCAAAATAGGCCCTGGTCTTTGAGCAGGAAAATCATCCGGGGCTTAAGTGGTTAAAGGCCTGTGATTCCTCAACCGGGATCATGGTTGCCTTATTTAACCTGGAAACCAGGGGGTCCACCACCAGTGGCACAGTCCACCTTTTAAGGAGGGACTCTTCAAAGGGGTACCTCCAAAGGAGACCAGTGCCTCCGCTGCAGCTTCAGCTGCATCCTCCATTTGAAAAGCTTCATGCCCAGACACAATCAGTGCATCCACCAGCGCCTTTTCGTGCGCAGCTCCAGAAGTGGAGGAATTATCCTCACTATCAGAAAAAGTCAGGGCGCGTGGCCGCAGACCCCACAGGGTGGGCCACATAGGAGGCAGCCAAATCAGATTCAGGATCTGAGGAGACAGATGAGGCAGGGAAAGGCGGGGGGGGGGGGTGCTTTTTGCTAGCTCGCCACCCAAAAGCCACCTCCACCCGGGACACAAAGGACTCCAGGACTGCCGTCAGTGCATCAATAGGTGGTTGGAAACCCGAGGTATCTGAGAGGGGGTTGTGTGGGGAAACGTGCTCTAAAGACTCCATTAGGTAAAAGGGGGACCCCCACAAAAAGTGTCAAACACTGTTAAGGGACCCCCCTCCACCGTCCTGGTAACACCAACAGGTCGCCAGCAACAGAACACCCCTCGATCCTGCAGCAGAGAGAGGGAGGACCCCACCAGACAGGCCCTCGCAGCACCAGGATAAACTGTACTCCACATGCAGTGTCTGGGGAAAGAAGAGACCCAGGAGTCAGCACCAGGGGACAAGAATGGGCTCCCATACCCAAAATAGCTGCCCAGAGGCTCCTCTGCAATGTCCGCCGCTTATTCTTATGCCGGACCAATGAAAAATGCCCTTCGAACTACACAAACATGACCACCGGCATATAGAATACAGGCTACAACAAAATGGCCACCCAGTGCAGCTCCACGAGGCTCCCAGGGGGGATCCTTGGGGCCTAAAAAAAGCACCAGAGGGAAGGGGGGGACCGGGACACAGAGCCCCTAACAGGTACAACCCTCCTCCCAGCCAACAGCCAAGTCACCAGCAGTGTACCCCCCCCCACCACCATTATAGCACCAGGCCCCAGCCCAAACCACCACACTACCCCAGTTTGACTTAGTGCAAGTATGGGACTGCTGACATTTAAAGAAGAATTCTAGGGATAGACGCCACAGCTCCATCGTCCAATCAGAAAATGCAAAGCATTCTCTGAATGACGCCCGTGCCAAACAGCTGACCTGCGTTCAAAATGCAGCAGGTCAGCTGCTTGCCACAGGACTCGGAAATAAGTGGGGATTGCTGGAATACTGGTGTCTACTTCAGTGATTTCCAGCTCCCAGGGGCATTGGCCAGGTATGGTATATGCACAATTTTATTAGCTGGACCAATGTAACTATGTATAAAATTGCCATACCTGGAAATTCATCTTCAAGGGAAAGACAGTTTAGTGTAGTGTGCTTTCAGTATCATGCTATACACAGTTCTACAGTTTAGTGCTATATATTGTACTACATTGTGTACTGTAAAATGTATTAGTTATTGATACATGTGCAGTGAATTGCATTTTGTATGGTTAGGGAGAGTTCAGTGTTCGCTGATCTACATTCACTGCAGTTTACCTACTTTCCCCCTGCCCATAGTAGTTGTACTGCTGGCAGGTGGGTGGCAGCTCATGGCTGGGCAACGTACCTCTATGTAGTGACCTTTCTTCGGGGCACTCATGTACACGCCCCTGCCAACCCGTGCTGTGATTTGACAAAGCACCAGTTTGGTAGCTGATTTTAGCCAATGAATTAGGCTGAAGATAGCTGATCAGCTGTGTCCTATCATACACAGTTTTGGGTTTTCAAAAACACAGAACTCTGTGTTATTGTGAACAGCGATCTAGTGGTTTCTTTTCCCTGCAAGGCAGGGAGAAAAAACAGCCAGATAGTAAAGTAAAAGAAGCACACGTTACACATTGTTAGGCACACAGGTCAGCCCTTGATTGCCCCTAGATGTTACTCCTTCCCAGCCAGGGTCATTAGTACAGTGACAGTGTACAGTATTATCACTGATCACTGTTTTATTGTCACTAGCGACGTCTGTGTCAGTTAGTGATCCTCCCAGATAGTGTCTTTTAGGACCAGATTGCCTGCCACCCTATCACAGGTACACTAGAAGTCGCTGATCACCGCCATTACAGTATAGTGTCTTTAGCTGCATAAAATTCCAGTATATACAGAATACCATAGTTTGTAGATGCTATAACTTTCACATCAAAATTTCAAAGCAATTAATATACACTTATTGTTTTTTTAATGAAAGACATGTAGCACAATACATTTTGGCTTAAATGAAGAAATTCAATGTTTTTGATTGGATGTGTTTTATAACAAAAAAGAAAAAAAATTGTGTTTTTTCAAAATGTTCAGTCTTTTTTTTGCTTATATTGCAAAAAAAAAAAAAAACCCAGTGGTGATTAAATACCACCAAAAGAAAGATCTATTTGTGTGAAAAAATGATATCAACTTAGTTTGGGTACAGTGTTGCATGACCATGCAATTCCAATTTAAATGTAGTGCAGTGCTAAATAGTAAAAAATGGCCTGGCCATGAAGGGGCAAAACCTTTTCGAAGCTCAAGTGGTTAGGACAGAAGCAGATGCATTCTTTTATACTTGCAGATCTCTGATAAAGCCTCATCCTTTTTTTCCCCTCAAATAAGGTTGCAATGTATTTGACTGTGGCTACAGGAGAATGCTTGAAGTGATCCTTGCCGTATACGGTACCTGCAATACAACAGAAGCCTGGCCTTTTTGGTGTGTTTGGAGCTACAGTATATGTATTAAGGTTTACTTTATATATTTGTGTTTATAAGGAGTAATACTACATTTTGTGCTATTAGTTGACGTAAGTTACCAGTTGACCTGATAACAAGCACAGATGTTGCATGGCTGTACCAAGTGAAATTCTGCTTGGATTTCACATAGTATCTGTTAAAACTCGATGTCAAATATAATTGCTGATAAAGATTTGTAAAAAAATATGGATAAATGCAAACTTTCATCATGGGAAAAATCACAAAAATGCCTAGATAAGAACAATCCAAATACTATTATGTACAATAATATAGTTTATTTCCACAAATATAAAAAAAATACTTCAACATACAATGCATTATTCTCTGTAAACATTTTATGAAATAAATAATCTATACATAAAAAGTTAAGGCATTTGTTTGTTTTTTTTTTGTTTTTTTTTAGAGTCTTCTCATATGTCCTTTCTCCTTGGCAGTTAAACACGTTTTTGGACGCAACGCTGTAGAAAAAGACAAAGCAAAACATGTCAACAATAACTAAATTAATCAGTAAAATTGGAATTTTCTTTCACTAATATCAGCAAACATGACAGAAAGAGAGAGTGAATCTCTCTAATAGGGGCACAGACAGTTATAAAAACCTGATAGGTTTTACACTCTAAAGGCAAAGGGTTTCTTTTCATTTTGGATAGTTATACTTTAATATAAAACAAAATAAAGGAAAAAAACACAAGCAGATGTACCTGGATCAGGAGTTTGGTTCTTCTTGGAGTTGACAACTATTTTATTATCATTCATCATTCTGACATCTTGGTCTTCAACATTGTTGCTATAAGATAAAAAAAAACAAAAAAAAACTGAAGGCTAATAGCATAACCACGTCTAGATAACTGCAACTTTGTTATGAATACTGGGGCTTAGTTACATCTAAAAAAAATCCCACAAATGAAGGTAATTTTAAAGGCAGAAGGTTTTTTGCCGTATTGCTTTCTCTGCATTAAGGTAAAAAAAGCCTTCCGTGTAAAGTTCGCTTTGTGATTTTTACCTACAGGTAAGCCTATACTCTGTAAAATACAGAAATGTAACTTGGCACATTGGCATTCATAATGAATTGAAGTTATTTTTACCACTTCCCGCCCAAGGCTGTCATATGATGTCCTGGACTTCGAGGGGAGATACCTGAATGATGCCTGCAGCTGCAGGCATTATTCAGATATCATTCTTTTCAGCCGGCTATTCCCTGCACCGTAAAAACAATCATAATCACCTCTCTCCATGACCTTTTTATCGCTAACTCATTTAATCGCTACTCACCATTACTGAAACCTGGCTTCATGAATCCGAGACTGCGTCTTCTGCTGCCCTATCTAAAGGTGGTCTTCTCTGGACTCACTCCCCCAGACCCAGTGGACACAAGGGAGGGGGTGTTGGGATCCTTCTAGCCCCACATTGCACCTTTCAGGTACTTCACCCACCTCCCTCTCTGTCACTCTCCTCATTTGAGGCACACTGCATTAATCTTTTCTCTCTTGTTTCTCTAAGGATAGCTGTGATCTATCGCCCCCCGGACCACTATCGACCTTTCTTGACGACTTCTCCGCCTGCCTACCCTACTTTCTCTCTTCTGAGATCCCCACAATCATTCTCAGCGACTTCAACATCTCTATTAATACTAACACTCCTGCCACTTCCAAACTTCTCAGTCTAACCTCCTCCTTTGACCTGAAGCAATGGATACATGCTTTTACTCACTCTGAAGGCAATATCCTTGACCTTGTTTTCTCCCACCTATGCACTCCGTACAACCTTTCAAACTATCCTTTCCCTCTCTCTGATCACTACCTTATTAGTTTCACTCTCTCTCCCTCTCCTCCACCTCCTCTCCCTCCAGCTACCTTACAGTTACCCGCAGAAACCTACGCCATCTCAACCCTTCTCTTCTCTACTCTGCTACCAAACACCTCTATGACAAAATCGCACCGCTGTCTTGCACCAACCTAGCCACTTCTGTCTACAACGCTTCACTTTTAGCCTCCATGGAAACACTGGCCCCCCCTCACTACACATCGAATCAGGCCCGACCCCTTCAACCTTGGCAAACAGATAACACTAGAAGTCTGAAAAAGCATAGCCGTGCTCTTGAGCGCCTATGGCGTAAGACTAGATCTCAGGAAGATTTCAACCAATATAAATCTGCCCTCCAAAAATACAGTGGGTACGGAAAGTATTCAGACCCCCTTAAATTTTTCACTCTTTGTTATATTGCAGCCATTTGCTAAAATCATTTAGGTTCATTCTTCTTCCTCATGAATGTACACATAGCACCCCATACTGACAGAAAAACACAGAATTGTTGACATTGTTGCAGATTTATTAAAAAAGAAAAACTGAAATATCACATGGTCCTAAGTATTCAGACCCTTTGCTCAGTATTTAGTAGAAGCCCCCTTTTGATCTAATACAGCCAGGAGTCTTTTTGGGAAAGATGCAACAAGTCTTTCACACCTGGATTTGGGGATCCTCTGCCATTCCTCCTTGCAGATCCTCTCCAGTTCTGTCAGGTTGGATGGTAAACTTTGGTGGACAGCCATTTTTAGGTCTCTCCAGAGATGCTCAATTGGGTTTAAGTCAGGGCTCTGGCTGGGCCATTCAAGAACAGTCACGGAGTTGTTGTGAAGCCACTCCTTCGTTATTTTAGCTGTGTGCTTAGGGTCATTGTCTTGTTGGAAGGTAAACCTTCGGCCCAGTCTGAGGTCCAGAGCACTCTGGAGAAGGTTTTTGTCCAGGATATCCCTGTACTTGGCCGCATTCATCTTTCCCTCGATTGCAACCAGTCGTCCTGTCCCTGCAGCTGAAAAACACCCCCACAGCATGATGCTGCCACCACCATGCTTCACTGTTGGGACTGTATTGGACAGGTGATGAGCAGTGCCTGGTTTTATCCACACATACCGCTTAGAATTAAGGCCAAAAAGTTCTATTTTGGTCTCATCAGACCAGAGAATCTTATTTCTCACCATCTTGGAGTCCTTCAGTTGTTTTTTTAGCAAACTCCATGTGGGCTTTCATGTGTCTTACACTGAGGAGAGGCTTCCGTCGGGCCACTCTGCCATAAAGCCCCGACTGGTGGAGGGCTGCAGTGATGGTTGACTTTCTACAACTTTCACCCATCTCCTGACTGCATCTCTGGAGCTCAGCCACAGTGATCTTTGGGTTCTTCTTTACCTCTCTCACCAAGGCTCTTCTCCCCCGATAGCTCAGTTTGGCCGGACGGCCAGCTCTAGGAAGGGTTCTGGTCGTCCCAAACGTCTTCCATTTGAGGATTATGGAGGCCACTGTGCTCTTAGGAACCTTAAGTGCAGCAGAAATCTTTTTGTAACCTTGGCCAGATCTGTGCCTTGCCACAATTCTGTCTCTGAGCTCTTCAGGCAGTTCTTTGACCTCATGATTCTCATTTGCTCTGACATGCATGGTGATCTGGAAGGTCTTATATAGACAGGTGTGTGGCTTTCCTAATCAAGTCCAATCAGTATAATCAAACACAGCTAAGCTCAAATGAAGGTGTAGAACCATCTCAAGGATGATCAGAAGAAATGGAAAGCACCTGAGTTAAATATATGAGTGTCACAGCAAAGGGTCTGAATACTTAGGACCATGTGATATTTCAATTTTTCTTTTTTTAATAAATCTGCAACAATGTCAACAATTCTGTGTTTTTCCGTCAATATGGGGAGCTGTGTGTACATTCATGAGGAAGAAGAATGAACTTAAATGATTTTAGCAAATGGCTGCAATATAACAAAGAGTGAAAAATTTAAGGGGGTCTGAATACTTTCCGTACCCACTGTACAATTCCAGTCTCCACACTGCCAAGCAGACCTATTTTATCACTCTCATTAACAACTTATCATCCTGCCCCCGGCAACTCTTCGCTACCCTTAATTCTCTACTTCATCCTCCACTGCCTCCCCCCACTGACTCACTCACTGCCCAGGAGATTGCCAACCACTTCAAACAGAAGATTGATACAATTCGTGAGGAGATCACTGCTGTTCAGATACCTTCCACGCTTTACGACCACAGGTGCAATCACTACTTCCCTCATTTAACCCCACCACTATAGACGAGGTTGCTAAACTACTTGCTAACATCCACTTAACCTTCTGCCTTCTGGATCCTGTTCCCTCGCAAATGCTACGTTCACCCTCTGGCCCTATTCTACACTCTCTAACCCACATCTTCAATCTCTCCCTCTCTTCTGGCAGCTTCCCCAACTCTCTAAAACATGCACTAGTTAGCCCCATACCTAAAAAGCCCTCACTGGACCCAACCAATCTTAACAACCTACACCCTATTTCCTTGCTCCCCTTTTTATCCAAACTCCTTGAATGTCTGGTCTACAACCGACTTGCGACCACCTTGCCGAGAATAGCCTTCTTGATCCCCTTCAGTCTGGATTTCGGCCTCAACACTCAACTGAAACTGCTCTCCTAAAACTAACAAACAATCTACTAACAGCCAAAACCAATGGACACTATTCTGTACTCCTACTCCTGGACCTTTGTGCTGCCTTTGATACAGTTGACCACCCCCTCCTCCTCAAAAAACTCCACGCCTTTGGTCTCTGTGACCGTATTCTTCACTGGTTCTCTTCCTACTTATCCAAACGCACCTTTAGCGTTACTTACAATTCTACTTCCTCCTCTCCTCTTCCTTTCTCTGTTGGGGTCCCCCAAGATTCTGTTCTTGGACCCCTCCTAATTTCAATCTACACCTCCTCTCTGGGTGAGCTGATAGCCTTCCACGGCTTCCAATACCATCTCTACGCTGACGATACCCAAATCTATTTATCCACCCCTCAGCTCTCTCCCTCAGTCTCCTCACATATCAATAATTTACTATCAGATATATCAGTCTGGAAGTCACACCACTTCCTCAAACTCAATCTATCCAAAACCGAACTTATAATTTTTCCTCCACCACGTGCCCCTTCCCCCGATCTCTCTGTCAATATCGATGGCACAACTATCAGCCCATCCCCGCATGCCAAGGTCCTAGGTGTTGTCCTGGACACTGAACTCTCCTTCAAGCCCCACATCCAATCACTGTCCAAATCTTGCCGCCTCAACCTCTGCAACATCTCCAAAATACGCCCCTTTCTAACCAATAACACAACAAAGCTCCTAGTTCACTCCCTGGTCATCTCGCGCCTCGACTACTGCAATTCCCTTCTCAGTGGTTTAACTTTGCACAGGCTATCCCCCCTTCAATCCATCATGAACGCTGCTGCCAGACTCATCCACCTTACCAATCGCTCAGTGTCCGCTACTCCTCTCTGTCAAGCCCTCCACTGGCTTCTGCTCACCCAACAAATTAAATTCAAAATACTAACAACATCTTACAAAGTCATCCACAGCTTAGCCCCCAGCTACATCACTAGCCTAGTCTCAAAATACCAACCTAATCGCTCTCTTCATTCCTCTCAAAACCTCTAGCTCTCTCGTCACCTCCTCCCATGCTTGCCTCCAGGACTTTTCCAGAGCCTCTCCAATCCTATGGAACTCCTTATCCCAATTTGTCCGATTATCTCCTACTCTATTAGCTTTTAGACAATCCCTAAAAACCCTCCTCTTCAGAGAAGCCTATCCTACCCACACCTAACAACTATACTTCCATTTTCTCCATCAGCCCATCCCCCACGGTTGCCTTTTGTTTCACTTAACCCTCCCTTCTGTAGTGTAAGCTCTAACAAGCAGGGCCCTCTAATTCCTCCTGTATTGAATTGTATTGTAACTGTATTGTCTTCCCTCACATTGTAAAGCATTGCGCAAACTGTTGGCCCTATATAAATCCTGTATAATAATAATAATAATAAATATAGGCTGTTTAGCCAGTTGACTTTTTTACAGGCGGTGGGAGGGGACATCTCCCCCTCCTGCCACCCTCCGGTGCTTCTACCGGCTCGTCAGTGCGATTGGAGAGCTGGAGAAGGAATCCACCAGTGGTGGAAGTTTATCATAGAGAATACTGAGGACCAGATGGTCTCTGACCTTCAAAGGCTTGGGTGCAACGTTATGACTTCACGTCTGGCCATGCAGATGTAAACACTGCCGTGTACTCGGGTGGGAAGGTCTCAGTCTCGGACTCGGTCTCAGTCTTTCCTGCCTAGAGGAGAGATGTGGGGTCTTATAGACCCCACATCTCTCCATAAAGAGGACCTGTCATGCCCTATTTCTATTACAAGGGATGTTTACATTCCTTGTAATAGGAACAAAAGTGATAAAAAAAAAATAATAATAGTAATTTAAAGGAAAAGTGTAAAAACAAAAAAAATTGAAAGTGCCCTCACACGCAGAACCGAATGAATACGTACATTGCGCCCACATATGTATGCAGCATTCAAACCACACACGCTAGAGTGAGAGCAACAATCCTTGCCCATGACCTTCTCTGTAACTCTAGACTGGTAACCTGTAAAATTTTAAAGCTTTGCCTATGGAGATTTTTAAGTACCGAAGTTTGGCGCCATTCCATGAGTGTGCGCTATTTTAAAGCGGGACATGTTGGGTATCTATTTACTTGGCGTAAACATCATCTTTCACAGTATACAAAAAAATTGGGTTAACTTTAGTGTTTTGTTTTTCTTTTAATTTATGAAACAGCTTTTTTTCAAAAACAATTGTTTGAAAACTTGCTGCACAAATACAGTATGACATAAAAAGTTGTAACAACAGCCATTTCTTTCCATAGGGTCTCTGCTAAAAAAAAATATATATATATATATATATATATATATATATATATATATATATATATATATATATATATATATATATAATGTTTGGGGGTTTTGAGTAATTTTCTATAAAAAAAATGATGATTTTGACATGTAGGAGAGGAGTGCCAGAATAGGCCCAGTATGGAAGTGGTTAACATAGTGATGCCATTGAGCTTTAATGGGATTGTAAATGCATACCACATTGGCCACTCATACAGCCAGAGTCCACAAAACCAGAAGAAAGACAAGGGAAAGATTGAAGCCGTGTTAGCGGTGAGGGCACACCGCTAGAGGGCTTCATTCTAAGGCAAATATTTTATAATATGCGATGCATACTAGCACATTATGCAATTGCCTTACATGGGAAAGGTTATTTTTTTTTTTTTTTTTACTGCCACGGTTTACAACCGCTTTAAACTTACATGAGCCCAATCTTGATCTAGTGCTGTGCCTGAGAGCAGCAGCTCTCTCTGTGCTCTCCTCACTGGACATGGAACCAGCAGCATTGGCTTCTGCTGCTGTCAATCATAGCCAGCAAACAGAGAGCAGGGAGGGGGAAGCAAGCCGTGCTTTGCTTGGTCTATAAAAATACAGAGTGCAGCTCAGGTACAGATGCTCATGCGGTTTGTTACAGGGGGACTCGGCAGGGAGGAGGAGCCCAGGGTGCTGGCGGGGGACCCCAGAAGAGGAGAATCAGGGCTGCCCTGTGCAAAATCATTGCACAGAGCAGGAAAGTGCGACATGTTTATTTAACAAAAAAAAAAAGTTTGAAATCACTTTAACATTCAATGGCATCACTATGTTAAAATAACTTGAATTCATTATGAATGCTGATGTGCTAATTTACATTTATAGAGTGTACAGTGTATAAAAATACAAAAATCTAATTAAAGATTAAAATGGGTGAACATTTAATACACTTAAACCTTTTTAGCATATGGACCCATTCTGTCGGATTAAAAGCCTAACTCGGCCCCTGTACCGCTGTCTGAACACCGCACTGAATACTGTATGTTAGTTCTTTAAAACCACCATTTCCATTTGCAATGGTTTATGAGTGCACTTCTGATATGTAACTTTATACATCACCACCCCCTTGTGCTTGCATATTTTTAGTTTCATCAGTTCTAGGCTTTACCAGCCTACTTTTATTTACATACTCCATAAAACAAAAAAATCGAAATGTTTATCTGAAACCTATATGAAGTAGACTAATTTAGCATAGTATTTAAAGTTTCATAAAGAAAGAGATCCTAAAAAAAAAAATAGTCAACTTCGTTTAAATTACCTAATTATGGTTCGTCTGTCTGCTTCTGATATTTTCAGATCATTCGCAAAGAGGATAGTATAATATGGTATCACAGGGTCACATGTTGGCAGGATCCCATGGGAAATGTGATTGACCATATTTAAAATTCCATTGTACACAAGCAAGTCATCCACAAGGATCTGGGTAGAAAATGCAATAACAGTGAAATAGAATCTGCATACAAATAGTTTATATTAAGAGTTTGCAGTATAGTACATTACAGGTAAAGAAAGAAAGAAAATTCAGTAGTCACTCCACTATATAAGATTCAATGCATTTAAAATAATTTGGATGAGGTTGTATGAGTGAGAACGTATTTGTTAGTGCCTATTTGCACTTAAACCCTGCAATGCAGTGCATTAACCACTTGCCGACCGCCGCAAGTACATATACTGCGGCGGTCAGCCCCTCACAGGCAAAGTGACGTATGGGTACGTCACTAGCCTGTGAGGCTCTGGGGAGCGAGCGTGCGCCGCCGAGGCGCGCTCCCGCTCGCTCACGGACCACCCCGCACGTGTGCCCGGCGGACCCGATGTCCGCCGGGCACTCACGATCGTCCGTTAGAGCGGGAGAAAGGCAGGCGGCTGATGTAAACAAGCCGCCTGTCATTCTCCCCTGTGTAGAAACAGTGATCACACGGTTCTACTATTTAGGACCGTTGATCACTGTTCCTACACCTCACGCCACAGCCAATCACAGTTAGACTCACGCCCCTAGGGACACACACAACCCCTCCCTCTCAAATAAAGTTAACCCCTTCACTGCCAGTGTCATTTTACAGTAACAGTGCATATGTATAGCACTGATTACTGTAGTAATGTCACTGGTAACCCCAAAAGTGTCAAAAATGTCAGTCAAGAGTCCGATCTGTCCACCGCAATGTCGCAGTCCCGCAAACAAAATCGCAGATCGCCGCCATTACGCGTTATAAAAAAACAAAAAACAAAAATGACAAAAATCTTTCCCTTAGTTAGTAAACGCAACTTTTGCGCAAACCAATCAAAATGCGCTTTTTGCGATTATTTTTTACCAAAAATATGTAGCATAAAACAAATTGGCCTAAAATGTTAAAAAATGTTGATTTTTACATTTTTTTGGGGGAATTTCATATAAAAAAATATTGTTATTTTTGCAAAATTGACGCTCTTTTTTTGTTTATAGCGCATGATCAAAAAAATTGCACAGGTGATCAAATACCACCAAAAGAAAGCTCTGTTTGTGGGAAAAAAAGGACGTCAAATTCGTTTAGGTACAGCGTCGCACGACCGCGCAATTGTCCATTAAAGTCACGCAGTGCCGAATCGCAAAATACCCCCTGGTCAGGAAGGGGGTAAAATCTTCCGGGGCTTAAGTGGTAATGCAGTCATTCTGATTCAGCTGCCAGTGTACCGTAATGCACTATAAACAGACCAAAGACCATATTTTTCACCACAGTGCTCAACAAAGCAGTAGCCCTGTGAAAAATAGGTTAAAAAAAAAAAAAAATGCAAACTTTGTGGTTATTGGCATGCCTTTCTTGACACGCTGTCACAACATGAAAAGAGGAGAGCTGATAACCCGCCAATTCTGACAGCACACATTTACACTGATGATCAGTGCAGCCTCATCAGTGAATTTTTTTATTTGTTTAGCAAAAAAACCCAGTGGTGATTATATACCACCAAAAGAAAGCTTTATTGGTCTTAAAAAAAAAAATGGATACAAATTTCATATGGGTACATTGTTGCATGACTGAGTAATTATCATTCAAAACGTGACCATGCTGAAAGCTGAAAATTGGCCTGGGCAAGAAGGGGGTGAGAGTGCCCAGTGTTGAAGTGGTTAAGCAGCCCATAGATAATTCTTTTTTTTTTTGTTTAACTACTTACCTACTGGGCACTTATGGCGCTTTTCCACTGCATAGAACCGTACCGGCTCGGCACGCTTTTGTGCTTTTCCACTGCGGTACCGCATGGTATAGGGTCGGAACGGTTCGGTACGGTACAGTATAGGTTTGCTTTTCCACTGCATGGAACCGAACGGTACGGTACGGTACGGCTCTGAAAAAACAGTACCTACTCGATTGTGGTTCCAACAGGTACCAAACTGGTACCATATCCCACAATCCTTTGCATGCAGTCACTACTAGCCACTGATTGGTCAGAGAATCACACCCACCCAGTTGTTATCCCACCCAGTTAACTTTAGTACTACTTTAGTGGAAAAGCAAACCTATACCGTACCGTACCGAACCGTTCCGACACTATACCATGCGGTACCGCAGTGGAAAAGCAAACCGGGCCAAGCAGGGCCGAGTAGAGCCGAGCCGGTACTAGCCGGTACTTGCAGTGGAAAAGTGCCATTATACCCCCTTCCTAACCAGACCCATTTTCAGCTTTCAGTGCTCTCACATTTTGATTGACAATTACTCAGTCATGCAACACTGTACCCATATGAAATGTTTGTTCTTTTTTTCACACAAATAGAGCTTTCTTTTGGTGGTATTCAATCTCCGCTGTTTTTTATTTTTTGCGCTACAAATGAAAAAAGACCAAAAATTTTGTAAAATAAATGCATTTTTCTTAGTTTTGGTTATAAAATTATAACATTTAGCAAAATAGTCATTTTTTCTTCATAAATTTTGGTCAAAATTTATACTGCTACATATCTTTAGTAAAAATAACCAAAATCATGGTATATTATTTGGTCTTTGTAAAAAGTTACAATCTATGGTGTCAATTACTGGAGATTGATCACATCTGATGTACTGCTGGCCTATCTCATTTCTTGAGACACGAACAAGCAAGGACAGTACAAATATCCCTCAAATTACTCCTTTTTTTGAAAGCAGACATTCCAAGGTATTTAGTAAGAGGCATGGTGAGTTTTTTGAAGTTGTATTTTTTTCCCACAATTCTTTGCAAAATGAAGATTTATTTTTTGTTTTCACAAAAATGTAATATTACCAGGTTATTTCTCTCCCCCAAAACACTACACCCCAAAACACATTCTGCTACTCCTCTTGAGTATGACGATACCACACCTGTGAGACTTTTTCACTCACAGACTTGGCCACATACAGAGGCCCAACATGCAAGGAGCACTGTCAGGTGTTCTAGGAAAATAAATTACACATTTAATTTCTTGACTACCTCTTACACTTTTGAAGGCCCTGGAGCACCAGGAGAATGGAAACGCCCAAAAAATGACCCCATTTTGCAAAGCAAACACCCCAACTCATAATCTATGAGGCATGAGTCTTTTGAACATGTCATTTTTTTCCACAAATGTTTGTAAAACGTGGAAAGAAAATTAAAACATATACACACATACCATGTACCTAGCAAAATTTACACCCCAAAATACATTCTGCTACTCCTCCTGAGTATGGCGATACCACATATGTGAGACTTTTACACAGCCTGGCCACATACAGAGGCAAACATGCAGGAAGCACTATAGGGGAGGGGCCAATCTGTCGTCACGCTGAGGAGCACATTGTGAGCATACCGTGGTAATACTGTCTGATTATCTTATACCCGTATTGTGAGGACTGAATGCTTTTTACAGTCTGGTGCACTCTAAGCACCAAGAAAATGTCAGTGTTTTTATATTTAGTGTTTGATAAACCGGTTGTTTAAAAGATAAAACACTATGTCCTGCTTTCTCTCTTTAGGATTTGGGCGTATGGAGAGAAGTATGAGAGAAGGAGGATTCTAAATTCAAGGTTGCCACTAAAGGAGTGAAACAGCATAAAACAAATCCCCAAAGAGGGACAGAAGCGCATATAGACCATTGGTTGGTCTTATCCCTCAGGTGAGGGCACATCGGATGAGGGGATTATCACTAATATATGTGGATTATTGGAGCACATAGTGATGCACACTAATTAAGGAAGCAGTCGTTTAGATATGTGAACACAAGTCTGTTTTTTATTAATGATTGAGCATATGCAAGCAAATTCATACCAAGGGACATTTTATGGACTGATACATTGTTTGTTTTGTTTATGTTATATATGGTTTAATATGTTATGCTGATTCTGAAAATTGAAAATTACTATGCAAACAGATTTAAAGGGATACTAGCACATGGGAGCTCAGCACTACTTTTTAATAACATTTTGCACATTGATACACGTTTAGAGAGTGTGTGTAGTTTTAAGCAATCCACTTTGTAAGGGTTTAGTTTTGTAGCCTTATAGCACTCAATAGTACAACATAGAAGGGCAAGTACACCCATTTTTAATACATTTCAAATCTACTTTCCTGACTACATATTACACTTTTGTGAGGCAATGTAGGGCACTGATAATTGATAAACACTGTGGTGGCACGGATGACAACTGATGTGGCATGGATGTGGCACGATAAGCACTGATGTGGCATGGATGACCACTGATGTGGCAGGGATGAGGCATGGATGGGCACCAATGAGCATGAAAAAGGCATGGATGGGCAGGGATGAGCATTGATGTGGCATGGATGAGGAATTAATGGGCATGGATGAGTACAGATCAGCTATGTGGGCACTTTAGATCCAGCCCACAAGTGCTGCTGCAATGGCTCGGCTCCCTTCTCCCCTCACACGCTGTACCGATCGGTGTGAGGACGGGGGAGGAACTGAACCGGACATGCACCAGTTTTTTGACAAGAGAGCGCTCTGTCATTGGACAGAGTGATCATGTGGTAAAGGGCCGCTGTCATTGGCCCTTTACCCCGATCTGTGATGCACTGGGTTCTGTGTGCATGCCCCAGGGGAAGCGTGAGTTTGGGAGGATGCCATCAGGGCCGCTGATAGGGCAGTACAATCAGCCCTGTTGTACCGGGCCCGCCCTCCATCAGCTACACAGGGGGGCCCGGGCAGCATGACATTCTGTTACTGCATTTAAAACAAATTTGCTTTCAAAACTCCTCTTCTGCTCCTACTTGCCTATGGAGTGGTGTTATATCTGTGTCACTGGGCTGTTGGATGCTGACTTTGTTATGGGTGTGCTGTGTTAAAGTCTGTAACACTCAGTACAGCCATAAGTGGACAAAGTCAGCACCCAACAGCCACGTGACACAGAGCCATGATAGAGCCCCTACTTATAGTGCTGCCTGTGCGATTATTATAACACTGATGATCATAGGACACGGTGAGATGCTACTTTATACTTCAGTTGCATTTTTACTGCCCCCTAAACCAATCCCCTTTAAATGCTTCCCATCCAGCTACATACCAGTACATTCTGGATTGGAAGGGTGATATCTTGGTCATCACTACAGCAATGATCGAGATTTCATTTTTTTTTTTTTTTTTTTTAGCCTCAGCGATTCTGCACACAGTAAAAGTAATTCTAGTGACTAAGAAGCCACTGGATTACTTTTGCAGGCAGTAGAAGAGGGTCCCACCCCTGCCTTTACCGCCTTTAGGATGCAAACAGTAGCATCCAGTTCCTGGGACACAGTGAGAGGGGCAGATGTCATTCCTCCCACTGTGCGGCGTCAGAAACCAGAAGCAACAAGGATTTTATAACTTCCTGTTTCGGTCTCATGTAGCCATTACCGGTTTGAACAAGCATCTGATCTAACTGATCTTGGTTTGATCAGATGCTCTGGAGAACAGAGGACAGATATGGGGTCCAAAAGACCCCTGATATCTCCATAAAGAGGACCTGTCATGGCTCATGCTATCACAAGGGATGTTGTTCATCCCTTGTGAAAGCAAAAAAAACAAAAAAAATGTAAAGATACAGTGTAAGATTTTTTTCTTTGTAATAAAATACAATTTAAAAAAAATGTAAACTGACCCCCACTACTTTGTGCTTATGCGCACACGTTGGCTCCACACGCATATATAAATGGCAACAAACTTGCATTTTGTTTTGAGTCGGGATCAGGGGTGGGGCCATGGGTGGGGTAAAGTTTTTTTTGAAGGGGGCCCTGTCAGGTGGGCTCTATGGGGCCCCATGATTTCTAACAGCAGCCTTGGACGTCATAGCCCCCTCTCCTAGAACTATCTGACCATGCTGTAGCCTTAATTCGGCTATGGCCCGGTTGGCAAGTGGTTAACTAGCATGTTGAATAAAAAAAAAAAAAAACAACTTGATTCCCCGTCCACACATTTATTGTGTGACGGCTGGAAAGATTCCCCCCTGTCAGAATACAAAGGCTCAGTAGAAGTAATTCTCTCTATGTGTATGTGGGAATCGGCTACATTTTTTTTTTCAACCATAATGTATGGCCTAAAGTGTTATAAATTACAGTGGGTACGGAAAGTATTCAGACCCCCCTTAAATTTTTCACTCTTTGTTATATTGCAGCCATTTGCTAAAATCATTTAAGTTCATTCTTCTTCCTCATGAATGTACACATAGCACCCCATACTGACAGAAAAACACAGAATTGTTGACATTGTTGCAGATTTATTAAAAAAGAAAAACTGAAATATCACATGGTCCTAAGTATTCAGACCCTTTGCTCAGTATTTAGTAGAAGCCCTGTTTTGATCTAATACAGCCAGGAGTCTTTTTGTGAAAGATGCAACAAGTCTTTCACACCTGGATTTGGGGATCCTGTGCCATTCCTCCTTGCAGATCCTCTCCAGTTCTGTCAGGTTGGATGGTAAACATTGGTGGACAGCCATTTTTAGGTCTCTCCAGAGATGCTCAATTGGGTTTAAGTCAGGGCTCTGGCTGGGCCATTCAAGAACAGTCACGGAGTTGTTGTGAAGCCACTCCCTCGTTATTTTAGCTGTGTGCTTAGGGTCATTGTCTTGTTGGAAGGTAAACCTTCGGCCCAGTCTGAGGTCCAGAGCACTCTGGAGAAGGTTTTTGTCCAGGATATCCCTGTACTTGGCCGCATTCATCTTTCCCTCGATTGCAACCAGTCGTCCTGTCCCTGCAGCTGAAAAACACCCCCACAGCATGATGCTGCCACCACCATGCTTCACTGTTGGGACTGTATTGGACAGGGGATGAGCAGTGCCTGGTTTTCTCCACACATACTGCTTAGAATTAAGGCCAAAAAGTTCTATTTTGGTCTCATCAGACCAGAGAATCTTATTTCTTACCATCTTGGAGTCCTTCAGGTGTTTTTTTAGCAAACTCCATGCGGGCTTTCATGTGTCTTACACTGAGGAGAGGCTTCCGTCGGGCCACTCTGCCATAAAGCCCTGACTGGTGGAGGGCTGCAGTGATGGTTGACTTTCTACAACTTTCTCCCGTCTCCTGACTGCACCTCTGGAGCTCAGCCACAGTGATCTTTGGGTTCTTCTTTACCTCTCTCACCAAGGCTCTTCTCCCCCGATAGCTCAGTTTGGCCGGACAGCCAGCTCTAGGAAGGGTTCTGGTCATCCCAAACGTCTTCTATTTGAGGATTATGGAGGCCACTGTGCTCTTAGGAACCTTAAGTGCAGCAGAAATCTTTTTGTAACCTTGGCCAGATCTGTGCCTTGCCACAATTCTGTCTCTGAGCTCTTCAGGCAGTTCCTTTGACCTCATGATTCTCATTTGCTCTGACATGCATTGTGATCTGGAAGGTCTTATATAGACAGGTGTGTGGCTTTCCTAATCAAGTCCAATCAGTATAATCAAACACAGCTGGACTCAAATGAAGGTGTAGAACCATCTCAAGGATGATCAGAAGAAATGGAAAGCACCTGAGTTAAATATATGAGTGTCACAGCAAAGGGTCTGAATACTTAGGACCATGTGATATTTCAGTTTTTCTTTTTTAATAAATCTGCAACAATGTCAACAATTCGGTGTTTTTCTGTCAGTATTGGGTGCTATGTGTACATTCACGAGGAAGAAGAATGAACTTAAATGATTTTAGCAAATGGCTGCAATATAACAAAGAGTGAAAAATGTAAGGGGGTCTGAATACTTTCCGTACCCACTGTAGTGGTCTAGGTTTTTTTCATTAAACCAGTAAATCAGAAAGTCTATCTAATGACCATTTATTTGGTGATTGCAACAGAAATTATTATTAATACTTACACCAAACTCTTTTACTCCTCTTTGTGGGGTTTTAGCATAATTCCATAATTTGATCATTGACACTTTTGTTGGTTGATCAAAAACAACATAAATGCGATTAACCTATCAAAAAACAGATGTTTGCAATTAACAAGATTTAACATGGTAGATGTTAGTCACTTTCTTATTGTTAACTAGCTCTACTGCCATTAAATTCACATACAGTGCCTTGCGAAAGTATTCGGCCCCCTTGAACTTTGTGACCTTTTGCCACATTTCAGGCTTCAAACATTAAGATAAAAAACTGTATTTTTTTGTGAAGAATCAACAACAAGTGGGACACAATCATGAAGTGGAACGAAATTTATTGGATATTTCAAACTTTTTTAACAAATAAAAAACTGAAAAATTGGGCGTGCAAAATTATTCAGCCCCTTTACTTTCAGTGCAGCAAACTCTCTCCAGAAGTTCAGTGAGGATCTCTGAATGATCCAATGTTGACCTAAATGACGAATGATGATAAATAGAATCCACCTGTGTGTAATCAAGTCTCCGTATAAATGCACCTGCACTGTGATAGTTTTAGAGGTCAGTTTAAAGCGCAGAGAGCATCATGAACAACAAGGAACACACCAGGCAGGTCGGAGATACTGTTGTGGAGAAGTTTAAAGCCGGATTTGGATACAAAAAGATTTCCCAAGCTTTAAACATCCCAAGGAGCACTGTGCAAGCGATAATATTGAAATAGAAGGAGTATCGGACCACTGCAAATCTACGAAGACCTGGCCGTCCCTCTAAACTTTCAGCTCATACAAGGAGAAGACTGATCAGAGATGCAGCCAAGAGGCCCATGATCACTCTGGATGAACTGCAGAGATCTACAGCTGAGGTGGGAGACTCTGTCCATAGGACAACAATCAGTCGTACTGTATACTGCACAAATCTGCCCTTTATGGAAGAGTGGCAAGAAGAAAGCTATTTTTTAAAGATATCCATAAAAAGTGTCGTTTAAAGTTTGCCACAAGCCACCTGGGAGACACACCAAACATGTGGAAGAAGGTGCGCTGGTCAGAAGAAACCAAAATCGAACTTTTTGGCAACAATGCAAAACGTTATGTTTGGCGTAAAAGCAACACAGCTCATCACCCTGAACACACCATCCCCACTGTCAAACATGGTGTTGGCAGCATCATGGTTTGGGCCTGCTTTTCTTCAGCAGGGACAGGAAAGATGGTTAAAATTGATGGGAAGATGGATGGAGCCAAATACAGGACCATTCTGGAAGAAAACCTGATGGAGTCTGCAAAAGACCTGAGACTGGGACGGAGATTTGTCTTCCAACAAGACAATGATCCAAAACATAAAGCAAAATCTACAATGGAATGGTTCACATATAAACATATCCAGGTGTTAGAATGGCCAAGTCAAAGTCCAGACCTGAATCTAATCGAGAATCTGTGGAAAGAACTGAAAACTGCTGTTCACAAACGCTCTCCATCCAACCTCACTAAGCTCGAGCTGTTTTGCAAGGAGGAATGGGCAAAAATTTCAGTCTCTCGATGTGAAAAACTGATAGAGACATACCCCAAGCGACTTACAGCTGTAATCGCAGCAAAAGGTGGCGCCACAAAGTATTAACTTAAGGGGGCTGAATAATTTTGCACGCCCAATTTTTCAGTTTTTTATTTGTTAACAAAGTTTGAAATATCCAATAAATTTCGTTCCACTTCATGATTGTGTCCCACTTGTTGTTGATTCTTCACAAAAAATTACAGTTTTATATCTTTATGTTTGAAGCCTGAAATGTGGCAAAAGGTCGAAAAGTTCAAAGGGGCCGAATACTTTCGCAAAGCAATGTATATATATATATATATATATATATATATATATATATATGTATATATATATATATATATATATATCTATCAATGCTGTTTAAAACTGAGTAATACACGGTCTCACCACCAGGCAGATCTGCTGACAGCTTTAAAGCGGAATTAAACCCTCCAATCCTTTACAGTTAAGGAAGCTGCTCCTGTTTGATCTTCAACTGCCATGGTGCTGCACATGTGATCAGTTATGCATGACAGTTTGGTTGAAGACACAATCAAATGTGACAGTTAGCAATCAAGGCATTCCAGAAATGTATTTGTTTTTTGAAACCGATGAGTTTAGTTCAGCTTTATGATTTACTGCTGTTCAGGGGCTCTGGACTTCATCAAAATGGCTCCAGCAAGAAGAAACAGGAACAATGCTGGAGGCGATTTACAGCACACATTAATTTTGGTAGCATAATTAATAATGTGGAATGTATGTACCTTGCTAAAAAACATTATTGTTTTATCACATTGTTATGGGTAAAGTTCCTCTTTAAGTGTGATCAGTTTTACAAATGGTTGCTGATAAGATGGAATGTACTTCTTGATGACCTATTTCTTATTGAATAGGTCTGTAGGTTTATTAACATTGTTAACAGCCTAAAAAACATGTCACTACCCCAAAACAATTGCACAGAAGAAATAGAAATATCTGTACCCCATATGCGAGAATCCTAATTGCAGAATAAATGTATTCATTTTAACCCATTGGCACCGACCGCACCGTACGCAAATATGAGGCCCCTCAGCAGGCGGGCCTTGGCACCTAGCAGCTGCATATTTGCGTGAATTGGTGCAAATACAGCTTTGCCGAGAGCACACTCCAGGCACGGTTACAGGCGGCTAACAGAAAGTTCCTAATTGCGGTTTGCCATCAGAAGCTTTCTGATCACATGACCACCATGACAGCCAATCACAGCGGTCACATTATCATAAACCTGCCCCACCTCCTGGCAACCTAAACCTCTTAAAGGGCCTGGGAGGAAATGGCACCAAGAGATTAAACAAGCTCTGACTGACCCCTATAGCCGCAGGTACTGTGAAACAATTAAAGTGATTAGAAACCTTTGTTTTTTTTTTATTAAACCAAAATAACAAACATTTACCTACTCTGTGCAATGGTTTTGCACAGAGCAGCCCTGATCCGCCTTTTCTAGCACTCCAGGCCCCTCCTCTTCAGCGAATGCCCCCAGGGAAAGCCAATTTCCCTGGGGGCTCCCGAGCAGCTCAGTCTGTGTCTATTGACACAGACCGGGCGACTTGTCCCTGCCTCCCGCCATGGCATTTGCGATGCATACTAGCTCATTATGTGTTTTTTCTTTCAGGTGTTCGTTTTTTATAAAAAAAATTTGGAGGTTTACAACCTCTTTAAGAGCTGGTTAACATATGCAAGGGTCTGGTTTCAGTAGGATTTTTCAAAGGAGTCAAGTTGTGGTTTCATTCACCAAGTCACGTGCAAATTTATAAAGTGTATGACACTTGAAATCGCACTTGAACCTGACAGGACTCTTTTTAAAAACGCAGTGTGGCCGGACCACACAAGTAACTGGCTCCTTAGAAATCCAGTTTGGGATTGTCATGTCATGTGAATCGAATGGGGTTCAAAATGCATCCAATTCACATATATGTGAACAGGGGCTAAATAAATATTGTAAGACTTTGCACATCTTTTGTTTTGATGCACCTGGAATGTATTTAGAGACATTAAACTGACAAGTTTAATTGGGCTTTAAAACATGAAACTCACTGTCAAACCTGAACACAATAAATTGAGTAATACAACAATAATACAACAATATAACACATACCAGGCTTGGAAGAATTGGAGAGAGCCAAGCATGTCTGCCATCAGTGGTATTATTTATGTCATCAATGAGCTTGTCAGGGGTTCTTACATCTCCACATATTCCTTCTAAAATGTTAATGCTTTCTGGATAAGCAGCAATATCTAATAAAAGTCAAGTTTATTTTATACAAGTTTTATATAAGGTATAATATTTAAAGTAGTATGGGGAAGAACGCTAAAGCACAACTTGAGATTGGCTGAAGATCAATAAATATCCAGGCTACCTATTTGACTCTCCTGACCCTATGTTCTTGAAACATCCAGACGGCAAGAGGGAGCAATTAAATATGCAGCCTATGAACTCTAGAACAGCCCAAAGCAATTGAAGGCCAATTCACTAATTACAATGAGACCAGAAAAAAAAAACACCTAGGAACCTACCTAGGAGGGTGCTACATCTATAAAATAATATTCAACCCTTTCCTAACCAAAGGTCATTGAAGCCTAGATGTCTGGGATAAATTTAGCGGCGTTCACATTTGTTGGTTCTAATGGTAATACTTCTCTGACCAATTTGCAAAACTAAATACTTTTAATATTGTCCATGGTTTGTCCTGCGCTTTTGTTTAGCAGAAAAGTAAACCTAGTTCAATGCAGAAGTGCTTTGTACAGCAAGTCAATAGCATTAAACAAAACATCTGCCCCTCTGAGCCACTATCTAAATTTATGTCAATTCATAATTAACAGGGTGCCCCCCAATAGGATTCCCTATAAGCAGACAGCACCTGTACCTTTGTTAGCACTTCGTTAGCAGTCAGCCTTTTCACAATATAGAGAGAAAGATAGAACTTTCAGTCAACTCAGATAAAAAGGCCTATACACAACAGAAAATAATTAATAAGGTCTGGCTAACAGGTAAGATGCGGACTTAGGAATAGGGGCTTTATCACACTAGCGGAATGACCGGTCTGGCTGCCAGTTTTTCAGGTGGACCAGATCAGACCCTTCAGTTTCCTCTATGGAGCTGCTTTTTGTACACCCACTGACATCTGATCTGAACCACTAAACACAGACAGATGGGTATCTGTTCCCCATCGATCTGGAGGATCAGGTTGGATGGCAGTCTGGTCATCGTGTGGAAGGGCACTAACGGATATAAATCTAGGTGACACTTGTACACCATAGACAACCTACCAGACAGTGCCTCACATACCCTTCCTCTCTGCTCAAAACTGTGGGAACAAACATATTTTGCCAAAATACAGTGGGCGTCACGGTCCATTATCAGCCCCCTGGCAACATTTTCTGTGCATCTTTTGAAATTAGTTTTCTCTGGGGTCCAGGTACCTGATAAGGATTTAACTTTATTTTGACATAGCTTCAGTCCTAATGTTAGTTTTGCCAGTGCCAGGTAAATCCTAAAACACCTCTCGCTTTTTCTGAAAGAACCCTCCCACGTCCTGAATATGAGTAGTAGACAGGTTCTTTGATATCCTAACCTTGGTTTTATCTTTTGTTAGTGACACTTTAGTGTTGCTTTCTGAAGCCTCTAGTGTAATAGCAGGTGTGTGCTGTGTTGGGCTTATATTTTTGAGAATGACAGTGCTGCTCTCCAAAGCAGCTGTTCAGAACATCACAAGAAAAATGTTACTGTACTTGCTCTCGTTCAAAAAAGCAGGCAGTTGGTATTGGGTGGGTACTGGGCTCAGTAGCTTTTTCTGGCAGAGGGTAGGCACAGGGCTTGCATGAATATGGAGGGCTGCAGTGTAAAGGGCTTGGTGCTCATTGGTGGCTGTAACTTCCCCATGGGAGCACCAAGTACATTAAGCTTAAGCCTGGGATGGAGCTACAAATCACACTGACAGAAATAAAAACATATTTTTATTTAAAAGCCATTCCACAGATTGAATGAGAGCAAGTGCAATATGCACAGAACGCTACCTACGAAAAAGACTCTCACTTGATATTAATAAAGCAATTTTACACAACTGGATCTACTGTGATTCCCCCCCATCCATCATTATGACTTTTTTTTAGATAAACTATGATTTTCATTTCAAAATGGAATACATCAAGGCATCTCTTAAAGTGGGAGTAAACTCCCATCTACGACAAGCTTATCTATAGGTAGTGTAAATATCTCCTTAAATGTGCAACGTTTAGGAGATATTTACTGTACATGCAGCTGGTGATGTCACCAGTGCATGCACTTTGAATGAACGACCATCTGGGGCATTCCTTCAGAGTCCTGTGGCGCCAACGGCGGCTCCCGTGTTTATGTGCGGGAGTGACGTCATTGCGGCTTTGGATACTCACACAGCTGAAGTCTGCGAACCCAGAAGGAAGACTGGGTGAAGATGAAAGCGGCCTCTAGCGGTGACAACGCATTGCTGGAAGACTTTATTATCAGGTAAGTTTCCCATTATGGCTTTACTTGCAGGGTACAAAAAAAACAGCTTTTACTACCGCTTTACGAAAGAACGACCAACTGATATATTTTGTTAAAATTTTGATTTAAAGTGGGTGGAAAACATTTAAAGTATAAATAAAGACAACTTTTTTTTTTTAGTTTTGGATGGAGTGGAGAGAAATCAGAATACCTGTCAGGTTTTTATTGCGGTCTGTGTCCCCTTTAGGGAGATTCTCCCTCTCTATTGGAAGTGAAGGGAAATCTCCACAATGGCAAAAAAAAAAAATAAACCTGACACGGGTTATAACCCTTCCTTTCTCTATCGAAAATGTAAAAAAAAGTGCCTTTAGTTCTACTTTAATGTAGAACGGTATAATATGTTTATTAGATCAGTGTTTGATTTTCATGAAGTCAAATTCACAGCTGTGTAGTAATTCTGCTGGTTATTTAACTTTAAGTACTGATCCCAAACTTTTTCTGCTGGAGGGAACTCTTTGAATTACAGTACTAGAACATTATTCAGTTAAAAAGGATACTATTTTCGGGGGGCGGAGCCGGCAGCCAGAGCGGATGGCCGTGTGATTCCATCGCTCTGTCTCAGCGGGCTAAATTAAGCAGCACACAGCGTACTTTCAGCTCCTTCACCCTGCCACATCCCTTCCCGAGACTCCGGAGGACAAGATGTCGCAAACAGGCAAGAGAAAGCAAAAGGATCGGCCGAAGAAACTGACCGAATTCTTTTCTCCAGCCGCAGGCCGTTCCTCCCAAGATGGCGCCGGCGCCTGGTCCCGCGCCAGCACCTCGGCGAACACAGCTGCCGATCGGACCTCACAGGCATCGGAGGAGGTAGGAGATAATCACATCCTGACACAGCAGGAACGTCCATCCCCTTTCACAAGCCCTCTAAAACAACGTAGAAAGCTGACAGAGGATGGGGAAGAGCAGGGTCAGGAGGACTCCTTCCTTGAGGAGGGGGAGGCTATGGAGCAGACCATCTCGTATGGGCAGCAGCTAGATTCATACCCCACAACTGGCCAAGCTATCACTGATACAGCCATGAAGGAGATGATGAGAACTCTCAGGGGGGCACTTCAGCAGGACATGAATGCCTTCATGAAAAGCACTAACAGACAGATTGATAAGCTGGGGGACAGAGTGGATTACACAGAACGCAAAATGGGAGACTTTACAGCAGCACATAACGATCTGGTGGACGCTCACTTTGAGTTAGAGGAGGAGCTTAAACAACTGAAATTGAAAGTGGCGGACATAGAGGACAGATCCCGCAGGAACAACGTTAAATTCAGGGGGGTCCCGGAATCTGTTAAGCCTGCGGAGCCATCTTCTTACTTGCAACACCTTATGCAAACTGCACTTCCCTCCCTGACTCCATCGGACCTCATCATTGACAGAGCGCATAGACTGCCCAAACCGTCCTACATTCCAGAAGCGGTCCCAAGAGATGTGATAGCTCGCATACATTTCTACCACGTAAAAGACCAGCTTATGCGTTTCTCAAGACAACACCCAGCTCTCCCAGACCCGTTCGCTGGCATCTCCCTATTCACGGATCTGTCTCAAGCTACCCTGGCGGCCAGACACACCTTGGTGCCTATCACAAAAATTCTCAGAAATCATAAAGTCCTTTATAAATGGGGCTTCCCAGCCAAGATCACAGTGACTGTCGATAATGTATCGCACACCATCTCCTCCCTCCCTAAGGGGTTGGAACTCCTCCGACAATGGGGCTACCTTCCCCGCGAAGACGACCCACCACCTTTACCTCAGCGTAGCCCTTCAAGCAGACCAACCACTTCCCGTAATGCGGCTAAATGAGAACGCCTTATATGGGGTACATAACCACCCATACTCACCCTCCGGTGACTTCTACTGGCTTTTACGTCTAGCTTCCGGAGTCGCCCACTGGACCACACCTAAGTTCTGGCAGGGCCACTGCACGCCCGCTGTGCGGTTCACTGGTTTTGTTCCCTCCCTTGGAACCGGTGCGGGATGACCCGCATACTTGTTGGAACTTTTCCTTTTTTGTTTCCTTTTATTTTTCTTTTGGTTTGGCCCCTTTTTGGGCTCTTGCAGTCTTCCTTCACTGAACCCCCCAGGTCTAGAATAACTTCCTTGAATACGGTTTTTCACACTGGACCTGGTCTGGGTCTCCTTACCCCCTTGATGGCTTCCCCTTCCCTCACCCTCCCCGGCACTTCCAATGTTATTTATGCCAGCATTTTCTTCCACCGCCATGTCCATTAGACTAATGTCACTAAATGTTAGAGGACTCAACAGCCCCTTCAAGCGTAAATCTCTATGGAAAACGGCTTTGGAACACAAATGCGACATCATTTGCGTCCAGGAAACCCACTTTGCGAAGGGCAAAGCCCCGAACTGCTCCCATCGGAAATTCCCGCATGTTTTTTCTGTGAATCATACTGCTAAAAGAAACGGGGTTTTGATAGCAATTAGAGATACTGTTTCTTTTAAGCTGATTGCCTCGGAAGAAGACTCTATAGGTAGAACCCTGCTGTTGATTGCTGAGGTGAATGGTAAACTCTACACTATAGTAAATATCTACGCTCCAAACAAACATCCCTTGAAATTTGTGCGGAAAACCATCACATGGGCGAGGAAACTGGCTAAGGGAAATTTGATATTTTGTGGGGACTTCAACGCTGTCATGAATGTAGACATGGACTGCTCTTCAGCGGGACGGAGGCGTAGACCTAACATGGGCCCCCTCTGTGTTGAGGAGAGGCTATATGATCCCTGGCGTTCTCTCCGCACCTCTGAAAGGGACTACTCCTTTTATTCTACAGTACATAATAGTTATTCCAGGATTGATATGTTTTTGACTGACAAATTTCTTTTACAAAAGATTCCTAGAGCGGACATCCACTCCATCACGTGGTCGGATCATGCCCCGGTCACGATAGATGTGGTGGATGGTCCGGTCAGAAACTGTGCTCCGGTATGGCGCAACAACACCTTTGTCCTGGCCCATCCGGAGTATAGTGAGGAACTTAAAGTGAAAGTTGCGGAGTATTTCAATCTTAATGATAATGGGTCTACATCTCCTGAAATCACATGGTGCGCGCATAAAGCGGTGGCTAGGGGTTTATTAATCCAACAGACGGCTAGAGATCGGAAGAGGAAAACTGCTCACATAACACACCTACAATCCCAAATAGCTCAGCTGGAACAGCAACACAAAAAAGATGCATCTCCACAAACAAATATCCTGAAACAACTCACAGACCTTAGAAATGACTTAAAAAATACCCTTCTATCTGATTACGACACCTACTTTAAGAGATTAAAAATGTCTTGGTACTCACAAAGCAATAGAGCAGGCAAACTCTTAGCTTCTCAACTTAAAAAGCAACGTGTAAAATCTCACATCTCACTCATTAAACATCACAAGACGGGCGCAACCTTTTGTAATCCGAAAGAAGTGGCTAACGTCTTTAAAGACTACTACAGCTCCTTATACAATCTAAGAGACGACCCTGACACATACAAACCAACACCTAATGACATTGACTCCTTTCTACATGCCCTGAAACTTCCCTCCATCGACGAAGACTCTTTACAAACACTGAACGCCCCTATTTCCCCAGAAGAAGTTCTAGAGGTCATAAGATCTCTTCCTCTACATAAATCCCCGGGCACTGATGGATTCTCCTCGGAATACTACCAATTACTGGCCCCCATCCTCACCCCGCACTTAGTTCGACTATTCAATGACGCTCCCAAAATTGGCAAATTTCCAAAAGAAATGTTACAGGCGACAGTAGTCACTATACCCAAACCAGGGAAATCGACAGACTCCCCCCTAAACTTTAGGCCTATTTCTTTACTCAATGTTGATCTTAAAATTTATGCAAAAATATTGGCAAATAGACTCCTATACTGCACATCATATCTTCTGGGTCTAGATCAAGTCGGGTTCGTGAAGGGCCGGCAGGCCCCTGACGGTACTCGACGTATGATAAATCTACTGACTGCTGCTGAAGGGTCAGGAACTCCAACGGTTTTCTTAGCCCTGGACGCTGAGAAAGCCTTTGACAGGGTCCATTGGGGATTTCTTGACAAAACCTTGACTACTTTCGGATTCAGAGGCTTCATCCACTCTGCAATCATGGCATTGTATTCTAACCCTTCGGCGAAAGTATTAACGGATGGAATCCTATCTGACTCTTTTGATCTTTCAAACGGCACTCGCCAAGGCTGCCCATTATCCCCGATAATTTTTTCCCTAGTAATTGAACCACTGGCGGAAGCAATTAGGAGCAACCCCAACCTCCAAGGCATTAAAATAGGTCAGACGGAACATAAACTAGGACTATTTGCAGATGACATAATTATCACTATGACATCTCCCCTTGCATCTCTACATGAGCTTCAATCCCTTATTCGATGGTTTGGAAATGTATCTTACTATAAAGTCAACACAAGCAAATGTTTTGCTCTTCCGATCTCAATCCCGGCTTCCGAAGTATGTAAGCTTAAATCAGTTTTTCCATGTAATTGGGAAGCACCTTCCATCACGTATTTGGGTATCCAACTTACATCTCCGGTATCTAGACTATATGAATGCAATTTCCTACCCCTTTTGTCTAAAATAGGAGAAGAGTTCTCCCACATTGGAAAAGTACACCTCTCCTGGTTAGGAAGGATCGCTGCATATAGAATGCAGGTTCTCCCAAAGCTTTTGTACTATTTCAGGACCCTCCCGATCCCTGTGCCACAAATCTTTTTTAATAAACTAGCCTCGTCATTAAGAAAGTTCATTTGGAACGGCAAACCTCCTAGAATAGCCATGTCTACATTATACAAACCCCGTAGGTTTGGTGGAGTAGGTCTTCCAAATGCCCAAGCCTATTACAATGCAACTTTACTATCGCAGACGCGATACTGGTTAACGGCACAAGAGGATAATTTATGGAACCAAATAGAACGTAAATTCACCCCAGGTCATGATCTTTATGCCTTACTGTGTGCGGCCACCAAACGCCACAATGTGAACATTCCTGCCTTCCCTACGGTTCAAGCCACCATTCTGGCATGGACAAGAATTATAAAAACTGATTTTACTGAAGAAGTATGTGTGCATATTCCCACCCCTCTAGCAGCCTATGATCTCCTGATTCCAGGTGTGTCGACCCTCAATTGGAGGAAGCGTGGCTTCCGATTTCCTGGCAACCCTACCCACCCCGACTCTGCTAGTGACCTACTGACCGAATATCAGATAGCTGCTTTTGATCGCTCCCACAAATCCCTGAATACCCTGTTCCCGAAAATACTATGGCACTATCTCTTGAATAAAGGCAATTCCCAGGCGAAGGGGATCTCGATCTGCTATCGCTTTTACAATTACCACCACCCTTTCCGTAAATCCCCTACCATTCTGAGATGGGAGGATGCCTTACAACAATCCTTCTCGGTTGCACAATGGCTGAGGGCTTTTAAAACCAACTATGCATCCTCGGCATGTGTGGACCACTGGGACAACTCACAGAAACTTCTGCATAGGTACTATATGACTCCTACTAGACTTAATGCCATTGACCCAAAGTGCTCTCCCCTTTGCTGGCGTGAATGTCAGGAAAGAGGAAATCTGCTACATGTCTTCTGGAGCTGCCCAGTGGTTCAACCATTATGGAAAGAGGTCTTCATTTGGGCATCTTCATTGTTGGGAACCAACCTCCCCCCTTCCCCGGCCCTCGCACTTTTTAGCCTGGGTCTAGAGGACCTCCCTCCTAGCTCCAGAAAAGTTCTGGCTCATATTCTATTTGCAACAAGAATTACAATTGCTGCTAAGTGGCGAGAAGCCTCCTCTCCCCACTTGACGGCAATTAAAAACAGGGTGTCCACTCAATGTGAGATGGAAAAATTGTTGGCGTTTAAGAACTGCAGAGCGGCCACCTTTCTGAAACAATGGCAGGTCTGGTTAAATCATTCCTCTAACATATTATAGCTACTCTGATAAATGTGATAATATACATGTAAATGTGAATTTTACCTAAGCATATTGGAAGTGCCCCCCCTCCCCCCCCCCCTTTCCACTACTTCCCCTTATCCTCCCCTCCCCCAAACCCTACTTAACTCCACGTCATAACTCCTCGGCCGAGGTCTCTTGTATAGGTAGTGGCGACACCTATGCAACTGTGTGGTGTAAGTCTGGTCCAATCCCTCACAGTTTGCACCCGTTAGGGGTGAGGGCTTTGGGCATTTAAGTGCACTCAGGTAGACCCGCCCAGGGGAAATAGGTAAGAGCGGTAGTTCCTATATTTGTTTTTTTTTTTTTTTTGGATTATGTGTTATACTATCATTCAACTGCCCCGAGACAGTTGAGCCATTTACTGCATAGCCAGTTTAGATGTCTATATTCGGTAACAAAGTACCCATCGCTGGCTCTTAAGCTATTGAAAGAATCTTATTGCTTAATGTTGATGTTCTGTATAACCCTGATATGCCGTTAACGACCTACTGTAACTGTTTCTGTTATTTTATGTAAAGTTCTTATCCTGTGTATATGGATCTACGGCTATGTGTTTATACATGCTTGTATTTTTCTTTTCTTACTTAAATAAAAATTTATTGAAACAAAAAAAAAAAAAAAGGATACTATTTTCTGAGAGCTGAATTTTTTCTCCGTGTTCATCATAAATCTCCAGACCATTCAGTCCGATGTAATATGGGTCTCCCCAACTGGTGAGCAGCTGAAATTGGAAAATAACTGAAAGAAGCATTAAGGAAAAGTTTGTTTGGAAGTAATACATTAAAAAGAAGCCTAAAATAACCTGGATTTAAACTACAACAAAGATAAATCATAAAGGCAGTCTTCTATTTGGAACATTAATTTCATTTAATGTTTTTCCTTAGGACTCATAACCCAACAAACCGCAAAAGAACATATCTGTCCGTGAAATCATTTCACATTCATATAACTTTATTCGATCATTATAAGCCAACTTGCACCTTATGCAATATATCAACAATGCTCAAATGACAATGTGATAAGGAAAAGAAAATTATGTTTCAATTTGCAATTATGTTGCAAATGCTTTATCGTTTTATTATAGAGTATCACTGCTTCTGGTGCTGCTGCCCATAAAATCAACACTTCTCATTTCAAGCACCATTTGCAATGATCAGGCTGCTTGTGGGTTGCTTGTTATGAAATCTCAATACAAGGTAGTCCTGATAGCTTTCTGTGTCTTCTCACCCCTCCTTTTCCTTGGTCCATATTTACCTTCTTCAGTGGCTTCAACTTCTCGAGCTGTCTGCAGACTGGTCAGTAAAAATATAGTGCTGAGTTGCCCTACTTGCGCACAAGTCCCATAAACTTGAATAAAACACAGTACCTGCTATAGGGATATGGAATAGGCACAGGTAGCCTGGTACTAACTGTAGTATTAGATTTTTAAATGTATATACAGATTCAGATTCAGTGGTTCTAAACAAAAGGATACAGCCACAAGGCATCAATGGTGCTTCATAATCCATGGTGGTTGGCACTGTGCATTTTAAATAGCTAAAAAAGAACAAATTAGCTTTTAGCATGGAATACACTTAAACAATATTACTGTTAAGATTCAGCTTTTGTATAGATATAATGTGCTACATATTTGCCAGAATCCTTGCAATAAAGCCAGAGTTTCTGCAAAGTGGCATTTAAACAAACTATTTAGCATAAAAAGCAAGAAATTCTCAAATCCAGAAAACAAACTGACAGAAGATATATTTCTGACTGTTACCTGCATTGTTTATCACACTGACGTTCTGTCACATAGTCAACAAAAAGAATCTCTTGAGCAAAATCAAAGTGACAGTTGCCAGGACCCTTCCGAATCAGAAATCCCTGAGGTGGGGAAATGCAGCATCCATCAAGAGTTACATGTACAATTTGTGCCTAAATGAAAAACTCTTGGTTAGTCAGAAAACCAGTAAAATTGTAAACAAATGTTAGAAAACGAATATATTTTTCAGTATTTACATTATGTATTAATAGTACAGCATTGAAAAATTTCCTGCAGTCTGGTTATTGCATCTCAGTGCTGCTTCAAGCGGCGTTCCACCCTAATTTGCATCCAAATCTGCATGTGCTGCTGATCACTCCGCCATTCCCTTTTGGATAGGGTCATTTTTTTTTTTTCTAATATATATAAGTATCTTTTCTTCTAAAAAAAGATCCACTTCCATCCAAACCCAACTGCGGCAAAGTACATCATATCCTTTTTCGCAATGGCTCCTGGGATATCAGTGTAAGCAAACCCAGGAGCCAATGGGGGCATCCTCCGCGGCTAGCATCGCGTTACTTCTAAACCAGAAATGACATGATGCTAGGCTCCATTGCTACGGCCATGATAAAGTCCCACTGTACATGCGTAAGATCGGGAGGTGCTTGCTGGGTAGCCAGCAGCACCTTATCCCAGGAGAGACTCCTAGTGGGCTTCAGATGCCCACACTCAGGATGGACACTTGCTGGATCAGAAGGCTACAGTGAGTACTAACACTTATAATGACACAGAAAATGCTGACATATGCAGCATATGCCGATTTCCAATACATATTTGGCGACTATCACGGGGGTGATTTAAAAAACAAAAAGTCTGAAACTGGCTGGAATTCCGCTTTAACTCTGCAGCCTTTTTCCAGCCATTTCCTGTCCACATGCATACACTTTAGCGATGGTTGCATAGCTATTCTCAAAGTGGGATTTCTGATAGTGAAACCAATGGACCAAGAGTGTGCAATCAGTGTAAAACCTGCCCCCTGTTGTTGCCATTGGAAGCCTGTGTGACAACAAACAAGCACAAGTGGGGAACAGGAGCAGATCATTTTTACACTATAACAGGTGGTGCTTCAAAAGGGACCTCCATGGAAGGATCACCAGGTATTATTTTAATGAGAGATGCAGATTTAAAAATGCTTAATTTTGAAATTACAATAACATGTTAAAGATTAGATGAAGGTTTAGTGATTGAGGTTTTATGTATTTAAAGAACATAAATGAAGTCCTCCATGAGGTCCACTGACCTGATGATATGCAGGATCAAAACGTATACATTAATTTTTTTCTTAGATTATACATTAGTCTCTAAATAAACACAACTCCCTTGATAACATAGGGTAAAGATCAAGGGCCAAAGGTATTAAATATCCCACGGTGCTTCTGACGAAATATAGAAACTGCAGAAAGCACACAACTTTACCAATATAGTTGGCAGTTCAAGGCATTACTTTGACCCATTAAAGGTTTACTCCTCAACATATATATATTATGTTGATTGAACTTTTTTCACTTGCATCTGCTGCTGTAATATTATGTTTTACTGTACACTCAATATAAAAATGCATTACCCCTCTATATGTGTCTTCAGGGGACTTATTGTAATTCCAGAACCGCAGTCCAGCAATAGTTTCAGCTTTATCAAAGTTAATAGTTATAGTGTGATTTTCTCCACTGGTAAATGGAATCAGCCACATGTGAGAATCTTCAGTGGTTATTTTTACATCATCGATGAGCCTAAAAAAGAAAATGTAAGTTTGTACATTTTAAGGTTTTTCTTTTTTTACATACAGTGCCTTAAAAAAAGTATTCACCTAACTAGGAAGTGTTCATGTATTTTGTAGTAAATCAATCTTGATTTTATTTTTTTTTTTAAAGTTAGCGGAGTATTTTCTTTTTTTATAAAAAAAACAAGAACACACCATAACACCATCTTGAATATGGCATCCCTAACTTATTACTGGTACAGCCAATTATTTTCCAAAATCACATAACTAGTTAAATCAAAATTACCATTCTATAATCAAGGGATTCCAACTAATTAAGTACTCATATACTGTATATGGAAGGTTCCGTTTCTGGTAAGTCAGTATTATGGCATAACTTAAACCATCAAGCCATAAAAATGCTACAAAGTAAAGTTTATACATACTTGTCTAAGGTCCTGTAATCTTCTTCATAGTCAGGAAGTATGCTCAGGTCTCGAGGTGATGCAGATATTATGTTTATATTTAAAGGTAATGCTTCACCATCCAATCCCACAATTTCAAGTCCTGTAAGTCCAAGGTAATGCAAGTCTCCCCATGTCATTGTAAAATTCAACTGAAGACCTTAGTAATACAAAAAAATTAAAATGTCAATTTAGTTAGTTCATTCACTATTCATTCATTCACAGGCTGCTGTATAAGCAACAAAACTTGCTGACAGACTCTGGCCAGTGGAATGGGTGATATTCATTGATACCAAAAAGTAAAATCACTACACTAAAAAAACACATGTATTACTCTTCTTTGCAGAACTGCTAAAGTTCAGTTAAATCTGATGGTGACCATTTGTGTATTGCAGTCTTCAAGCCATTCCACATATGTTTATTAGGGTTTAAGTCTGGGCTCTGACTAGGCCATGTAAGGACATTCGCCCTTTTCTCCTTCAACCACTATGTGGTCATTTTTGTTGTGTGCTTTGGGTCATTGTAATGTTGGAAGGTAAACCTTCTTCCCATTAGGAGCAGGCAGCAGATTTTCCTAAAAAATAAAATGGTATTTTACCCCATCCATTTTGCAGTCTATCCTGATAAGTGCTTCAGTTCCTGCTGCGGAGAAACACACCCCTACCATGATATTACCACCTCCATGCTTTACTGTAGAAATTGTGTTATTTGGATGGTAGGCTACATTGGATTTCCACCAGACATATGGGTTTGGTGTTGAGGCCAAATATTTCAATTTTAGTCTCATCTGACCATAATGACTTTCTCCATATGGCCTTGGAATCTTTAATGTGTGTTTGGCAAAGCTCAGTCATGACTGCATGTGGCTTTTCTTGAGGAGTGGATTTTTTCTTGCAACCCTCCCATACAAGCCACATTTTCTGGAGAATTTTTGATATTGTTGTCACATGCACAAATTCACCACTGTCATAAAATCCTGAAACTGCTTCAGAGTTGCTGTAGGCCTCTTGGTAACCTCTATGACCTGTTTCTTCCTGGCTTTTTCATCCAGTTTGGAACAATGTCCTGGTCCAGGGAGGGTCTGTGTTTTACCAAATACCTTCAACTTCTTTTTTACTTCACTGTGCTTCTAGACATTGATAAAACCTTTAAAAACCTTTAAGTGTTAACCTTTAAAAAGTGTTTGTATTCATCTCCTGACATTTGCCTGTGCACAACTTTATCCCAGAGATCTTTAGACAGTGTCTTGCCAACCCATAGTTGTGTGTTTGCTTCAGTTGCACTACTAGGGACTAAAATTTTCCAGGAGAGCTCTTTTCATGCTGAACTTATCAAAAAAATCACAGCTAAAAGTCAAATGGCTGAAGGATTCAGCCTTCAAACAATATTAAAAAGCCAGCACAAAAAGACATGCATAATTGAGCTTCAGCCTACAGGGCCTGTGTAGGGAATTTGCAGGTAATTTATAAACTCCTCACCACACACCATACAGTCTATTCTGAACTGAGATACATGTGCTTGTTAAGGCATGTGTAGTGATTTTCTGTGTACTATTGTGGACACACTATATTGTCAAAAGTATTGGGACACCTGCTTTTACACGCACATGAACGTTAATGGCAACCCAGTCTTAGTTTATAGGGTTCAATATTGAGTGGGCCCATCCTTTGTAGCTATAACAGCTTCAACTCTTCTGGGAAGGCTACTCACAAGGTTTAGGAATGTGTCTATGGGAATGTTTGACCATTCTTCCAGAAGCGCATTTGTGAGGCCTGGCACTCAGGTAAGAAGGCCTGGCTCACAGTCTAATTAATCCCAAAGGTGTTCTATCGCGTTGAGGTCAGGACTCTGTGCAGGCCAGGCAAGTTCCTCCACCCCAAACTCGCTCATCCATGTATTTATGGACCTTGCTTTGTACACTGGTCCAAATCATATGGTGGAGGGGAGATTATGGTGTAGGGTTGTTTTTCAGCGGTTGGGCCTGGTCCCTTAGTTCCAGTAATGGGAACTTTTAAGGCATCAGCATACCAAGAAATTTTGGACAGATTCATGCTCCCAACTTTGTGGGAACAGTTTGTGGATGGCCCCTTCCTGGTCCAACATGACTGCGCACCAAAGCAAGGTCAGAGCAGAGCGGGCGGGTGACAGGTTCAGGTCTGCTCAGTTTATGCAGATCGGACATGGACAGAGCCCGCTCTACTCTCTGGGGAGCCAGGTGTATATGTACTCTGCTCTCTATTTACACCCGACTACCTCCGATCCGATCCTCCTAGATAGAGTAGGATGGATCCCCTATTGTTTGTTTTTAGCAGACTGGATCAGACGTAGGTAGGTGTAAACAGGCACAAGCCCGGGTGCACCCGCCGGCCCATAGGGGTGAATCAGTTTTTCACACAGACCTGATCGGAACAGTCGTGTGAAAGGAGCCTTAGAAATAAGACCTAGTGTTTACTATATTACCTCTGGTATACAGAGATAACTAAAACAGTAGATATACTTTAAATTACAGGACAAGTTGACAGATTAGTTATACTTTAAAAGAACTATAATAATGCTCTTTGATAAAATTCCTAAAACACCCTGACCTCATAAGCTTCTGTAGAGGATATATAAAATTGTAGAATTCAGAAGGGCAGGCAGTTTGAATAACTCTATTTTACATTTACCTGCTAAAACTGTGTAAATTGCAAATATTAAGGACTTTATTTAAAAATGCAAAGGCTATTGTGCAAACTGTATTGAGCAGTCGGCTCATGCATCTAGTATAGGTAGTCTCTTCCTAAAAACTGCAGCTTGGAAAGTGTGGACGTGAGGCTGGATGACAGCTTAGTTGTGGAAGTGGAAACCAACAAGATGTCAGAGAGCTTCTGTGGGATGCAGAGCAGACCAGAAGTGACATCATTGGCATGACCGGGGCAGAGCTATGCATTTTAAGGCCTCCAAAGGCTCTTTCTCAAGCTAACCTTAGAATTTTTTTAGCTCTGTACAGTTAAGTAGTTGCTCCTATTAGTTTTAAACTGTTAAATCTGAATTCCTGGAACAAATACTTTCATTCAAAGCGGAAATCTAGCTTTTGATACTCTTTATATAGTTTGTTGGGGCCGAACAACTAAAATGTGAGGCCGCTAGATTTGCGGTATAAACTGTATGTAGTTGAGGCTACATACAGCATATCGCACTGTGTTCCGGGTTTGAGCCGAGACTTCCTGTCTCATACTCAGAACACAGTAGAGTCTGGCGCTTCACCATTCAGAGAAAGCGATGTATTCTAGCAATGAATACAAAGCTTCCTCTGGCTAAATCAGAGAGGTGGGGCTGATGTTACAACCTCTGACTCAGCCAATCAGGGGAACCTTTGTATTCATACAAGAAATGCAGCTCCCTTGTAAAAGGTGAAGGCACACTATGACTTAAATCCAATGAGGTTGAAGACATTTCCTGGACTTATCTCTATTATTTATATCTGACAGGTTTACAATACTCCCAGAAGACAGCTATAGCTGTATTTCCTGGAGCCCGATGCTGATCCTTCTAAACCCTGCATCTACAGCAATATAATCGCTGTGCTGCTATGCCCATCCCTCCCCTCCTCCTGCCCAATCACAAAAGCCTTAGCATTATGTGAACACAAATGCTTCTCTGAATGGGAAGCAGAGGGGAGGGGCAGGTATAGCTGCTGTGTGTGCTTCTCCCCTCTCAGATCCAGGCATGTCTCTCCAGCAGAGCAATAAACCTGTCAGATGTAAATAATAGAGGGAAGTCTAGGAGATGTCATGCACCTTCTTGGACTGAACTCATAGTGTGCCTACATTTCTTTACAAAGTGGCTGAATACTTGGAATTCAGCTTTAAGGTCCCATGAAGTCACAGTGGAATGTACAGGTGGAGAAATGTGTGCAACATCCTGCACAAAGGCCTTAACTAAGGAATGAAAGGCCAAAAGCCTTTGAAACAAGACAGCCAGGGCTGAAATTTGCCCCTTGATGGTACTTAAGGCCAGATGCTGGTCCAGATCAGACTAAAGAAAGGACATGAAGTGTCCCATTCAGTACTTTCTAGGATGGGATTTCCTAGACTTGCACCACACAAAGCATGTCTTCCAGGTGAGCCGTGCTAGTAGTGGACTTTCTAGCTTTCAGGAGAGTAGAGGTGAAGGAATTCGATAGAACCCTATCCCTTGGGAACAGCTATTTCTCTATGCCAGTGACCAAGAACAGGATGGTGGTCTGGCCATTGGGACAGAAGGTGTAGGTGATCCACAAGGGCCCAAGGAGAGTTCACCTAGAGTATGAACATGTTTGAGTACCACATCCTCCAGGGCCAGTTTGTTGCAATGAGAATCACTGGATTGCCCTCCATCTCAATCCTTTGGAGCAGACAAGTAGATTAAAATAAACCTATTCCAACCACTAGAGCATCCATTGCGAAGGGCCAAGGGTCCCTTGTAATAAACTTGTCTATATTTTTCTTGAATATGAATGCCAGAAGGTCCACGTCGAGCATTCCATACTTGTGGTAAAGGGTTGGGAAAATCTCCCGGTGCCCAAGATCCAGACTCTATGGTTGAGAAAGTCCTCCTGGAAACCTCCTTGATTTTTGAAGAAGGCTACTTCCTTGGTATTTCCCAACTGGTTTCTGGTCCATTAACTTTGCAGCTGTGAGGTTCAGTGTTGAAGGGACAACCAAGTCGCCATGAGTTTTAGGATGTTGATGGGAAGTTGAACTTCCTCTGATGATCAAGTTCCTTGCATTGAAAAGGCATCCAGGACCCATCCCCAGCAAAACAGACTCACATTAATCATGAGACCGTTCCATGTCTTTGGGAAAAAAATGGATTTTTGTAAAATCTTACCGTAAAATCCTTTTCTCTTAGCTCATTGACAGACGTAGTCCTCGGTGATACAGCCCCTTCGGGTTATGTTGCCTCCACAGGAGCAGGACTAGACAGGAAATTAAAATGCTCTGGCCACACCCTAGGGGCAGTCCCAGAAGGTATATCCTCTCTCTCTCTGCCTCAGCAAATCAGTTATGTCAAAAAGCAGTCTTTAGAGATTTTAACCCAACCCAACTCAAAAACAGAGGGGCGGGGACTACGTCTGTCAATGAGCTAAGAGAAAAGGATTTTACGGTAAGATTTTACAAAAATCCATTTTTCTCTATCGCTCATTGACAGACGTAGTCCTCGGTGATACAGCACCTTCGGGACGTCCCAGAGCAGTATCACAAATGAGGGGTGGGAAAATGGAAATCAAATCCCAATCTAGAAGGCCCAACCGGTGCCAACTAGAAGTTTACAATGCTCATCCTTAATGATGAGACTCAACAAAAAAGAAATTTTTCAAACAGAAAAAAACTCTCGAGGTAGACCACCGGTCTCCTCAAATTGCGGCCTGCAAAACCTTGCGGCCAAATGAGGCATCCGCCGATGCCGTCACATCAATTTTATAGAATTTTGTAAAGGTATGTACCGACGACCAGGTGGCCGCCTTACATACCTGGACCACTGACGCCTGATGGCGAAAGGCCCAGGAAGTACTGAGCGCTCGAGTGGAGTGCGCCCTAACAGGGAACGGAGGACTCTGACCCTTAATAGAATAAGCCTGTACCACCATCTGTCTAATCCATTTGGCAATGGTCGCGGCAGATGCAGGCAAACCCTTTCTGGGGCCATCCGTGATCACAAAAAGTGAATCCGTCTTACGGAATGATTCCGTAGCTTTCAGGTATACTCTGATTGCCCGAACCACATCCAAGGAATGCAACGCATGTTCCCGATGATGCTTGGGCTGAGGACACAAGGAAGGTAGTACAATATCTTCATTCAGATGAAAATCTGAAACCACCTTAGGAAGAAAGGATGGCTTAGGATGAAGTACTACCTTATCCCTATGAATCACTAGGTATGGGGACTGGCATGATAATGCAGCCAGTTCTGACACCCTGCGAGCAGAAGTGATAGCCCCTAAGAAGGCCACCTTCTGGGATAAAGTAAGCAAGGGAATCTCCCTGATGTTTTCAAAGGGAGGTTTCTGTAGAACCGACAAAACTAAATTAAGATCCCAGGGCGGTAAGGGCGCGCGGACTGGTGGAGCCAGGTGCCGCACCCCCTGGATGAAATTCCGCACCAAGGACTTGGTAGCTAAAGGTTTCTGAAAGAAGATTGCTAATGCTGAAACTTGACCCTTGATGGTGCTCAAGGCTAGCTTCTGCTCAACCCCTTGTTGCAAAAAAGCCAATATTCGAGTCACCGAATAGGTACGTGGAGGAAATCCTAAAGATTCGCACCACGCAATATAAGTCTTCCATGTGTGATAATAGACCTTGCTGGAAGTCGCTTTCCTTGCTTTAATAAGGGTAGGAATGACTGAAGCTGACAAACCTCTGTCCTTCAGTACTTGGGTCTCAATGGCCAGGCCATTAAAACCAGCGACTGTAAAGCACGATGGTAAATTGGTCCTTGAGACCACAGACACTCCCTGAGACGAAGTTCCCACGGAACGTCTGCGACTAGCCTGTCCAAGTCGGCCAGGCCGGCTTGACGAGGCCAGCCTAGAATTTCTAGGACCACTGGTGCTGACTGGATCTGAACCAGGCGTCCCTAGAGCTATCTGGCCCCGACCATCCGAGAAAGTCTGGTCGTTTTCTGTTCCCACACATTTATCAGATACCTGATTGCTATCAGGAAGGGTGATCTTTTCTGGTTGAACCTCAGGGACCGAAGTCACCCGGCTAGAGGCTTCTTGGCCTGTCTGGTCAACTAGATCCGATTCCTGTGGGGAATTGAGACTAATCTTAGGAAAAGGTAAAGGAAAAGATCTATTCAGGGAACGGTGACTACCGCTCCCTGTAGTACTTAAATGTTGGAAGGGAAGAATCGCACCGGTAGTAGTAGTTGATGCTCGATCTAATGTCCTGAATACCGGTGAAAAACGTCCCCCACCCTCAAACCGGGTGGGGGCGCACCTTCAGGCTGTGTACTCCTTTGCTTCGGGTTTGGCTGAGTTGGTCCTCTGTTTGTCCGACCAGCCTTTCTTGAACCCTCCTGGAGGAGTCTTGCCTTTCCCGCTTGTTCCAGCCGGGCGTGCGAACCCTTTATGGGCGGTAAAGAAAGGTCCTCGCTTGTTGCGAGGTCCCTTAGCTTTAGCAGCCTGTGGCAAAAAAGTGCTCTTGCCCCCAGTGGCATCCTTAATGATTTCATCTAGGGTGGCCCCAAATAGACGATTCCCCTGAAAGGGGAGATTCGTCAAGGTCTTTTTGGAACCTAGGTCAGCTGACCAGCATTTTAACCACAGCACACGTCTGAGGATTACCGCTGACATAGATGCATGCCCTAATAGGGGAGTAGTGTCCAAGGCTGCGTCACAGATAAACTGTAGCCCTTGTATAATCTGTTCCATCAAATCAGATGTTTCCTGGGGAATATCTTTTCCCCTAAGGTCTTGGCGTACCAATCTCGCCCATTCCATAAGTGTCTGGGAAACTAGACCAATAACAATTACTGGTCTAAATGCTGACCCTATCAGAGAGAAGATAGTGCGGGACTCTGCTTCCATCTTTCGATCCACCGGATCCTTAAAGGACGAAGTGTCCTCCACTGGGATAACCGTGGCTTTATTCAGCCTGGAAATAGGTGGATCCACCACTGGTGGTACCGTCCATTTCTTAATGATGGATTCCTCAAACGGATAGCGTCTAGCAATACGCTTGGAAATAGTAAAGGTACGTTTAGAATGCTCCCATTCTCCTTTAATCTTATTACCAAAACACTTGGGTACAGGAAAAACCTTCACCGTTTTGATGGGCTTGTTAGTACCAAAAGGAATCTCTGTATCAGTTGCTTCTGCCGGTAAAACCTCAAGTTTTAAGGTTTCCTGCACTGCCACAACTAGTGCGTCCACCAATGCTTCTTCCTGAATTATAGCGGGAGAAGAAACGTCCTCCTCACTGTCTGAGGGAGCTTTACCTGAGGTAACAGCCCTTGCAGAGGGACCTGCAACTGCAGTGACCATCTCTGAATCTGAGTCAGAGGTGTCAGATAATATAGGGGTAGGCGGGGGTCGCTTCCTTGACCCTCGTCCCTGACAGGCCGCCTCCACCCGAGCCACCATAGACTCCAAAATTGCTGTAAATGCCTCTACACTCTGTGCACCGGCGGGTCCCGTGGCCCCCTCGAGGGAAACAGGTGGGGGAATTTGTGTGGCAGGGTCCATGATTATTCCAGTAACTTCCCGGATAATATAATTCAAAAATAAAAAACTTTTTTTTTTTTTTTTTTCCAGACCCCCAGCGCCACAAAAGCCCCTTAGTGTTACCTGCTAGGGATCCCTATCGATCGAGAGAGAGAGAGAGAGATAGACCCCCAGGCTCACCACTTGATGCTCAGAGTTTAACTGCAACAGGTTACAGCGCTGTCTTGACAAACAGGAAGTCTTTTGGCTGGCTGCCCAGGAAGAAAGGAGGCGGCTCCGCCCCTCTGCACGCCTTCCGGCGCCTCCCCTAGCTCCACGAGGTGTTTGGATCACCTCAAACATGGCCGCCCCCATGCTGGAGACACGAGGCTACGCCAAAATGGCGGCTCGTGCAATCCAGCAAAAAAAATGGCGGCGGCCTGTACCGAATAGCGGTGTGCTGCAGGGCACACAACACTATCTCTGCATGGGGATTTTTGGCGTGGTTGGCGGTACCGGCCCTGGCGGACCTCATGGCCGTTCGGAAGGCCTGCTATAGCTGGAGATTTGACTAGGAAGGCAGTCTACATGTCCGTGGCTTCTGACTGGTAGGTACCTTATTCTTATCACAGTAAGATTCCCAGACTGCCACTGATTACAATCTTTTAAACATGTATACAATTAGATTGTTAGCTCCCAAACCAAGCCTCCTGGCTTTTTGCACATAAAATCACACTCAAAGTAGGGGGATCTGTGCCATGTTATAGGATAGAGGGGGACTCTATCTTACCATACAGAGAGGGGCCCACGTTCACCACAAGACCCGTCAGGGGGAAAAGGGGGAACATACTACTCACCATACCGGAACCAGGCGGGCACCAACTCCTGACAGTACCCCTCTCCACCGGGGCGGGAGGGCTGTCGACCAATACGGACGCCGTGACTCATGGTCTTTGGCGTTTCAGCGAGACATTTAACTCGCGGGGTCAGTCCCTTAATGGGACTTTGTCGCGGCCGACCCAGCGCGGAGCTATGGCCTGCACGAGCTCGTAGGCTGAACTGGGGTGACCACCGGATCTCAACATCCAGCCCGTCGCCCAGTTCAGCTTTCTTGCTTGAAGATCTCACAGGAACACTGGAGAAAAAAGCTGTCTAAAAAATCTTTTTAAGAAAAAAATCTTGCCAGGACCGAAGATCCCAGCAAGGTATCTAGGTCCTTACTCCTAACTAGACAGAAAATAACTGATTTGCTGAGGCAGAGAGAGAGAGGATATACCCTCTGGGACTGCCCCTAGGGTGTGGCCAGAGCATTTTAATTTCCTGTCTAGTCCTGCTCCTGTGGAGGCAACATAACCCGAAGGTGCTGTATCACCGAGGACTACGTCTGTCAATGAGCGATAGAGAAAAAAGGATTTCCCTGACTTCAGTGCTGGACCTCCACCACATGAGGAAAAGTACGATCTTGTAGGTCAGAAGTATGGAGTGTTCCAGGGACCAGGTTTGTCCCAAGCTGCCAGAATGTTGAGTTGCACATTCTGGATTGCAAATGGGTTTAAAGCCCAAGACCCTTATGCAGGCACGAATTGAGGTCCAAATCTGGACCTGGACAACCCAAGACTGAATAGAGGAAAGAAGTTTGTCCTGTGGTAGGAAGATCCTGGACACAGCCATGTCCAAAGCCAGACCCAGGTAGTCTAATTAGTGAGTCAGTTCCAGCAACAACATCTGAAGATTGAGGATCTAACTGAAACTCTGCATTGTCTGATATACATTCCCTGACAGGTTTAGGGAGGAACATTCCTTTAGGAGAAGATCATTTAGGTATTCCACAACTTGAATCCCTTGAGAACAGGGCAGAGCTAGGACTGAGCAAGAACCTTGTGCCTTGTGAAGACCAAGGGGGCTGTGAACAGGCCAAAAGGAAATGTGACAAATTGGTAGTGTTGAGTGTCCACAGCAAAGCAGAGATAGCGTTTGTAAGGGAGAAAATTAGTAATCTCCTAGTAAGTATCCCTGCTGTCCGCTGGAGCCAGAAAATCCCAAGGAAGGAAGAAGGCAAGGTCCAACCTAGCAGATTCCATGCAAAATGTTTGAACCCACAAGAAAAGTTGAGGGATTTAAGATTAAGGATGGGCTGAATGTCTCTATTTGCCTTGGGAACAGTGAACAGGTTCCATTTTAAACACTGAAAGCGTTGGGGTACTTCCAAAAAGATTTGCTGAACACCAGCAAGATCAGCTTGTCTTGTGGGAAAGGGGGTAAATTTAGAAGCATGGAGCAAGGAAGGTAGAGTTTGAAATTTCAGTTTGCAGCCCTTGGAAATGAGAGTCTGGAGCCAAATGTCTGAAATTTCAAAAAAGGCCAAAAGGATCAACAGACGTTCCCCCACTCTGACAAGAGGGGCACTCCTTCATTGGAGCCAGATCTGGCAGCCTTTAGAGCTGGAGGCCTGACAGAAACAAAATTAACTTTCCTAGTCTCAGTTGAAAGTGTGCAGGAGCATGGGCATTCATTTTCTGGGTGAGGAGTGTACATTTACCCCAGTGATGTACTTGTTTAAGGAGGAGCCAAACAGGTGTTCTCCTTTGAGGGAAGCCAATTAATCCTCCACATGTGGACAAAAAGGAGGCCCATCCTGGAAATTTGGTGAAGTGTATCAATCAGGCTGTTCACACAGTGGTGTAAGGCTACAAGTAGGAGTTCCAGGTGGTAGTAAACAGATGGATCCAATAAGATAAACTAAGAAAGTCTGTAAGAGTGAGTGAACTGAAAGGAATTGGCTGGTTATGACAATTTTAGGGAATCCAAGCTTGAGACCTTGGGGTAAACAGACTATGGAATCTCTAACATTGAAGAATGTACTGGGCCAACAATAGTAGCAATAGCATCCTTAGCCTTGGATGAGATCTCAGCTGAGGGCATCTTATCCTGATCCAATTGCTAAAAATTGAAGGAGAGACAATCTTTCTCATCTATCCCCTCCTCAGGCAGTGCATCAGAGACCAACAGCAGGGGAAACGGAAAGGCCTCGTTTGTAAACCCTGCAATCTCTAGCTTCCAAAAGTAAAAAAGCTCACACATGGTGGTGAAAAAAAAACTCCTCTTTAGATAGGTAAGAGGAAAGGTGTGCAACTGAAGGATCAGCAAATCTGCCAGAGAAAGGTGGAGAATCAGACTGAGGGCAGTTATCGGAACAGAGGGTCCTAGGAGCCCCTTGCAGAGTACTGAGAGCAGAGTCGAAATCTAACAAAACCATGTGATCCTTTGTTCCTGAGCTTATGATCTGCTATGTGTGGTGCCACAGTCACCCCCCCCCCCAAGGGGTACTCATTCTTTCACGTACAGTATCTCACAAAAGTGAGTACACCCCTCACGTTTATATAAATATTTTATTATATCTTTTCATGTGACAACACTGAAGAAATGCCACGTTGCTATAATGTAAAGTAGTGAGTGTACAGCTTGTATAACAGTGTAAATTTGCTGTCCCCTCAAAAAAACTCAACACACAGCCATTAATGTCTAAACCGCTGGCAACAAAAGTGAGTTCACCCCTAAGTCAAAATGTCCAAATTGGGCTTAATTAGCCATTTTCTCTCCCCGGTGTCATTTGACTTGTTAGTGTTACAAGGTCTCAGGTGTGAATGGGGAGCAGGTCTGTTAAATTTGGTGTTACCACCCTCACTCTCTCATACTGGTCACTGGAAGTTCAACATGGCACCTCATGAAAAAGAACTCTCTGAGGATCTGAAAAAAAGAATTGTTGCTCTACATAAAGACTGCCTAGGCTATAAGAAGATTGCCAAGACCCTGAAACTGAGCTGCAGCACGGTGGGCAAGACCATACAGCGCTTTAACAGGTTCCACTCAGAACAGGCCTCGCCATGGTCGACCAAACAAGTTGAGTGCACGTGCTCAGCATCATATCCAGAAGTTGTCTTTGGAAAATAGACGTATGAGTGCTGCCTGCATTGCTGCAGAGGTTGAAGGGGTGGGGGGGGGGGGGTGGTGGGGGGTCAGCCTGTCAGTGCTCAGACAATATGCCCCACACTGCATCAAATTGGTCTGCATGGCTATCGTCTCAGAAGGAAGCCTCTTCTAAAGATGATGCACAAGAAAGTCTGCAAGCAGTTTGCTGAAGAACAGCAGACTAAGGACATTAATTACTGGAACCATGTCCTGTGGTCTGATGAGACCAAGATAAACTTATTTGGTTCAGATGGTGTCAAGCGTGTGTGGTGGTACCCATGTTAGGAGTACAAAGACAAGTGTGTCTTGCCTACAGTCAACATGGTGGTGGGAGTGTCATGGTCTTGGCCTGCATGAGTGCTGCAAAAGTTAAGAGTTTTTTGCCAGGAGGTGCCATGTTGAACTTCCAGTGACCAGTATGAGAGTGATAACACCAAATGTAACACACCTGCTCCCCATTCACACTTAAGACCTCGTAATACTAACGAGTCACATGACACCAGGGAGGGAAAATGGCTAATTGGGCCCAATTTGGACATTTTTACTTAGGGGTGTACTCACTTTTGTTGCCAACGACTTAGACATTAATAGCTGTATGTTGAGTTATTTTTAAGGGACAGCTAATTTACACTGTTATACAAGCTGTACGCTCACTACTTTACATTGTAGCAAAGTGTCATTTCTTCAGTGTTTTCACATGAAAAGATATAATAAAATATTTACAAAAATGTGAGGGGTGTAGTCACTTTATTGAGATACTGTATATTACCTGAAAGGATTCCAAGGAATTACCAGATTATCCAATGCCAGTGTTAGAAGATCCTAGGCCATGGCTACAAAGAGGTGTAACACTGTTGAATCTGGAGGCTAGGATAAACACACCTGGGGTTCCCCTATTTATAACATAGGAAACTGAAGAGGTCGGGATGGACGGACCATTCCCCTTGGTCCAAGCAGTGACAAGTGAGGAAATCCACCTTCCAACTGTCCATTTCCAGGATGTGAACAGAAAAGTTTGCTAAACAGTGCTTTTCTATCAAGGAGATAATATGACTTACTTCTTTCAAGGCTGCCTGACTCCTGGGTCCATCCAATGATTAATATAGACCCCTAATGTAGCATTGTCTGATTGCACCCTCATTGGTAGTACCTGGTGAATTTGCAATTTTTTTGCTCTGAGCGCCAAAATGATGATCAGGAGCGTTGCTTCCCTAGGTGACAAGGTTCCCTGAACTAAGAGATGGAAACACTATTGGTGGGTGGAATAGGGAAAGATGGAGGGAGAGTTATGGCAGAGGATAAGAAGGTTCCCATGTTACAAACAACCATTGGAAATGGTACGATTTGTACCAAAATAAAAAATAGGCAAAATAAGTGTGCAAAATTTGACAATGAATTAAAGTGTTTGTTGACCAATGTCAGAAGTCTGCCAAGCAAAATAGGTCAGTTGGAAACTCTGGTGCACAAGGAGAATTATGATTTAATTGGTATTGCTGAATCTTGGCAAAGTTCAGTGTTGAGACCCTTACTTTTTAATATCTTTATAAATGATATAGGGTCTGGGATTAATTGTACAATTTCAGTCTTTGCAGATGACACCAAGCTTTGCAGTGGAATAACTTCCTTACAGGAGGTCTCCAACTTACAAGCTGACCTCAATTCTGATCACCGGTGCAATGCCTTACAGGCTGCAGAGTAAAAAAATTAATTTTTTTTACCTGTATCTTTTTTGTAAAAGGTGAATTTAACCTTTAAATGTCTACTGATCCCAAGTATTCACCTCGTCACAGATAGGCAATAACTCACCTTGCGGATTCCATGTAAACATTGGGAATGCAAAAAAAAAAAAAATGCTGCAATTTTGTATAAGATTTTCTGATTTAAATACTTACATTTACCATTGTATATACCAGGTGTAGTGCTGGCAAGATTTTGGGGACTTTCTGCTTTCATTTTCAAATCACAAAGCTGTAAAACAGAAAAAAAATTTAAAATTGCAAATTGCAATAACACAGCAACACATAAGCATATTCATTATATACAATAAAAATAAAAATTCAGCGCTTAAAATCAAATGGATGGGTAAGCAGCTGTCTTTTTTTACACCAGGATAGGTCAAACCTACCAAAACCTATAATATATAATATATTATATATTATAGGTTTTGGTAGGTTTGACCTATCCTGGTGTAAAAAAAACAGCTGCTTACCCATCCATTTGATTTTAAGCGCTGAATTTTTATTTTTATTGTATATTTTCCCAATCCTATTTAATTTGGCTGCTGATCTGATTTATATGGATATCTTCCGTTATATAGAAGCCCGTGAAATCAGGTTAGATGATGTATTTTCACGGGTGGCAGTTTCCAAGGAGCCCAGTGATTTGGTGTACAACTTTAAGAAACTGGGGCATATCTTTGAGAAAAAGATTAAAACCTGGTGGGATATTGTGTCCTTCCAGCAATATTTATCTGCCAAGATTATCCCTCGCCGTTTGCGTTGGGATATTCCACCTAATGACGGATTAATGGATATTGATTCTAACAAAGAGTGGGGGGATTTTTTCACCTCCAAGGGTCTAGAGCTCTTATCTTTTTTGCTATCACGGAAGCAGAGGAAGATGGAGACTCTAGAAACCCAAATTGATACTATCAAAAAATCCATTGAAAAGGATAAAGACAAACCTGAATTTATTAGGTTGTCTGATGAGCTTAAAAATAAGCTTATTAAATGGGATAAAGAGTCCCAAGATAAGAAAAAGAAAAAATTCCTCAGGGATGTGGGAGATTTTGGAGCAGGCCTGATCTATAGGTGGCAGGTCCCGTCTGGGAATGCCACAGTGCCCGATATTAGTACAGGTGCAGCACCTCTCCCACATTCTATTGAGGAGGATGATTTACCCAAAGTGGTGTCCCAATCAGGGACCCCCCGTCCCAATCTTCCTTTAAGGACCGGCCCACCGCCTAGAGGGAGAGGCCATGGAGGAAGAAAAGGGAGAGGGAGGGGTAGAGGTAGAGGCAGAGGTAATCTACCTAGTTATCGATCATCCTCTAGGGACGATTGGAATAGTGGTGTATATCATCAGGATGACCATTATTGGCAAACAGTCCCATATCAGAATAGAGGAAGTTTAACCTATTCGAGGGGTGGCCATCCAACTATTAACCGTCCAATTCCCATGGATAATAGGTTCCAGCCATTGCAAAATTATAATGATGACTCTCATTTTTTAGGGGTGCAGAGGACCCCCAGGAGGGATCCTCCACAGGGTCCATCAACCCCAAAGGGAACCAACATGAGGCACCCCCCATCGTATCCCATGAACAGATCGGGAAAAAGAAAAAAAGAGGATGTAGGGGAGGACGCAGGGCACAAAAGGCCAAAACCCCAATAGGTACAGGGATTTATAACCTTAGCGGTGTTACCCTAACGGAGGATGAGGTCCGAGTCCTGGATAGGGGGTTAAAATTTGCACCTGTAAAAAATATGAATAAGTTTGATACTTATATCAATATTCAAAAATTTGTCAGGTCAATGAATATTAAAAAGCATTTTTTATCAAACCCAGTCCAAAGAAATGTGTCTACGGACACCACTATCCATTCACAACTGAGGAATAAGTCTGTGTTCAATCCTCCGAATGTTGATACCAGACATCTGGAAGTGTTTAAAAATCTGGTCTGCAGAGATCTTGATTTACTTAAGCTGAAGAGGGCGAATGACCCTCAGCAGATTAAGAAAGGTATCAAAACATTAGAAGGTAGGAAGGACATTGTGATCCGCCCTGCGGATAAGGGAGGAGGACTGGTTGTTATGAGTGGTGCCTATTATCGGGAGGAGATGCAGCGGTTGCTCGGTGATGGGGAAACATATTCCCCTCTCACGAGTAACCCTATGGTTAGGTTTAAAAAGGAGCTGGGAGGTCTTGTGGATAGGGGCAAAGTACGGGGGATTTTAAGCTCTAAGGAAGCGGCCTATCTAAATCCCCGTTTTTGTAGAACCCCTATAATCTACTTCCTACCCAAAATCCATAAACATCAAACCAGGCCTCCGGGCCGCCCGATCGTTAATGGCATTGAGTCTGTGACGGCCAGACTTGGTCAGTACATCGACTGTTTCCTCCAACCGATAGTAGTTGGCACCACTGCATACTTAAAAGACACTAAGCATGCGATACAAGTGTTGTCTGACTTACCTGACATTTCGGATAGTATATTAGTGACCGCAGATGTGGGGTCACTATATACTATCATTAATCACGAGGATGCCCTGACCTCTGTGAAATGGGCCCTATCCAAGTCTGAATTACCTTCTAGGCATTGTAAATTCCTGCTGGAGTGTCTCGATTTCTGCCTGCTGAAAAATTACTTCTGGTATGACCAGAGGTATTTCTTACAGACAAAGGGAGTAGCTATGGGGGCACGGTTTGCTCCCAGTGTGGCTAATATCTTTATGTCACACTGGGAGGAGGAAGCCATTTTTGCTAACCGTCCCCCCCAGTTAAGCTGCTATCGTCGTTATATAGACGATCTGGTCTTGGTATGGAAGGGTGATATGTCCAGTTTGGAATGTTTTATGCAGAGGCTTGATGCCAATACCAAAAACATTAAGTTAACATGGAATGTTAGCGACTCAAAAATCGTGTTTTTGGATCTGGAGATATTTAAGGAAAATGGAGCCCTAAAAACTCGCACCTATTTCAAGCCGACGGACCGGAACTCCTACATACCTAAGAACAGCTGCCATCACCATCTGTGGCTATGTAATATCCCGAGAGGGCAATTCATGCGCATTAAGCGCAACTGCTCCTCGGAAGAGGATTTCCGGTCTCAGTCGCAAGTACTTGCTAAGAGGTTTCTTGAGAAGGGTTATGATCCGGCACTTATTGATAATGAAATAGTGAAGGTCAGCTCAGTGAATAGGGAGGTAGTTCTTTCTGGAACGCAAAGGACACCTGCCAATAATGAATTCAGTCTGGTTCTGGACTATAATGTCCAGTTTAAAAAGTTTGAGGGCATTGTAGCTAAACATTGGCCCATATTAAAAAGCGATCGTATTTTAGGCCCCGCCCTTCCAGAACGACCTAAGTTCATCTATAGGAGGGCTCCGACTCTCAGGGATCGCTTAGCACCTGGGGTTGTTGACCCCCCGTCTAGAGCTGAGAACAGGTTGTTCCCAGATTTAAAGGGGTTTTACGCTTGTGGCAGATGTGCCGCTTGCAAGACTTCTAAAGCAAATCTAAAAAGGAGAAAGGAGTTTATTGCTACTGCCACTCATGAGACCCACGTAATAAAAGATTTTGTCACCTGCACCACACGGGGTGTAGTTTATATGCTCCAGTGTGGGTGTGGGTTGCAATACGTGGGTAGAACTACTAGACCGCTCCATGTACGCATAGGTGAGCATATGAGTAAGATCAGGAAAGGAAAGACTAATCATAGCGTGCCGAGACACTTTAAGAAACACCACAATTGCAACCCTACCAGTTTAAAATTTTGGGGCATTGAAAAAACAGCCCATCATTGGAGGGGTGGGAATTTCGTGCGACAATTGAGTCGCAGAGAATCCTTCTGGATTTATCGGACCCATGTGCTGTCACCAGGAGGTTTAAATGCCGATTTTGATTTGAATTGTTTTATCTCTAATAGTTAATAGATCTGTTTTATTTATTATTCAGTTTTTCTTTTGGAATTTTATTGCATGTATCATGTAGGTCATGCATATTGTATGTTTTATATTTATATTTATACATATATGTATTTCTCTATGCGCAGGTTTTATATGTATATGTTTTTAATCTGCATGATGTTCCAATCGGAGAGCTGCGGTTGTTGTCATATTCCGATTTTATATTGGTTTTAAATTGGATATTTATTTTAATATTTAATATTTTGCTCGACTGTCTATGTTAGGCAGTGAATTATTCGGGCATTTCCAATTATATTGCCATAATTTATTTAGTCACTGATGGTGAGCTGCAGCGGAGCTTCAGGGGTTAATCCGTGTTGTTTATTTCCTCTGACCACTGCTGTTCAGCTCTGTTATTCTTATTTCCTGTGTCTACAGGAAGTTGGGCTGGTCCTTGGTTGAAGGGGGTGGAGGATTTCCATTCCCCTTCACTTCCTGTTTTGTAATGACCTGGCTTCTGGTTGCTATGAGACGCCTTTATAATGAGCGGGTGCGGTCTCCCTCCTTACCCCTGCTGAGGAAGTCATGCTTATTGACGTAATGCATACGGGGGAAGGAGTCTGATGTCACCCGCAGCTCTCTGAGATCCTGGAACACATGTCTGCACTTTCGCTTTCATCTGGCACTGTGACAGTGCCTTGCTTGTGAGTGATGCTTTATTTTTTACTTTAATAAATGTCCTTAATTAAGCGGAGAGCATTAGATCGTTTTATTTATCTTTTCCGGATTGCCATACACGAGTTTCTGTGAACCTGTTGGATCCTGGATATACAGATCTTCTGGCTGCCTCTGGCTTACTGATACAAAGTGTTGTGACCCCTAGTGGTCGAATACAGGAGGTGAGAGGCTGTATTATCTGTGGTGGAGGAGTCACGTTTGCAGTGTCGTTTTAAATATTCCTGTTTTTCACTTTGGAAATCAGCTTTTAAGGACTTTATGATTTATGATCCACATGCTTTTTATTGTGCATTTTATACATTTTAATGTGAATGATTTTATGCACTATTTGTAATTTTATAGCGCTGCACTTCATATTCATTATATGGCAGACTAACTAATTAGTATGTGGTTACGATTAGTTTGTTTTCTAAACTTTTCAACAGCCAATCGCAGTTTAAAAAGAGGGAAAATGCTCCTTAAAATACTGGATTGCAAAGGCTGTAACAGCGATATCCCATCTAAAGTTAGAATCATTATAATTTGCTGACTACTAAAAAATTGTTATCTTAGACAATTTGTGGGGAATAAGAAGGAAAACAGTATTTGTAAAACTCTGCTATTTTCCACCATGTTGTTTGGGTTTTGCTTCCCATTTTATGTTACGAAACTATGTATTAAAGGAGTTGTAAAATCTGAAGGTTTTTTATCTGAATGCATTCTATGCATTCAGACAAAAAACTTTCTGTGTGCAGCAGCCTCCCCAGCACCCCCTAATACTAATCTTAGTTCCATCTCTGTCCAGTGATGTCCACGGCTGTCTTGGCCGTCCGAGACTCTCCCTCCTGATTGGCTGAAACAAAGCAGCAGGGCCATTGTATCCCGCTGCTGTCAAAGTCAGTCAGCCAATCAGGAGACGGGGCCTGGCCACAGTTCCATGTCTGAATGGACAAAGGTAGCTGTGACTCGGCTCAGGTGCCCCTATAGCAAGCAGCTTGCTGTGGGGGAACCCACCAGGAGGGAGCGGCCAGGAGAGCAGAGGAGGGGCCCAAGAAGAGGAGGATCCAGGCTGCTCTGTGCAAATCCATTGCACAGAGAAGGCAAGTATAACATGTTTATTATTTTTAGTGAAAAAAAAAAATGAGACTTTATAATCACTTTAAGTCATCACCTGTACTTTTTCACTGTAGTCTGCCTCGATCATTGGCATTCCCTCGCCACCACTGTCTGCAGTCTTTGGACGAATGTTCACTTTTTCTGCATCTATCTGAACAGATGTGTTTTCAAAATCCTCATCAAATGCATGATCATAAACTGATATTGCTTGCAAAATTTCATCGCTGGTGGTGAACAATATTGTATCCCCAAATTGTTCTGCAGTTTAGAAATAAAAAATTCAAGGTAAAATAGACAAACAGAACATAGAGAACAATGTTTCAAAATACTTTCTGCAAATCACAAGGTGTGTAAAATTGCAATTGCACACAATGGAATTTGATCTAGATATACAGTATATATATATATATATATATATATATATATATATATATATATATATATATATATATATATATATATACACACACACACACACACACACACATACTTTTTCACAGTAGTGTATATCTTTCACAACCCATCCCTGGTGTCCTATACTAAATATATTGATGGCACTGTAGTATATACCTTGCACAACCTCTGCCTGGTGTCCTCTATTATATATATATATATAGATATATATATATATATACTATATATATATATAGATATATATATATATATACTATATATATATATAGATATATATATATATATATACTATATATATATAGTATAGGACACCAGGGATGGGTTGTGAAAGATATACACTACTATGCAAAAGTTTTAGGCAGGTATGAAAGAAAAAAATGCTGTAAATTAAGAATGCTTTTAGAATGAGAAGTGTTAATAGTTTCTTTTTTATCAGTTTATAAATAGAAAGTAAATTTACAGAAAAGAAATCCAAATCAAATCAATATTTGCCATAGCCACCATTTGCCTGCTTCTAGGTACACATGCGCATTTTTAAAAACACTTAGCAGGTAGGTTCTCTACAGGGACCAGCTTAAACAGCAGCGTTCCAGCTCACCCCAGGGAAATACAGGAATATTGAGACCTTCATTCAACCCCATACAAACTCAGTACCAGTAAATTTGAAGGACTTCCACTCACTAGTTCATGCCGCAGATACTGTACACTCTCCCTTGCTTTGGGGGGTGACAGCAGGCTGTTGCCACACGGACCTTCAGGAACATGTTTCCCCAGCTGGGGATCACAGCCCTGGACCAGTATAACGTCATGCTGGTTCACCAGGAAATCTATCACTACACAGAGTCCCGTTACACAGAGCCCAGTGCCAACCGGCAATGTTACAGATACTGGTTCCAGGTATTATGGCATAGGAACAAATCCAGATAAACCAGTCTCCTAATCCCATATGGAATCTTAAGTAAAACAAAGCTGTGTACAGAGACTGCACATGAATGACCATCAGGCTTTGCCTGGCTTGGAGGGGTTATGCCTGATAGGGGGTTCTTTTTTTTTTTTCATTATTATTATTTTTGCCAGTGTCTAATCACCTGAAGGTGGAAGCATAACCCTATCATAATAAATATGAAGATATCCTGTGTCTTTGAATGTACATTAAAGAAAAATAATTAGACTGCTCAGCAGAGTTAACAAAAAAAGGCATCCGATCTCCTAGACTAGTAAAAACTGAGCCATGCTGGGTAGAGGTGACGTTATACTGGAGGCTAGCTTATGATTATTCTGTTTGTCAGTATTAAGTCCCACTGCAGGTGACAGCATTACCCAACTGTGTCTGACTTGAAGAGGGAGGGACACTTGTAGTAAAATTGGACCTTACCCTTATGTAAGATCCACTAATTCAGAGAGGGCCCAACCCACATCCTTACCCAGTGAAGAACACTGTCACAAAACAACTGTTCTTCGGTTTCTGTAGTGTCTGTGTGATGTCACCATCCTTTTGATGCAATCATGGGTCAAGTACCCAAGATCTTAGGAAATTACTCTACAGAACAGTGCAGTAGCATCTTCTTTGCAGTCCTTGGGATCTCACCAGAAAGATGGTGATGTCACACTTATCTAGGCACTGTGGGCAGGAAGGGGGGTTATTAATAACTAATTTGATCACCTAAAAAGATTATTTAGACAGTTTTTTGCAGCAAATTATAATTGGAAAGGGATTCCCTGTCATTGAAGAGCAAAATCTGCTTTATAAAGTATTTTTCTGTTGAGGAGAAAAAAAAAGAAACGGTAGGTGCGCATCATCTTTTACAGTCTGCTCAAGTTTCAGTTTTTTCAACAAGGAGACGGTGTCGTTTTGAAGGTTGAATAAGTCTATAAGCAAGACTTAAGATCTATGATAATAATGTTCTATCAATCTGTTATTTATACTCTATTATGTCTATTCCACAGAACAAAGGGTTTGAGAAAAGTTTTTCCATTCTTGTCTAAATGACAGGTGTAATACATAACGGAATAAGAAATCTCTATTATGAAGGAAACAAAATTAATACAAATCTGAAAGAAAAATCTCAATGGGGGCACTGACAGCTATGAAAGACACAAGTCCATCTAGTTCAACCAATACAAAAAAAACAACCAAACAATCCCATATACACAATCATTTACCCACAGTTGATCCAGAGAAAGGTGAAAGACCCCAGCAAATCATGATCCAATTTGCTCCAGCAGTGGAAAAAAATCCTTCCTGATCCCCTGAGAAGCAATGGGATATTCCCTGAATCAACTTTACCTGTAAATGTTAGTACCCAGTTATATTATGTACATCTATGAAAGAATCCAGGCCTCTTTTAAAGCAATCTACTGAGATGGCCAGAACTACCTCTGGAGGGAGTCTATTCCACATTTTCACAGCTCTTACTGTGATGAAACCTTTCCGTATTTGTAGATGAAATCTCTTTTCCTCTAGATGTAAAAAGTGCCCCTTGTCCCCTGTGATGACCTTAAAGTGTACATGTGGATCATATTCCCCCTTAAAGGATAAGTCCACCCTAAAACTAAAATGTCTGCATCTATAGATCTCCACAATCTAACACTAACCTATCTAGCCCCGTAAAGAAGAAATCAGTATACATACCTTTTTTGAAGCCGATCCTACCCGATCTCTAGCGGCGGAAGCTCTGCAGAGGACACGGCCGACAACCGCTGTGAAATGAATAGGAAATTACGTCATCCAAAGACTTACTATGGGGATTCCGTTGTTGGATGTGTCCTCTCCACCTGCCTCCACAGCGAAGCTGCGAATGACAGCTTAGTGTGGGATCGGGTTGGAGCGGCTTCAAAAAAAGGTTAGTATACTGATTTCTTCTTTACAGGGCTAGATAGGTTAGTGTTAGATCGTGGAGATCTATAGATGCAGGGATTTTAGTGTTAGGGTGGACTTATCCTTTAATCTCCTCTTTTAAAAAGAGAATAAATTCAGTTCCTCTAATCTATCCCCATAGCTGGGCTCCTCCATGCCTCTTATCAGTTTGGTTGCCCTTCTCTACAAGTTTTCCAATGTCATTTTTGAGAACTAGTGCCCAACACTGAACTGCATATTCCAGATGAAGTCTTACTAATGATTGGTACGAGGCATAATTATCTCTCTCTCTGGAGTCAATACCTCTCTTAATACTAGAAAAGGACTTTGCTTGCTTTGGAAACCGCAGCTTGGCATTGCATGCTATTATTAAGCTTATGATCTACCAAAACCCCTAGATCCTTTTCCACCATTGATCCCCCCAGTTGTACTCCCCTAGTATGTATGATGCATGCATATTTTTAGCCCCTAAGCCCCTTTTGATAACACTGGATATCTAGCTGTCATACTAACCTGCAACAAAATGGAATTCTAAGGCTCTTTTGCAGCTTGTATGTTTCAGGTCTGCTACTCCAAAAAAGTGCTGACAAAAGCATTTTAAGAAGGAGGCCAGAGATAGTAGCCCCCATACTTCTCTCATGACAGGGTCTCTTTGTAACTGGGCAGAAGTTCTAATGCTTCCAAAGACCAACTTTAAGTGGTTAACTGATTATTTTAACGTAGAACCAAAAGCATTGTACATACCTCCAGACAGAGTGCCTGATGCCTTGGCAATTTCTCCTTTAAAAATCAGAGTGTGATCTAGAACTATTTCAATGTCCTTTACACCACGGAATGAATGAATTCTTGATTTATTGTAGTTCCATATTCTAATCATAGCTATTTGACATGGGGATGCAAAGTCTAAGTAAATATATTGACTCTTTCCAAGTGTGAATGGTGCTAACCAAAGATGCATATCGTCTTGTGTATTGTTAACACCATCGATAAGGTTTGATACAACTCTAGGGTCTTTAGAAAATGAAGAGATTGTATTTTTATTGGGGGGAAAAGCTTCAATTTTTGTTATAGGAATGGGGTTGCCAGTGGAAGAATACAATTCTATTCCATTAAGTCCAACATAATGTCTATCTCCCCAGGTAGTTACTATTTTAATGCATAAGCGCTGGCCATAAGGTAAAACTGGTATTTCAAACTCTATTCCATCATCTTTTTCATTTTCATACAGATTCACATCTGTTGGATTGAACAGTTCTTGGTGATCTCTTTTTGTTACATGTTGCCTTCCAATTTTTTGCTGCTGCAAAAACTCATCAAAGATATCCCCTTCAAACTCCATGTTTGAGATTCGACCACGCTGAGACTGATTAAATTGCATTAATGAAGTCCATGACTCCATTAGAATGTTATCTTGATCCCTGCTGCAACTTTGCTTGGAACTAACATTTCCTGGATTACCTAAAAGTAAAAATAAGTTTTAAAAAAATGGAATTGTAATAGTGACATACAATTTTGATGCACAATGGGTTGATTTTCTGCTTGAAGCTTGTAGCTCTAAAAACGCTCAATAAGCCAAATCCTATCAATTTCAATGCCCCTGTTCACATATGAGTGTTCTGTGGTCTGAAGAAAAATGCCTGTTGCTCATAAAAGTACATGAGCTTCTTTTTGGCAGATTACAAGCATTTTTGGCCCTATAGACTTCAATGGAAAAACTTGACTTGGGCGTTTTAGGAGCATCTGCTCAAATAGCAGCTCTACACCCCTAATTTCCTCTCCCTCTCCTCCCCTCCCCTTGTGCTTTCTATTGGCTAAACAAAAACACCTGAAGCTGTAAAACGCTTGTAATACACTACTAAAATGCTTTAAATATGCTTGTAAAAAGCTGCAAAAAAGCTGCAAAAATGCTTTAAGAAAATGCCCGAAAAACGCCAGTAAAATCGCTATGCTCAGTTGTGAATGGAGCCTAAAGGAGTACACAGTGTATTCACTTTTCAAAGAGAATTTTCACTTAGCTTAGTGAATGAGTTCAAGTCAAGTGAAAATTCACTTTGCAAAAAATACCTAGTTGTGTGCAAAGAAAAGATGAAAAAAAAAGGGGAGGCTGGATTTGAATACAGAACCTCGGCTCTGTCAGGCAATGTCTCTTCTTGCTGAGCTACCTGGAATGCTAGAAAGTTCCAGGGACAATAATTTGGTAAACAGCCATGTCTCTCTTCCTGTTTACCAGATTATTGTGCTCTCTTCAGCCAGTATCTTGCTCCTGTCTTTCCCTGCTCTCCATATTTTGCTACCATTCGCTATCAACCCTTGGCTTATTCCTCTACGCTTCTGCCAAGTGTGAAAGGGGCCTTAGGGTGTTTTCTCCAGCAATCTGCCTAATGAACCTGGCTTTCCTTTCTTACAGAAGCTCAGAAAGCATATTTGTAGCACGGCAATATGTAGCAAGTGCTAGCTACTGACAAAGACAACAGGTAAAGGGTGCAAGTAAATGTGGGACATTACGTCATTTACAAAAATATTTCATGGTAATAGTCGTAGCAAAAAATAGTTCAGTTATAACAATGTTTCATATTGCACACTTACTTTTTGTTATCAGGTTTACATCTCTACATTTATCAGTGTCCAGTCTTTTATCCTTGACATGTAATTTCCTTCTTCTGTCACTGACTGGCCGTTCTAATTCAGAAAAGTACTTGGGGCTCCTGCTTTCTAACTCATTACCGATATTCACAGACGATAAAGAAGAAAGGTTTCTTCTGTTTTCATTTCTATCTAGATGTCCCCTATGTGTAATGGGACTTTGCACAAAATCATTTATAATAGTATTTTCATCATTTTTGTAAGTATTCATTCTATTTGGTTGAATACCAGTCAAACCTAGATCCAGCATTGAAGAACTTTGATCATGCAAATTCTGTTGTAAGTTGAAAGAAGACAGCCACTGCGGGGTTTTATTTGATGATCCTTCTACCATTTGTCCAGTGTTTGTTTCCAGTTTTTTCATGACCAGGTCTTCATTATCTGATGGAGACGTTGGGTTTTCTGGCATTTTTTTAGATTCATTTATATGTCTATCTTCCTCTCTGAACAAATTCTGTCTTTTCTCTTCAACATCTTCAGGCTCATTACCTTCTTCAATTTGTCTTGTTACAGATGTATTTAGCTTGTTGGTACTTAAATCATCCAGCTTACAATGTAAAATAAGCTTATGTTCTTTTAACACTGAGTAACTTTCTGATGTAGGGGCTTGAAGTATAGGGCTCAACGTTCCACAGGTTGAGAATTGTGGCAAGTGGTCATTAGTGCTGCGTGAGCTGTTTATTTCATTTTCTACATCCATCTGATTACTGGACATAGGTAGAGGTGGTGGGGAGACAGACTTTACTTGTCCAGTAAATAAATCAATAGTGTTGCTGTAATCAAATACTTTATTTCCACATCCTTTCTCTAAGAACCCATCAAACATCAACGTTTCATTTTTGTATATTCTCACATGTTTTGCGCCAATGTTAAGATACTGAAAAAGACACATGTATACAGATACATGAAAAAATTATACAATGCAAATGTTTGCAGCAAAAATAACTAATATGCAGCATTATTTATTGGGTCATAAATCAAAAATTAAATGCACTCAAGTAATATACTGCAAGTCACATTAGGGTGACTCTGCCACCTATTGTACTGAATATATGTATTGAAAAATGAATATAAATAAAGAATGCAAAAAAATAAATAAAAATTAAAAATGCAATACAATGCAATATACCTAGTTGTCAAATTAAAGTTTACCTGGGCACCTTGAAGGATAAGTTCACCTTTGGGAAATTGCTACCTGTTCCACCCCGTTTCTAGACGGGGTGGAATCTGCTTGCGGTCACAATTTTTAAACAAATACAGCCATGTAGGGCTCTGTCAGCGCCATTCATTCACAGAACTCTGTGAATGGAAAACTGCAGATAGTACTTGTAGTGATTAATAAACTACCTTGACGCTGTTGAGCACTCTGGTAGCTTATTGTCTCTTCCTGTCAGTGTGTATCTGCCTGCCTGTACAAGGTACATAGATCAGTGTTGCAGGCTATAGCCTACAGTGTTGCTTGAGCAGGGAAAATCCAACAGAGCAGTTGTACAGAAGTCAACTGGTAGATAGAATTCTGTACAACCTACAAAATTTAGCCGATCTCTGCTGAACTGGCTGGCTCCATGTATAGCTGGCTTAAATGTGTGCTTCTGTAGTGGTTTCAACAGAGGTAGTCATTATCATTGTTTAGTTTCCAACAATGGTTTATCATAGCCTAGCAGTAAAGAAATGAGGTGTGTGTGTGTGTGTGTGGGGGGGGGGGGGGGGGGTATTGTTGGGGTGAAACACTTAAAGCTGTCCCTACATGGACATGGTCTGGTTCAGCACGGATCAGCTTAATTTTAATCCATGTATGGGTAGGCTGGTTGTACAGAAGTTGACTTCTGTACAACCAGCCTGTTGGAAAATTTCTGCACAATCAGTGCCGCCAGCTATAGCTGGCAGTGATGATCAGTGTATTCTGATGGCAGAGAATTCTCCCCACTGTCAGGATACAAAGACTCAAAGGGGAAGATTCCTCCTAACACATCAAATACGTCAAATGGATAAGGGAATCAAGTCATCTTTTTTTCGTTCAACAAAAAATTATTCATGCATGGGCTGCTTTAAACTCCAGCTATATGTGCAAAGGTGTCCAGCTGTGGAGGTACCGGATGGAGTCATGGCTAAAATGAGGAGGGTGGTGGAAGGGAGGTAGGGAATAGGATATATGTGAACAGAGAGAAAAAAAGGGAAGGGAAGGGGTCCGTTAGGAGAATAGTGAATTTTTACTGTGCAAATTTATTTTTCACTTTAAAGACGGCAAAGGAAATGAAAAAAAATCACTTTGCATGGGTTACCCACTCAAGTGTCAGAAAGAACAGGATTTTTGCTTGGGCACCATTATATGATTGAACTTCACTGCATTCACAAGCACACAGTCCCAATCTTGTGTCCCATAAATTTACAATTAAGAAATACTGTATTTTTTCATTTTTCACTTCTCAGGCCAGTGCATCTAAGAAGAATTTGCCAGGTTATGTGCAATTTTCCAAAAAGTAAAAAAATATCTGCGGAAATAATTTTTTCTAGAGCTAGATGTATTTTCAACACCAAGATGCACCCATAAACAGCCCAAGTGTCATATCAGGCACTACAACAAGAAACTTAAGGACAGTCTAAAGGCAACATTTTTTGTACAGCACTATGAAGCAGGAAGTAAGCCCTGTAATAAGTGATGTGCAAATAAGTTTTTTTTTTTTTTTTTTTGATAAAATGAACATAAATTCATAAGATTATTTACATTAAGCTGATCACTTGAACTCATTTCTAAAAACACTTTAAAGACCTGTAATAGATTTGGGAATTTTATTTATAATGTTTTTTAGATTTAGCATTTACACTGCTGCAATACACCATCAACAGAAGTGTATATTTCTGTGTCAAGAATACAAGTGGTTGCATACAGCCCCAAGAAGCGGCCTATACAAATTAAAGAAAGGCTGCAGCTGTGCACTGGGGACAATACATCTGGGCGTTTACATGCTTACAGGGACAGAAGAACAGGCCTGGATGCACACCAGTCCCTGTATACATTTAAACTCCCAGTAACGGAAATATGCTAGCTTTTCTTTACAGTGTATGGCTCTCTGGGAAGCGGATGTCAGGGGACATGTGTCCACTGACACCCCTCTGTAATCCGATCCGAAAAGATCCACTGAAAACAGATGAATGGCGATACGTTCGGCATTTGTCAAGCGTATCATCTGATCTCCCTGTAGAGGAGAGTGGAACTCTGACATGACAGGTCCGTCTCTGCACAGAGATAAGTTGCAAACAGAGGGCTGTTTTGGTTGATCTGTATCTCTTGTGTATGTCTGATGTGTATTTACATTTGGACTGGGCGTTGGCGGTGATTCCCCGGTGTATGTTGTGCGCTTGGACGCCTCCTTTTTGTTGTCTTTTTTTATTTGGGCCGGGCGTCACCTCCTCTTGTTTGAGAGACATTGACGACGGCCCGGATATCTCCGCTGGGTGACTGACGGATGTTTACATCCCATCACGTTCCAACATCCCTTCCGCCCGGGGAACAGGAACTGACTTAATTTCCAGGCGTCAGCGTCTTTCGGCCAGAAGGTATTCTCCATGTGGAGCCGGCCATCGCCTTTACTCCACTCGCCTCTTTTTGCCTCCCACAGCCTAGGCCAGTGTTTCTCAACTCCGGTCCTCAGGACACACTAACAGGCCAGATTTTAAGTATTACCTTGGGGAGATGCAGACTAGAATACTGCAATCACTGAGCAGCAAATGATATCACCTGTGATGTATTTCAGTTTTCTCGCAAACATGGCCTGTTAGTGTGCCCTGAGACCGGAGTTGAGAAACACTGGCCTAGGCTACTATGGGTAAGTATTCAGGTGAAATCAGCTGGTATTTTTTTAATCTAACAAGAGAGCTCCCGCTAAGCCCACCTCAAGACCGCCCCCCTTTTGGCCTCATAAGGGGTGGCCTTTGTACGGGGCAATCAATGTCAATTTGGTGGGGTCTCGGGAGACCCAGGCATCTTGCTGTGGGGTCCTCATTTGAACATAGCTACCTTTTGACATGGGACTTTGAAGATACGATTGTCCACTTTTGGTGATGGTAAGACAGTAGACCATCTTCCTTATAATAGGTGGGTAGACCCTATTTTTAGATTTTTTAACAGTCTTTGATCTGACCCATTTTATATGTTTTTTTCCATATTTCTCTTTTTTCTTTTTCATATGTATCTATAGTGGAATGTGATAGATTGCTTGTCTCAGAGCTGGTAGTCCCAATTTACTCTTGGATAAGTACTGAAATTTTACCAACCCGCAGTGCCTGATGCATCTACTGTTTGGTTTCCCCCTAACTGGAACATATCCGACAACACTTACTTGTTTCCTTTTGTGGTAGGTATTTTCATATATATATATATATATATATATATATATATATATATATATATATATATATTGTAACAGGACGTCAAGTAAATGTGACAGGAAGTCAGCTAAATCTGTGAGTGTTGTCACAGATCGGAGATACAATTCACCAGTTACTATAGGGTGTCGGCTGCAGAAGGCAGCAGGAAGGTGTAAAGAAGTTAAAAGGCCTTCAGCTGTTCAGAATGAGGGAGTTAAGGCTTCTATAATTGTCCAAAGGAAGTCTGAGGATGGCTGCCTCCGGAAGCCATGTGGGCTGGGAGAAGTAGGACAGTCAGACGTGTGCCTCCCGACAGGATGTGTGGGCCTGGGAGAAGACCCCCCGGAGTAATGTGTACCAGGGAGGGTAACCAAGTGTGAAGACGTCTCAAAGGTGAGAAGACGAACTGTTTCTGTGTGAAAGAAATAAAGGACTGTTTTTCCCTGTGAAGATATTATAAATGGACTATTGAGTGTCCGCTGTAGGACAAGAAAGTCTGCCCAACAGTAGGTTGGAGACCGACTCTTAGGTAGGTTCCAGAGTGAGAAGGTAGCCGCCCACAGAGGCAAGGATTTATTTTCTGTTTTATTTTATTTTGGATGTTTTTGCTGCATGCAGTCTGGTGAAGAAAACACCATTAATAAACCAAACTGTTGTTTGCAAGCACTTTTTGGCTATCTCTCTGTGAAAACGCACCCCCCAAGGGGTCATCTACGCCTACCACCGAGCTAATCCCTCACATATGGTGGAGGTATGCAGTGGGCAGAAGCAGAGATCTCTGCAAGGAAGTGCATATGTTTGATGAACTTTGTCTGGTGCACGAGATTGCACAATCTATGTGTGCAGGAGAGAAGATCCTGAAAGAGAAAAAAAGTGTTTTAAAGAGACAGCGGTCTCAAAATTTTTGATGAACTGTGTCTGGTGCAAGGGACTGCACAAACTGTGTGTACAGGAAAGGAAATCCTGCAAGAGAGAGAAAAACTACTAAGTTATTAAAGAGACAGTGGTCTTAAAAGTTTTTCTGGACTTTGAAACATTTTTTTTGTGGAGTGACTAAAGATGGGGCGATCGAAACGCCTGAAAGATGCAAGGATCGCTGAAATGAGGGACCGGATTCTATGGATGGAGGGGATGTTACCGTCTGAACCAGCCCCATCCATGCCTGAAAAGAATCGGCTAAAGAGAAAGGTTGTTGTCCCTAGCAACACTGGGGCAAATGAAACTGCTATGGAGACGCAGTGTTCTCAGATGAAAAGTAAACCCAAAATGGGGGAGATGCTGAACCAGCAGAGCTTTGCAGCTCAACAAAAGGCTCACCAAGAGAGCATGGCAGGCTGGAAACAGAGACGCCAGCAGCCAATGGAGGAAATCGGTTTGGAGAAAACCGAGTATGTGTGCAGGACTGAGTTGGATGCCTTGCAACGGGAAATGGAAGAAAAGGAACAAGCCTTTGGAGTTGCTTAGGATGGAGCATAGAAACGTGCAGGCTCAGGTGTTCCAGTGGGAAGAATCCACTGCTCTTCTTTTTTCCGAGTTGCACAAACGCAGAGAGACTATAATGGAGAAAGATACCATCCTCATGGAAAAGGAAAGTGAAATTCAGACTTTGCAGAAGCAAAGTATGGCTGATATGTTGGAGTTGCGTAATCAGCTGGAAAAAAGTCTTCAGTCTTTTGAAGCTACCAAAATAGACCTGCAGGGGGCGCAGGAACAGAATGTCGCTCTGAAAACGACATTGTCGCTCAGCGACAAGGAGAAAAGTGAAAGAGAGGCTAAATTACTGAGTACTATGTGTGAGCTCACCACTTTGAGAAGTGGGTAGATGAATTGCGTATGGACTGTGAAAGTGGGAAAGATGAAGTCCAACGTGTCCAGCAGCAGTTAAAGGAGAAAGAAGCCTGTGTGGCAGAATTACAGTCTCATTCCCAAAAGCTAGCCAATGAGGTGCAAGCTCTTATGCAGGGAAAAGGAGATTCGGAACACAAGAGGAAAAAAGTAGAGGCACAGCTGCAGGAATCGCAAGTCAAGGTGTCAGAAGGTGACCGAGTGTGTGCTAAGCTGTCAGAGAAGGCAAACCGACTGCAGGTTGAGCTGGACAATGTTACAAATCAGCTTTCTCAAGCAGACAGCAAATCTAGAAAAATTGCCAAGGATTTCTCTATCTTGGAATCGCAGCTGCAAGACATGCAGGAACTCTTATAGGAAGAGAGGTGTCAAAGGCTGAGTTTTAGCACAAAGCTCAAACAAATGGAAGATGAGAAAAATGGCTTCCTGGAACAATTTAAAGAGGAGGAGGAAGCAAAGAAAAACCTATCCGAGCAAGTCGCAACATTGCAAGCTAAGATAGCGGATATGAAAAAATGCATGGAAGAAAGCGTTTATTCATTAGAGAGTGTTGAAGTTGTGAAAAAGAAACTGCAGAAAGACCTTGAAGTTGCTAATCAACGCTATGAGAAAAAAACAGCTGCTTATGACAAGCTTGAGAAGACCAAGACAAGACTTCAGCAGGAATTGGATGAACTGAGTGTGAATCTGGATCACCAGAATCAGATTGTGTCCAACCTGGAGAAGAAGCAAAAGAAGTTTGGTCAGATGCTTGGTGAGGAGAAGACGGTGTCTGCAAAATATGCAGAAGAACGTGACCGTGCAAAAGCAGAGGCTCGGGAGAAAGAGAGCAAAGCCCTGTTCTTGGCTCGCTGCTTGGAGGAAGCTCTAGAGTGTAAGGTTGAACTAGAAAGAGTTAACAAACAGCTGTCTACAGAGATGGAAGAGTTGGTCAGCTCCAAGGATGATGTTGAGAAAAACGTTCAGGAGCTAGAAAAGTCTAAGCGAGCCTTAGAACAGCAAGTAGAAGAGATGAAGACTCAGTTGGAAGAACTTGAAGAGGAATTACAGGCGACAAAGGATCTTTCCCAAAGACGGGATAGTGTGCCTGATGCAAGTTTTAAAAGGATCAGTGTTTTGGGGTCTGTCCTGAGTGAGCATCAGAAATGTGATGACATGTTGTTTGAATCACCCCTCTGGAATAAACAGTTCCTTCAAAAACTTCAAGCATTGGAAAATGTACCATTAGAACTTCAGCAAACAAAAGGAGCTGGGTAAGAAATGTGGTGATTTCTCAGTTCAAGCTGAAAACCTAGTGGAGAAAACGAAAGCGGAGAAAACTAAAGCACGTGGTATAAAGCTGGGAGAAAAAAGCAAACACCACCTAGTTGAGAAAACTAAGGCTGTTGGTGAAAACGTGAAGCAAATGAATAAGTGCCTTTCAGGGAATATTTCCAAAATGGAACTGGTGAAAGATAAGTGGCAGAAGTTTGATCGTGATCTTGAGATACATTCCATGTGGAGTTCAGATAAAGAAAAGGAAGGAGGTGACCTTGAGTGGTCAAATAGTTCAGCAGAAAGTGCATTGAAGAAACCTGTAATAGACTGTATTGTTGCCTTTGACCCCTATGTTGGTGGAAGGAAAGTTGATGATGTTCTGGTTGGCTACTTCTGTGAAGAGTTGGGCAAGAAATATAAACTGGATATCAAATCAAATAATAGGCCTTTATTGCGACTCGCTCAGGAGGGCGAAAAGTTTAAGAAGTGGATGAGTGCAAATGCTTCAGATCTGCCTCTGAATATGAAATGTTTGGTGAATGATATTGATGTCTCTGGAAAAAGGAACAGGGGTCACTTTGAAGAAATGTGTGGCAGCCTGTTGTCGCAAATGGAAAATCCTCTGCACAGCATCTTAGAGCAAGCTAAGCTCAAGACACAAAGAGTCAATGATTGTGTACAGCTGTATGGAGAGGCAACTCCAGTCACAGAGGGACGTTAAGAGTCCCTACTTGGAACAAAGCTTAGTGAAGCAAAGGTTCTCAAAGTTTTGTGGAAAACCTTTATGAATTGCAGAGAGAGGCGACTCAAGAATGTTGAAGACATTAAGACTAGCACAATTGAGTTGCCTATGGATCACGGTCCCCCATGGCGGATAGGACAAACTTGTATGCAGGACAAACTTGAGAAGGAGCTAAATGATGCCAAAAATGCAGTTGAGGAATATGTATATGAGAAATCTGTCAGTGAAGATGACAGAAACAGTTTCATCCTGAAGCTTGAAAATACAGAGAGTTGGCTAAATGAAGATGGAGAGGATCAGCCAAAACAAGTGTATGTGGACAAGCTGACGGACTTGGAGAGAGAGCCACTCCTGCAGGCCTTTCAACAGAGGTTGGCAGTTGTAAATTCATGTCGGCATGGAGGACAATGGCTGATGAAGAGAGCCGAGCAGATTGCTCAGAAGGATGTATCTCTGGCAGCTGAAGCAGACAGAGAATTGAATGGACTGAACATTACTAGGGAAGATACTGAGAGGCTTATCAGTGAGAGTCAAGAGCAATGCCAGACACATGCGTGCCTGGAAAACTGTGTCCCAACCCCAGGTTTGAGACAAGGGGGGGGGATATGTAACAGGACGTCAAGTAAATGTGACAGGAAGTCAGCTAAATCTGTGAGTGTTGTCACAGATCGGAGATACAATTCACCAGTTACTATAGGGTGTCGGCTGCAGAAGGCAGCAGGAAGGTGTAAAGAAGTTGAAAGGCCTTCAGCTATTCAGAATGAGGGAGTTAAGGCTTCTATAATTGTCCAAAGGAAGTCTGAGGATGGCTGCCTCCGGAAGCTGTCTCCTGAAGCCATGTGGGCTGGGAGAAGGAGGACAGTCAGACGTGTGCCTCCCGACAGGATGTGTGGGCCTGGGAGAAGACCCCCCGGAGTAATGTGTACCAGGGAGGGTAACCAAGTGTGAAGACGTCTCAAAGGTGAGAAGACGAACTGTTTCTGTGTGAAAGAAATAAAGGACTGTTATCCCCTGTGAAGATATTATAAATGGACTATTGAGTGTCCGCTGTAGGACAAGAAAGTCTGCCCAACAGTAGGTTGGAGACAGACTCTTAGGTAGGTTCCAGAGTGAGAAGGTAGCCGCCCACAGAGGCAAGGATTTATTTTCTGTTTTATTTTATTTTGGATGTTTTTGCTGCATGCAGTCTGGTGAAGAAAACACCATTAATAAACCAAACTGTTGTTTGCAAGCAATTTTTGGCTATCTCTCTGTGAAAACGCACCCCCCAAGGGGTCATCTACGCCTACCACCGAGTTAATCCCTCACAATATATATATATATATATATATATATATATATAAATTATTTTTTTATAACTTGTTTTTTTTTTCTTCTCTTTCTTCCCATATATACTGCATCTTTACGTATAGTGCTTTTGTAAATATACTTTGTATTTTTATTCTCTTTCTACACTTTCACATGTATATAGCAGACATCTGTGAAGTATTTGCGGACAACAGAAGCCCTGAAGAAGCAGAATACTTACACCGCAAAACATGTTGGCATTTTTTCATACCTATATCTGTTATACACTATTGATGTCACTGTATGTATAATGTTCTAAAGGCCCCCTTTTTTTCTTTGTTGGCTCTAGATACAGTACGGCTATGTACAGTATACAACATTGTATGTTTAATAAATATATTTTTGTACATTTTAAATTCGATTTTTGTACTACTACTACTACATACTCTTTGGGAGATACCATTTAAAGGCCCGCGTTGTGTGGGGTGAGATTAATTTCTTTGCCCTCTTTTTCCACTGGGATACATATATATAGGGCTGGTCTATCCCAAAGTGCCTGACTCACATCTGTATACCACAATAATGTACCATCAGTGTGTGTGTGTGTGTGTGTGTGTGTATGTATATGTATATGTATATGTATATGTATATATATATATATATATATATATATATATATATATATATATATATATCACACACACACACACTTTATATATATATATATATATATATATATATATATATATATATATATATATATATATATATATATATATATATACACACAGTATATTATATATATATATATATATATATATATATATATATATATATATATATATATATATACACATACAGTGCCTTGCGAAAGTATGTGACCCCCTTGAACTTTACGACCTTTTGCCACATTTCAGGCTTCAAACATAAAGATATAAAACTGTAATTTTTTGTGAAGAATCAACAAGTGGGACACAATCATGAAGTGGAACGAAATTTATTGGATATTTCAAACTTTGTTAACAAATTAAAAAACTGAAAAATTGGGCGTGCAAAATTATTCAGCCCCTTTACTTTCAGTGCAGCAAACTCTCTCCAGAAGTTCAGTGAGGATCTCTGAATGATCCAATGTTGACCTAAATGACTAATGATGATAAATAGAATCCACCTGTGTGTAATCAAGTCTCCGTATAAATGCACCTGCACTGTGATAGTCTCAGAGGTCCGTTTAAAGCGCAGAGAGCATCATGAAGAACAAGGAACACACCAGGCAGGTCGGAGATACTGTTGTGGAGAAGTTTAAAGCCGGATTTGGATACAAAAAGATTTCCCAAGCTTTAAACATCCCAAGGAGCACTGTGCAAGCAATAATATTGAAATGGAAGGAGTATCAGAGCACTGCAAATCTACGAAGACCTGGCCCTCCCTCTAAACGTTCAGCTCATACAAGGAGAAGACTGATCAGAGATGCAGCCGAGAGGCCCATGATCACTCTGGATAAACTGCAGAGATCTACAGCTGAGGTGGGAGACTCTGTCCATAGGACAACAATCAGTCGTATACTGCACAAATCTGGCCTTTATGGAAGAGTGGCAAGAAGAAAGCCATTTCTTAAAGATATCCATAATAAATGTCGTTTAAAGTTTGCCACAAGCCACCTGGCAGACACACCAAACATGTGGAAGAAGGTGCTCTGGTCAGATGAAACCAAAATCAAACTTTTTGTCAACAATGCAAAACATTATGTTTGGTGTAAAAGCAACACAGCTCATCACCCTGAACACACCATCCCCACTGTCAAACATGGTGGTGGCAGCATCATGGTTTGGGCCTGCTTTTCTTCAGCAGGGACAGGGAATATGGTTAAAATTGATGGGAAGATGGATGGAGCCAAATACAGGACCATTCTGGAAGAAAACCTGATGGAGTCTGCAAAAGACCTAAAACTGGGACGGAGATTTGTCTTCCAACAAGACAATGATCCAAAACATAAAGCAAAATCTACAATGGAATGGTTCACAAATAAACATATCCAGGTGTTGGAATGGCCAAGTCAAAGTCCAGACCTGAATCCAATCGAGAATCTGTGGAAAGAACTGAAAACTGCTGTTCACAAAAGCTCTCCATCCAACCTCACTGAGCTCGAGCTGTTTTGCAAGGAGGAATGGACAAAAATTTCAGTCTCTCGATGTGCAAAACTGATAGAGACATACCCCAAGCGACTTACAGCTGTAATCGCAGCAAAAGGTGGCGCTACAAAGTATTAACTTAAGGGGGCTGAAAAAGTTTGCACGCCCAATTTTTCAGTTTTTTATTTGTTAAAAAAGTTTGAAATATCCAATAAATTTCGTTCCACTTCATGATTGTGTCCCACTTGTTGATTCTTCACAAAAAATTAGTTTTATATCTTTATGTTTGAAGCCTGAAATGTGGCAAAAGGTTGCAAAGTTCAAGGGGGCCGAATACTTTTGCAAGGCACTGTATATATATATATATATATATATATATATATATATATATATATATATATATATACACATACATACATACACACACACACACACACACACACACAGGGCTTTTTTTTCTCAGATAATAGGTGCAGGTATCTCCCCCTTTCCGAGTCACCCCTGGTCTCTGCCCCCTACTCAGCTGTGAGCACATCTATTTAGTACCACCCCTAGCAACCTCCCAGTACCACCTCTTTTAGAGAATACAAAATCTTTTCTTTTGGTGCCAGGTAATTTGTATGGAATTTGTTAATTATAATAAGAAAAGCAGTAAAATAGATGCATCCAGCAATTACAGACCCCGCCACCAACAATAGATCCCCCAGCAACAATATATGCCCTCCGAAAACAAAAGATTCACTTCAGCAACAATATTATATCTCCTAGCAGCCAACATTAATAGATCATTCAGCAGCCAGCAACAATAGACCCCACACTCAACAGTAGATGCCCCTCCCTCAACAGTAGATGCCCCTCCCTCAACAGTAGATCCCCCAGCAACAATAGATCCCCCACAAGCAACAACAGACCCTCCCAAATTTAGACCCCTTTCAGCTACAATAGATCCCCAACAGCTAGCATCAATAGATTCTCCAATGTATCCCAGCGCCCCTTGCCATTACATACATACAGTGCTAAAGGGAATGGAGCTGTGTTTCCCTTCATTACCGCTGAAAAAAAAACCCTGTATATAAACACATACAAACACACACACTTGCAAGGAACCATTCATAAATAATTATGTTCTTGTTTATATCAGGACATTTCTGTAACACTTGCAGCCGAGTGTATTTTTTGACTAACTACAGTAAATACACTTAGTTACAAGTTTTACAAAAATGTCTTGACATAAATTAAAACACACTTATTAATTATTGATTCCTCTAACATAGGACCTTTATTATAGCGGCTCTTCAGTCATTTTTTTATCTTTCCATCTATTAAATCCCCTGCCCTTGTTTTAACTTGAGATAGTAAAACATTTTTTTTTCTGCCAGAAAATACCTTATACAGCCCACTTCCTCTTTCTTGTTTGGTAATTAGCCTAGACCAGGGATCTTCAAACTACGGCCCTCCAGCTGCTGCAGAACTACACACCCCATGAGGTTTTGTAAAACTCGGACATTCACAGACATGATGGGAATTGTAGTTACTGAACAACTGGAGGGCCATAGTTTGAAGACCCCTGGCCTAGACCCTAGGCTAATGACATCATACACAGCTCTCTATCTAACTGTGAGAGTCTGTCAGCAAGAGAGAAGGGGTGAGTCATAGGAGAGCTTTAGAGCTTGAGGGGGCTGGATGAGGGCGGAGATAAAAATAGACTGCAGAGATCCATGTGTATTCATCAAGAGAGGACAAATGTGCAGGCAAGCAGGGGTGCGAGTGTATCTGTCTGTGTCTCTGTCTGTCTGTATACGTGTGTGTATATATTTGTGTGTGTGTCTGTGTCAATCCAGGAAGTGAACAGTCAGCAGCTTCAGCTGCCCACAGTTAAAATGGCTGCAGCCAGACTAAGTGGAGGGAGATTTATGCAGCATAATTGGCAAGTACAGAATCACAGTACATATAGAATTATACGCAAAGTGGTTGGAGGGAAGCTTCAGATTGGCAAAGATGTTTTTATTACAAACTATGTAAGCAGACTGCAGTTCCTCTTTAACTTTAATTTCACTTTTTAACTCTCATTTTATCATCTTTTATATTTTATTTTTCATTCAAGAGTATTTGAGCCCCTTATCTCTCGAGATCATGGGCTCAAACCTCACTAACACTACACATAGTGGCCATTTGCAGTGTATTTCATTCACTTCTCAGTCAGAGAAGAGAAGTACAAATGTAAAACAATTGGCTCTCCTCTGAGAGCTTTATACACTGTGAAGTGCAGCAATGTGTAAAGAAAGGAAACATCTCAGTTTAATAAATATACACCTACATGTGTTTTGCCTGTGCATGTAGCAAAATGGATAGACTTCTCTGAGGGGTCTATTTAAAACAAAAAATGAATAAAAAATTACCACTATTCACATAAATTCCAGGTAAAAGGTGTGCAAATCTTAACTGAAAATATTTTTAACTAGCCCCCTCCCCCCTTAAGAAAAAAACAAAATGATGACATCATTATGACAGCTTCTCATTTACAATATTGCAATTGTTTCAGTGGTTAACTAATAGCCTCTTTAACACAGAAATAGGTATACTAAACATTACTTGTTGTAAATAAAGACAAGTCTTTCTACACAGTGACTTACCTTGTGCTTTATATCTTGCAGATTATTAAAATACAACACAATACAAGGGGAGAGGGAGTGAGCACATACCATCATGTGCTGCTGCTACTTACACTAAGCATCTTGTTATAATTCCAGATCTTCACCTTGCATATGTCAAAATCACATGACCGCGTAGGATTTCGGATAACAAAGTAAAGCTGCACAGGAGGATGGAAAGGGCACATCCACATGAAATGTTCCTTTGTGGTCTGAAGGGGACAATTACAAAGCAAAATCTTTTACATTAGATCTTTTTTTTCACACAGAAAAAAGGAGTAACATTTATACATTTATCATTAGGATATACTAGAAATATGTGAGATAAATATTACAGCTTCAAATCCATAGACCAAAGATCACAAAACAATGAATTACAATAAATTCTTGTGACAGACCCAACCAGGTCAGGGTTTTTTATGGGTGGGGGGGGGGATGCAGGGTGGCCTTTTGCCTCCTGACTATGGGCCCTGGCTTTTAAGGGAACACGACTTTTTGGGAGGTGTGTGCCTGGGGGGACCCTTATCTTGCTTTGGATTCAAGTCCATGTTTCCCCTTAAACACACAGACTCTGGGAACTGGAGGACCCATATACATATTTGGGATCTCTTTGCCCAAACCAGCGATGACTGCTTTAGACTGGGATACTCAGAGCAGATGTTAATATGATCAGCTCAAAGCAACCTGATACTGGGGTCTCCTGCTATAGTCTGTTTATTAAGGGGTTAGGTGTCTTTCTGTTAAATACGTCTCTCTCAATGTGTACCCCCTAGGTGTAAATTCCCATTGTTAATTGAGTTATTTAAGTCACCTATTGTTTCTGTTTGTTGGCTGTTGCAGGTTCTTATGATGAGATTAGGCTTGTGTCAATTCTAGCTTATTATCTAACCATTGTGTGATGTTTTGGGTAAATATATGTTTTTTTTTGTTATGGACCAGAGATGCTAGGTGGTGTTTTTCAAAGTGATTTCTCAACAAAATAATGCATGGAGACATGGATGGATAGGCGACTTGCTTTGAATACTAAAAATTAATTAAATAGCAGTTTTAATTTGTGTTGTTCAGATACAGTGAAGATCTGCTTTAATATAACATGCAGTAAAAATGGGGATTGTATGTAGCTGTTGGTCAATACCAAGAATCTGGACTTTCCCTAGAACAGTCAGCAACTAATCTAGAACAATTCCCCATCACCTTCCAAGTTGTGGTCTAAAGTATATTTACCAAAAAGAATGGAAAATTTCCAGCGCTCACCTTAACTTTTCCATTGACCAAACATTGAAGATCTCCAGGAAAATCAGCATTCCTTATGTCTACATCAAGAGGGGACACATATATTTTCTGATTCTTCATATCAAAGAACTGGACTTCAGTCAAACCCACAAAATGGGGATTTCCCCAATTAGATAAAATTTCAACTGTAATATATATATCATTTTTTACGGTTGACTAAAAAAATTAAACAAAAAAAAAAGGGAGATAAGAATTACACACACACAGCTATTATATTGCATTTGACATAGCCAAATTATTTCAGAGAATTTATTTAAAAAAAAGCAAATATTCTGTATGTTGCCTTTGGAAAAACTCCATCATTAAATTTTTCTTATCGAGAGCATAATTCATATAGCAGAGCAGAAGCAGCTCGCAGTTTGCGCTCTAATTTACCAAAGGTGTTCTGGTTGAGGTCAGGACTCTGTGCAGCCCAGTTAAGTTTCTCCACCCCAATTTCACTCATCCATGTCTTTAAAGACCTTTCTTAGTGCACCGATCTGCAGTCATGTTGGAACAGAAAGAGCCAACCCCAACTTGTTCCTACAAAGTTGGGAGCATGAAATTGTCCAAAATGTCTTGGTATGTTGATGCTTTAAGAGTTTATTTCACTGGAACTAAGGGGCCAAGCCCAATCCCCAAAACACAAGCCCACACCATAATCCCCCTTCCACCAAATGATTTGAACCAGTGCACAAAGCAAATTCCCTAAAGACATGGATAAGCGAGTTTGGGGTGGATGATATTGACTGGCCCACACAGAGTCCTGACCGATGGAACACCTTTGAGATGAATTAGAGCAGAGATTGCGAGCCAGGCCATCTCTCCAATATCAGTGCCTGAACTCACAAATGTGATTCTGGAAGAATGGTCAAACATTCCCATAGGCACACTCTTAAACCTTGTGAACAGTCTTCTTAGAAGAGTTGAAACTGCTATAGCTGCAAAGGGTGGGCCAAATCAATATTGAACCCTACTACGAAGCTAACAAACCTGTAAATTAAGATCTACTCTAACTTGGCATACAGAGACAGGCAAATTGCCTTTTTCTGTATGATGTGTAGCAGAGTGACATATTTATTGCCGCTACTCTCTCTCTGTCATTGGTTGTTAAGGACGCTGTCAGCTTTACTAGCAAACAGCCTCCTAGCAACCAAAGATTCTGCAGTGGGGGGAGCCTTTTGGGGAAGCGGAGACACTAGCTCAAAATCAGGTCTGTTTTCACCATGTAAATGACATCAGGCAATGGGTGCATTCTATAGCAAGCTGTCAACTGGCTAAAGATTTGCGCCCACTGCCTGCTGTTAATCACAAAGGAGCAGACCTGACACCCCATTATGCTTGCTATGTAGGTATTCTAAAAAGTGTATTAGACACTCATGCATTCCCTTGTATTTGTTTTATTCCACCCACACTAAAATAGATTTTATAGTCTTGGATAAACATCTAGAGAGGTTGCTGGGGGCTGAAACTTTCTAGATTATCTTAGTAACCATGCCCCAGATATACATTTTGGCCTAAATATATGACAAAAATTGAATATATTGGATATTTTTTAACTGTCAAAGTAGAAAAATATTGTTATTTTTTCAAAATTGTTGCTTTTTTTTTAATCGCAAAGAATAAAAAGTGCAGAGGTGATTAAATACCACCAAAAGTAAGCTCTGTTTGTGGGAAAAAAAGGACGTAAATTTCGTTTGGGTATGGCGTTGCATGACCGCGCATATGGCAGTTAAAGTCGCACAGTGCCGAATCACAAAAAGTGACCTGGACGTAGGACAGCAAAATCCTCCGGTGGTAAAGTGGTTAATGATCATGGTATCACTGTGCTTAATTGACCAGCAAACTCGCTTGACCTAAACCCCATAGAGAATCTGTGGGGTATTGTCAAGAGGAAGATGAGAGACACTAGACCCAACAATGCAGGCGAGCTGAAAGTTACTATCAAAGCAACCTGAGCTTCCATAACACCTCAGCAGTGCCACAGGCTGATTGCCTCCATGACACCCCGCACTGATGCAGTAATTAATGTAAAAGGAGCCCTGACCAAGTATTGAGAGCATACTATACTGTACATGGACATACTTTTCAGTAAGCCAACATTTCTGTATTGAAAACCCTTTTTTTATTGGTCTTATGTAATATTCTAATTTTCTGAGATACTGAATTTTGGGTTTTCACTAGCTGCAAGCCGTAATAATCAACTTTAACTGCTTGCCGACCGCCGCAAGTAGATTTACTGCGGCGGTCAGCCCCTGCCAGGCAGAGTGACGTTAATTAACGTCACTAGCCTGGGAGGGTCTGGGGAGCGAGCGCGCGCCCGCGGAGGCGCGCTCCCGCTCCCGCGCGGTCACGCACCCCCCCCGCGCGTGTGACCAGCGGACCCGATGTCCGCCGGCCACTCGGCGATCGTCGGGGGAAGAGGGAGAATGTCAGGCAGCTTGTGTAAACAAGCTGCCTGTCATTCTCATCGCTGTAAAGACACTGATTACTCGGATCTAGTATGTAGATCCGTTGATCAGTGTCCTTACAGCTAGAGCCACAGCCAATCACAGTAAGAATCACGCCCCTAGGGACACACACAGCCCCTCCCTCCCAAATAAAGTTAACCCCTTCACTGCCAGTGTATTTTTACAGTAACAGTGCATATGTATAGCACTGATTACTGTAGAAATGTCACTGGTAACCCCAAAAGTGTCAAAAATGTCAGTCAAGGGTCCGATCTGTCCGCCGCAATGTCGCAGTACCGCAAAAAAAATCGCAGATAGCCGCCATTACGCGTTAAAATAAAAAACAACAAAAATGACAAAAATCTTTCCCTTTGTTAGTAAACGCGATAACTTTTGCGCAAACCAATCAAAATACGCTTTTTGCGATTTTTTTTACCAAACATAGGTAGGATAAAACAAATTGGCCGAAAATGTTAAAAAATTTTGATTTTTACATTTTTTTTGGGGGGAATTTCATATAAAAAAATGTGAAAAATATTGCTATTTTTGCAAAATTGTCGCTCTTTTTTTGTTTATAGCGCGTGATCAAAAAATCGCACAGGTGATCAAATACCACCAAAAGAAAGCTCTGTTTGTGGGAAAAAAAGGACGTCAAATTCGTTTAGGTACAGCGTCGCACAACCGCGCAATTGTCCGTTAAAGTCACGCAGTGCCGAATCGCAAAATACCCCCTGGTCTTTTAGCAGGAAAATCCTCCGGGGCTTAAGTGGTTAAAAGAAAGAAATGCTTGAAATATATCACTCTGTGTGTAACGCATCCATATAAAATAATGGAATTTTGACTTACCGTAAAATCCATTTCTCTGATGGTCATTGAAGAAGGACACAGCTTCTTCATCTTCTTGACCATTGGGTTATACTGCCCCCTACAGGAGTAGGACACTAGGCAGGAAAAAAGCTTGACTACGCCTATGTGGCAGTCCCAGGGGGTATACTCCTACTCTCAGCTATAGGGAATTCAGTTTTGTTACAAACAGTGTCAGAAGAAAGCCAACTTCACAGAGGGGTGGGTGCTGTGTCCATCAATGAACATCAAAAAATTTATTTTATGGTAAGTAAAAAATCCCATTTCTCTTTCATTCATTGACGGACACAGCTCCTTATCTTCTTGACCATTGGGACGTCCCAAAGCAGTGTCAAACATGAGGAGTGGGAACAGCAAGTGAAAAATTCCCAAGGCTAGAGTGTAGCCAACCAGGTAACGTGAAGCTCAACCATAAACAACTGGAAAAGATATTGCGCTCAACATATATCATAATCAAAAGTGCTTGTGCAAATATAATTTACATGAAAAATTAATGTGAAAAAGGGTCTCAAAATTAGCTTAATATCAAAAAAGTAAAGTCCATATACAGCAACAGAGAATCAGAGTCCATGAAGCATTGACAGTACTATATAAGATAAAGCAGAGTCTTGATAGTGGTGTTGAAATAACCTCCACCTCCACACTTCCACCCAGTGTTCAAGCAAGGTACTTCTTACCAGAAGTATATGACCCCTTAATTACAGGGGGTCATATAGACTTTGAATCCACTCAATATAACGATCCTCAGCTTCTCAGCTCCACTATCCATTCTCCTATGGCGAGCTCTCAGATATAACACCGGGATCTCAATGCAGACATAAGTGTAAAGCAAAAGAGACTTCTCATGGTGCAGTAAGTTTTAAACATTTCAGTTTATTGATAAAATATTGCACTTACTTCATACAGGCGATTTTGACATGGAGATTGTAGTAAGTGCAATATTTTATCAATAAACAGGCTTGTAAATCCCTCCAATATAAGGGAAACCCTGGTTGGCCCTTGGATCACCAGAACTACTGTAGTGTCCCCACTGTAAGATTTTCCCTCAATTAATGATGAGATGGGATATTTTTTTACTTCTACTTTCGAAGATAACTTTGCACATGACAAAAAAAAAAGGCGACTCCCTTCTTTTCCCCCACTCCCCCTCTTGCCCCCCTTGTTCTCTTCTTTTTCTTCTCCCCCACATTGCCTCGAGTTTACCTCTACCCACCTTATTTACCTGTTGTGGCTGGGCCACCGACATTTGTTGTACTACTGCCTCCCCTTTAACCTTACTCTAAGCCGCCCTTGTACAATGCGACTATCCTTTGTACTTGTAAGCCGCAGGGCCCAGCTTGCCCCTTTCCTATTCCCAAATCTGTTTGTTATGCAACTGCTTGCTGTTTGCTATGTCATTTTGAAGTGTATACTTCTATTATATACCTTTCCATGTTTATTGGTATTGTTTTGTACTACATTCCTTTTGCTTTAATAAAAAATGTTTGAAAAGAAAAAAAAGGCGACTCTCCCAAACAGGGGTACAGACAGCAATAAAAACAGGTGTTATAAACTCTCTCCACTCTATCCAAAACTTAAAAAAGAGTTCATCATGAATAATGGCCCCAGAGTTTTGCTCTCACTTCAGTGTGCGTGGCGATGTGTAACACGTGAGGCGTAATTTACACTTTCCTATGTAGGCACTCTGACGCATGTGTTTATGTTGGTTTGTGCATGTATGTGGGAATCAAAGCTTTTTTGGGGGGGGAGTTTAAGTGCTTGGGTGTAACAGTTTTTTCCACAGAACCTTATTTTTTTTTAAGGGATCAAAAGTTCTAATAGTCTTAAGGCTACTGTCTTACCACAGCAATATTCTCAATGGCTTACTTTATGTTATTACTGTTAAATTATAACTAAAATTGCTTACCTTTGTATCATGAATGCATGAAGATTTGTAATCATCATTTTTAATAATTTTCTTCTGTTGGCTAAGAGGAGAAAAAAAAAAGTATTGTAGCAGTCCAGATTGCACTACACCATACAGTAATAGACTCACTTGCACCTAATTAAAGACAACATGCAAAGCTTCAAAACGCTGGTATAGTTGTTATGACTTACGTAATAATTGCTGAATGCAACATTTAGGCATCACTTTCAGTTATCTATTAGGACTAGATTTCAGTTCCAGTTCAGAGAAGTTAGTACAATAAAACAGAATTCTCATAGTTTCATAATAGGTAAGGTTGAATAAGGAAAATAGTCCATCCAGTTCAACCTGTGTAGGTGTATGTGTCAATGTCGATAATCATTTCCCATATCTCTGTATGTTGTGTTCACTAAGATGCACGTCCAAGAGTCTTTAAAAATATCAATGCTCCTTGCTGACACCACCAATTGTGGAAGAGAGTTCCATATCCTTATCGCCATGACAGTGAAAAACCACCTACGCAGCTTAAGCTTAAACGGCTTCTCCTCCAATCTCATTGTGTGGTCCTGTGTCCACTTACACTCCCTGAGACTGCAAAGTTTTCTTCCTACGCTGGGATCATCATTGAGGTATTTGTATACCACTATCATATCTCCTCTCAAGTGGAGAATATTTCCAGGGAGAATAAATTAAATAAATATTTTCATGAAGTCCATCACAGGACACAGAAACAATATTCCTAAACCACTGGGTTATGCTACATCTCCAGGTGATTGGATACTGGAAGCAAAGCTGAAACCTGCCCTCCCACGTTCAGCATGTTTCAGTTTTGTATTACAGCAAGTAATATAGAAGTGATCATAGACACAGAGTGGAAGGTCCTATGTGCTTAAAAAAAAGTTTTTTACAGGCAAGTAAAAAATCAGGTAACACAGCAACAACTAACGGGTAAAAAAAAAAAAATGTTAACAAGTCAAGGTAAGGCCCCTTACAGGTCCTTCTGGAGGCCTGAGAGAAACTGCCAAGGTCCAAACATCCATCTGATAAAACTTAACAAACCTGTGAGCAGCAGACCTGAGAGGTCGAGACCAAATTCTGAAAGACTCATGAAGCACTTACACTTCTAGTGAAAAAGTCTTTATAGCAAAAAGGGGAACCCTTTCCTTAACATAATAAACTTAAATGATGAGTTTGCAAATCGGTCTAGCAGCCTCCCCTCTCCAAGAACCCCAAGGGAATAAAACAGGGAGTCAAGACAGGCAAAATGGAGCTGTAGCCGAAAGGTAGACTCTCATACCCCAAACTATATACACACAGCGGAAAGCAAGCTCCTTAGTATATTTTGGAACAGGATGAAAAGATTGCAACACTATTACCTTACTAAGGTGGAAAGCAAAAGCCACCTTGGTTAAGAAGGAGGCTCTAGGCCTCAAAACAACTTAGAGTTTTTGAGACACAAAAAACTGTACTATACAGGATAAGGCCACTAACTCAGATCCTAAAAGAGGTAACCGCTATGAGAATGGCAACTTTATGAGAAAGGAAAGGAAAGGAAGAGAAATGTCTCTGATAGGTTAAAAATGTGATCTTTGAAGACTCAAAAAAAATTAGGTTAAGGTCCCACTGAGTCCGAGAACATGTGAGTCACTCACTGGACAAAGGCACTCACCAAGGAGGAAAAGAAACGACCATACATGTCCCTGGGGAATTTGAGTGGAGGGGCTGGAGATAGTTAGTATAGTAGCAAAAAGTGTGAGAGTGAGGAGTGAGAAGCAAGAGGTCCCTGGAATAGCACTGCCAAAGCCAATATCTGACCCTTAATGGTCTTCAAGGCTAAGGACTTGTCCAAGCCTGACTAAAGGAAAGACGAAACTCGTCCCACAAAGTACTTTTCGGAATGAAATTTCTTCTCATGGTAGCAAAAAAAGTATGATGTCAAGGTGTGGAGGTAGACTTTACAGGAAGAGGACTTCCTGGTGGGGATGACTGAATCTGAATATCCCCTGTACTTCCGGGAACAGGGGCTTCAAAAGCCAAGCCGGTAAAGCCAGGGAGGAACATGGTCCTTGAGATAAGAAGTCTAGACCAGTATTTCTCAATCTTCTTGGAGGCAAGGGACCCTTTAAAATTGTGCACACCCTCAAGGCACACCATTCTAAAAAAAACAAAAAAAAAACTAATAGGTTTAAATACTGCAACAGCTTCCACATAAGTAGGACACCCAAGGTTAGAGGTGATTTATTCTTCCAAAGCAAAAACATCTTGTCACACTGGTACTGACTAGTATTCCAGTGTTTCTCTTCTCACTCAGGGAGGAGAGGGGTGGGTGCAAACAAGGATGCTATGCAGGTGCCTGACATTTTCTTTATAAACTGATTACAACATTGGTTGTTAGAATGTCAATGACTAGAAGGTTGTAATGTTGCACAATGAAAACCTGTGGCTTTGTGTAACTAAAAGGCAGGCTTGATCCACCTACCTACACTGACCCTACAGAGTCATGAGGTAATCCCATGCAAAGGCCCAAGGATCCCTGGACCTGGTTGCAAATTTGTTCAGTTTCTTGTTGAATCTGAGATGGCAGAAACTCCATGTTGAGTGTCCCCCACCTGAGACAGAAACAGTTCCAGGTGGAGAGGCCATTGGATCCAGAGGTTAACGGTTGAGAAAGTCTGCTTGCCAATTTTTCAACCATGGAATGTGCACCATGGACAGGGCCAGACAGGGAGTTCTGTCCAGGTCCAAATGAGTTCCAGTTCCTTGAGAGCAGCCTGACACTAGTGCTGCAAAGATTATTGATGTGCACCACTGCCAGACTGTACCCTGACCAGGAAACCCCAAACCAGAATGGTCTAGTGCTAAAAGGACAGGCTGATTGCAGAATAAGTGCTTTTCTACTGTAAGCAAAAAGCACATTTGATGCATTTTTTGAATGAGGCAAAACACCAACTTGTGGCCTCTGAACACAATGTGTCCAAACTGACGCAAAAGCCAGCAGTAGGGGCAGCCTCCTTCACAGGAACATGGGCTTATCACCTACCTTGGAGGAATTGGGAGTCTAGTTCCATTTATGGAAGGGGGTTCTGGAATTTGTGTGGAACCCGAAGCCTGGAAGGTTAGAAAGGCATATTTCTTAAACCCATCAATTTCTTATTACCAATGTCCATGTAAAAGATCATCTGGGTAGCAGTGACCATAACATGATGTAATTTAATGTTAGCTGTAAGCAACAGGCTCACACTGGAAATATAAATACACTTAACCTTAAGAGAGAAAATATTCAAAGGATAAGGGCTGCTCTCTAAGACTTATCCTGGGAGGGAGTATGGGCATCGATGAACACAGAACAGAAATGGGATTTCTTCAAAAAGACTGTATGTAAACTCACTGCAAAGTAAATTCCCATGGGCAAGAAGTTTAAAAGGCTATAAATAAAACCTATGTGGCTCACAGCAAAAACACAAAAATAAAACCTATGTGGCCAAAGTTAAAAAAGCTATATATAAGAAAAGAGCTTTTAAAAAATACAAAAATGAGGGAACGCTATTATAGTTTAAGGGTTACAAAGAATATAACAGAATGTATGTATATGTAAAAAGGAAATCAAGGAAGCTAAAATTCAAAACGAATGACAGATTGCAAAATATAGTAGGACAAAACCCCAAAAATTCTTCAAATATATTAATAATAAAAAGGTCATGTCTGAGCATGTTGGCTTTTTACAAAATAATCAGGAGTGGGTGACTGGGGACAAAGAGAAGGCAAATGTATTATATACTTTCTTCAGCTCAGTGTATACAAAGGAGCATGGGGAGCTCAGGTTCATAACTGGGATGGTATTGACACAGCCCCAAATGATCCACAATGGCTCAAAGGTTATATGGTCCAGAAATATTTAGACAGAATAAAGGTGGATAAAGCACCTAGACCTGATGGCATCCACCCATGAATCCTAAAAGAATTTAGCTCTGTCATTTCAAAGCCATTGTTTCTAATTTTTAGGGATTCATTAATGACTGGAATATTACCACTGAAGGGATCAAAGTCTTTACCAAGTAACTATAGACCTGTTGGTTTAACTTTTATAGTCGGGAAGATACTGGAGAGTTTAATAAAAGACCACATAGATGAGTTCTTGCTGGAAAAAATATTTTAAGCAAGCTTAAACAGACAGCATGGATTCATGAAAGACAGAAGTTGTCAAACAAACCGGATTTTATTAGCAGGCAAGTAAAAAAAAAGAAGAGTAAGTAAAAAAAAGAAGGGTGGCTGTAGACGTAGTATACTTGGATTTCGCAAAAGCGTTTGACACAGTTCCCCCACACATGGCTAATGTGTAAGGTAAAGTATACAGGATTGGAAAGATCAGTTTGTAAATGCATAGAAAATTGGCTAAAAGATAGAATTCAGAGAGTAGTGGGTAATGATTCTCACTCTGAATGGTCTAAGGTTATTAGTGGTGTACCCCAAGGTTCAGTGTTTGAAGCCTTACTTTTTAAAACCTTTATAAATGATATAGGGCCTGGGATTAAAAGTACAATTTCAGTATTTGCAGATGACACCAAGCTATGCAGTGGAATAACATCTTTATAGGATGTCTCCAACCTAGAAGCCAACCTCACTGCACTATTTAATTGGGCAACTATGAAGCAAATGAGGTTTAATGTTGATAAATGTAAAGTTATGCACTTGGGGCTAAGAATATGCATGCATCATGCATACTAAGGGGGAGTACAGCTGGGGGAATCAATGGTAGAGCTCTAGAAGATCAGTCATTTCTTGTATTAAGAGGGTTTGGACTCCAGAGAGAATGATATAATTTTGCCCCTGTACACATCATTTGTAAGACCTCATCTGAAATATGCAGTTAAATTTTGGGCACCAGTTCTCAAAAAGGATATTGGGGAAAGTGCAAAGAAGGGCAACCAAACTGATAAGAGGCATGGAAGAGCTCAGCTATGAGGAAATATTAGAGGAACTGAATCTATTCTCCCTTCAGAAGAGGAGAATAAGGGGGGATATGGTAAACATGTACAAATACATAAGGGGTCCATATGGTAAAATCGGTGGAGTTATTCACTTACGGGTCATCACAGAGGACAAGAGGGCACTCTTTAAATCTAGAGGAAAAGAGATTTCAACTCCAAATACAGAAAGGTTTCTTCACAGTAAGAGCTGTGAAATGTGGAATAGGCTCCCTCAAAAGCGGATTCTGGCCAGCTCAATAGATTGCTTTTTTTTTTTAAAGCCTGGATTCTTTCCTAAAATGTGCATAATATAACTGGGTACTAACATTTATAAGTAAAGTTGATCCAGGGAATATCCGATTGCTTCACGGGGGATAGGGAAGGGATTGTAGCAAATTGGATCATGCTATGCTGGGGGTTTTTGCCTTACTCTGGATCAACTGTGGGTATAGGATTGTGTATTTGGGATTGTATGATTTGTTTTTCTTCTTTTATTGGTTGAACTAGATGGACTTGTGTCTTTTTTCAACCTGTCTAACTATATAACATTCTTTAATGCAGGGCTTGACAAATTTGCTTGGAATCTAGTACCCAGCTAAAAAAGTTGGCAGCCAGTTTTTTTTTTTCGCGCATGCCGAATTGCCGGCTTCTGTCGGACCACCTGCCATACACACGGGCCGAATGGCGGCCAGTTTTTTTTGAACCGGCTGATGTTGCCTGGCATTCGGTCCGTGTGTACTTGGCTTGATAGTGTGATGAGCAGTAGCTCACTAGGGAAGTACAGTGCAGCAAGGTTGGGGCGATAGGAGATCCAGTAACTTATGCCACCTTAGGCCCCTTTCATACGGGCACCTCCGCTAAGTAGAATCTGCTTGCTCAGCTGGGATTTCTCCGCTAATCCCAGCTGAGCAGGCGGATGACAGGTCCTGTCCGCTCCGCTATGCACAGCGATCACTAACACAGTCCCGCTGTCCTCTATGGAGCAATCAGATGGAAATGGACTGCCTGTCCATTTCCATCCAATGCCATCTGCTTCGATCCGCTGGACGGATTGAAAATAGGACCACCATCCGTCTGTTTTAGGCAGCCAGGATCAGATGGCAGCGATTGTCAGCGGACATCCGCACTCCATAGAGTAGAGTAGACTGAAGGGTTCGATCAGGTCCCCCTAAAAAACTGACAGGTGGACCTGATCTAAAAGCCTGTGTAAAAATCTATTTTCATGAAAAAAAAAAAAATAATAATAATACAAAATGGTTTCCATCTTTGTGAGGTAGTAAATGGAACTGGCCGTTCCAACCAGCTGCCTCATACTCCTTGTCCACTCACCGGTAAGGACAGGGCGCAAGATCAAGCCTGCAACACCTTCAACCTCTTCTCTTTGGAAAGAGATGGGCAGGCAGAGTGAGAGCAGGCAGTGGAAACCCTCAGTGACGCCAGTGACTACTTGTTGCAGCCCTGGCCACCACAAGAGGGCACCAGTTCCCCAATGTAAGCGTCTCGCTCCAGCAAGCCGCAAAGCCGCGGCATCTTAGTCCGCAGCCCGCTGGCAGACATCCCAACCTGCAAAAACTAATTTCAAGGAGGTGGCACTCCGCGCCCCCCCCTCCCCCCCCACCAATTTAACATAACTAGAAGATGATCAAATGAAATGCAATCAGTATACAGATGTTTACGTCTTCCGAGAGATACTAAAGGAACACACTAACCACCCTGACCACTTCAGTGATTTGAAGTGGTCATGGTAGTAGGAGTCAGAAACACTGCTCATGCTGGGATATTTACAATTATGTGCTTGGTTGCTAGTTGCACCCCTAGCACATGTGACTTACTGCTGGTGGGTACTGCTGGTGGGTGCTGCTGGCTGGTACTGCTGGTGGGAACTGCTGGCGGGTACTGCTGGTGGGTACTGCTAGCGAGTACTGCTGGCAGGAAATGCTGGCTCCTCTGAGAGACATCAACGGAGTGTGAGGAGCAGTGCTGGAGGAAGCATGCAGAGCCGATGCTTCCTGTATCTCTCCTCTCATAGGTGGAGTGCATTTTATATAACTCCGCCTGTAACAGGACAGAGCCGGAACTATACTAGAAGCATCGGTTCTATTCTGACAGCCGACAGCCCGGAGCCGGGATATTGCACGGCACTTGCAGGTGTCAGGGAGCCAACTCCCGCAACTCGCGGGAAAGTTGGGATGTCTGGCATGGGGAGAGGACACCTGCTGCAGTGTAGCTCAGGCGCCAGGCCACTAATTCTAGTCGCCAATGCGGCCTGGTGCCTGTTGTTTGTCGAGCCCTGCTTTAATGACAAGTGTACTTTTTCCCTAGCAATATTGTATATAAATGTATCTAATGCATTGCCAAATAGCCTTTGGCCCTCAAAGGGCATCCCTTCCAGTTTCTTGGGAGCTTTGCTGACCAACATTTGAGCCAAAAAATGCAATCTCCTAACCCAACCACAGAGAAATGTAGCACCTCTGAGAAAAATTCCCAATGCTGATGTGCAGAAAACCTGGGTCCTTAGCAATGCGCTTGACAAAGTCTGGCAAATTCCTGTGGTAGCAATTGAACATTGGAACATCCACCAGGACTGTTAGGGTCTTGTTCGGGGACCACCCACATCTGACAGAGAGAATGGGGTTTATTACTAAAACTGGAGAGGGCAAATACAGACTCACTTCTGTATAGTAACCAATCAGCGTCCAGGTTTTATTGCCAACGCCTAATTGAAAAAGCTGAGGTTAGAAGCTGATTGGTTTCTATGCAGAAGTGAGCCTGATGTTGCACTCTCCACCTTTAGTAAATAAACCCCAATTTGTCCTGGTCTGGGGGGGGGGGGGGGGGGGCTTCGCCAGCCTCCCAAATAGTTGTTATTATGAACACTTACAAGAATCACTATGTTTATGGTCAGCTACTTTTATCTGCCAGACACACTTTTCTTAACAAAAACAAAAATGTTAGAAAAAAAAATGATCAGATTAAAATAGAAATTCTACCTTGAACTTAGAGGGGGAAGTCTTTCAACAGCTGGTGAAACCACATCTTCATTCTTCTTTTCTCTGTCAAAGAACTGGTTTAAACACAAAAGTAACAAATTAAATAAAGAAAATAGATAATAATAATGCAAAGAAACTGGAACACAGCATTACATGTAAAGCAGATTAACATTTTCTGCATTTAAAACCCTACTCCAAATGTGGATGAATGAGAATGTTTGTAAACTTTAACTCTCCTTTCACACCGGTGTGACTTGGCATGCGATATGACGACTGACATAAACGTTTTGAAAGCAGTTCCTGCACTATTTTTGGCAACTTCATGTGCGACTTGCATAGACATCTGTGTGACATGAGTGTAGAGCAGAAGTGAATTGTTTAGTGAAAATCTCTCTACAACCTGTTTGACAGGTGTTACAAAATTGAAAACCGGACAGGGGTTCTAACCTTCTATCATTACAAAACTAAAAAAAAGTTGAGCCTGGAGCTGCGTAAAATTAATCTCTGGAAATTTCTGTTAAGCACTACTTGCATCCAAGCGGGCCATGCAACACAGCCACAAACAAATTGCAGAAAACATTATATTGTAAAAAAAAAAGTGACATGTCTTATGTATTTAAAATGTGTCAGTTCTGGATCACAATGCTTGATGGCATGCTGTAAATATTTTAGCAAGCAGTGGAAAGCAAGCTATTATACTAGTAATAAGAATATACCCAAATGTACCACAAATACTGGTCACTTAGGAAATAGATGCCCCTATACAAACTGCAGGATGAGGCAAATTAGAGCTGAACTCCACATTTCATATTCTAGAGTACAGTACAATACAGGAAGTCATAGACCATGGTTTACATGCAGCAACCTTCAGGTGACTGAACACTGGCAAAAGGTTTGCTGGGAACGCCCCTTAATTTTGTAGCAAGCAATAAAGAGAAAAAATGGATGGTTATGGAGGTGGGGGGTATTTTTCTCCTGTACGGTTCTTCATGATATGGAATTTACTTGCAAGTTAAAATTCACATTGTCCTAATCATACAGTGCAGGACACAGTACATGAAGTATTGCTCTGGGATGTCCCCAGGCAATAAACTTAGGGTGGGAAACAACATAGTGAAAAGCAGCATACAAGCCTGCAAAAAGGAAGGGTCAGTGGATCCTAAGCACTCAAATGACAGCTTGAAGCACCTTTGGGCATTGGTAGAGGCCTGACTATCTATCTGTTAAAAATACTGTATATGAACAAGTATGTACTGAAGACCAGGTGGTGGCCTTGCAAACCTGTGAAATAGAAGTTTGAAATTGAAAAAACTCCTATAGATTTGATGGAATGAGCCCGTATAGGGAAAGGAGGAACCTGTTCCGTGAGCGTGTAGGCACTAGGAAAAAAAGTAGCCCGAGCCACCTAGCAATGGTGGAAGAGAATTAGGATGTCCCTTCTTGGGACCTTCAGGGATGACAAATAAGAACTAATGCCCCGTACACACGTGCAGATCGTCGGCCGAACGATCGGCCGTCTTTTGTCCCCGGGCTGTCGTGTTGAAAAGTGCAAAAGACTGCACAAGAATTTTGTCCGCCGACTACAGCCGACTGCAGAAGTGATGTCATGTGATGGTTAACTTTCCCTGTGTTTTTTCTTTTCTGAGCATGCCCAATCTTGCAAATCTGCTGTCTGTCGGCCGAATTCTGTACTGACTGACGAACAATCGGCCGCTCTGGTGTCGGCATACAAGCATACAAAAATTTTAATGCTTGCACGACTATTTTCGGCCGAAAGTGCGCTGTCGGAAGCATCATACTAACAAGCCGAAAATCGGCCGATCGGTCAGCGGCCGAATCTTTTCGGCCGACAATCTGCACGTGTGTACGGGGCATAAGTCTTTCTGAAGGAAGATGTTGCAGGTACTGTAGGTATACCCATACACACTCTGACCACATCCAGGCAGTGAAATATCCTTGGAGCATTTTGGAGCAGGACATAAGGAAAGGAGAACAAAAGCATCACTTGAGAAGAGACTAACTTGAAGAGGAAGGAGGGTCTGGTTCTCAGGACAAATTTGGCCCTATGTAAGATTAAAAAATTCATTGAAAGAAAGGCCAAAAAGGCCATATTACCTGTGTAATCCGCTGATGGGATTTCCTGAATCAGTTTCAAAGGGAAGTTTATGAAGAACTGAAAGCACCAGTTTCAGATACTATAGAGACAAAGAAGGTCGTAGTTGGGGAATATCATGAGCAACTCCAAAGGTTTCTGCAGTAGGATGGACAAGGCAGAAACTTGTCCCTTCAGAGTACTAAGCTTGTCTAGGGCTGCTTTCTTTTGGGTGCCAAAGAGCGCACTCTAGGAGCTATGGTAGATCTTACAAGAGGTAGATTTTCTCACCTTGAGTGATGTGTGAATGAGCGTTAGCAATGCCCTATCCTTTAAGATCTGGGTTGCTGTTAATGCCAGCAACTGAGGAGCAGAGTGGAACAGAGAGTCATGTGAAAGGAGATTTGGCCTGTTTGGAAGAGCCCCAGGCTGTGTATGTCTGTGTACCAAATTATCCTGGGCCAATTTGGAGTGATGAGGACCACAAGACTCCATTCTGCCTCTATCTTGCAGAACAGTCCAAGGAAAATCTTCACAGGAGGGAATTCATAAACCAGTCTGAATGGGGACCAAGGCACCCACCGCACAGGTCAGGGTGAAAATCAGGTTTGCTTAGTTAAAGGCTGTTCGACTTCTGATACCCTCTTGAAGATTTAAGAGGGAGTTGTTCCTTGATCTGAGGGAAGCCATGACAGATCCTACAGACTCCAGATGAAATTTGGGAACACGCAGATATCTGTTTAGGGATTTTCGGTCGAAAATAAGGCTAATACCTCCATTCGGCTTTGGGACTGTGAATATGTTTGAGCAAAACCCTTTGAACTTCTCTGCAGAAACTGGAATTACAACTCCTTGTGTCTGAAGTTGACACAGGGTCGACCATGAATCTGCCTGTCTTTGAGATGAAGCTAGCAGATTGGAGGGTAGGAATCAAGGAGGGGGAAGGGATTGAAATTCTATTTTGTAATTAAATGACAGACAAGAACCAGAGGTCCAGCACATCTCGGTTTCAGACTGCCACGCATGCCAACAAACATCCCCCCACTCTGCAGAGGGAGGCCTCTCTTCATTTTGAGAATGGCTTCTGGGTAGCCTTGGAAGGTTTTAGGATTCAAGCCTTGTAATAAAAGGATTAACCTGCCTTTGACTTCTAGGAGGACGCCTGGGTGGAGCAAAAGGATCCCTTTTTGTTAGAAGAGATAGTAGCTGTAGTAGTAGTAGTAGGCTTGGATTTTTTTTGTGGAGTAAAAGTACCTTCCCCTGGTAACATCCTTGATAAATGTATCAAGGTATTCATAAAACAGGTCTACACATCCAAATGTGGATTCTTTCAAATTTGCTCAGGAGGACTGCAGTAACACAGATGAGCCTGCACATCCCTCCACTCCATACTGTGCCATCTTCTCCATGAGCTCTGCAAACATTACGCTTATATTCTCTAGCTAGCTGCCCAAGCCACAATTATTTGTATTAAGCATGCAGAGATTTAGCTACACCAAGGCAAAAAGACAGACCAATCATTGTAGTGTAAGCAGGGGTACAGATACTTGGGGCAAACACACCCACTAACAGGAGCCAATGATATTGTGAGTGATGCAGCTGAAGTCTGCTGATCTTGACAAAGAATACAGATTTTTTTTTGGGGTCAGTCTGCTGTGCTCTCTCTTTGGGGCGAATAGGTGTCAGAAGAATTACAACTCCACAGTGAATGCTGTGTCCATTAATGAACATCAGAGAAATGTATTATATGGTAAGTCAAAAACCCAATTTTCTCTTTTGATCATTGACAGAAACCACTCCTGATCTTCTTAACCATTGGGACATCCCAAAGCAGTGTTAAACATGAGGGGTGGGAACAGCAAAAATATAAATTCCCAAGGCTAAACTATAGTCAACCATGTAAACAGGAGCTCAACCAAAATCAAATGGAGCCCACTTGAAAGAAAAATACGCCCTCAAAAGAGGACCAGGTCCTCTGAACAGCAGCCTGCAAAACTTTGCAGCCAAAGGAAGCATCCGCAGATGCCAACACATCCCCTTTATAGAACTTTGTTAAAGTGTGCAACGACAACCAAATGGCCTGCCTTGCAAACCTGCATCACTGACGCCTGATGAGGGAAGGCCCAGGAGGCACTGAGTGCCCGAGTAGAATGCACCTTAACAGGTAAAAGAGGAACCTGACCGTTGATGGAATAGGCCTGAACCGCCGTCTGTCTGATCCATCTGGAAATGGTCACAGAGAAAGCGGACAACCCTTTCCGAGACCCATCCGTGAGCACAAATAGTGAGTCTGATTTCCTAAAAGACTCCGTAGCTGCCAGGTACACCCTAATTGCCCGGAACACATAAAGGCTTGCAAGGCAATTTCCTTTGGATGTTTTGGCCTGGGACACAGGGAAGGCAACACAATGTCTTCATTAAAATGAAAATCAAAGACAATCTTTGGAAGGAACGACAGACAGGGGCGAAAAACCACCATGTGTGAACCACCATGTAAGGGGAACGACAGGATAACGCCGCCATTCTGCCACCCTGCGCTCAGGGGTGATAGCCACCAAAAAGGCCACCTTCTGGGACAGCGTAAGCAGGGGAATCTCCCAAATATTCTCAAAAGGAGGCTTCTGGAGGACTGAGAGCACCAAATTGAGGTCCCAAAGCGGTAAAGGAGACTGCAATGCAGGAGCCAAGTGCCGAACTCACTGAAGAAAAGTACACACCAGGGAGTGTGTGGCCAAGGGCTATTGAAAGAAGACCGCTAAGGCCAACACCTGGACCTTGATAGTACTCAAGGCCAGTTTCTGCTCAACCCCCCATTGAAGGAAGGTCAAGATCCGAGCCACCGAAAAAGAGAGGATGAGCCCCAAGAGACACACACCACGCAATGTAAGTCTTCCACGTATGATGGTAGATCCTTCTAGAAGTAGATTTCCTAGCTTTTAACAGCGTTGGAATCACTGACTCAGATAAACCTCTATTCATCAGCACCTGGCATTCCACAGCCGTCAAAACCAGCGACTGTAAAACAGGATGTATATATTGGTGTGAGTCTCGTGCTGTCTGGGGGATGTATACGTGTCAGCTCCCTTAATGCTGCATGCACCGATTCTGTAAACCATACAGTATAAAATATATAGTGGAGGGGGAGGGGTACTGCGCTTCAGGGAAGTATTATAAATCAATATTAAATATTAATAAAAAACAATAATAATTACGTGATGATGTTCAATTATATTCAAGTGTCTTCTACAAATTGTGTGTGTATTTCTAAAATATAAAATAATCAATGAGTCTTTATAAATTTCTCCTAAAATTATACATATAAAGTGCACAGTGCTTTCAAACTTAGTGAAAGAAAAAAGAAAATAAATCACTGTACTTTCAAATAATTAGAATAATTTCAATAAGTGACATAGTAAAATCTCATATAAGTGACAGTAAAGTGTTCAGTGCTCAATAAATACACAGGTGAGTGCTCTTATGACACAATCTCTGCGTTTTTAGTCCTTATAAAAGTGCTAAAAGTGTCCAAAATATAAAAAAATATAAATAGTATTCTTCTGATTCCAGGTGTTGAACCTCCACCTAACACCGTGTGGAAATTTGTGGGGTGCTTCTTCTCACGTATTGCCCCTAAGGGCATGCTAACTGCTCACCACAAATTCTATAGTCATGCACCTCTTTGTAATACAGATGTATCACTCCTCTCCTTCTTTATTCATTCTATAATCAAGGGATGATGGTCACCTCTGCTGTGTGGATCGGGGTATACGTCCTCCAGGAGTCCCACGAATCTCAAAGTAAGATGCTCACATAGTGCAATATTGCTATAGTAAAACGGTTTTATTTAAATAAAATCAAATACACTTACAAACAAACGTGGTTTGCTAAGCTTTTAGCTGGGTACAGGTAATCGCGGACCTCGCTTCCGTATTTACGACATCACTTCCGATACTCTGCCCTACGCGTTGCGTCACGTCCGCTCACGTGACTTCTTCAGGGGATCATTTGCATATGCGAGTGACATATCTTTATAGCGCTGGAGCCGGATGTGCCTAAATCGCCATTTTCTTGTTGTATTGTTTTAGATCAAATGGATTTCCGGAACCGGATGTACTAGTTCCACCATGTTTGAAAATCGAATTCCCGAGAGTTCCGTGAATATAACTACACTCAAACTCATTTTAAACTCTATACTTCAAATTAAAATACTTTATCGAATAATAGGTTGCCAAATGGGAAAATTAATTAAAATACAGAATAATGGGCCATAATAAAGTAGATATCTACTTATTTCTAGCAGATCTTTAAAACAGTTTATAACCGGAAGTGAGGTATACAATACATTCATTCAATATCACATCATGTAAAACTATGTCTATTTGCACAAACTGGAATAATAGTGGACCTTCTCATTCATATGGACATTACCGTCTATTTTCTTATATGTTGTGGGTTATGTTCAAAGAGAGGTGTTTTAATAATTATACTCTTCACCAAATATATTTTATTATATGAATTATTTAAAATTCATGTTCAACTAGTGAGAGGGTATGATGTTAACTAAACTACTGATAAAAACCAAATTCGTCATTCTATACTCCATACATTTTTTTAAAACCATAAAAAGGAATTTAATTGAATAGCCAATAAATTATTCTTTAAATGAATTTCAGGGGGGAAGGAGTAACTCTTATTCTTATATTAAAATAATATTGCATGGGTATTCAGAGGGGGGGTAAACAGCACAGCCTATATAAATATTAAAACTCTAAAAATTATTATTCTATAAAAATGATTCTTATAAAGGAGACCAAATAATGAAATATATAAATAGTTTAAAAGTCACTGATAAAACAATTGAGGTCAAATTCTATATCAAGGCCATTGGGGGTAAGGGAATCTAAAGTGTGAATCCAATAAGATTCACGTTGACTCAAGGATCCTACTTTATGACTACCTCTCCAGTGTTTCTTATATGGCTCTATTGCCCAAAATTTGAGTTTGGAGGGATATCTTTGATGATACTTGTCAAAATGTTTAGACACACTATGTTTATCAAAGCCTTTCTCTATATTTTTAATGTGTTCTTTTATTCTGATTCTTAAATGTCTCTTTGTTCTCCCTACGTACTGTAAGCCGCAGTCGCATTCTAGGACATACACTGCCCCTTCAGTGTTACAGCAAACAAAATCTTTTATCTTGTGGGTGGGTCCATTTCTTGTCGATTTAAATTCGAAGATTTTTTCTTTAGGATATTCTGTCTTCAAACATGCATAGCATCTCTTGCATGGAAAAAAGCGTTTTCCGGAAAAAAATGTGAAATTATTCTTCGGTGGATCAACTACTGTTTTCACAATCATATTTTTGATTGTCGGTGCTTTTCTGTAAACAAAGGCGGGTTTTTCTGGTAAATTGCAGCTCAGGTGTTTATCTAATTTTTTCTTTCTATATGTTAAAATAAAACTTCTTTTATTTTGTCTGTAATAAAATTCGTAGTGTAACGTTTTTCGACAAATCTTCTTCCAATCATCTTAGCTTCTTCCTCAAAGTCTTCACTTCTGGTGCAATTCCTTTTTAGTCTTAACAATTGGCCTTTTGGGATATTCCATATCCAATTCATATGGTGGCAGCTGTCTGTGGGGAGATAGCCATTCTTAACTTCTTTAAAATGAGTTTTCGTAATGATCTTGTTTTCTTCATTTTGAATAATTGTGAGATCCAGATACGTGACTTGTTTATTGCTAATCTCTCATGTAAGCTTAATATTTTTATCATTACCATTTAATTTAGTTAAAAAATTTTCCAATGTGTCTAAAGTGCCATTCCATAATAAAAATACATCATCTATAAACCTTTTATATAAAAGCAATTCTTCTGGGGTTTAATTAAAAATAGTCTCTTCTTCCCACACTGTGTTAGGTGGAGGTTCAACGCCCGGAATGAGAAGGATACTATTTATATTTTTTTATATTTTGGACACTCTAAGCACTTTATAAGGACTAAAAACGGAGAGATTGTGTAATAAGAGCACTCACCTGTGTATTTATTGAGCACTGAACACTTCACTGTCACTTATATGAGATTTTACTATGTCACTTATTGAAATGATTCTAATTATTTGAAAGTACAGTGCTTTATTTTCTTTTTTCTTTCACTAAGTTTGAAAGCACTGTGCACTTTATATTTATAATTTTAGGAGAAATTTATAAAGACTCATTGATTATTTTATATTTTAGAAATACACACACAATTTGTAGAAGACACTTGAATATAATTGAACATCACATATTAATTATTGGTTTTTATTAATATTTAATATTTATTGATTTATACTACTTCCCTGAAGCGCAGTACCCCTCCCCCTCCACTGTAAAGCAGGATGGAAGACTGGTCCTTAGGACAGCAGATCCTCCCTGAGAGGACGTTTCCAAGGAACGTCGGCGACCAGCTGCACCAAAATCGGCGTACCAAGCCAGGCGAGGCCAGTCTGGGGCCACTAAGATGACCAGAAATTCTTCTGCCTTGATTCTACATAGAAGTCTTGGCAGAAGCTTGAGGATGGAATGCGTAAATCAGATGATACTGACCCCATAGGGTTACCAGCGCATCTGTGGCGTCCACAAGAGGATCCCGTGATCCAGCCACAAACCTCTGCACCTTTCTGTTGAGCCGAGACACCAACAGATCCACCTCGGGGATGCTCCACCGAAGACACAACTAATGAAAACACCTCCGGATGAAGGGACTACTCCCCTTGGTCCAACACCTGCCGACTGAGGTAATCCGCCTGCCAGTTTTTCACCCCTGGAATGTGTACGGCAGAGAGGGTTGAAATTAACTGTTCTGTCCACATTAGAATGACGACTACCTCCAAAGCCGCCAGGACACTTCTCGTGCCCCCCCTGGTGATTGACATAAGCCACTGCCATGGCATTGTCCAATTGAATGCGAACTGCACATTCCTGTAGACGATCCATTCAATGTTTCAGGCACCGTCTGATCGATCAGAGTTCCAGGACATTGATCGGTAGACTGGACTCTCCCAGTGTCCAGACACCCTGAGCAGAAATTCTTATCCCCACCCGGACAGACTGGCATCCGTGGTGACCACTGTCCAATACAAGGGGAGGAAGGATTTGCCCAGCTGAAGCGCTGGAGAATGAAGCCACCATATGAGGGACACATTCGCTCCCCAGCTCAGCCGGATTGGATTGTCCAGAGACTGCGGATTCCTGTCCCATTTGCCCACAATCTCCCTTTGCAGGGACCTCCTATGGAACTGTGCAAACGGAACGGTCTCAAAAAGGTAGACACCATAAGGCCCAGCACCCACATGCAAGTCAGGAGGGATGACCATCTGCTGGACAGCAGGAGACAAATTGCAGCCTGCAGTTTCTGGAGTTTGTCCAGAGGAAGGAGCACTCTGGCTAAGGCTGAGTCCAGAGTCAGACCCAGATAGTCCAGCTTTGTGGATGGAACCAGAGCAGACGTCTGAAAATTCAGAATCCAGCCAAACTCCCACAGAGTTAGTATGGTGATCTCAAGTTTTTCCACCAGAGCAGGAGACTCCGCTCGCAGAAGGAGGTCGTCCAAGAAGCCCAGTACCGCGATCCCTCGTTAACGTAACAATGCAAGCACCAGGGCTAACACTTTTGTGAATACCCAAAGAGCAGAGGCAAGACCAAAGGGTAACTCCACAAACTGATAATGTTCCTCTGCCAAGGCAAAGCGGAGGAAGCGCTGCTGACCAGCACACATTGGAATGTGAAGGTAAGTGTCCTTGATGTCGATAGAGGCAAGAAAATCCCACTGATACAGGGAAGCCACCACCGTGCGAATGAACTCCATTCTGAACTTCTGCACCCGTACAAAGCAGTTTAGCGCCTTGAGGTAAAGAATTGGACGCACATTGCCTTCCTTCCTGGGAACTGTAAATAGGTTTGAGTAAAACCCCTGAAAACTTTCCAATGTTGGAACTGGGCCAATCGCCCCTTGAAGTAACAGGTCTTGCACCGCCCCAAAAAGACCCAGTAAGCGGTCCGGGGACAGGCGCAGGTTGGAAGGAAAGAACCTTTCCGGAGGGTAAGAACGAAACTCGATCTTGTAGCTGGGCCGTTTGACTTTATGGACCGACTTGTTTTGTACCAGGGAAGTCCATGGGTCCAGAAACCAGCAAAGACATCCCCTACCCCCCCCCGATACGGATAATGACGCACCTTCATGCTGATAGAGCCTTGTCCGTGGGTCTATATAAGCCCACTCTCGACTTGCCAGACCAAGTTCACTTGGACCCACCATAGGAGGCCCTGAAAGGTTTTGATCCCCTGTCAGGCGCCCCTGAGGGATAAAAAAATGTATGAGCCGAGAAGGATGGCCCACGTCTACTAGCCTGCGGAAGAAAGGTACTCTTCCTCCCTTTGAGACCCTTAATGATGTCATCCAGGGTAGCTCCAAACAGGCAATCTCCTTGAAAAGGAAGATCAGTCAAGACCTTTTTAGAAGTCTGGTCAGCAGACCAGCATTTTAGCCCAAAAATACGCCGAAATACCACTGCTGAAATAGAAATCCCAGTGACTAGGGGAGCCGCATCCAAAGAGACATTACAGATAAACTGCAGCCCCTGGACCAACTGGTCCGCCAGCTCAGCAAAGGCATTGGGAAGCTGCTCCCCCTCCAGGTCACGGTATAAAAGCTTAGCCCACTCGGTCAGAGTTTGCGACACCAGTGCAATGGTAAATACAGTCTTCAGTGCCGAACAAGCCAGAGTGTACATATTGCGGGCCACAGCCTCTGCCTTCCTTTCAGCCGGGTCCATAGAGGCCGGAGACTCTTCAACCGGAAACATGGTTGCTTTGTTCGATCTGGAGACCGGAGGGTCCACCACCGGTGGAACTGTCCACTTTTTAAGAAGGGACTCCCCATAGGGGTAAATCGCTTAGGGACAACAAGGGGACATTTTGGTCGTTCCCACTCTTTGGTGACAATTCTGTCAAAATAGGTATGAAAAGGAAACACCTTTGCCACTCTGAATGACATGTGAGTGCAAAAGGGAACCTGCGCCTCCATTTTTAGGTCTCACGCACAGATACAATCAGTGCATCCAACAGTGCCTTTTCATGCACGGCTACCGGAGTGGAGGAATCATCCTCACTATCTGAGAACTTAGGGCGCGTGGTTGCAGACCCAGCAGGTAGACCCACGTCCGCCGCGGGCGAATCAGATTCAGGATCTGAGAAGACAGATGAGGCAGGGGAAGGCAGGGGGCACTTTTTCCAATCCCTTCTCCCAAAAATCACCTCCACCCAGGACACAAAGGACTCCAGGACCGCCGTCAGAGTATTAATGGATGGTTGGGACCCAGAGGGCCCGCAGCCTCAGAGAGGGGTTTAGGTGGGGAAATGTGCTCCAAGAACACCATCAGGCCAATAGGGGGACCCCACAAAAAAGGTGTAAAAAAACACTGCTAAAAAGGGACACCACAACCTCTCCGGCAGTACCACCCGGTCGCCAGTAACAGAGCACCCAATCTATCCTCAGCAGAGAGGGAGAGAACCCCACCAGACTCACCATCCAGCAGAAACCGGGCACCGCAGCCACCAGAAGAATCTGCACTGCACGTGCGGTGACCAGGAAATAAAAATATCCAGGAGTCAGCACCAGGGGATGAGGAGGGGCTCCCACTGCTGTAATTGCCACCCGGAGGGCTCCACTGTCATGGCCACCGCTATTTTCAAATGCAAACCACGGCAAAATGGCCACCAGACTACACAAACTTTACCGCTGTGCATTGAGCACACAGGCTACAAGAAAATGGCGGCACCACAAGGCTCCCAAGGACCCAGGAGGGATCCCTAGGCCTCAGAATACAGCACAGGCAGGAGGGGGGGGGCCCTGGCAGGAGCCCCCAACAGGTAAAGTCCCCCCTCCACCACAGCCAATCGCCTGGTCGCCGGCAGTGAACCCCCCCACCCCTATCGCCAGCACAGCACTCTGCCCCCACCCCAGGCGGTGGACCAGGCTACCACACAGCCCCAAAGTCAGTGAAGGAGGGGAGGCAGATGGGGGGCTATTCACCATACCAGGAACGAGGCGGGCACTGCTCGAAACAGAACCACCTCTCCATTGAAATGGGGGCTGTCGGCCAGGAGGAACGCTGCGACTCACGAGGCATTTAAAACACAGGCCAGCCCCTGTCCAGTGGGGCTATGTCTTGGCAGACCAAGTGTGGAGATGAGGTCTGTGCACGCTCATTTGCCAAACTGGGGTGACCACTGGATCTAGATTATCCAGCCTGTCAGCCAGTCCGGCAGTTGATTGTAGATCTCACAGGAAAAAAAATCTATCTAAAAAGAAAAAAATTGCCAGAACCAGAGATCCCAGCAAGGAACTAGGTCCTTACTCCTGACTAGGCCGAAAAAAAACTGAGTCCCTATAGCAGAGAGAGGGAGTATTCCCTCTGGGACTGCTCATAGGTGTAGCCAGACTTTTTCTTTTAGCACCAGATTGAATTAGGTTAATTGACGACAGGTCAGTAACATGACTAGGTATAAAAAGTGCATCTTGGAGAGTCAGTGTTCCAGAAGTAAAGATTGGCAGAGGTTCACCAATCTGTGAAAAGCTGCTTCTAAAAATTGTCAAACAATTTCAGATTAATAATTATTAATAAAAATAATCCTTGCGCCACCTAAAAAAACAAAAGGAAATTTATGAAGCTGCTCTCAAAGTGTAGGAGTACCCTAAACCAAAAAATGATGAGAGCATAATCTCTGGTCACGTCACTTCCGGGTCCATGTCTTCCGGTTTTCATCAATCGGTCAATGGAACGCACACCGGCTCCAGGGCTTGAGCAGAGTGGCGGCATTCCTATTAACACCTCACGTGGACTTATCCAGTGCCGGGGAAAGCACTACAATATGTAAGCAGCTTGTAAATAATTTTTAAATTTGTGTGCATTAACCACTTCCATACAGAGCAGTTTGACACCCTTCCTGCCCAGACTAATTTTCAGCTTTCAGCACTCTCACACTTTGAATGACCATTGCTCAGTCATGCTACACTGTAACCAAACAAAATTTTTATCATTTTTTTCACACAAATAGAGCTTTCTTTTGGTGGTATTTGATCACAACTGGGTTTTTTTTTTTTCGTGATATATGCAAAAAAAGAGCAAAAATTTTGAAAAAAAAACACTTTTTTTTAGTTTCAATTATAAAATTTTGCAAAAAATTAATTTTTCTTCATACATTTGGGCCAAAATGTATACTGCTACATGTCTCTGGTAAAATTAACCCAAATTAGTGTATATTATTTGGTCTGTGTGAAAGTTATTGAGTCTAGAAGCTATGGTACCAATTACTGAAAATTGATCACACCAGATGTACTGACTGCCTATCTCCTTTCTTGAGGCCCTGAAATGTCAGGACAGTACAAATACCCCCCAAATGACCCCTTTTTGTAAAGTAGACAGTCCAAGGTATTTAGTAAGAGGCATGGTGGGTTTTTTGAAGTTGTAATTTTTTCCCACAATTCTTGGGAACATGAAGAAAAAATTTTTTTTTTCTTTTTTTTCCCACAAAGTTGTCAATTTATAAGCTATTTCTAACACATAGCATGTACACAGCAAAAATTACACCCAAAAATACATTCTGCTACTCCTTCCGAGTATGGCGATACCACATGTGTGAGACTTTTACACAGCCTGGCCACAAAAAGATACTCCACGTCCAAGAAGCACCTTCAGGCGTTCTAGGAGCATAAATACACATAAAACTTTCTTACTACCTATCACACTTTTCAAGGCCCTAGAGCACCAATACAATGAAAAAGTCCACAAAATGACCCCATTTTGGAAAGCAAACACTCCAACGTATATTCTATGAGGCATTATGGGTCCTTTGAAAATGTCATTTTTTTCCACAGGTTTTTGGAAAATGTGGGAAAAAAATGAAAACTTTTTTTTTTTACACAAAGTTGTCAATTTATAGGATATTCCTAACACATAGCATGTACACAGCAAAAATGACACCCCAAAATACATTCTGCCACTCCTCCTGAGTATGGCAATACCACATGTGTGAGACTTTTTCACAGCCTAGCCATATAGAGGGGCCCAACATCCAAGGAGCATCATCATGCATCCTAGCCACTTGCCTAGGCCTATTTTTGACATTTGGTGTTTACAAGCTAAAATCAGTTGTTTTGCTAGAAAACTGCTTAGAACCCCCAAACATTATATATTTTTTTTTAGCAGAGACCCTAGAGATTAAAATGGAGATTATTGCAATATTTTTTATCACACCGTATTTGCGCAGCGGTCTTCCAAACGCAATTTTTTTGGAAAAAATTCACTTTTTTAAATTAAAAAATAAGAAACCAGTAAAGTTAGCCCAATTTTTTTCCATAATGTGAAAGATATTGTTACGCCGAGTAAATAGATACCCAACATGTCATGTTTCAAAATTGCGCACGCTCACGGAATGGCGACAAACTTTGGTACTTAAAAATCCCCATAGGCGACAATTTAAAAATTTCTACAGGTTGCCATCTTTGAGATACAGAGGAGGTCTAGGGCTCAAATTATTCCCCTTGCTCTAACGATCGCGGCGATACCTCACATGTGTGGTTTGAACACCGTTTACATATGTGGGCGGGGTTTCCGTATGAGTCGCTTCTGCGCGCGAGCTAACGGGGACAGGGTGCTTTAATTTTTTTTTTTTTTTACTATTTATTTTATTTATTATTTTTTATTTTTACACCGTTTAACAAAAAAATAAAAAAAAGGATCATTTTTATTTCTATTACAAGAAATGTAAACATTACTTGTAATAGAAAAAGGCACGACAGGACCTCTTTTTTGTGAGATCTGGGGTCAAAAAGTCCTCAGATCTCACAAGTACACTAAAAGATAGAAAAAAAAAAAAAAAGAAATTATTATATAAAATGAAGAAAAAAAAAAAGGACCTTTAAACCGGTTGCTAGGCAACAACATTTTCCGTAGCTCCGGTCCTCCAAGACCATAGATTTAAGTGAGGGCAAGCTTTCCCTCACTCGACATCCTGTCTGTGAGGATTCGGGACCGGATCGTTTTCCCCGCTGTCGGCGGGTCCGGTAAGCGGGGAAAAGGACCGGACGCGGCGGGAGGGGGGGGGCACCTCTTCCGCCATCCCAGAAGGGTGATCCCACGGCGAATCCGCCGCTGGGACCACCCTTATCGGAAAGCCAACCGTCCACCGTTTAAAAAAATACCAGGGTTATGGCAGCTATCTGCTGCCATAACACCGGTATTTAGGTTTAAACGAGGACGTATATAAACCTTTTTGGACTTGGACATGGTGGCTGTATGAAGGGCGACAGGTACTCGGGTACTTTGCTGGGCAGGTGACAGGTACTCTGGTACTGATGAGCTGGTGGCAGGTACTCGGGTACTCCGATAGGCAGGTGACAGGTACTCGGGTACTCTGATGGGCAGGTGACAGGCAGGTGATAGGTACTGATGAGTAGTACTGATACTGATAAATGATACTGATACGTGATAGGTACTGATGAGTACTGATGAGTAGTGATGGGTACTGATGAGCAGGCGGCAAGTACTCGGGTACTTCAGGCGTCAGGTACTCTGATGAGCAGGTGGAAGGTACTCGGGTACTCTGATGGGTAGGTGACAGGTACTCAGGTACTCTGATGACGGGTACTCCATTGACAGGTACTCAAAGTACACGAGTATCCGTCATCAGAGTACCCGAGTATCTGTCATCAGAGTACCCGAGTACCCGTCATCAGAGTACCCGAGTACCTGTCATCAGAGTACCAGAGTACCTGTCATCAGAGTACCTGCGTACCTGTCATCAGAGTACCCGAGTACCTGTCATCAGAGTACCCAGGTACCTGTCATCAGAGTACCCGAGTACCCGTCATCAGAGTACCCGGGTACCCGTCATCAGAGTACCCGAGTACCTGTCATCAGAGTACCCGAGTACCTGTCATCAGAGTACCCGAGTACCCGTCATCAGAGTACCCGGGTACCCGTCATCAGAGTACCCGAGTACCTGTCATCAGAGTACCCGAGTACCCGTCATCAGAGTACCCGAGTACCTGTCATCAGAGTACCTGAATACCTGTCATCAGAGTACCTGAATACCTGTCATCAGCCCATCAGAGTACCCGAGTACCTGTCATCTGAGTACCTGATGGGCTGGTGACAGGTACTCGGGTACTTTGATGGGCTAGTGACAGGTGCTCTTTATTGGGGGGGGGGCAATCAGTGTGGTTGGGGTGCACTGTACTTGGTAACTAGCTGTTACCACACTCTCTTCCTCACACAGGATCAGTGTGTGAGGAGGAGAACACGGTGACAGCTAGTTACCGTGTTCTCTGTTGACATTTGTGACCGGCTGTGATTGGACACAGCCGGTCACGTGGTAAAAAGCCAATTTCATTGGCTCTTTGCCTAGATCGGGGATCGACTCTGTCCGAGGGACGAGCCTCGTCCCCGATCGCTGCTCTGCGCGCCCCCGGGGGCGCGCATTGCAGAGAGAACGAGCGGCTCGTGCTGGAGCCGCTCATGTGATCGGCTGTGATTGACACAGCCGATCACGTGGTAAACAGCCAATTTCTATTGGCTGTTTACCTTGATCGGGGATGGGCTATGTCCGAGGGACGAGCCTCACCCCCGATCGGGGGCGCGCAGTAGCAGCTAGAGCGGGCGGACGTCATATGACGCCCGCCCGGATCCGTACAACCACCATGCCGACGTCATATTACTATGACTCGGTATGGAAGTGGTTAAACGGTAATACATTATATCAGTTCCTCTTTCTGATTTATGGTATTATGGCGAAGAAGAGGAGTGTTGCTTAGGATCCCTGACAGGTGCAAGAAGATTCCCAATCATTCAGGCGATTTTTGACCTTCTTTTTTGTTAAAGGGATCATGGATTTTTGGTGAGTGGCATTCCAGTAGAACACTATTGGGTGACACAAGCAAGTGTTGGTTTAAATAATATCTTACATTGAAGAATCAAGGAGTCTATTGTTTCAGAAGAGCACATATGATTATCATCTAAAAGACTGCACTTTACTCATTCCTAAGCAAAAACAAAAAAATTATATTATTTTGTCATTTAGCATGATTGCGCTGATTATAGCGCCACCTAACTTTATTAATCAAATTTAAATATAATATCTACAATATATAAATATTAAAATATTTTGAGATCTGGAGAAATCTCTGTGCACAAGGGACAAGGCCATACTTGATGTCCGTGATCTTTGGGCCCTTAGGCAGCACTACATTCTTTTTGGCAACCATGGTCGCTGCGTCCTTTGAACTAAAGAGGAGAGGGAACTTCTGGCTTGTAAACAGCTCAGTTCAAAAGCCTGCATCTCGGATTGTATAAGGGTTTATTAGTTTGTATGGAATGAGCAGCTTGCACATCTGGAAAGGCACCATCAATGCTGAACGATATATCCAGGTTCTAGAGCAGTAAACTGTATGCTCCTATCCAGGTGATGTCTTTTTCAGGGAAGGCCTTACATATTTTAGCATGACAATGATAAACTGCATCTATAACAGCATAGCTTCATAGTAGAAGAGTCCAGGTGCTTAACTGGCCTGCCTGCAGTCCAGACCTTTCACAAATAAAAATATTTGCCACAGCTTGAAACAATAAAATACAGCAAATTAGACCCAGTACTGTTGAGCAGTTACAATCCTATATCAGGCAAGAATGGGACAACATTCCTCTCTCAAAACCCCAGCAACTATTCTCCTCAGTTCTCAAACTATTAAAGAGTTTTGTAAAAGAAGAGGGGATGCTACACCTGGGTACACATGGCCCTGTCCCAACTTTTTTGAGACGTGCTGCTACCATCAATCTCAAAGTTACCTTATTTTTTCCTTAAACACTTGATATGTTTTCTATTTTTAATTGTGAATAAAAAATGGGTTATGAGATTTACAAATCATTGCATTCTGTTCTTATGCAGCTTTTACTCAGCGTCACTTTTTTGGAATTTGAGTTGCACAAGTGATAGAGTATTCCCTGGATTCAGCTATCTGCCTTTGGAGCATGCAAAATAAGCCTTCTATGTGTGATAGTAAACAGGAGTTGAATTTTCTTACTCTGAGTAAGGTGGGAAGTCAGAAATAACCCTATTCTTTGGGACCTTGGTTTCAACAGCCATGTCGGTGAAGCTAGTGACTGAGAAGTTGGATAAAATAGAGGGCCTTGGGCTAGTAAGTCTTGTCCTTTTGTAAAAGGCCAAGGCTTGTCCATTAGAAGTCTAAGTATGTCTGTGTACCATGTCCTGCTGGGCCAACATGATGCAATGAGAATCACTGGGACCCCTCCCAACTCTATCTTGCAAGGAAGTTAAGGTAGAATCTTTAATGGAGGGAAGGCATAAACCAATTTTAAATGAATCCAATGAATCACCAGAGTATCTACTGTGGAGGCTAGAGGATCCCTGGTCTTGGCTACAAACATGTTCGGCTTGTTGTTGAACCTGGAGGCCAGGATGTCCACATACAGTTTTCCTGACCTTTGACAGAGATTTTGAAAGATCTCGGGGTGCAAAGACCACGCACCTTCGTCTTTGCAATGGCAGGCTAGAAAGACTGCCTGTAAATTTTCCTCTCCAGGGATGTGGATGGCTGAGAGAGCAGGAATGCGAGTTTCCACCTAGGAGAGTAGTAGACTTGTTTCTCTTAGGGCAGATTGACTTCTGGTACCCTCCCCCCAATGATTTATGTAGTCCACTGCAGTAACATTGTTCGCCTGCACCCAGACTGGGTGGCCTTTCAGATGAGAGGGCCAGGGTTGTAAAGAAACTGATGGCTCTGTTCTAGAACATTGAGGAATTTTGACTCCAGGAACCATGGAAGTTAAGTCCCCCTGGTAAGCTGTTTCATGAATGCCCTCGGTTCACAGAAGAGCCAGAAGTGGGGCAATCACTTTTGTGAACAATGGGGCTGCATAGGAGATCCTGATGCTACAAAATGCAGGTGTTTGTTTCCCACAGCAAAATGAAGAAAGTTTTGATTAGAGGGGAAGATGGGCACATGCAGGTCAACATCTTGTATGTCTACTGATGCCAGAAACCTTCTTGTCTAAGAGAAGAAATGGCGTATCTTGTTTATTCTAACTGGAATTTTGGTACACAAAGAAATCTGATTAGAGATTTTAATGCGGTAGTAAAGTCCACAGTTTCAGTTGTACATACAGGCAAGCCTAGAAAAGCCTAGAAAAAGGCTTATCTGTAAGTACAGTGAATATCTCCTAAACATGCCCCAATTAGGAGATATTCACATTTGTAGCAGCCATCATCAGCACATGCACCCTGCACTCTGAATGGATAGCACTCTCCAGAGTGCTGTGCCGTGGCCGTGGCTCCTGTGTGCATGCGTGGAAGTGACATCATCGCAGCTTGCCCATTCATAGAGGAAGGGAGACCAGGTGAAGACTGAAGCCCTGTCAGCAGGAACAGTACACCACTGGAGGAATCCCTTTTAAAGGTAAGTCTTTCAAAATGTGCTAACATGCAATGCAAAAAATTTGCATTTTTTTTCCCTTTGGAGCCTGTCCAGCAGATCACTGGTGCCATGCAGGTCTACAGATTTGTCAGTGTATCCCGTATGGACAAGCAGATGCACTGACAGGAAGAATCAGTGCCGTGATAGTTTATTGAAAACTAAGAGCCGACAGTTATAAAGGGCTTGTAGTTCATTCACACAGAGAGCCGTGTGAACCAATGACGTAGCCGTGTTGGCGGAGCCCCGCATGGCCGCACTAATTTCAAAAAGTGACAGCTATTACGGGGAACTTCTCCTTTAAATTTGCTTTTGTGGTTTGAAGCTTCGAGGAGTTGGGGTACCCTTTCACTGTGAGAAGGGTTTCTAGGCAGGCTTGGTGGATTTAGGAATCCAGGGTTTGTGATAAAAGGATGTTAAGCCTTAGTTTTGAGATTGTTGCCTGGGGAAAGCACAAAAGATTCCTTTTGCTGAGCAGAAGTAGTAGCCATAGGATTACTTGAATTTATCAAGGAATTCCCCAAAAAGACATTCACATGTATGCATAGAAATGCTACTTGCAAGCGGGTTCAGCAGACCAAGCTTTTTGCTGCAAAATCCTCTGCATATGCACAGAGCTAAGAGACATTCCAGAGCCTGGATGAACTACATTCTCTAAATTGGGGTCGGCAACCCGTCAATCACAGGCCAGTGATGGATAGATTGTGTTCCTTCCCCGCCGACCCCTGGACTGCTCCTCCCACATATGCAGTGGCGCGGGGAAGTAACAACTTCATATTCTGTGCTGCTAATAAGCAGAAGGAAGGGAAACCTGGGCAAGAGGTGTGGCATGTACTGGAACCAATCCCTTATAGTTCCCCCCTGCATCAGCTGAAAGTTTGCTTCTTTTCCTCCCCCTCCCCTCCCTCCATCTTTCAATAGCTGCAGGGAGAGAATTACAAAGGATCAGATATAGTAAATTGTGCCCCACTGTCCCTCCTGTTCAGTTTTCCATTCCTTCCTCTACCCGGGCCCCACTCTGTGCTTAGATTTGAACCTTAAACCATAAATAAAAAAAAATTATTTGAAATGTACCAGCTGGTGCACACTACCTCTCTCAAGGTGGGGAGGGTAAACCTAATCAAAATAATATGGGCTCCCCAATTACTGTACATATTCTATAATTCCTCAACATGGATATCTAGAAAATGGTTCACACATATAGACACACTGTTTAGAACTTTAAATTTTGAAAAAAAAATCAACAAGCCGGGATTAAACTGTCCACTTTGTAAAATGCAAAGGTGGGAGGTTGGCGGTTCTGAATTTTAAAACATAGTTTCTGGCAGTGCAGTTACAGCACCTAATGGGGTGGGACGCTGGAGATAATGCCGACCTTAACTGTAACGTTGAATTAGCTAAATTGGAATGGTTCCACTCTTAGTAGGGGAGTTGTATTGAATTTATGTCTTCATTATTCTATGGGAATACACTAAAACCATTTGATGGGTTGCAGAGAGAATTTGGCCTAGTTTGACACACATTTTACAGATACCTGGAGCTACGGCATGTGCTACAAGCACATGCTCATTTCACGGATCTGAAATTGGATGACCCTCCATTAATTCGGGAAACAACTCAGACCACACTCAAAATAGTAATTTTTACATGAATTTATCCACGGCCTCTTGACCTGCATCTCAGAGAATTATCTAGCTTTTTATACTTCATCGGATCCAAAGAACAGAACGCCAGTCAAACTATTTAAAGCGGAGTTCCACCCAAAAAAGTGGAACTTCCGCTTTAGGGAGTCCTGACCCCCCTGACATGCCACATTTGGCATGTCATTTTTTTGGGGGGGGAGCGGGTACCTAGTTTTGACAGGTAACCGCTCCCACTTCCGCTCGGAGCGCCGCAGCGCCCTGAACGGAAGTTCTCCTCTCCCCCTCCCTCCTTGCAATCTTCTGGGACACGTCAGAGGTCCCAGAAGATTGCCGGCCAATCACGGCGCGCAGCGCGACTCGCGCATGCGCAGTGGGGTACCCGGCTGGGAAGCCGCAAACTGTCACAGCCGGGTGCCCACAGCAGTGATGCCGGCGCCGAGGGAGAGGATCGAGGCTTCGGGCGGCCGCATCGCTGGACCGTTGGACAGGTGAGTGAAAGGCTGGAACTCCACTATAAGTGGGGTAGGAGAGAATCCCTGATGTGCCCCAAGTGTAATAGAGATAGAGGAGACATTATTCACATGATTTGGCGATATCCGAAATTGTGTAGATACTGGTATGATGTTTAAGAAACCATATCTATTGTCATTTCCCCATATCAGGTAATTTGCCATTTGGGTACTTTGGATAAAGAACTGTTCCTTGTGGCAGTTACGAGGCTTCACTATATTGCTCGAAAATTTAAAGCAAGACATTAGATATCAACCCAATTCAAAACAAATCTGGATAAACCAGGTCAATTCCACTCTGATACGAGAAAAACTGATGCTCAACACTGTAATTTACCTAATGAATTATTAAAAATATGGCAGGGTTGGCTAGATACTGTATCCTGGGTGTTGCTCAACCACACTAATTTTGGCCAGGTTGCGTCAAGTGTGAGCTGAAGAGGAAATAATATTCCTAACTTTACGAATTGCTGTATACTGTTACATGGGTCTGCGTTGCTGAATACTGTTGCTGTGGTTGGGTGGCTTTGGATATCTCACTTTTGGATATCACTTCAGGCTGGCCCTTTTTGTAGGCATATCTATGTAAAACAATAAAAATAAGAGTCTATACGGTTTAAAATTCAATAATACACTGTCTCACTCCGCTCTGCACATGCTCAGTTGCACTCTATTTTTAGCCATTTTTAGACACTGCCGAGTTTATAGAGGCCGCTCTGCTGACAGCCCTAAAGAGGAATTAAACCCCCCTATCCTTTACAGCCAAGATAAATGTTTCTGTTTGATCTGCAACTGCCATGGTACTGCACATGTGATCAGTTATGACCTCAGCCATTTGATGGTTTGACATTTTGGTTGAAGACACAAGTAAATGAGACAGTTAGCAATCCCGGCATTACAGAAAAGGAACTGTGTTTTTAAAACTGCTAAATTGACGGGTTTAGTTCTGCTTTATGATTCACTGCTGGGGTTCGGGGGTTTAGCAAAATGGCAGCCTCCAGCACGAAGAGACAGGAGCAATGCTGGATGCAATTTACAGCACGCACTCATTTTGGCAGCATCATTATTCATGGGGAATGTATGTTCCTTGATAAAGAACTTATTTTTTATCAAGATGTTATGGGTAAAAGTTCAGCCTTAATAATCCTGGGAAAATTGCAAGTCATTACCCGTTTTGCCAGATCACCCTAGAACCCTTCACCCTGCATGGGTGAGAATCCCTGAGTACTCTCAGCTGCTTTTTTTTTTTCGTCCCCCTTTAACCACTTAAGCCCCGGAAGATTTTACCCCCTTCCTGACCAGGGGGTATTTTGCGATTCGGCACTGAGTGACTTTAACGGACAATTGCGCGGTCGTGCGACGCTGTACCTAAAGGAATTTGACATCCTTTTTTTCCCACAAACAGAGCTTTCTTTTGGTGGTATTTGATCACCTGTGCGATTTTTTTATCATGCGCTATAAACAAAAAAAGAGCGTCAATTTTGCAAAAATAACAATATTTTTTCACATTTTTTTATATGAAATTCCCCCCAAAAAAATGTAAAAATCAAAATTTTTTAACATTTTCGGCCAATTTGTTTTATGCTATGTTTGGTAAAAAAAAAAAAAAAAAAAAAAAAAAAAAATCGCAAAAAGCGTATTTTAATTAGTTTGAACAAAAGTTATCGCGTTTACTAACAAAGGGAAAGATTTTTGTTGTTTTTTTTTAACACGTAATGGCGGCGATCTGCGATTTTTTTTGCGGTACTGCGACATTGCGGCGGACAGATCGGACCCTTGACTGACATTTTTGACACTTTTGGGGTTACCAGTGACATTACGGCAGTAATCAGTGCTATACATATGCACTGTTACTGCAAAATTACACTGGTAGTGAAGGGGTTAACTTTATTTGAGAGGGAGGGGCTGTGTGTGTCCCTAGGGGCGTGATTCTAACTGTGATTGGCTGTCTGTTGAGCTGTAGAAACAGTAATCAACGGTTCTACATAGTAGAACCGTGTGATCACAGTTTCTACACAGGGGAGAATGACAGGCGGCTTGTGTACACTAGCCGCCTGACTTTCTCCCTCTGCAGCGGCGATCGCAGAGTCACACGCGCGGGGGGGGTCCGTGACCACGCGGGAGCGCGCCTCCGGCGGAGTGCGCTCGCTCCCTAGACCCTCACAGGCTAGCAACGTAGACTTTTTTTAATTAAGTATATGATATCATTGATTTTACACGTGGAGCGTTTTAATTTTTTCATGCGTATTCCCCTGAGTGGCTGCCAATGTCTATGGTGGAGTGAAGTAGCGACATCTTATATCCAGGATTTGAACAAATCCTTTTTTAAGCGCTATACAGTGCATTGCGAAAGTATTCAGCCCCCTTGAACTTTTTGACCTTTTGCCACATTTCAGGCTGCAAACATAAAGATATAAAACTGTAATTTTTTTTGAAGAATCAACAACAAGTGGGACACAATCATGAAGTGGAACGAAATTTATTGGATATTTCAAACTTTTTTTAACAAATAAAAAACTGAAAAATTGGGCGTGCAAAATTATTCAGCCCCCTAAGTTAATACTTTGTAGCGCCACCTTTTGCTGTGATTACAGCTGTAAGTCGCTTGGGGTATGTCTCTATCAGTTTTGCACATCGAGAGACTGAACTTTTTGCCCATTCCTCCTTGCAAAACAGCTCGAGCTCAGTGAGGTTGGATGGAGAGCGTTTGTGAACAGCAGTTTTCAGTTCTTCCCACAGATTCTCGATTGGATTCAAGTCTGGACTTTGACTTGGCCATTCTAACACCTGGATATGTTTATTTGTGAACCATTCCATTGTAGATTTTGCTTTATGTTTGGGATCATTGTCTTGTTGGAAGACAAATCTCCATCCCAGGTCTTTTGCAGACGCCATCAGGTTTTCTTCCAGAATGGTCCTGTATTTGGCTCCATCCATCTTCCCATCAATTCATTTATCATTTAACCACCTTCCTTGTCCCTGCTGAAGGAAAGCAGGCCCAAACCATGATGCTGCCACCACCATGTTTGACAGTGGGGATGGTGTGTTCAGGGTGATGAGCTGTGTTGCTTTTACGCCAAACATAACTTTTTGCATTGTTGCCAAAAAGTTTGATTTTGGTTTCATCTGACCAGAGCACCTTCTTCCACATGTTTGGTGTGTCTCCCAGGTGGCTTGTGGCAAACTTTAAACAACACTTTTTAAGGATATCTTTAAGAAATGGCTTTCTTCTTGCCACTCTTCCATAAAGGCCAGATTTGTGCAGTATACGACTGATTGTTGTCCTATGAACAGAGTCTCCCACCTCAGCTGTAGATCTCTGCAGTTCATCCAGAGTGATCATGGGCCTCTTGGCTGCAGCTCTGATCAGTCTTCTCCTTGTATGAGCTGAAAGTTTAGAGGGGTGGCCAGTTCTTCGTAGATTTGCAGTGGTCTGATACTTCTTCCATTTCAATATTATCGCTTGCACAGTGCTCCTTGGGATGTTTAAAGCTTGGGAAATCTTTTTGTATCCAAATCCGGCTTTAAACTTCTCCAAAACAGGATCTCGGACCTGCCTGGTGTGTTCCTTGTTCTTCATGATGCTCTCTGCGTTTTAAACGGGCCTCTGAGACTATCACAGTGCAGGTGCATTTATACGGAGACTTGATTACACACAGGTGGATTCTATTTATCATCATTGGGTCATTTAGGTCAACATTGGATCATTCAGAGATCCTCACTGAACTTCTGGAGAGAGTTTGCTGCACTGAAAGTAAAGGGGCTGAATAATTTTGCACGCCCAATTTTTCCAGTTTTTTATTTGTTAAAAAAGTTTGAAATATCCAATAAATTTCATTCCACTTCATGATTGTGTCCCACTTGTTGTTGATTCTTCAAAAAAAAAAAAAATTACAGTTTTATATCTTTATGTTTGAAGCCTGAAATGTGGCAAAAGGTCGAAAAGTTCAAGGGGGCCGAATACTTTCGCAATGCACTGTATATGATTTCACATTTTAAGGGACATACTGTCCAATAAGCCTTTGATTTGGAAACTGGTGTGGAAGAAAGGAGAGTGTTTTTTTTTAAAACGCAGATTTTTTTGAAAATTAGCTCACCTAGAATTCACAATAGAGTGCTTTTGTTTGTGTGGACATTTTAGATATATATACATTTTGTTTTATAAGCGCTGCACTTTAGTTTATATGGTTTTACCATTTTTGAATCCAATAATGTACAAACTGCTAATTTTTGGATTTTACACTTCAGCTCAATTGGTTTATGTTAATGTGTTGACTTTTACAGCTCATGGATGGCTTACTGTCTGTCTGCTGTTTGCTCTTTCAACTGCTTCATTTTCCTGTCGCATTGCGTTTATAACTTGATATGCTGAATGGTCAGGATCTTGGCTGTTTGAAATGTTTTTCTTTGATGCAGATAGGGGTCTTGCTTGCCGACTTCCTGGATCTGAAACAAAGCAAAGCAAATTTGCTTTAGGAGTAAAACTCAAAATACACATTTTTTTTCTATTTTCATTTTAGATATATACAAGCAAAGCTCATTTGAGTGGTAGGTTATATTTGAGCATTTAATTTGTTTTTTGATGTATCTAGTGTTTCAGAATATTTTTCTGCTTACAATAGTTTTAGTATGGCTTCAGACATGAGAAGTGACACTAAGCCCCCGTTTACACAGGTCAAATTGCATGACAAGTCACACCCTATTGTGGGCAATAGCAGTGTTCAAAATCAGTGCGATGCTGACTTGGCGGTGCCGGTTCGATTTAAAAAAGTAGTTCCTGCAGTACTTTTGGCGATTTCAGGTGCGACTTACATAGACATCTGTGGATGAAGCTGCACAGATGTCTTTCAAGTCGCACTGACTTGCAACTTTGAAATTGTGTAATTTCAGGTGAAGTCGCACGATTTCAAAGCCACATTCAATGTGAACACGGGCGTTAACCTTTGACTGTACAGAGTGATGCAGACATCCTTAACCACTTAAGCCCCGGAAGATTTTACCCCCTTCCTGACCAGGGGGTATTTTGCGATTCGGCACTGCATGACTTTAACGGACAATTGCGCGGTAGTGCAACGCTGTACCTAAACAAATTTGACGTCCTTTTTTTCCCACAAACAGAGCTTTCTTTTGGTGGTATTTGATCACCTGTGCGATTTTTTGATCATGTGCTATAAACAAAAAAAGAGCGTCAATTTTGCAAAAATAACAATATTTTTCAAATTTTTTATTTGAAATTCCCCCCAAAAAAATGTAGAAATCAAAATTTTTTAACATTTTCGGCCAATTTGTTTTATGCTACATATGGTTGGTAAAAAAAAATTGCAAAAAGCGTATTTTGATTGGTTTGCGCAAAAGTTATCGCGTTTACTAACAAAGGGAAAGATTTTTGTAATTTTTGTTGTTTTTTTTTTTAACGCGTAATGGCGGCGATCTGGGATTTTTTTTGCGGTACTGCGACATTGGGGCAGACAGATCGGACCCATGACTGACATTTTTGACACTTTTGGGGTTACCAGTGACATTACTGCAGTAATCAGTGCTATACATATGCACTGTTACTGTAAAATGACACTGGTAGTGAAGGGGTTAACTTTATTTGAGAGGGAGGGGCTGTGTGTGTCCCTAGGGGCGTGATTCTAACTGTGATTGGCTGTGGCTTGAGGTGTAGGAACAATGATCAACGGTCCTACATAGTAGAACCGTATGATCACTGTTTCTACACAGGGGAGAATGACAGGCGGCTTGTTTACACTAGCCGCTTGCCTTTCTCCCTCTGTCATGGACGATCGTGAGTGAGTGGCGGACATTGGGTCCGCCGCTCACACGCGCGGGGAGGGGGGGGGGTCCGGGAGCGCGCCTCTGGCGGCGCGCGCTCGCTCCCCAGAACCTCACAGGATAGTGACGTACCTGTGAGGGGCTGACCGCCGCAGTATATGTACTTGCGGCGGTCGGCAAGTGGTTAATGAACAGTGTGCCATGAATTGGCTTAGCAATTATGGAATTGCAATTATTCTTGCTCTGCTGGAAGAGGTTCTTATATCAGCAGTCCACATATAAAAAGGGATTGGGTGGACTTATAAACTACAGAAATGCCAGGAATTAAATTTGCACAGCAGCACTGTCAGCCTGGGAGGAGGGTAGTGTTAGATGTACTAGCAGATTTAGATACTAACAAACTGAAAATTAACTCCAGCGCACACGTTATAAGCAGGTACAGCAACAGTTTTTTTCCTCATAGGATAAAGATTTTATATAAATAAATAAAAGCTGATCATTGTAAGCTCCCCTGTCAGAAATGGATTGCATCAATCCTGTAACTGCTACACCTACAAGAGAGTTTGTTCTTTTGGAAAAAAACAGACTTACTGGACAGATCAGCAGGTAAAAATAAAAGAAAAGCAAGCAATCAAGCCTAAAAAAGAAAAATAATAACACCACTAGAAAAAAATACAAATACAGTGCCTTGCAAAAGTATTCATAACCCTTGAAATGTTCCACATTGTTATGTTACGACCAAAAACGTAAATGTATTGTATTGGGATTTTATATGACAGACCAACACAAAGCGGCACATAGTTGTGAAGTAGAAAGAAAAAGGGTAGTTTTCAAAATGTTGTACAAATATATGAAAAGAGTGGTGTGCATTTGTATTCAGCCCCCGAGTCAATACTTTGTAGAACCGCCTTTCCCTGCAAGTCTTTTTTGGGGATGTCTCTACCAGATTTGCACATCTAGAGAGTGAGGTTTTTGCCCATTCTTCTTTGCAAAATAGCTTAAGCTCTGTCAGACTGGATGGAGAGCATCTGTGAACAGCACTTTTTCAAGTCTTGCCACAGATTCTCAAATGGATTTAGGTCTGGAGTTTGACTGGACCATTCGAACACATGAATATGCTTTGATCTAAATCATTCCATTGTAGCTCTGGCTGAATGTTTAGGGTGGTTGTCCTGCTGAAAGGTGAATCTCTGCCCCAGTCTGAAGTCTTTTGCAGACTAACATGTTATCTTCTAAAATCGCCCTGTATTTGGCTCCATCAATCTTCCCATCAACTCTGACCAGCCTCCCTGTCCCTGCTAAAGAAAAGCATCTCCACAACATGATGCTGCCACCACAAAATGTTTCATGGTGGGGATGATGTGTTCAAATGAATGTGTAGTGTTAGTTTTCCGCCACACATAGCGTTTTGCTTTCAGGCCAAAAAAGGTACATTTTGGTCTCATCTGACCAGAGCACCTTCTTCCATTTATTTGCGGTGTCTCCCACATGGCTTCTCGCAAACTGCAAACAGAACGTCTTCTGACTTTCTTTCAACAATGGCTTTCTTCTTGCCACTTTTCCATAAAGGCCAGATTTGTGGAGTGCACGAATAGTTGTCCTGTGGTCAGATTCTCCCACCTGAGCTGTGGATCTCTGCAGCTCCTCCAGAGTTAGTAAAGGCCTCTTGTCTGCTTTTCTTTAATAACGCTCTGCTTGCCCGGCTTGTGAGTTTAGGTGGACGGCCACGTCTTGGTAGGTTTGCCATACTCTTTCTATTTTCGGATGATGGATTGAACAGTGCTCCGTGAGATGTTCAAAGCTTGGGATATTTTTTTATAACCTAACTTTGCTTTAAACTTCTCCACAACTTTATCCCTGACCTGTCTGCAGTGTTTCTTGGCTTTCATGATGCAGTTTGTTCCCTAAGGTTCTCTAACGAGGCGGGGGGTGGCTTGATGGTGAAGCGAGCAGCTGCATAGACACGCGGCTCCGGCTCGGAACATTGCTGTCATCCTGTGTTCTTTCTCCTGCCAATTGGCACAGTGTTCTCCCCCACAGCTTTGAGCATCCCCTTGGACCGACATAATGGTAGAATATGGGCCGCCCGCACCCCCATCTGTGGCAGAGCTCACTCGGTTCTCTCCGCAAGATGGTCCTGCGACCCCAGCCTTGCCCTCAGATACACAGCAGCCTTCACTATCCTCTTCACAGGACTCCGCACCATAGGTGAGTAACTCATTACCTACTACCTTCTCTACCCAAGCAGACTCTCAATCGCCCCAGAGCTCTATTCCCTGTGTGGAAAACAGCCATGCCACGGATCCTCCCCAGGATGAACCTAGGCTGAACCTACGCTGGCACACATCATGCTTGCTATACAAAGTTGCAAGGCCTCTCTCACTGCCCAAATAGAAACCATCCACATTGATTTCTCCATATTGAAGCAGGATGTACAGAACCTTCGTGATAGAACTGAGACGGCTGAGGAACGCATTAGCTCCCTAGAGGATACAGTGCATCCCTTGTCTGCTACAATGCACACAGCTACAGATAAGCTGGTACACCTTCGAGCTAAATTAGATGACCTGGAGAACTGTTCCCACATGAACAACACCTGCTTTGTGGAGTTCCCTGAGCGTTCAGAGGGCTCTCGTCCTGAATGGTTTCTCCATTCATGCCTGCCGGATGTTTTTGGCAATGATGCACTTTTGTCTACCTTTGCAATTGAACAAGCACATCGCACACCTCTACACCCTCCTCCCGCAGGAGCCCTTCAATGCTCCCTCAATGCACAGATCCTTAATTTCCAAGACAAGGTGACCATTCTACGTCTTGCCAGGGAAAAGGGGCCGCTCAAATACAATGGCAATACCATCTCTGTCTATCCTGACTTTGCAGCCGAAGTCCAACGCCAGCAGACCTCATTCACGGCTGTAAAGGACCGTCTACATACTGAGGGCCTACAATATGCTATGCTTTTTCCTACTAAGTTACGTATCATTCACAATGGCAAAGCTCATTTCTACACAAGCCCAAAAGAAGCTATGGCCTGGCTGAATGATCACTTTGGAGATGCACCTAGGCACAGACGCAACTGATCCTGACTGTGGAAACTAGGAATATCTCCCTGACTCTTTGCTGTAGATCCTTAGATTTCCCTATCTACTTACAGAAGTTACCTTATTTGTGAACACTCACCATATCCTGGTCACTTACCTGCCCTGTTGTGGCTGCTGTTCCTCACCCGCCTCTTGCCTGTGCCCTGCTGAGGCATTACCCTACAGTGTTTGTATATAGGCCTACGGCCTACCTTCTATTCTTTTCTCCAACCCATCCCCTGGAATGTCGCATGGGCCACTGCCATTATGTACCTTTTATTTTATTTTTTTAAGCTGACTACCATCAACAACAGTTAAGGTTGTTTTTTTTTTTCTTTTTTTTTTTTAATTACAGGATCCAAGGCTTACTATGTTTGTGATTGTGGAACGGGGAGGGTTGGTTAGGGTTTTTTTCTGCTACCTAAAGGTAACTGGTATGCAAGGTTTGATTTACTATGTCCAAGTCATTAAAAGTTATATCTTGGAATGTCAGAGGTTTAAATTCACCCCAGAAGCGGTCCCTGGTCTTTTCTTTTCTGAAGAAATATAAACCACTATCAATCTGTCTTTAAGAAACACATCTTACAGACACAAAGGTATGGGCCCTTAGACACCCATAGCTGCTGGCTAACTCATTTCATGCTACTTATACAACCTACTCTAGAGGGGTCTCTATTTTACTGGCCAAGTCCATTCCTGCAGAGGTTATGCAGGGTAAAACTGACACGGATGGGAGATTTGTTATACTTGCCATACAGATTGTCTCTGTGACGTTCACATTGGTAACCTATTCTTCAAATTGTCCCTAATATGCTCCTGTCTAGGCCCCCTGGTCCCTTACTTTATGTTGGGGATTTTAATGCTGTTTTGGACCCGGCTATGGACCGCTTGGGGGGGGGGGGGGGTGGTAGTAGATCCTTTACTTCATTTACTGACTGGGCACAGATACATGGTGTTACTGAGATATGGCTGTGGAAGCATCCTGTCAATATATGTCAATAGGAATAAAAGTGATTAAAAAAAGTTTTTTTTTTTAAAAGGGACAGTGTAAAAATGAAACGTAAAATAAATAAGAAAAAAAATAAATGAATTTAAAGTGCCCTGTCCCTCGGAGCTTGTGCGCAAAAGCGAACGCATACGCAAGTCGTGCGCACATATGTAAACAGTATTTAAACCACACATATGAAGTATCGCCGCGATCATAAGAATAAGAGCAATAATTCTAGCCCTAGACCTCCTCTAACTCCTAACAGGTAACCTGTAGAAATTTTTAAAGCGTCGCCTATGGAGATTTTTAAGTACCAATGTTTGTCATCATTCTTCGAGTGTGTATAATTTTGAAGCATGACATTTTGGGTATCTATTTACTTGGAGTAACATTATCTTTTACATTATAGAAAAAAAATTGGGCTAACTTTTCAATTTTCTTATTTTTTAATTTAACCACGTCCGGTCCACGCTATAGCCTATGTACGGCTGCAGCGCGGACTCTAATTTTCGGGAGGCCGTCTTTATATGGCCTCCCAGAAGCAGGCTACCCGCGCGCTCCCGCGAGCGCGCATCGGGGAAAATCTGTGTTGGCCGTGTCCCTTGGACACAGCCAATCACAGATCGTGGTAAATAGCCAATCACAGCGGCCATTTACCACGTGATCGGACCGTGCAATGAGAGATGATCTCATATGTAAAGATATGAGATCACCTCTCATCGCCAGCTCTCTTCCTCACACAGAGACTGCGTGTGAGGAAGGAGCAGAGCCCGATCACCAGTAAGGGAACACACAGCAATGTAATCAGGGCACTGATCACCAGTGCCCTGATTACTGAAGAGGGGAAATAATGCCACAACTGCCCACAGTGCCCACCATCAGTGCCCATGGTGCTGCCAGTCAGTGCCCATCAGTGCCTGCTCATCTAGGCACTGATGGGCACTGACTAGCAGCACTATGGGCACTGAGTGTGGGCACTGATGGTGCTGCCCATCAGTGCTGATCAGTGCCATCTATCAGTATCCATCAGTGCCACCCATCAGTGTCACCCATCAGTGCCGCCTCTCCGTGCCCATCAGTGCCATCTCTCAGTGCCGCCTCTCAGTGCCCAGCAGTGCCACCTCTCAGTGCCACCTATCAGTGCTCATCAGTGCCGCCTATCAGTACGCATCAGTGCCGCTTATCAGTGCTCATCAGTGCGGCATATTAGTAACTCGTCATCAGTGCCACCTCATCAGTGCCCATAAGTGCCACCTCATCAGTGCCCATAAGTGCCACCTTATCAGTGCCCATCAGTGCCGCCTCATCAGCGCACATCAGTGAAGGAGAAAATGTTATTTATTTTCAAAATTTACTCACAGAAAATAAGAAAAACTTTTTTTTTTTTCAAAATTTTCTGTCTTTTTTTTTTTTTTCTGTAAGAAATAAAAAAGCCAGAGGTGATTAAATACCACCAAAAGAAAGCTCTATTTGTGTGAAAAAAATGATAAAAATTTCATATGGGTACAGTGTAGCATGACCGCGCAATTGTCATTCAAAGCGTGAGAGCGCTGAAAGCTGAAAATTGGCCTGGATAGGAAGGGGGGTATAAGTGCCCAGTAGGCAAGTGGTTAAAAAAAAGTGTATTTTTTCCATTAAAATTGCTATTGTAAGACCACTGTGCAAATACGGTGTGACAAAGTATTGCACTGATCTCCATTTTATTCTCTAGGTCCCTAATAAAAAAAAAAATATATACAGTGCCTTGCGAAAGTATTCGGCCCCCTTGAATTTTTCGACCTTTTGCCACATTTCAGGCTTCAAACATAAAGATATAAAACTGTAATTTTTTGTGAAGAATCAACAAGTGGGACACAATCATGAAGTGAAACGGAATTTATTGGATATTCCAAACTTTAACAAATAAAAAACTGAAAAATTGGGCGTGCAAAATTATTCAGCCCCCTTAAGTTAATACTTTGTCGCCTCACCTTTTGCTGCGATTACAGCTGTAAGTCGCTTGGGGTATGTCTCTATCAGTTTTGCACATCGAGAGACTGAAATTTTTGCCCCTTCCTCCTTGCAAAACAGCTCAAGCTCAGTGAGGTTGGATGGAGAACGTTTGTGAACAGCAGTTTTCAGTTCTTTCCACAGATTCTCGATTGGATTCAGGTCTGGACTTTGACTTGTCCATTCTAACACCTGGATATGTTTATTTGTGAACCATTCCATTGTAGATTTTGCTTTATGTTTTGGATCATTGTCTTGTTGGAAGACAAATCTCCGTCCCAGTCTCAGGTCTTTTGCAGACTCCATCAGGTTTTCTTCCAGAATGGTCCTGTATTTGGCTCCATCCATCTTCCCGTCAATTTTAACCATCTTCCCTGTCCCTGCTGAAGAAAAGCAGGCCCAAACCATGATGCTGCCACCACCATGTTTGACAGTGGGGATGGTGTGTTCAGGGTGATGAGCGGTGTTGCTTTTACGCCAAACATAACGTTTTGCATTGTTGCCAAAAAGTTCGATTTTGGTTTCATCTGACCAGAGCTCCTTCTTCCACATGTTTGGTGTGTCTCCCAGGTGGCTTGTGGCAAACTTTAAACGACACTTTTTATGGATATCTTTAAGAAATGGCTTTCTTCATGCCACTCTTCCATAAAGGCCAGATTTGTGCAGTATACGACTGATTGTTGTCCTATGGACAGAGTCTACCACCTCAGCTGTAGATCTCTGCAGTTCATCCAGAGTGATCATGGGCCTCTTGGCTGCATCTCTGATCAGTCTTCTCCTTGTATGAGCTGAAAGTTTAGAGGGACGGCCAGGTCTTCGTAGATTTGCAGTGGTCTGATACTCCTTCCATTTCAATATTATCGCTTGCACAGTGCTCCTTGGGATGTTTAAAGCTTGGGAAATCCGGCTTTAAACTTCTCCACAACAGTTTCTCGGACCTGCCTGGTGTGTTCCTTGTTCTTCATGATGCTCTCTGCGATTTAAACGGACCTCTGAGACTATCACAGTGCAGGTGCATTTATACGGAGACTTGATTACACACAGGTGGATTCTATTTATCATCATTAGTCATTTAGGTCAACATTGGATCATTCAGAGATCCTCACTGAACTTCTGGAGAGAGTTTGCTGCACTGAAAGTAAAGGGGCTGAATAATTTTGCACTCCCAATTTTTCAGTTTTTTATTTGTTAAAAAAGTTTGAAATATCCAATAAATTTCTTCATGATTGTGTCCAACTTGTTGTTGATTCTTCACAAAAAATTACAGTTTTATATCTTTATGTTTGAAGCCTGAAATGTGACAAAAGGTCGCAAAGTGCAAGGGGGTGAAAACTTTCACAAGGCACTGTATATATATATGATGTTTGGGGGTTCCAAGTAATTTCCTAGCAAAAAATATTGATTTTAACTTGTAAACAAGTGTCAGAAATAGGCCTGGTCCTTAAGTGGGTAAAGATTTACTATGCCCATTTCTTCTTCATACCTATAATAAAAAGGCCCTAGAAGTTGGAATTCTCCCTCCCACTATGCAAGAGGCTCTGATTATTCCGTTATTAAAACCCCGTAAAGATCCTCTTAAATGGGACTCATACCGCCCAATTTCTCTTATTAATGTGAATGTTAAGATCCTAGCTAAAGTGCTGGCTAACCATCTGAACACTGATTACAAAACTGGTAAGGAGAGATCAGGGAGGTTTTATACCAGGCCAGTCAACAAGAATTAATATTCGTAGGTTGTTCTATAATTTACAGTATCCCCATGATTGCCACCCTACTCATACTATTGTGTCCCTAGATACATGTAAGGCCTTTGATAGTGTAGAATGGCCCTATTTATTCCAAGTGTTACAGCTTTATGGATTTGGCCCTCGCTTTATATAATGGACTCCTCTATACCTCACCGTTAGCCCGTATAAGAGTAAACTCCCATGTTACGGACGCCTTCCCTATAACCAGGGGCACTAGACAGGGAGGTCCTTTGTCACCCCTCCTATTCACCCTAGCTGTGGAGCCTTTTGCTGTACATATCTGTAGTTCCCCTTTCATTAAGGGTCTACCTATTGATACTATAGAGGAGTGTATCTCGCTTTACGCAGATGACACCTTGGTATATCTGGCTGACACTCATGACTCCCTTAAAAATCTTCTATCTGAAATTAACACCTTTGGCGACTACTCTGGCTTCCGGGTGAACTAGGGCGAATCTAACCTTTTTCCTTTAGGCAAGGCTGCGACATCAATTGTTCACCTGGACTCCAGACTACAAATTGGGTCTTATTTTAGATACCTGGGTGTTAATAGTTCAATTACCTTTATCTTTGTATATTAATAACAATCTATGCCCCTGATATCTAAGTTGCAAACAGACCAAGCAATGGATGGATTTACCCCTGGACGTCATGAGAAGGGCCAATATTTTCAAAATCATATATCTACATAAGCTGCTTTACATTATGGACTATTCCCCTTGTAAAATCCCTAAATCTTTAAACACATTGTTACAATATGCACGGCCTTCCTATGGAATCGCCGTTCCCCTAGGGTGGCACTTGAAACACTGACTCCCAGCACACCTGGCGGGTTTGGCGTTTCCTTTTTTTTTGACTGGCTACATCCAATTGCCGCGAATGCCTGTACCACTACGAAAGGGGCTATCGCTTTCTCCTTAGAAACTGTTCATAATATTATCTATAGGGGCCGTGTTCCAACTTGCCCAGGCACATCAATGCTAAATACCTCCCTCTCCCTATTTCGGATCATAGTTATGAAAATCTCCAAAGAATGGTGGTTGACATCCCCTAATAACCCTCTGTGGTTCAACTCTAACCTGCCTACTCCCTGCCTGACCCACAACAATGGTACTCCAAAGGGGTTAAATATTTGTGCAACTTATACACTACACAGGGTTTTAAGTCCTTTTAACAATTGTGCATGGACTTTGACATACCACGCACCTATCTGTTTACTATTACCAGCTTCAACGTGCTATCTGTGCACAGTTTGGTTCTCTGGACAATCCTTATAAAGTGCCGCCACTGAAAAAAAATGTTAAGACATCCTGACCCTACTAAACTTATTTCCACATATTATGCTGCTCTTGTTACAGACTAACTCTAGATTTCGGGCTGCGCAGACGAAGTGGGCTTCCCTGCATATTCCTCTTACAGAGGACGACTGGTCTGAATTTAGTGATACATATAAATCCTCAGGTCATATCCTCCAGAGACCGCATTATCCAACTAAAGGTCTTTCACCATTCCCATGTTACTCCAGTCAAGCTATATAAAATAGGGGTTGTCCAATTCAGCTAAATGTATTAAGAGGCTGTAGCCAAACCGCTGACTTTCTTCACTGTTGCTGGTCCTGCCCCTTGGTTCAGGACACTTGGATAGCTATAGGTTCTGTTATCTCCTCTGCATTGGGTCTGCCAAACATTGTAAATCCCAAGAATTGCCATCTGGGTGTCTTTGGTGATCTGCATGTCCCCTCTCACGCTAAGAGCCTACTATGTATCTTATATTACAATGCCAAGAAATCCATTTTATTGTCATGGAAGGGACTGCAGCCCCTCACAAGATCCCTATGGTTAAAATTAATCAGTGATTCGTTACCCTAGTATAAACTTACATTTGATACTCAGGAAAAGAGCTAAAAAAATTCATAAAACATGGGGTAGATTGATGGCTAGCCCTCTGACACTTACTCCAAATGTCAGTGTGATAGCAATCTTACTCCCTGTTTGTGCAACACACCCTATTCACTTTGACTAATATTTCCCTAAACCGAAACTCTGCGGCTTGTATAATTCTTGGTGACCACACATTTATAAATATGTGTGATGATAATTTTATATTGTTTAAAGCTCTCTTGAGTGCATATTTTTATTTTTTTGCACTGCTCTGGGCAAGGTTGTTGTACTGCGGTATGTTTCTCTGTCTTTGAAACTCAATAAACAAACCTAAAAAAAAAAAAAAAAAAAGAAGAAGTTCTCTAACAAACCTCTGAGGGATTTACAGAACAGCTGTATTTATATTGAGATCAAATTACACACAGGTGGACTCTATTTACTAACTAGGTGACTTCTGAAGGCAATTGGTTCCAAAAGATTTTAGTTAGGGGTATCAGAGTAAAGGGAGCTGAACACAAAGGCATGCCACACTTTTCAGATATTAATTTGTAAAAAACATTTATCATTTTCTTTCCACTATACAATTATGTGCCACTTTATGTTGGTCTATCACGTAAAATCCCAATAAAATAAAATTTACATTTTTGGTTGGGACATGACAAAATGTGGAAAATTTCAAGGGGTATGAACATTTTTTCGAGGCACTGTATGCATAAAGCTGAATTTCAACTTTCTTTTTACTAGAACTGAATAAAATGATTAATACCAGCCTAGATTATACCTCTGTATTATATTACTCTTTTGTCTGCAGATCCCCTGATATTTAGGTGTGGCTTTGTGTCATGTGACACTCTGTATATCCTGAAGATAGGCTCTGTCCCGTCCCTTCCACAGCCATTTCCTGCAGCAACTACAGTGTCAGGGCACAAACACCAGGAGAAGGACTTTAGGACCCAGCAGCACTACCAGCAATTTACCTGGGCCTATTTAAGGAAACCTGCCAGTGATTTTAGTTGCTGGTTGATCTTCAGCTCCTCCAGTGTGTTATCCCTGTGATATTCCAGTTCCTGTCTCCTGTTACCAACCCGGCTTGTCCTTGACCGGTCTCCTGATTGCTTCCTGTGTTTGACCTCGGCTATCCACCTGACCACGCTTGCTCTGATATCCACCTGGCTCCTGATCTCGGCTATCCACCTGACCACGCTTGCTCTGATATCCACCTGGCTCCTGATCTCGGCTATCCACCTGACCACGCTTGCTCTGATATCCACCTGGCTCCTGATCTTGGCTATCCACCCGACCAGGTTCCAGTCTCAGCATTATCCAAGTCCTGCAAACACCTCACGGGCGCCACCTGTCTGCTGATTCCACTCCAGCTGTACTCTGGATCCTCCTGCACACAATCCAGCAGGCGACCCGTGCTACTTTGGGCTTGACCTCTCCTGTTCTCATCCTCAGGGGGGTCTGGAACTTAGCCGCAAGGGAAGCCCTCTCTCTCCATTGGCCTCTAGCACCAGGTACGTGATATACAGTCTGTGCACTCCCCTTTGTAGTCAATTTTAGGTCATTCAGCAGATGTAGTAACTTCCTTCACAGCTCTGATGGCGGGTGGGATGGTATACATCCTAATTAGCATTCCATCCTGCCCAGTCACACCTACAGAGACAGTCCAAACCTCCCAAATCCCACCTCACAGATCACAGCATTATACAAGAAGGAAACCTCTTCATACACAGCCTGTTCTAAAAGCTAGCCGTGCTGCTGCTGGGCAGGTTTGGATGGATAACAATTTGAATTCAACCCTGCCCAGTTAAATATGTCGACCAGTGTGAACCGGGAGAGTTCCACCCCTCAGGTCCTGCCCTTCCAGAGCCCTGCTCTCTATGAAGTGATTTATTTACATATAAATGAAACAGTTACATAATACCCTCCCATAGCCCTTCCTCTGCAGTCCTCTGTAAGCCAGTATTCTTTGGCATGCTTCAAGACAGGAATGACACAGGAGGAGGTATGATACACATTTACAACACATTCAAATATACAGTGCAAAAAAAAAACAAACCTTATGATCTCTAACAGCCTAATGGGGGTCAGTTGTATGTATGGAAGATCACAATGTTCCTTGAAAAGACCTGTACCAGGTTCATAGATTATAGAAAAGGTTGATTGACTTGATTGCACAATGTTCTTGGCCCCTGCTGGAGAGCCAAAAGACCATCTGTATAATAGTAATTCAGTTCAGGCTCTGAGTGTAAACCGAGTGAAAACCTCATATAGTCTGTAAATTCTTAGATAAGATTTTTGTAAGAATTTTTTTTTGAAATTTAACCCATGTATGGCGGGCCTAAGGAGGAGAAAAAAATTCTTATTTGTTGAAAGTTTCTCAATCCGAGAAACATTTCAGACAAAACGTGAGTGGGTACAACAAAATGAATAACTCCCGATTTCTCTGCCTATCAAATCGTATTGGGTGCTATGTACTGCAGGTTGTCTAATTAAAAGCTAGGAATCAGTGGCAACAGACAGATTAGCCCTGTCTTACCTTATCCACCTTGGGCCTACTAGGGTCCCGTCATGGTGGGCAAATCCATGAAGAAATATTCAGGGTCTGGAAATCAAAGAAATAGACCAAAGCCCTGGACCTGTATATTACCCTGCAGCTAACTACACATGCACTTTGTGCCAAGGTCACCATCTAACGTAGGATCCAATGCCCGAAGCAAACATTACAGAACAGATCCACACTGTGGGGTCTGGGTATAGCCCACAAAGTAACACCAAAGGGTACTAATCTGGAACATGCCAGACAGCCCAAGGTAATAAGCAGTCAAATATTGATAGAAGTACAAGAAGAACAAAATGGAATGGTTTAAAAAGAAAAACCACCTCTCCAGAGAACAGGTCCATTACCTAAAGACAATAGCAAAAACAGGAGTCTCCTGAAGTGGGCGGGGTTATATGGGTGCATGAAGAAGGTGGCCCTAGCAAGGGTTTTGCCAGAGTCCAATCACCTGAAAGTTACCTGCAAACCCTTTGTCTTGTACTGTATGTTTAAGATACAGGAGTTTGATAAACAGTAGGGATGCACCGATCTGACTTTTTTGGTCCAGATCCCGATCTTTTGCTTTGTGAAATCGCCGATCCCAAGTCCGATCGGGAAGTACTGTTTTGTGAGCTTATAACAAAATAATACTTCCGGATCGGTATCGGCAGATACCTTATAACAATTTTGCATTCAAAATCTAAAATTTTATGGGTTTAGTCTTTAAGAGGTTAAACTTCCCTCCTCCGGCAGATGGAACGAAAAGATACATTGTAATCATTGTGTTTACTTAACTGGGAGAGTTGAAAGGCATTTGCAGGAGGCTCTTTTTTTTTTTCCTTTGACAGCTGTTCTCTGCTCTCCCACATGCTATGTAAAGAGCGAAACCGGATCAGCCCGTGGATCTCTTAATTTTACCGATCCCCCGATCCAGCTATTTTGCCTGTATCGGGGCCAATATCCGATCCGAATATCGGATCGGTGCATCCCTAATAAACAGTTGCACAAATATCATGTAACATAAATTGCAACTACACAATTTTGTTCTACATGGCCTCTGCTTTTAGAAAAAAATATAACTTGGGGTTTTAAGTAATTTTGTAGAACAAATGAAGAAACTGCCCTGGATTCAAAAAGATGAACCAAGGAGAACAGTGAGCAGCACAGTATTGACATCATCAAATCTCAGTTGACTAGGAGTCAGAAGAAGAACTGGCATATCCCACACAGGAGATATACAGCTATAAAGCTGTGGCCACACGAGTGCAAGTTGTCCAGCAAAAAAAAACAAAAAAAAACAACAAATCAAAAAACTGTTATAACTGTATCAGTGTTAGCCAGAATTCCGCTTTAAATTGTTAGTCACTTAAGCCTATCTAAATCTACTAATCCATCTCACACAGCTCTCTTCAATGATTGACAATGCTGCTGTCCAAGAGTGGCTACACTGCTACTCCACAGATACAGTGGAGGAGTGAGTGTAGCCACTCAAAGACAGGAGGAGTTTTACTGGCTGATCCCCAGATGAAAATAAAGGAATCAAAGCTTGAAAAAAAAAAAAAACGAATGGAGCTACTACATCCAATGACTGGTAAGCTGCAATATACAGTATAAACATTTTTTTGCTTTTGGGTTTATCAGCGTTTTAAAAGGATATCCATCTGTGTTGAAAGAAAACAAACACATATAAAAGCTTAAATTCAGCTAACAAGTGTTAAGTGAAAACAGCAACAAGCATTTTTTTTATTGGAAAAAAGGTTTAAGCCGTATGAATAAAAGGTGACTAGAAAGCACCTCCCAACCCATTGATATATGGGTTGTTCAAGGTGTAACTGAAACTTTTTCTGGATAGCTTTGCCTGTTAAACGAAGTTGAAAAATAGCAGACCTACAGGCAATAGCAACAATTAATAATAATGTATAAAAAATAAAACACACAAAACAACATGAATAATATGCCACCATAAACAAAGTATGCCTCTATAGCGCAATGTAGTCCCAAGGGTTGGCAATACATAGCAATCCCAGCTGTCAATGGTGTGCAGTAATTTCAGCTTCAATGTCAAGTCCAGATGAGGCAATGAACACGAGTCACCAAGGAGCTCAATAGGAAATTGACTCACAGAAAAAAGGCGCAAGCAAAAGCATTCTTCTTTATTTGTAAAAAAAAAAAAAAAAGTACAGGGGGCAGGTCCATCGGAAAGAGGCAGTGCAGAACCTCAGCACCACTAATAGTTAACCCCTCAATTCCCTTTAAGAATTGTAAAATTACATTAAACTTAAAAGTCCAAAAATCTTAGAAAACATTTTAAAGCATTTCAAATGGGACTTTAAAGACAACATCAGTAAGACATGAATTAAAATGATTTCCACTTTTTAAAGGATAAGAAACAAATTAAAATAAAAATCATTATAGTGCAAATTTAAAACAAAAATAACTAAACCTGTTCAGGACCTCATGAAAAAGGGCTGCTCTGCAAAAGTGCATGTGACCCCATAGGTTGACAGATTGTTGTGGAAATTACACATTACATATTTCCTTATTAATTAAGTGGCTCACTGCATTCTAAGCCTCCAAGTCCTGGTCAAGAAGCCATATAAGGTCATATGTATAGCTTATACCTTTCTGATGTAAGGCTTGAGGAATGCAGTATGACCAAGCCCACCCTTCTCCCTTAAAAGGTGAAGTCACTGTCCAAACAATGGATAAGCGAGCCCTTTCTCCTCAGGAATGTGAATGTCATATTGTTGCTTACAAGGGTGTTAGCTTGGGGGATGGTATATTCCTTATACCCAAGTCTAAATACCACTGCCCAAGCTGCTAGAGTTTAGTCTCACCCAGAACATCCATGAAGCAAGTGTCTGGTCCTGATTACCTGTGCCATGTTGCATAATAGCAAATGGGACTCCATGGCGGGAAACATCTTTAGTTAAGTATTCTTGTTATATTTTCCTTTATCTTTATCTGTATCTGCCAGTCTTGTATTATGTTCCTAATATTGTAATAGTTTGTATGTACAGAATGTTTTGTATAGTAAAAACACATTTATACACAACAGAGGTCTGAGCTTCCTTGATTATACCGCAAAGTAGCCTTGCTAGATAGACGCAAGCAAAAAACAGATGCACCAAAAACTTAAGGACAGGTGGTACAGTTCCAATAGATCCAACCATAACAGATGAAAAACAAATTTAAGAAAAAAAAAGAAAAAAAAAAAAGTATAATAATAATAATAATATAGAGAACATCAAAAGGTATAAGAGAATTTATAATCCCAACAACTAATATACAGGTTCATCTCATAAAATTAGAATATCATCATAAAGTTATTAAAGTTATTTATTTCAGTAATTCAATTCAAAAAGTAAAACTCATAAATCTTACATAGATGTGTTACACAAAGAGATAAATATTTTAAAGCATTCCTTTCTTTTAATTATGATGACTAAGGCTTACAGCTAGTGAAAACCCAACACTAAAATCTCAGAAAATTTGAATATTACATAAGACCCAAAAAAAAAAAAAAAGGGATTTTTGACTTACCGTAAAATAAATTTCTCTGATGTTCATTATCAGACACAGCTCCTGATTCTTCTTAACCATTGAGTTATGCTGCCCCCTACTGGAGTAGGACACTAGGCAGAAAAAAAACTTGAATACACATATGGAGCAGTCCTGGAGGTATACTCCCATTTCCTGCTATAGGTACTCTGTTTTGTTACAAGCAGTGTCAGAAGAAAAAAACCCCAACTCCATAGAGAGGTGCTGTATCCATCAATAAAAGTCAGCGAAATGGATTTTACGGTAAGTCAAAAATCCCATTTTCTCTTTCGTTCATTGACGGACACAGCTCCTGATTCTTCTTAAACCATTGGGATGCCCCAAAGCAGTGTCAAACATGAGGGTGGGAAACAGCTGAAAAAAATTCCCAAGGCTAACCATAGCCAACCAGGGAACATGGAGCGCAACCATAAATAATTGGAGCTCACCTGAAAAAAACAATACACCCTCAAAGAGGACCAGGTCCTCTAAACAGCAGCCAGCAAAAACCTTGTGGCCAAATGAAGCATCCCCAGATGCCAATACAACCACTTTGTAAAAGCGCGCACCGACGACGAAGTGGCCGCCTTGCAAACCTACGTCACTCACGCTTGATGACCGAAAGCCCAGAAGACACTAAGCGCCCTAGTAGAGTGCTCCTAAACAGGAAAAGAGGAACCTGACCCCTGATGCAATAGGCCTGAACCACCGTCTGTCTTATCCATCTGGATATGGTTGCAGAAGAAGCAGACAACCCATTGTGAGGTCCGTCTGTTAGCACAAATAGAGAGTCTGACTTCCTAAAAGACTCTGTAGCTGCCAGGTACACCCTAATTTCCCGGACCACATCCAAGACATGCAAGGCAATTCCCTTCAGATGTTTAGGCCTGGGACACAGGGAAGGCAACACAATGTCTTCATTCAAAAGACAGTCAGAGACCACCTTAGGAAGGAATGACAGACAGAGGCAAAACACCACCCTACCCTTGTGAATCACCATAAGGTGAACGACAGGATAACGCCATCAGACACCCTGCATGCAGAGATGATAGCCACCAAGAAGGTCACCTTCTGGGGCAGCGTAAGCAGGGAAACTTCCCGAATATTTTCAAAGAGAAGCTTTAGTAGAGCTGAAAGCAACACATTAGGATTCAAGGGCAGCAACGGAGCTCGCACTGAAGGTCGGACACCCTGAAGAAAAAGTATGCACCAGAGAGTGTGTGGCCAAAGGTTGTTGGAAAAAGGCCGCCAAAACCCAATACCTGGCACTTGATGGTAGGCAAGGCCAAGTTCTGTTCAACCCCCGTTGAAGGATGGTTAAGATCCGATCCACTGAGAAGGAGCGAGGATGAACCCTAAATGACTCACACCGCAATGTACCTCTTCCACGTACGATGGTACAGTAGATCTTCCTAGAGGCAGATTTCCTTGCTTTTAACAGCATAGGAAGCACTGATTCAAACAAACCTCCATACTTCAGCACCTGGCATTCAACAGCCAAGCCGTTAAAGCCAGCGACTGTAAAGCAGGATGGAAGATTGGTCCTTGGGACAGCAGATCCTCCTAGAGAGGAAGTCCCCAAGGAGCATCAGTGACCAGCCGAACCAGCGCAATGTCTGGAGTTTTTCTTGAGAAAGAAACACTCTGACTGAGGCCGAGTCCAGAGTCAGACCCAGATAGTCCAGTTTTTGTGGACAGAACCAACGCAGACTCCTGAATTTTCAGGATCCCACCTTACTCCCTCAGAGTTGGCAGAGCAATCTCCAGTAGTCAATCAGAGCAGTAGGAAACTCCCCTCGCAGAAGATCATCCAGGTACCCCAGTACCGCGATCCCCTACTGACTCAAACAATGCTAGCACTGGGACCAACACTCCTGTGAAGACCCGAGGTGCGGAGGTAAGACCAAAGGTCAGTGCCACAAACTGATAATGCTCCTCATCCACGGCAAAATGGAGGAAGCGCTGGCGACCAGCACATATCAGAATGTGCAGGTAAGCGTCCTTGAGGTCGATAGAAGCGAGAATAAATCCCCCTGATGTAGGGATGCCGCTACCATGTGAATAGACTCCATGCTGAACTTTTGTACTTGCACAGCGCCTTGAGGTCCAGAATTGGACGTACATTGCCTTCCTTCCTGGGGACTGTAAAGAGGTTTGAGTAAAAAAACCTTGCAAATGTTCCGAAGTTGGAACCGGAACAAATCACCCCTTGAAGTAACAAGTCTTGCACTGCCCCAAAGAGACCCCATAAGCGATCTGGAGACAAGTGCAGGTTGGAAGGACAAGACCGAACGCGATCTCGTTTCCTGACCGGATAACTTTGTGGACCCACTTGTCCTGTACCAGGGAGGTCCATGGATCCGGAAACCAGTGAAGACGTCCCCCCACCCCAGAGACGGGTGAGGGCACCCCTTAATGCAAAGGCAGCCTTGTCCGCAGGTCTGAAAGAGCCCGCTCGTGGCTTGCCAGACCAAGTGCTCTTTAAACCTCCGGTGGAGGCCCTGACTTTTGATCCCTTGTCTTGAGATCCGGAGAGACGAACAGGCCGCTTAGGAGCCGAGGAGAATGGCCCACGTCTCTGACTGGGCTTCTTGCCCTTGGTAGCTTGCGGAAGATCAGATAAGGCCTTCTTAGAAGTCTAGTCCGCAGACCAGCATTTCAGCCAGACAATACCCAGAAGGACCACTGCGGATAGACTTCCTAAAAATCACAGGAGCCGCATCCAAAGAGGCATCACAGACAAACTGTAGCCCCTGGACCAACAGGTCCGCCAGCTCAGCAAAGACAGGAGAAAGCTATTCTCCCTCCAGGTCCCGGCGTTAAAAGCTGCCCTCATATTAACTGAACCTGTAAAGGTCGGGGACTCCTTAACTGGGATAAAGGTAACTCAATTTGACCTGGAAACCGGCGAGTCCACTTCAGGTGGGACCATCCACCTTTTATGCAGTAAATCCTCATAAGGATACCGCAAGCAAAAAACACAAAGCAACCACTGCGCTTTGGATCACCCCACTGTTTTGTGACAATGTTGTCAAGGTAAGCGGAAAGAGAAACATCTTCGCAGCTCTGGAGGGCCTGTGGGTGCCTAAAGAAACCGGTGCCTCTGACGCGGCATCGACCGCAACCTCCATTTTTAAAGTTTCACGCACTGACACCAACCGTGCATTCATCAGCGCCTATTTAAGCGCAGCTAGAGGAGCAGAAGAATCATCCACACTATCTGAGCACTCAGGGTGCATGGACACAGACCCAGTAGGGTCGCTATATGATGAGCTTACCCCGAAAATATAATTAGGGGAGGCTGCCCACTGCGATTCTGCAAAGGGGACGCTGGCCAAGGGTCAACAAATGGACCACCTATTGGACCCTGCAAAAAAACAAGGGGGTCACCCTCTGAGCCCTCCATAGAGGACATATTAGGATATAGCCCCCTTCAAAGGGGGCCGCCCACCGTGACGCGGGTGCGCAGGCAGGGTACCCTCACTAAAACAAGGCAGGTGCCCCACACAATAATGGGAAGAAAGACTGACATTAAAAATGAAGCGCCCCCACAGAGCCACCCTGTCCAAGGGAGGTGCCAAGCGGACCATATGGCCCAGCAGGCCGCAAGCCTTGGCCCAGCCGCAATTGCACAGATCCTCAGCTCGGCAGATGCCTGAAGGAAGAGTGAGGGCTTCAGCTACACGCACTGGGGCCCCTCCCCAACGGCGGCGCACGACTCGGCTGCATGGCCCTGTAGACCACAGACTACTTCAGCCATGTTCATAGGGGCAGCCTCATGTAGTTTCCGAGTAGTAGGCCTGCAAAGCCGCGGCCTAAATTTTCAGCTGGATCAGGCCATGTGAGGCCCGCGGATGCTAACTATCCGCTCCCCCAGCCTCACTACTGCCACACGGAAACCAGAGGACATCCCTGCCCTAGTCACCAACCCCCAGGATGGCAAGGAACCCTGCTTAACCCCCCCATTGCACACCAGGGAAACCTGGTCAACTCCAACCCTCCCCCCTTAAGAGCATGTGGCAACAGCCAACTCATAACCTCACCCAGGGAGGAGGGGGGGGGCGAAAGACCCAAAGTGACTAAAATTTAGAGGGGCTCGGGGGAAGGGAGGGGAACCTGGAGGTCCAACCATCCCAGGGAGGGGCCCATGTCCACCCAAAAACCCTCCAGGGGTAGAGGGGAGGGGGACTGCTACTTATCACACCAGGAACAGGGTGGGAACCGTTCCGGACAGGACACCACTCCATCATAAATATGGGTGCTGTCGATCCCACGAGGAAAAGCTGCAACTCAGGCTGAGACCAGTTGGTATGCATCCTCACGAGACGTTTAACTTGCAGGCCAGCCCCCTTCCAGTGTGGCAATGTCGCGGCCGACCTAGCTCGGAGCTTTGGTCTGCACACACTCACTGGCCAGACTGGGGGGACCCGAAGGAACTATATTATCCAGTTTGTGGAGGAAAAAAAATTCCATTTAAGATGAAAAAAAAAAAACTGCCAGGACCAGAGCTCTCAACAAGGAAAAAGGTCCTTACTCCTGACTAGGCAGAAAAAAACTGAGTACCTATAGCAGGGAGTAGGAGTATACCCCTTTAACTGCCCCATAGGCATAGTCAAGTTTTTTCCTGCCTAGTGTCCTACTCCTGTAGAAGGGGAAGCATAACCCAAAGGTTAAGAAGAATCAGGAGCTGTGTCTGTCCCTGAACGAAAGAGAAAAAGGATTTTTAATACAGAAATGTTGGTTTACTAAAAAGTATGTCCATGTAGTATAGTATGCACTCAGTGCTTGGTCGGGGCTCCTTTTGCAAGAATTACTGCATCAATACGGCGTGGCATGGAGGCGATCAGCCTGTGGCACTGCTGAGGTGTTATGGAAGCCCAGGTTTCTTTGACAGAGGCCTTCAGCTTCACATATTATAATGTATATAAAAAAAATACTATAGAGTTTGTGTGCAGAGGGTCCAGTATGACTGACTGCCACATCCCTAATTGGATACGTGAAAGCAAGGATATCCCTCAGTGGGACTTTGTAGGCAGTCAAGGAGAAGGTGTAATTAAGTAAAAATTTTATTTTATTTAACAAAGAATAAAAACATAAAAAAACATCATATAAAAACAATAGGACAATTCATGTGCATAGGTACAAATATAGTGCTGGTTCAGAGGGTGAACAAATCGGGAAATCAATCCCATATTATCACTAATACCAACATGTTTCGGAAAATCCTTCTTCAGGGAATAAATCTGAACACAGTATTAATCGCCTAGTGCACATACAGAGTATTACACTGAGGTATTGGATTCCAAATGCCTGTTTCACTTGGGGTGCAGCACAGGTAGGCCCTCAGTAAAGGGCTCGCTAGGGATCAGCTGAATATGAATCGATTATAAAGGGGATTTTTTATCTTTTATACAGAGCAGTCTCCCTCCACCTTGTATTCAAGGGAAGGAGGGGATCTACCAGATCTCGGCCATATAAACTGCCCTTAAGGATCGTCACAAATGCCAATTTGTTGCATAGATCTGTTCAAGATAGAGAGGATTCATGTCTGTTGTGAAGGACATCCTTGACTGCCTACAAAGTCCCAATGGGGGATATCCTTGCTTTCACGTATTATAATGTAAATATTGATTATGTTTGTTTTGTTTGCGTATATCAGATTTGTTGAGTCCGACACAGAGAAAGAAGATGAAAAGAAAAGTAATCACAATAGGGATACCTATAGCGCTTGCTATTTGCTCCCTAGTGGAGATTCATAAATTAACTATTACTAAAAGTACATTGCCAAAAAATATATATCAAATACACTGATAAATATAAATAGTGTATAAATTAATAAACCACTCATAAATAAATGTCCATCCAGTGTATGGTGATAAATTGATCAATTGATACAATTAATAAAAATAAGTCCAAACACAACTAAGGTGACTAAAGTGCTGGTGCTTCTTCCTTTGACTTCTTGGTGCTTCCTTCACCGTGAAAAATAAATGAAATGCCCACTCACCAGATACTGTGGGTCCTATATGTCTTATGACATTAGAACCAACCGTGCTTATTAGAAGATCCTTTCCAGGTTCGGATTCCCTCTCCCTGGGTGTAGACAGCCGCTGCGGTTAGACTTCCACCATGAGATGTGTCTCCTCCAGCCACGATCCACTTATTGGGATGTGCTTCCCCTGTAAATCAGCTCCAATCACAAGCCGTGATGGGGGAATAAACGGATAGTGTGGTATTGTTTTTCCAATAAAATTTATTTCACACACCCCGCACACTTCAACGGTACAAATCCATAAAAAATTCCCATAGGGGAGTATAATCAGGTGTCATGCACATCCAAGGTTCAAATCTGCAGCAAATTATCTCCATGCACCAGAAGGCTGTGGAAGTGAGTGCTGAGGCTGGAAAGGTTTCAAGCAGGTGAACTGATCCGTTGCTGTGTGTGAACAGCACCAAAGAGACACAGATTTCCTCGTTTTCCCACTAACGAAACGCGTTAGCTGGAACGCACGCCGTGACGTCATACGTGCTCGAGTGGAACGCAAGCCGGAACTACCGCTCTCCACTGACTGAGCTCACGTGTATGACGGTCCTGTCTGTTTGATTGTTACTGTTTGGATTGATCAGGTTTTGCCTCACCTTTTGCTGCAAATTTGAACCTTGGATGTGCATGACACCTGATTATACTCACCTATGGGAATTTTTTATGGATTTGTACCGTTGAAGTGTGCGGGGTGTGTGAAATAAATTTTATTGGAAAAATAATACCACACTATCCGTTTATTCTCCCATCACGGCTTGTGATTGGAGCTGATTTACAGGGGAAGCACATCCCAATAAGTGGATCGTGGCTGGAGGAGACACATCTCATGGTGGAAGTCTAACCGCAGCGGCTGTCTACACCCAGGGAGAGGGAATCCGAACATAAGACATATAGGACCCACAGTATCTGGTGAGTGGGCATTTCATTTATTTTTCACGGTGAAGGAAGCACCAAGAAGTCAAAGGAAGAAGCACCAGCACTTTAGTCACCTTAGTTGTGTTTGGACTTATTTTTATTAATTTTATCAATTGATCAATTTATCACCATACACTGGATGGACATTTATTTATGAGTGGTTTATTAATTTATTAATTTATACACTATTTATATTTATCAGTGTATTTGATATATATTTTTTGGCAATGTACTTTTAGTAATAGTTAATTTATGAATCTCCACTAGGGAGCAAATAGCAAGCGCTATAGGTATCACTATTGTGATTACTTTTCTTTTCATCACTGGCACCCGCACTTTACATAGCAGCTGCTATTAATTTAATAATCACAGAATTTATATTTTTTTTACACATTATTTATTCATACCAGGTTTCTGAAACCACCTCTCTGGCGCGCTAATATACATAGTATATTTCTTTACACAGAGAAAGAAGCCCTGAAGAAGCAGCCTGTGCCGCGAAACATGTAGGAAAGCTCCATGTGGTATACTCCACACTACGCCTGATTGTTCCTAATATATATATGTTCTTATATGTATGTGGGCTTTTGTATGCCCCTTCGACAAATTCTTTGTTTTAATATTTTTCTATGTATTAATAAACACATTTTTTTTTTACTTTTTAATATATCTGGATTTATGTGAGGTGAATTAAATTATCCAGGGATCACAGCTTAACACCCACTTAACATTTACTCCCTTTTTTAATGCTTTTCAATTATTGGGTTGGTGTTCCCTCGATATTGGGCTGTTTAAGCATCTGAACGGGGCCCCTACTATATACCATAGCATCTACACCTCCTATGTTCACCTTTTCTTTTATGCAAAGTACTTTTGGTGCACTAAACATATAAGAGGTTACAGGTACATTGTAGGCCATAAACCACATATTGACTAGAGCAGGTAATGAATTGGTTTATGTGAAAACTGTTGCCTGCCAAATCATTGAAAGCGTTGTCTCAGACTAATAAACCGGCACATCAAACGACTGTGCTTTTTGCACTGGAAAACCCCAGTGCCCTTGTCAAAGAAAAGACTGAATGTGTCAGTTTAGTGGGAACCACTAGGTTTTTAACTTTTACTTCGTCTTCCAGAAGATGATGTTTGGGGCCCACGGTGGTGAAAGACTCAGTCTAGGATCCATTCAGTAGGATATACCAATTTTTGCATACAATGCGTGAGATGGTACAATGTTTGCAATTAAACTTGGTGATGAACCTAACCCAATCAGGTCTTAAGTTTTCCTTCCTTTTACTCCGTCTTGAATTGGAAACCTCAGGGGTTCGGTATCTCATGTATGTTCTATCAACGATTTCCTCTGGGCAGCCTTTTTCCCAGAACTTATCAGAAATTGACTTTTGTGCAATTTCTGTTTAGGTGACAAAATTGTCCCTTTGGAATATTGTCCTTCCAAGAGAGATGGTGGCAACTCCAATAAGTGTAATTGCGTCACCTCCCACCCCACACATTGTGCCTAATGGGCTTTCTCAAAGGTGGGTGGTGACGTAATCATGCTGGGACTAGGTGGAGCTGTGTATGCCGAGGATTGTATTGTGAAATGCCCGTTTTTTTACCCTCTAAAACGTGAATGGATTTTTATATGGAAATAAATACTTTTTATTAGCGATTTGTTGGTTCTTTCCTCTCACCTCCTATATGAGTGACACCATGCTGAGAGCTACGGATTTGAAGTGTACAGTCAGTGGGATCGGAGCCACTTATAACACTGCGAAGCACATATAGACCTCTTTTAATTAGTGAGGTCCATTCAAGCAGGTGAGAAGACACCCAAAGGTCGGGTGAAGTTACTGAAGAGCTTTTGGTGTATGGGACCACACTTTGTTTCACGAACATGGAATCATTTATTTATAGACTGTGTGTGTATATAAGAATAGATGGACTTACGTAAATGTATTATATATAGATGATTTTTACACTGTTTTCAGATATTTATTTATGCACTATAATTTGAATGCACTTTATTATAGAGGTCATGTGATAATATTTCCAGACCACTTTTTTCCTGGAAATGTGTGTTGCTTGACCTGAAGCAATTGAAAAACAGTCTTCGTTTTTAATTTTACAGGGCCCCCTGCTAGGGTAGTATAACCTCTGTCTAAACAACATGAAGTAGAAAAGGATGGTTTTAGAAATTTGTATACCTGCGGAGCTAAATCCTGCACTGGAATAGAAAGGGACACACTTGGTTTAAATAGTAGAAATAACCAAGCTGCTAATGTAGCTGAGATGGCAGGATGATTTGGGACTTGGGAGGTAGTTGAGTAGCAGCTGCTAGCAATAACGCTTTAAAATTTCTGTTATAGATCATGGCCCGTCCAACAGAGACCCATTGTTTCTCAGGGGAAAGGTCAAACAATACCTTTACCTGGTCTAATAAAGCAGCCCTAAAATAATCCTGCAACACCAGTAGTCCCATACCCCCCATGGATTTACGTTTAGTAAGGGTAGAGAAGACAACCCTAACCCTTTGTTTTTTCCAAATAAATTGCCAAATAGCTACATTAATGTCTGGGCAGAAACGAGCTGGTAGCACTAATACAACAGTTCTAAAGTAGTAGAGATTTTTTGGTAACACAACCATTTTAAAACCAGCAATGTGTTCTAGCCATAATGATTCAAATTTAGCCAGTTGTGGAAGCTCAGTTCAGACTGGTTGCAATAAACTACCATAATTCACCTTATAAATGCGTGTACAGGGTCTAGATCTGAATGCAAAGGACCCCATCAAATGCTTTTTCCACATCTAATGCAAGGAATGCAGTGGGAAGCTTACGAGTTTCAGCTATCCTAAGTAAATTCAGAATCCTACGGGTCCCATCAGACGCTTGTCTTGGTTTTACAAACCCCACCCGATCAGGGGAAATCTGCATAGGTCTGATATTAGATACAGATATAACCTTAGCATAAGTTGAGGTCTGTATTCAGGAGTGAAATTGGTCTGAAATTTTGTGGCACAGTGGGCTCCTTCCCTGGCTTAGGCAATGTTTTGATTATGGCCTGGAGCATTTCTCTGGGAAAAGAGCCAAAGGATGCAGCTTCATTAAAGACATTAAGTAAGTGAGAAATTAAAATATCAGGAAAGGTGTGTGGGTTATGCCTGTGGGGATGGCCCTGTGGGCGTGTACATTTAAATTATTCCTGCCTTGACTACTCCTGCAGGGGCAGCATAACCCATTCAGCTAATAAAGATGGAGGCTGCGTCTGTCAATGGGCGATAGAAAAAATCACGTGTAAATATATCAAAATTGTGGCAGTGATATAACACAAATAGTGAATAACTGATCAAATATGCTGTATAAAAATAAACTGTGTAAAAATAACTGTGCTCAAAAGTCCATACTGTGCAATAAAAACAGTCCAAATAAATATAAAGTGCTGCCACAATAAAAAAATCAATTCTTCAAAGGTGGCAGTAGTGCTGTAAACATGCAGGAATAAAGCCACAAATAAATGATCAAAAGTGACAATGTGCTTCAAAAGGTGCCTCAGTGAAAATATCTCCACAACTGTGCACCCCCTTGTAGTTGGGTCCCGGCCTTAATAAATGCGACCTTGCAACCAAGCTCAGTCATAAAGCGCTTAATGCCTTCCTAGGCTGGGTTGAATCTGTTCAATTCCCCCAGGTGGGGATCCTCTATGGGGTATCGCTCTTTCTGATATGCAATAGTGGTGTCATACATGAAAGGAAGAGAACTCGATAGTGCTGAAATCCATTAAAATTTATTTATAAAAAACACAGTAAACTTCTCACATTTGGAAGTTGCTTGAGTGCACCAATCTACAATCGACATTAAGGTAAATAACATGGTTGTGTGGTAAAGTAACTGTAAGCCTGGGATCAGCTGCATCAGCCAGCCGTCGCTCAGTCTGTGCAGTGTTCCGTCCGTGCCCCTCCCCTACGTGTGATGAGAGAGGGACCTCTCCCAAGCAAAAAAAAATCAAGGCATAGACAGCAATACAAACGTTTACTATACAGACTATACTAAAGCTTTCCTACTCTAGCCAAAACTAGTACAAAATCTTGAAAAGAGTTTTACTTTAGGACTCACAAGAGCTAATAGGTATTTTTAGCTCTTGAACTTTACCCATATTTGTCATCCCCATTGAATACATTTGCAAATCTACAAGTAGTCTTACCTTTAAGTTCTAGCACAACTAAATTTCCTGGCGGCAGTCTTTGTTGGCTGACAGCTAAAGATACAGGCCTTAATTCAGTTAAACTTCTGGTAAGTTCATGTGGTTCATCTTCAAGGACTTCTTCAGTGTGGTCATATTCATCAGCTGAGCTGTGACTGTTGCCATGCTTCAAGCTTTCCCTTAAAGCCTGAAAAAAACAAAATTTTCTATTGTGAGAAATCAGTTCCAGTACCTAGATTTTTTTTTTTTTCCTTCTCAATTTTTATTACATTTTTCCAATATACAACAGAACAAAGGAAAAGAGGGGGGAAAATATATCAAACAAGGACATCCGGTAAAGTTCACGACAAAGTTCATGCGCAATGACATCAATCAGTACCTAGATTTTAAAGTAAGTTGTGCTGTGAGATCTGGAAAGATAAACTGATATGCTGTTCATATTGATCACCATTTTCGGCTGATAGGTTTCTCCCGCTAAAGGTTCGGTACATCTCTACTATCTGCTCTTTTGAAGCATGAATGTTTCATGTTGGTGATTTGTTTTGCTGTATGTAAACAAAACCATTAATAAAAATTATTTGAAAAAAAAAAAAAACTGCCTAAGCAGTAACAAGAAAAATGTATCTTTGTCGTGAATTCCTCCCAAGCTTCCAGGCATGTTGGTGTGCCCAATGCACCCATGTATCTACAGCCTCAGAATATTTATCTACAGTATGGACTACATATAGAGTAGCTAATTATACTTGAAGATAAATGGATATAACCAGTTTAATCCTGATAACAAAGAGTCCGGTTTTCATTTAGCACAACTCATATTTTACTTCATACCAGCTAAAACAAACCAAAAGGTAAATTGGAACACAGAATGCTCAAGAAATTAAAGTAGTACATAATTTAACTAGGCAAGCATGAATTTAATGTCAGAAGTAGCTTCCTAACCCTCATTTACTAAGGCTTTTCTTACAGATTATGTGGATGAATATTTCTTCTAGAGTTTATTGGGTAACAGAGGATTTCAATTATTCTACAAATTGGGTAATACTCCTTCACCTTGAAGTCCTTTGCCTCCAATTAAACTACTAGAGAAAAAGGTTTAGTGGTTAGTACAAAAAAGAGTGAAGGTAAGCATACTGTATATTACCAAATGTGATTTGTTTTTAAAATTTCTTACACAATAGCATTTCAGTTCTAGCTAGCAAAATCATAAAGACCTGCTTTTCATTTTATCAAGGACACACACTGGCATCCAGCTAAGGTCCCTAAAGTAGAACTATACTCACCTCTACAAGCACTTTCATCTGCAGATCTCCTGGGTTTCAATCTTTGGTCTTTTTGAGGCTGGGCTGGGATGACAACACTCCAGCGCTTGCACAGGAGTTTATTTATCTTGGCAAATGCCGAAACTAAACATGAAGCTGTACATGCGTAACTCAGTGTACATTGTGATCAAACAGATAAGAATACTTTAATGCAGAACAGACATACTATGTGTCTAATCTGCAGTACAAATCTTGCCTGTTCACAAATAGTAACAAAGTTAGTTAGGTTGAAAAAAGTCTATCCTGTTCAACCAATAAAAGGTAAACAGTTAAAAAAAAAAAAAAAAAAAAAAAGGAGAAATCCAATACAATCCCATATACACAATCCTATACCCACAGTTGATCCAGAGAAAAGCAAAAAACCCTAGCATGATCCAATTTGCTCCAGCAGGGAAAAGAACATCCTTCCTGATCCTCTGAGAGGCAAAACGGATATTTCCTGGATCAACTTTAACTATAAATGTTAGTATCCAGTTATATTATGTGCATTTAGGAAGTAATCCAGTCCCTTTTTTAAAGCAAGCTACTAAGCTGGCCAGAACCAGCTCTTGAGGGAGTCTTTCATAGCTTTTACTTTGAAGAAACCTTTCCATATTTACACATTAAATCTATTTTCTTCCAGATGTAAATAATTCCCCCATTGTCCTCTGATGACCCTAAAGTGAATAACTCAACACCAAGTTCACTATCTGGACCACTTTTGTATTTATACATGTTGATTATACCACCCCAAATCTCCTCTTCTCAAGAATGAATAAATTCAGTTCCTCTAATCTATTCTCATAGTTGAGCTCCTCCATGCCTCTTATCAGTTTGGTTGCTCTTCTCTGCACTTTCTACAGTTCCCCGATATCCTTTTTATGAACTGGTGCCCAAAACTGAACAGCATATTCCAGAGGAGGTCTTACTAATGATTTTTACAGGGGAAAACGGAATTTTTGTAAAATCTTACCTGTAAAATTCCGTTCTCTGAGTCCTCCGACAGTCGCCGCCTCTTCATATTCGTCACAATGGGGTATTAGACTTTGCTCCGAAGGAGTAGCTAGGCAACAGAATATGTTAACATTAAAGCTTTTAACACATCCCACCCTCAAGGGGTGGTCCCCTCAGTCAATACCCTCCTACTTCCTGCAACCATATCTCAGTTTCAGTGGAATAGCAGTAGAGTATACAACCAAACCCCAAAAGAGGGGCGGGGGCGGCGACTGTCGGAGGACTCAGAGAAAGGAATTTTACAGGTAAGATTTTACAAAAATTCCGTTTTCTCTTACGTCCTCCGACAGTCGCCGCCTCTTCATATTCGTCACAATGGGGACGTCCCAAAGCAGTGCAAACATGAGGGGGTGGGAAACGCATTCCGCGCCGTAAGGCAACGCAGTCTCCGCATCAAGGAAAGGAACCTCACCAAAGGAAGGAAACCAGCTGGGCAACAGGAAAAAAACTTGCTCAACAGGAGCAACAACCCAGGAAAAAACAAAGAACCAGGGGATAAAAACTTATCCCAACAGCCAGAGGTCTTAACAAGGGACCCTAGGGAACTGCCGCACTAAGAACCTTGCGGCCAAAGGAAGCATCCGCCGATACCTGAACATCCACCTTGTAGAATTTTGTGAAAGTGTGCACGGTCGACCAGGTCGCCGCCTTACACACCTGGGCTACAGAAGCCCCAGGATGACAGGCCCAAGACGTACTCAGAGATCTAGTAGAGTGCGCCTTCACAGGCACAGGGGGAACCTTCCCCTGCAAAGCATAGGCCTGTTCAAAGGTCTGCCTGATCCATTTGGCGATGGTAGAGGCCGACGCCGCCATGCCCTTCCGAGGACCCTCTGGAAGAACAAACAAGGAATCCGTCTTTCGAAAAGACTCAGTCGATTTAAGGTAAACCCTTATCGCCCGAACAACATCCAAAGAATGTAGTCTCATCTCTTTTGGATGTTTAGGCTTTGCGCACAGCGAAGGCAAGACAATATCCTCATTGAGATGGAATTCCGAAACTCGCTTCAGAAGAAAAGAAGGATTAGGTCGCAAGACCACCTTATCCAAGTGAATAACCAGATACGGAGACTTGCAGGACAAAGCCGCCAGCTCCGACACTCTGCGAGCCGAAGTGATCGCAACCAAAAAGGCGACCTTTTTGGACAACATAGACAACGAGATCTCCCTGATCTGTTCAAAAGGAGCACGTTGTAACACAGATAGAACGAGATTCAAGTCCCAAGGGGGCAGAGGATCCCTCCTAGGAGGAACCAGATGCCGCACTCCCTGAACAAAAGTGCCAACCAAGGAGTTGGAAGCCACGGGACGTTGAAAAAGAACGGCCAGCGCAGACACCTGACCCTTTATCGTAGCCAGCGCCAAACGCTGATCGACACCTGTTTGAAGGAAGGACAACACTCGGGAAACCAAGTACTTGCGGGGTGAAAACCCCCTGGACTCACACCAGGCAAAATAGGCCTTCCAAGTACGGTAGTAAACCTTCCCCGAGGAAGACTTCCTCGCGTTGATCAAGGTATGAACGACCTCAGGGGAGAGACCCCTCTCCTTCAGGACCTCGGTCTCAACAGCCAGGCCGTCAAAGCCAGCGACTGTAAAGCAGGATGGTATATCGGCCCTTGAGACAGGAGATCGCCTCGAAGAGGCAGACGCCACGAGGGCGTCGACCGCCAGATTCACGAGGTCTGCGTACCAGGACCGGCGTGACCAATCCGGCGCCACAAGAATCACCGTGCTGCGTTCAGAGTGTAACCTGCGAAGGAACCTGGACAGCAACTGAATCGGTGGAAACGCGTACATCAGCTTGTACTGATGCCACGGGGCCACTAACGCGTCCGACGCGTCTGCCCGAGGGTCGCGCGTCCTTGCCACGAACCTTCTCACCTTGTTGTTGAGACGAGACGCGAACAGGTCCACATCTGGAAGACCCCACTTCGCGCACAACATCTGGAAGACAGCCGGGTGGAGAGACCATTCCCCCTGATCCAGGGTCTGGCGACTCAGATAGTCCGCCTGCCAGTTCTCCACCCCCGGAATGTGAACCGCCGTTATCGCCGGGACATGAGTCTCGGCCCAGGACAGAATGTCGGCCACTTCTCGAGCCGCTCGGGCACTCCTGGTGCCCCCTTGGTGGTTGATGTAGGCCACCGCCGTGGCATTGTCCGTCTGCACCCGAACCGGGCAGCCCTGCAGCCGGTCCGTCCAACGATGAAGACAGAGATTTATCGCACGCAATTCCAGAATGTTGATCGGAAGGGAGGACTCCCCCTCCGACCAAGTTCCCTGGGCGGACAGAAGGCCCAGAACACCACCCCAGCCCGACAGGCTGGCATCCGTGGTGATCACCGTCCACGAGATAGGACGAAAAGACTTGCCCCCCGACACCATCGGGGACTGGAGCCACCACAGAAGGTCCCTTCTGGTGCGATGGCCCAACGAGATTTGAAGATCCAGAGATTGAGGTCGCCCGTCCCACCTGGACAGGATCTCCACTTGGAGACCCCGCGTGTGAAACTGGGCGAAGGGAATCGCCTCGAAGGCCGAGACCATCAATCCCAGACATCTCACACACGTCCGCAGAGACGAGTGCGGAAAGTCCCTGAGGGACCTGACTTCCTCCTGAAGAGATCTGAGTTTGTCTTCCGGCAGGAAGACCTTCGCCTGAACCGAGTCCAGGATCATTCCCAGGTAGGGAAGACGAACCGACGGACTCAGTGTCGACTTTGGAAAATTTATCGTCCAACCAAACTCCTGCAGAGTTTGCATCGTGACAGACAGGTCCTTCTCCAGACCCTGGCTGATCGCAGACCGAACCAGAATGTCGTCCAGATACCCCAGGACAGAGATGCCCTGGGCTCTCAATAATGCCAGAACCGGTGCAAGCACCTTGGTGAAAACCCGCGGAGCCAAGGCGAGACCAAAAGGTAACGCCACGAACTGGTAGTGATCCTCCGCAATGGCGAATCGAAGGTACCTCTGGTGACCCTCGAAAATGGGGATGTGAAGATACGCATCCTTCAAATCGATGGAGGCCATGAATTCCCCTGGAACCAGGGCAGCCACCACCGACCGCAGGGATTCCATGCGGAACTTGCGAACCCGCACAGAGCGGTTTAGAGCCTTCAAGTCCAGAATTGGACGAACCTTGCCCTCCTTCCTGGGCACGGTGAACAGATTGGAATAAAACCCCCGAAATCTGTCCCGATGAGGCACCGGAACCACCACTCCCTGAGCCCTCAGGTCTCGCACCGCCAGGTGCAGGTCCCGTAAACGCTCTGGAGACAGTTGAAGATTTGAGGGAAAAAATATGCTCTCCGGCCGAGAGAGAAACTCGATCTTGTAACCAGATCGACCGATCTCCTGAACCCACCTGTCCCGCACGCGGGCCAACCAGGGTTGAAGAAAACCGAGCAAGCGTCCCCCCACCCCAAAACTGGGTGAGGGCGCCCCTTCAGGCCGCACTGTTATGGGCAGCGGGTCCGGACTGACCGGACTTCTGTTTATCAGACCAGGGCTTCTTTTGAGAGCCTTGTCCCTTGAACGGTTTGCCCTTCTAGTGCGACCGAAAGGCACGAAAGGACCCCTGAGGGGGCCGAAAATTAGCATGCTTCTTCCCAGAAGCCCCCTTAGCCTTGGGGAAATGGGGCAAGAGAGTGCTCTTACCTCCGGTGATCCCCTTAATCAACACATCCAAGGACTCCCCAAAAAGGCGAGACCCATCATAAGGCAGATTGGCTAAGGTCTTACGTGAAAATTGGTCCACCGACCAACACTTCAACCAAACCAGGCGGCGAGACAACACCGCCACGCTGTGTACACGTGCAGCCAACGGGACTAAGTCCAAGTCCGCATCACACAGATACATGACACCCTGGTGGATTTGATCCACCATATCCAGGGTCGCCGGCGAGGCCGAATCGGCCACTAGGACGCGCCTAAGCATCTGCGTCCAACTTGCGACAGCCTGGGCCGCCATGAGAGAGGCAAACAGAGCTTTAAGCATAGAACCCGTATCAGAATAAGTATGACGGGCAAGAGACTCCATTCTTCTATCCGTGGCATCACGGAACACCGGGGAATCCTCTGCAGGAATCGCAGTGGATTTGTTCAAAACCGCAATTGCGTGATCCACCGTGGGTGGTACACACCACCGTTCATCAGTGGAAGGCGAAAAAGGATAACGCAGCTTGAACCTACTTGGCACAGCAAAAGGTTTGCGTAAATTGCGCCATTGTTCCTTAACAGCGCGCTGAAAATCATCATTGCAGGGAAAAACCTGCGGCGTCCTGCATTTTCTCTGCGTCCCATAAGCCGCCAAGGCAGCGGGGGGACACACTTAATCCTGCAAACGCAGCGTTTGTTTTATGGAAGCAATCAATTCATCCATGATTGCAAGCTCTTCAGGCGAGCCAGGGGGAGAATTATCAACCCCCTCAACCTCAGCCTCCACCTCGGACCCCACTAGATCCAGGGAGGAGCGGGACCCCGATAAGGAGACCCCCGCCATAACAGCCCCATCACCTTCACCCTCAGAATCAGAGGAAATAGAAACTCTGGGTCTTTTAGTAGATTGAGCAGCCACCAGCATCTGCACCTGAGCAGCAAGGCCGGCCACAATAGTGGCCAAATCCCCCCCTGGGGGGGAAACAGCGGTCCCCTGGCTTTCCACCAAGGTGGCAGGAAATTTGCCCTCCTGAGAATCCATTGCCCCAATATGATATGCCGGAGAATAAAGGGTTAACTGCCCCTTTAACAAGCGCGGCGAGCGCAGCCCACCGCACCACACACAAGCACAATGAGACCCCCACAGGGACAATAAACTGACACAGGCAATGGATATAGCAAGAACAGAAGGATAAAACCTGAGGAGACCCTCGCCGCTGCTGCTGCCTCGATCGGTGTACCCAGGAGAAGAGGAAGTGATGAGACCAGGGCGCTCTATTAAAGCCTATGGGAGGCTACAAGAAAATGGCCGCCATGCATGTAGAACATGCGGCCGGAGCGAGTGCAGGCAAAATGGCGCCGTTTGGCGCCGAAACCGCCGCTCCTACAGTACAGTAATGCACATAACACCATCCATATAAAAAAACATGGCAGATCGCCGCAGCGATCGCTGTATTGTGCCCAAACATGCCACAAAACATGCCCCACAGCACACAGCTTCTCACACTGAACAACAGGCTGACACAGACAGTGTCACACAGCTCCCCCCCCCCCCCCCCTTGCAGCCCACAGCATGCAGCAGAGTGATAGGGAGACAAACAGTGTGAACAGAGGCAGGTTACACAGTCCCAGACTGACACCCCCCCAGACAGACAGGTCCCCACATAGATACACTTACCTCTCAATGGTGTGGGGGACCCACACAGGCGAACAAGCCGCTGCACATGAGGCAGGGAGAGTCGCATACAAGACGCACAAAATGGGGGTTAAGAAACCGCACAGCGTCCAGTGAGGTAGCCACCTCACCAATCATCCCTGCACCGAACAGGGATGGGTCGTTCACTGTGCCAGGAGCGTTACCTGGCTGAACGCTCGATGGCAGGCTGGGAAGCCACTGACCCACGACCTGCGACCAGGGGGATCAGCCCGAGACCCAGCCCGCATGATCCTCTTTGTCAGAAGAACTAACAAATGCTGACAAAAAGAACAGCTAAGTAAAAGGTAGAGAAAAAACTCAAACAAAAATCAAAAAAGAAGAAAGAGGCTGGGGCACAAAGCCCCAGCACAGAGAGAACCAGCTACTCCTGACAAGCTAGACATTGAAACTGAGATATGGTTGCAGGAAGTAGGAGGGTATTGACTGAGGGGACCACCCCTTGAGGGTGGGATGTGTTAAAAGCTTTAATGTTAACATATTCTGTTGCCTAGCTACTCCTTCGGAGCAAAGTCTAATACCCCATTGTGACGAATATGAAGAGGCGGTGACTGTCGGAGGACGTAAGAGAAAATTATATCTCTCTCTTTGGAGTCCATACCTCTCTTAATACAAGGACTTTGCTCGCTTTGCAAACCAAGCTCATAGTGCCCCTTGCAGTCTGCCCCCCGCCTTTCTAATTAAAGTGCCCCCTTTTACACTGTCTGCCTCCCCTGCACAGTCCTACCTCGGTATAAACAGATAGCTAATACTATTAGCAATGTTTTTTAATTTTGAGTATGAGATTGGAGACATGCTATTGTAGATGGTCAGAAGCTGCGGACCTGATATAGGAGATACCGCAGACATTATACAGGAGATAGTCAGAGACTGTGGACGTGCTACAAGTGATAGTCAGAGACTGCGGACATGATACAGCAGATGGTCAGAGACTGTGGACGTGATACAAGAGATGGTCAGAGACTGCGGACGTGACACAAGAGATGGTCAGAAACTGCGGACGTGACACAAGAGATGAAGAGCACTGAGGAGGGGGGGCTGAAAATCACTAGGGGGGGCTGGAGAGCACTGGAGGGCCAGCAAAAGGAGTTGGATAGGAGGAGTGGCGGGGCAGCTGCATATAGAGAAATTGATCTTTCCATATACCTCCTGCAGCTGCTGAATGCCTGATTCTCCTCCTCTCCCTCCTGCAGTCATTCAGCGCCTGCAGGAAGAATATGGAAAGATCAATTCCTCTATTTGCAGCTGCAGGGCCGCTGTTAGAAACCTACCTAATGGGGCCCCCAACCCTGCATACCTGCTTAAAAATTCAATCAGGGGAGATGGGGGGTCCTGGTGCATATTAGGGAGAAATGGGTGTCCTGGTGCATACTGGGTAGAGATGGGGGGTCCTGGTGCATACTAGGGAGAGATGGGGGGTTCTGGTGCTTAGTGTGGGGGAGTTGGGGGGGTCTGGTGCTTAGTGAGGAGAGATGGAGGGTCTTGGAGCTTAGTGGAGAGAGATGGGGGGGGTGTCTTGATGCTTAGTGAGGAAAGAAGGCGGGTCTTGGTGCTTAGTGGGGAAAGAAAGCGGGTCCTGGTGCTTAGTAGAGAGAGATTAGGAATCTTAGATCTTAGAAGGGCAGGTGGGGGCCTTGTTGCTTAGTGGGGAGAGATGGGGCATTTTGGTATTTAGTGGGGAGATATGGGGGGTCTTGGTGCTTAGTGGGGGGGGGGAGATGGGGGGGTCTTGGTCGTTCGGTTAAAATTTTTGCGGCCTTTATTTTCTCTTTACATATTCGGTTATATTCTTTGTAACATTTAAACGATGATAGTGTTTCTTTTTTTTTTATTTTTTTAAAAGCTCTTTTTTTTATTATTTATTTAGAGTTTAAATATAAAGTATAAAAATTTGAATGGGTTACGTTTTCTGAGTGGTGCTGCCCACTGAACACAACAGCAAGGATAATTTTTGCTGCACCATGATACAAAGCATCATAGCCCTGGCATATGTACACACGTCCCCTCCACTGCCTTTGCAGATTAAGGCAGAGCAGTGTGAGGAGGTAAAACAGCAGCTCAAATGCTTGTCTTTACTGTTTCCCCACTGCAAACATAAACTAGACCTAAGGTAATCATCTTTCGAAAAAAAATTTCACCCCAAACCCACAGGACATAAACATTAATGGAATATCATTACCTGTTGTTCATATTCATCACTCTGATCCGAATGGCCATCTTCATCAGTTTCAAAATCTTCTGAGTAATTCACATTTGGAACGATATGAACAGCTGATCCACTTTCGGATTTAATGTTTATGGAACTCTACAAAAATTACACATAGCCATTTGTAACAACATCATCAACAAAAAACATCAGTGAACAATGACAGTTTTAGAGAACCTTAGCTTTAACAAACAAACCCTGATTTTTTAATGGCTGAGTAGTAGATCTGATTACATAAAATATATCCATTAGATGGAGTAGATAAAGCACCAAGAAAGCAGATACCTGACCTTTGATGATGCAGAGGGCTAAATGTTGGTGTACCCCAACTGAAAAAAGGAAAGCACACAATGCACCTAAAAGTCCCATAAGGAAATCCCAAAGTCTCAAACCATTAAAAAAGGAAGCCTTCCACATGTGATAATAGATTTGGCAGGAAGTAGGTTTTCAAGTTTTAAAGTGACTGTAAAGGCTCACTTATTTTTTTTTAAACAACAAGCAGGTTCATACGTACCTGCTCTGTGCAACTGAATTGCACAGAGCAGCCTCAAACCTCATCTTTCTTGGGTTCCCCACCAACACTTTTGGCTCCTCCTCTTCTTGGTGTGCCACCACAGGAAGCTTATAAAAGAATTTGCAGTGCCAAAAGAAAAATTAAAATTAAAAATGTGGAACTTATCTTCAGAACAGTCCAAAGTCAAACACAGTCTATAGCCAATCAAATAGCTGCTTTATCCAGTGATATCAAATGAGGTGACAGTTCCTCGATCAATCTCTCAGTAGTGTCATGAAGAAGAGCATAAAACACAACATAGTGTAACTCTGCTGATAAGGAGGGAGGGGGGAGGGAAGGTTTCACCCGTGATGGAGAATAAACTCAGTGACAATCCTCCTTTTCCCCTATGTATCAAACAAAAACGGTGAAAGTAAGCATGTAGGGGGTTAATCTCACAGCCTTCCCAGTCAGCGGAGAACACAGCCTGGCGTAAGCAACAATCCACCTGTAGCTTTAGAAATCAGACTGCTGCTTGTAACACTCTCATCCAAGCCGGAATTCAGTCATCCATGGGGTGCATAAGCTCACAGGCAAGTAGAGGAGATTGGGGATCAGGTACAACCCAAGTACTCCAAGCAATGCAATGGAGTCACAGAAGATTTCTTGATGTTCAGGATTCATCAAAAGTTCACCAAAGTCCACAGTATGACTGACAAACTAGTTTCCAAGGCCATAAAAGTCTCTTTGTGAAGCAAAAGATTGTACAAATATCCAATAATTGGGATATCTTTGAGACAGGGAAAGCCCAGAACCAGGATCTTTGTGAATAAATCTGGGGGGCCGAGGCAAAACTGAAGGGAAGAACAACAAACCGACAGTGGTGTTTGCCCACAGCAAATCAAAGAAAAAACTTTGGAGATCTGGAAAGACAGGAATGTGTAAATACACATCCTTGGTGTCGATGGATGCTAGAAAATCTCCTAGATAATGGAAGGCAATAGCTGAAGGAAAAGATTCTATTCAAAATTTTTGAGAACATACAAAATGTTGAAAACCTTTAAATCTAGGATGGTAGAAATGCCTCCAGTGGGCTTAGGAACTGTAAACTGGATTTAGTCAAAAATGTGAAACCTTTCAGATAAAGGAAAAAAAACTTCCTGATCCAAAATCATTGAATGGCTGAATAAAGAGTCCATCCAACACCGCTAAGACATGAGAAGATGTGAAGGAGGGGAAAAAAAAAAAAGGGAGGGGGGGGGGGGGTAAGGTGGAGAACAGAAACAAAACAATATGCTTCTGGAAGAATGATTAAACATTCCCATAGACACACTCCTAAAACTTGTGGACAGCATTCCTATAAGAGTTGAAGCGGTTATAGCTGCAAAGGGTGGGCCATTAAAGTTCATGTGCAGGCATCCCAATACTTTTGGTAATATAGTCTATGTTCCTGCCTTAGATTTGGAACTTGAAGATTGAAAGGGATGAAAGGAACCTTCCTAACCTTAGGAGTACCACTGGAGGATGTGCGAGTTTTCTTTTTCTGGACGACAAGTTTATTTTTACCATCTGTAATCTCATGATGTACTTATCAAGGAGGTACCAAACAGGTGTTTGCTTTCTAAGGAGAAATGCTCAAGGTGCTTTTTGCACCAGTTGACCAGGATTTAAACCAAAAGAATCCTCTACATGTGAGTGGAAGAGACTCATCCTGGAAATCTGACCAACTCCACCAACTCAAAGTGTGTCCACCAACTCGTTCATGCAGTAGTGTAAGGTTGTGGGTAAAAGGTTTAACTAATTGTGGACTGAGGCATCCATTGAGACAAAGCAGGGTCTACCAGCAGGTGGATCAGAAAAATCTTAGCTGGTTGAGGCAATTTAAGGGATTGCATAACGAATACCTTGGAGTAGAGCTGCACGATTCTGGCCAAAATGAGAATCACAAATTTTTTGCTTGGAATAAAGATCACGATTCTCTGTGTAACATCTTTTAAATTATAAAAAAAATTGGGATAACTTTACGGTTTTGTTTTATTTTTTTTATTTTTTTATTCATTAAAGTGTATTAATTGCGTTTGAAAGACTGCTGCGCAAATACAGTGCGACATAAAAATTTACAACAATCACCATTTTAATCTGCAGGGTCTCTGCTAAAAAAAAAAATATATAAATGTTTGGGGGTTCTAACTACTTTTCTAGGAAAAATAAACCGATTTAACTTGCAAGCAATAAGTGTAGGAAAAAGGTTTAGTCTTTAAGAGGTTAAACTTCCTGCCTCCGGCAGAGGGAAAGAAAATATACAATGTAATCATTTGTGTTTACAGTTCAGTGGGAGACTAATGCTGATAGGCTTTTGCAGGAGGCTTTTTTTTTTTGACAGCTGCTCCTTCACAGCTATGTAAAGAATCGAGCAAGTGTCATGTTAAGATCGTCAGGGGGAGTGAATCGCGATCTCGATTCTGTTACGATTAATCGTGCAGCTCTACCTTGGAGTGAGCAGACTTGGGCTTCTTTAACGCTAAACAGGAGTGTACAGCACCAACAAGGGTAGCTATAGTATACTTAATGCAGAACTAAACCCTCCTACCCTTTTTAAGCCAAAGAAGCTGCCATCTTAGCCTGTTTGATTTGACACTGCTATGGTGCTGCACAGTTATGATGTCAGCCATTTGATGGTTTCACGATTTGGTTGAAAGCACAAGCAAACAGTTCGTATTCCCGACATGCCGTTTACTTCCACTTAAGGTTTGGGTGAAAACTCCACTACAAATGTAAAACAGCATGGAACATAATTTGTTCTTATTAATAATCTATAAATAATTAAAATGTATAACTCTACCACAAGTTTCTTTTTACAGATGTTTCATCCTGATTGGATTCCTCAGAAGATGAGGGATCATCATCAACTACCATGTTCTCCTCGCATAATGTGTCTGGGTCAAAGGCAAAATCAAAATCTGATTCAGGAGGGGGAAGTCGAACGGGCACAGTTGTGACCCCTGCAATCTATGGCCTCAATAAGGCCAGAAATGATATCCATTAAATATAACATTAAGGCAGGAAATCCTAAATATCGTATCAGAACAGTTGTTAAGAGCAATACAAAGTAATTGCCCCAAACCACAACACACCACAGAGGGCTACCTCCAACACCAGCTTTAAAAAAAAACACTATATATATATATATATAACACAACGTTTTATATTGAACAAAAATATGGAAAAGCAAGTTTTTTCTAAAAATATGTGAAAGTCATATAAAAGATTCAAGGTAAAAGCACATCACTACTTTCTCTTTAAAGCCAGTTCACACAGCAATTGCACTGGAACGTGGAGCGAGTGCAATTAAGTGCTATGCACGTTTAAGCCCATTAATTTGAAAAATCACAAATCACAGTGAATTGTGCCAAAAGTAGTGCATTCACTACTTTAAAAAATGTACTGTAACCAGATTGCATGGTACTGGTACTTTGCGATCCAATGCAGGCAAATGCACTGTGTTTGCAATGGGCATTTGGGGTGTCGTTAGGATTACATTGACACTTGCAGGAGATGGTGCACCCAGTGTGTAATTTTACAATGGCAACATCAAACCAAATAATTAAATAAAAAGAATTTCTGTTACCTGCACCCATGCTTTTCTTTGTATCTTGCCCGGAGCTGTATGATTTCTCCTCCCAACAACAGTTGTTCCATCATCTAAAACTAAACAAGCCAAAATAGATTAAATACAAAAAAAAAGAAAAAAGAAAAAAAGCCATCATAACCAAGTGGGAGTGATTATAGTCCTAAAAGTGTTTGCAAAACCAACAAGGGAGGTTAAACACCTGTCTTAACTAATAAACAAACCTTTTTGTTTGTTCATTGGTTATAAAGCCATTAAAGTTACCTGTTGTTTATGCCAGTACTTTTTTTTTCTGTCTCTATGGGCTAAAGATTTTGTTGGGGACAAGATAACCAGATCATATGTACCCTGTACCAAGCAGTCCCTCTAACCGTCCAGAACCCTGTGTGCTTGGCTGGGTCTGCGACCTGTTGGGCACTACAGCGGCATTTGGCTAATGGACAATGGAACAATCTCTGTGTTCCAACACCTGGCACTGAATTAAACACTGTACTGACAGGAAGAGAAATCTCCGACTGATAGTGCAAGGAAAGTCTCGGCCTCCAATGCTATTAAATAAACATTTCACTGCCACTGACCACAAACAGCGGAATTGGTAAATAGCTTCAATACTATTAAAATTCAATTCACCTATTCAATTGAGCCATGATTTGGGATGGGGGGAGGGGTGGGGGGGGGTACAGTGGAATAGAGAAAAAGCATTGCCTCTGACCACAAAGGCTGGAGGAGGGTTTATTAGTACACTTATTGTACCTATCAAAATCAATAGGAGGTTAATTCTTGCGATTTCTGACACCAATGCTGGTGTTAGTATTGGATCCACAGGCACCAATGCTGTGGGTTATTAAAGTGACCATTCCAATCCTGGAGACTATTATTTCTACCACTGTCACTAATGCTATTGGTTACTAATGCAGCCACTGACAACGATGCTGGGGTCAATTATTGTGGCCACTGACCGCAATCCTGGGGGCAATTATTACATCTACAGACACAAACACTTGGTGTTTTTGCTTACTGTCACAGACACCAATGATGGCACTTATTTTACTCCCACTATCTCTTCAGTGTGGGCTGCAGTAAGCTACAAAAATAGCAGCAGGACTGAAATCTTTGGGTGTTGAGGTGGATTACAGTCCAATCATTTTGAATGGGTTGCCTAACTTGATGCAATGTACCTCAATGCCTGAAAACACACTGCTATTGTGCGAACCCCCTGCACTCAAAGCTCTCTATATTCTTCTAATTCACCACCACTAGTCTAGAAGAACATTCAAATCCAAATCCTGTTTCATTAGACGGTCTTGTTGTTGACCTTGGAGGTTTAAATGTATGTTGTAGATCTTTGATATTAACTTTAAGAGCCCATTCACACTAGCGCGACTTGTGAGGCGACTTGTGTGCCCTCAAGTCGCCCCAAGTCGCTTGACATAACAAAAGCAATGTTAATCAATCAGTGCCGTCTTAATTGGCACTACTGAAGTCACTCCGACTTCAGAAAAGGGTCCTGTACTACTTTGAGGCGACTTGTGATCCGACTTGTCCCATATACTTCAATGGGAGTCGCCTCCTTATCTTAATTGAAGCGACTTGCGATCCGACTTTCCATAAAAATGGCCCTGAACAAGAAAAAGAGAGCATTTTTCTGGAGGCAGGCGTGACTTTTTTTGGATTTAGTGTCTGGGGGGGGTCTAAAAAGTGTACATGTGACGTTTCAGCTCTGTAGCATGTCCAGAACCCCAAAAAAATTTCATTTTTCTTATAATTATTAATACAGCAGTGTGGCGGCTTCTCTACACCTTGCATTTTTTTTTTTGCTGGCATTTATCGGGCATTTTTTGGGCGTCTTTGGAGGCAGGCATGACTCCAAAGACGCCCAAAAAATGCCCGATAAATGCCAGCAAAAAAAAAATGCAAGGTGTAGAGAAGCCGCCACACTGCTGTAGTAATAATTATAAGAAAAAACTGAATTTTTGTAAAATCTTACAGTAAAATTCCTTTCTCTGAGTCCTCCGACAGTCGCCGCCCACTCACAAGTCTTCACCAATGGGTATTGACCTTTGCTCCGCAGGAGTAGCTAGGCAACAAGAATTGTTAATACAAAAGCTTTTAGCATAGACACACCCCTAGGGGCTGTCCCCTCAGTCAATATCTCCCTGCACCAGCATTCCCAACTCAGTTTGGTAGCATAGCAGTAAGAGTACACAAAAACCCCAAAAGAGGGGCGGGGGGCGGCGACTGTCGGAGGACTCAGAGAAAGGAATTTTACGGTAAGATTTTACAAAAATTCCGTTTTCTCTTACGTCCTCCGACAGTCGCCGCCCACTCACAAGTCTTCACCAATGGGATGTCCCAAAGCAGTGTAGACATGAGGGGTGGGAGACGCAACCGTAGAAAAGGCAACGCAGTACCCACATCAGAGAAAGGAACCTTACCATAGTAAGAGAACCAACTTGGCAACAGGAAAACGTGCTCAACAGGAGCAACAACCCAGGAAAACAAGTAACCCAGGGGTAAAACACCCCAATAACCAAGGGCCCAAAAAAAACAAGGGTCCCTAAGAAACTGCCGCACTGAGAACTTTACGGCCAAAGGAGGCATCGGCCGATGCCTGAACATCCACCTTATAAAATTTTGAGAAGGTGTGAACGGACGACCAAGTCGCCGCCTTACACACCTGGGCCACAGAAGCCTGATGACGGTAAGCCCAAGACGTACTCAAAGATCTGGTAGAGTGCGCCTTCACAGGGAAGGGAGGAACCTTCCCCTTCAAGGCATAGGCTTGCTCAATGGTCCGTCTGATCCATTTGGCGATGGTCGCAGCTGACGCCGACATGCCCTTCCGAGGTCCCTCAGGAAGGACAAAGAGGGAATCCGACTTGCGAAAAGATTTAGTGGACGACAGGTAAACCCTGATAGCCCGAACAACATCCAGAGAATGCAAGGAAACCTCCTTCGGATGCTTAGGCTTCGCGCAGAGCGAAGGCACGACAATGTCTTCATTAAGGTGAAACTCCGAGATCCTTTTCGGAAGAAAGGATGGGTTAGGTCGCAAGACCACCTTATCCTTGTGAATCACCAGGTAGGGAGAGCTGCAGGACAAAGCCGCCAGCTCCGACACCCTGCGAGCCGAAGTGATCGCCACCAAAAAAGCAACCTTCTTGGACAACAGAGACAACGAGATCTCCCTGATCTTTTCAAAGGGAGCCTGTTGTAACACGGACAGAACTAAGTTCAAGTCCCATGGAGGCAAAGGTTCCCTCCTAGGAGGGGCCAAATGTCGCACCCCCTGAACAATGGTGCTAATCAATGAATTAGACGCCACAGGGCGTTGAAAGAGAACGGCCAGCGCAGAAATCTGACCCTTAATCGTGGCCAACGCCAAACGCTGGTCCACTCCAGTTTGGAGGAAAGGAGTATGAGCGAGGGGAATACCCCCTGGACTCACACCAGGCAAAGTATGCTTTCCAAGTACGGTAGTAAATTTTCCCTGAAGAGGCTTTTCTTGCCTTGATCAAAGTGGGAATGACCTCAGGGGAGAGACCCCTATCCTTCAGGACCTGGCTTTCAACAGCCAGGCCGTTAAAGCCAGCGACTGTAAAGCAGGATGGAATATCGGCCCTTGAGACAGAAGGTCTTCCCGAAGCGGCAGGCGCCACGGAGCGTCGACTGCCAGATTTACGAGGTCTGCGTACCAAGACCGGCGAGGCCAGTCCGGTGCCACCAGAATCACTGCATGCTGTTCCGAGGCCAATCTGCGAAGCAGCCTGGACAGAAGTTGAATCGGGGGAAAGGCATACATCAGACGATACTGATGCAAGGGCGCCACTAACGCGTCCGAGGCGTCCGCCCGAGGATCGCGCGTTCTTGCCACAAACCTTTCCACCTTGTTGTTTAGACGAGACGCGAACAGGTCCACATCTGGAGAACCCCACTTCGCGCACAACATCTGGAAGACATCCGGGTGAAGGGACCATTCCCCCTGGTCCAGGGTCTGGCGACTCAGATAGTCCACCTGCCAGTTCTCCACCCCCGGTATGTGAACTGCCGTTATCGCCGGGACGTGCGTCTCGGCCCAAGACAGAATGTCGGCCACTTCCCGAGCCGCTCCGGGCACTCCTGGTGCCCCCTTGATGGTTGATATAGGCCACCGCGGTGGCATTGTCCATCTGAACCCGAACTGGACGGCCCCGAAGCCGGTCCGTCCATCGCAGAAGGCAAAGCTTTATCGCCCTCAATTCCAGAATGTTGATCGGAAGGGAGGACTCCTCCTCCGACCAAGGTCCCTGGGCGGACAAAACGCCCAGAACACCACCCCAGCCCGACAGGCTGGCATCCGTGGTGATCACCGTCCACAATAATGGACGAAAAGACTTGCCCCCCGACACCGCCGGGGACTGGAGCCACCACAGAAGATCCCTTCTGGTGCATTGGCTCAACGAGATCCGCAGATCCAGGGATTGCGGCCGCCCGTCCCACTCGGCAAGAATCTCCGCTTGGAGACCCCACGTGTGAAACTGGGCAAAGGGGATCGCCTCGAAAGCCGAGTCCATTAAACCTAGACAGGTCAGGTCCCTCAGGGACAACCGGAGAGACGAGTGCCGGTTGTCCCTGAGGGACCTGACCTCGTCCGAAGCTTGTCTTCCGGTAGGAAGACCTTTGCTTGGACAGAGTCCAGAATCATTCCCAGGTAGGGAAGACGAACCGAAGGACACAGAGTCGACTTCGGAATGTTTATAGTCCAACCGAACTCCTGCAGTGTCCGCATCGTGGTGGACAGGTCGGTCACCAGGCTCTGACTGGCGTTTGACCTTATTAGGATATCGTCCAGATACCCCAAGACAGCAATGCCCTGTGCTCGCAACAGGGCCAGAACCGGCGCCAGCACCTTGGTAAAAACCCGCGGAGCCGAAGCGAGACCGAAAGGCAACGCCACGAATTGGTAGTGATCCTCCGCAATGGCGAATCGAAGGTACCTCTGGTGACCCTCGAAAATGGGGATGTGTAGGTACGCATCCTTCAGATCGATGGAGGCCATGAATTCCCCCGGACTCAGGGCAGCCACCACCGAGCGCAGGGATTCCATGCGGAACTTGCGAACCCGCACAAAGCGGTTCAGAGCTTTCAAGTCCAGAATCGGACGCACCTTGCCCTCCTTTCTGGGCACAGTGAACAGATTGGAGTAAAAACCCCGAAATCTGTCCCGATGAGGCACCGGAACAACCACCCCTTGGGCCCGCAGGTCCCGCACCGCCAGGTGCAGATCCTGCAAGCGCTCCGGAGACAGCTGAAGATTTGAGGGAAAAAAATCTGCCCGCCGGCCGAGAGAGAAATTCGATCTTGTAACCAGATCGAACGATTTCCTGAACCCATCTGTCCCGAATGTGGGTCAGCCAAGGTTGTAGGAAACCGCGCAGACGTCCCCCCACCCCAGAAACGGGTGAGGGCGCCCCTTCAGGCGGAAGTGGTATGGGAAGTCGAACCGGACTGGCCGGACTTCTGCTTACCTGCCCACGGCTTCTTCTGGGAGCCTTGGCCTTTGAAGGGCTTGCCCTTGGATTGCGACCTAAAGGCACGAAAGGACCCCTGAGAGGGTCTAAACGAGGAATTCCGTTTACCACGGAAGGACTTATGCTTGTGAGACTGGGGTAAGAGAGTACTCTTGCCCCCCGTAACCCCTTTTATCAGAGTATCCAAAGCCTCGCCAAAAAGGCGAGATCCCGCGTAGGGAAAATCCGCCAGCGTCTTGCGAGAAGATTGGTCGACCGACCAACTTTTCAGCCATATCAGACGACGGTTCAGTATCGCCACGCTGGACAGGCGCGCAGCCAAGGGAGCTAAATTCAAGTCCGCATCACACAAGTACATGACACCCTGATGGATCTGATCCACCATAGCCAACGTGGTAGGCGGAGCCGAATCAGCCACCAGAGTGCGCCTGAGCATCTTCGTCCAATCTGCAACAGCCTGTGCCGCCATAATGGAGGCAAAAATAGGCTTCAGCATAGAACCAGCAACCATATAGGCATGACGGGCAAGAGACTCCAGTCTCCTGTCCGTAGGGTCCCGGAAAACCGGGGTATCCTCAGAAGGAACCGCAGTAGCCTTGTTCAAAATGGCCACCGCGTGATCCACCTGAGGCGCCACACACCAACGCTCGTCGGTGGAGGGCGCAAACGGATAAAGCAGTTTAAACTTACTTGGCACAGTAAAGGGCTTCTTTAAATTGCGCCACTGCTCATTAACAGTATGATGAAATTCCGCAGGGCAGGGAAAAACCTGCGCTGATTTTCGAGTTCTCTGCGTTCCAAAAGCGGACACCCTAGCAGGAGGAGTAGGCTCATCCTCTAGGTGCAAGGTATCTTTAATGGAGGCAATCTGCTCATTCATGAGTGCAAGCTCTTCAGGCGAGCCAGGGGGAGAAACATCAACCCCCTCCACCTCTGCCTCCCCCTCGGACCCCATAAGGTCCAAAGATGAGCGGGACCCCGAGAAGGGTACGCCAGCCACAGCAGCCACATCGCCCTCTGAATCAGAGGAAATGAATAACCTGGCCCTTTTAGCGGATCGATCAGCCATCAGCATCTGCACCTGAGAAACCAAGGATGCCACCACCGCGGCCAGATAAGCCCCCCTCGGGGGGTGCAGCAGCCCCCTGGTCCCCCACCAGGGCGGGGGAAACTTGCTATCCTGAGAATCCATGCCCCAGCAATGAAAAGGAAAAAAAGGTACTGGCCCTTTAACACCACGGCGAGCGCAGCCCACCGTACACTACAGTATGCACCGATCCCGCAGGGATAGAACACTGAGCAAGGAATGACAGGACAAAGAAGGTAAAAACCTGGAGAGAGCACAACAGGCTGCTGCCACCGATCGCTGTTCCCAGAGAAAGAGGAAGTGATGCAATAGCTGGCTGACTGATATAGCCTATGAGGCTCCGCAAACATGGCCGCTCGGCTGAGGGATGAGGCTACAGGAAAATGGCGCCGACATGTGCTCGAACGAGCGCGGCCCGCCAAAATGGCGGCGAATGGCGCCAAAACACGGCGCTGTACAGGGACAGGGCCGGCCACAGCATATATGCAAAAAAATGGCGGATCGCAGCAGCGGCCGTCGCACAACACATGTCTGTACCTAAATCTGCACCCAGAGCATAACCCACAGCAGAGCAGGATGGCCCCCCCTCGCAGCCCACAGGCAATGCAGCCATACAGGGATCTGACAGGGAGCCCGCATTTACACAGACATGGGGGGGTTCTACACAGCCACAGACTGACACCCACACAGAAGGTCCCCACACAGAAGGTGCTTACCGTACCAGAAGGCGTGGGGAACCGTCTCCAGCGACAAACCGCTATCAAGGCAGACAGGGAGTGCCGCAGCCAGGACGCTTGTGGACTGCAGCCATAGATCGCAGCATGGCGTCCAGTGAGGTAGCCACCTCACAGGCAGCATCCCTGCAGCGAACAGGGATGGGTCGTTCAATGTGCCAGGGCAAACCTAAGCTGAACGCTTGATGGCAGGCTGGGGATCCATCTGGCACTCAGCCCTGAGATCCAGGGCGGCCAGTCCGAGACCCAGCTCCGCATGAGCATCTTCATCCGAAGAACCCTAAACTAAAGCTGACAAAATAACAGCTAGTAAAGAAAAGAAAAATACTTGAAATAAAATCAAAAAGGGTAGAAGGCTGAGACTAAAGCCCCAGCACAGGAAAGCCTGCTACTCCTAAGCTAGGCAAGATCAAAAACTGAGTTGGGAATGCTGGTGCAGGGAGGTATTGACTGAGGGGACAGCCCCTAGGGGTGTGTCTATGCTAAAAGCTTTTGTATTAACAATTCTTGTTGCCTAGCTACTCCTGCGGAGCAAAGGTCAATACCCATTGGTGAAGACTTGCGAGTGGGCGGCGACTGTCGGAGGACGTAAGAGAAATGATATTTTTTGGGGGTTCTGGACATGCTACAGAGCTGAAACTTCATTAGGTACACTTTTTAGACCCCCCCCAGACACTAAAGACATGCCTGCCTCCAAAGACGCCCAAGAAATGCCCGATAAATGCCAGCAAAAAAAAAAAAAACAGGAAAGGGAAATTAGGTCACAACACATCATATTCTGATTGGCCAATTACAAAGTTGTACAAAGTCGTCTATCATATAAGTCGTGTAAAAAAATTCACAAGTCGCGCTGAAGTCACGCTAAAAGACGCCCCTTATGAGGCGACTTAGAGGTCGCGGCAGTGTGAACCGAGCCTAAAGGAGTAAATCTTCCATTTATACATAAACAGACTGAGAAGTGATACATGTTAATGTATTACTTAAAGTAATATTTTTTTTTTTTTTTTTTCAAATAGTTTTTATTGGTTTTAAAATAGCATGAACAAAAATGCATTCAACATGTCGTCATATAACAGGAAAAAAAAAAAAGAATAGTTCACTTTTGCAACCGAAATACATGGCATAGTAATTCACAAAATGCAACAGGTACAATTAACTGTCAATTGTCATTCCAAATGATCCATGGATCCCAGCGTGTATTGTGTTTAGAAATAGAGTGTGAGCGTAGCGCCAGTGCTTTCTCATATTCATATGTTAGATTCACTGAGGTCACCACTTCTGACAGGTTTGGGGACTCTGTTTTTTTCCACCTCCTAGTGATGGTGGCCCTAGCGGCCAATAGTATATGTGCCGTAACCCACCTATCTTTGATGGGAATCCCATCAATATCTAGAGTGAGGATGGCTAAAGCAGGGTTCGGTGCGATAGGAGTTTTTGTCACTGCCGAGATAAGGCCAAAAACTTGGTTCCAGAAACTAGCTAGGTTTTTACATGTCCAGAGAATATGATATAAGTTGCCTACTTGGCCACATTCCCGCCAACAAAGCGGAGAGTGTGTTGGGTAGAACTGGGATAGTCTATAGGGCGTTAGATACCACCTTGACAAAATTTTTTGGGATAGTTCCCAATGGTTGGCACATCTCGACACGCCATACGAGTGTCGAAATGCGCACATCCACTGGTATTGCGAGAAAGAACGTTTAATGTCGCCTTCCCATTTTATCATGGGGCTAGACTTGTAGAACTTGGTCTTGGCGTTAAACATGTGGTAGAAGAAGGTGATGCCTTTAGTCGGTCCAGAGAGGTTTGTAAAGAATCGGATGGTCGGAAGTGGGATAGTGACCTTAGGAGGGGGATATTTTGTCAGAAACGTGGCTATCCGTGTATACGTGAAGAGTTCTGAGTTCGGAATGTCATATTGACGCGTGAGGGTTGCGAACGGTTTCAGTCGGTCTGTGAGAAAGAGGTCGTCAAGCCAGTGTATGCCCCTATCTCTCCATTTCAGGGTTGAGAGACACGGGATCAGAATGTCTAGGAGGTTGATGGGTAATCTCTGTTTGTATTGTGCTTCTTCCACATTAGTGTGTTTTTGCAATTTCCTCCAAGCTAGAATGGATGTTTTGGTCGTGATCAACAGGTCAGTCATGTTTCGGGGCTTCCACATGTCTGCTAGGAGTAGCAGATATAGATGGTCGACTTTACTATGTGCGGCTTCTATGTGTGACCAATGTATGCCTGGGTGCTCCGGGAACCATGTACGTAGCTGGGATAGTTGGGATGCCAGAAAATAGTCGTTTAGTTGTACCATACCTGTTCCTCCTACCTTTTTATGTCTGATAAGGTGAGCCCATGAACATCTGGGATGTTTCCCCTGCCATATATAGTGTTTAAGGATACGGTTGAGAGATTTGATCATTGCGGGTGGGAGAGGTACTGGGAGGGTACGAAAAACGTACAGAATTTTGGGGAGGGCCATCATTTTGAAGGCTGCCAGTCTTCCTAGCCACGAAAGTTCCTGGTACGATTTTTTGGTCAGATCCGATTGTATGTCTGTCATTAGTGGTTTGTAGTTGGCCTCTGCCAGAGAGGAAACCGATGGTGTCAGTTTTAGCCCCAAGTACGAGATTTCGTGGTCAGTCCATATGTACGGGAATTGTGATTCAAGGTGTTGTCTGGTGTGTTTTTGTATCCCCAAATTGAGGATAAGCGATTTAGAAAAATTCACTTTATAGTATGAGATGGCTGAGAATGACTCCAAAAGTTGGTGCAGGAAGGGCATAGACACTATGGGGTTGGAGATGGATAGGATGACGTCGTCAGCAAACAACGTTATTTTATGAGGGGTACCTCTAATACGGAAGCCGGAGATGTGGGGGTGTGAGCGAATACATTCAGCTAGTGGCTCCATCATCAGATTAAATATACTCGGGGACAGTGGGCAGCCTTGGCGGGTACCGTTGGTTATGGAGAAGGGCTTGGATAAAATGCCCGATAAAAACACCTGAGCGGAAGGGGTAGAATATAGTGCCAAAATGGCCGATAGAATCAGCCCCTGGAATCCAAACTTCTCCAAAACCAGCCGCATATATTGCCAGTAGACCCTATCGAAGGCTTTTTCAGCATCGATGGATAGCAAAAGGGAAGGGGTTTTTGATATCTCTGCATAGTGGATTAGATTAATGACTCGGCGCGTGGCATCTGCCGCTTGTCTTTGTCATGAATCCAAGCTGGTCTGGATTTATTAGGGTGGGTAGGATGGCAGAAAGGCGGGTGGCAATTAATTTGGCATATATTTTTACATCTGCGTTTAACAGAGAAATTGGGCGGAAATTCGCTGGGGTATCTGGTGGTTTGCCCGGTTTTGGGAGAGCCACTATGTGCGCTTTAAGCATCTCTGGGGGAAAAGTGCCAGATTGGGAGATCGTTCGGTAAAGTCGGAGCAGATATGGGGATAATATGTCCTGGAACTGTTTAAAATATTCATTGGTAAAACCGTCAGGGCCCGGGGATTTATCATTTGGTAGGTTGTGGATAGCATTGGTAATTTCCTCAGAGGAGAAGGGGGAATTTAAGGTCAGGAGTTGGGCATTCGTCAGTGCGGGAAGGCGGATTTTATTGAGAAATGACATAATACACTTGTCAGATGGGACAGGGCAGGAAGGGTCGTCTTTCAAATTATACAGCGCCCCATAGTAATCAGAAAACGCGTCAGCGATATCTTGGGGTTTTAGGAGCTTCTGCTTGGTGAAGGGGTGGAAGATATGGGGTATTTTGCATTTAGCTCTGCGGGCTCTCAAGCGGTTGGCGAGGAATTTCCCAGCCTTGTTGTGTTGCAAGTAAAATAGTAGCTTGAGGGATCGCATAGCCCTATCATGATCTCGGATCAATAGTAAGCGCAGTTCGCGTCGGAGGTTAGTTAGAGCCGCCGATTGTGTGTCAGTGGTAGAGGCCTTGTTGGCGACCTCCAATTTATGGATGTCCGCCAGCAAGGTGTCCACAGCCGTTTTGTGCGATTTCCTTTCTCTAGACTTGAGCTGAATCAGTATGCCCCTCATGACAGCTTTATGAGTATTCCATAAAATCTGTGGAGAAACGGTCGGGTTATCGTTAAGCTGGAAGAAAGATTTTAGGTGGTCTTTAAGCATAGCCGCATGTTGCTGCAGTTGGATCAGCCTATTGTCACATCTCCAGGTGGAGCAGCCAGGACCAGGCTTCTCCAGATGGATTGTGACAGATATAGCTGCGTGATCCGACCATGTGATGTCATGTATTGTAACCTCAGAGGTACGATGTAACAACCAAGAATTAAGAATAAAAAGGTCGATTCGTGAATATGACTTATGGCGGGCCGAAAAGAAGGTAAAATCCCTCTCTTCCGCGTGAAAACAACGCCAAGCGTCATAGAGATCCTCTCGGTGTAGCAGGTTCCCCATAGCCGGCGAGCGCCTGCCGCATCTAGAGGAGGTGTCGATCCGAGGGTCGGGGGGCAAGTTAAAGTCACCGCAGATGAGGAGGTGACCTTCCCTCAGCCCCCGAGCCTTTTTCAGGATCTTTCGCAGGAAGCACATTTGTTTAACATTAGGAGCATATATAGACACTAACGTTAGAGGTACATTATCAATAACACATATCAATATGACATATCTACCCTCCGGGTCGAGATGTGACGATTTAAGAGTGAACACCACCGAGTCTCTTATAGCGACCATAATCCCATTTTTCTTTACAGGAGCCGAGGCAAAGAAAGTGTGAGGAAAGTTCTTATGCTGGCAGTAGGGGGATGCGTCTACCTGGAAATGAGTTTCCTGGACTACCAGGATGTCGGCTTTTTGTGAGATGGCGTCTTTCCACAGGGTCCTCCGTTTGGCTGGGTGGTTAAGTCCATTGGAGTTAATAGATAAGATCTTCAGTCCCATGGGAAAGGGAGTGGAAGAGATGGGCTGGTTGGTCTGTGCATCTTGAGCTCGAAGATTGGATTGCTGGATCTGTGGTATGCCAGAGTGAATCCTGACAATCTTTTGGGGCAACAGGCGGGAGAGATAATGTGAAAAAGTTCGGAATCGACAATAGACACTGGATCATGGGAGCAAATTTTTGAGTGTTGCTTAAGTGTGCACTAAAGCAGGAGGTTGAACGCTGGTGATTGGTATCAACTAACTCCAACGGGAGTAACAGGGAGGCCTGTCGCCAGGCATAAAAAAGGGAATTCCTCGAGAGGTATTCGGGCAGGCAAGCCTGCAACATTTAGCAGGGTAAGGTACGGTGACATGTACCAAGGCACTGGACCAGGGAAGTCCGTAGATCAGGATAGAGTCTGAGGAGTGCCGTTAAAACTTGTTGCGGCGGTTGTGGACGGGCTTGGACCACCCAAGTGATGTGTTCGCTTTCTGAGGTGGCGCTGGATTTGGGGGCTGGGGGGGAATGATATTCCAGGTGCGAAGAAGTTCCAATCCGGCTTCCAGTGAGTGTATAGTTTTGGTGGACCCCTCTTTGGTGATGGACAGGCTTGCCGGATATTTCCACTTATAAGGAATGTCATGGTTTCGCAAGGCTTTGGTGACGGTTAACAGATTGTTGCGGCGTTGCATTGTATAGCGAGAAAAGTCCGGGAAGACTTGTAGGGTCCTTGCTTGCTCAGGCAGTTGATCTTTTTGTTTAAAGGCTAGGAGTATACCTTCTTTAGCTTGGTAATAGTGCATTTTAAGCAGCACATCTCTTGGCACATCTGCAGGAAGATGTGGGGGTTTGGGAATGCGGTGAATGCGATCGATCGTCACATCAGTGGGGGAGAAACCTGGAACCGCAGCTAGAAAGAGGTCCCTTGCAAAGTGCGGGAGTTGGTTAGATGAAACTGTTTCAGGTATGCCGCGTATCTTGAGATTACTCCTTCTCGAGCGGTCCTCCAGGTCCGCCAATTTGGATTTGATCCATGAGATATCATCTGCCTGAGACATATGAGCATCCACCATGGTGTTGAATGAGGTCGCAAAATCAGTCATTTGATTCTCCATGTGATCAACCCTGGATTCCACAACTTGTACACTTCTCTTACAGTCCTTCAGTCCAGAATACAGATCAGCCTGTAGGGAAGAGCGCAGCAGCATCACAATGTCCTTAAGGGCTGTGTCAGATATGGACTGACCTGTGGTAGGGAAAGCCGCAATAGGGTCCGGGATGGCAGTTTCCATATCGAGTGGATCCCCCGCCACATCCCCTCCCTGTGCAGGGCCTGACGTGTCAGAGAGTGAAGATCGCCTCAGCTTACTTTTGGCCGGGCTGTGAGTGGAGGGGGTCGACTGACCTGAGGCTGGATCTGGATCGTTGTCCGCCGAGAGTTGTGCATCTCGTAGGAGAGTTGCTGCTGCCAGAGCACTCGCCGCATCCCTGTTGAGAGAGGTCCGGGCGCCATTTTGGCTCGAGCGGCCCGCTGCTGGCGGGAAGTACAGGGTCAATTTGCGTGGCTGCGGCGGGTCCCTCTGTCTCCTAGACATCTCCGTTGAGTACACGGGTTCTCCGCCGTCCTAGGGGAGCGAATAGTGAGGGGAACTCGGCTTCGTAGAGGTGTATTCCCTGGTCCTGTGCCGGAGCTCCTATCTCATGCGGCCATGCACGTCCGCGGTAGCTCCGCCCTCCACTTAAAGTAATATTAAAGTCTTTTTTTTTTTAGTTTTTTATTTTAAATAACATGTTACTCTTACCGTACCTGCTCTGTGCAGTGGTTTTGCACAGAGTAGCTCCGATCGTCCTCTTTTCAGGTCCCTCGCTGGCGCTCCTGGTCCGTCATTGATGAGTGCCACCAGAGCAAGCAGCTTGCTATGGGGGTACCCGAGCTGAGCCGCAGAAGAGGAGGAGCCAGTGGGGGACCCCAGAAGAGCTTGACAATCCCAATAGGTAAACAGGAGTATTAGATATGTCTATTTAGAGGCAATCAACGCAGCTTTATTAAAATAGGAACCAAAAAAAAAATCACTTATCTTGGAAAGTTTTGAATATTGGTAGTGAAAAAATGTGTAAAAAGGTATCCTTTTCATTTTTTTTTCTCCTTTTTTTGAGTATATCAGAATTATTTTTCTCGTTCAAAAGGTTGTTAGGATTTTTCCAGTATTAACAGCAAACGGAAGATAAACAAATATCACACCATGTCATACAGAATACAGGTTTGTGTGAATGAATACAAAAGGATATAACAGAAAAAAAGAGGATGGCAAAAACGAGTACAATCAATTACGAGGGTTAATTGAACGTACCTTTTTCCCAGCCCCAGGCACCCCATAAGGGAACAAGCTGTGCCTAAGGGGGGGGGGGGGGGTTTCAGAATTATTTTTATTGATCCTTGATTAATATTCTTTTATTTTGGGACAGGATTACCAGATACCAGAAACCCAGACCAGGTTCTGCAGGCAGCCTGGACAGAGGCAGGAACAGGAAGGGAGTGCTGGCAAGGCATAAACAAGAGGATTAAGCAGGCCTGTTTGTAGAGACACGGACGGATGGTGACAGTGGGGTTGATTTACTAAAACTGAAGAGTGCAAAATTGGTTTCTATGCAGAGTTGCACCCTATCAGCTTCCATTTTTTTTTTTTTCAACAGATTTGAGACATGACTCAGAGATATGTGGCACCACATCCAAAAAATACACTACAAAAGAAATGGAAGGATGAGTAGGACTTTAAAGGTAGCCACTGGTGATCCCATAAGGAAACATAAGTACTCAACAGATAAAAAATATGAAATTTATTATGACAACATGACAAAAAATATTAAAACCATGTCATATGGAAAAAAATATATAATGGTAAATACAGTACAGTATCTCCCCAGACCAGGTGGGTATATAGCACAAGAACCTGTTATATGCCGTATCATCGCAATCCATTGGCTTATGATGCTTAAGATTCCTGTTTGGCCCAGATATCCAAAAGATCATTGCAGATTATGTGTTCCTTTATGCCAGATCTTAGCTTGATACGCTTAGCTATATACCCACCTCGTCTGGGGAGATACTGCACTGTATTTACCATATATATTTTTTTCCTTACGACATGGTTTTATTTTTTTTTTATCATGTTGTCATAATAAATTTCATATTTTTAAATCTGTTGAGTACTTGTGTTTCCTTATGGGAACACCAGTGGCTACCTCTAAAGTCCTGCTCATCCTTCCATTTCTTTTGCTTCCGTTTTTTTTTTTTGTCAAAGCCAAAATTAAACAAAATGGAAGTTAGAGGTTGATTGCCTACCATACACAACTGCACCAGATTTTGCACTCTCCAGTTTTAGTAAATCAACCCCAGTATGTCTAAGTTAGTTATTACATTTATCAACCCTGAAACCATGCTGTATTATTCAATTTACAATTTGATTGACAAAGAATGGCTAACACAGAGGAATATTGTAAAGGCATTCATATTTGCTCTTGAAAACAATACCCACCTTTCTCTTCTCGTGATTTTAAATCACCTCTTGCTAAATTGTGTGTGCTGTAATGTTTTCTCAACTCAGCATTTGCTCCATTTATATAGACAGAAAATCCTTGTTCCAGATGTTCTAATTTGACTTGTGTAGGATCCTTTGCTTTGCTAATGTTCTGTACCCTACAAAAATGCATGAGTAAAGCTTTGATCACTGAATACCAACAACAGAATGAATTAATAACCCCCATATCACTAACAGTATGTAATCTAATCAGGCATTTCAGAGAAGAAGGTCACCCAGTACCTCTAACAATCAGGCACCCATGATGCTGGCTTGCTTTATGAAATACCTTAAAATTATAGCATAATTCATTGAATTATTTGAGAACTAAAGCTTGTTTACATTCTTTAACTGTTACAGGATGTAAGTAAGCAAAATCATAATGTTTCTAAAGATCTTGCATAGCAATAGATAAGCAGCTGCCACTCAGGGAATGACAGTTGGGGAGACAACTGCCAGTCCTGTATTGCACTCGGACCTGCTACTGATTACTGTATTGTGTAGCTTTAACTTGGTCACTGCCTCCTTTCCTTTGAGCTCAGAGTTTCCAAACATCTTTTTTTTTTTTTTTTTTTTTTAAAAAAGGAGGGATATTCAATTCAATGGGTATCAGATCAATACACGTGGTGCTGGCCCACTCACTACAACAATAGGGGGTCGGGCTCTATGGTTATTCGCATCATATATATATTATATATATATATATATACACACACACACATACATACACACACACACACACACACACATATACAAAAAATTGGCAGACAGGTACAGTCTAACAAAAAGAACCATTAAATCTGAGCCTTCGAGGCATTAGAGGCCACTCTCAAAATGCAACACTAAAAATTACAAAAATATGAAATACCTAAATTAGATCACATAAATTATCAAAACAAAAATAAAAACGACCCACTTCCCACCACAATAAAAAGACAATAAAGTAAAAAAAAAAAAAACAAAAGGAAAAAAAAAATCCAAGCATTTAAAACTCACCCTCTTTAAGAAAACAATTAACCACCATCCCTACAAATAAGTAAGCAAGTGCACACGTCAGGGGCTACATACAAAATGTTGATTATGCTACACCTGTTCCTTATCGCTGCAAACGCTGGAGTGACAGCAATAATTGTGAGACCAAATACTCACAGTTAACACTAGACTAACAAACAAAACCAAAGAAATTTCCAAGCTCAACTTACCAACCAGCCTGCGACCAACCAAACTGACCTGTCTAACAATATGCGTTAAAAACAGGGGTTTAGTCTGCACACATTTGCAAATACATGTGCAAACTACAGGCCCTGTCAAGGCACCCCATTTTCTGTAGTCCTAACTATAATTTCTGTTGAGACAATGAAAGCACATGCATTTTAATGGATAGGTAGAGGGCTGGTGAGTATTGAAGGAGCCCACACCTCCTTAAAAAGTTCAGGGGCACACTGAACACCCAGCACATAGCATTATGGCAGCAGGGGGGTCAGTATGTTGCCTGACCAGTATATTATTCACGGCTAACGTGCCCTGTGTGCAGACTAAACCTCTGTTTTTAAACACATATTATTAGACAGGTCCATTTGGTTGGCTGCAGGCTCGTTGATAAGGGGAGCTTTGGAAATTTATTTGGTTTTGTTTGACATACGTCGTCCTTCCAGTGCTCCTTTCTGCAAAGACCAGTTATATGTGGGGGCAGTGGCTACTTGTTTGTAACACTAGACTGATAACCTGTAAGAGCTTTGTTGCAGCTTCACAAGCATTTTTAAGGCTTGGCATGTAGGGTAACTTTTTGCTTGGTGCAGCCTCATCTTTTATATTTTAGCAAAACATTGGGTAATATTTGCGTTTGTGTGTACTAAAATGAACTTTAGTGTATTTTTTTTGATGAAAACTTATGCTATTTTGATGCGACATAAAATGTTGGAATTACCGCCATTTTATTTTCCAGGGTGTCTGCTTAAAAATAATATATAATGTTTGCTGGATTTAACTAATCTTCAGTCCTAAAATGCCTATTTTAATGTGCGCCAGAAGGCAAAAATGGCTGGTTTAACTGGTAAACAGAAAAAAAAAAAATGACCCTTGCAGTGGGGCTGGCCCAAAGTTCAGGTTTAAACATATCTTCCCTCTCTGAAAAGCAAGCCCCTCCTCTGCCACTAGCCCTGGTTACCTGGCTAGCCTTAGTATCAAACTAGATGATGTAGCTGCACAACACTAGCACGTATGTTATTTGTAATAATAATCTTTTTGTCAACCACACAACTGTTATTTTCAGCTATCATTGCTGAGTAGGAGGTAAGAAAATCTGCTTGGACAGGTTCAACGAATATGTAAAACAATCTGAAAATTTAGAATTTTAATGTGAACCCCTATTAAAGTCAATAGGAGGAGACTTTTAAAAAACAATTTCTATTTTCAGGGCTAATAGGCAAGGTATTGTCAAACAAAGGGCATGGGAAGCTGGGTGCTGCCAGGAGGGTATTTTTAAAAAAAGTTCCACTTTGACAAGGAGCAGCTTCTTTAGCAAGGCTCAATGTGAAACATAAAAAATGCACAATTCTTTTAAATAACATGTTCAAGGGATGCCTTAAAGCTGCCTGTGAGGCTGCACATCTGTAGGATGTTCTACAGCAAAAGGGACCTTTAGAAAGGGAAAAAAATATATGAGGTGTATACACTATGTTGTCAAAAGGATAGGGACGCCTGCTTTTATATGCATACAACTTTAATGGCATCCCAGTCTTCATCCGTAGGGTTCAATATTAGATTGGCCCACCCTTTGCAGCTATAACAGCTTCCACTCCTCTTGGAAGGCTGTCCACAAGGTTTAGGAGTGTGTCTATGGGAATGTTTGACTATTCTTCCAGAAGCGCATTTGTAAGGTCAGGCACTGATGTTGAACGAGAAGGCTTGGCTTGCAATCTCTGCTCTAATTCATCCTAAAGGTGGTCTATCAGATTGAGGTCAGGACTGTGCAGGCCAGTCAAGTTCTTCCACCCCAAACTCGCTCATCTAGGTCTTTATGAACCTTGCTTTGTGCACTGGTCCAAACATTTGGTGGAGGGGGGATTATGGTGTGGGGTTGTCTTTCAGGGGTTGGGCTTGGACCCTTAGTTCTAGCGAAGGGAACTCTTAAGACGTCAGCATACCAATATATTTTGGACAATTTCATGCTCCCAGCTTTATGGGAACAGTTTGGGGATGGCCCCTTCCTGTTTCAACATGACTGCGCACCAGTGCACAAAGCAAGGTCCATAAAGACATGGATGATGGTCTTTACGGTTCTGGGGATTGGTCTGCTGTTGGGGAGACAGGCCGACTGCCCCATCTCCCTAGAGCCATGGAGACACAGTAGGTGCAAGGCAGAGACCAGCGGCGCTCCGCCCTGTTGCCAGCGCTTCAGCTGGGAGTAGGAGCTTCACTACATCAGCTTGTTGCTGGGAAGAGGGGGCACCTGCCCCGACTCCCTGGAGCTTCGGAGTAGTTGCTGGTGCTGGGCAGAGGTTGGTAGCACTCTGCCTTGATGTCAGCACTACTACTGGGGACCCCACATCATCCACTGAGGCTAACTGTTTGGGAGGGAGACCGCCTTCCTCCACTCCCAAACTGTAAATTTTCTCCTGGGTAGGGATAGACCGATATGGTTTTTACAGGGCAGATACCGATATTTTGGTGACAACGTATTGATATCGGCCGATATGAGCCAATATTTTGTACATTTAAAGTGGTAGTATACTCCGCTATTTGACTTTTACCTACAGATAAGCCTATAATAAGGCTTACCTGTAGGTACAATTAATATCTCCTAAACCTGCAAGGTTTAGGAGATATTCAACCTGCATGCAGCCGCTGACATCAGCGGCAGACCTTCAGAGCTCCTTGCCAGATCTTGCCGGAAAGTGAGCCTTGCCGCATGTGCGGGAGCGACGTCATCACGGCACCGGCCACTCACAGCGCCGGAGCCACCGAACCAGGAAGAGACGCCAAGGGAGCATGTCATCGCCCTCGTCGTTGTCCAGACGACAGTGTTGGGGATTTGTTCTAAGATAAGTATTTCATAATAAGCTAGTATGCGATGCATACTAGCTCATCATGCCTTTGTCCTGCAGGGTTTGGTTTTTTCATGAGTATACAACCGCTTTAATGTTTTGAAAAATAAAGACAATTTTTGACACAAATCTGGTACTGAACATGTGAATTTATGTTTAATGCTTAATGGCTGGCTGGCTGGCACCCTGTGGTTGGTGGCTGGCTGGCACCCTGTGATGGGTGGCTGGCTGGTACAGGGCCTGTGGGTGGTTGGCTGGTACAGGGCCTGTGGCTGGCTGGTACAGGGCCTGTGTGTAGCTGGCTGTCTGGCACCCTGTCTGTGGGTGGCTGGCTGTCTGGCACCCTGTGGTATGTGGTTGGCTGGCACAGGGGCTGTGGGTGGCTGGCTGGTACAGGGCCTGTGGCTGGCTGGTACAGGGCCTGTGGCTGGCTGGCTGGTACAGGGCCTGTGGATGTGGGTGGCTGGCTGGCACCAGGCTGCTATGGGTGGGTGTATGGCTGTGATAGACAGCCTCGTCTGGAGTCTGGACTAGTCTCGTGGGAGTGTAAGGCGAGGGAGGCGGCCTAAGAAGGCAGAATGACATCACAAAAATATTTGACAATATCGGCCAGTTTCGGGGCCTATACTGATATATCAGGGAAAGTACATATCGGCCCCCCCGATATATCGGTCTATCTGGGGAGAGAGGATGACCACCTCCTCTCCCAGGTCCTTGGCCTGTGGCTGGGGAGATGAGCCGACTGCTCCATCACCTGTAAACTCAGAAGACCGTTTCCTCTGCTCTGGTTGATTGTAGGGGAGGGAGGATAGCTTCCTCCCTTCCCAGACTGTGGATCTGTTGCTGGGGAGGGAGGATGACCACCTCCTCTCCCTGGTCCTTGGCTTGCCACTGGGGAAGTCGAATGGCTTTGTCCCCTCCCTGCATCTCAGACTGCTGCTGGGGAGTGAGGATGACCACCCCCTCTCTGTTTTCTATGGGGATCCTGGTCTGCCGCTGGGGAAGAAGAACTGCTACCTTATGACCCTGGGCCCTTGGAACTGCTGCGGTTGTAGGCAGAGGACTTAGACCCCTGCATTATTGCCAGCACTTCAGCTGGGAGTTAGAGCTTTGTTTCTCTGCATTGGCCTGTTGCTGGGGAGAAGGACTGCCTGCTCTGGCTCACTGGAGCTCTGGAAGTGTTGTGGGTACTGGGCAGAGGTCAGTGGTGCGCTACCCTTATGCCAGCTGTTCTGCTGGGAAATAAAATAAAAAATTGGTGGCCTAGCACCAATCCTCCAAGGTCACAAGTTGTTGTAGACAGAAGTTAGCAGCACTCTGCCTTGATGCCAGCTGTTCTGCTGGTGGCTCACTGGGTTGTTCCTCCTCAGCAGAAAAAAGTCTAATAAAACCCCAGCCTCTAGAATTGCTAAAAATCTAGGATATGGGCTGGCAGCACTTGGGCCAAGTTCCAGTGCTTCGTCGGATGACTTATAATTTATAACATCCATGGGTGCTGGGGCATACTGTTGAGTTTCGTTGAACAGTTTTTTATATGCTTGTTCCAGCTCCCATTCTTGTGGAACTATAAAGCCCAAGTCACTTCTCAATCTGAGCTCAATGGGAAGTTCCAACTCCCTAAACTCTCAGATGTCCTCCCATCTCCACTCTGCTGCACTACCGAAATGCGGATCCTTCTGAAGCATCTCAAATATCAATCCCAGGCCGCAGTAGTCATAGCCTTCTATATGATTGCTGTTCTTCAGCCAGGGACACACTTGGGTACCATACTATTCCAGCCCCCAATATCCATCGTCCAGAACCATTTCTATCTGGACCAGCCTATCCAGCTCTGTCAGCCATTCCTCCCAAGGATGCTCTCCTAGGAATGGTATACGCAAGTCCAACTGCAGCGAGTACAGTTCCATGGATGCAAGGAGGACCTTTCCAATTGTCTTGCTCCACTTGAAAAGCCTTCATCCAGAGCTCCCGCCAGATCCCGTCTCTCAATTTCAGTACGTCCCAGGCAGAACCAAGCTCTCCGTCCTGCGCGAACATCTCTTGTATTTGCCACTGGAACTCTGCTTTCATGGTGACCGGCTCCTGGAACACTTCTTCGATATCACCAGACACTGAGTCCTAATGGAGGCTTGGACTGCTCAAATGGAGGAAGAAGATCCCACCTCTGACACTTTTTTTGTGAGGGAGCAGGTACCTGAAGACTGTGGGACCATTCAGAAAGTGCAGCACGACTCGCGTATGGACAGTAGGAAACCAGCTATAAAGCCTGAAAGCTTCACTGCCAGTTTCCCTTAGTGAAGATGCCGGCGCTGCGCCCAAAGCCGATTGAAGAATCAGCTCTGACGGGGTGCTGAAATCGCTGGATCCTTGCCCTGGACAGGTAAGTGTCCTTATATTATAAGTCAGCAGCTACAGTATTTGGGTTAAAAAGTCTGTCAGGATTCAGCAGCAGCTAGGGAGACCAGACACATAGCAACACATGGAAACTGAGACCAAACAATGTACATAGCCTGAAAGTGTGGTTTATTTACAGTGAAACATACAAACAAGCATACACAGCAACCAGTGAACATAGGCAATACCAGCAAACAAAACCCAACCCCAAAGACAAAAATAACTAATGAACCAAGGGCAGAATATAGAATATTTGACACAGTCCTGACCTCAGTATCTGAGGAAAAGGGATTTAGGAGTAATTATTTCAGAAGACTTAAAGGTGGGAAGACAATGTAATAGAGCAGCACGAAATGCCAGCAGAATGCTTGGATGTATAGGGAGAGGTATAAGAAGTAGAAAGAGAGAAGTGCTTATGCCGCTGTACAGAACACTGGTGAGACCTCACTTGGAGTATTGTGCGCAGTACTGGAGGCCATATCTCCAGAAGGATATAGATACTCTAGAGAGAGTTCAGAGAAGAGCTACTAAACTAGTACATGGATTGCAGGAAAAAAAAACTTACCAGGAAAGGTTAAAGGACCTTAACATGTATAGCTTGGAAGAAAGAAGAGACAGAGGGGATATGATAGAAACTTTTAAATACATAAAGGGAATCAACTCGGTAAAGGAGGAGAGCATATTTAAAAGAAGAAAAACTACCACAAGAGGACACCGTTTTAAACTAGAGGGGCAAAGGTTTAAAAGTAATATGAGGAAGTATTACTTTACTGAGAGTAGTGGATGCATGGAATAACCTTCCTGCAGAAGTGGTAGCTGCAAATACAGTGAAGGAGTTTAAGCATGCATGGGATAGGCATAAGGCTATCCTTCATATAAGATAGGGCCAGGGACTATTCATAGGATTCAGATATATTGGGCAGACTAGATGGGCGAAATGGTTCTTATCTGCCGACACATTCTATGTTTCTATGTTTCTATGTAACCAACAACTGACAATCTACAAATATCTACCTTATAAGGGATGTGGGAACAAGGAATACAGGGATGCAAGGAAGAGGGGTACAAGAGCAGAGAGCAGGAGCAAGGCACATGGGTACAAGATAGATTAAGACTCAGGATCGCAGGAACAAGGCTCTGGCAACAAGAAGGCAATCACAATAGTGATGCCCTTGAGAAAGGGAGGAGCAGCCTTAAATAGCCACCTGGCAGCTGAATACAGGTGTAAGTGATTATAAAAGCCTGCTGGCTTCTGGGAGACACCTGCTGGTGGACACTGGAACTGCAGCATTTAGCCCAGGGCAACACAGTGCCTCCGGAAGGTGAACTTAATCCTAGCAGAGTCAATGCTTGTTTGAGCACAAAGGCTCCAAATCAGTATCCATGTCCTAGGTTCCCAGACTCCAACAAAAAAAAAAACACCACTCTTCTGCGCTTAGAGATGGGCCTCATGAAACGTATTGCTCAGGGCTCTAATACTTGTCCACCTGGGATAGCACCAGCCTTGCTGCCCTCTCAAGACTGGGGATGTCAAGATGCACTGGAATTAAGGATCTAGCTTCGAGAGAAAGAGTCAACTTATTTTTTATTTTTTTTGCAGAGTAATTGTGGCACCATACATCTGTCATTTACAGAAAAGGAAAGAATCACCTAGTAATCAGTAGCTCAGATTTGATCAGCCCCTTCATTAGCTAGGGTGGAATTAAATCTGACATATAATCAATACTATCACTATTACCATTAATATGGGTTTTAATGGATTTTTTTTAGGAGTTTTAGATTTATATTTATAACTACCAGTCAACATTGTAGGGATATATATTTCATGGCTATATATACACATATATATATTATACTTTTTATAGATACATTAATGTAGAATGTTTCAATATTTAATTGCTATTACTTTGGTTTCCCCCTTTATAGGCAATAAAGTGGTCTATATCCCTCACTTGAGTGGCCCTTGGAAGCATGGCAATGGCATTGTTATTAATAGCATTTGGTGTCTTTGATGTGGGAGGCGTTCGCAGTTAGGGGCGGAAGGGACGCAGATGCTGCCGGCTCGGAAATGACGTGGGCAGGATTGATGTCAGTGGCTTGGAACGCAGGAGGCGCCCGCACTTCCTGGTAGCAGCGGCATGCGTTCCAGCCATTCCAAAGCCCTGCCATCATGGGAGATCCCACTCGTTGCCTCTGTAGGACATCGATCGGGATACCTGGAGCATCCCTGGCCTCTCTATTCCCCTACTCCCCCTTTCCTTTTTTTCCTCCCAATGTCTTGTTTTTTTTCCCAACAACACCCCCCCTTCCCCCTCCACTGGAGTCATGGAACAGATGAATGAGTTATCATCTATACACTCACTTTCCAATATGACATCAAAGGGTGAGCTTTTTTAGGACAATGATGTAATATTGTATGTATATGCTTTTTAAGTATTTTGCTCATAATGAATTTTATAAGTATCATTTTGCAATGTTTTTATACACCCAATATATGCCTTTGCATTATGTGCTTTGAGGGGGCCTAACAATGCTGGGTGGGTTGACAGACACCATAGGATCTCACACACCCATCTGGGAGGGGCTAGCCCTGGTTTACACCTCTTTGCAATGAGTCTGGTTCTATTAATATAGAGCTTGAGATACAGTACAGCAGGCTCTGAGGAAGAGGCGAGACCTCGAAAACGCACCAGCCAGTCGCCGTAAGGACTTCAAATCTGTGATGCGACAATCTCGAACACCCCCGAACCCTGCCCCCCCCCCCAGTCCTAGGCAAAATGTTCTTTCACACAACCGGTCCCCAATGTCAAAAATGTTGAGGACCACTGGTATACATTCCAAGAAGCTCACTTCAATTGCTGCAATTATAGATTTAAATACCAGTCCTCTTGGTGGCGGCTGGTTTTCACATCTAGAGTTTGTTTGTTTTTTTCAATGTATTTCTGGTGTGATGTTATTTGTTGGATACTTCCACCTGTGACTATTGCTCATACTTTCTTTCATCGGACATTTCCATTCTTATGCAGGATGTATGTTTCACATGGTGTCTGGGCTGACTTCCAATAGACAGACATCCCTCTAAGGGAGTTTCCTCTTTGACCCATGCTTACCTCTGTCTTCATTTCCCAATCTTTGGCTGTTTGGTCTCTAAGTAGGGACCTGGCGATAGTTGGCATTTAACAACTTTTTTTCTGCATGCTATGTGGTGCTAGATGCTAACCAAGTTGTCTTGGGTAACTATGTACTCTAAATAAACAAGCAAAAAATTGGGGGAGCAAACCCTGAACATGTATATCTAAAGCCGGTGCAGCTATGGACCAAGCAACATGTATATTAAAAAAGAATAGCGCAACCATGCAAAAGAAATGACTATTAAATATGGAGACAATCCATAAATAAAAATGGGGATTTAGTCCCACCATATGGCCATATCGTGCTCAAGCCCACCACTGCGTCAAAGTACCCCATTATTAGTGGGTCCTACACTATCCATAAAAAAGGGGTGAATCCAGCCTCTCTTACCCTTGGAGACAACACTCCTTGCTGGGATGGATGTGCTAATGCACTACAAAGGACTCCTCCTATATCTACTTGATGGTGGACTCTGATAGAGACACACCCACCTGTACTCTATCAGAGTCCACCATCAAGTAGATATAGGAGGAGTCCTTTGTAGTGCATTAGCACATCCATCCCAGCAAGGAGTGTTGTCTCCAAGGGTTGGAGAGGCTGGATTCACCCCTTTTTTATGGATAGTGTAGGACCCACTGATAATGGGGTACTTTGACGCAGTGGTGGGCTTGAGCACGATATGGCCATATGGTGGGACTAAATCCCCATTTTTATTTATGGATTGTCTCCATATTTAATAGTCATTTCTTTTGCATGGTTGCGCTATTCTTTTTTATGTACTCTAAATGTTTTTCCAAATATGACTTTTTTTTTTTTTTTTTTTTTTTAGGTATGCATACAAAGCTTTTTAAACAGTTTCATTTTTTTTTTTATTTCCTTATTTTATTAAAGATTTCCTATCAAACATATAAAAAAGGGGGGGTGATTTTACAGTAGCCATACATCAAGATATCCTCCCTATTTACTCCTCTTAATACTGAGCTCGATCTTGACCCAGCTGTGTGCCTGTCTGCAGCAGCGCTGCTCTTCTCTCTTCTCTCTCTAGGAGCCTCGGCAGCAGCTGATCAATCAAACCTGTAAGCAGAGAGCGGGAAGCAGGGCTGGGCTGCGTTGTGTGTGCGTGTCAATGAGCGCACACAGCTTGGCTCTGGAGCGAAGCCCCAGGTGTTCCCACATAACAAGCGGCTTGCAATAAGGGCAAACTCAAAAGAAGAGGAGCCTGGAGCACCAGCAAGGGACCCCAGATGAGCAGGTTTGGGGCATGGAGCAGGTAAATATACCATGTTTTTTATTTTAACCACTTCCCGCCCTGCCTATAGCAAAGTAAGGACTAGGCGGGACTTTCGTCAATCCGGGTGGACGTCCTTGCGGAACTGGCCACTTTGCGGCGTAATCTGTCAGCAGCTATCCATTGGACACAGCCGATGACTGATCAGTGTACCGGCCGCCGCTGGTCACAGTGATCACAGTCCACCTTTACCATACAGTATATATACACACGAAAAACACCCACACCCCAGTAACTTACTAAAATTAATTAAAAATTGCAGCTGCTGTCTACTACCTCTAACAAAACAATAAGCTACAGTAAAACCTTGGATTAAGAGTAACTTGGTTTGAGAGCATTTTGCAAGTCAAGCAAACATTTTTTTATTAGGATTTTGACTTGATAAACAAGCAATGTCTTGATATACAAGTAGCATCATGTCACAAATGAGTATAAAAGACAAGAGAGGCGCATCTAAGTGTAGCAATATGATTACATTTAATGAGGGTACAACATTTAGCAACTCACATGGTTGATGATTACCGTATATACTTTAGTATAAGTCGACCCGAATATAAGCCGAGGCCCCTAATTTTACCACAAAAAAAGTGGGAAAACTTATTGACTCGAGTATAAGCCTAGGGTGGAAAATGCAGCAGCTACCGGACCCAACTAGACCCCCACGAGACACAAAACAGGGGCTGCGGGCATGGTACAGGAGATGGCGCAGGTCATGGCACAGGTCATGGTAAGGGCATGGCACAGGTCATGGTAAGGGCATGGCACAGGTCATGGTACAGGTCATGGTACAGGCATGGCACAGGAGATTGTATAGGCATGACACAGGTGATGGTATAGGCATATGACAGGTGATGGTACAGGCATATGACAGGTGATGGTACAGGCATGGCACAGTATGTACAGGCATGGCACAGTAGGTACAGGCATGGCACAGGAGATGCAGTGCTGCGGGCATGGTACAGGAGAATGTCCTGTACCATGCCCGCAGCACTGCATGAGGAAATGCAGGGGCTGCGGAGGAGTCTCTCTTACCTGTCGGTGAGGCGCCTTCGATTTAAAAATCGCGCATCCTGGCACCAATCCGTCACCACGAATGCGCCGCCGATGCTCGGGAAAGCCCGTACACGTTTGGCTATTCCCGGTCATGCGGTGCATGCACGGTGACACGTCGGCGCCGGGCGGTGCCATTTTTAAAAAGACAGTGACTCGAGTATAAGCCGAGGGGGGCTTTTTCAGAAAAAAAACATGCTGAAAAATTTGGCTTATACTCGACTATATACGGTAAAACAGGCACATCTAAGTATGCAGGCATCCGGGGGGAAAGCTGTCAATATAGACCGTCTTCCTTACGGCCATCAATGTCCTCCCTTCCACGCTGCACTCCACGAGAGCTTCAAGCATCGCTTTCAAATCGCTCTACTGCAGGGTAATCTTCCGGTCACGATTGCAGACTGACAGCGGTGAGAGCCGGCGGTGAGGAGGATGGTCTATGTGGACAGCTTTACCCAGGATGTCCCTTAGATGTCCCTCTTTTAATCATCAACCATGTGAGTTTCTAAATGTTGAACCTTTATTAAATGTAACCATGTTGCTACACTTAGAGGCGCCTCTCTTCTCTTTTATACACTGTAGCTCCTGCTGGATTTTGCTTCTAATCTCCTTGTGGAGGCGCCATTTGTGGATGGACATTTTATGGTTACACAACCTATCACATTGCTATAAATCTTTTATATGGACTATAAACTGAAGGACTTCTGAATAAATGGTTGTGGAACGAATCATCGGAGTTTCCATTATTTCTTATGGGGAAATTCGCTTTGATATGCTCACAATCCAAGGTTTTACTGTATTTAGTGCTTGCTATAGTTCTCAATACGTGCCAAATTATATGATGTATGTGCTCATTTCAATATTCATATAACATTTCTATTCCATGAAGATCAAAACGTAAAAAACAAAAGTGAACTTACATTGCCAAACGATAATCACTAGTAAAAAAAGTTTAAAAAAAATTGTCCACACATGAAAAGTAAAAATAAACATGTTACAAAGTCCTGGAGTAAGTGCTTGTGCTTCAACACCCAGGCCGACTATCTTATTGCTATTCCACCTCATGCTTGTGTGATATAAACCACACGCACCGGATTTCAATGACTGTACAGCAAGAGGAGTCAATAACACTTTCTTGGTCACTGCGGGACCTATCCTGATCTCTCTATCAACCTCTGTCCTGGATGCTGTCCCCTCCTTGAAGTGGTCCTGGTCTTTAGCCACTTCATTCAATAGGCAGGAGTGGCTTGTAAAATGAGAAAAGGAGAGGAGTCCTCTCATAGTGTAAAACTACTTTGAGGTTTTTTTTTTTTTTTTTTTTAAGTAATATTAACCGCTTGCCGACCGCCGCACGACTATGTACTGCGGCGGTCAGCCCCTCACAGGCAGAGTGACGTATCGGTACGTCACTAGCCTGGGAGGGCCGGGGGAGCGAGCGCGTCACTGACCCCCCCCGCGCGTGTGACCGGCGGACCCGATGTCCGCCGGCCACTCTGCGATCGGCGGGGGAGAGGGAGAAAGTCAGGCAGCTTGTGTAAACAAGCTGCCTGTCATTCTCCTCGGTGTAAAGACACTGATCACACGGATCTACTATGTAGATCCGTTGATCAGTGTCCTTACAGCTCAAGCCACAGCCAATCACAGTAGAAAGCACGCCCCTAGGGACACACACAGCCCCTCCCTCCCAAATAAAGTTAACCCCTTCACTACCAGTGTATTTTTACAGTAACAGTGCATATGTATAGCACTGATTACTGTAGAAATGTCACTGGTAACCTTAAAAGTGTCAAAAATGTCAGTCAAGGGTCTGATCCCAATGTCGCAGTACCGCAAAAAAAAAAAAAAAAAAATCGCATTACGCGTTAAAAAAAAAACACCAAAAATGACAAAAATCTTTCCCTTTGTTAGTAAACGCGATAACTTTTGCGCAAACCAATCAAAATACGCTTTTTGCAATTTCTTTTACCAAACATAGGTAGCATAAAACAAATTGGCCGAAAATGTTAAAAAATTTTGATTTTTACATTTATTTTTGGGGGAATTTCATATAAAAAAATGTGAAAAATATTGTTATTTTTGCAAAATTGACGCTCTTTTTTTGTTTATAGCGCATGATCAAAAAATCGCACAGGTGATCAAATACCACCAAAAGAAAGCTCTGTTTGTGGGAAAAAAAGGACGCCAAATTCGTTTAGGTACAGCGTCGCACGACCGCGCAATTGTCCGTTAAAGTCACGCAGTACCGAATCGCAAAATACCCCCTGGTCGTTTAGCAGCCAAATCCTCCGGGGCTTAAGTGGTTAAAACAGTTACAAAGCCACAAAGTAATTACATTGGTTTGCCAAACAAGATGGATGCTGCCTGTTCCCCAGAGTGCGCTCCACCTACAGACAAGAAATAATGTGGCGGAAGTTCCGCTTGATGGTCATCAATACTTGACACCTTCTCTGCACATATAGAAGGACTTTGTCACATTTATCTTTTTCTTTTTATGTGTGGACTATTTTTTCATATTTTTATTACACAAATGATTGGCAGTATAACTTCACTTTTGTTTTGTACGTTTGATCTTTAAGGTATAGAAATGTTATATTAATGTTAAAATGAGTATATATATGTCTCACATAGTTTGGCACGTATTGAGAACTATAGCAAGTGCTGTTTAGAATTATTATCTCATCTTTACCATGCAATTAGCTTTGGCCAATGACAGCTAAATCACAACAAAACACACACTGAATGAATCAGTTTCAGTCAATGAAAATGGTTGCATACATCAGTGAAATTCACAGGTATAATCAATCATAATGTGTGGAAAAAGAAACATTCTGATCACTTCCCCAAAGTACTATAGTGTTACTATGGTAACACTGTATTGATCTGGTCACAGTCTGTCAAATAAAATTAAACAAACAAATAAAAAAATAAAATGAATATGAATACTAAATATATTATTATTATTTTTTTTTATATACGGTCACCAGTCAGTGATCTTCTCCACACCTGTTATACAATAACGCTGTATGGCACTGGTGGCAGTATGTAAAAAAAGAAAAAAAAAAAAAGTGAAAATTTCTTTATTTTCTTAATTTTTCCAAAAATTGTGACAAAAAATTACACTTTCAAAAAACTCACCATGCCTCTTGCTAAATACCTTGGATGGTTTACTTTCCAAAAAGGGGTACTTTTGGAGACATTTGTACAGTTCTGGCATTTTTGGGCCTCAAGAAATGAGATCAGTATATCAAGATTGATCGATTTTCTGATCGATTTTCAGATATGCAGTATACGATAGTTTATGGACTCTAGGATTTGGGTTATTTTCTAAAAAAATGTAGCAGAATACATTTTGGTCTAAATTTTTGAAGAAAGGTTATTTATTTACAAATTTTTATTTATTTACAAATTTTTATAACTGAAACAAACGATTTGTTTTTTTTTAATAAAAAATAAGAAAGTTCTATTTGGGTCCTTTCACACGGCCGCTCCGTGTGTCCGCAAATCATCCAATCCGTTTGCGGATGATTTGCGGACATAATGTAAGTGAATGGCACTGCGGGTGTCAGCGGAATACCACCCGCTGACACCCGATTTTCCTCCATTCAGTTCTGTTCCGTTTTTACAAATGGAACAGAACCCATTTTTTCTTCCGTGTAAAACACGGAAAGGAAGGAAAATCGGATGTCAGCGGTGTCATCCGCTGACATCCGCAGTGCCATAGACATACATTATGTCCGCATATCATCCGCAAACGGATGGGATGATATGCGGGCACACGGAGCGGATGACAGAAATGTCATCCGCTCCGTGGAAGAAAAAAAAAAAAAGTCCCGCAGCGGACCTTTCACACGGAGCGGCCGTGTGAAAGGAGCCTTTGTGTGAACAAAAAAAAAAATGATAAAAATGTATTTTGGGTAAAGTGTTGCATTACCGCGCAATTGTCATTCAAAGTGCAGAAGCACTAAAAGCTGAAAATTGGCCTGGGCAGGAATCTCAAGTGGTTCCAAAAGGCAGAACATTATTTATGTTAATGTATTCCCTGCATTCAAGTAAAAAAATGTTCTAGTATCGCCCCCTCATACCCCCTTATATTATAGCCCTATCTCAATCCAGAGCTGTGCCTGTCTGCAGCAGCGCTGGTCTTGCTCTCTCTCCTCCCAGGACAGAGAAGCAGCAGCGGGAACCATTTGCTTCTGCTGCTGTCAATCAAACTCTGTTGGCAGAGAGCAGGGGCGGGGCTGAGCAGCGCTGTGTTTGGAGTTTATTAATGCACTCAACCCAGCTTGGGCACAATGAGAAGAGGAGCCTGGTGCGCCAGGAAGGATTCCAGAAGAGGTGGTTCGGGCCACTCTGTGCAATAGCATTGCATAGAGCAGCTAAGTATAACGTTTAAAATTTTAATAAAACTAGCCTTTAAAGATGCTTTCAGATACAATTTTCTTTGCACATTACCTGTTTTTCTGTTGGAGATATAATAAATATTCATCGTGCTTCTCATCAAAGTCACTCTGTTTATCATAGTCCTGCTAAAAAAAAAATAAAAAAAAAAAAAAAAAAAATGATAGTATTAGTTTAGGTGAGGAACACTAGAAACATATTGGTACGTACAGTATCTCACAAAAGTGAGTACACCCCTCACATTTTTGTAAGCATTTTATTATATAGTTTCATGTGACAACACTGAAGAAATTACACTTTGTTACAATGTAAAGTTGTGAGTGTACAGCTTGTATAACAGTGTAAATTTGCTGTCCCCCCCAAATAAATCAACATACAGCCATTAATGTCTAAACCACTGGCAACAAAAGTGAGTACACCTCTAAGTGAACATGACCAATTTGGGCCCAATTAGCCATTTTCCCTCCCCGATGTCATGTGGCTCATTAGTGTTACAAGGTCTCGGGTGTGAATAGGGAGCAGGTGTGTTAAATTTGGTGTTATCCCTCTCACTCCCTCATACTGGTCACTGGAAGTTCAACATGGCCCCTCATGGCAAAGAACTCTCTGTGGATCTGAAAAAAAGAATTGTGGCTCTACATAAAGATGGCCTAGACTATAATAAGATTGCCAAGACCATGAAACTGAGCTTCAGCATGGTGGCCAAGATCATACAGCGGTTTAACAGGACGGGTTCCATTCAGAACAGGCCTCGCCATAGTCGACTAAAGAAGTTGAGTGCACATGCTCAGCATCATATCCAGAGGCTGTCTTTGGGAAATAGACATATGAGTTCTGCCAGCATTTCTGCAGAGGTTGAAGGAATGGGGGATCAGCCTGTCAGTGCTCAGATCATACGCAGCACACTGCATCAAATCGGTCTGCATGGCTGTCGTCCCAGAAGGAAGCTTCTTCTAAAGATGATGCACAAGGAAGCCCACAAACAGTTTGCTGAAGACAAGTAGACTAAGGACATGGATTACTGGAACCATGTCCTGTGGTCTGATGAGACCAAGATAAACTTATTTTGTTCAGATGGTGTCAAGCATGTGTGGCAGCCACCAGGTAAGGAGTACAAAGACAAGTGTGTCTTGCCTACAGTCAAGTCATGGTCTGGGGCTGCATGAGTGCTGCCAGCACTAGGGAGCTACAGTTCATTGAGGGAGCCATGAATGCCAACATGTATTGTGACATACTGAAGCAGAGCATGACCCCCTCCCTTCGAAGACTGGGCCCAGGGCAGTATTCCAACATAAAAACAACCACAAACACACCTCCAAGATGACCACTGCCTTTCTAAAGAAGCTGAGAGTAAAGGTGATTGACTGGCCAAGCATGTCTCCAGACCTAAAACCTATTGAGCATCTGTGGGGCATCCTCAAAACTGAAGTTGGAGGAGCGCAAGGTCTCTAACATCCACCAGCTCCGTGATGTCGTCATGGCTGCATGCAAAGTAAATATCTCCTAAACGGTGCATGTTTAGGACATATTTACAGTACCTATAGGTAAGCCTTAATATAGGCTTACCTATAGGTACAAGTTGCAGAGGAGGGTTTACTTCTTCTTTAAGGGGACAGCAAATTTACACTTTTTTTTTTTACAAGCTGTACACTTGCTACTTTACATTGTAGCAAAGTGTAATTTCTTCAGTGTTGTCACATGAAAAGATAAAATGAAATATTTACAAAAATGGGAGGGCAATACTCACTTTTGTAAGATACTGTATGTATAATACATTTCTGTTAACCATGAATAAATGTTCCTTAACATGCAAATTATATTCAGTAGGTAATTAAAAAGTAAATAGTTCAAAAGACCTCACAAATTGTGTTTTAAAACATAATAAAATGCAAATCTTGCTATGCAAGTAAAAAAAAAAAAATATATATATTATATATATATTTATAATTATTTTGTTTGTTTATTTTTAGGAACCTGTAAAGCATTGCACCCACGATCAGCAGAATTGGGGGATGAGCAAGCAGATGCTTAACATGCTACAAGTTTCACCCTAAATATGGGTGTAACATGCAACATGTTCAGATAGGTGAACTGATCCTTTAACCACCTGCCCGCATAGACAAAGCAACATTCCCATACACCACTGCTTACTTCTTGGTTTAGGGTGTGTGCATGCGTGATTATACACAGCGGGAGTCTGTCAGAAAAAGTTCCAGCCAATGATTCATGGCTGGGACCTACTGATCAGCTGTGTGAAATCACAGCCCAGAGTCCTGTGTTGAAAATTAACACAGAACTCTGTACAGAGGGGAAAAGCGATCTGTTACTTATCTCTGCAAAGCAGAGATAATAAATAATGCGACCTGCAGTAAAAAGCAGCACGCATTACACATTGTTCCCTTCTCTGCCCTTAAAGGTATTTGATCACACCAAAATCAGTGTGATGAAATGCTTTCCATCTTTAAAAATAGCGCTGGGGAAACCAGAAGTGATGTATGCTCATAGCTTCCAGTTTACTCAGAGATGGACAGAGCGGTTCTGCCTCTATGATCAGCCGCTGGAAGCACTGGCTGGTCGATCGGATGTCCTAGTGGGATTGGACAGCCTGTGGAAGGTGGGGGGGGGGGGACTACCCCTTCCGCTGCTTGTAAAAGCAATCCAGCAGCTATCTAGCCACTGGGACTGCTTTTACAAGAGAGCTGACCGACGTCTCTAAACCCTGCCGTTTACCAGCAGCAGGGCTACACGTCAAAAGAAACTGTCCTGCCCTTAGCCCAGAACTGCATGTTCTGGGCGTCGGGAGATAGGAATTGAACATCCCTGCACTGGTGATGTCAGTGGCAGTCAGTCAGTTCCCCCCCCAGCATCAGTTCGTTTTAGATTGCCCGCCCCACTATCGCAGTCCCATTAAAAGTCACTGATCACCATCATAAGTAGTATAAAAAAAAAAAAAATACATTTCCAATATATATATATAGTTTGTGGACACTAAAACTTTCACGCAAACCAATCAATGCACACTTATTTTTATTTTAGTTTTTATTCAAAGGCAGAATACATTTTGGCCTAAATTACATTACAATATTAAAATATTGTTTTTTTTTTTCCATTTTTTAGTCCTCCATGCAGTAAAAATTCAACCCAAGCAAAACATATCTGATTTTATATTAGAGCAACATATTGCTTAAGTGTCAGAATATTAATGAGAACATTTGACTCACCACATTTTTAGTATTAGATCTGGAATGCCTTCTTTCATGGCTTCCTATAGATCTTCCTATAAAAATAAAAAAAAAATACAATAAAAAAAGTCAGTGTTTCTTCGTATTTTTTTTTTTTTTTTTATAATTACATTTTTTTTTTTTTGCATGAGACAAGATACAAGAATAAGAGAAACAAGACCTGAATAATGAGAGAAAGATGAAATGACAGTTTTAATTCAATTGGAATTCCAGGATAGATCTAACTAATAGGGTTCATACACATTTTTACCAATAAAATTCCATGACTTTTCCATGACTTCAAGTAAATATTCATGACCTAATGTTTCATGAAATGTCTATGTAACTATTGTAATTTAACCAATGTTATCAACTATATTCGAATATACTGGAAAAAGAAAAAGATTTGATGGGCGCTCTTGCTTGGGGATAAAGCTTCAGTTCAGGCTTTATCATGATGGATAAGGTGCAGCCGGACTGGTATGGATGGCATAGATGCACAAATGTGGCGCTTACATCGAGGGCAACTCTTTGTTAGGCCGTAGCAACAGTCCCACGAACAGGCAGAAAAGAGAGAAAAGGCGCCACTCAGTGTAGCAGATGTAAATAATTTTATTGACACATATTAAAAACTTACATGGGAGGTAAGCAACTATCTTCATAGCTCGGCGTCCTTCCGGCTCCATGGTGTTTCCGTCCCTGAGGCTGGCCAGCAGCCAGGAGATGACACTAGGGGAGAACCAATCAGGGGACTCTGTCAGATAGAGGCAGCGGTGAAGTGCATATCTCACTGGAGGGCCGCACGAACGTGATGACGCGGGGGGCGGTAACCGGTTTTGGAGCATGCGTGAACCGTTCCAAGGAGCGGTTCACGCATGCTCCAAAACCTGTTATGCCTGGCCAGCCTCAGGGATGGAAACACCATGGAGCCGGAAGGACGCCAAGCTATGAAGATAGATGCTTACCTCCATGTAAGTTTTTAATATGTGTCAATAAAATTATTTACATCTGCTACACTGAGTGGCGCCTTTCTCTCTTTTCTGCATATTCGAATATACAGTGATTGTGAAACAAATTTCCATGACTTTTCCAAAACTTTGTGGGTTCAATTATTTTCCAAAACTTTTCCAGCCCTGGAAATTGCCATTTTAAAATTCCATGACTTATCCAGGTTTTTCATGACCGTACGAACCCTGAACTAAGCTTAAATCCTGCCCTGTGGAAGGAAGATGTTTATACTTGCCTATTCTGAGGGCGCTCCTGGTCTGGCCACGTGATCAACTCCCAGCGGTCGCCTTCAGGGGAGAGGAGAGACAGCCGACAATGGATGCCCCATAGTAAAAAACGTATGGATGATGTCACCGCATAAGCATTTAAAGTGTTGTTTGCGCGCTCTCCTCTCCCATGAAGCTGGAGGCTGGTGATATCACATAACCAGACAGGAGTGCTCTGAAAATAGGTAGTGTGGCAGAGCCAACCAGTGTCACTGTTTAATATGGCGGTCTGGGCCAGGTTTTCTTGGAAGCAGGCACACTATTGATACAGGTGTGTCCTGCATTCATCTTAGAGCCAGCATTAGAGCACAGGGCCCCACTCTCCCGAGGGGGTCAGTGTGCGAAGAGAGAGCAGAGAGGTGCACATCGCACCGTACTGTCCAGGTCAGGACAGACAGGCAGAGGCACGAGCCTGTGAGATGGAGCAGCTGGGAGCTGCAGGACAAGAAGTCAAACTGAAAAAGGTAGAGTTTTGTGCATGAACACTGGGACTGTGTGTTAGTAGAGTTGGGCAAACAGTTTGGCCCGAGCATGAGTTCGGGCCAAACATTGGCTGTTTCATCGGGGCGTTCCACAGTTTGTTCGGCCCGCTGAACAACCACAATGCACTGCGCTGCCGCACAGTGCACTGGAAGCCCTGACTGGCTGAAGCAATGATAGTTTTGCTCAATCAGGGCACATAGCACTGTCAGAGCCATGATTGGACACTGTGATGACGACTTTATCCAATTATGACTCATTGCTCTTAGTGAAAGTAGAAAAAGTGAGACCGCACTCCAGTAGAATGATTGGTTGAAATCAAAAATCGTTTTCTTTATTCCTCAAGTAAAAGCAAAAAGACAGACAGTGTACAAGCAGACGTATAGGTTGACGCGTTTCACGACATTCCCAGTCTCTTACTCATTGTGCGATTGCAAGGGTCGGCCGAGTATTTGTAAGAAAACCAATCAATTGAGCATCAATTAAATGGTATGATGTACACATGTTAAACCACCTGAATGGATGATTGAGCCGGACTGCTTGCAATAGCGCAGTGAGGACATTTCAATTATACATAGGATCCCAAGTGATGGGAAAATGAAAAATAAAAACAAACATTTAAAACAAACATTTGCAAGAGGGGTAAAACCGTATGTGCACAAACGGAATCTCACATAAATAACAGGCTGCATTAATATATATATAGAAGTGAAAAAAAAAAAAAAAGAAGAGAATTTGAGAATAAAAGTATGAATCAAAAATTGGGTGAAATATCGCCCATATATATATATATATATATATATATATATATATATATATATATATGGGAGTGAAAGGGCAAATAAGAAAAGGAGCCAGTGTATGTAAGATATGCAGTATTGTCAATGAGGGTGAAAATTACACATATATAAAAATGTATTTGAAAAAATGTGTGTACATATTGTGAGGGATTAGCTCGGTGGTAGGCGTGGATGACCCCTTTGGGAGATAGCCAAGCAGTGGTTGCAAACAACACTTTGTTTTATTCATGCAATTTACTTCACACAATTGCAAGCCTCAAAACAGCCAAAATAAAATAAAACAAAATAAATCCTTGCCACTGTGGGCAGCTACCTTCTCACACACTGGAACCTATCTAATGAAGTCTGTCCCCAACCTACTGTTGGGCAGACTTTGCTGGTCATACAGCAGACTCTCAATAGTCCATGTTTTATCTCTTCACACAGCAAACAGTTCATTTAACATGTCCCTTTTCCTCTTCATATGGAACATGTCCCTTTGTCTCTTCACACTCTTCACATTGAACACAGTTCATTTGCTTGTCTCTCCACATAGCAAGCAGTGCATTTATTTCTTTCCACATAGAAATAGTTTCTCTTCTCACCTTGAGACGATCCAAGACCTCACTTCGAGTAGTCTTCACACTTGTTTACCCTCCTTAGCGCACATAACTTCAGGGGGTCTTCTCCCATGCTCACCAGCTTGTCGGGAGGCACTCATCTGTCTGTCCTCCTCTCCCAGCCCACACGGCGACAGGAGGCAGCAGTCCTTCTCCCATGCCCACATGGCGTCGGGAGGCACACGTATGTCTGTCCTCCTCTCCCAGCTCACACGGCGACAGGAGGCAGCAATCAATAGGACTTCCTTTGGACAAATTATAGAGGCCTTCATTTCCTCATTCTGAGCAGCTGAGGTCTGTTCAACTTCCTGCTGGCTAGCTCTGTAGCCAACACCCTATAGTAATTAGTGAACTTTCTAAATCAGGTGGAAATGTATCTCCTGCCTGTGACTACATTCCCAGATTTACCTGACTTCCTGTCACAATATATATAAAATTACCTCAGTCTTAAAACCCAAATTATTGGCAACACATACATACATGCTCCAATATAAATGGTGATAAACAAGTGAATACCTGCGAACAGGTGTAAAGAGATATTAAGTGAAAATCTGTTCATATATGAACGTATAAAGTGATACACAAAAAAGTGTACTAGACACCAAGAATATTAATACATAAAAATCTGCAGCCTGCGTAGGAGAGATTCCGTGTGCATGAACATGTCCAAATGTGGAAAAAGATCTCAGTTGAAAGTAGACACATGTGAAAATTGATGTCTAGTATTGGAAATAATCCAAGTGGATTTAATGGACATGTGTGAACCAGCAGATGTACACATATACACGCGCATGAAAAAATTGCTGATAATCACTCTTAATTAATATAATAAATATAGTACAAAAAGCCTTGCAATTGAGCGCATATAGAACAAGTGCCACACATGTGTGGATATAGACCGACCCACACTTGTGTGAAGTTGGTACACATATCTAAATAAGAAGTATCTATAAACACGGTCAAATGTGTCAATACCATATATATCAACCAAAACAAAGGAAGGTCAACACATGGATATTAATTGAGATCAAAACCAGAAAGAAAATATACAATGGAGAAACCCTCCCACCTATTGTATCATCGAATATATATCAAATCCAATATCCACAAATAAAAGTTATAAAGAACTTATATAGAGAACAACATGACAATATAGATCCTTATACGAGAGACTTTTAAGAAGCAAATTCACCAGAGAGAGTAAACTATTGCACACAACTCTCTCTGGATGAAAATCGCTGTTCAAGGTGCCATATACAAACTGATATGGTTCAGCTATATGGATGTAAAAGAGGTAGAAATACGGGAAAAACCCATAGAACATCCATATGTGTATATAAAGGCATATAAACGACTCGAAGAACACACACCATAATACAAGAATGACAACCACCTAGGAAGGGGATGTCACTCATAAAAATGGGTGACATCCCATTCCCAATTTAAGCTGTGTGGCATGCGGGTGTGGAGCCTAAAAATCCACAAAACTTCTTTCCTGCAGAGAAGACGAAACATATCACCGCCTCTAGTGGGTTTGGTGATGTGATCTATAACTTGTATCAATGTTAAATCGCCTGCATGATCATTGTTAAAGTGTCGCGGTACATTAGTAGATTTGCGTGTACGTATATCACTAATATGTTTCCTAAAACGTTCCTTAAGTTTACGCGTGGTTCTACCAACATATTGTGCGGAACACGCTTTACAGGTTCTACCAACATATTGTGCGGAACACGCTTTACAGGTAATGAGGTAAATCAAAAACTGAGTATTGCAATTAAAGAATTTGCATATGTCATATGTTTTATTACTATAAGTAGAAATGAAATTGTTTCTCTGCAGGATATGTGGACAGGTCACACAATCCGTCATACCATACCTAAAGTTTCCGTTACAGTGTAGCCAAGTGGTAGATGTGCTGCGTTTCTTAGAAGTATATAAACTGGGTGACAGGGAATTTCCCAAAGTAACTGCCCTTTTGGCAACTATATTAACCCCGTCACTGAGTATGTCAGCACAAATAGAATAGGCAAATGTTTTTGAATAATCTTTTTAACTTCATTAAATTCTAGACTGTAAGGCAGAGACAGAGTGACAGATGGAGGTGTTTCTGTTTTACTCATATTTTTGTTCTTGTTTTTATTCCTATATTTGTGAGTTACTCTGTGTTTATCAGTGGCTGTCACACAAACGTCCACATCTTGGGCAGCACCTCCAACACCATTACCATCCATCCCAGGATATTCTTTTGGGGTCCCTGAACATAAAAGGTCAGTACGATCTTTATTTAGAGCTATATAATATGCTCTATCGAGCATCCAATGTGGATACCCTCTATCGAGAAACCGGGACTAAAGTGCAGATGCTTCTAGTTTAAAGTCGGACAAATTGCTACAGATTCTGCGTAATCGTAAAAATTGACCTACAGGTATGCCCTTAATTGTATGTAGAGGATGGCTGGATTTCGCATGTAAGAGGCTATTGCCAGATAAAGGTTTTCTGTACAAATTGGACGTAACTTTTTTGCCTGAATGGCCCAGTGTGACGTCCAGAAATTCTATATTGTCCGGACTTTTATGGCCGGTAAATTTTAAATTTAGCGAGTTACAATTAGGATAGTGCAAAAATTCATCCAAATTGACATCTCGATGACACACAAAGATCAGATCGTCAATATATCGAAAAAATAGAGCGATCTGATCTCTGTAAGGATTTTTACCTCCAAAGATGTGGGGTCTCTCCCACCAACCCATATAAAGGTTGGCGAGAGAGGAAGAAAACTTGGCTCCCTTCGCTGCCCCACATCTTTGGAGGTAAAAATTGCCATCAAAAGAAAAATAACTGTGTGTCAAAAGAATTTGTAAAACCTTGAGGATGTAAGATCGAAGGTCATCAGTCAAATTAGTGTATTGTTTCAAACTAAATTCAATAGCCTGTATTGCAAGATCGTGAGGTATCGAAGAATACAGGCTAGATACATCGTAAGTGATCCAAGCCAGATCCTCATTTTCATTGCTCTTAGTCCCACCCCAAACTACAAAAATATTTCTTCCCATTGCGGCCATTTGCAGTGCGATATTGGCATAGAGAGAGCTAGAACAGGGCTCTGTTCAGTGCTACTAGCGAATTAGTGTGCTATAGTGTACTGTTTTGATTCTATTGTGAGTGTAGAGTGTCAGTTTAGTGTGAAACTAGTGAGGATCATTCATTTTTTTTTTTTTTTTTTCAAAACAATTTATTGAATAAAAGGTAAAGAGCATTACATGAAATGAACGCCATATAAAAGCAAAGAACACATAATACAATTGAAAATAGCACATTCCGATATAAAATGTACAATACAGAAAAACGACAGATGCATAACAGTTTATAAACAGTAGGTGAGGGGAAAATCACCTCAACAAGTGTAGTAAGCAAAAGACACCTTGAGCTGCCCCAATGGAGTAGGGCATAGCAAGGGACACAGGCTGGGCATGTGGAGGCGCTTCGGAGAAGGCCATAAGGAGCTACAAGAAGCAAGTGTCACTTATAAAGAGGACCAAACTCAACGTCCTCCCACTAAACAGGAGTTAACAAACACACTCAGGAGGGGGGAGTAGGTGGGAGGGGGGAATGAAGCTACCAGACATAATATGGCAAGACGTTCGCAGGAAGTGTGGGGAGTGCTCGCTAATTGGCACAGCCAACCAGCAGAGAGCATAGGGGACAAGGGGGGGGGGGGAGTGTGGGAGGGTATCGCATGGCAGGGGGTGAGTAGGAGGGAAGGAAATGGAGGGAGGGGTAGGGGGGGGAGAGAGAGAAAGAAAAAAAAAAAAAAAAAGGGGGGGTGGGGGTGGGAGGGCCAACAGACACACACAAAACGAATACACACCACAACACCAGGGGGGGGGGGGGGGGAGGAGAAGTAAGCACAGGCAAGGCAGGTGGCAGCAAGAGAGGCCAGTATCAGGAAGGGGTCAGCAGGAAATGGCACTGCGGTAAACGGCTGAGCGTAGAAAATTCCGGGGTGCTGATAAAGTGCAGCCAGCATGCCCATTTTTTGTGATATGTGGCAGGAGTGTCATGGGCTATATGAATGAGTTCTTCCATCCCCGGGGGTAGCGGGGAGTTCCATAACACTGGGATACATTGCCGGGCCGCGCTGAGCATGTGAACCGCCAATGACTTTGTGTAAGAGGCGTGTGAGGCAGGGGTATGATGTAGAAGGAATTGAGCTGGTGTGAATTCCAAGGCATACGTGGTAACCTGTGTGGTTATCCTATGCACTTCCCGCCAGAAGGAGGACAATTGCGGGCAAGACCAGAAAACATGGCGAAGGGATCCAGCATCAGAGGAGCACCTCCAACAAGTGGGGGGGATAGAAGGGAAAATCTTATGCAGAACCGTCGGGGTACGGTACCACCGGGATACAAGTTTGTATCCATTCTCTTGAGTAGACACATTCCTGGAGCACTTGTGATTCTTGATAAAGATTTGTTCCCAGTCCTCTTCCGAGAACGAGCAGGATAATTCCTCTTCCCAGGCGGTGCACCTTTTACGTACAGCTTGACCGGATTGCGAAAAGAGAAGAGAATGAGTGATCTAAACAAGTTTGCGAAGGGGGCCCTCTTGTTGGCAAAGATCATCAAATGGGGACGGAGAGTCCGTACACGGAAATCTGCGAGTGAAGGATAAAACAAAATGGCTCAAGAGAAGAAAGGCCCAAGGCGGGATAGGGGGGCAATTGGTCTTTTGAGCAATAGAAGTGACCGGGTAGAGCTGCCTGCCATCACTGAGGTGGTGGATACGCAAATGGGCATCAGGCCAGTGCTCCGCAAGGTAAGTGTGGGACATTCCCGGGGGGAAATCAGGGTTTAATCTGATTGGGGTCATAGGGCCCAAAGGCGCCGAAACCGCCGTCGTTTTACACGCCCGTCGAAAGGTACAGAGTGTTGAACTGATCAGAGGATGCTGCAGTAGATCAGGCAGAACTAAGGACGTCTTGATCCACGGAATCGATGCCAGGTCGAGAGAAGTAAAACCATCTTCGATGGTGACCCAGTCTTTAAAGGTTTTATGGACATTCCAGTCAACGATTCTGGTGAGATGACAGGCAATGTGGTAGTTGCGGATGTCAGGGAGCCCAATGCCCCCTTTATGTTTAGGTAGGGACAAAAGATCATAGTGAATGCGAGGTCGCTTGTGTTGCCAGAGGAAGTCCGTCGTCAATTGTTTGTAGGTGCGGAAAAATGGTTTCGGGATAGACACCGGGATGGTTTGAAGGACATAGAGTATCCTGGGCAAGATGTTCATCTTGAGAACCGCCGCTCGTCCGAACCAAGATATTGGGAGCTTGGTCCAGGCGGACAAGTCGGTCTTGATGTGGGCAAGAATCGGGGGGAAGTTGCAGATAAACAGACGGCGAAGGTCGGAGGGGAGCTGAATCCCCAAATACGTTATCGAGTCGCTTTGCCAAACGAAAGGGAAGTTGTCCCGACAGTGTTGTACTGCCGACGGGGGTAGCGTCATATTCAAGGCGGAGGATTTTGAAAAATGTATTTTGAGATTGGACAAAAGAGCAAATTGTCGGAATTCCTTCATAACCGCGGGGAGGGAGGTAACGGGTTCCGTGAGGAATAAGAGGAGGTCGTCCGCGTAGGCGGCCACCTTATATTCTGCCCCCGCGAAACGCACACCGCGAATGGGTGCATTATTTCTGATGCTATTGAGGAAGGGCTCCAGGGTGAGTACAAAGAGGATTGGGGATAAAGGGCACCCCTGCCTGGTCCCATTACCGATGGGGAAGGCATCCGACAGGGTATCATTAACCCGAACACGGGCCCGTGGCTTCGCATAGAGAGACATAATAAAATTGAGAATGCGACGACCAAGGCCCCATGCCGTCAGGGTCGCCTCCATATAGTCCCAAGAGACCCTGTCAAATGCCTTCTCCGCATCCAGCGATAGGAGGAAACCGCGATGTTTGGTCGTAGAGAGAGCATGGTGAAGGTTGATCGCCTTGATGGTATTGTCCCTGGCCTCTCGGCCAGGGACAAAGCCCACCTGGTCTGGATGAATACCCTTGGAAAGGAGTGGGAGAAGCCTGTTCGCCAAGACTTTGGCAAAAAGCTTCACGTCCACATTTAACAGTGATATCGGTCGGTAGCTGGAAGGGGAGGAGGAGTCCTTCCCTTCCTTAGGTATGACTACAATGTGGGCCTCAAGCATGCAGGGGGGCTGTGAGGTTTCCGGGGAGAGGGAGTTGAACGCCGTCAAGAAGGGGGGGGACAAGACATCGGGGAAGGACTTATAATACGCGACCAGGAGACCATCGGGTCCAGGACTTTTGTTGGGTTTCATTTGCTTAAGGGCAGTAGTCCATTCAAGTGGAGAAATAGGGGCATCCAGGGTGGAGCTAAAATCCTGGGAAACCGCTCGAGGTAAGTTCCGGGCCAGAAAATCCGCGAGGACACGGGGTCTAGTAGCCGGATTTGGGGAGGATGATAAGTCCGCTCCTGGCAGGTTATAGAGCTGACGGTAGAAGCGCTCAAATTCCCCCGCAATATTGCGGTTGTTCGTCACCTTCACCCCAGAAGGGGAGTGGAGGTGGTGAACCACCGTTTTGGCCTTTCTAGCGTGTAAGGCCCGAGCGAGAAGACGGCTGCTTTTGTTGCCGTATTCGTAGAAAAGATTCTGTGACAATAGGAAGCTCCTGCGTGTCCTCCTGTCCAATTCGGCTTGAAGGCCCTCGCGAGCCTCCGTAAGAGCCGCGAGGGCGCTCTGTGCCAAGGACCGCTTGTGCGTCCGTTCCAGTGCAGAGATTCGGGATAAAAAGTCCGCGACGGTTGCTTCCCGTTGCTTCTGCAGGGCCGAGGAGAGGGCCATGAGCTTGCCTCTGATCACGCATTTGTGGGCAGCCCATTGAATCAGCGGGGAAGTGTCGGAGGTAGCATTTTCACGAAAGTAATCCTGAAGGGTAGAATGTATTTCAGAAAGTCTGGCCGCGTCTGTCAGCAGAGAGGAGTCAAGTCGCCATACACGGTCGCGAGGAGTACAAAGAGGTAGCGATAAGGTCATAGTGACCAGGCTGCGATCCGATAAGACAGCCGGTTCGATGGAAGAATGTGTGAGGTATGGAAGAGCCGCCTGGGAGAGGAACAGGTAATCTATTCGAGAATACTTACAATGGAGCGGAGAGAAAAAGGTATAATCTTTGTCCCTTGCATGCAAGGTGCGCCAAGAGTCGTGGAGTTGTAGGGACTGCAAACTCAGTCTTATCTGTTTCAGAGCCCTGTAAGAGAGGCAGGAAGTGCCGGAGGAAGTGTCTAGCAAGGGGTCCAGGGGGACGTTGAAGTCACCCCCAAGAATCAGAGCTCCCCTCTGAAACGGGATCAGCTCCGAAGCGACTTTCCTAAAGAAAGCGACTTGGGAGGAGTTCGGGCTGTATACTGCAGCCAAGGTAATCTGAAAATCGTGGAGAGAACCCTTCAGAAAAAGATAGCGGCCATCGGGGTCAGCCAGAGAGTCCGTAATGGATAGTGGCAACGATTTAGCCACAAGGATCGAAACCCCTTTGGTACGCGAGTCAGGTGAAGGGGCATGAAATACAGTGGGGTAATATTTATTATAGCATCGAGGTACGGAGTCCGAGCGAAAGTGGGTCTCCTGAAGGAGGACCACATCCGCCCGGAGCCGACGCAAATGTGTCAAGATCGAAGAGCGCTTTTGGGGCGTATTAAGGCCCTTAACATTCAAGGATACGATTTTTCAAGTTTGGGTGTCAGAGCGGGCCGAACGGGGCCGAGGCATCTTGCAAGACTCCAGCGGGGAGACAGGCACAAGGACAGACAACGGGGAGGACGACGGACAATCGACGAAGACAAACAACAAACAGATAAGCAAGATTAGATTAAAAAAAAAAAAGACCCCCCGGGGGGGGGGGGGGTTAAGGAGAGGGAGGGTCGGGAAGGTTGAAAGGGTAAGGTAGTAAATCCGCGGGTGTTAGTAGACCTGCTACGGCACCTGACAGGGAAAGGGGAGAGTAGGGCGGAGGATAGCGGATGTCAGTCGGGAGAGGGTAATTCCTCTACCGTTGGGGAGAGTGGAAGATAGGAAGACCGAAAATGGGAGTCAGCACCAAGCACCTGTAGGGCCATTGGAAGCTGTAAAGGGTAGCCGAATCACAGCAAGAAATTGGATGGAGTGGGGAGAGGTAGACTGGAGTAATTAAACAGGGGAACCCAGGCAAACGGGGGAAGGACCTGGAGCGGGGACCGGTGGGCAAACACCAGGGGATAGGAAGTAGACAGTGGTCTTGGAAGCGGCAGTAGGCAAACTCAAGAGGGGAGTGTAGAGCAGCGAGGGGATGGGCCATAGAGTAAGGGCATAGTTGGGGAGGGTCAAGCAGGGCGCATGGAGTAGGGAGATGACGCCTCGGGGAGGCGCCAGGCAGCCTCAGGGAGGGAAATGGGAGAGGAGGGGGGAGTGAGGAGGGAGGGAGAGGAAAGGAAAAAACAAAAATAAGGGGGGGGGGAGGGGGGGAAGCGAGAGGGGAGAGGAAAGAAGGGGGGGGAAGGTAAATACAGGGGAAGGTAGAGGATGGGAGGGGGAAAGAAGGGGGAGGAGGAGGGGGGAGGGCGGAAAGAAGGGGGGAAGGGAGAGAAGGGGGGGAAGGGACGGGAGGGGGAGGATAGGGGCGGCAGGAATCCACAGTGTAGGTACCAATAGAAAGGTTCAGTGTAAAGGGATGAGGAAGCCCAATAAAGCAAACACATTCCGTCTAGGCAGCAGGGCGGCCCCTGGGCACGCAACGTAATGGCTGTGGGCGTGCAATATAACAGACCTGAGCAAGTCAGAGAAACAGTAGTACAAGGGTTAACCATAACCTACTATACCGGCGAGTGCTGTCCAGCAACAGATGGGGGTACGGCTAAAAAGGGCCAAAAGAAAAGGAGAAGTGAACAAAAACAATGCTCAAAAAATAAACAAGTGAACATGGATCATGGAACCTCTTCAGTCCACCTCCATCTATTATTGGCAGCCAGGAGCAGCAATTAAAACCACAGAGCCGGTCAGAGGAGACATAAGCAGCTGTATGAAGAACCATGTGTAGAGAGTGAAGGGGCTGGACCGAACTGCGCCCCGCCCCTCGGCCAGGCCACCACGGTAATTCGCGGCCCCTAGCAGGAAGGCAGGGACACAGTCGCTCCCGCCCGACACGTAGGCCCCCCCACCACAAGTCCATACAAATCAGATATCGGGCCCGTAGCACCCCCAGCGACGAGGTAGAGGGGGGGGGGCCCCGGGAGAACCCACACGGCGCGCAGGAGTGACCCACTCATACACGTAGCGCGATGAGCCAGCCGCCGGGTGCGGGAAATCCCCGGCCCCACCCACCCCCGTCAAGCACGTAAGGCCGCGTAGCATGGGGAACAACAAAAAAAAAAAAAAGGGAAAGTACAGTAGAAACAACCCCAGAAGTCACAACCCCATGTAAAGAAACATTCCTAAGTTAAAGCATAAACCGGAATAACCATCGCCAAGGGCATTCCTGCAGCGGGGGTCTTGAGTCCCAAGAGCAGTGGGCGTGGAGGGATGAGACCGGGTAGCATCCAAGCCGATAGTCCTCAAACCGATGTATGGATGTCCTTCACAGGAGAGGGGAGCGGGCGGCAGTACAGCCCCGGGCAAGCCCGGGGGGGGGGGGAGGGGGAGCAGGGCCGCGGACCATAGCAGGGGGCCCCCGATCCAGCGGATAGAAACAAGTGCAGTTCATAAAAACCGTCAGAAAGGGCATTCAGGCGTCGAGATTGGCGGCTGCCGTAAATCCAGGGTGGACAGTAGAAGAGGCAGACCGGGTATGGAAATGGCACCAAGAGAGCACAAAATCAGGAGGGGTGGCAAATTAGGGGCTCACGATCAGTCCATGTCCATGAAAACAGGGGGAAAGGGCAGTCAAATAGAAGTCAGTAGCCGCAAGGACACGGCAGCACTCACCGGTACAGAGTTCCTCAGTTTAAGGCGTTTTATGGCGCGCCCTCCTGTGATCAGGAGATGCGATAGGGCTGCCATCTCTAGGTGCTTCGTCCCCTCGGCCAGGGGGGGGGGGGGGAGACAGGGTAGGCCCTGCGGCGTCGGATGCTATAGTTCCCCGCCGGTTGTATCCCTTCCATGGAGGTGGCTCTGCGAAGGGGAGACAGGCGAAATTCACTGTACCAATCCGGTAGCTCAGTATAGGGGATGTCCAGAGTGGAGCAAAAGTGTTCCAGGTCCTCCGGGACACGGAGAAGGGCAGTACGGCCCTGGGAGGTAGCAGAGAGCCCAAATGGGAACTTCCACCTGTAGACTATGGCTCTAGATCGTAGCACATCCAACAGCGGGCGCAGCTCTCTCCTCCGTTGCAGGGTTATGTTGGACAGGTCTTGAAACAACTTGATCTCTGCCCCCTGGAAAGTAATATGGCGGCGAATTCGGGCGTTCCGGAGGACATCTTCTTTCAATTGGAGACAAGACAACAAGACCACGTCCCTTGGGGCGTCGGTGTCTCTTCTCCTAGGCCTCAGAGCCCTATGGATACGTTCCAGGGCAACCGGGGTGTCCGGGGGTCTGCCCAAGAGGTCGTTGAAGATGGAGGTGACCGCCCTAGGGAGGTTCTGGTGCTCCACGCTTTCGGGGATTCCGCGGACACGAAGGTTCCTCCGCCTCCCCCGATTATCTAGGTCCTCTACATGCCGGTTTAAGTCCAACAGGGATGCATGCGATTCTGTCACCTGCTGGACATGGCAGAGGGAGGCATCATGGCGCGCAGTGGTAACTTCCACCTCCTCTACCCGCAAAGACACAGCCTGGACTTCGCTTCGGAGCTCCGCTATTACCGCCGACAGGGCGGTCTTGATGTCCGCCCTGATGTCCGCTGCCACCAGCTGGAGATCCTGAAAGGAGAGAGAGGGCGGCGGAGGTGGGGTGTCCATGGTAGGAGACCGGGCTCTGGCGCCGGACGATAGTCTGCTCGGGGAGCAGGAACGAGAGCGTGGAGTGGAGGAGGGAGTAGGCCTCTGTGAGGTCCCCGCCTGGGACCTGAAGAGTTCGGGGATACCGCGGCTCAGCTGTGTCTCCGGCTCCCGCGGAGTCCGGGAACGGGTGGCGGAGTTGCTTCGGGAGGTACTCCCCATGTTGTGATGATTCGGCAGGGTGTGAGTCGGCTACGCTGCGTGGGGATCAGGCCTCGAGGTGCAGGAGCTCGGCACTAAGCGGCCATCTTAGATCGGGACCAAGCCACGCCCTCATTTTTAACTTTAGTGTCACATTAGCACAGTATATTTCAGTGCGTTGGTGAATGTGTACCGCAGTATATTGCAGTGTATTACTGCACATTTAACGCAGTATATTGCTGTGCATTATTGCACGTTTACTGCAGTATATTGCAGTGCACTAATGCATGCTAAACACAGTACATTTCAGTGCATTAATGCACATTTAACGCAGTATATTTCAGTGCATTAATGCACATTTAACGCAGTATATTTCAGTGTGTCAGTGCAGTTTTCCTGCAGTATATTGTAGTGTGTCAGTGGAGTGTGTCTGTGTAGTGAGTGCTCAACTTAAAGTGGACCAAACACCCCTGTTGCCCGTGCTATCCAGCCACAGCATGCAGAGGAGGTGGTGGACTGGCTTACTAAACCATCCTCATCTTTCATCACCTAAGCAGAGACTAGTGCGCAGTCCACCGCAGCTGCCAGAGGGGCTTATGTTACCTCCATGTCCACCCTCCACACTAAAATCCCAATATTTCTGGCACTGTTTGACTGGGGCATATAATTTCAATTTTTGACAGCAAGGTCTAATCTTGCCTTCATTAAGAGTACCTCTATAGGGTTACAGTGTGAAGACACCACCAACACCCAAAGCCCAATTTTTCACCACCTGTTACTTCTATCAAAAGTGTGCGAAAGAGACACCGGAATTTATCCAAAAAAAATCTCGAATCTTGCTCTGAGTGCACTAAATTGTGACTTCATCATACAGACTGGCTCCCCATATCGTTGTTTACAAAATAAAGAAAGCTTACAGGGAAAATTACATTTTTTGGGCTTTATTTTGTCATTATTGCTATAGCAGGTTCTATACATGGTACAGATGTGCCACTTTACAAGCAGACTAAGGGGAACCCCAGGCACTATATTTAAAGTAATTTTTGATTTTTTTGTTATTTCTTATTTTTATGGTTTCACTTTAAGCATCAGTAAATCACTGTTCATTTAAAAATTATGTTTTTTACAAACGTTGTGTTCATTAATACATGTACCCCAGGGCAGTACCCTGACCCCCATATCCTTTGTATGCCCAATTACTTGCATTTAAGCCTCCAAAATGGGCCCTTTTGATCATTCCAGTTCTGGTCCCATAGACTTCAATGGGGTTTGTTACTTGGTTCCTAACGTTTTCGATGTTCAAAAGTTCTGCCACAAATCAAACCCGAGGCTGTTCAGCCCATGTCTATGTGTTAGATGGTCTGGAGGACCAAGGCGTGAGGCCTGAGCAGTAAAGCTGCAAAGAGAGTTACGAGGCTGAACATTGATAGTTGGTTGTATTGATGGTGAAAACCCCTTAGAGGGGGGCTTCATCTTCTTCAGTTATGCCCCATACACACGTGCAGATTATCTGCAGACTTTTGTCTGCAGACTTACCAAAACCATATAATATGAGGTCAAACCTAAACACTTTCAATTTGTATGCAATCCGGCAGGCCCTTGCACTACATAGAAAAGGTAAATCTGCAGACAAAAGTCTGCAGATAATCTGCACGTGTGTATGGGGCATTAGGCTACATTCACATGGCAGTTTAGCAGCAGATTGCTTTGTTCAGAGGTAGCTAAACATTAACACTGAATGCAGCAACACTCTGAGCTACAGCCACAGCCACAGCCACAGCCACAGCCACAGCCACATACAAACTGGCTAATTAGCTGCTGACAGTTTGCGTGTGCTCAAAATTATGCAAAATGGCGATCCTGAAAACACAGGAGGAAATTTACTAAAGCTGGAGAGTGCAAAATCTGATGTGGCTGTGCACAAAAACTAATCAGCTTCCAGGTTTTCTTGCCAAAGCTTAATTGAACATGACAAATCGCACTGGTGTGAACAAGGGCTCAAAGTGTGACAGCTTTGAAATCTGAAAAATGGTCTGGGCAGAAAAGAGGTGAAACAGTCCGGTCTTGAAGTAGATAAATTGGAATTCCAGCCAAATACTAAATAGTCTTAAAAATATTCCTTCTCCTCTCCTGCTACCTATACAGCCTAATCAGTGTAAAAAAAAAAAAAAAAAAAAAAAAAAAAAGGAAGAAGCTGTATACTTATTTGAAGTTCGCTTTGGTCACATGATTTGCAGCTTTGGCTTCCGTGTGACAGAGTCAGAGGCAGTGCCAACAACGGCTGAGACACAGGAGCCTATGGGTGATGCCATGGCTCCTTGAATTCCCAGCCGTTGTCTAGTGCTCCCTCCTCTACCCTGCAGGCAGTGCACCGACACTTGGGATCACATGTCTGGACCGTTGGCCTGACAGAAGCTGGCCATTTGGCCAGCTTCTGTCGAAGGGGCATGACTGAAAAAGGTCTGTCGATCAGCTCTCATCAGGAGATTGCTGTACTAATGCTCCTCCTGAGCTGTTAGGTTATTTTTGTTCAGCCCGCTGGGTTGAAGTAAAAAAAAAAAAATACTAGTGTGTACTAGGCTGAAGACTAGTTAGTGTTAGGCTGAAATTCTACTTTAGGCCCCTTTCATATTGACTAACCCATCGGGTCCACCTGTCAGCTTTTCAGGCAGACCTGATCGTTTCCACCTGTCAGCTTTTCAGGCAGACCTGATCGGGCCATCCATAGCTTTCTATGGAGCGGCAGACGTCAATGACATGTGCCTGCTGACAACCGCCGGCATCCGATCTAAACTGGTCCGCTAAAAACAGACGGATGAGGATTTATTTCCATCCAGTGGATCGGATGATAGTTGGAAGGAAATGGACAAGCAGTCCGTTTCCATCTGACCGCCCCACAAAAAAGAGCAGGCGTAGACCTGTCATCCGCCTGCTCAGCAGGGATCAAGTGGACAGATCCCTCGCTGCGCAGGCGGATTCGCTTGGTAAAGTTTGCCCCGTCTACAAGGGACCTATTTAGGCCTCGTTCACACCATGGTATAGAGACGTTAGTTTTCTGCATGCGTTCTGCAAAAGGAACAAAAAAACAATGGTTCTCTATGTGCCCTGTTCACACCACAACGTGCAGATTTTTTTCTGCTCAGGAATCGGCAACGTGTATGCCGTTTCTTGCACAGGAAAAAAACAAAAAACTAACGTGACATCAACATTGGTGTGAATAGGGCATATAACTGATGTCAACGTGCAAAAAAACTAACTGAAGCGCACATGATAACTGATGTGAAACTGATATCTCTGTAAAGTGAAATCTTCGTGGTTTTCCTATCAGTTTTTATGCAGGTATGTTTTGGACGAGCCCCTAGGCCCCTTTCACACTTGTGAAAACTGAAAGTCACGTGACTTTGCCTGGACTTGTAGCAATGCCTGTGTAAGTAAAACCTTGGACAGAGGGGTGGCTGTGGATGTAGTATACTTGGATTTTGCAAAAGTGTTTGACACAGTTCCCCACACACGGCTAATAAGTAAGGTAAAGTCTACTGGCTTGTAAAGATCAGTTTGTAATTGGATAGAAAATTGGCTAAAAGACAGAATTCAGAGAGTAGTGGTTAATGATTCTAAAGCCTCGTACACACGCTACGAATTTCCGCCGACCGGTCGTCCGTTTTTTGTGGCATGCTAGTCTGATGTGGAAAGTGAAGAGGTTTTTTTCTTACGAATTTTCCCGTACGACAGAATTCTACTTCAGAAGTGATGTCATGTGTTGGATTGTTTTGTATGTGTTCTTTCATCTCTGAGCATGCCTAGTCTTGCTCTTAAGATTTTTTTCTGCCGAAATCTGTACTAATGAGACGAAAATCGGACGTTGTATTACGGACAACAAAAATGTTATACCCTGCACATCAGGATTTTGTCAGCCGAAAAGTCGGAGTCGGCTGTCGAAAGCACCATACTAACAATCCGAAAATCGGCAGATCGGTCGTCGGACGAATGTTCCGTTCCGAATTCCTTATCGTGTGTACGGGGCTTTACTCTGAATGGCCTAAAGTTATCAGTGGTGTACCCCAAGGTTCAGTGTTGGGACCCTTACTTTTTAATATCTTTATAAAGGATATAGGGTCTGGGATTAAAAGTACCATTTCAGTCTTTGCAGATGACACCAAGCTTTGCAGTGGAAAAACTTCTTTACAGGATGTCTCCAACTTACAATCTGACCTCAATGCAATGTTTCATTGGGCAACTATGTGGCAAATGAGGCTTAATGTTGATAAATGTAAAGTTATGCACCGGGGGGGGGGGGGGGGGGGGGGGAGAGAGAGAATATGCATGCAACATACAAACTAGGTGGAGTAGAACTGGGGGAATCCATAGCGGAGAAGGATCTGGGTGCTCTGGTAGATCATAAGCTTAATAATAGCATGAAATGCCAAGCTGCTGTTTTCAAAGCGAGCAAAGTCCTTTCTTGTATTAACAGAGGCATGGACTCCAGAGAAAGATATCATTTTGCCCCTGTACAAATCATTAGTAAGACCTCATCTGGAATATGCAGTTCAGTTTTGGGCACCAGTTCTTAACTGAATTTATTCTCTCTTGAGAAAAGAAGATTAAGGGGGGATATGATCAACATGTATAAATACATAAGGGGTCCATATAGTGAACTTGGTGTTGAGTTGTTCATTTTAAGGACAACACAGAGGACAAGGGGGCTTTCTTTACCTCTAGAGGAAAACAGATTCCGTCTCCAAATACGGAAAGGTTTCTTCACCATAAGAGCTGTGAAAATGTGGAATAGACTCCCCCCCAGAGGTGGCTCTGGCTAGCTCACTAGATTGCTTTAAAAAATGCCTGGATTATTTCCTAGGTGTAAATAATATAAATTGGTACTGGTATTTATAGATAAATTGATCCAGGGAATATCCGATTGCCTCTCGGGGATCAGGAAGGATTTTTTTTCCCCTGCTGTAGCAAATTGGATCGTGCGTTTGCTGGGGTTTTTTTTACCTTCCTCTGGATCAACTGCGGGTATAGGATTGTGTATATGGGATTGTTTTTTATTGGTTGAGCCAGATGGACTTGTGTCTTTTTTTCAACCTGACTAACTATGTAACTATATGTAATCTTGAAGTCTATGGACCTCAAGTCGCACCAAAGTAGTGCAGGGACTACTTTGAAGTCGCACAGACATGAATGGTGCTCATTGGAAATCATGGGGTACGACTTGTCATGCGACTTTGCAGTCCCAAGTCGCACAAGTGTAAAAGGGGCCTTAAAGAAGAGATCCAGGAACCTGTGAAAAAAATAAAAGCTGCCACAGTCCAGTGGTGCACTCAGCCCAGCCATCTTCATCCTATGTCCTCCCTCGGCGGCGCCGGGATCTTCAATATGGGCACCCGGCTGTGACAGCTTGCAGCTTCACAGCCGGGTGCCCACTGCATATGCGCGAGTCGCACTACGCATAGTGAATGGTGGATGCGGTCTTTTTGTACCTGTCAGTGAGAGAGGAGAACTTTAATTTCCGAGCGCTGGGCGGAAGTGGGAAGCAGGTACCTGTCAAAATCGGGTACCTGCTCCCCCCCCCCCCCCCGCGGGGGACAAGTCTTTAACCTCTTGCCGACCGCCCACCATAGTATTACTGTGGCAGGGCGGCTCAGCTGCACAAAATCACGTAGTACTACGTAATTTCGTGCACGGGGTCTCGGCGGCGCACACCCGTGCCGCCGGAGCCGTGCTCCCGCTGTGTTTAGGCACAATGGGAGGAGTGGCGGCGATTGCTGCCGGCCTCCCACAATCGTCAGATAAACTGACAGAATGTAAACAAAGCAAGCGGGTCTTCTGTCACACAGGCAGGGAGAGATCAGGAGTTTCAGCTAAGCTAAAACCCTGATCTCTCTGTGCCTGTCACAGAAACCCCCCCCCACACACAGTCAGTAAGCATATTTAGGCACACATTAACCCCTTTGATCCCCCCAGTGTTAACCCCTTCCCTGCCAGTGTCATTTATACAGTAACAGTGCATAATATTTAGCACTGATTACTGTATTAATGTCACTGGTCCCCAAAAATGTCAGTTAGGGGCCCGATCTGTCCGCCGCAATGTCGCAGTCCCGCTAAAAAAACGCTGATCACCGCCATTACTAATAAAAAGAAAAAAATAAATAAAAATTCCAAAAATCGATCCCATAGTTTGTAAACGCTAGAACTTTTTGCACAAACCAATTAAACTACGCTTTTTGGGTTTTTTTTTTTTACCAATAATATGTAGCAGAATACAAATTGGCCTAAACTGATAAAAAAAAAATGGATTTTTAAATTTTTTTATTGGGAATGTTTTATAGCAGAAAGTAAAAATATGGCTTTTTTTTTTCAAAATTGTCGCTTTTTTTTGTTTATAGCGCAAAATCTAAAAATTGCACAGGTGATCAAATACCACCAAAAGAAAGCTCTATTTGTGGGAAAAAAGGACGTCAACTGTATTTGGGTACAGCGTCGCACGAGCGCTGACTTTTTCGTTAAAGTAACACAGTGCCGAATTGCAAAAAATGGCCTGGTCATTAAGGAGGTAAAACCTTCCGGAGCTGAAGTGGTTAAAGGGAAACTTCTCCTTTTGGGTGGAGCTCCCCTTTAAAAGTTTAAAAAACAAAACTGTTAAATTTCCAGCATGACAGGAATGCAACTGTCATATTGGTTACTCTCAACCAAACTGTCAATCCATCAAATGGCTGGTGTCATAACGGATCACATGATCGGCAGTTGCCGATTAAACAGAGGCCAAGATGGCAGCTTCCATGGCTAAAAAGCTTAGGAGGGTTTATTTCCACTTTAAGAGTCCATTCACACTAGCGCGACTTGTGAGGCAACTTGTGTCGCCCCAGGTCGCTTGACATAACAAAAGCAATGTTAATCAATCAGTGCCGTCTTAATTGGCACTACTGAAGTCGCTCCGACTTCAGAAAAGGGTCCTGTACTACTCTGAGGCGACCTGTGATCCGACTTGTCCCATATACTTCAATGGGAGTCGCCTCCTTATCTTAATTGAAGCGACTTGTGATCCGACTTTCCATAAAAATGGCCCTGAACAAGAAAAAAAGAGCATTTTCTTATAATTTTTAGTAGCACATGAATATGGCTTCTCTACACCTGGCTGTTTTTCTTGCAGGCATTTATCGGGCATTTTTGGAGGCAGACATGACTTTTTTTGGATTTAGTGTCTGGGGGGTCTAAAAAGTGTCCCTGTGAAGTTTCAGCTCTGTAGCATGTCCAGAACCCGAAAAAATATAATTTTTCTTATAATTATAAATACAGCAGTGTGGCGGCTTCTATACACCTTGCATTTTTTTTTTGGCATTTATCGGGCATTTTTTGGGCGTCTTTGGAGTCATGCCTGCCTCCAAAGACGCCCAAAAAATGCCCGATAAATGCCAGCAAAAAAAACAGGAAAGGGAAATTAGGTCACAATACATCATATTCTGATTGGCCAAATACAAAGTCGTACAAAGTCGTCTATCATATAAGTCGCGTAAAAAAATTCACAAGTCGCGCTGAAGTCAAGCTGAAGTCGCGCTAAAAGTCACCCCTTATGAGGCGACTTAGAGGTCGCAGCAGTGTGAACCGAGCCTAACGCCACACACAAAACAGACAAAGTGTAAATGAAGCAGAAAGTCAGATGATGCCAAGTAACAAGCATTTATAGAAGGCGGACAGCGAGGACAGCCCCCCCCCCCCGTACGCCTCTCAGGACCCATAAAAACGACATGTCCTGCTAGGTCTAGGACTACCCACTACTCAAGGTGCAAATGCCTCTGTGTGATTCCAATTCTCAAACAGCGTTGTCACCCAGTCACAGGAAGTGGAAACAAATCAGGACAACAGGTGATAAAAGTTATATTTCACGTTCCTGCTAGTATATATATATAAGATTTCTGAGTTGGCCTATACTTGAATTGTAGCCTGGCCGTACCTGTGCCACAAACATTCAGGGACCGACCCACATCAGAAGAAGAAAGGTACACTGACACGAAGTCTCCCGAGTTATATCATACATTACAATATCATAGGTGACCACTCACTTACCGTACATGGCACAGCTGGGTGACGCCTCAGACACTGCATAGAAAAACACAACTGTCCCCAAATGTTTTCTTCGGTTACCTAGTTTCAAACGGCCAATAAACACTCAGTATCACAGCAGCCAATCAGGGTTACACAGCCTAGCGCTCGCCAATGTCCACAGGCTACAGGCGAAGATATTAGACGTCATGTCTTCCTATCCTCCAATCACACCTTGACCTCGGCAGATTATAGCCAATGACAACTTTCACTTCTACGTCACCACGGCAGGCAACCGTGCGTTTCCAAAAGGTCCTCTAAACAAGCACCAGACTAGTATGGGCAGGCAGCCATTTTTCTGGAGATTTCTCTATATACTCAAAGGGGGAGACCTTCAACAAAATGGCGCCCAGAATGGGCACTTTGTATTGCTGAACAACTCGAGCTCTTGGAACCTAGCTCACGTTGTTCCTGTCAGCCTGTAGTTGTCATGAGTTAGTAAATGAGCTAGGCTAGTAGGATGGTGCTGTGAGATCGCTTGTTTGTCATTCAGTGAATGAGGAGGCTATGGACGCGCTGGAAGCAGTGCTGGATGAGGTGGCTCTGGAAGGTTTGGATGGGATCACAGTCCCGGCGCTGTGGCTGCGGTTACAGGCTCGTGTCCCCCCGTTTCCTCTCATACTGGATGTCGCCACTAAGCAGCTCCTGTGGCAGTCCATGTTACGGCATCAGGAACTGGACTTCTGTGAACTGCCTGAAGAGAGACCACCCCTAGTGATCTGTACCAGGTCAGGATTCCTCATCATTATCACCTAGTGCCAGACACAGAGCAGTGTTTACTACCTCTTCTCCCCAATGGGACACAGATAACAGGGAAACACCCCACACCTGACAGCTTAGAACCCCTGTCAGTCAGGTGTGGGGTGTTTTCCTGTTGTCTGTGTCCCATTGGGGAGACTTTTGCTCACTTCCTGTCTTGGAGACAAGACATAAAAAGGAAGTCAGGGGAAATCCTCAATTACAGTTATCTCCACTGGTAGATATGTACTCGCCACTTGTTCTCCTATGATATTTGGATTCCCCATCATGATTTGTATGCGTGTCATTTTTATTTATTTATTTCAGGTACTTGTATAGCGCTGTCAATTTACGCAGCGCTTTTACATATACATTGTACATTCACATCAGTCCCTGCTCTCAAGGAGCTTACAATCTAAGGTCACTAACTCACATACATACACAGTAGGGCCATTTTTCCAATTAACCTACCAGCATGTCTTCGGAGTGTGGGAGGAAACCCACGCAGGCACAGGGAGAACATGCAAACTCCAGGCAGGTAGTGTCATGGTTGGGATTTGAACCAGCGACCCTCTTGCTGCTAGGTGAAAGTGCTAACCACTACACCACTGTGCCGCCCATCATTGTCATTGTCCCTCAGGACCTGGAATGAGCTCAGACATGTTGGTCATAAGCTTTGAAAAACGATAAAAAATACAGAGGGCACACCAGCCTAGCGCATTACCTTTGCAACAATCTATTCAAAAAATAAATTTCTGTACATCATACTCACAAACAAGATGACGTGTTCAAGCGTGATACAAATGTATATATGTGTGTATATATATATATATATATATATATATATATATATATATATATATATATATACGAATTGTCCATGCAGCGTACTCTACTGATTAGAGACAGTTGTGGGATGTATCTCTCCAAATGTACCCGACGCATTTCAAAGGTGCCCCTTTTCTTCAGAGCTGGATATTTCTTCTATGTTGGTAATAAGTCTGAATCTGCTTAAAGCGGTTTTCCAGCCTCCCCTCTCCCCCCTCCAAAAATTAAAAGTCAGCAGCTACACATACTGTGGCTTTCTGCATACTGTAGCTGCTGACTTTTAATATTAGGACACTTACCTGTCCTGGAGTCCAGTGATGGCGGCACCACAGCTGATGTTTCCATCAGCTGTCGGGTGCTGCCGCTGCCATTGCCGGTGGGGGAATCTGGCAGCGAAGCCTTGCGGCTTCACGGGCGGGTCTCTAATGCGCCGCGCTACGCATTCGGATTTGCTCGGCGGCGGGGTAAGGAGGAGGGAAAACTTCTGAGGGACAGCGCCGCCTCCAGGAAGTGTGGAAGGGTACCTGTCAAAAACAGGTACCCCCCCTTCCCCCGGAAAGGTGCCAAATGTGGCACCGAAGGGGGGGAGGAAGCAAATGAGCGGAAGTTCCACTTTTGGGTGGAACTCCGCTTTAAGTAATCCTGCTGGGAAGCTGTCAGATGTGATAGGTGGCGGGGAATGCCTCCACTGCCTATGACTGGCGGTCCGCTTTGACAGTTTCCTGGTGGGATAGCACAGGCAGATAAGGACTCATGTACAAATACACCTGAGCTCATCATTGCACCAGGATATATAGGCTAGGTTCACGCATACAGTGGGGAAAATAAATATTTGATCCTCTGCAGATTTTGTAAGTTTGCCCACTTGCAAAGAAATGAAGGGTCCATAATTTTTATCATAGGTGTATCTTAAATGATAGAGATGAAATATCAACCAAAAATCCAGAAAAAACGCATGATACAAATGTTCTAAATTGAGTTGCAGTTCAGTGAGTAAAATAAGTATTTGATCCCCTACCAACCAACAATAATTCTGGCTCCCACAGACTGGAAGAATCACATTATGGTCATGGTGGCCTATTCAGTCTCCAGACCTTAATCCTATAGAAAATGTATGGAGGGAGCTGAAACTCCGAGTTGCCAAACCTTAAGGAATTAGAGAAGATCTGTAAAGAAAAGTGGACCAAAATCCCTCTAGAATGAGCCCCAAAGAAAAAGGGTCAACTTAAGGACACAAAAATGCATAATGATCATCAGCGCAAAACCACAGTATATTTAAAGAATAACAACAAAAACTAAGGCTGCAAGCAATCAGTGTAAACACATTACACCAGTGAATATAAAATAAATCAATAATGCTGCGCTAAAGTGACTCAAACCATAAATAAACCAAATAAGATGAAATATCACTTGTGGTAAATCAGTATTGTGAATCATGCAAACAAACTGCAAAACTATAATAGATGACGCTGTGAAATAATGATCTCAATAGTGAATAATAAGCAAAAGTGCAAAATGCAAATGAACTGAAAAAAGTCCCAAACAAAGTCCTTAAACACAAGGAAAGGGTGTTCCAAATGTCCCAGTCAATTTTCCTGTGCTGTCTTAACCACTTGCCGACCGCCGCAAGTAGATATACTGTGGCGGTCAGCCCCGGCCAGGCAAAGTGACGTATATATACGTCACTAGCCTGTGACCGGCTTGCGAGCCAATAGCGGGCGAGCGGCCGCCCCGGCTCGTTCACTGAGGAGTCCGTGCGTGTGACCGGTGGACCTGATGTCCGCCGGTCACACTGCGATCGTCGGTAGAGCGGGAGAAAGGCGGGCGGCTTATGTAAACAAGCTGCCTGTCATTCTCCCCTGTGTAAAAATGGAGATCAGACTGTTCTACTATGTAGGACCATTGATCTCTGTTTTTACAGTAGTAGCCATGTCCCATCACAGTTAGAAGCACGCCCCTAGGATACACTTAACCCCTCCCTCTCCAATACAGTTAACCCCTTCCCTGCCAGTGTCATTTTTACAGTAACAGTGCATATGTATAGCACTGACTACTGCAGTAATGTCTCTGGTAACCCCAAAAGTGTCAAAAATGTCAGTCAAGGGTCCGATCTGTCCGCCGCAATGTCGTAGTCCCGCAAAAAAAAATCGCAGATCGCCGCCATTACTCGTTAAAAAAAAAACACCAAAAATGACAAAAATCTTTCCCTTTGTTAGTAAACGCGATAACTTTTGCGCAAGCCAATCAAAATACGCTTTTTTTTTTTTTTTTTTTTTTTTACCAAACATATGTAGCATAAAACAAATTGGCCGAAAATGTTAAAAAATTTTGATTTTTACATTTTTTTTTTGGGAATTTCATATAAAAAAATGTGAAAAATATTGTTATTTTTGCAAAATTTACGCTCTTTTTTTGTTTATAGCGCATGATCAAAAAATCGCACAGGTGATCAAATACCACCAAAAGAAAGCTCTGTTTGTGGGGAAAAAAAGGACGTGAAATTTGTTTACGTACAGCGTCGCACGACCGCGCAATTGTCCGTTAAAGTCACGCAGTAAAAAATCGCAAAAAACCCCCTGGTCAGGAAGGGGGTAAAATCTTCCGGGGCTTAAGTGGTTAAAACGGTGAAATAGTGCTTCACACCACTCCATTCATTAAAGTGCTCTCAGTGACTGGTGCTTTTATAGCAGCTCACCTCAGAGATAGACTCATGAAGAGTCATATAAGCATCAGTTGTAAATGGATAGACTGCCTGTCTGTCCTCTTCAGGTAAAAAAAAATTGCAATAAGCGTATTTTGATTGGTTTGCGCAAAAGTTATCACGTTTAACTACAGGAAATATTTATGTCATTTTTATTTTATTTTTTTGTTTTTTACTAGTAATGCCGGAGATCTGCGATTTTCTTTTTTGCGGGACTGCGACATTGCAGCGGACAGATCGGACCCCTAACTGATGATTTTGACACTTTTGGGGGGACCAGTGACATTACTACAGTAATCAGTGCTATAAATATGCACTGTTACTGTAATGATGACACTGACAGGGAAGGGGTTAACCCTATGGGTGATCAAAGGGTTAAATGTATGCCTCATGCTTACTGACGTGTGTGTGTGTGTGTGTGTGTGTGTGTGTGTGTGTGTGGGGGGGGTTTGAGATCGCAGGTTCCTAAATCCTGTGATCTCTCCCTGTCTTTCACTGAGAAGATCCGCCTGCTTTGTTTACATAAGCAGGCAGGTCTTCTCACACTTTCCCCGACAATCGGGGAAGAGAGGCAGTGATTGTCGCCTCTCCTTCTCCAGCCCAACTCCCACTGTTTCTAAACACAGCGGGCGCGCGCCGCCGAGACCACTAGGAGTCCAGCGACGTAGGTCTACGTCCAGTGACTTAGGTCTAGGAGTCCAGCGACGTAGGTCTACGTCGCTGGACCCAGGGGAGCCGCACTGCCGCAGTAGGTTTACTGTCGGCAAGTGGTTAAGTTATACAAATTTACTAACAGTCATCCAATACTGATATGGCTAATAAGGTGATAAATAAAAGTAGTGTGGTGCTGCACTATTAGAGTGATAATAATAAACAGTTCATAAATACCAAATTGCTCAATACTAAAGTGATTATAAAGCAGGGCTTGACAAATTTGCTATGAATCTAGGAGCCAGCTAAAAAAGTTAGGAACCAGTTTTTTTTTTTTGGTAGCGTGGGTTGTCAGGGCAAGTAATTTGCGCCCCCTAACTCTAACTTACAGCAGAGCGGTCAGTCAATAACTCCAATGTAACGCATTACATCAAGGTTATGGGCTGGCCAGAAAGAATGACATTAAAATCCTGTTATAGGGGAAACTCCTTTTATGCCAATGCATCATGACTGCGGCATGTAAAATTCCCTCATCTGCTGCCTATTGTAGCTTAAGGGTGGCTGTTGGTGGGTGGCAAAAACATGTCTTTACAGCACATTTTTACCACCCAACTGCACATCTAATTAAAGCCTTTGTGACATTTAAATAAAACACAGAAAAGGATGAAAGAAGTATCCCAGCGCTGCTGATCTTCTGTTGCCTCTTTGCAGCTACTTCCTGCCTGTGTGTCACCCTGTGGTGATTGTTGATAGTACACAGGGCTTTATCAGAGGACATAAAAAGATAATTTTAAAGCATGCCAGCCTCATCTCCCCTCCTCCACCTCACAGCCCCCGTGCTCTATCCTCCACCACAACTCTCCCCCCCTCCCTCACAGTAGTGACAGTCTGCCTGCAGGGTCGGGTAAAGGCCACACAGGCTGCCGGGTCCCCCTCCTCCTCCTCACTCTTCTCCAAGGTCTGAACTACTGTGCGCTCTGGGGGGAGGAAGGCCAGCCTGATAAGGATGCTACGGGCAGCATAGGAGAGCTCAGAGAGCAGCCATTCAGGAACGGACCTTACTCTGGCAGAGGAGAGGAGACCGGCCCCTCCCCTCTCATGTTACTCACAGCCGGACTTCAGATTACTGAAAACACGGAGGGGGAGAGTGGAGCATCAGCTGCCTGACACTCTGAGCTGCGTGTCCGGGCAGTCAGTCAGAGAGTGGGCTGGCGGCAAATCAGGAGCCAGGACGCGGTTTCTGGTCGCCATGGTGACCTGGCGACCGGGGTTTGTCGAACACTGTTATAAAGGATATATGCACAAAAGGAAGGATACTGATAATCATAAACTATAAATCCAAATTGCTCAAATTTATATACTTAGACACCCGACAAACCATGTGAAAATTGGTACAAGTGCCAAATTCTTAATCCGTCTATATATTGAAAGTCAATAAAGGAAATTCTAAAATGAGGTGTTTAGTGGTGAAATCACCTAAAAACATTCACATAAACATAAACAAGTCCTTTGGAATATGTACGCTGCTCAAACAAATGTCGGGATTATTGGGGAAATTAAATAAAAAAAAATAAAAGCCATGTAGACTATAGAGATTGTGAACAGCACAGCTTCCATCTTGTTTGGAGGTGAATGAAAGTTCATATGTACTTGTTTAAACAACATTTCTCTTACAATAGGGTCTTATAATTTCAGCAGATATTTCTGTTTTCTTTTGTCATAAATAAGTGGTACATGGACATCTCTGCTGAAATTATAAGACCCTATTGTCAGATAAGACATAATGGTAGTACCAGTCTTGTCTGCAAGTATTTTAACAATAGCCCAGTGTACTCTATCAGACATTTAAACTATAAGTTTTAAATATACATTATCATGTGTGAGAAGATATTAGCAATAATTATGTCATTCTATTATGTAAGGCATATACATATTTAGAAATTATCTGTATACCATATGTTGGGTTTATATTCTTGCTAAATAACAAATCTTACTTAGGTAAAACTAATTCCACTTAAATTACTTCATTTTAAGGCATGTGGTAGGAGTGTTTATATAAGAATTGCTTTGGATTGGGCTAGGTAATATAAATCCTACAAGCCAGACACTATGTCTGACAGTAATGGCAGAATCCACATAATTAATGGATCTTCACTAGCCAGAGGTCATCAGATAATGGTGGTAATTTATTTTATATGCTGAATCTAATGAACAGTACAATACTGCCCCCTTTGGAGATGCTACTAAATGCAGTCTTGGGGTAACTCAGTATTTTCCAATATAAATATATACTGTACTTGTATTAATAATTATCTTTATAAATGGCTTACCAGATCCAATAATTGCCAGGGTATGTGATGGAGATATAGATGGACATTTATGTATGTACTGAGAGTATGGACAAAGTTTTATGTTGTGTTTTATGATTACTCCTTAATATAAAGAAATCATCATTTAACTTTAATATCTAATATTGGATAATTATTAAAGAGGTGTGACTATGACCTCACCAGTTAATGGGTAGAATATCCCAACCAATGGGGATAATGTTCCTCCCTCTGTGTTTAACTTATGGTAATTTTAATAGTCCTTTGTTCAATACCATATAAAAAGGAAAACCAAGATGTGAGACATTACACATTACATACTGACAACACACATTACACCTACAACATACACACTACTACATCCATCCATATACTCATCTACACATACTCCATCTTGCTCCATCATTTATCTGAAACTTTGAGGGACGCCAAAAGAAACTCCTCCCTAACTGGCCACTATTTTAGGAAGGCATCCATCTTAAGGACTCTGGTAACGACCATTTAAGCTAGCAGCCATCTTAAGTGTGGTAACTATACCTTGCTGTTATTTGATTTTATTCTATATTGTTTATTTCCTTCCTTATATGTTTTATATTGCATATTTAAGGGTAATAAGATTACAATCCCAGCCGTATAAACCATATTAGATTTTTCTCTAAAAAGCTGATTTTTGTTTTTATACTTTTTTATTAATATCAGATTTAGCGCAATATTTACGATTTTAGTCTCCCGTGTTGCATGGCTTATTCTCGCTCCATCTGCAGTGGAGTGACTTTCGGCTGCGCAATTTGCAGACAATTGTGGTCTGATTATATAGAACACTTACCTATGGTTTCTGCTATACTTGGAGAAAAGGTAATCTTTTTACTTTCATCATAGAGCTACATATCACATTGCATTTATTGTTTGAAGTTTGTATTTTATGTAGAGTTATCTTTTTGTGTCATTTCTGTTTGATCATTTATTGTGAATACATGTCTTGTGAATAAATATCCTTATATATATTCCCTACTGTAGACTGTTTTCACTAAGATATATGGTATATGCTTTTAAAAAGAAATTAATCAATTAAAAAGAATTCGCTACATATTGATTTGTGGAAATAAGTTGAGATTCTCCTACCTCACAGATCTTTGCTTATTGACATAAATAGACACTGTTATATTCAGAGCAGTATAAATATTCTGACACAAATGAAAGAAACACTTTTTGTTCAGTGTATAGCATCAAGTTAATTAAACTCCTGGGATATTGATCTGGTCAGTTAAGTAGCATAGGAGGTTGTTAATCAGTTTCAGCTGCTTTGGTGTTAATGATCTTAACAGGTTCACTAGATGGGCAACAAAGAGACAACCTCCGAAAACGGAAATGGTTTTATAGGTGGAGGCCACTGACATTTTTACTCCCTAGTCATCTTTTCTGACTGTTGTTTACTAGTTTTGCATTTGGCTAGGGTCAGTGTCACTACTGGTAGCATGAGGCAATACCTGGACCCTATAGAGGTCGCACAGGCAGTCCAACTCCTCCAGGATGGCACATCAATACGTAACATTGCCAGAAGGTTTTCTGTGTCTCAAGAGCATAGAGGAGATTCCAGGAGACAAGCAGTTACTCAAGGAGAGCTGGATGGGGCCATAGAAGGTCCTTAATCCATCAGCAGGACCGATTTCTGCTCATTTATGCAAGGAGCAGAAATCCTCTATAATCACTTTTAGTATTGAGTAATTTGGTATTTATGAACTGTTTATAATTATTATCATTCTAATAGTGCAGCACCACACTACTATCATTTAACACCTCCAGTATTAGTGAGACACAATTCTGGAGGAATGAGAACAGAAGGTACAGCAACAGCAGCATTGTCAGTCTGGTGGGATTGGAGTGTTAAATGTACTAGCAGATTTATATACACAAACCGATTGAAGCCAAACTCCAACTTACACTTTATGAGCAGTTACAGCAAACCGTGTTTTTCCTTTTGGGATAAAGGTTTTTCATAAATAAAAGCTGATCATTTTAAGCACCCCTGCCAGTGGTAAAGGAGAAGTAGGGCCAAAGCTCATTTGGCCCTACTTTTTCCTGTGGATCTCAGAAGTTAACTTCTCACTCCTGTGACCTGTATTTAGCCCAAGGTGGGCTAAAGCCCACTGTCGGCTGACGTCAACTCAGCTGATCCAGACTCTAGAGAGATCCCGACTTTGTCAGGATCCACCCAGATGCCTACGGGCCGCTGAGAGCTTGATTTAACCACTCTCGCCTCCTCCACAGCCTGGCACTCCAGTGAGTGCTGGAGGGGCGCAGCAGAGAGCCTGCTCTGCTCACTAAAAACTGAGCAGTCAGTGATCTTTGCTCGCTCAGTTCTTGGTGTAGCGGAAGTGGGGGACAGATGTAGAATCAGATCGATGCTGCATCTACCTATGTGAGTATGAATGTTTGTGTTTTTTTTTTTTTATTTTTATTTACCCATTACTTTTCTTTTAAGTGGTTTGTCTCATCCATGTAAACTGATACCATCTGCTGGAGAGCTTGTGCTAAAAAAACAGACTTGCTGGCAGAATCAGTAGATGAAAATAAATGAAAGCAAGCCTTAATAGGAAACCAATGCAGCCACCGCATCTGAGAATTGGTAAGCTGCAATATACAGTAATGTTTGCTTTTGGGGTGTAAAGTGGTTGTAAAGGTTCAAGGTTTTTTTACCTTAATACATTCTATGCATGAAGGTAAAACCTGTGTGCAGCAGCCCTCCCAGTCCCCCTAATACTTGCCTGAGCCCCATCGTGGTCCAGGGATGTGCACTAGAGCTTTGGCTCTCTGGGGACTCTCCCTCATTGCCTGAGACTGCTGTCAATCACAGCCAGTGAGCCAATGAGGAGAGAGAGGGGGCGTGGCTAAGCCACGGCTCTATGTGTAAATGGACAATCCTTTTTTTTTTTTTTTTTTTTTTTTAAGCTATTAAGATTTCAAAGTGGTCCAGGGATATGGAAGTTTATAGAGCAGTTTATATTTAACCCATAATAAAATCCTAACTGTATACATATTATATTTTTTCAGGTATGAGGAGCTTGATTGTGATCCAAGTGTACTTAAGGCCAAAGGAGATTTTTGCGCCAAGGACATATACCCAGTTCATGCTGTAACAGATAATAAAAATGGAATCCAAGGCTCATGCCGTTTTTTTAACAAGCGAGTCTCGGTTTCAGAGCACCTAAGAAAACACTCAATCACATGTGAAGATGCAATTGCTAGGTGAGTATGAAGTTTTATATTTTCCAAGACAAAACCTAATCTTCTCTCTAAAGGTACTCAAATCGATTTGCATTACACAGATTTACACATAATATTTTTTGTGCTTTTCCTATAGAAAGGAAAAAACGATACTGTACAAAGATATATGCATTAATAGGCACTCTCTTTGTTTAAATAGTAATTTAATTAAAAAAAAAAAAAAAAAAAAAAATCTTGGCATAGTTAATAGTGTATGATCTGCACATCAAAGCGGTATTAAACCCAAGACCAAAAATGAGACAAAAAATGTAGTATGTTGCACCTTACCAGTCATTAGATGTGGTGGCTGCATCATTTTTCTTTTCTTTGGCTTGTTCCTCTGTTTTCACCTGGTGATCAGGCCAGTAACCCACCTTCACTGTGGATGAATGAACACAGGAGCCACAGCAGATAGCAGCATTGTCAATCTAGGGAGAGGGTAGTGATAAATGTACTAGCAGATTTAAAAACACTCACTAGTTGAAGCCAAGCTCCAGCTCACACATTGTAAGCACCCCCACCAGTGTTAATTTATGTAAACTGATACGTTCTACTGGAGAGCTTGTGCTTTTGAAAAAGAACAGACTTGCTGGCTGGATCACCAGATGAAAATAGAAGAAATATAAAATGGGATTGGTGCAGCGCTAACACAATTGAATCCACAGTCCATACGAATGTTCAAATGGATCAAATAAAATGCAGTAAACAAAAGTTCATCAGAGAGTGCTCCAATAGAGAAGGGAAACTGTCCACCACTTCAAACTTGGAAAAAGCCCAGAGTGCAGGAACCGCCACCAAGATAATAAATGGCCTCTTACCAAATTGCAATGACCCCCATTACAAGGATCAAAGACAGCCTGTGTGATCAAATCAGTGCCCAGATCGACATGTATCGATTCCCAGTGTTCCCTCAGCAGCTCCGACCGGAACAAGTGAACATAAGGAAAAGAGGGACAACTCCAATAGTGAAGTACGTTCACAGGTTTATTCAGTAAAAGCAGATGGGCAACTCACGTTTGCATGAAGAAATCACAGCATGTCTCGGAGCTATACTCTCAGAACCTTTGTTTCCAACCGATAAAATGGCCGCCGTGTCTCCTTGCTGGCCTCAGCACGACGTACCGCAGGCTCCTCCTCCGACCGTTTTCGTCGAAACGTGACGTCGTCAGGGGGTGTGGCCAATGGCAAAACGTCTTTACTTATATGCTGGGTGAGACAGGGCGGGACACGCTGCGTCCAATCCGGAGCCAACAGGAAGAGGTCATCCCAAACCTTCAACAGGAAGGAGACCAACGACCCGGAACCGGATGTATGACAATTGAATGTCAACATCCGGAGCTAAACCCGGAATTGGAGACCGCAAACAGCGATAAATCGATCAAATATTGATATGATTACACAAGAAATATATGTGCCTTATATTTCAAAGGACTTCTAGTGCATATTTGATCTTTAAGAAAGAAACCTTATTCAAAAAAGCTTCAAAACAGAGGAAACCTATAGGTAACCAAGGAAACAGTGCTCTATTCTAGCGGTGCTAGACTTTGCAGGGAGACACCACCATCTAGCGGCCAGAAACAAAAATTCCCGAGAGTGCTTCTTTACATAACTTACATTGACATGAAGGGAAAAATTATATTAAAAAGACTAAAAATGTGAACTAAATATAGTACACAATATGACAATTTAATAACATCACGTAAAAATAAAAACATATAAAACTATCCCACAAATCAAAGTAAAAACAAAATAAAATTATGATAACCAACGATGTAGAACATACTGAAAACCCATTTATCAGGCATTATTGATAAAGGAATTGATATCCCAATCAATATTTAACCCGTGAGGGGCGTAGGTCTTCAACCGATAAATCCAGCTGGTCTCTAGTTGTGAGACACCTCTGGTACGGTTACTACCCCTCCAACTGCCTGAAAATTTGTCAATGCCTAAAAAGACAGTGCCTTTTGGGGTCATTCCCATGACATTCATCATAGTGTCTAGAGACACTATGTTTCGGGAATGCCTTCAGTATGTTCGCCACATGCTCCTGCAACCTCACGTGTAACTTTCGTATCGTCCTACCCACATATTCACGGCCACAATGGCAACTTAGTAGGTAGACGACGTGCCGTGTGGAACATGTGATGAACGGCTTGATTTTAACATTTATAACAGGGGGGAGTACCGCGCTTAAAAGGTGCTTAGTGCATGTTATTCATACTAATTACATTTAATAAATTTACTTTCAGTGCTTTCAAATGTTTATAATAAAATCCCTTGTGCTAAAATTATATAGATATTCTCCAGTGCATAAAATTATATAAATATTCTCCAGTGCATAAAATTTAAAAAAAAAATTCTCATTAATAAATAAAATATAAAAAAAATTTCTTACAAGTGATGTAAATATGTGCTATAAACAATCCTTAAATATATCAAAATTTGTTAAAATAAAGTACCAGTGATAAATTATATGCTTATAAGCTTCCAATAATTAAATAATTCAAAAGTGAAAAAGTGCCAAAGTGTCCTTATATATATAAATAAAGTGGTGTATATTCAGACGCCTTTTCTTTCCCAAAATTCATGCAGGTGCTCTTCCATGCAGTGGCCACTAGGTGTCCTAAGCGCTCACCTCAATTGGCTTTATAACCAGCTTTGTATGGTATCATATGTGATATTTCCTCCTTTTCTATGGTTGATGGATCCGGTCACTAATTCTCACACTTATCCCTTTTCAAACGATATTCCAAGGGGTGTGTGTGGAGCCTTTGAATCTCCAAAATAAATGGGGCCACAATAGTGAAGTACCGTTTGGTGATTTTATTAAAACAGATTTAAAATAACAGACTCACATTTTCCTTCGTCTTTGCCAATGCATAACAATCGTAATGTCGCTACGTCACTTCCGGTTTGGCGTCCTACGCGTTACGCTGCGTGCCCACACAGCTTCTTCCAGGAAGAATCCCTGGAAGAAGCTGTGTGGGCACGCAGCGTAACGCGTAGGACGCCAAACCGGAAGTGACGTAGCGACATTACGATTGTTATGCATTGGCAAAGACGAAGGAAAATGTGAGTCTGTTATTTTAAATCTGTTTTAATAAAATCACCAAACGGTACTTCACTATTGTGGCCCCATTTATTTTGGAGATTCAAAGGCTCCACACACACCCCTTGGAATATCGTTTGAAAAGGGATAAGTGTGAGAATTAGTGACCGGATCCATCAACCATAGAAAAGGAGGAAATATCACATATGATACCATACAAAGCTGGTTATAAAGCCAATTGAGGTGAGCGCTTAGGACACCTAGTGGCCACTGCATGGAAGAGCACCTGCATGAATTTTGGGAAAGAAAAGGCGTCTGAATATACACCACTTTATTTATATATATAAGGACACTTTGGCACTTTTTCACTTTTGAATTATTTAATTATTGGAAGCTTATAAGCATATAATTTATCACTGGTACTTTATTTTAACAAATTTTGATATATTTAAGGATTGTTTATAGCACATATTTACATCACTTGTAAGAAATTTTTTTTATATTTTATTTATTAATGAGAATTTTTTTTTTTAAATTTTATGCACTGGAGAATATTTATATAATTTTATGCACTGGAGAATATCTATATAATTTTAGCACAAGGGATTTTATTATAAACATTTGAAAGCACTGAAAGTAAATTTATTAAATGTAATTAGTATGAATAACATGCACTAAGCACCTTTTAAGCGCGGTACTCCCCCCTGTTATAAATTTCTGAATTGCGTAGGTTACCAATAACAGTACCTGCAGCTTTAAAGGAATTAAGGATTCATATAGAGTGACAGCGCGAGAATTTCACCAACCCAATTGATTTTAACATTGCGTTGTGTAGCATTGGAAAAAAACGTCTCAACCCTCCTAGATCTGCAAGCATTAACCTTGCAGATGGCACAACCTCTACATGGATAAAAACCACCCCTCTCCTGAAAAAAAGAGATGGTCTTAGGTGGATCCACAATGTTAGGGGCCACTTGAAGCCTCAGTGGAGGCACACCCCTAAAAATGACCTTAGGAGCTTCAGGTAGTACAGGGCCCAAGAGGCTGTCATTCTTTAGGATGTGCCAATGCTTCCTGATCATTTTTTAACAGAAAAATGTTGAACGGAGTATGATGAAAAAAAGGCAAACTGAAAATCATCATTACTCTCACGTTCTCGTGGTACCAACAGGTCAGCCCTATTACGGGAATCTGCCTGCATAAGGGCTGTTTCAAGATCCAGTTCTTTATACCCCTTCTCCAAAAACTTGGACTTCAAGGAGCTAGCCTCCCGCAGGAAGTCCGCTCTATTGGAACAGTTCCTCTTGAGTCTGAGGAACTGACTGACAGGAACGGATCTAAGCCACGACACATGGTGGCAACTTGATGTGTCAATAAATCCGTTCCTGTCAGTCTCCTTGAAGAAAGTAGAGGTTTCAAGGGAACTACCAACCACTTTAATTTTAAGATCCAGAAAACGAATTTCAGATCTACTGCATTCGTGCACCAATCTAATTCCTCTATCGTTGTCATTCAGTGCAGAAATGAATGATTTAAGGGACTCAGAGTCACCATCCCATAGGAGGAGGAGGTCATCGATGTACCTCCGCCAGAGAACTATCTCTGGTCTCGGAACGTCACCGATGACATCCTCCTCCCATTTGGCCATGAACAGATTGGCCATACTTGGCGCAAACTTCGCGCCCATGGCCACCCCCTTATTTTGTCTGTAATAAGTGCCATTGAACCAGAAGAAATTATGGGCCATAGCATAATCCAACACGGATAAGATGAATTGACTCTGAAGACCTAACAAAGTGCTCTGACCCAAAAAGTGCTCCACAGCCTCCCTTCCATGCTGGTGTGATATGACCGTGTAAAGGGATGAAACATCAGCAGTGGCCAAGATGTAGGTGTGCTTCCACTCTATGTCCTTAAGTATATTAATAACTTGCATAGAGTCCCTCAAAAATGAGGGGGTCTTGGTCACAAGGGGCTGGAGAAAGAAGTCTATGTATTTACCCATCCGGGAGGTAACCGAATCAATGCCACTAATGATTGGCCTCCCGGGTGGGTTTACCGCATCTTTATGCACCTTGGGTAGATAGTACATTATTGGCACCCTTGGGGCGGATGGTACCAAAAAGGATTTCTCCTTCTTGGTAAGGAGTTTGCGCTGAAAGCCATCCTCCACCAAACCGACAAGTTCTTTTTTGTATGATGTCGTGGGGTTACCCCTCAGGGGAATATAGGTGTCCAGGTCTGACAATAACCTATTCATTTTTCCATTATAGGCCGCAGTATCCAGAATAACTATTCCTCCCCCTTTATCAGCTGGCCTCACAATTATATCCTTGCGCTCCTTTAGGGAGTGAAGTCCCCGTTCAAACATATGTGTTTGGTGGACCTTTTTGAGGCTAAGCTTATCCAAGTCCTTGGCAACCAAATCTCGGAACACAGTCAGAGTGGGAGCCAAAGGACCTGGAGGGTTGAATAGTGAGGCGTTGGAAAATGAAGTGGACTTGATGCCAGCTGATAAAGGGGGAGGAATAGTTATTCTGGATACTGCGGCCTATAATGGAGAAATGAATAGGTTATTGTCAGACCGGGACACCTATATTCCCCTAAGGGGTAACCCCACGACATCATACAAAAAAGAACTTGTCGGTTTGGTGGAGGATGGCTTTCAGCGCAAACTCCTTACCAAGAAGGAGAAATCCTTTTTGGTACCATCCACCCCAAGGGTGCCAATAATGTACTATCTACCCAAGGTGCATAAAGATGCGGTAAACCCAATCATTAGTGGCATTGATTCGGTTACCTCCCGGATGGGTAAATACATAGACTTCTTTCTCCAGCCCCTTGTGACCAAGACCCCCTCATTTTTGAGGGACTCTATGCAAGTTATTAATATACTTAAGGACATAGAGTGGAAGCACACCTACATCTTGGCCACTGCTGATGTTTCATCCCTTTACACGGTCATATCACACCAGCATGGAAGGGAGGCTGTGGAGCACTTTTTGGGTCAGAGCACTTTGTTAGGTCTTCAGAGTCAATTCATCTTATCCCTGTTGGATTATGCTATGGCCCATAATTTCTTCTGGTTCAATGGCACTTATTACAGACAAAATAAGGGGATAGCCATGGGCGCGAAGTTTGCGCCAAGTATGGCCAATCTGTTCATGGCCAAATGGGAGGAGGATGTCATCGGTGACGTTCCGAGACCAGAGATAGTTCTCTGGCGGAGGTACATCGATGACATCCTCCTCCTATGGGATGGTGACTCTGAGTCCCTTAAATCATTCATTTCTGCACTGAATGACAACGATAGAGGAATTAGATTGGTGCACGAATGCAGTAGATCTGAAATTCATTTTCTGGATCTTAAAATTAAAGTGGTTGGTAGTTCCCTTGAAACCTCTACTTTCTTCAAGGAGACTGACAGGAACGGATTTATTGACACATCAAGTTGCCACCATGTGTCGTGGCTTAGATCCTTTCCTGTCAGTCAGTTCCTCAGACTCAAGAGGAACTGTTCCAATAGAGCGGACTTCCTGCGGGAGGCTAGCTCCTTGAAGTCCAAGTTTTTGGAGAAGGGGTATAAAGAACAGGATCTTGAAACAGCCCTTATGCAGGCAGATTCCCGTAATAGGGCTGACCTGTTGGTACCACGAGAATGTGAGAGTAATGATGATTTTCAGTTTGCCTTTTTTTCATCATACTCCGTTCAACATTTTTCTGTTAAAAAACTGATCAGGAAGCATTGGCACATCCTAAAGAATGACAGCCTCTTGGGCCCTGTACTACCTGAAGCTCCTAAAGTCATTTTTAGGGGTGTGCCTCCGCTGAGGCTTCAAGTGGCCCCTAACATTGTGGATCCACCTAAGACCATCTCTTTTTTTCAGGAGAGGGGTGGTTTTTATCCATGTAGAGGTTGTGCCATCTGCAAGGTTAATGCTTGCAGATCTAGGAGGGTTGAGACGTTTTTTTCCAATGCTACACAACGCAATGTTAAAATTAAGCCGTTCATCACATGTTCCACACTGCACGTCGTCTACCTACTACGTTGCCCTTGTGGCCGTGAATATGTGGGTAGGACGATACGAAAGTTACACGTGAGGTTGCAGGAGCATGTGGCGAACATACTGAAGGCATTCCCGAAACATAGTGTCTCTAGACACTATGATGAATGTCATGGGAATGACCCCAAAGGCACTGTCTTTTTAGGCATTGACAAATTTTCAGGCAGTTGGAGGGGTAGTAACCGTACCAGAGGTGTCTCACAACTAGAGACCAGCTGGATTTATCGGTTGAAGACCTACGCCCCTCACGGGTTAAATATTGATTGGGATATCAATTCCTTTATCAATAATGCCTGATAAATGGGTTTTCAGTATCTTCTACATCGTTGGTTATCATAATTTTATTTTGTTTTTACTTTGATTTGTGGGATAGTTTTATATGTTTTTATTTTTACGTGATGTTATTAAATTGTCATATTGTGTACTATATTTAGTTCACATTTTTAGTCTTTTTAATATAATTTTTCCCTTCATGTCAATGTAAGTTATGTAAAGGAGCACTCTCGGGAATTTTTGTTTCTGGCCGCTAGATGGCGGTGTCTCCCTGCAAAGTCTAGCACGGCTAGAGTAGAGCACTGTTTCCTTGGTTACCTATAGGTTTCCTCTGTTTTGAAGCTTTTTTTGAATAAGGTTTCTTTCTTAAAGATCAAATATGCACTAGAAGTCCTTTGAAATATAAGGCACATATATTTCTTGTGTAATCATATCAATATTTGATCGATTTATCGCTGTTTGCGGTCTCCAATTCCGGGTTTAGCTCCGGATGTTGACATTCAATTGTCATACATCCGGTTCCGGGTCGTTGGTCTCCTTCCTGTTGAAGGTTTGGGATGACCTCGTCCTGCTGGCTCCGGATTGGACGCAGCGTGTCCCGCCCTGTCTCACCCAGCATATAAGTAAAGACGTTTTGCCATTGGCCACACCCCCTGACGACGTCACGTGTCGACAAACGGTCGGAGGAGGAGCCTGCGGTACGTCGTGCTGAGGCCAGCAAGGAGACACGGCGGCCATTTTATCGGTTGGAAACAAAGGTTCTGAGAGTATAGCTCCGAGACATGCTGTGATTTCTTCATGCAAACGTGAGTTGCCACTCTGCTTTTACTGAATAAACCTGTGAACGTACTTCACTATTGGAGTTGTCCCTCTTTTCCTTATGTTCACTTGTTCCGGTCGGAGCTGCTGAGGGAAAACTGGGAATCGATACATGTCGATCTGGGCACTGATTTGATCACACAGGCTGTCTTTGATCCTTGTAATGGGGGTCATTGCAATTTGGTAAGAGGCCATTTATTATCTTGGTGGAGATTCCTGCACTCGGGGCTTTTTCCAAGTTTGAAGTGGTGGACAGTTTCCCTTCTCTATTGGAGCACTCTCTGATGAACTTTTGTTTACTGCATTTTATTTGATCCATTTGAACATTTGTATGGACTGTGGATTCAATTGTGTTAGCGCTGCACCAATCCCATTTTATATTGCTATTTAGATCTGGTATTTCTGATTCTAGATCAGGTGCTGGCTGCTGTCATTTGGTCTGTTGACTTTTTTATACATGTATGTTTTTATCTTTACATTTTAGCGCAGCAATATCCCCATTTTTAAAAAATAGAAGAAAGCCTATAAAAAGAAAACAAACTTTACCAGACCTCTAATAAAATCGTTAGATCCTAAGATGATTTTATGCTTTCATCTTCTTTATCTTATAGATGGGGAGAAAAACTTGTGATTGTTGCTTCTCAAACCTTGCGGTCACGAGCTTTGCTTGGATGGGAAGGCGATCCTTCATTAAAGTTACCAGATTGTTCATATTGTATGCTTGAGAAGGTTGGAAGATCACGATGGCAAGGGGAAATTCAGAGGGACCTGCAGGGAGATTTCAAGTATGTCCTTTCTTGTTTAATATCGCTTAGTCTATGTACTGCATTAAGGTACTTTATTCAATACCTGTTTTTTTTTTTTTTTATCTGACAGTTACGTACTCACATTTAATAACTGGTGCATTACTTTAATTTTTCTGTTTTTGTTAAATGTATAGCTTCTGTTAGTTTACAGAATGTAACAAGTGTGTACTCAGTGTGGGATCCTTGCATCACTTTTGTATTCAACACCAATTGCCTTTTTGTCCATCCGCTGTCAAGAAGTGGCATGTAAGAATGAGTAGTGACTCTGACTCTGTTTGTGACCAGCAGTCCATCATGAATGAGAGTGAGTTGCCAGCATTCTCTGGTTGCAGCATAGCCTTTACTTTCTCAACAACCTTTTGGTGAAGCTTTCCCAGCATTTCGGTTCGATAATACTTCTCACTCTTCAGTGTGTACCTTGTCTCAACTATGGGCATCAACCGCTGAAATCCTGAGTCAGACACCTTTTGTAAATGGCTGGTTATCAGTGACAATCATCTCTGTGATTACTCTGTATGCAGTTGGGATCTTCCATCTGAATTTATTCACCTGTTTTTTTTTTTTTTTTAAATATATCTATTATTGTTACCTGGGATAGTGGAGGAGGTATTTCACATTGTGATTGTGATTCATTTTGTTTGTGCTGCATGATATAATTCAACATTAAGAAACTTCTAGATGGGCCCAAAGATTTGACGTATTTTAGTTTTTTTGCAGTTACTGATCCCATGCTTACATTGTTTGTGCATCAGTTGCATATTGCTACTTTTCCTGGAGATGGTTGAGACGAGAAATAGTCCCAGATCACTCTTTTACTTTTTCTGCATCCATCTCCATTGCAATTTGAAAGAGACAATATAAGGTTAAAAAAAATGCTTTCTGGCTGCTGGCACCCTGCTGTGGGTGGCTGGCCTGCTGGCACCCTGTTGTTGGGTGGGTGGCTGGCTGGCACCCTGCTGTGACGGCTGGCTGGCACCCTGCTGTGGCTGCTGGCTTGCTGGCACCCTGCTGTGGCTGCTGGCTTGCTGGCACCCTGCTGTGGGTGGCTGGCTTGCTGGCACCCTGTTGTGGGGTGGGTTACTGGCTGGCACCCTGCTGTGGCTGCTGGCTGGCACCCTGTGGTGGCTGCTGGCTTGGTGTCACCCTGTTGTTGGTGGCTGGCTGGCTTGGTGTCACCCTGTTGTGGCTGGCTGGCTTGCTGTCACCCTTTTGTGGGGTGGGCGGCTTGGTGGCACCCTGTTGTGGGTGGCTGGCTTGGTGGCACCCTGTTGTGGGGTGGCTGGCTTGGTGTCACCCTGTTGTGGGGTGGCTGGCTTGGTGGCACCCTGTTGTGGGTCTGCGGCTGGCACCCTGCTGTGGCTGGCTGGCACCCTGTGGTGGGTGGCTGGCTGGCACAGGGGCTGTGGGTGTCTGAGGCCAGGGCCTGTGGGTGGCTGACTGGCACAGGGCTGCTGTGGGTGCCTGGGTTGGTGGCTGGATGGCTGCTTGCTTGCTGCCAGTCTGTGGATGCTGCCCGAGACGAGGGAGGCGGCCTAAGAAGGCAGAACGTGTGTAATAGGCCCAGTGCACGAAGACCCGTCGAGCAACACACGCAATGACGTCACGTGTGCGCCACGCACAATATTGGCAAATTCCGGGGCCGATACCGATATATCGGAAAAAGTGCATATTGGCCCTTCCACCTGATGCCAACCCTCCCCTCCCCCCTTACTAGCTCAAATTCTGTCCCTACAAGAATGACAGCAGCAGAGAGGGTGAGGGAAGAGCCAGGAGGAGGTGTGGGCTGTGCTTTCTATTCCCCCCCCCCCCCCCCACACCCCTAGCCTCTTCTATCTGTACATTTTGGATCTCAGTGATCCTGTTCGCTCCTGTGCTGCAGGAGGGAGAAAGTACATTACGTTTTTCAAGTCTCTTTTTTTGGACACTGGATTCTGTTAGCCACATGGGTACATTCTGTGATGTTACTAATGATACAGTAATGAAAAAGTGGGGTAGATGGCGCTGCCGTGGGTAGGTGAATAGGATATAATTCTGCCAAGGACAAGATAAGTAGGTCTAAAAAAAGCGAGATGGTGCACAAACACATATACCAGAAGAGAATATAACAAAGTGCAAATGCGCACTATTTAAAAGATATAACTCAATAATGAATAGCTAACTTGATATAAATATGTGCAAAAGTGCAAATAAATGTGCAAAAGTGCAAGTGCGATAATAAAAAAATAAGGTGCAAAGAGAAACGTATATTAGTCAGTGGAAGGGGACTGACTTGAAGAGCTAAAAAATTGTAAAAATTAAAGGGCGATAAAAATAAGGTGCAAGTTCATACAATATGAAAAAAGGGGAGAAGAAGTGATTGGCGCTGCCTAGTGAGGTATTGGGAATATAATTTATGGTTCCTGGCCTCCTGATTTAAGTTAATATAAAACTATATATACTGTAATTTAAGGTATATGAAACAATAAACACTTTATTAATAAAAGAAGGACATGTACTCACATACACTTTTATGTGAGTACATGTCCTTCTTTTATTAATAAAGTGTTTTTAAACGATAATACACTATCGGAGGCTCCTTCCCTTTTCTTCTACATACCCTGGTACTGAATTGGAATTTATTACACCTACTGAGCTGACATCTGAATACTATGTAAGGAGAGAGACAGAGACCTTGGAACATCCTGATTGCCAGTGTATGGGAGCGATCCCTTATTATCGACCCGCTGTTTACCCCTGTAGGGGTAAGGGAATCTGGTAAGCGCAGGACCCCAGGCTCAGGGGAACACTTCTTCCTTCTGCCCATTCACCACACTCGGGGCATAGAAAATAGAGCACCATAATCACTATATATGGACTATACCATCTAGGACTTCTTTGGATCTGCCAGAATCACTGGGATTGCACTTGTGTTTTGATTTATTTGCTTCATAATTTATAAGGACACCACTATTTTTGTATTATCGCTTCTTTTGCACAGCTGTATAGCAGGAAGATCAATTTGATCATTTTCACTTTTTTACACCTTTGCACGTGTATATATATTTTATTTATTTTTTTGGTAGCTATATATATATATATGCACTCCAATTGCACTTATAATTTTTTGATTTTCTATGGTGATATTTATTAATTGTGATGATATGGTTACCTATTTATGATTAGATATTTTAACTAATTTTTATTATTTCATCATTGCACTCCTGATATTCACTATTGCACTTTTCTTGTTGCACTTTATACCCACCGATTGTACGCATTGTGTATATACGCTGGTTTTTATATGTTTTAAGATTTTTTATGTTTTGATTTACATATGCGACACTATTGATTTTACACATAGATTGACCTAGTTTTACCAATTTATTGTTTCATATACCTTAAATTACAGTATATATAGTTTTATATTAACTTAAATCAGGAGGCCAGGAACCATAAATTATATTCCCAATACCTCACTAGGCAGCGCCAATCACTTCTTCTCCCCTTTTTTCATATTTAAATGCCCCTCTTTTAGGGTGGCATTTTTTGAAGTGGGCAGCAGCCAGGTTGGTATCATATTAAGTTTTTTCCATATATACCCCCTATCCTAAGCGCGGAACCACATAAATCCTTTCAAGTTCATACAATAGATCGCAAAATCACAAATAGTTAAAGTGTACCAGTGAAAATAAATTGGTATTGAGAAAAAGATCATCACGTGAATAAGTCTCAAAATGGAGACACTAAAAAGCAGTGACTATGATCATATATAACCAAAAAAATTAAGTGAATAGTCCAATCAGAAAGTATGGACTCATAAAGTGAACAAATTAATATAAATGGTATTCGATTAAGTGTTTAAGTGATGAGTGACAAAAGTCTATTTAATTTGTGGATGGTGATCTCCAGCAACTGGATTGGTCCTAGGTGATCCGTTTCTGGGGGTGCATGTGAGGAATAAAGAAGTGCTCCCCTCACAATCCAGCCCGCACTCACCAGAATATCCTCACCCCTACAGGAGTATAGAGTGTTGTACCCTTACAAGGGGGGTCAAGGGAAACTCCTCTCCGGTAGGACGCCCCCGGTCTCCTAGGTTGGGGATACTGTGAAGTACTGTAAAACTTTAAGTTCATTTAAACATAGGTACTCACAATTTTGCAGATAAAATCAAGCAAAAAATACAAAGATCGTGAAGCCACAATGGTGCCGGGTAGGGCAGCGGGACTTCCGGGACACCGTGCGCTTCACCAACCCAGAAATGCGTTCCAACGAGCAGCGGATGTGACGCCGTTTCGTCATACGACGTCAAATCTTTGTATTTTATGCTTGATTTTATCTGCAAAATTGTGAGTACCTCTTCTATGTTTAAATAAACTTAAAGTTTTACAGTACTTCACTATGTGAGACCTTTTTCCTCTATATGGTCCGGCATTCCCCCCTATTTCATCTGATCTACTATCAATGCCCCCTGGACTCCATTGAGTTTTACATTTGTGGAGAGGTATCCCCAACCTAGGAGACCGAGGGTCCTACCGGAGAGGAGTTCCCCTTGACCCCCCTTGTAAGGGTACAACGCTCTATACCCCTGTAGGGGTGAGGAGATTCTGGTGAGTGCGGGCTGGATTGTGAGGGGAGCACCTCTTTATTCCTCACATGCACCCCCAGAAACGGACCACCTAGGACCAATCCAGTTGCTGGAGATCACCATCCACAAATTAAATGGACTTTTGTCACTCATCACTTTAAACACTTAATCGAATACCATTTATATTAATTTGTTCACTTTGAGTCTACACTTTCTGATTGGACTATTCACCTAATTTTTTTGGTTATATATGATCATAGTCACTGCTTTTTAGTGTCTCCATTTTTAGACTTATTCACGTGATGATCTTTTTCTCAATACCAATTTATTTTCACTGGTACACTTTATTTGTGATTTTGCGATTTATTGTATGAACTTGCACCTTATTTATATTGCCCTTTAATTTTTACCATTTTTTTAGCTCTTCAAGTCAGTCCCCTTTTACTGACTAATATACGTTTTTACTTTGCACCATTTTTTTATTATCGCACTTGCACTTTTGCACATTTATTTGCACTTTTGCACATATTTATACCAAGTTAGCTATTCATTATTGAGTTATATCTTTTAAATAGTGCGCATTTTCACTTTGTTATATTCTTTTCTGGTATATTCTCTTCTGGTATATGTGTTTGTGCACTATCTCCCTTTTTTTAGACCTACTTATCTTGTCCTTGGCAGAATTATATCCTATTCACCTACCCACGGCAGCGCCATCTACCCCACTTTTTCATTACTATCTTAGTATTTCTCATTTTGAGTCATACCTTGGGGTGGGCAGCAGCCTTTATTTATTTATCCTAAGTGCGGATCTCATTACCATATTTACTAATAATACAGTCTTCATTACTACAGTTCCTTTGCGAAAGTATTCAGCCCCCTTGAACTTTTCGACTTTTTGCCACATTTCAGGCTTCAAACATAAAGATATAAAACTGTAATTTTTTGTGAAGAATCAACAAGTGGGACACAATCATGAAGTGGAACGAAATTTATTGAATATTTCAAACTTTGTTAACAAATAAAAAAAATTGAAAAATTGGGCGTGCAAAATTATTCAGCCCCTTTACTTTCAGTGGAGGCAAGGAGGGTACCCCCAATTGTTTGGGACTATAAATGCCACTAGACACTGAAAAAAGTATACAACTGAGTAATAAGATAATCAAACTTTATTTATACAAAGAAGAAAAAGATAAATGTACAAAGAAGAAAAAGATAAATGTACAACAGATTAATGTTCCAACCAGTTAACAACTGGGTATACATAACAGATTAAAATTGCATTCAAAAACAGACCATCCTCAGCATAGAACTCTCCTAGGTACAGCTGGTGCAGAGAACCGGACAGGACCCTACGCTTTTCAGGTTAATACCCTTCTTCAGGGGTCAACCAAAGTTCATAACACGAAATGTGCCTATATGGGTAAATTTTCTTTAGTATTGTATAAGGATAACTGTATTCAAGAAAAAATGTATTCAGGAAAAAAAACACAATTCCATCAAGAGTATCGTAGTTACTCGTTAGTGGAACCTACCATGGGGAGTCTTCATATAGAGAGAGATGGGCTGTAAGTTAAAACGGTAAGTATACCAATAAGGAGGAATGCCTGGTTTCCAATACACATAGTCTACTGGATAAGATGATAGAGGAGTAAAAGATGGCGTCCGCGCTGAGAGCCCATGAGCGCCACAATGATCCACAAGTGGTCCAGGAGGAGTCCTTACACAGTTGTATAGATAGGTATTGTGTACCTGGGGTAAAATAGGGTATAGGAAACAGACATTTAGGTGTCAAGGCCTGAAAACTAATTAGTGCAAGGAAAGAAGGTGGACAATTAGCGTACCTGTTATAGGTGAGTATTTGCATGGCTAGAAGTCATGCGGAGTAGGATATGAGTATCAATCTGGTGTTTAGAGTATTTCAAGGATGGAGGTCTAATGTAGAAAAGAAAAAAAAGGGTACTTACTGATTGTAAGTGTGTACAATGATCTAGTGGAGTAAGGGTATTGTGAGCCAGGGTGGACACCGAGCCCCGAGTGTTGGGAAAGATCATAAGAAAAAGTATACCATAGAAAAGGGGAAAGGGGGGTTATGTATGAATGCTCTGAAAGAACCGCAAAGGTGTATGGGTAAAAGAATGTAGCGTAGTTAGAGTGAGACACTGCTTATTATAACTCTCAAGGCATTTCATACATCTCAGAAGTAGAGTATAGGGGGATTCCTGGCCACCGAACACGCCATAATGTTCCCCAATAAAGACTGTGAAATGCTGTGATTGGTAGTAAGTATATAGTTGTGTATATGATTATATAACAATGCCACCGAGAGTTATTGCATTCATAAAGTATTGAATCAGCAGTGTCAAAATTGATGGTAGACAAAGCACCAATATGGCACAGGAGGAAAGGAGACAAGGCATAAGAGCTAAATAGCCAAGAGTAAAGCCAAGTGCCTGTGCAGTATAAGGGGGGTGAAGTGAGAAAAGATTGTGGCTTCAATCAACAAAGCACCAATATAGCCCAGGGGCAAGAGAGACAAGACATGAAAGCTGGGTAGCCAAGGGTAAAGCCAGGTGCCTGTGCAGTGTAAAGGGGATGGGGTAAGAAGAGATTGTGGCTTCGATTAAAGGTCAGCAACTATAAAATAGTCTGTGAACAGTGAATCAGAGTAAGGTAACGTCATGTATACTTGTATACTTTTTTCAGTGTCTAGTGGCATTTATAGTCCCAAACAATTGGGGGTACCCTCCTTGTCTCTACTTACCGGGATGATGGCCACTAGCACTGCGTACTAGGTGATAGGATTAAATATCCTCTTTACTTTCAGTGCAGCAAACTCTCTCCAGAAGTTCAGTGAGGATCTCTGAATGATCCAATGTTAACCTAAATGACTAATGATGATAAATAGAATCCACCTGTGTGTAATCAAGTCTCTGTATAAATGCACCTGCACTGTGATAGCCTCAGAGGTCCGTTTAAAGCGCAGAGAGCATCATGAAGAACAAGGAAAACACCAGGCAGGTCCGAGATACTGTTGTGGAGAAGTTTAAAGCCGGATTTGGATACATAAAGATTTCCCAAGCTTTAAACATCCCAAGGAGCACTGTGCAAGCGATAATATTGAAATGGAAGGAGTATCAGACCACTGCAAATCTACGAAGACTTGGCCGTCCCTCTAAACTTTCAGCTCATACAAGGAGAAGACTGATCAGAGATGCAGCCAAGAGGCCCATGATCACTCTGGATGAACTGCAGAGATCTACAGCTGAGATGGGAGACTCTGTCCATAGGACAACAATCAGTCGTATACTGCACAAATCTAACCTTTATGGAAGAGTGGCAAGAAGAAAGCCATTTCTTAAAGATATCCATAAAAAGTGTCGTTTAAAGTTTGCCACAAGCCACCTGGGAGACACACCAAACATGTGGAAGAAGGTGCTCTGGTCAGATGAAACCAAAATCGAACTTTTTGGCAACAATGCAAAACGTTATGTTTGGCGTAAAAGCAACACAGCTCATCACCCTGAACACACCATCCCCACTGTCAAACATGGTGGTGGCAGCATCATGGTTTGGGCCTGCTTTTCTTCAGCAGGGACAGGGAAGATGGTTAAAATTGATAGGAAGATGGATGGAGCCAAATACAGGACCATTCTGGAAGAAAACCTGATGGAGTCTGCAAAAGACCTGAGACTGGGACGGAGATTTGTCTTCCAACAAGACAATGATCCAAAACATAAAGAAAAATCTAAAATGGAATGGATCACAAATAAACATATCCAGGTGTTAGAATGGCCAAGTCAAAGTCCAGACCTGAATCCAATCGTGAATCTATGGAAAGAACTGAAAACTGCTGTTCACAAACGCTCTCCATCCAACCTCACTGAGCTCGAGCTGTTTTGCAAGGAGGAATGGGCAAAAATTTCAGTCTCTCGATGGGCAAAACTGATAGAGACATACCCCAAGCGACTTACAGCTATAATCGCAGCAAAAGGTGGCACTACAAAGTATTAACTTAAGGGGGCTGAATAATTTTGCACGCCCAATTTTCTGTTTTTTATTTGTTAAAAAGGTTGAAATATCCAATACATTTCTTTCCACTTCATGATTGTGTCCCACTTGTTGATTCTTCACAAAAAATTACAGTTTTATATCTTTATGTTTGAAGCCTGAAATGTAGCAAAAGGTTGAAAAGTTCAAGGGGGCCGAATACTTTCGCAAGGCACTGTATATCCCTCCTTTTCCTTTGTAAAAATTGAGAAGAAGCATGCGTTTTTAAAACAGTTGCCTGCACATTGTCATTTGTAACCAACTTTCCCTAATCGTCGTTTACAGGGCCAGTATGCTCTGACCTCGCTTTCTATTCTACATTTTTGGGGATTTTTTTTTTTTTTACTCCTTTGCTAGGTGTCTCTTGTGGCGTATTTTAGCTGCCCTGATTGCACTCTTACATCATTTATTTTTGCATTCCTTGTAGTGTTGGAATGCCGACAATGATTCTTTGGCCTTAAAAAAAAAAAAAAAACTGGCCTTTTATTTATTTTTATTTATTTATTTATTTTTTATTTTTTTTATGCTCAGGTTTACCCAGGTTTAGAGCCCATTCACACTGCCGCGACTTTTCAGGCGACTTGTCAGCCTGACAAGTTGCGGTCCGTCGCGGTCCATTGACTGCTACAGGACCCATTCTAATAGGAGCGACACAAGTCGCTCCAACTTAGAAAAAGTGTCCTGTACTACTTCGGGGCGACCTCGGAGCGACTTGCATAGACATTCATTATGTGAAGTCCGTGCAAGTCACGCCGAAGTCGCGGTGCACGCGACTTCACAGGTCGCCCCCCGAAGTCGTGCCGCTTCAGTGTGAACCGGCACTTAACCTTAGCTCTTTCATGTTTGTTATCAATTGGAATGCGCTGTCAAATGCCATTATTTATGTTCTTTAACCACTTACCGCCCGCCCGCCGTCATATGACGGCGGGACGGTGCGGCTATTATCCTGGGCGGACGTCATATGACGTGACCCAGTAAATGCACGGCAGGCGCGCGATCGCGGGCGCGCCGCCGTGCACTGCCGGTGTCGGCGTGTCCCCGGGACACAGCCGGTCACCGGCAGGGGGGAAACAGCCAATAGGCATGGCTGTTTCCCACGTGATCGGCTGTGTTTCAATGACACAGCCGATCACAATGGAGGCGCCCGGGAGATGACCGCGCATGCGCGATCGGGAGCGCGCAGCGCGGTCATGTCGGTGGCACTGTGTTCCGTAGGAACACAGCTGTCACCGGCGGTAGTAAACAGTCACTGATAGTGACTGTTTACTATGTGATCGGCTGTGAATCCATTCACAGCCGATCACAAAATGTAAACAAAGAGCAGTAACTCAGTGTTACTAGCTCTTCTCCCCTCATACAGCTTCCAGTATGAGGGGAGAAGAGCTAGAAACATTGAGTTACTGCTCTGTACCCCTGTAAAAAGTAAAAAGCACACAAATAAAGGTCCCCCACACACAGTCCTCAGCCCCCCCCAATGTCCCCTGTCACCCAACAGTCACCTCATCAGTGCCCAGAAATTGACACCCATAAGGCTACGTTCACATGTGAGAGTAGCGATCGCAGGCAGAATAACCGCGATTCTGCCCGCGATCCGGAAATCATTGCAAATCGCGGGACGCCTGTGCGTTGCCCGTGATTTGCAATAGCACCCCAAACGCTGTGCGATGTTGCCGCCATTTCCGCCTGCCGAATCGCGGTAACATCGCGCAAACATCGCATGATGCCCAAAAAAGGTACAAGAGTTTCTTTGGGGCGTCATGCGTTGTTTGCGTGATGTTACCTCGATTCGGCAGGCGGAAATCGCTGCAACATCGCACAGCGTTTGGGGTGCTATTGCAAATCACGGGCAACGCACAGGCGTCCCGCCATTTGCAATGATTTCTGGATCACGGGCAGAATCGCAGTGATTCTGCCCGTGATCGCTACGCTCACATGTGAACATAGCCTAAAATTCACCGGTCACCAGAGACTGCCATCAGTACCGCCGTGCACCATCGCCCGTCACCTGTCACCCATCAGTGACCATCGCCCGTCACCTGTCACCCCATCAATCACCGTCACCTGTCACCCCATCAAACATCGTCACCTGTCACCCCATCAGTCACCTTCATCTGTCACCCTATCAATCATCGTCATTTGACACCCCATCAGTGATCGTCACTTGTCACCCCATCAATCATCGTCACATGTCACCCCGTCAGTGATTGTCATTTGTCACCCCATCAATCATCGTCACTTGTCACCTCATCAATCATCGTCTCCTGTCACCTCATCAATCATCATCACCTGTCACCCCATCAGTCATCGTCACCTGTCACCCCATCAGTCATCGTCACCTGTCACCCCATCAGTCATTGTCACCTGTCACCCCATCAGTCATTGTCACCTGTCACCCCATCAGTCATCGTCACCTGTCACCCCATCAGTCATCGTCACCTGTTTGTCATATACATGCAATCACTTACTGACCGCCTAACGACTATATGCGTCGGCCATTAAAAGCTAAATACTGGAGTTATGGCAGCAGATAGCCCCCATAACCCCGGTATTTTTTGAAACGGCGGGCGGTCGGCTTTCAGATAAGGGTGGTACCAGTGGCGGATTCGCCGCGGAATTACCCTTACGGTGCAGGGGAAGAGGTGCCCCCCCCCCCTCCTGCCGCGTCCCAGACGTTTTCCCAGCTTGCCGGACCCGCCGGCAGCGGGGAAAACTATCCGGTCCCGGATCCTCAGAGACAGGAAGTCGAGTGAGGGCAAGATGGCCCTCACTCAACTCTATGGTCTTGGAGGACCGGAGCTACGTCAAAAGACGTTGCCTAGCAACCGGTTTAAAGGGCCGCTTTTTTTTTTGCTTTTTTTTTTTTTCCTCTTTCAACAATTTTTTTTTTTTTTTTTCTTTTTTAGTGTAGTTGTGAGGTGTGAGGTCTTTTTGACCCCAGATCTCACAATAAAGAGGACCTGTCATGCCTATTTCTATTACAAGGGATGTTTACATTCCTTGTAATAGGAATAAAAATGATCAAAACATTTTTTTTTTTTTTAAACTGTGTAAAAATAAAAAAATAATAAATAAAATAAATAGGAAAAAAAAAAAAAAAAAAAAATTAAAGCGCCCTGCCTCCGTTAGCTCGCGCGCAGAAGCAAACGCATACGCAAGTCCCGCCCACATATGTAAACGGTGTTCAAACCATACATGTGAGGTATCGCCGCGATCGTTAGAGCGAGAGCAATAATTTGAGCCATAGACCTCCTCTGTAACTCTAAGCTAGTAACCTGCAGAAATTTTTAAAATGTTGCCTATGGGGATTTTTAAGTACCAATGTTTGGCGCCATTCTGTGAGCATGCACAATTTTGAAGCATGACATGTTGGGTATCTAATTACTCGGCGTAACATTATCTTTCATATTATGGAAAAAAAATGTGCTAAATTTACTGTTTTCTTATGTTTTAGTTCAAAAAAGTGAATTTTTTTTCAAAAAAATCGCATTTGGAAGACTGCTGCGCAAATATGGTGTGATAAAAAATATTGCAACGATCTCCATTTTATTCTCTAGGGTCTCTGCTAAAAAAAAATATATAATGTTTGGGGGTTCTAAGTAGTTTTCTAGCAAAAAAAAATGATTTTAGTTTGTAAACACCAAGTGTCAAAAATAGGCCCAGTCTTAAAGTGGATAAATGGACAACTTTGTGTAAAGCGCTACTTGGATGTTAGGCCTATGTATGTGGCCAGGCTGTGAAAAAGTGTTACACATGTGGTATCGCCATACTCAGGAGGAATAGCAGAATGTATTTTGGGGTGCAATTTTTGCTATGTACATGCTATGTGTTAGAAATATTGCATAAATGGACAGCTTTGTGTAAAAAAAATGTGTTTTCATTTTCTTTCCACATTTTCCAAAAACTTGTGGAAAAAAATGACATATTCAAAAGACTCATTATGCCTCAAAAATTATACGTTGGGCTGTTTGCTTTCCAAAATGGGGTAATTTTATGGGGGTTTCCATTGTCCTGGTGCTCCAGGGCCTTCAAAAGTGCGATAGGTTGTCAGGAAATTATATGTGTAATTTGTGCTCCTAGAATGCCGGACGGGGCTACTTGGATGTTAGGCCTCTGTATGTGGCCAGGCTGTGAAAAAGTCTCACACATGTGGTATCTCCATACTCAGGAGGAGTAGTAGAATGTGTTTTGGGGTGTAGTTGCAAGTATACATGTGCTGTGTGAGAGAAATAACCTGTTAATACGGCAATTTGTAAAAAAAAAAACAAAAAAAAAAACAAAATCTTCATTTTGCAAAGCATTGTGGGAAAAAATTACAACTTCAAAAAACTCACCATGCCCCTTATTAAATACCTTGGAATGTCTACTTTCCAAAAAGGGGTCATTTGGGGGGTATTTGTACTTTCCTGACTTTTTAGTGTCTCAAGAAATGAGATAGGCCTTCAGTACATCAGGTGTGATCAAGTGTGATCAATTTTCAATGATTCGCACCATAGCTTGTGGACTCTATAACTTTCACAAAGACCAAATAATATACACTTACTTGGGTTATTTTTACCAAAGATAAGTAGCAGTATAAATTTTGGCCAAAATTTGTGAAGAAAAATTACTAATTTGCAAAATTTTATGACAGAAACAAAGAAAAATGCGTTTTTTCACAATATTTTCAGTCTTTTTTTATTTATAGCACAAAAAATAAAAAACCCAGTATTGATCAAATACCATCAAAAGAAAGCTCTATTTGTGTGAAAAAAAGGACACAATTTTTGTATGGGTGCAGTGTTGCATGACTGAGTAATTCTCAGTCAAAGTGTGAGAGCGCTGAAAGCTGAAAATCGGTCTGGGCAGGAAGGGGGTGAAAGTGCACTGTAGGCAAGTGGTTAAGCAGTCCTATTTTTCCTCAGTGTTTATTGTTTCTAGAATTTTATCCCCTTTAATATCTTGTAATATGGAGCTCAGTTTAGAAAAGTTGGCTCTTTTGAAATGTAATGTTCTTGCACTTCCTTTGTGGCTTCTTTTCCTATGACTTACCTTGATTATAATTCCTCTGTGATCACTGTTTCCTAGGTTATCCCTTATTTTCACATCTGCAATTAGATCTGTGCTATTTGTAATTAGTAGATCTAGAAGAGCATTATTTCTAATTGGGGCATCCACCAAGTGACACATGAAGTTGTCCTGTAAGAACTTTAAGAAAAGACCAGCCTTAAATGAGTGAGCAGTTCTGTCCAGTCAATATCTGGATAATTAAAGTCACCCATTAAAATAATGTTGCCCTGCTTCGCTGCCATTCCTGACTATGAGAGGAGATCACGTTACTCCTCATCCTTCAGCTTAGGGGGCTTGTACCATACGCCCACTATTTCCCTTTGAATCTCCAGCCACAACGATTCCACCTTCACCTTTTCCTCATTAAAAATTGGTCTGGGCATTTTTTAGAACGAACAGCCGATTTTTATATTTGTTTTTTTAACCAAATTGCAAATAATGACAACCATTTCTTCCAGCGACCGGTGGGGGCGGTTGGTGAGGGGTTATTCAAGCAGTTGGTCCACTGCACTGTAATGTAAATTGGTACTCTGATATGAAGAGAACTGCGATGTAATGAATTACAGTGCCGTTTTACATTACAGTTCTCCTAGGAATCCCAGCCCCCCCCCCATCACAGTGTCCCTTTTCTGTCTAATCACAATGCCCTATTTTACTCTGCCTCCCCTGCACAGTACTACCTTCGGCAGGACAGAGGCAGGATTTTTTTTGTGTCTCCTCTCCAGGGTCTCCCGTCCCGCCAGTGATGTCATCTAATCAGCAGGGCAGGGGGTGGGAGGAGCTGCAGATCTGGATCATATTAACAAGTGGGTAATTACCTACTTGATAATATGAAAATACAACCCCGCTCTTTGTGCAGATCTCTCCAGCTGCTCCTGCTCTGCTGATAGGATTACATTGTTGGAGGGTCTGGATAGCCGGTAGAGGAGACGCAAGTATGCCCGCATAGCAGAAGGTGAGGGTCGAACGCTGTCCGTACCGCAGTCTTTGCATACCTTGGCCCGGTCATCAGCAGGCCATGGACAGGTCCACTGCCTGAGGGTTGGGGGACCGCTAAATTAGCCAGCTCTTGTTAGGACATGTGGCTGGTTTGTCCTATGGCCAGTCCGGGTCTGGTCCCTCATGTCCACTAGCAAACTATTCTTGACATACAGACACACCCCTCCCCCCTCTTCTACCTTCCCTGTCCCTCCAATATAAGGTGTACCACCAGACAGTCCCAAGCCAGTTATGTGAGCCGTCAAATCAGGTTTTTTGATATTCCCAGGAAATCAAAATTCTTTTTGTGCATCAGCGGCTCTAGTTTTTCCCATTTTTCCATCTTGAATTTGGGATTCACAATAAGCATGAACCTTAAATATTTGTATACTTAGGTGAAGCCCAGGTTGCATTTTCGGAGCCATTCATGTACATATTTGGCTTTTGTGGTTGAAAGATTCCTAGGATCACCTTCAGCAGAGTTGTTTATTTTCCAGCCTTGTTTTGCTTGCAGTTTAGCAGGGTGAGCATTCATGCTTTATTTTGCTAGGCTATGGGGTTTATTTACTAAAGTCAAATCCACTGTGCACTTGGAAGTACAGTCGCTGTAGATCTGAGGGGGACATGCAAGGAAAATAAACAACAACAGCATTTTTGCTTGCACTTGGTTGAATGATAAAAATCCACAGAGCTTCCCATCTGATCTATAGGGACTGCATTTTAAAGTGCACAGTGGATTTGCCTTTAGTAAATCAACCCCAATGTGTCCTCTACAATCGGAGGTGCTTTCTGGCTTATGCTTAGAGAGCTGCTTGCATCTAGCACAGGTGTCTCCAAACTTTCTAAACAAAGGGACGGTTTACGGTCTTTCAGACTTTAGGGGGCCCGGTTTGTGGCCACTGGGAGTAGAAAATGTCCTGACTGTAGTGGGGAAAAATAACACCCCATCTTTGGTGTCTGTGGAAGGTATTTTGCCCCATCATTGGTGTGAGTGGAAAGAATTGTCTTATCATTGGGCTACATTGTTGGTGTCATTGGGAGCAATTGTGACCCATCATTAGTGTCATTGGGAGAAACTCTGTCTCATCATTGGTGTCATTGGGAGAATTTGTGCACCATCTTTGGTGTCATTTGGAGAAATTGTGTCTCATCATTGGAAGAAATTGTGGCCCTTCATTGGTGTCAGTGAGGGGAATCATGCCCCATAGTTGGTGACAGTTAATGAAATAGTGCCCCAAGGGCAAGATAAAAGCAAGCAAAGGGCCGCATCTGGCAAGAAAAATTAGGCAAATAAGAGTAGCCTAAATCACCATATCTGATGAGCTACTGGGGGATGGTTACAAAAACATATCAACCTACAATAGGTGTACCAAAAAGTATCAAGTTTGATTGTAAATACAATATAAGCAAATGCAACATGTAGAGAAATTATATAAAACAAACACCTTCCCACCATCACCTTTAAAAAAAAAAAAAAAAAAGACAACGTTGTCTTAAAAACAAAAGACCGCACGGTGCACCAGATGCCACACTATCACACATACAGGAAATTTAAATCATAAATGTTGGTAAAGCAATAAACAATAATCCAATAAAAAGTGCATAGAATTCACCAAAAATGACTCCTTGAATGGTGCAGCAAGTATAGAACAAATACAGATCAAGGAGTATGGCCACCAAAAACATTGAGTCAGTGGATGCGCGCCAAACAATAGCATATAATGGATACATATAGTGAAGCAGTAATTCAGGCACAGCCCAGAGAAGTGAATGTCTAAACAATGGACTGGGCTTCTAGACAACAGGTGTCTATCTGATGAGAGGTAATTGACAAGACATAAGGCTAAATATGGCAGCTGTAGCACGAAATAGCAGGTAAGCAGCAGTGGAAAATCAGCAGTGAATTTCAATTCAGCAGTTTTAACCATAGACTGGAGCATCATAAACTCTTCATATGTAGTAACAGCATAAGTGGCTAGTGAGCAGTATATGACAAAGAGAGCAGCAGATAAAATGACAAAGGAGGATATGTGTCTGAGCAATTGAATAGTTGCAGCAGGGTACAGCAACTGATAGGCCAAATATAGAGAATGCAGCAGGATGACCACTCAGATTGATAGGCTAAACCCCGTAGTGTATGGCTCTGGATTCAAAGTCTACACTCCATCATAAACCCAACTTTCCGAGTGTAAAGAGCCAATCCTATAGCTCAGTCTGAGTGGGAATAATCACAGCCAAATCAAACCTGGTTCCTGGTCCCTGGTATATCCAAATCTATTCTTTCATATGCCTTCAGTATGTCACTGCCATCTCCATCAGAATATATCACGAATGCAAACCCACAATGCCGTAAACCGGATGTGTAGTCACCGCATCTGGCCCTCGGCCACAGTTTGGAGGCCACTGATCTACAAGTTATTTTGAAACTTACCACTGCAACAAGGCAATGAAAGTAGCATTTCTACACTAACTACCCCTCTGTCTAAAATTGATTTCTGGAGTTGCCTTTTCCTTATTAAAAAAAAAATGTGTTTTTTTTTTCTGTGTTATTTGACTAAGGCCTCTTTCACACGGGCGTTCCGTATGTCCGTATATCACCCCATCCGTTTGCGGGTGATATATGGACATAATGCATGTCAATGGGATTGCGGATGTCAGCGGATGACGATCGGCTGACATCCGATTTGCATCCTTTCAGTTCTGTTCCGTTTTTCTAACCCCATTTTTCTTCCATTTTAAAAAACGGAAAGGACGCAAAATCGGTTGTCAGCGGTGTCATCCGCAATCCCATAGACATACATTATGTCCGTATATCATCCACAAACGGATGGGATGATATGCGGACATACGGACCGGATGACACAAATGTCATCCGCTCAGTGGAAAAAAAAGTGCCGCAGCAGACGAAATAAAACTGAGCGGCCTTGTGAAAGAAGCATTACTGCTTTCTGGATGATTTATTATTTCTTTAAAATCATAACAATGATTGGTTGTGCGTTTGTTTGTATATATGATATATACAATAAGTGTTGTATCATTTTTTTTATTCCAGAATGGATGCTGGGAAAATCCATTATATTCGACGAGTCCTTGATAGAAAAGGCCTCATTACAATGCAGTCACATGTTATCAAGCTATGCAATGGAGCTCAGCAGCATTCTTTACTTCTCCTTCTGAAGCGCTTTCACGTTGACAGGTTTAGTACCACATACTTTACATGCAAAATGGTATTTTTTGCTATTGTTCACCAGGGCTTTAAGTACATCATTGGAACACTTTATTGTTCAGCTGATATTTGCAATGACTTAAGTTTGTTTTAAATGTAGCATGAGAAATGTAGGAAATGTATACAACCTTAAACCATAGGAATATGCATGGGAGTAAACTCTTAAACATTTCTGTAATTTTACACACTGTGATGCCCACTCATGTTTGGTGCTAAAAGGAAATCTATGTTCACAGCATATACAGCATATACTTTCATTTTCACATTGTAACATCAATAAAAACAATACAGTAAGTCCCCTACATGCAAACATTCAACTTAGGAACTTTCACTGATGCGAACATGTGTTCCCATATCCAATCCCGTAAAGCGGAGTACACACACTCATTTTTTTTTTTTTTTTTCATTCAACCCAGCGGGCTGAACAAAAAAAAAAAAAACTGACAGTTCGCCGTACCAACACAAGCAATGTTGGTGCAGTGATCTCCCATGCTGTGCCTTTGTGTTTTGACAGTAGGGCTCCTTTGTCTGCAAGCGGTGATCTTTGCTGGACTTAATAACAAGTTGAACTTAAAAACAAGCTCCTGGAATAGAACTCGTTTGTAAGTAGGGGACTTACTGTAGTTATTTTTGACAATTCAGTATATTGAATTTCAATATATGAAAAATCTAATTTCATGGTGTGAATGCTGTGCCTGTCTTTTGGCCATCTCTTTCCACGACTTCCTGGATGCTTTGCAGTTTCTCAACTGCTGTTTAGGTTACGTGGTTACATAGTAGGTAAGGTTGAATAAAGGCAATAGTCCATCCAGCACTGTCCAGCGTTACGTGTGTCAGTGTCGGTAATTATTTCCCATATCCCTGTATGCTGTGTTCTTTAAGATGCACATCCAATAATCTTTTAAAAATATCAATATTCCCTTCTGCCACTACCAATTATGGAAGAGAGTTCTACATCCTTATCGCCCTGACAGTGAAAACTCACCTGCAAATTTTAGGTTTAAACTGATTCTCCTCCAATCTCATTGTGTGGTCCGGTGTCCTCCTTGCCCTCCCTGAGGCTGTAAAGTTTTTTTCCTACGTTGGAATCCTCATTTAGGTATTTGTATATCGCTATCATGTCCCATCTCAAGAAAAAATGTAGTGCCTGTAGTCGTTCCTCGTTATTGAGGTCCTCCAGTCCCCTTATTAATGTTGTTGCCCTTCTCTGTACCCTCTCCTCCAGCTCCAGCACAACCCTCCTGAGGACTGGTGACCAGAACTGGACAGAATACTCCAGATTTGGCCTTACCAGAGTTTTATAAAGTGGTAGGATGAATTAAACAGAATCGGTCCCAAGACAGAGCCCTGGGGTACCCCACTTACCACTCCAAGGACTACATATCCCATGATACCTTGCTGCCTGTAAGCTGTGATACCCATATTGACTCTTCCTCCTGAAACTCTTCTTCTCAGCACCTCTGTAGTTCAGCAGACAGTCTTTGTGAATTATGTGACGCAGCAATTCCTATCAACAGGGCATATTGAATATATGTCACAAAATTGAAGGAAGTAATGGAACTTCAGAGTAAGTTTGCAAACTTCAAGGATGTTCAGAATAATAGGAGTAGGCTAGCAATTTAAAATACAAAGCAGAAAAGTATATAATAATGTTACCTTTTGGTCATTGGCACGTTTTAAATCAACATTGTTGTTAGAAAAAAAATTAGAATAAAAAGTGCCACATGCATTGAAGAAGTTAATGCTTGCCTCACCTGCGCCATCAATATTTGCTACGATAATGAGATTCTGCTGCCTGAAGAAACTTTAGAATTTAACAGTGAGTTTTGGAAATGTCAGATCTCTGACCTCTACATCACTACAGGACACCGTAATAAGATACCCCCCCTCCCCCACCAGGTTCCATGGTATGGCAAGTAGTGTCCCCTCTTCCCTGGTGGCCTGTTGGGGTGGACGTGGGCCCCTCCCTCGGACCCTGGGTACCCTTCCTTCCCACACAGCGTCCCCCACTATATATCGGGGTCCCCTGTTCGCCTGTAGACCACCCCCATCTACCCACACCTAGCTCCCCCCGCCCCAGGGTGTGGCCATACCTGTCCATGATCTCCTGTAGGGTGTCAAGCGGGCGATGGGGGCCGGGGGGCCGCGCCGCTGGGTGCCGCACGCGCAGTTTTTATGGGGAGTTGTCCTGGTGGGCCCCCCTTTTACTGTTATGTCCTTGATGTCCCCTGTGGGTCCCGGGAGCCACGTGGAGCCGCCATTTTGTCATGGATGGCTGGCTGTATATACGGCGGCCATTTTTGTGTAGTCTGGCACCCATTTTCTTGGTGTTTTTCCATTGAATAAACCAGCGCCCATGTTTTTGGAGCCTTGTGGATGGTGACTGAGGGTAGTAGACCTCTAGTACTGACTCCTGGACTTCAGCATCCAGCTCTGCTTTGTGCTGACCAGGGGTGGTGAGTTATTGTGAATGCCCTGAGGATCTCCCTCTCTCTGCTATAGCAGCAAATGTAGTGCCGCTAATGCGGCGGCGGGGGTCACTCAGCAATGTTTTTTTCTACTTTTGCCTAAATGGTCCCTGGTTAACATGGAGTCCCTGCAGAAAATTCCACCCACTGATCCCATCTTAGAGGCGGTGGGCCCTTCTGGGTCCTAGTCCACCCTGTCTGCAATGGCGACGGCTTTTGAGTCCTTAGTGTCCAAGGCTGATTGGACAAAAAAAAGACCAGCAAAAAGCGTCCACCGCCTTCATCTGCCTCCTCTGTCTCCTCAGGTTCTGAGTCTGATCTGGCCACCGCAGACGCGAGTCACCCTGCTGGGTCTGCATCCATGCACCCTAAGTGCTCTGATAGTGAGGATGATTCCTCTTCCACTACAGCCGCGCATGAAAAAGCGCTGGTGGATGCACTGATTATATCAGTGCAGGAAACTTTAAAAATGGAGGATGCAGCTGCGTCGGAAGCACCGGTCACCTTCGGTACCCGAAAATCCTCAAAAATGGCAAAGGTTTTTCCTTTTCCCGCCTATTGTGACAAAATTGTTGCGAATCAGTGGGGTTGCCCTAAACGCCATGTGGTTCCTAAGTGTTTCGCTAGAATGTACCCCTTTGAAGAGTCCCTGTTAAAAAAGTGGACGGTCCCACCTGTGGTGGATACTCAGGTTTGCAGGCTGAACAAATCCACTCTAATTCCAGTGGAGAAGTCTCCAGCTTTTAAGGACCCTTTTGGTAGGAAAGCGGAGACCTTGGTCCAGCACATGTTTTCACCATTGGCTTGGTGTCCCAGACCTTGACAGAGTGGGCTAAGCTTTTGCACCAGGATCTGGAGGGGGAACAGCTTCCCCCTGCCTTTGCGGAGCTGGCGGACCAGTTGGTCAAGGGGTTATAATTTATGTGTGATGCCTCTCTGGATGCGGCTCCCTTGATTTCTAGGCTGTCCGTGACAGCAGTGGTCCTTTGGCGCATGATATGGCTGAAATGCTGGTCTGTGGACCGAGCTTCCAAGAAGGCCTTATCGGATCTCCCCTTTGTGGGGAATCGCCTGTTTGGGTCTTCCCTGGATGAAATCATTAAGGGAGTCGCAGGTGGGAAGATAACTCTCCTCCCAAAGGCTTTCAGGGGCAAGGAGTCTCTTTGCAGACGTGGTCCTTTTTTTTTTTTTTTTTTTTTTTTATTGTCTCATAAGCGGCTTTTTCGTCCCTTAGGGTCTCAAGACATAGGATCCAAATGCGTTAGAACCATCTCTGGAGCTTCCAAGAGGCCCTAGCCTGGTAAGTCGAGAGCAAGTCTTTCCAGACCTGCAAACAAGCCCTCTTCTGCCTGAAGGAGCGCCCTCACCTGTATCTGGGGTAGGGGGAACATCTTTGTTTTTTTTTTTTCTGACCCGTGGACCTCTCTAATTTAAGACAGGTGGGTCCATAAGTTGATTCGGTCTGGCTACAAGATCGAATTTCGGTCCTTTCTTCCAGAGAGCTTTTTTCCTTCCAACCTGCGTTTGTTCCCAGACCGCCTGCATAGTCTTTTCGGGGCGGTACAAGATTTGCTACTACAAGGGGTGATTGTACCGGTTCCAAACTCAGAATGTTTTCTGGGGTTTTTATTCAGACCTGTTTACAGTTCCCAGTAAGGAAATCAAAGTTTGTCCAATACTGGACCTCAAAGCCCTGAACCGCTTTGTGCGGGTACAGAAGTTCCAAATGGAGTCCATTTCTAAGGTAGTGGCATCCCTTCACCAAGGGGATCTTCTGGCCTCTATCGATATAAAGGACGCTTGCCTCCATATCCCGATATATGTCGGGCATCAGTACTTCCTCCGCTTTGCCGTGGGCGAGGAGCATTGTCAATTAGGGGCGTTACCGTTTGGTCTCACCTCAGCTCCTCGGGTATCCACAAAAGTGGGGATTGCGGTACTGGGGTACCTGGATGATCTTCTGTGAGCAGAGTCTCCAACGGCTTTAAAGGACAACCTAGACATCACTGTGCGGAGTCTGCAGGAGTTTGGTTGGACTTTGAATTTCCAAAAGTCTGCTCTGATTCCATCCACAAAGTTGGACTATCTGGGTCTGACTTTGGAGCCAGGGTGTTTCTTCCGCTGCACAAGCTCCAGAAGCTGCAGGATGCCATTCGACTTCTGTTGTCCAGCAGTCGGTTGTCTCTCAGGACTTAAATTCTTTAAGCATATAAATAGTAAGAAAGCGAGGCCAGAACACATTGGACCCATAAAAGACGACAAGGGAGATTTGGCCACAGAGGACAGTCTTCAGTCTTCACAAAAGAATTGGGAGGCTACACTAACCCAGCTTGTAGGGCCAAACTAAACAACACACCTCAGGAAGTACCGCCATGGCTAACAGAAGATAGACTTAGAACTAAACTAGAGAAACTTAACATAAATAAATCACCGGGACCGGATGGCTTGGCCCGAGGGTTCTTAAAGAGCTCAGCCAGGTGATTGCCAGACCATTATTCATGATTTTTAAGGATAGTTTACAGACGGGTATGGTGCCAGCTGATTGGAACAAAGCCAACGTGGTACCAATATTTAAAAAAGGGCCGAGATATATCCTGGGTAACTATAGGCCGGTCAGTCTAACATCAGTAGTCTGCAAGATTTTGGAGGGGATGTTAAGGGACCACATACAAGACTTTAGCCTTTTAGGCTTTTGAAATTTAAAAATGCAGCAATTTTGAAATTGGATGAAAAGTTTAGCACTGGGAAACACTTTTTGAAAGATAAATAATGCATTTTATATACAACTATAAGGCTACATGTACACGGGACGTTTTCAAAAGTCCTTTGAACGCTCTAATTTTACAGCTATGTAAAGGAAGTTTAAAACGTCCATCGTGTCGCGTTTGCAGCTGGGTTTAGCGGGCGTTTGCGCTCAGATCGTTTTTAGAGGTCAAAAAATCATTCCCCTATAAACAGTAAAAACGCAAGCGCTAAACGCAGGTGACCGCGTTCCGTCGCGTTTTGCGTTTGAAACGTCGGTAAACACACGTTCTGAACATCCTGAACGCAAATAATTGCTTTCCAAAAAACGGCACTGAATTCAACTGCCTCTAAATGACTGTAAACAACTCAGTGTACATGGACAGATAAGATGACATAGAGGAGGGTTCAGGGGCTTCTGAAAATAACGCCCAACTGCTCCTAAATGTCCGTTTACAAGTAGCAGTGTACATGAGGCCTAAAGATTATACCAAAATGAGGGACAAATGAGGAGGAAAGAGCGACAGAGACTTTGTTCCAAATCAGGGACAGTTGGGAGCAATGGGCTTAGACTTCAATTTTCAAAAGGAGGTAAACAGTGGCATAGTACCGTCTGACAGCTAAAGTGGAACTCTCGCCTTTTAGATGATCTATATACATTGCAGTTTTTTTTTATTTTTAAATTAAACGTAATTGAAGACTCCTACCTGCCTTGCGATTTATAGATATTGCGCTTACAATGCCTTTTCTCAAACTGTTCTAACTGGGTTTTTTTGTGTTGTGTGTTCTTTTTTATTTTTTAGGAAAAATAAGTATGACACGCTTGCAGAGAGGGTTTCTTTAATGTTAACTGAACGTGAGAATCGCACAGAAACTTTGATAAACCTTCGGGAAGAAATGGTAATATACATGTATATTATGTATGTGTATATTCTGTGTAACTTTTCCTTTTATTTAAGCAATTTGTAGGCAAGACACATTAAGTAAGGCAATTTGACAAAATCCCATCAGCTGTTTAAAACCATCATTTATACTTCCTGCCTTCCAAAATAGTCTATAATGTTTTTTATAGTGAATCGTTTTTTAGTATTTGTTGCTCTTGTTTTAATCCGTCCTTTTTTTTTTTTCATTCCATAGTTAATTGATTTTAGATCTTAACTGCTTGAGGATCTTAGTGGACAGAGGCTATTAAAAAAAAAAAAAAAAAAAACTTTCTAGGCCCTTCTTCCCTTGCCTCCACTTCTCTAGCACAAATAGCAGTATTTCCTGGCTTTAAAAATGACAATTGGTGTTTCCTAGGTATTACAAAATGCAGCCACTTGCAGATACAGTAGTTTGCAAATGTTTTTGTTTAACACAGTGTATCCTTTGTTACATTTACTATTTCATCATATACATGTAGATCAAAGGCATGCATGATATTGCAAATCATCTGTGCCATTATAGTCAGTGGCACATTTGTTTGGATTATTATAAAGTGCATTTGTTAAAAGACCTGCGAACAACAATTTTACATTGTTTTTAAACACGTATCTTACACAATGATCAATTCGATTTAAAGACAAAGACTTTAAAATGGGGGCATAGCCAAGACAGGCATGTGACTGGACATATCTCACGGAGCTCCTGTGTACCATTCCAAACTGATCCTTCTGTCCTGGTCCTTTTGCTTCAACTGTGGTGCTGAGCTCACTGTTCTGTGACACACAAGGGACAAGAAGAGCTGTGTGGAGAGACAAGATGGAAACGCCCCTTTAGGTACATGACTGCGAGAAATTAGACTGGACTAAAGAAGTTGTATCTTGGCTAAAGAGGTTGGCGCGCGCACACACACACCAGAGAAGCTGACCATGAGAATCCGGTGAATTCGGAGACATAGAGAAATTTGCTTCTGCTATATGAAGATACAGGGACCACCTTCACCTTTAAGCCTTAATGGCAGTGCTCTGCTGCACAGGAGCTAAAACAGGCAGAGACTATCCTGCCTGGCTCAGATGCAGAGCCCACTTTAAAAATGTGCTTTTCATTACTAAGAAATATAATGCATTTGTGGCTAAGATCAGGTGAAAGGACATGGGGCAGAAACAGTGGCTTTATTGAGATGCGATCTGCAAAAGATCCTAGAGTTCACAGTAGCCTTGGGGAGCAGCATAAACGATAAGAGGATGGGCTGGAATTTGCTGTGCGGAAAGTGGCCTCTAAACATGGATTGCAAAAACCACAAGGCACAATATTGTTTGCGATGAAAAAAAGTGATCACAGTGGTGATAACTATAGCGCTTGCAGTGTCCCCTAGTGGGCTCTGAAGACGTCTAGCCAATGACGAAACGCGTTAGGTGGAACGCACGTGGTGACGTCATACGCACTCGAGTGGAACGCATACCGGAACTACCGCTCTCCACTCTTTTGTGCCGAACATATGACGGTCCTATCTGTTTGCCTGTTTGTTTGGTTTTGAACACGGTTACCTCACATTTGCTGTTATATTTTTTTTGAACTTTGGATGAGCACCTTTATCACCTGCTGGAAGTTTTATGGATTTTACCTTTGCTATGCATGGGGTGTGTGAATAAATATATTGGAAACAATACCACACTATCCGCTTTTTATTTCCTCATCACGGCTGTGATTGGAGGGGACTTTGCAGGAAGGGCACATTCCAAGGCTGGGATCGTGGCTGAAGGAGACTACCCGAGGTACCCGTAGTGGCTGTAAAGACCCAGGGAGAGCTATTCGATCCGGGCAGGATCTCTTAACAAGCACAGACGGTTTTAGTGTCATATGACATATAAAACCCACAGCTTTCGGTGAGTGGGCATTTCATTTATTTACTCACGGTGAAGGAAGCACTAAGGAATCCAGCAAGGAGCACCAGCACTTTATTATTATATTAATTGTGTTTGGACTGCATGATTTATTTATTTTTTACCAATTTGAAAGTTTTTTTCACTGCACACTGTGAAGGACTATAATAACCAGTGGTTTATTTATTTATCCACTTATTTATTAATTGTCTATTTATCAGTGTATTCAATTAATTATTTATTTGATACTATCACTATTTATCAATATTAAGCACTATTGTGAATTAAAAAAATTTCTCCCACTAGGGGACACTGCAAGCGCTATAGTTATCACCACTGTGATCACTTTTTTTCATCACCAGCACCCGCACTTTACATAGCAGCTGCAACATATTAATTAAATTAATTTAAATTATTTTATTTATTGATTTAAATCACTAACCACTTTATTTAATCCACTTATTATCTATACAATTAGTATACCAGGTCCTGTTAATATCTCCCTGGCGCGCTAATATATACAATTTGTATATATTTTTTGTACAACAATATTGTTTGCATAGTTGGTATGCCTGAGTGGGTGGAAGGCCACTACCTCTTCTGCCTGGTAGCCCACCACGTTTGATTCTTGCTAAAATGTTGAACTTCAAAGATAAGGAGCTCATCCAGCATTATGCTCGGGGGGGAATAGTATGAAAAGTACTAAAAATGTATTATTTTTTTCCTCAGATTTTTATGTTGAATTGTGGAGGAGCCAAGCAGAATTTTCAAATTTGACCAAAGTGAGGGTCACTGCATAAGGGGTGGCACAAAATGTACTTAAAAGAGTTTACAGCATAAAATATTTCTTTTCTATTTAGTTTATGAAAGAAAATTATGCCTTCATTTAAAATATATAGGTAATTGATCAATCTGATTTTTGTCCTCCCTTTTTTTTTTTTTTTTTTAAGGGTTTGCCTGAACGACTCTTTAAACGACTGTATTACTACATGGTTACTGCAGGATATGTAAACATAATTTCTTTGCCAATACAAGAGATTCAGCCACTGACTGAACATTGCAAGACTAAAAGAGGTATGGCTTTGCATTTAGTATTTCATAAATGAGAACATTTTTTGCAAGATGACATTCTGCAATTTTTTTAAAATGTAAAAACCGTATGATTTGTAAGCTCTTTAAAGCACACATGAATATATAAACCTAGGTAAAAAAGATTATTTACCGCCACTAGAAGACCACAGTGGGCATTTCAGGTGACAGCATATCCGATCCATTTTCCCAATACAGCACTTTTTGTATCTGAGATTAAAGGGTGCTTGACTGAGCTTGGTTGGTATCATTGTTGCTGTGGTAATGTGGTGTGATAGTAAGCCTTAGTAGTAAGGGGCAGGACTACACTCTTGAATTGGGGAACTAAGTACATTTTTGTATACCAGAAGGCCCTTTGATTTGGACTCCAGTGGTGCTGAATTGGCAAATAGACCTGAAGGATCATCTAACGGCAAAGAGATTTCTCTATCGTTCATTGACGGACGCAGTTCTCTCTGATTCATATCAGTAGGGTAAAACTGCCCCCTACAGGAGTAGGACAATAGGCAGAAAAAAGTTCTGGCTACGCCTATTGGCAGTCCCGGAGGGTACACCCTCTTTCTTCCTGCATATGATGGCAGTTTTAATCTGCCTAGTCAGGAGAAAGGACCTAGTTCTTTGCTGGGATTTCTGGTCCTGGCATAAAGTGTTTTTTTATGTAGATTTTTTTAGCTAGCATTTTTTCTCCTGAACTTTTTTTTCCATGTGAGATCCATGTGAGATCAATTATGCCTGGCTGGGCGACAGACAGACAGACCCCAATATCCAGTGGTCACCCCAGTCTGGCCAGCGAGCGCGTGCAGGCCTTAGCTCTGCGTGGGTCGGCTGCGGCATAGTCCCCCTGGACGGGGACTGGCCCTCTGCGAGTTAAACGTCTCGCCAGGACGCACACGACAGGGTCTAGACTTATGTCGCAGCATTCCTATTTTGCAGACAGCCCCCCTACTTCGGTGGCATGGGGCCCTGTCAAGAGATGGCGCCCGTCTGTGTTCCCGGGATGGTGAGTAAACGTTACCCCCCTTCCCTGGCGGATTTTGGGATGGACGCTTGCCCCCTCCCTGGGATGGTGGGACCCTCACACTCCTGGGTTTCCCTCTGTCCTGTTGTGAACCCCCCTACCCCCCCCCCCACGTGAGGGACTGTTTGGGCCTACCTGAGGCTGGGGCCTAGTGTGCAGGCTGCATGGGGGGCCGGGGGAGTGCGCCATCCGCGGCGCTCGGCCGATTGTGCGGGGGGGGCTTGGTGGGGTTTTCTGCTGTGGATGGGCATTTGGGGGGGTTCCCATATTGGGTCCCGATTACCGGGCGGGGCCACCATTTTGTTGTAGCATCTGTCTGCTTCTATGACGGCGTCTTGGTACACCCGTTTTCGGCCATATTGCGATAGATTTTTTGCTGTGGAGGCCGGTGGGAGTGCCTGGAGGACAGTGAGTTATGAGGGTGGTCTCTCCCTTTCTGTGGGGATCCGTTAGTGTGCGCCTGACCTCCAGGGGGGGGGGCACTGTAGTGTATTTTTTTTATTTTTTTTGGAAAATTTGCTGGCGGGTTCCTCAAGTTCAGTATAGACCCTGCAGGCCATTTGTTCCCACCTGACCCCTTCACGGAGGCCGCAGGGCCTCCCTGGATCTCCACTGTCCGTCGATGCCTTTTCGGCAGTTCGGGAAACATTTGGGCCCGGGTGGAGGCGATAGGTGCGCTGAAAAGTTTCTCCGCCTCCCCTTGCCTCATCTGATGCCCCGGAGTCTGAGTCTGGCTCAGCCGCCACAGACGTGGGCCTCCCTACCGGGTCTGTTACCTCGCGCCCTGTCTCCTCGGATGATGCGGATGACATTTCTACCTCCCCTGCCGCGACAAGCGCTGGTGGATGCACTGGCTGTAGTTTTTAATCAGCACGTAGCACTTTGTATTTAAAGGGGCACACGCACTTTATGCACCATATGCACCTTATCAAATACGGATGATTTTATGCAGTTTATCCTTTATTAATGCGCACAAAATACACTTTTTATTATTTAATATTTCAAGTGATAGCGCCGTTCCCAACATTGTGCACTTTTTCAGGCTGGAAGGTGCTTCCTCACCCATCTAGGGGAGGTCCTTTCCGGTCGAGGACCTGCAGCTGGCCCGGATCCCAGGCTGACTGGGTTCAGGTCAAGCGGTCCAGTTGGTATCGGTTCGCACGGTGGTGGCTTCCCTACATCAGGGGGATTCCTGGCCTCCATAGACATCAAGCTGCCTACCTTCACATCCCGTTATGTTTGGGACACCTATGGGTTCTCCATTTTTTGCCATGGGGAAGGATCTCTATCGGTTGTGGCGTTACCCTTTTGGTCTCGCTTATGCTACTAGGGGCTTCACAAAGGTGTTGGCTCCGGTCCTGTCGCTGTTGCGGCAGTGGGGCGTATCGGTCCTGGTTTTCTGGCCGCTCTGCTTCTCCGTTTGGTGTCCCCTACAGTGCTGAGAACGAAGTTGGTTGTCGACGTGAGAACTCTGGAGGAGTTCAGGTGGCTTCTGAACCTTCAATAATCCTCCCTGGTCCCTTCCATGAGACTGGACTTTCTGAGCCTGACTTTGAACTCATCCTCAGTCAGGGTGTTTCTCCCTCTGGGGAAAAAACTTGGTCGACTGTTGCTGTCCCGCACATGGTCTTCCCTTTGGACCTGCATGCGAGTGATGGGACTGATGGTGTAGTTTTTCAAGACGCTCAATCCCTCTTGGGGATCCCCCAGGAGGCAATCCTTCTCAAAGGCGACTGGAATCCAAACTCTGGACTTGCGGATCTGGCTGAGCCGGGTGCCCATGGAGTCTTGCTCTTGAATCCTTCCTCCCCTTCTACTGGACAATTGTCATCACGGATGCAAGTTTGTCAGGGTGGGGAGGAGTCCTCAGCAGGTTCTCTGCTTTGGGAGTATAGTCCCTGGATGATCCAGGTTACCGCTTATTGTCCTGGATCTGAGAGTGATCCGGCTTTGCCTAGTTCACTGGATTGGGCACCTGCAGCTGTCCGGTGCACATTCAGTCGACTACACCGCTACCGTAGCTTTTGTGATTCACCAAGGGTGTCCTTGCGGCCTTGGAAGTGATGATTCTTTGTTGGGCAGAGCGCCTTGTTCCAGCTCTATCCGCTGTTCCCTTTCCAGGTGCGGAAAAAATTGGCCGGCGGTTTGCCTCAGTCGACAGGCCCTGGATGCAGGGCAATGGTCCTTTCATCTGGAGTCGTTCCAGCAATTGTGCCTTCATTTGGGGGTACTCCGGACGTGGTCCTGTTGGTATCCCATCTACAGGATATATCAGAGGTCGTGGCCCGCTCCCGGGACCCTCTGGCTGGTGAAATGTTGGCACCATGGGTTCTGTCATAGGCAAGAACATTAGCTAGGTTCAACATGAACAAAGCTGAAAAGTTTGGCGTGGTCACCTGTGCAAGGCTGACGCCGGCATGGTCGTGTGAGAGTGCTCACGGATGGGCCAAGGTCAGTAATAGCTGCTGTCTGCCTTTCCTCCTCTCCAGTTGCTGCCAAGAATCCTTTGCAGGATCGAAGCGGAAGGGATTTCGGTCATTCTCGTGGCTACGGACTGGCCTCGCTGAGCTTGGTACGTCGACCTGGTCAGGCTTGCCGCTTACGCTCCTTGGAGGCTTCCTCTCGGGGAGAGTTTCTTATCTCCAGGGCCGATCTCCCGTCTGGCTTCACGGTCGCTGACTTCCCGGCTTGGCTGTTGAAAGCCAGGTGTCGAAGGACAGGGGATTGTCTGCTTCAGTGATTCCCACCCTGCGTTTTTTATCATATGAGAAAGTCACGTACTGTGTGGTGTGAGTCTCCTTGGGCGTGGCCGGATCTTGGCTTCCTTCAACGGGGAGTTGATCAAAAGTTGGTCTTGAGTACTGTCAAGGGTCAGTTTGAGGGTTTGGTAATTTTTCTTCCTCAGGCCATTGGCCGCCCGTTCCCTGGTGCGTAACTTCTTCCAGGGGGTGCGACACTTAGTTCTTCCCGTGCGACCTCCATCGCCTACTGGGGACCTTGGTTTGGTGCAGTTGGTTTTTCAAGACCCTCCTTTTGCTTGTATCAAGGGTATCCCCTGCCTACCTTATTACAGAAGGTGGCCTTCTTGGTTGCTGTCACTCTGCACGCAGGGTGTTGGCACTGGCGACTTTGTCCTTTCGTTCTCCCTATGTGTTGGTTCATGGGGCCAGGTGGTACTTCGTCCGGATCCGTCCTTCCCTCCGAAGGTGGGTTCTAGTGTTCACTTGCACGTGGCCATTGTTTCCATCTTGTCCTAAGCCCCCTCATCCTACGGAATGTGCGCAGCACACTTTGGATAGAGTTCGGGCACTCGAGGGGTACTTGGCGACTGAGTCTTCCCATAGTCAGGTTCGCTCTTTGTGCTCCCGTATGGCCAAGGAACAGGGATGCCTGCGTCTGCTGCGACTATTTCCAGGTGGATCGGACAGTCGGTGGTGCAGGCTTCTTCAATTATGGGTCAGATTCTACCTATCCCTCTTTCGGCACTTTCTACTCGGGTGCCTAGTGCTTCCTGGGCTTTTTGCCATATAGTCATCTGTGCTTCAGGTTGCAAGACGACTACCTGGTCGTTTGTTCACACCTTTACCACGTTTTAGAAGGTGGATGTGTTGGAATCTACAGATGCCTCTTTTCGGCCGCAAGGTTTTTTGCTGGCTGCTGTTTGGAGGGCTTTTGGCCTTCCTTGAGGGTGTTTACTGTTTGTTTCAGGTGGGCCTCATCTTTTGTTCTGATGAGTTCTATGTTGCCTGGTCAGCTATGTTTTGGCCTTGGGGACTTCTTTTCTGCTGTTCCCACCCCTCATTTTATGGCACTGCTGGGACGTCCCTACTGATATGAATCAGAGAGAACTGTGTCCGTCAATGAACGATAGAGAAAACTGGATTTTTGACTTAACGTAAAATTCTTTTCTCTTGTTCATTGACGGACGCAGTACCCGCCCTTCTATTTTGAGTTGGGTTGGTGTTACTTTTCTGACCCTGCTTTGATTCAAAACATCCTATGCAGGAAGAGAGAGGGTGTACCCTCTGGGACTGCCCATAGGCGTAGCCAGAGCTTTTTTCTGCCTAGTGTCCTACTCCTCTAGGGGGCAGTATTACCCTACAGATATGAGTCAGAGAGAACTATGTCTATCAATGAAACTTAAGAGAAGGATTTTATGGTAAGTCAAAAATCCAGTTATTACTCCATTCTGAATATACTCTCTATTAGTCAAAAATTAGCTACACCGTTTCAATTGGGACTCTTTTTATATTCATCTTTTTCCATTCGCTTTGTGGGTGTACATCAGTATATTTCACATTTTGTGTTTCTGGACTTTCTATGGACATTATTTATTTAGCGTTAATCACTTTTTTGTACCATCAATGAGTTGTCCCCCAACTATTTTGTAGTAGTGCTGCACTTTTTTGATGTTTATGTGCCTGGTATCAGAGGTAAAGTGTTCAGCAGCTTCTGTTTATTATCCACAAGCCCAGATATTATTTTTGTTTTTCTCATGTTATGAACATGTAATCACAAAAAAGGGGTCTTCATAGTATAAACTGCTTGATGTATTTAAAAAAAATGAAAGCTAAAATAATATTCACAGGATAAAAAAACACGGTGTGTATGTGGTAATAAGCACAGTATACTCTCACAATGGCCAATTAGATATCGGCAAGATGGCACCTGGTCCCAACCCAGCCTAATGTAATCAGTACACACTGACCACCTGATATGCATCACCCCTTTATTTTTTAGTTCAAGGCGTGGTTGGGGGGGCAAAGCTTCCCATTAACATTTTGGAGCTCAGAGCTGTTACCGTCCCCCCAGCACTGGACCCCCCTTCAAAAGGAACACTATTCAGGTGCAGTCAGACAATGCCACCACAGCATATATCAACCATCAAGGTGTGAGGAGCCTGACTGCCTTGAAGGAAGCAAACCAGATTCTCTCATGGACAGAAACTTACTATCCTGTTATTTTTTCAATCCACATCCCAGGAGTTGGCAATTGGCAGGCAGATTATCTCAGCCGTGACCACTTGGACCAAGGAGCACGGTGTGTACATCCAGATGTGTTCAATCTGATATGTCAAAAAATAGGGTTCTCTGGCAGGAGAGAAGCTGGAGGGGCCAAGATTCCCCTGTGCTGACTGACTGATGTCACAGGGGAATCTCGGGCCCCTCACCTGTTAGTACCTTTTCAAACATTTTAACAGGTGCATGTTCAGTCTTCTGCTATTGCAGCTTTCGGCTGCAAACTTCTTGCAGTGGCACTCTGAACCTTGATTTTTTTTAACCCCTGTTGGCACAGTTTTGTTGCCCCCTTGTTTGTATTGCTTTGGTACATAATGTATGAAAAACTTGCCTGTATCCTGTATGTATAAAAAAAGAATAATTTTGACTTACCTGTAAACTCCTTATCTTGGAGTATAGTACAGGACACAGGCCACCCTCCCTAAACTTTCATTGTTACTCTGCATTGCTTGTTACAAAACTGAGGAAGAAGTTGGGTAGCATTATAGGGAAGTGTCCTGGGGGGGTAGTATACTCAAAAACTTGCCTGTATTTAATCACCTGAAGGTATGAGCCTATAATCTATGATGTAAAAATAAGTTGCCTGTGTCTTGTACTGTATTGCAAAATATAGAAATTACAATGTCAAAATTCCTTTTCTTTTTTTGTAGTGTACTTGACATATTTTTTATAATCTGACCTAGGTACCGACATAATGGTCCGTTGTATTAAGCTGATTAAGGAATATAAAAGAAAAAAAGATGATGATGATGAAGAGGATGAAGATGATTTGAAATCCGCATCAGTTCCTATTGACATAATATATGAAAAGGACATGTTAACACAAACCTATGAGCTCAGTATGTGTTTTTTCCCTTTGTATCTGTTCCCTAATGTGCTTGAGAAGGTTAAATGCACTTATCATCTTAAGCATACTTTTTATTATCTTAAAATGGAAATTCCCTGCATCTAAGCACCACAAAGCAAAAGCGCTGTTTAATTCATTTTTATTATTCAAAGCAAACTCACCCATCCACCTATGTCTCCATGCTTTATTTTGCTAAGAAAGCACGTTGAAAAACACTTCCTAGCATTTCTGGCAATGGTTATCTTGATTAAGGGCAGATGATTCATGTAGCATTTACTTCCTGAAATCAACCTGTCCTTAGCTCAGGCATACAGGCAGGTGGGTGTGCTGAGCTTAAAAAAAAAAAAAAAAACCTCCTCCCCTCCTGAAGACTCCCGGGATGTATGACACCATTTGCCTAAGCCTGGAAACCAGGAAGTAACTGAAGAAATGTAAAGAAATATATAAAACAAGAAAATATAAACTTTTTATATATATATATATATATATATATATATATATAATATTATAATTACTATTTCTATATTCTATCTATATACTACTTATCTATTTACCAATGCTAGCAGCGTAAGGATTAAAAATAATCAGTGTAATCAGTGTTGACTGAGAGAGTGAAGCGTATCGAAAATTCACCTATACACTTGTCTTTCTTCAGCAATGCAATGTCTGTGAGCTCCCGAACCAGCTTTGACTGCTTTATTCAGTCTTCTGAGTTCTGCATCTTACCACATCCTAAATGGCTGATTTTAGGATAATGTGACTCCCGCACAGGATTTATTTCTAGCCAGTACATGCCAAGAATGCATGCTGAGCTATGCATACAATGCTTGATTCTGGACTTTACATCGGTTTAAAATCATTAGTTAACTAAAAATACCCTCTACCTGCGCACTCTGGATAAAAACCCAACAATATGTTTGGTGTCAATTAACACACAATGTGTTCAAGAAATAATACATTTGTGAAATTAACAAATCACTGTTAAAAAAATTGTGACAAATTATACAAATAACAAATGTGAAGCAGCTGGTTGTAAGGCATTCCAAGCCTGGAATATGGTGAAAAACGTAATTAAAACCGCATTCCCTTTAAAAATTAAATCCACAAGATACAACGTATAATAAACTTAAGTGCTCCAAATAGTACAATATGGTGATGTAGAGCTCTTCTCAAGTGACTCCACACAGCTAAAAGTGGGTTGTGCTATCTTCCACCACCGTCAGATACATTTTTCCTACTCGCCAGACACAGACATTTAGAATGTATATTGGATCACTGAGAAGAGTTCCTCTCATAGAAATAGATTTTCTCTTACGTCCTCCGACAGTCGCCGCCTCTTCATATTCGTCACTATGGGGTTATTGACCTTTGCTCCGTAGGAGTGCTAGGCAACAGAATATATTAATATCAAAGCTTTTAGCATATCCCACCCCCAGGGGGTGCTCCCCTCAGTCAATACCTCCTCACTTCCTGCATACCAACTCAGTTTCATATGCCTAGCTCAGGAGTGCAGGCTGTCCTTGTGCTGGGGCTCTTAGTCTCAGCCACTTTTCTCTTTTTTGATTTTATTTGAAGTTTTTTCTCTTTCTTTTACTTAGCTGTTTATTTCCAGCTTTAGTTAGTTCTTCTGATGAAGATGATCGTGCGGGCTGGGTCTCGGGCTGGCCCCCCTGGGTCGCAGGTTGTGAGCCAGTGGCTTCCCAGCCTGCCATCGAGCGTTCAGCTCAGGTTTTCCTGGCATTTGAACGACCCATCCCTGTTCGCTGCAGGGATGCTGCGGTGAGGTGGCTACCTCGCCGGACGCCATTTTCGGTTTCGCACCGCAGTTTCACTGCATCCTGGCTGCGACTCTCCCTGTCCTCAGTACAGCGGTTTGATCGCAAAAGAAGGCTCCCCACGCCATCCGGATGGTGAGTAAATTTCTATGTGGGGACCTGTCTGTATTGGGTGTCAGTCTGGGACTGTGTGACCCTGCATGTCTGTGAAGGCTTTTGAGCTCCATGTCAGATTCCTGTGGGAACTGCTGCCTTTCTGTGGGCTGTGAGGGGGGGGGGGGCTCTCCTGCTCTGCTCTGTGTGACAGGCTGTGTGAGACATGCTGTGGTTTGTGTGTGAACACTTTTGGGCTCCCTGTCAGATTCCTGTGGGAACTGCTGCCTTTCTGTGGGCTGTGAAGGGGGGGGGGGGGGGCTCTCCTGCTCTGTTCTGTGTGACAGGCTGTGTGAGACATGCGGTGCTTGTGTGTGCCATACCGTGCGGCGACCGCTGCGGCGGTCCGCCATTTTTTCACAACATGTTGGTAACGATCCTGTGCAGCAGGGCGCGGAGTTTTGGCGCCAATCGCCGCCATTTTGGCGGCGATCGATCGGACCGCATGTCAGTCTCACTCCCCATTTACATGAGGATTCCTCAGCGGCCATGTTTGTGTAGCCTTGCATGAGGCTTGTGGGGCGGGCAGTTATTGCATCACTTCCTTTGCCCTGGGACAGCGATCGGTAGCAGCAGCAGCCTGTGTGATCTCCAGGTTTTTACCTCTCCTTTGTTCTGTATTCCTTACCCAGTGTCTTTTCATTGTCCCTGTGGGGGTCAGTGTATGTGTTTGTGTGCGGTGGGAGACGCTTCGCCGCGGTCTTAAAGGGACATTACCCCCTTTTTTTCTAAAAACTCACTGGGGCATGGATTCTCAGGAAAGCAAGTTTCCTCCCACTTTAGTGGGGGGGGCAAGGGGCTGCTGCTTCCCCCGCGGGGGGCTGATTTGGCTACTGTTGTGGCAAACCTAGCTGCTCAGGTGCAGATGCTGGTGGCTGATCGTTCCACAAAAAGGTCCGGAGTATCAATTTCCTCTGATCAGAGGGCGATGGGGCTGCCATGGCTGGAGTGCCCTTCTCAGGGTCCTGTTCCTCTCTTGACCTTTTGGGGTCTGAGGGGGAGGCTGAGGTAGAGGTGGTTGATAATTCTCCACCTGGCTCGTCTGAAGAGCTTGCACTTATGGATGAGTTGGTTGCTTCTATCAAGCAAGCACTACATTTGCAGGATGAACCATGTCCTCCTGCCTTGCTGTCCTCTTATGGGTCGCAGGGAAAACGCAAGACATCGCAGGTTTTTCCTTGCTCTGCGGAATTTCAGCGCGCTGTTGATGAACAATGGCGCAATTTAAAGAAGCCTTTTGCTGTGCCGAGTAGGTTCAAGCTGCGTTATCCCTTTACGTCCGCTACTGATGAGCTTTGGTGTGTACCACCTCCGGTGGATCATGCGGTGGCAGTTTTTAAATAAGTCCACTGCGATTCCGGCAGAGGATACCCCGGTGTTCCGGGACCCCACGGACAGGAGATTAGAGTCTCTTGCCCGCCATACTTATGCGGTTACTGGTTCAATGCTGAAACCTATTTTTGCTTCCCTTATGGCAGCCCAGGCTGTCGTGGATTGGACGCAGGTGCTCAGGCGCATCCTGGTGGCTGACTCTGCCCCGCCGACAACATTGGCTATGGTGGATCAAATTCATCAGGGTGTCATGTATTTGTGTGATGCGGACTTAGATTTAGTCCCTTTGGCTGCGCGGGTCCAAAGCGTGGCGGTCTTGACACGCCGTCTGATTTGGCTTAAATGTTGGTCTGTTGACCAAGCTTCTCGCAAGACTTTAGCTAATTTACCCTATGCGGGATCTCGCCTTTTTGGTGACTCCTTGGATACTCTGACAAAGGGTATTACCGGGGGTGAGAGCACGCTCTTGCCCCAGACTCACAAGTCTAAGGTTGTTCGTGGTAAGAAAACTACCTCATTTCGAACCTCTCAGGGGTCTTTTCGTGCCTTTTGGTCATACTATGAGGGCAAGCCCTTCAAAGGCCAAGGCTCCCAGAAGAAGCCGTGGACGGGTAAGCAGAAGTCCGGCCAGTCCAGGTCCGCTGCCCATAACAATGCGGCCTGAAGGGGCACCCTCACCCAGTTCTGGGGTGGGGGGACGTTTGCTCGGTTTTCTTCAACCCTGGCTGGCCCGCGTTCGGGACTGGTGGGTTCAGGAAATCGTTCGATCAGGATACAAGATCGAGTTTCTCTCTCGGCCAGTGAGCAGATTTTTTCCCTCAAATCTTCAGCTATCTCCGGAGCGCTTGCAGGATCTGCACCTGGCGGTGCGGGACTTGCGGGCCCAGGGAGTGGTGGTCCCGGTGCCTCATCGGGACAGATTTCAGGGTTTCTATTCCAATCTGTTCACTGTGCCCAGAAAGGAGCGTACCTTCACATCCCCGTTTTCGGGGGTCACCAGAGGTACCTTCGATTCGCCATTGAGGAGGATCATTACCAATTTGTGGCGTTACCCTTTGGTCTCGCTTCGGCTCCGCGGGTGTTCACCAAGGTGTTTGCGCCGGTTCTGGCTTTATTGAGAGCCCAGGGCATCTCGGGCCTGGGGTATATGGATGACATTCTGGTTCGGTCTGCGACCAGTCAGGGTCTGGTGAACGACCTGTCCATCGCGATGCAGACTCTACTGGAGTTTGGTTGGACGATAAACTTTCCAAAATCGACGCTGTGCCCGTCGGTTCGTCTTCCCTACCTGGGAATGATCCTGGACTCTGTTCAGGCGAGGGTCTTCCTGCCGGATGACAAGCTCAGGACACTTCAAGAAGAAGTCAGGTCCCTCAGGGACGTTTAGTGCTCGTCCCTCCGGACGTGCATGAGGTGTCTGGGATTGATGGTCTCGGCTTTCGGGGCGATTCCCTTCGCCCAGTTTCACACGCGGGGTCTCCAAGCGGAGATTCTGACCAGGCGGGACGGGCGACCGCAATCTCTGGATCTCCAGAATTCATTGAGCCATCGCGCCAGAAGGGATCTTCTGTGGTGGCTACAGTCCCCGGCGGTGTCGGGGGGCAAGTCTTTTCGCCCATTATCGTGGTCGGTGATCACCACGGATGCCAGCTTGTCGGGCTGGGGTGGTGTTCTGGGCGTTCTGTCCGCCCAGGGTACTTGGTCGGAGGGGGAATCCTCTCTTCCGATCAACATTCTGGAATTGCGAGCGATAAATCTCTGCCTTCGACGTTGGACGGACAGGCTGCAGGGCCGTCCGGTTCGGGGGCAGACGGACAATTCCACAGCGGTAGCCTACATCAACCACCAAGGGGGCACCAGGAGTGCCCGAGCGGCTCGGGAGGTGGCCGACATTCTGTCTTGGGCCGAGACGCACGTCCCGGCGATAACGGCGGTTCACATTCCGGGGGTGGAGAACTGGCAGGCGGATTATCTGAGTCGCCAGACCCTGGACCAGGGGGAATGGTCCCTCCACCCGGATGTCTTCCAGATGTTGTGTGCGCAGTGGGGTTCACCGGATGTGGACCTGTTCGCGTCTCGTCTGTACAACTAGGTGGAAAGGTTTGTGGCAAGGACGCGCGATCCTCGGGCAGACGCGTCAGACGCGTTAGTGGCTCCGTGGCATCAGTATCGACTGATGTATGCATTTCCACCGATTCAGCTGCTGTCCAGGTTCCTTTGCAGGTTGGTCTCGGAACCGCGCACGGTGATTCTGGTGGCGCCAGACTGGTCTCGCCGGTCTTGGTACGCAGATCTCGTGAATCTGGCGGTCGACGCTCCGTGGCGTCTGCCTCTTCGAGTAGATCTTCTGTCTCAAGGACCGATATTCCATCCTGCTTTACAGTCACTGGCTTTGACGGCCTGGCTGTTGAAACCGAGGTCCTGAAGGATAGGGGTCTTTCCCCTGAGGTCATTCACACTTTGCTTAAGGCTAGAAAGCCCTCTTCGGGGAAGGTTTACTACCGTACTTGGAGGGCCTATTTTGCCTGGTGTGAGTCCAGGGGGTATTCCCCTCGCTCATATCCGGTGTCTAGAGTGTTGGCTTTCCTTCTAACGGGCGTGGACCAGCGCTTGGCGTTGGCAACGATTATGGGTCAGATTTCTGCACTGGCCGTTCTTTTTCAACGCCCTGTGGCGTCTAATTCCTTGGTTAGCACCTTTGTTCAAGGAGTGCGACACCTGGTCCCTCCAAGGAGGGAGCCTTTGCCTCCATGGGACTTGAACCTTGTTCTGTCCGTGTTGCGAGATGCTCCTTTTGAAAAGATCAGGGAGATCTCGTTGTCTCTGTTGTCCAAGAAGGTCGCCTTTTTGGTGGCGATCACTTCGACTCGCAGAGTGTCGAAGCTGGCAGCTTTATCCTGCGGATCTCCGTATTTGGTGATTCACTTGGATAGGGTGGTCTTGCGACCTAACCCGTCTTTTCTTCCAAAAAGGATTTCGGTATTTCACCTTAATGAGGACATTATCTTGCCTTCGCTTTGCGCGAAGCCTAAACACCCAAAGGAGGTGGCTTTACACTCCTTGGATGTTGTTCGGGCGATCAGGGTTTGCCTATCATCGACTAAATCCTTTCGCAAGACGGATTCTCTATTTGTCCTTCCTGAGGGACCTCGGAAGGGCATGGCGGCGTCGGCTTCTACCATCGCCATATGGATCAGACAGACCATTGAACAGGCATATGCTTTGGAGGGGAAAGTTCCCCCCATGTCTGTGAAGGCGCACTCTACCAGATCTCTGAGTACGTCTTGGGCCTGTCATCATCGGGCTTCTGTGGCCCAGGTGTGTAAGGCGGCGACTTGGTCGTCCGTTCACACCTTCTCAAAATTCTACGAAGTGGATGTTCAGGCATCGGCAGATGCTTCCTTTGGCCGCAAGGTTCTTAGTTCGGCAGTGCCTTAGGGTCCCTTATTTTTGGGCCCTTGGCTGTTTGGGATGTTTTTTATCCCTAGGTTTTTTGCTTTTTCCTGGGTTGTTGCTCCTGTTGAGCAAGTTTTTTCATGTTGCCCAGCTGGTTTCCTTCCTTTGGTAAGGTTTCTTTTTTTCTGCTGTGGGTACTGCGTTGCCTTAGGTGCGGCTGCGTTTCCCACCCCTCATGTCTACACTGCTTTGGGACGTCCCCATAGTGACGAATATGAAGAGGCGGCGACTGTCGGAGGACGTAAGAGAAAACTGAATTTTTGTAAAATCTTACCTGTCAAATTGCTTTCTCTGAGTCCTCCGACAGTCGCCGCCCCCGCCCCTCTTTTGGGGTTTATTTGTATACTCTACTGCTATTCTACTGAAACTGAGTTGGTATGCAGGAAGTGAGGAGGTATTGACTGAGGGGACCACCCCCTGGGGGTGGGATATGCTAAAAGCTTTGCTATTAATATATTCTGTTGCCTAGCACTCCTACGGAGCAAAGGTCAATAACCCCATAGTGACGAATATGAAGAGACGGCGACTGTCGGAGGACTCAGAGAAAGGAATTTTACAGGTAAGATTTTACAAAAATTCAGTTTTCCCCAGTAGCACTTCAATCCAGTCAGATGATATCTCTAGAGTGGTGTACCATATGGTTAGGGAAAAAATAAGACCCTTAACCACTTAAGCCCCGGAGGATTTGGCTGCTCAAAGACCAGGGCCTATTTTGCGATTCGGCACTGCGTTATTTTAACGGACAATTGCGCGGTCGTGCGACACTGTACCCAAATTAAATTTACGTTTTTTTTCCCCCACAAACAGAGCTTTCTTTTGGCGGTATTTGATCACCTGTGCGATTTTTTTACTTTTTGCGCTATAAACAGAAAAAGAGCGACAATTTTGAAAAAATAACTATTTTTCACATTTTTTTATATGAAATTCCCCAAAAAAATGTAAAAATCAAAAAAAAAAAATGTAAAAATCAAAATTTTAGGCCACTTTGTTTTCTGCAACATATGTTTGGTAAAAAATAATCGCAATTAGCGTATTTTGATTGGTTTGCACAAAAGTTATTGCGTTTACTAACTAACTGACATTTTTGACACTTTTGGGGGTACCAGTGACATTACTACAGTAATCAGTGCTATAAATATGCACTGTTACTGTAAAAATGACACTGGCAGGGAAGGGGTTAACTTGGTGATCAAGGGGTTAAGTGTGTCCCTAGGGGCGTGATTCTAACTGTCCAGGGGCGTGGCTTGTGATGTAACCACAGAGACATACTAACCTACATAGCAGGATCGTATAGTCTCTGCAGTTACACCAGGGAGAATGACAGGCGGCTTTGTTTACATTAGCCTCCTGCCTTTCTCCCTCTCCAGCGGGAGATCGTGAGTGGCCGGCGGACATCGGAGCCGCCGGTCACTCGCGCAGGGATGTTGGGGAACGAGCGGGGGCGGGAGCACGCCTCCGTGGGCGCGCGCTCGCCCACTAGAGGCTCGTGGGCGAGCGACGTACCAGGTGTGGAAAAAGTGATGTAAAAGTGTTTAATATTGTTTGTTTGTTTGTTTGTTTTTTTTTTTTTTTATCAATTCACAAAATGTAAAGTAAATGAACAGAAGAGAAATCCAAATCAAGTTATTAAAGCGGAGTTCCACCCACATTTTCAACTTAACAGATTTGAGTAGTCATATGCTTTTTAAAAATGAATTGGGCAATATTTTTTTTTTTTTTTGGGGTCACTTACCTTATTTTAGAGGATTATTTGTCCTACTTCCTTCTTCTGCGACCGCGGCCCCGGACGTCACTTCCGGTTTCGTATTGCGTCCTGAGAGATGTGAGTCATCAATCCCAGGAGGCAATGGGCATGGCCGGCCGCTCCTTTGATTGCCGATCGCAATCTACAGCGCCTGCATTCTGGGTAGCCAGAAACCAGGAAGAGGGGACACAGCGGCTTCAGACGCCCACACCAGAGATGGCCGCACTCTGCAATCAATTTTAAAGGTACGAAATTATCTACAATCAAGTACTGTACTGTAATCTGTGAATAGTGTTAATGTTATTGGCGATATGTTTGGATTAAAGGGGTATTTTTTATCTTAAAGTATTTTCGGCCGGAACTCCACTTTAAGTCAATATTTGGTATGTTACTCGGCAGGTAGACTGTTCCAAACATCTTGGGGAACTGGCCACAAATCTTCTGTGGATGTAGACTGCCTCAAATCCTTCTGTCTCTTCTTGTAATCCTAGACCGACTCTATGATGTTGAGATCAGGGCTGTTTGGGGGACAAACGGTTACTTCCAGGACTCCTTGTTCTTTACTCTGAAGATAGTTCCTAATGACAGCTGTATGTTTGGGGTTGTTTTCCTGCTGCAGAATAAATTTAGGGCCAATCAAACTCCTCCCTGATGGTATGGCATGATGGATAAATATCTGTCTGTATTTCTCAGCATTGAGGACACCATTGATCCTGACCAAAACATTTTTTTAACTCCATTTGCAGAAATGCAGCCCCAAACTTGCAAGAAACCTCCACCATGCTTCACAATTGCCTGCAGACACTTATTGTGCCGCTCTACAGCCCTTCAGAAAAAAACTGACTCATGCTACAGCCAAATATTACAAATTTTGACTTCTTGCCATATTTCTGCACTCCAGTTTCTATTTGTTTTTGTATGCATAGTTGAGTCACTTAGCCTTGTTTCCACGTCAGAGGTATTTCTTTTTGTGTGCAGTTCTTCCATGAAGACCAATTCTTGCTTGACTTCTCTGGATAGCAGCTGTGGAAGGGAGTGCTTCTCCCGAAATACATAAGCTTTCCAACCATGGAGGAGGGCTATCCCCAACACTGGAGATTTGTTTTCTAGATGCTTGTTATCGTCCCATGAGCAATTTTTTGTCTGTTTTTATTCAATTTCATTGGTGTTGAAGGTAATGCACTAGGCGTTTGCGCCCTCCTTTTTGTTCTTTGTAGTGTTTTTGAAGTTTCCCTGCCAAGGAGTGCAGCATCGCCAAAGACAAACCTAACCATTAGAGTGAGCGCTGAGGCTGGATTGTGTTTTGTAATAGATGTTTGTACCTGGGTCCTACTGGTTTCTGCCAGTTCTATGCTGATGGACCTATTCTGATGTCAATGGGAAGCATGATGTGTCTTTCATTTTCTGCATTAAAGGATAAGTTCACTTTTTCAGAAAAAAATAATTATGGACATTTTTTTTGCAGGTAAAAAAATGTGCATTTATTATTTTTTGTTGCAGGAGCCAGTAAAGCATTGCACCAGCAATCAGCAATCTTAAGATTGCTGATGCCATGCAGGTCTCCTGCTGACCTGTCAGTGTATCTGCTTCCTCATAACTCGTACGAGGAAGCAGATACATGCTAACAGGAAGAACAAATAAACTATCACAGTGCTATAGTAGTTTATTAAAAACTACAAGCCAACAGCTGCAAAGGCTAGCGGACCCTTTGGTTTTCTATTCAGAGCGCTGGAAATGAGTGATGCGGCGAGGTGGGCGGAGCCTTTTTTTTTTTTTCTTTTACTTTCGACAGCTAGTGGGTAGCGAGGAACCCCCACTAGCTGGCACAGCAGGGATCACCCCAAATATGGGTGTAACATGTTCTGAAAGGTGAACTTCTTTAAGTTTTCTTGGTTGACTACTGTGTCTATGGTACTCAACGTTGCCTTATAAATGGTGTCCTTCATGCTGAGAAATACATACAGATTCTTATCCATCATGCCATTCCATCTGGAGATATGTGATTGGCTCCAAATTAATTCTTCAGCAAGACATCGATCCCGAACATAAAGTCAGTGTCATTAAGAACTATCTTCAGCCTAAAGAAGAACAAGTCCTGGAATTGATCGTTTGGCCCCCACAGAGTCCTAATCTTAACAGCTGGGATTACAAGAAGAGACAGAAGGATTTGAGGCAGCCTACATCCACAGAACATCTGTAGTTAGTTCTCCAGGATATTTGGAAAACCTACCTGCCGAGTTTCTTTAAAAACTGTGTGTACCTAGAAGAATTTACGCTGGTTTGAAGCCTAAGGGTGGACACACCATATATTAACAGGATTTGGATTTATCTTTTGTTCATTTAAATAACACTTTCACTTCTGAAGGCATTCTTATGGCAGCATTCTTATTATATGATTTTATGTATGCACTGGCTGGCATGATTGTGGACGGTGTAAATGTGTCACCAAGGTTTCCCACTTACACATGTTGAGGGGCTCCCGGGGTTTGTATCTGCTGTGGAGGAAGTAAGCTTTTTTGTTTTCTCATACAATAAGTAGTTCTGGTCTTGGTCCTGGAGTGTCGAATTTTGGGCGGGATTTGGGCGAGCTTCCCATTCATTCATAAACTGAGCCATAGTAAACAGTCTACTAAGCCCCAGCAACCGATCACTGACTCTATTTATTAAAGCTGCAAAATTGATCGTTAAAGAATCGCGATCTCGATTCACCCCCCTCACGATCCAAAAATGGCATTTCCTCGATTTTATACAGAGCAGAGCGGTTCTCTGCTCACTCTCAGCAAAATCCTGCAAATGTTTATTAACATTAAGGCTGTGAAAATAAAATACGTCTTTAAGAAATGCGTCTTTTTTAAAAAAGTGCATATAGTGCTTTGAGTAACCAATGTACCATCGCCACTTAAATGCTAAGTGCCAGTAACCTTAAAAACCATCAATAAAGTGCATACTTTGTGTTCAGTAAAACCATATCATATTGCCAACATAGATACAAAGTGCTCAGTGCTGGTTTGTACACCTATGTAATATTGCACCAAGTGCTCGATTGTGTGCCTTTAAATATATTGCGCCTGTGGATCTCCACCAGGTACAAACAATGCTTACCGCACACTTTATGGCAGATGGTTCAGGTTTCTTCAGTTGGTGAAACAGAAAATAGCCTCCATTGCGTAGTATATAGTAACCAAGTTAAAGCAGGTTAGCATCCACTCACAGTTAGGGAGTTCACTTTCAGCGTGTGGTGTCCGCCGGGCTGCTTCCGCGTTCCACCGGTCCGAACCACCATTACCGGAAGTGACGTACTGACGTAATAAGCCAGGCCCTATGCGTTTCGCCACTACGACGTCAGCTGGAGCCGCATGACGTCACGGCACAGGGCTCTGAAGAAACGGCACAAGCGGCAGGTTCTTCAGAGCTTGTGCGCCGATGACGTCATCGGCTGCATGCAATGTAAATATCTCCTAAACGGTGGAAAGGAGATATTTACAGTACCTTTATGTAAGCCTTATTATAGGCTTTCCTATAGGTAAAAGTAATCAAAAGTGGGTTTACAACCACTTTAAAGACTAAGCCTTTTTCTGACACTTGTTGCTTACAAGTTAAAATCAGTATTTTTTGCTAGAAAATTACTTAAGACCCCCGAACATATATATATATATTTTGGGAAAATACACTTTAAGGAATTAAAAAAATAAATAAATCGTAAAGTTAGCCCAATTTTTTTGTGTAATGCAAAAGATGATGTTACGCAGAGAATCTTTGTTCTAAGCAAAAAAATTGTGATTCTCATTTTATCCATAATAGTGCAGCTGTACTATTTATTAACCACTTGCCGACCGCCGCACGACTATTTAGTGCGGCAGTCAGCCGCTCCTGGGCAAACCAACGTAGGGCTAAGTCGCTCGCCCAGGAGCCTGTAGGGGCGAGCACGCACCGCCGGAGGCGCGCTCCCGCCCCCGCTCGTTCACAGGGATCCTCGCGCGTGTGACCGGCGGCTCCGATGTCCACCGGCCACTCGCAATCTCCCGCAGGAGAGGGAGAAAGGCAGATGGCTGATGTAAACACAGCCGTCTGTCATTCTCCCTGATGTAAACACAGCCGTCTGTCATTCTCCCTGATGTAGGTGCAGAGACTATACGATCCCGCTATGTAGGATCGTATGTCTCTGTGGTTACATCACAAGCCACGCCCCCCCCCACAGTTAGAATCACGCCCCTAGGGATACATTTAACCCACTGATCACCAATAAAGTGAACCCCTTCCCTGCCAGTGTCATTTTTACAGTAACAGTGCATATTTATAGCACTGATTACTGTAGTAATGTCACTGGTACCCCCAAAAGTGTCAGTCAAGGGTCCGATCTGTCCGTCGCAATGTCGCAGTCCTGCAAAAAAAAATCGCAGATTGCCGCCATTACTAGTTAAAAAAAAAAAACAATAAAAACGACAAATCTTTTCCGTAGTTAGTAAACGCAATAACTTTTGCGCAAACCAATCAAAATACGCTTATTGCGATTTTTTTTTTTTACCAAAAATATGTAGCAGAAAACAAATTGGCCTAAAATGTTAAAAAAATTGTGATTTTTACATTTTTTTTTTTTTGAGAATTTCGTATAAAAAAAATGTGAAAAATATTCTTTTTTTTTAAAAAATTGTCGCTTTTTTTTGTTTATAGCGCAAAAAATAAAAAACGCACAAGGATCCAATACCACCAAAAGAAAGCTCTATTTGTGGGGGAAAAAAGGACGTCAATTTCATTTGGGTACAGCGTCGCATGTCCGCGCAATTGTCCGTTAAAGTCACGCAGTGCCTAATCGCAAAATAGGGCCTGGTCTTTGAGCGGACTAACCCTCTGGGGCTTAAGTGGTTAAGCTAAGGAAGGGGGGTCTGGTAAATTACACATTTACTGACTCCTTCCCCACTCTCCATCCTGACAGATCCCCTGCAGTGGGAGATGGATGTTGGGGAAACCCGACAGTGCTGGGGGTTGGGGCAGGGAAGCATACAGGAGCCCAGGGCTGCAGGACAGCAAAAGGGAGATGGGAGCGCCATGTGGAGGAATTGATGCCCTGTATTTCCCTCCTGCAGCCGCTGAATGTCTGCGGAATGGAGAAGAGTTGAAGTGAGCATTTAGCGGCTACATGGAGGGATCAGTTCCTCTACATGCCTCCTTCTTCCTATCCAGGCATACAGGGGGACAGGGGGGCTGCACGGGGCCCTCGAGCTGGGGCCAGGCTGCATTGATGACCCCTGTACATACGCCCTTTCATTAAAGCAGTCCACTCATTTATTGGGCTACCAAAATTCATTTTAGGTGGACTGCCAATGCACCGCAACATACAAAAATAACACACAATCCTTTTTTTTTGTGTGCGCTGTGGTGTGTTGTCTGCTACTGTACAGTGTGTTGGAATGCCACTCATAATGAATGGTACCACTCATAGAGCCATATTCATTACGACAACACACAAGTGGGAATGGGCCTTAATGGAAACCGTAATTATTATGAGTCCATTTTTTCAGGTTTGTAAGTTTCTATGTGTTTTTAAGTGTTAACTATATCCTATCTTTATAATCTTAGTTTTACAAATACACTTCTAATACATGACAAAGGGCTCCCAGAGCTCTGCAAGTTAGCTAAAGAAAACAGCACAGCAGATCCTGCTTGCTTTGGAGCTCTATTTTGTCTGATTTCCATTTCATATTGAATCTTCCGATGAGCAATGGGTGACTTCTCTCATTAAGTTTCAGTTTCGCACTGCTGAGGAGGATATGTACCAGTTTAAAAACTGTAAGAATCCCTCCAACTTACTCAGAAGTACACAAATAATATTTTTTTATTTACTTGCAAAACCTAAGTTCAAGCATTTTATTATATTGAGATAGAAAACATCTACAGAAGGCTGTGTACTGCTACACCGGTGTATTGTTCCTATGGTGCCAAAGTCTGTTAAATCAGGAGTGTTGCGGTATCTTCACTGGCACTTTACTGTGTATCCAAATACTAAAGGCTGTATTTTCTGATTTTTTTTTTTTTGGTGAATTTAACCATTTCAAATAATATATACTATTTGTATTTTTTTTGCAGTTGAAAATCAAGGCACAAATGGAATTTCACAAAGAGAGATAAGATTGGCAATGAATGTGGGGAAGCTGGAAGCCAGAATGTTGTGTCGTTTATTAGAAAGATATAAATTGATTAAGGTAAGATATTTTGTCTTGTGGGGGTTGAGGGTTGTTCATCGCATGTCTTTAAAAAAAAAAAACAAAATTAAAAGGATGACTGCACTTTCTTTATCCTACATCCCAGGACAAAGGGTATCTTATCTCAATTGCAATAGGTTTATGCTGCTGCCCCCTTTAGATGATTGGACACTGCAAAAAGATAGGAAGTCCCCCTCCTAGGCTTAACCCCTCCCCGCTAAGCAAGGTTTTCGCTTTTGTTGCAAGCCATGAGCCATTAGGGCAGTGAGGTGGGATACCTGAGTCCTGAGATCTAATCCAAGAAAAGGATTTCACAGATAAACTAAAAATCCCCCTATACTTTATTATAAATCCCAGATACAGGGTATCTTCTTCATCTCCATTACAATAAGTATGTCCTAAAGCACTTATTGTGAGGGAGGGGGATCAAGTCAACAGGTCCCCTACTGCTAAACCGATATAAATTGCCATGGGGACTGGCAGGGTTCTATAAAGTGATTACCAGCTGGACACATCAAAAATACATGCACAAGTTCTCCACACAGTTCCTCTATCTAGACAAAGGCAAACTCTTAGCTGCAAATATCATATGCATTTTCATTAGAACAGGGAGAAGATCCCAGCTCAATGTACATTTCTCTTTCGTTCACTGACGGACACAGCTCCAGAATCTTCTTGACCATTGGGTTATACTGCTCCCTACAGAAGTAAGACACTAGGCAGGTACAAGCTTTACCACGCCTATGGGGCAGTCCCAGGGGGTATACTCCCACTTCCTGCTATAGGCATTCAGTTTTTTTCTGCCCAGTCAGAAATAAGGACCTGGTTCCTTGCTAGGATCTCTGGTTCTAGCATGTTTTCTTTTTTTAAAAAAAAAAAAAAGATTTTTTTCCTCTTTTTTGTTATTTTTTGTTCCTGTAAGATCTCCAATCAACTGCTGGACTGGGCAACGGACTGGATATTCTAGTTCCTTACGGTCTCTGCAGTCCAGCCAGTGAGCATGTGCAGACCTCAGCTCCGTGCTAGGTTGGTCGCGACATAGCCCCACTTGACGGTGGCTGGCCTGTGAGTAAAATGTCCCGCGAGGGCGCATGCGACCTGGTCCAGGTCTGAGTCATAGCGTGCCTCCTGGCCGCAGCACCCCCATTCCCATGGAGAGGTGGTCTGCCTGGAGCGGTGCCCACCCGGTTCCATGGTATGGCAAGTAGTGTCCTCCCTCCCCTGGTGGCCTAATCGGGGTGGACGTGTGCCCCTCCCTGGAACGGTCGAACACCTGGGTTCCCCTCCTTCCCACACAACGTCCTCCACCGTGGACCACCCCCAATCTACCCACACCTAACCCCCCCTCCTTGGCCATACCTGTCCAGGATCGCCTGTGGGGTTTCAAACGGGCGAATTGGGGGGGGGCGGGGGAGGGCGCGCCTCCGACACCTGAACGTGCAGTTTAAGGGGGATTTGTCCTGGTGGGGGCTCCTGCCAGGGCCCTCCTGTACTGTGAAAATTTACCTTAGCGTCCCCTGTGGGGTCACGGGAGCCATGTGTAGCTGCTATTTCGACGTAGATTGCTGGCTGTAGATACGGCAGCCATGTTTGTGTAGTTCGGTGGCCATTTTCTCTGTGGTTTTCCATTAATAAAAGTGGCGGCCATGTTTTTGGAGCCTTGTGGGCGGTGACTGTGGCGGTTGACCTCTAGTGCTGACTCCTGGACATCCTCTTTCTCTCTGATCGCTGCATGGTGTACAGCATCCAGCGCTCTGCTCTGTGCTGACCGGGGTGGTGAGGTATTGTGGGTGCTCTAAGTGAATCTCGGCGGCGGGGGGTCACTTGGCAGTGTTTTTTTTTCTAGATTGCCTGTGTGGTTCCCTGGTTAACATGGAGTTGCTGGAGCAAATTTCACCCCCTGATCCCATCTCAGAGGGGGCGGGCTTTTCTGGGTCCCAGTCCACCCTGTCTGCAATGGCTGCGGCTCTTGAGTCCTGAGTGTCCAAGGTTGATTTGGTCCTGCAAAAAGGAACCAGCAAAAAGCGTCCACCACCCTCACCTGCCTCCTCTGTCTCCTCGGGTTCTGAGTCTGATCTGGCCGCCGCGGACGCGAGTCACCCTGTTGGGTCTGGGTCCATGCACCCTAAATGCTCTGACAGTAAGGATGATTCCTCCTCCACTACAGCCGCACATGAAAAAGCGCTGATGGAGACACTAGTTGTATCAGCACAGGAAACTTTTTAAAAATGGAGGATGCAGCTGCGTCGGAGGCGCTGGCCACCTTCGGTACCTGAAAATCCTCAAAAGCGGCAAAGGTTTTAACTTTTCCCGCCTATTTTGACAAAATTGTCACAAATCAGTGGGGTTACCCTAAACGCAGTGTGGTGGTTCCTAAGCGTTTCGTTAGAAGGTACCCCTTTGAAGTCCACCCGGAGGAGTCTGGCATTTAAGGACCCTTTTGATAGGAAAGTGAGACCTTGGTCTGGCACGTTTACTATGGCTGGTTTGGTCCTTAGGCTGGTGTTCACCATTGCCTTGGTGTCCCAGACCTTGATGGAGTGGGCTAAGCTTTTGCGCCAGGATCTGGAGGGGAAACAGCTTCTCCCTGCCTTTGCGGAGCTGGAGGACCAGTTGGTCCAGGGGTTACAATTTATCTGTGATACCTCTCTGGATATGGCTCCCTTGGTTTCTAGGCTGACCGTGACAGCAGTGGTCCTTCAGCGCACGATATGGCTGAAATGCTGTTCTGCGGATCGAGCTTCCAATAAGGCCTTATCGGAGCTCCCCTCTGTGGGGGATCGCCTGTTTGGGTCTTCCCTGGATGAAATCATTAAGGGAGTCACAGGAGGGAAGAGTACTCTCCTCCTACAGACTTTAAGGGGCAAGGAGTCTCATCCCAGACGTGGTCCTTTTTTTTCTCTGCTTTTTTCGTCCCTCAGGGTCTCAAGACAAAGGATCCAAATGCGTTAGAACCGTCTCTGGAGGTTCCAAGAGGCCCTAGCCTGGTAAGCCAAGAGCAGGTCCTTTCAGACCTGCAGACAAGCCCTCTTCTGCCTGAAGGGGCACCCTCACTCGTATCTGGGGTGGGGGGCCGTCTTCGTGTTCTTTCCGGACCCGTGGACCTCTCTGTTTCAAGACAGGATGGTCCACGAGCTGATTCGGTCTGGCTACAAGATTGGTCTTTGGTCTTATCCTTCAGAGAGGTTTTTTTCCTTCCAACTTGCATTTTCCCCAGACCGCCTGCATGGTGGTACAAGATTTGCTGCTGCAAGGGGTGATTGTACCGGTTCCAAGCTCGGAACGTTTTTGGGGGCTTTTCTTCAAACCTGTTTACAGTTCCCGGGAAAGAAGGCAAAGTTCGTCCAATCCTGGATCTCAAACCCCTGAACCGCTTTGTGCGGGTACAGAAGTTCCGGATGGAGTCCATCTGTTCGATAGTGGCATCCCTTCATCAAGGGGATCTTCTGGCCTCTAACGATATCAAGGACGCTTACCTCCATATCCCAATAATTCCTCCTGATGCAGGTTTGCAAGGCAGCCACTTAGTCATCTGTGCAAACTTTGACAAAATTTTACAAAGTAGATGTGTTGGCATCTGCGGATGCTACTTTTGGCCGCAACATTTTGCGGACTGCTGTTTGAGAGAACTTGGTCCTCCTTTGAGGTGAGCTTTTCAGGTGAGCTCCAGTTGTACCTAGTTAAGCTCCATGTTACCTGGTTGACTAGGTTTAGCCTTTGGGAATTTTTTTTCTTCTGTGTTTTTTCTCACCCCTCATTTGACACTGCTTTGGGACATCCCAATCGTCAAGAAGATTCTGGAGCTGTGTCCATTAATGAATGAAAGGGAAGATTGTATTTTTGTCTTACCGTAAAATCCTTTTCTCCTCTCAGTTTTCAGGACGGCAACACATGAGAGATGAGAGGCTCCACCCTACAGGAAACACAATCAGTTCACAACTGTTAAAAGGCCCCACCCTTCCCCTTGTCCCGCAGTATTGATTGTGTTTCTCCTACAGCGAAACATTTGTTTTTTTTCTCTGACCAGAAGACCTAGAAAGTCGGATGGTACTCCTGTGAGGCAGTATCAGGAACGCCGGTGAGGGCTGCACTCTACCTGCATGCCTTTAAGGCTTCTCACAGGTCACCTCTTGTGGCACAGGGAAGTCAGACACAGCGTGGTGGTCCCTCCGCTTGTTGTCCCACTCAGCAGCTCGGGTCTCCTCCTGTCCTCCCCTGCAAACATTGGGCGCCATGCTGTAAACAGCCTGCCGCATAACATCAGCAGCGATGAGGGGAGGACCCAGTACGCTCCAAGCCGCATTCTGAAACCGGAACTTCCAGTCTGAACAGGGAAGACGCTGAGCACGCAAAGCGACCCGGGAGTGGGTGTAAGGCGCAGAGGAGACGCCGGACCCACATAGTGGCGCAAAAGTAACAGGCTCTTCAGCTACTAAGAGCCAGAAGGCTGCTAAGAGCGTGAATGAACCCTGTCTGGAGCCACCTCATGGAGAAGGAGGAGGGAAAGACGACACAGTTGGCTGCAGGCAAAGCAAATTGGGGGCCAGGTAAGTGCCTTTTTCTGAGCTGAGTTCAGAAAATGGCAGAATGCTTTAGGACAGCAGAAGAGGAGAAAGGCTGTCTGCTAGCCCCCCCCCCCCCCTCCACCCCCTTTGCAAATAAGGTGGGATACCAGAACGTGTGTGGGTGTGTATGCTGCAGTGTGAAGCACACAGCCTAACTTTGCAGCTCCCCAGTCGGGACAGCAACTTGCGAAGGGGTGATTTTTGCCGCTATCCCCCTCGTGATCATGAGGATGGAAAAGCAAGCCCTGTGGCTGTGGTAAAGGGGGAAAACAACAGTGGTAAGTACTTCCCTTTGCCTTGGGAGCTTAGCAGCAGTATCCCTTATAACGTCCTTTTTTTCTCACAAACAGAGCTTTCTTTTGGTGGTATTTGGTGGATGTGGGCCCCTCCTTAGGATGGTCGGACCCCCGGATTTCCCCACTGTCCTGGCACGCACCACCCCTTTCCTGTCCCCCCCCCCCTCCCCTCCCCCTCCTCCCCTCACTTACTGGGGCTGTGGGGCGATTGAACCTGCCCTTGGGGGGGCGCTTGCCTGTCACTACCAGGGCCTCCATCCTGTCGGTCTCATCCAGGAGGCTGAAGGTCCCCTCGAGGGTCCCCAGACCGCGCGGGGCCACCATTTTCTTGTAGCCTATGTGCTGAGAAAGATCGGTGGGCATTTTCTCATTGAAAATCACTGGCGGCCATGTTTGTGGAGTCACTAGAGGTGTTTTTTTGGCAGTAGAGCTCCTCCTTTTTACCTAGTGCTGACACTCAGGTTTCCTCCTGATCTCAGATCGCTGCAGACACGTGCTGTACAGACATCCTGGGCCTTCCTGTTGCATCTCTGGTGTGGGTGGTGAGTCTGGGGAGTCTCTCTCTCTCTACTGGGGGTCTTCAGTGCTTGGTCCTGACCTTTTGGGGGCGTTATAACTTGGTGGGACATTTAAAAAAAAAAAAAGTTTCAAAATCTTCTGCAGAGTTCCCGACATGGACTCTGTGGAAAGCATTTCCCCACCTGACCCTCTCTGAGGCCACAGGGCCATGCGGATCCCAGCCATTCATAGATGCACTGTCAGCGGTCTTGGAATCCTTTGTGTCCCGGGTGGAGGTGGCCTTTATGGGGCGAAGTGCAAAAAAACACCCCCTGCCTACCCCTGCCTCTTCTAATGTGTCAGATTCTGATTCAGCCGCCGCAGAAGTGGGTCTCCCTGCCGGGTCTACTACCTTGTGCCCTGTCTCCTCTGATAGGATGACACTTCTCCCTCTGCCACTGCGCAAAAGAAGGAGCTGGTTGTTTCTGTGCGTGAGACCCTAAAAATGGAGGACGCAGCTGCGACTGAGGTGCAGGTGACATTTGGCACTCGCAAGCCATCCAGAGCGGCAAAGGTTTTTCCCTTTCCCATGTATTTTGACAATATTGTCAAAAAATAGTGGGACCGCCCCAAGCGTCCCCCTGGGGTTCCTAAGCGGATTGCCAAGCGCTACCCCTTTGAAGAGTCTCTTAATAAAAAGTGGACTGTGCCACCTACCGTTGAACCCTCCGGTCTCCAGACTGAATAGCGCTACCATGATTCCAGTGGAGGATTCCCCGTCCTTTAAGGATCCGGCGGATAGAAAGGCGGAATCTGTGGCTCGCAATATGTATTCCCTGGCGGGGTCTGCGCTAAGACCGGTGTTTACTATTGCCCTTGTGTCCCAAACTAGAACTGAATGGGCTAAGTTACTACGCCATGACTTGGAGAGGGTACAACTTCCCTCTGCCTTTGCGGAGCTGACGGACCAGTTGATTCAGGGGCTGCAATTTCTTTGCGATGCCTCGCTGGATGCAGCTCCACTATTGGCCCGAATGCCGGTTTTGGCCGTGGTCATCCAGCGTATTCTTTGGTTAAAATGCTAGTCTGCGGATCAGACCTCAAAGAAGGCCTTACAGGGGGTAAGAGTACATTTCTCCCACAGGCTATCAAGGGTAAGGACCCTCGTCGTAGACAGTTCATTTCTTTTCAGCACATACGTTTTTTCCTCCCTCAAGGTCAATTGATAAGGGATCGAAGTCTTTCAAGGCCCCCTCGGGGGGCTCCAAGCGATCCTGGAAAACAGAAGTCGGGTTTCTCCAGACCTGCGAATTAGACCCCTTCGGCCTGAAGGTGCGCCCTCACCCATATCTGGGGTGAGGGGACGTCTTTGCCGGTTTCCGGACCTGTGGCTATCCCGAATACAAGATAAGTGGGTTCACAAGGTCATTCGGTCCGGTTACAAGATCGAGTTTCGATCCGTCTCTCCGGTAAGGTTCTTCCCTTCCAATGTGCGCCTGTCCCCGGATCACTTACGGGCTCTCTCTAGGACGGTACAGGATCTGTTACAACAAGGAGTAATAGTTCCGGTTCCGTCTTCAGAATGTTTTCAGGGCTTTTACTGAAACCTGTTTACGGTCCCCAGAAAGAAAGGCAAGGTGCGCCCAATCCTGAACCTAAAGGCACTGAATTGCTTTGTGCGAGTTCAGAAATTCAAGATGGAATCCATTCGCACGTTGGTGGCTTCTCTAAATCAGGGGGATTTCCTTGCCTCCATAGACATCAAAGATGCCTGCCTTCACATCGTAATCTGTCCAAGACATCAACGGTTTCAGCAGGTTTGCCGTGGGAGAGGATCACTATCAGTTTGTGGCATTACCCTTTGGTCTCGCCTCGGCTTCTCGGGTCTTCACAAATGTGTTGGCTCCGGTCCTGGCGTTGTTACACCAGAGGGGGATATCAGTCCTGGGTTTAAACGACAACAAACACAAGGGCGCACCGGCCTAGTGCATTATCTCTTAGACAGGTTTATTAAAATAATGAATTAAAAATACTCACAAACGAGTTTCTTGATAAAAAGCACATCAAATACCGGTAGATATAAAATCCTCAGCATCAAGATCGGGATTGGATCGTCCCCTGAAGCTGTACAGGCTTACGCGTTTCGAGGCAGCACCTCTTCCTCAGAGCCTGAAGAGCATGTCTAAACACATGCTTTATACATGAACAAAGACTCAGTGGATTAGGTACAATTAGGTGGAGTCCCTCCCACTCCAGGGCATGTGCATGAGGTTCCCACCCACAAGCTATCATCTATCGAGGATAGAGTCACACCCCCAGAAACTGGGGAGGGCACAATCATAGATAATACTTGGGTAGGAGCTGAGTGGTTAGATTTATATGAATCTGTTGTAGTACACAAATAGTTAACACTTATGAATAAAATAGTATATATGTATATAGAGAAATTCTGGTTTAGGCTGAAATGGAGTTGCACTTAATTGAAATATAGTAGCGAATGCGACTATTCAGATTACTATTGTTACTATTATCATCACTGACAAACCCGAAGGTAGGAGCAACAATCAAAAAAACAAAATTTGAGCAAAAAAGGAACCTCCAAATGGCAAATCCAAAAATGGAAAGGGGGGGGGGGAATAAAAAGTGAAAGGTGAAAGCAAAGGCAATATACAATCATCCTGGTCAGCCCAGTGCATAGATTCCATACACGGCATAGTTTTTATGTATATAGTTTATATAATAGTGACCATGTTGCTGGTGACCCACAGCACATTAACCTGGATCTCCCTATTTAAACTGATAGCCAGCAGGGGAGAGCCAAACACCTGCTGGCTAAGCATACACATTCTACTACCAAGTGGGGGGGGGGGGGGGGGGTTGACATTCATGTAGCCCAGTACAGCAGAAATTTTCAGTACTGTATATGGTGTTCAGTAGGTAATACAGCCCATTTTGGAGTTATGCAATTGTGCCTAGATGGCGGTGTGAGCAGCTGCCCCCTTAGGGGTGCTATCAGGTGACATGAGAGAGGTGAACTTCTGGCAAGGACCGTTTGATGTGAATGGGGACATTGCCTGCATCTGGGTGTGGTCTCCTAGCGTACAGCAAGCCTTCGATGGGCGGTGCGCATCCCAGCTGCCCTCCCTCCTGCTGTCTGTGCCTCGCCCAGCTGGGAGGAGCGTCGGTAGCTTGTGGATGGGATTCGCTTGTGAAAGAGAGGCTTGGAGTGCCTCTTTGACTTATGGGTATGGCGAGATGTGTCCCACGGTTCATGGGACGCTTGTACTGGTAAGATGGGCTTACTGAGCTGTAAACTGCAATCTTTGAGAGTGGTGCTATTTTGGGGAATCACCTCTTCTGTCACTAGAGTTGTATCCCAGACAGAGAGGAGCCAACAGCGGCCATGATGCCCCTGGGATCATTGGGTGAGATGTCCATTTGCAATATGCATCTATTATGTTCTGCTGTGCTGGTCCCCCCTCCCTCACTTGGTAGTAGAATGTGTATGCTTAGCCAGCAGGTGTTTGGCTCTCCCCTGCTGGCTATCAGTTTGCCTTTGCTTTCACCTTTCACTTTTTATCCCCCCCCCCCCTTTCCTTTTTGGATGTGCAATTTGGAGGTTCCTTTTTTGCTCAAATTTTTGTTTTTTGATTGTTGCTCCTACCTTCGGGTTTGCCAGTGATGATAATAGTAACAATAGTAATCTGAATAGTCGCATTCGCTACTATATTTCAATTGAGTGCAACTCCATTTCAGCCTATACCAGAATTTCTCTATATACATATATACTTTTTTATACATAAGTGTTAACTATTTGTGTACTACAAAAGGTTTATATAAATCTAACCACTCAGCTCCTACCCGAGTATTATCTATGATTGTGCCCTCCCCAGTTTCTGGGGGTGTGACTCTATCCTCGATAGATGATAGCTTGTGGGTGGGAACGTCATGCACACGCCCTGGAGTGGGAGGGACTCCACCTAATTGAACCTAATCTACTGAGTCTTTGTTCATTGTTCATTATATAACGCATGTGTTTAGACATGCTCTTCAGGCTCTGAGGAAGAGGCGCTGCCTCGAAACGCGTAAGCCTGTACAGCTTCAGGGGACGATCCAATCCCGATCTTGATGCTGAGGATTTTATATCTATTTGATGTGCTTTTTATCAAGAAACTCGTCTGTGAGTATTTTTGATTCATTATTTTAATAAACCTGTCTAAGAGATAATGCACTAGGCCAGTGCGCCCTTGTGTTTGTTGTCGTTAATAGTGTTCACGGACCACCCTGGTCCAGCGAGGGGCTGCAAGGCTGAAGTATTATAAAGTTGCTGTGTCATCTGTTTTCATCTACAAGCCTACAGTCAGGTTGGATAGAGTATTGCACCACTCAGAGCGCAGGGAATAGGTGCTGCATTGACAGTACATCTACTTATCAGTCCTGGGTTACCTGGATGATCTGCTTCTCCGAGCAGAGTCTCCCACGGCACTGGTGACAAACTTAAAGGTCACCACGAGAACTCTGGAGGATTTTGGGCGGATTCTGAACCTTCAGAAGTCGTCCCTAGTTCCTTCCATGAGAATGGATTATCTGGATCTGACTTTGGACTCGTCCTCAGCCAGGATGTTTCTTCCTCCTGACAAACTTCAAAAACTCCAGACTGCGATTCAGCTATTGCTGTCCAGCAAATGGCCATCCCTTTGGACTTGTATGAGAGTTCTGGGACTGATGGTGTCGTCCTTCGAGGCAGTACCTTTTGCTCAATTTCACACGAGAATTCTTCAGAAGGAAATTCTTCTCAAATGGAACAAAGATCCAAGTTCCCTGGACAACCAGATCCAGCTGAGCCAGGTGACCAAGGGAGTCCCTGTTATGGTGACTTCGGTCCCTGATGCTTAAACAAGGAAAATCCTTCCTCCCCATACATTGGACCGTGATCACCACGGATGCCAGTCTGTCCGGGTGGGGAGGTGTTCTCGGCAAGCTTTCTGCTCAAGGAGTTTGGTCCCTGGAAGAATCCAGGTTACCGATCAATGTTCTGGAGTTGAGAGAGATCAGGCTTTGCCTAGTCCACTGGACAGAGTACCTTCAGGGCTGTCCAGTGCGCATTCAATCGGACAAAGCCACGGCCTTAGCTTATATCAATCACCAAGGGGGCACCAGAAGTGTCCTTGCGGCCCTGGAGGTGGCAGGCATCCTTCTGTGGGTGGAACGCTTTGTTCCGGCTCTCTCCACCGTTCACATTCCAGGAGTGGAAAATTGGCAGGCGGATTACCTCAGTCGGCAGACCTTGGCTCCAGGGGAATAGTCTCTCCATCTGGAGGTGTTCCAGCAGCTGTGCCTTCGCTGGGGCACTCCAGACGTAGGCGTCTCGGATGAACAGCAAAGTGCAGAGGTTTGTGGCCCGCTCTCGGGACCCTCTGGCAGATGCCACAGATGCGCTGGTGGCTCTGTGGGGTCAGTGTCAGCTGATGTATGCCTTTCCTCCGCTCAAGTTGCTGCCAAAACTTCTTCGCAGGATCGAGGCGGAAGGGATTCCAGTCATCCTTGTGGCTCCAAACTGGCCTCGCCGAGCTTGGTTTTGCCGACTTGGTAGGCGTTCCTTGGAAACTTCCTCTCAGGGAGGATCTGCTGTCTCAAGGACAAATCTTCCATCCTGCTTTACAGTCGCTGGCTTTAACGGCTTGGCTGTTGAAAGCCAGGTGCTGAAGGACAGGGGATTGTCTGCTCTAGTGATTCCCACTCTGCTTAAAGTAAGAAAAGTGACTTCTAGAAAGATCTATCATCATACGTGGAAGTCGTATATTGCGTGGTGTGAGTGTCTTGGGGTTTCCCCTTGTTCCTACTCGGTGGCTCGGATCTTGGCTTTCCTTCAACGGGGAGCTGATCAAAAATTGGCATTGAGTACTATCAAGGGTCAAGTTTTGGCCTTGGCAATTTTCTTCCAAAGGCCATTAGCCTCCCATTCCCTGGTGCGTAGCTTTATCCAAGGGGTGTGACCTTCGTTGCCACCTTGGGATCTTAATTTGGTGCTATCAGTTCTCCCGAAACCTCCCTTTGAAAATATTCGGGAGATTCCCCTGCTTACCTTATCTCAGAAGGTGGCCTTGGTGGCTATTACTTCTGCGTGCAGGGTGTCGTAACTGGCGGCGTTGTCCTGTTCTCCCTATCTGGTGGTTCACAGGGATAAAGTGATGCTTCATCCGGATCTGTCCTTCCTTCCGAAGGTGCTTTCCAGCTTCCATTTAAATGAGGATATTGTGTTATCCTTCTTGTGTCCTAAGCCTAAACATCCTAAGGAATTTGCACTGCATGCTTTGGATGTGGTTTGGGCAATCAGGGTGTACTTGACGACTACTGAGTCTTTTCGAAAGTCAGATTCGCTCTTTGTTTTCACGGATGGACCAAAGAAAGGGCTGCCTGCGTCTGCTGCGACTATTTCCAGATGCATCAGACAGACGGTTGTGCAGGTTTATTCAATTAAGGGTCAGGTTCCTCCTTTCCCTGTTGAGGCGCATTCTACTCGGGCTTCCTGGGCCTTTCGCCATCAGGCATCTGTGGTTCAGATTGGCAAGGCGGCTACCTGGTCGTCTGTTCATACCTTCACAAAGTTTTATAAGGTGGATGTGCTGGCATCTGTAGATGCCTCCTTTGGCTGCAAAGTCTTGCAGGCTGCCGTTTTAAGGGTATTTTGGGTCTCCCTTGAGGTTGTTTAATGTTGTTTTCAGGTGGGTCTCATCTTGTTCTGATGTGTCCTATGTTGCCTGATTGTCTGTGGTTCAGCCTCTGGGAATTGTTTTCTGCTGTTCCCACCCCTCATGGTTTATGGCACTGCTTTGGGATGTCCCTACTGTTATGAAGAACAGAGACTGCGTCTGTCATTGAATGATACAGAAAACTGGATTTTCGTCTTACGGTAAAATCCTTTTCTCTGAAGTTCATTGACGGACGCAGTACCCGCCCCTCTATTTTGAGTTGGGTTGGTATTGTTTTCTCTGACACTGCTTTATTACAAAACTGACATCCTCTAGCAGAGAGAAGGGATATACCCCCTGGGACTGCCCATAGGCGAAGCCAGAACTTTTTTTTTTTTTTTTGCCTAGTGTCCTAGTCATGTAGGGGGCAGTATAACCCTACTGTTATGAAGAACCGAGACTGCGTCCATCAAACTTTAGAGAAAATGATTTTACGGTAAGACAAAAATCTAATTTTTAGTAAACCCAAAATCATACCCAATTTTATGGTAAGGGTAAGATACCAAACATGTCAAAATGTAAAATTGCGCATGCTGTGAAATGGTGACAAACTGTAGTACCTAAAGTTGTCCATTGGTGAATATTTAAAAGCCTGTACAGGTTATCAGTTTAATGTTAATCATGAATTATGGCCCTAGAATTCTTGCTCTCACTCCAACGTTCAGAGATCCAACATGTGGGGTGCAGTCACTGCTTACAAATGCGTGCCGGACTTTCCCTCGCATTTGTGAGTATGCTCAGATGAATGGGGGTGCTGTTACGTTTTTTTTAAAAATATCTTTATTTTATTAAAAAAAAATTTTTATTACACTTTATTAAGTAACTTACAAGCCCCTTTTTGATAGCTATAGGCAAGTGACAGGTACTCTTTATAGAGACCCCTGATGTCTCCCCTGCCCTCCAAAGTGACTGATCATGCTTGATTTTCTGGTTGTAACAGTCATGGATGAAATCGTCGTTGTTTCTAGGTTCATTTGTCACAAAGGGGATGGGGAAACATAGGGAGATTTATATTCCACCAGTACTGGCTCAATAAATCTTTTTTAGAACACATTCTAAGATAGCTTGCAGAAGCCAGTATATTATAGCGAAGTAATAAATTGGACCATTATTATTATTAGTTATTTAGCAATGTTGGAAACATGGAACATTAGTTCAATTAACATTTTAAAACTTCTTTCTATTTTACATCAGGGCTTCATGGAAGATGAAGGACGTCAGCGAACAACCAAATTTATTTCTCATGTATTTGTTGAGGAAAGTGAATTACGCAAACAATTTTTAGAGGAAAAAGCAAAAAGCGAACAGCTTTCATTGATTAATTCAGCCCCATTACAAAATGTAGAAGACGACAAAGCAATGCATCCTGAAAGCAACCCAGCTGCGGATTTACAGATTTCAGAGGATGAGAAGGATGATTTGAGTGAGTACATTGCTAAGACAAGCACTCCTCTGCCTGCATCAAAGGGTAAGCGATTTAAATTTACAAACCACCTAAAACTGATATTTTACTCCTACTGCAGTTTTCTTATGTGATTTTGGTATTTTTGAAGAGTGGAATGTTCCCTACGAATCTTCTGAGTGATTGGAGATGATGACTTATTCCAAGCTGAAGTATTAGCTTTGCTTGAGGGAAATCTTTTTAGGAATGTTTTTTTGCAGTTAGCTGTATATGACATTTGTTAGGCAGCCCTTCCACTGTGCCCTTGTAAGACTATAACTCAATCCCATCAACGATCCGTAGATTTTCCCCATGCGGAAGGAATGCTGATCTATGTTCCAGTGTAAAACTTCTATTAGTCAAGAACCAGTCAGCATTGTTTCCATTCCTATACATATACCATGTCCTCTGACATAATCACCTCTTTATTACTAGGCATTGTATTTCTATTTCTTTGTATTTACTCTGCACAGAAAAATAATTTACTTGTTTTGTACACTTTATTGCCAATTTGTCAGCCTATAATACATTTTTACAGGTTATTTTATTTGTTTAATGTGCTTTTAAATGTACAAAATATTTAGGTAGGCAAAATGGTCACAGAGTTACTAAGGGGTCAATACGCTAAGAGGTAAATAATGGCAAATAAAATGCAGTAAAATAATGCATGCGGAAACAATTGTACAAGTGTTCAATTCATTAAGAATTTTGTGTTAAATAATGCATGAGGTGTTTATTCGATTGTGCAAGCCCCCCCCCCCCCTCCTGAACCATACCAAGCCGAATTCCCTCAAGGGCCTCATCCCCACAACCTTGGGCGGTGGTTGTGGGGGTCTGCGGGCAGGGGGCTTATCGGAATCTGGAAGCCTCCTTTAACAAGGGGGCCCTGAGATCCTGCCCCCATGTGAATTAGTATGGGGTACCCCTACCCATTCACCAAAAAGTATCAGAGTAATAAACAGGCCGTTTTTGACAATTCTTTTATTTTTATTTATTTTTTAATCTTTTTATTTGTTTATAAAACATATAAACATATACAAATGTACATTGGCACAGCTCAAAAAGCATGTTACATCTTAAGGCAATAGTAGGAGTCATGAGGAGGCATTACAGTATAGTTGACTACTCTAGAATGCATATTTGTTGAAACAAAAACAAAACCAACAAAATAATTTAGACAAAATCAAATAGTGCTCTAGATGTAATTATGTATCAAGACGGCCCACAGGCAAGAAATGCAAAGTGAGGGACAATTAAAGCTGGTCTAAGAGGGGATAACAATTTACTGGTAACCCACCTAATCAGATACAGTGGTAGAGGTTTCCGCCAACCACTTGGCCCAAACCCTGTCATTTTTTTTTTGGGGGCAGCCTTTATGTAAGTATGTATCTTTGTAGAGAGGCTGCAAATTGTTTACCGTTTTTTTTTCCCACAGGGAGAGTGAGGGAGGAGCCTGTTGCTGCCAACAGGGGGTGATGGTTTTCCTAGGGTAAGATAATAGAAGGCCCAGCAGGGTCCATTTGGCCACTCTGGGTACCAGTTTCTCCACTAGCCCTAGCAGACAGATTTTAGGGGATGGAATAATTTAGTAGTTCATTTATTACAGATAGTATTTGTGACCAGTAGGCATTAAGCTCCGGGCATGTCCTAAATATATGATTAAAATCTCCCAGAGCGTGGTCACAGTGCCAGCACTCCGGGTAAAGGAAGGTTCTCATTTTGTGCAAGAGGTAGGGGGTAAGGTATGCCCTATGGGCAATCTTATACTGTATGAGACAGTCTCTTAAAAAGACAAGAATTCTGAATGGGAAGTCCCACATGTCTACCCAGGCTTGGGTTCCAGCTCCGGAACATCCTCGACCCAACGCTGACGAAGAGTGGATAGTTCAGGAGAGCAGACTCGGAGGAGATGTGCATAAAGTATGGAAGCAGACTTCTCTGAGCACTCATAACGCAGCACCCTTTCCAGGTCCGGCTGTGCTAGCTGTATCTTTCCAGGAGGAAATTCACCTCTGAAAGCATGGGACAACTGTAGATATCTAAAGATATGCGAAGATGGAATATTGTAATGTGAATTTAGATGGTCAAACAAGTAAATTGAGAGATCTGAGGTGACATCTGAGATCCGTTTAATATTATACTTGGCCCACACTATAGGATCTGGAAGTTTATAGAAATGTGGCAAGGTTCGGTTGTTCCATAAGGGGGCATTTGGAGAAACCTTGGTCCTTGGATAATATTCATAAGCTAGTCCCGTTTTCTAAGCCCGTAGGTCGTAATCATGGAGGGGGTCAAATCATAAGGGGCTTTGGGACCTCAGAAAGGTAGGTTTGACAAAGCTTCCACAGAGCGCAACACTGAGGTTTCCACAACCATAGCAGGGTTGGACTAATCAGGGGTTAGCCACTAAGACACCTTGACCAGTTGGGTTTCCACAAAATATTTATGGCAGTCTGGGAATGCCAAGCCCCACTGTGATTTAGGGTGGATAAGGGTGGTTAGCTTGTACCTTGGGGGGGGGGGGTTGTAGGCCCCAGAGGAAGGAAGAGAAACGTTTATTTAGCTGGGATAAAAGGATTTTGGAATCCACTGTGGGGAGTTGCGGAACAAATAGGTGAATTTAGGCAGAATTTTTATTTTGATTAGATTAATACGACCCAAAAGGGACAAGGGGAGGTTCTTGTCAGGGTGCCAGGAAACCAGAATACACGAAGATGCAAGTAAAATAAAGCGATTTATGTATGTAACAATAATAATCTCACAGCAAGCCAGAGGAGCAAAATCAAGAGCAGCTGGGGTCCAGTTCGGAAGCGGGTAGTCATCCAAGCCGGGATCAAGTCCAGGAACAGGTAGTCATCCAAGCCAAGGTAGAGTCCAGAAGTTGGTAGTCTGCCAAAGCCGAGTCGTCTGCCGATGCGGAAACCAGAGCAAGAAAGGTCGTCAGCCAAGCTAAGTCATGCACGGAGAAACCACAGAGACCAGAGGACTGCTAGCAGTGACGCACCTTGGAGCACAAACGCAAGGTCTGAAAGCCATCAGGTGATATATATATATATATATATATATATATATATATATATATATATATATATATATATATATATATATGTGTGTGTGTGTAACATCATCACTGAGCCCAGGCAGCAGACAAGTGATGATGCAAACAGAGTTTATAATAGACAGTAGTCTGCACATGTCCAAGATGGATGCCAACAGGAAGGCAAGGTAAGACCTTGACAGTTCTCCCATGCCTTCAGCCTAGACTTGACAGCATTGACAACCGGGCACAGGTTTAATGAGATAGTCTGTTACATCCCTCATTATGCACACTCCCAAATGGGTAAACCTGTCCACCCATTGCATCTGATGATCTGATGAAGCTACCCTTTTTGCCTCTGGATCAATGGCGAGTAATTGTGATTTGGACAAGTTGACTTTAAGCCTTCAAAAACTCATTTAGGATCAATAACGCTCCTTGCACGGAGGAGTCAGCATCATTCAGTAAAAGCAAAAGATTGTCAGCGTGCAGGGCTACCCTCTCCTCTAGCCAGGCCAGTCTGACCCATTTAATATGTGGCGAGACCCGAAGTGCTTCGGTCACAGGTTCCATTGCTATGGCAAAAAGTGCTGGAGAGGGGAGGGCAGCCCTGCCGCATACCCTTCGACAATGTGAAAGCAGGAGATAAACGACCTCCTAAGCGGATGGCAGCTGTTGGAAGATGGTATATTGTTTTTAGCTACTGGATAAACAGCAGAGGAAATTCCATCCACCTGAGGATCTCCCACAGGAAATGCCATTCGATCGAGTTGAACGCCTTCTCAATATCGAGAGAGGCTACCACTCTACTGCCTTGGTTATTGCACTGTGCGTGAAGATTGGTAAATAACCTGCGGAGGTTAATGTCCGTTGACTTGTGGGCCATAAAGCCAGTTTGGTCTGCGTCTATAATGGATGGAAGTATGGAATTGAAAAATGGCCCGGGACTTTACATGAGGTGAGCACGTGGGGTCGGTGATAAAGGATGATTGCAAAAGAAGTAAAACAAATACCAGTTTATTATAATACAAAATGCAACATCATGTATCAAAAGCACAAAAAATATCATAACAGTAAGCATGGTTGCAGTAAATAATACTGATGAAGATAGATTGCAGGCTCGTATACATTACATGTTGATCATTGACAGGATTACATACATAGTAATACATTACATCATAGTCTCTAATATTGTATTGCATCTTGACCCCGACGCGTTTCGCAAGCTATACTCGCTTTTTCAAAAGGAGATGCATAAATGGCGTGTCTAAGAAAAAACATGACAATGTTGGAAAAACAAGCCAATGTATGGAAAAGGTCAGAGTCCAACAAAGGGACCCAATACTTACAGATCACTTGTACTGGGAACAAATGATGTGCTTCTAATGGGTGGCAGTGGAACACGCGGCGGGGGACGCTGATGCATGCGCATGACATCACCCCGCCGATGTGTACGAATACATCTCTGGGTGGCGGGGGAGGGTCATGACTGGCGTGCCTCCCCCTCTCAGGGAAGCGAAGGATCTTGGTGTTAGTCATATCTGAGATCTTGTTTCGCTCGAGCAGCTGCCAGGATTCGGTCCTGATCTGGTAGTTAAGCAACTTGAGAAGAAAAGGTTGCGGTGGTGTCCCTGGGACTGGGGGGGGGGGGGTTGGAGGGACCCTGTGGGCCCTTTCCACTACAAAGGTGGGCGGCATGACTGACCGGTCTAGCAGTTTGGTAAAAAAGGATTCTGAAAATTCTGCAGGCCTAGTGCCTTCAGCCCGCTCAGGAAGGCCCAGGACGCAAACGTTATTGCGCCTAAGCCAGTTCTCTGTGTTTATGGCTTTTTTCTGAAGCGCCTTAACTTGTATTTGCAGGGCGTGCAGCTCTCTTGAATCAGATCTAGTGGTGTCTTCTAGCTGCGATATGCGGCCCTCTGCCTCAGACACCAGGGATCTAAATCGGTCCAGATCATGAAGTATAAGGCTTATATCTGTGGCCAAGTAATCAATCTTAACTGTGAGGGTGTCCTTGTAGGCCTTAATGGCTTCTAGAATATCAGAGGGAAAAGGTTCGGCCGTCTCCTGTGGCTGGGAGGCTGTCTGAGTACTAACCGACATTGTGGTGGTAGGATGCCTCGTGTCTAAGATGGCCGCCGTTGGAGGGGAGAGACGAGGGGTACTTGCGTGATTTCTGGAGGAGCGCAGATGAGCCCGCGGGGTGCCGCACGTCTTTCTGGAGCCCAGGGTGACAGAGATGAGATGCCAAGGAGGAAGAGAAGAAGCCCAGATAACTTGCAGGACAAGAAGTAGGAATGGAGCACAGGCGCTGCACGTCTTCTCTGTCTCTCATCCCGGCCACACCCCCGACAATTCCTATAATAAAAAATAAAGTGTTCCCTGATGTAAATCCATAGTCAGTCATGCTGTCCTCGTGAGAATAACTGACTGCCGAAAGCATCCTCTGCTGTTTGACAGTTCTTATATAGTTAAGGGCGGGGTCACCTGGCAACGTCACCTGGTGGCACTCCTCATGACATCACCGACCCAGCATGCACGGGTCTGCGGTGTGACAAGAGAGGCGGTGCCACCAGGTGGCCCTGACCGTACCTATATAAGAACTGTCAAATGGTGGAGGAGGCATTTGGCGGTCGGCCGCCCTCGCGAGTGGAGAATTTTATATATTTTTTTTTTCAGGGCGGCGTGATTTACAATGGATTTACATGGGGGACACTGGTGTTTTTTTTTTTTTTTTGTCAAAAACGTTTTTTTCCCTTACGTCCTCTGACAGTCGCCGCCCACTCATACAGTCTTCACTACTGGGTATTGGTCTTATCCACAGGAGTAAGCTAGGCAGAAGATTTTGTTAGAAACAGTCACAAAACTTTGCATAGACACACCTATAGGGGGCTGTCCCTCTGGTCCAATACCCCCCTGCTAGCAGCTTTCCCAATTTAGTTTGTCTTTTGCCTAGTTAGGAGTAGGCAGGCTTCCCTTGGCTGGGACTGCAGTCTCAGCCTTTTCTTCTTAAATTTTATTTCTGCAAAGTGATTTTTTCTTTACACTTCTAGCTTTTTATTTGTTCCTGCGCTTAGTTAGTCAGACTTCGGAAGACTACAGCTTTTTGCGGAGCTGGGAATCGCACTGGTTGTCTTAGAGCCTTACGAAAATCCCAGCCTACAGACGAGCGTTAGCAGGCTATGCGTACGCCCAGGCCTCACAAACGACCTGTCCCTGTCCTCAGGGACAAAGCCTTGTCATGGGGATGGCAGTCTGTGATATCCCCCTCGTGTGTCTGTATGGTTCCTGTGTGTCCCTTCACGGTCCTTGCGGGGGCGCCATTGCGGTTCTGCCGCGGTGTGGGGGGTTTGCGGGGGTCCCTGAGTCCCTTGTGATGCTTATGTTATGTTTTGGGGGTACAGACGTGTGTGGGGGCCGCAGCGGTGTAAAACCGCGGGGCCGCCATTTCGGTTGTGGACAGGCTGTTTGGCTTCATTGTAAGGGCAGCAGCAGCCATTTTCTGTAATGTGGGCGCCATCTTTAGTGTGGACAATGTGTTTTTCTCATGTGTTCGGCGGCCATTTTCTCGGAGCCTCCCCATAGACTTACATTGGCAACCATTTTCATGTGGCTCAGACCTATGTTTGGCCTCTAGTGGCGTGACATCATTTCCTTCTTCCAAGCACTCAGATCAAGCTGGCAGCGTGGTACTGTATAGACACACTTCTGGGGGCTTTTCTGCTAGTTTTTTGGGTTTATATCTCTGCTGGCAGTTATATCCTTCAGCTTTTAGTAGCACAGGCTAGTCACTCATTGCGGTGCATTGCGGTGGGAACCGCCGCTATCGCCGATTTTAAAGGGCCAGCGCCATTTAATTTCTAAGTGTTTCTATGGAGTCCCAGGATAGCAATTTCCCCCAGCTCTGGTGGAGGGTTTAGGTACTCCTGAATCCTCTGCAATTGTCTCACTTACTGCTGCACTTACGATTTTAGCATCTACAGTGGGTCTGTTGATGTCTGAGCGGGCTTCTAAGAAAAGGCCCAGGCTTTCTCACTCTCGGAGCTAGATATGGTTGCCACAAACAGTGTACCCCCTGAGGGGTCTCAGTCGGGAGGAGGAAGAGGTGGAAGATTCCCCCTCCGGGTCGGCCAGAGAACGCGCTGCAATGTCTGCGCTCATTGGTTCTGTTAAAGACACACTGCATTTAGAAGATGAGCCCCACCTGCCGGATAAGCGGTCTTCCTTTGGGACCCGCAGAACCAAGAAGTCGGTTCAGGTGTTTACCTGTCCCGCTGAGTTTCACGAAACAGTGAACGAACAATGGCGCAATTTAAAGCGCAATTTTGTGGTACCCAGGCGGTTTCAGTACCGATGTCCCTTTGCGTCTCCGGTGGATTCGCGCTGGACTGTGGCCACTAAGGTGGACCACACGGTATCCAGGTTAAACAAAGCCACTCTGATGCCCGCGGAGGATTCTCCAGTGTTTAGGGACCCAGCGGACAGGCGGGTGGAGCCTCTTACCCGCCACTCCTATATGGTGGCAGGTTCCTTGATGAAACCCGTGTTCGCCTCCGTAATGGTCTCTCTGTGGTGGAGTGGATTAAGGTGCTAAGACACACCCTTGTGGCTGATTCTGCCCCTCCGGCTACTCTGGAGATGGTGGACCAAATTATTCAGGTTGATTTATACCTGTGTGATGCGGCCTTGGATGAGGCCCCTTTAGTCTCCCGCCTATCTGCGGTCGCAGTGACGATCCGTCGCATCGTGTGGTTGAAAAGCTGGTCGGCCGACCAGACTTCCAAGAAGACGGTGTCTGACATCCCTTATGCAGGGAATCGCCTTTTTGGGGACTCACTGGACGAATTGGTTAAGAGGGTCACTGGGGGTAAAAGCACACTGCTGCCCCAGGTGTCCAGAGGCTAGTCTTTCCGCGGTAAGCAGGGCCCTTCCTTTAAACCTAACCAGGGGTCCTTTCGTGCCTTCAAGGCACAAGACAAGGGAAAATCCTTCAAGGCCTCCGGTGGCCAGAAGAAGCCTTGGGCAGGCAAGCCAAAAGCCGCCCACGCTGGCATGGCGGCCCAGTCTGCCTCGTCCTGAAGGGGCGCCCTCACCCGTTTCTGGGGTGGGGGGACGTCTGCGCTGTTTTCCCGGACCTTGGCTTGGGTTCAGGAACTCATTCGCTCAGGGTACAAGATCAAATTTCGGTCGCGCCCAGCTGACAGATTCTTTCCCTCAAATATTCATTTGACCCCCAGATCGTTTCCAAGATCTCCAACGGGCAGTTCAGAATCTCCTCGCCCAGGGGGTGTTCGTCCCGGTGCCACGTCGGGACAGGTTTCGGGGTTTCTACTCAAATCTGTTCACAGTGCCCAGAAAGGAGGGCAAGGTGCGTCCAATTCTGGACTTAGTTTCTGAACCGCTTTGTGCGGGTTCAAAAGTTCCGTATGGAATCCCTCCGATTTGGTGGTGACCTCCCTGAGCCCGGGAGATTTCCTGGCTTCCATCGCCCTCAAGGATGCGTATTTGCACATCCCCATTCGCAATCGCAGAGGAGCACTATCAGTTTGTGGCGTTGCCTTTCGGTCTCGCATCGGCTCCAAGGGTGTTTACCAAAGTGTCGGCTCCTGTCCTGGCCCTGTTGCGGGCACAGGGGACTGCAATCTTTGGATATCTGGACGATCTCCTGTTAAGGTCGAGTTCCAGTATCTCTCTGTTGCACGATCTGTCAACCACAGTTCAGATGTTCCAGGAGTTCGGGTGGACCAGCAATTTGCAGAAGTCGACATTGTCTCCTTCTGTTCGCCTCCCTTACCTGGGGATGATTCTGGACTCCGCCCAGGCAAAAGTCCTCCTGTCGGAGGACAAACTCCGGACTCTACGGAACGTGGTCGAGTCCCTCAGGGACAACGGATCCTCATCGCTCAGGACCTGCATGTGGTCCCTGGGTTTGATGGTGTCAGCCTTCGAGGCGATACCATTTGCGCAGTTCCACACACGATCTCTGCAAGCGGAGATTCTGGCTAGGTGGGACAGGGATCCTCAGTCCTTTGAAAGAAGGATATCTTTGAGCCACCAAGTCAGAGCGGATCTTCTGTTGTGGCTCCAGTCTCCGGCTCTGGCGGAAGGGAAATCCTTCCGGCCGTTGTTATGGACGGTGATCGCCACGGACGCCAGCCTGTCCTGCTGGGGTGGCGTTCTGGGCAATTTGTCTGTCCAGGGCACTTGGTCGGAGGAGGAATCCTCTCTTCCGATAAATGTCTTAGACCTGAGCGCGATCAGACTGTTTGCTCAATCACCAAGGGGGCACCAGGAGTGCCCGGGCGGCCAAGGAAGTGGCCGAGATTTTGTCTTGGGCCGAGATGCAGGTCTCGGCGCTTTCGGCAACTAACATTCCAGGTGTGGAGAACTGGCAGGCCGACTATCTGAGCCGTCAGACCCTGGACCAGGGGGAATGGTCCCTACACCCGGAGGGGTTTCAGATGCTGTGTGCGCAATGGGGATCCCCAGACGTGAATCTGTTTGCGTCTTGTCTACACAACAAGGTGGGAAGGTTCGTGGCACGAACACACGATCCTCTGGCAGGCGCCTCGGACGAGCTGGTGTTGCCTTGGAATCGGTATCGTCTGATTTAGGCCTCCCCCCCGATTCAGTTGTTGTCCAGGTTCCTTCTCAGGTTGGTCTCGGAAACCAAGGTTGGTGATTCTAGTGGCCCCAGACTCAGGGGCCGATCTTCCTTCCTGCTTTACAGTCGTTGGCTTTAACGGCATTGCTGTTGAAAGCCAGGTCTTGAGAGATCGGGGTCTCTCGTCGGCGGTCATTCCTACCTTAAGGCACGGAAGGCCTTGTACGGTAAGATTTATTATCGTACCTGGAAGGCATATTTTGCCTGGTGCGAGTCACAGCGTTTCCATCCTCGCTCCTTTTCGTGGCGAGGGTATTGGCATTCCTGCAATCTGGAGTGGACCAGCGTCTTGCACTGACCACTATCAAGGGTCAGTTATCTGCGCTGGCCATTCTCTTCCAACGCCCCTTGGTGTCATATTCCTTGATCCGCAGCTTTGTTCAAGGGGTGTGTCATCTGGCTCCCCCTAGGAGGGCACCCTTGCCTCCTTGGGACTTGAATTTGGTTTTGTCCGTTTTTGCAACGTCCTCCATTTGAGAACATCCGGGAGATTCCTATGCCGGCACTGTCACGGAGAGTCGCCTTTCTGGTGGCAATCCCATCTGCTCGCAGAGTGTAGAAGTTGGCGGCCTTATCTTGCTGCTCTCCCGACCTGGTTGTTCATAGGGATAAGGTGGTTTTGCGACCTCATCATTCTTTCCTTCCAAAGGTGGTGTCGGATTTCCATCTCAATGAGGACATTGTCTTGCATTCACTGTGTGCGAATCCTAAGCATCCTCCGGAGTTTGCCTTGCATTCCTTGGATGTAGTCCGTGCGATCAGGGTTTACCTGTCTAATGAATCCTTCAGAAAGTCGGATTCTCTTTTTGTCCTTCCTGAGGGACCTCAGAAGGATATGGCTGCGTCTGAGGCAACCATTTCTAAATGAATCAGACAGGCGATTGTACAGGCTTATTCGCTTAGGGAACGGGTTCCGCCCTTCCCTGTCACGGCGCACTCTTCCAGAGCGGCGAGTGCGTCTTGGGCCTTTCGCCATCAGGCGTCGGTGTCCCAGGTGTGCAAAGCGCCGACCTTGTCGTCCGTGCATACCTTTACAAAATTTTACAAACTTGATGTTGGTATCGGCAGATGCCTCCTTTGGCCGCACAGTTCTGAGTGCGGCAGTGCCTTAGGGGAGACATGACGTTTTTTGCCTGTCCCCTCCTGTTGGGGTTTTTTCCCCCTTGGTTATTTTGCCTTCCTGGGTTTGTTTGTTTGTTACCCAGTGTTTTACCTTTCTGGTTCAGATAATTTTCTTTTCTCTGAGGTGGGTGCTGCGTTGCCTTTTAGACGGTTACATTTCCCACCCCTCACATCTACACTGCTTTGGGACATCCCAGTAGTGAAGACTGTATAAGTGGGCGGCGACTGTTAGAGGACGTAAGAGAAAATAGAATTTTTGTAAGAACTTACCGTAAAATTATTTTCTCTGAGTCCTCTGACAGTCGCCGCCCCCGCCCCTCTTTTGGGGTTCATGGACCTATATACTGTTTGCTACCAAACTGAATTGGGAAAGCTGCTAGCAGGGGGGTATTGGACCAGAGGGACAGCCCCCTATACGTGTGTCTATGCAAAGTTTTGTTTCTAACAAAATCTTCTGCCTAGCTTACTCCTGTGGATAAGACCAATACCCAGTAGTGAAGACTGTATGAGTGGGCGGCAACTGTCATACAGTGTCAACTGTCTGAGTTCAGTGTTAAGATAACATTTTTGGAGAGCTGGCAATTTTTTTTTACCATCAAGTTTTCAATGCTCAGAAAAAGGAGTACATAACATGCACATTGCAAAGTGCAAAAATGTAATAATACAAGTATCTTAGTAAAAATATAGTAAATAAACCTCTAGCCAAAGCACGTAGTTGGTTATCACTTTGCTCTGCGTTAACAAAATAAGTTTACCAGTTTTTTGCATTAATGTTTTGTTGAATAAGAGAGAATGAACAAAGGGGAGATTCCAAGTACATATCCAGTAATACAAGTTAGGTACATTATGCTGCATGATCACTTCTTATAACAACCAGAGATGGCTATACTGAGAACAATAATGGCTGGAAATGTTTCCTTGAATAACATGTAGAAAACAGACTTTGGTTGGAAAATCAAAATAAACAGTAAACAAAGAGGCAGGTAGGTAAACAGGGTCTCCCAATATCCCAGATCAACCAAACATTTCTCCCTTCTTGCATCTGTTAACCTCTAACATAAAAGGAGCCCAAGGAGGAAGGGGATAGTAAGCCCTCCTGTACATCAAGACACCCATAAAGGCCTGCTGGCTAAATCCAACCTAGTAGGGGAGAGGAAGATGAAATAAGGATGATGCAAGAAATCAAGAAAGATGAGGGGGAAAGGTGGGAGAGAAGGAAAAAAAAAAGTTGGGGAAGGGAGTAATAAGACAGAGGGGAGATGGGAAATAACACCATCTGCCATCCCAGTCTCCTCCTGTGGAATCAAGTCTGGGGACACCACACTCCTAGTGGAACAGGTGGACCTCAAAGGGGGGAAATAGAAGGTCTAATAAGGATTCCAGTACCCTGGCAGGGTTTAGGAATTGTCTCGTGATGGCGCTTGGTATGATGAAGAGCCTCAGAAATTTCTCCAAGACACCCAAGTATAAGAGAATTTAGAAATGTTGTCTTGAGTCGTGTGGATCAGCTCCTCTATGTGTGTAATACGTTGAATCCATTCCTTCATGTAAGGAGGACAGGGTGATTTCCAGTGGACTGGAACACAGAGCCTAGCAGCATTGATTGTATGCATTGCAACCATTTTGTAGTATTGTCGTTTGGGTATGCTAGAAGAATGGAGGAGATATTGCACTGCAATAAATTCTAAGGGGAAGGAGGAATATGCGTTCGTCATGTCATGGACTTTGCGCCAGAAAGGTTAAAGCACCGGACAGGACCACCAGATTTGGAGGAGAGTACCCACCTTCTGATTGCACCTACAGCATCGGTCAGAAACTGTGGGTGCAATTTTATGTAGTAGAAATCTTTTATTTATACCAGCAGGTTTTTATCTTGTAACTATTCTCCTGGATGGACACATTTAAGGGAACCCTTATGAATATAAAGATAAATAGGCTCCCATCTCTCGTCATCCATATCCATGTGTAGTTTGGTCTGTAGGTACAATCAGATTGCAAGCAAGGAGGAGGATCACTAAACGAGGTGTTTAGAGTCAAGATTATATTACTCTGGGGAGTTATCCGGGAGCATAGAGATTCCAGCACCGTAGGTGTCCTTTGAAGTGAACCTGATGAGACGGGTTGCCGAAGAAGAAATGTTTAATCTGAAGATAAGACCAGAGAGGAAACAAAGCTGTGTTGGAAAGCTCTGTCATCTTGTCAAACTGCAAGAACTGACTCTTGTGGAAAAAGTGTTTGGCCAAGACCTCTGCATTAGGTCATTTAGCAGCCAGAAAGGCTGTGATGTTACTGGGAGAGAAATTTGGGTTGCGTCTAACAGGTGTGATCTGGCAGAGTAGTTTACCAGTTTTGTTTCCAATAGGAGAGTACACAATCACAGGCAAATCTTATCCATACTAAGGTACTGAACTGGAAACCAATTGTCAGGTCTGTCAGGAGACTCTAACCATACCTCCGGTTTTCTGACTGGTAGTCTTCTTATTCCAGTATCAGGTGGAAGGGCGGTTAAGATCCTACAGCCAGAAATATTGGACCTCAATAGAAAGTGCACACGGGCTATATCAAGGAACACCAAATAAGCACTCACGGTTAGTAGAGTGAGAGAAGTCAGCGAACCAAGATCAGCGAAAATCCAAAGGAGTAGTCCACGAGGCAAGGTCAGGAACCGGTAGAGTCGGCAACAGCAATAAACAAAATCCAAAGGAGTAGTCCAAGAGGCAAGGTCGGGAACAGGCAGAGTCGGCAACAGCAATCAACGAAATCCAAGTTTACCACCAACACCCAGGGAACAAGACCTATACTAGGGCGAAGACCGGAAGGGAAAGTGAAGATTTATAGGATCACTAGATTAGATGACAACCAACAGCTGGACACAGGGTGGGGCCAGCATCCAAACTCAAGGAGTAGAAAAACAAGGGTGTTAATCAAAGGGCACAGGCAATGGGGAACCGTCCAAGGAACACCAGGTCCCCGGATCGAATTCCTGACATGGTGTGACACCAATAGTCAATGTATCAATTGCAAAAAAGAAGTTGAATACAGAAGGTTATGAATAAGAGAGGAAAGGGAGGGGAGGAAGCAAAAAGGGAAAGTAAAGAATCTACCTACCACATAGTCCAGCTAAAACAGGAAGCCACTACCTGCGCTCACCTTCAGTGGCCCAGGTAAGCAGTCACATTCCCCATCCTCTTCACATCCTGAATCCTGGTGTGTAAATCAAGGAGGGAGGTTCCCTCTTTTACTGTTTGAGAGGACCCAGCACTGTGCCGCTTTCAGCACCTGTGCTAGGAGGTTTTTTAGAAGTAAAATGATACAAATTGTGTTGTAATTGTGGTACCTCAGCTCATTGGTGTATTTCAGCTCTATAACAAAAAAATAAACTGTTTTAGGATACTTTCATTTTGCTGGCAGGGTATGAGCTTCTTTGTAGTAATATTTTGTCTTTGCAGGAAAATCCCGTTTACAGCTCGTTGAACTGGACAAAATATCCGTCACATCCGAAAACAACTGCAGTAGGGACAGTCTCCATTTAGAGTCCAGCTTCTCTATAACTATGCAGTCTGCAAATGAGGATAATGACAATGTCTCTGTAATTGAGGAGGTCTTGACAAGTGAGAAACTGATGAAAAATGCTGAAAATGTAATTACCATTTTAAATCATTTTCTGTTTTCTCCTTTTACCTTGTTTGAGACTATGGAGTTGTCAAATGAATCACAATTGCAAACCTTGCCAAGAATATCTCACTTGTAGTCTTGGAAATGTATACCTGTTCCAGAGGTGATTGTTTTATCTTGGTAACGTGATTTACGGTTGTATTCAAAATGTGCAAAGAGAGATCACACAAACACTTGTAGGTATAACATTTAATGACCGATACAGATAACACATGTAATAATATTAGAAAATATAACGAGAATACTTCACTAAAGATGCCTTTTCTGCCACGGGTCCCTCCATCTGATATGGCTTGGCACAGATGATCATATCAGGCACATGTATAACACAGCTCTGGGACAGGACAAATTATTCCAAGTTTTAGCTGTGTTATATACAGGGCTTGTATGTAACAAAATGGCCAATCCCCACACCCTTGCGAGCAACATGACCTTTTAAGGACTTGGTCAGTTTGTAATGAAATTCCTTTAATATAAAGTCAGCTAAGGTAACCAGGATATTGTGAGCCAACTTTATTAAGGACATATTCAATTTCCCCATCAGGGATCTATTAATCTTGTCTTCAGCTAATAGGCATATAGGCAGCCCTTTCAGTTTGCAGAAGCCTATACAAAATAATGAATAGGCTTTTGGAGATCAAACCGCTCTACCATATGAAAATGTAAAATTTTTTAAGAAGTTTATTATTTCCTTCACTAAACTTGCATAATTTTATCTAGGATAAAACCTCGAAAGCCAAAAAGGGTAAACGGTCCTCTAAGTCAGGAACACTGGGAAAATCTCGTGAAACTTATCGCCTTTTGAAGAGGAGGAACATAATTGTGGAGACGGTTAAGAATTTGCGATTAGTGGAGAGCTTGTTCACGTAAGTCATATCTTTTTGTTACCTTTTTTTTTTAAACTATTTGCTTATAAATAGTTTAGCAGTTTTTATCAATTTACTTTTTAAGGGTATTTTTAATGAGGCTGCAAAAAGCCGGGCGTCAACTTCTATGAATGTGATCTCCTCTAAAGCACACAGTTTATGAAAAATCTAGAGCTCTTATTCCACTTGAAAAGTATTTGTTTTTCCTATTAATTTAGCACCCGTTTTTTATTTTTCGATTATTTTTTTTTTTTTTCAACATGATCTATAACATTGCATGTACAGCTGCTGGAGACTGCAACTGGTGAGAACGCACCCTTAAGGTTATCTCCACGGAGACCCCCTCCTACATAGCTACATGTTCAAGCAATGTTCTCAGGAGTGGCTTCAAACTGATATCAGTTTTACTGCTACTGTGACAGCAGAAACACAGATTTGGCAGCCACATTCTAAGACTAATCTCTCTAACTCTGTAAAGCACAAATCGCTATAAATGCCTTTTCTGCAGCCGATTCAGTCCGGTCCTATGCAGAGCTGTCAGCGGCGGCTTCACTGTGTAGGTGTGTGAAGGAGAGGCAGCCGACAACCGAAACCCCACAGTAAGTCTATGGGTGAAGTCACTTCCCAGGCATTTCCCAGCCTTGTTTACATCGGCAGACCGCCATTCTGTCTCCATGGGGAGCGATCGCGAGTAGCCGGTGGACATTGCGTCTGCTGGACCTGCTGATTGGCTCCCCCTTTGGCCAATCGGCATGTGTGTGCTCCCACTATTTGTTACACGAAGCGACGTACAGGTACGTCGTTTCGCGTAATAGAACTGACCTGCTGCAGTAAAACTACAACGGCTGGTCAGCAAGTGGTTAAAGTAGAGCTAAACTCTTGAAAAGAAAACATTTTACTTTTGTAGATCACTGTATGTAAAACAGCATAATGTTGTTGTGTTTTTTTTTCCCTAAAATTAAGTTTCTCTTACGTCCTCTGACAGTCGCCGCCCACTCATACAGTCTTCACCAATGGGTATTGACCTCTTATCCACAGGAGCAAGCTAGGCATAAGACTTGTTAAAAACAAAGTCATTTACATAGACACACCTGTAGGGGGCTGTCCCACTGGTCCAATACCCCCCTGCTGTCAGCCTTCCCAACTCAGTTTGTCTTCTGCCTAGTTAAGGAGTAAGATAGGCCAGTGATCCTCAACCCTAGCCTACAGGGCCCACTAACAGGCCAGATTTTCAAGATAACTGAAATACATCCCAGGTGATATCATTTGCTGCTCAGTGATTGCAGTACTCTAGTCTGCATCTCCCCAAGGTAATACCTTAAATCTGGCCTGTTAGTGGGCCCTGTAGGCAAGGGTTGAGGACCACTGCGATAGGCTATCCCTTTGCTTGGGCTACGGTCTCAGCCTTTCTTCTGTTTTATTACTTTATTTTCTGCAATGTGTTTTTCTTTGCACTACTAGCTTTTTATTTGCCATGTGCTTAGTTAGTCGGTTCTCCGGAAGACTACAGCGTTTGCGGAGCTGGGAATCGAACTGGTCGTCGTGACTTGTCAGGACAGAGGATCTTAGGGACTGCCAGCCCGCCTTCGAGCGTTTAGCAGGCTATGTGTGTTCCCTGGCCTCGCAAACGACCTGCCCCTGTCCTCAGGGGCACAAGCCGGCGAGGTGGCTACCTCGCTGGGACGCCCTAACATGCGGTTCGCATGGGGGGTTCCCGAGTTCTGGAGGCTCCCACGCCCTGCGAAGCGGTGAGTATTATTCTGTGTGGGGCCTCTGGCTGGGAATTACATTCTGTGTGTCTGTCTCCCCTCATGTTTGTGTCTGGGGCTCACATCCCTCCCGGTCCCTGTGGGGGCTTCTGAGCATGTTATGCTGTGTGGGGGGTCTGTGGGGTCCCTATCCCTGTCCGCACTGTTTGGTGTGTTTGGGGGTACAGTCATGGTGAGGCGGACCGCTGCGGTGCAAAAACCACAGGACTGCCATTTTTAGGGTGGGCAGCTGCTTTGGCCTCACTGTGGGCACTTCTGCAGCTCCTCTCTGTAGTGTTTTTTGGTGCCTTCGGGCGCCATCTTGTGTGTGGCAGGTGCTTCCTTTTACACATGCTCGGCGGCCATTTTCCCGGAGCCTCCCATTCTTATGCATAGGCAACCATTTTTCCTTAGCAAATCCTATTAGCCTCTAGCGGTATGACATCACTTCCTCTTTCTGCATGAAGATAGATCGTGGAGCAGCGTGGTAACACTCCTGGTGGTCTTTTTGTGCTGTTTTGGGGGATATGTCTGCTTTCTTTGTCTTTCCTCTCTCAGTGGGATATTTTAACTTGCAGTACATTGCGGTGGGCGCCGCAATCGCGTTTTAAAGGGCCAGCGTCCTTATACTTATCATGGAGTCCCAGGACAGCAAATTTCCCCCAGCCTTGGTTAATGAATCGGGTACTCCTGATTCTTCTCCTTCTCTAGCTGCTGCACTAGTTACTTTAGCGTCCAAGGTGGACTTGTTGATGTCAGAACGGGCTTCTAGAAAACGAATTAGACATTCGCCTTCCTCTGATTCTGAATCTGATATGGTTGCCTTGGACAGTGCCCCCCCTGAGGGGTCTCAGTCCTTTCCTTCTGATGGGGAGGTGGAAGAGGGTGATGGGGATGATTTTTCCCCTGAATTGGCCAAAGATCGCGCTGCTGTGGCTGCGCTTATTGCTTCTATTAAGGAGACACTACATTTGGAGGATGAGCCCAACCCGCCGGGTAAGCAGTCTTCCTTTGGGACTCACAGGACCCAGAAGGTGGCACAGGTTTTTCCCTGTCCCGCTGAGTTTCACGAAACGGTGAACGAACAATGGCGTAATTTAAAACGCCCTTTTGTGGTACCAAAACGGTTTCGGTTCCGTTACCCTTTCGCGTCTCCCACGGATTTGTGCTGGACGGTGTCCCCTAAGGTGGATCACACGGTGTCCAGGTTGAACAAGGCCACTCTTATGCCCTCTGAGTATTCTCTGGTGTTTAGGGACCCTACGGATAGGCGGGTGGAATCTCTGGCTCGCCACGCTTATACGGTGGTGGGTTCTTTGCTAAAACCTGTCTTCGCATCTGTTATGGTCTCTCAGGCTTTGGCTGATTGGGCCCAGGTGCTCAAATGCACTCTAGAGGCGGATTCCGCCCCTCCAACTACTGTGGAGATGTTGGATCAGATGCGTCAGGCGGTTCTGTACCTGTGTGAAGCGGCCTTGGATGAGGCTCCTGTAGTAGGATGTCAGGCGATCGCCTGACGAAGGAGCACGGATGCTCTGAACGCGTGCAACCCCTATTTTTCTCCTGCCAGGAAGTGATGTCATCAGGGATCAGAAGTCGGCAGCCGGAGCCCTGTTGTGCATGCTCCGCCGCGGCCAGTGACAACTAGCAGCCCCACAGCGGCTCGGCTATACCTCTGGAACCTCACCACCTTCTCCTATGACCACTATCCTGGAAGAGGAAGATGGATGACCCTAACAGTCTTTGTGTACCGGTCTCACCCAACCTCGGACAGTGAGTCACCAATTTTAACAGTGTTAAATAAACTTGTACTATACTAAGCTGGCGCCGCTCTCTCCTTTCTTGCATCTGACATTCCTTATGTGGGGACTCGTCTCTTTGGAGAATTACTGGACGAATTGGTTAAAGGAGTCACTGGGGGCAAGAGCACTCTGCTGCCCCAGAACCCCAAGGGCAAAGTTTTCCGCGGTAAGCGGGGTCCTTCCTTTACACCAAATCAGGGGTCCTTTCGTGCCTTCAAGGCGCAGGACAAGGGCAGGCCCTTTAAGGGCCACGGTGGTCAGAAAAATCCCTGAACGGGCAAGCCAAAGCCAGGCCACCCTGGCTCGGCGGGTCCCGCTGCCTCTACCTGAAGGGACGCCCTCACCCGTTCCAGGGGTTGGAAGACGTCTGCATGGTTTTCTAGAACCATGGCTGTCCTGGATTCCGGGCAGGTGGGTTCAGGAAATCATTTGATCGGGTTACAAGATCGAATTCCTTTTGCGTCCAGCGGACAGATTCTTTCCCTCAAATCTTCATTTGACCCCAGATCGGTTACGCGATCTTCATCGGGCGGTTCAGGATCTCCTCGCCCAGGGGGTGGTTGTCCCAGTGCCTCATCGGGACAGATTTCGGGGGTTTTACTCGAATCTGTTTACTGTGCCAAGAAAGGAGGGCAAGGTACGTCCGATTCTGGACTTGAAAGCTCTGAACCGCTTCATGCGGGTTCAGAGGTTCTGCATGGAATCCCTTATTTCGGTGGTGGCCTCTTTAAGCCCAGGAGATTTTCTGGCTTCCATCGATCTCAAGGATGCGTATTTACACATCCCCATATTCGAGGGTCACCAGAGGTTCCTCTGATTTGCAATCGCGGAGGAGCACTATCATTTTGTGGCGTTAACCTTTTGGTCTCACTTCGGCTCCAAGGGTGTTTACCAAAGTGCTGGCCCCTGTTCTTGCCCTGTTGCGGGCACAGGGGATTGCGGTCTTGGGATATCTGGGCGATCTCCTGTTAAGATCGAGTGGCAGCCCGAGTCTATTACGCGATCTGTCAACTACCGTTCAGACGCTCCAGGAGTTCGGGTGGACCATCAACGTGTCTCCTTCTGTTCGTCTCCCTTACCTGGGGATGGTCCTGGACTCTGCCCAAGCAAGAGTTTTCCTGCCGGAAGACCAGCTCCAGACTCTAGGTCAGGTCCCTAAGGGACTACCCGTCCTCATCGCTCAGGACCTGCATTTGGTCCCTGGGTTTGATGGTTTCAGCCTTCGAGGCGATACCATTTGCACAGTTCCACACGCAATCTCTTCAAGCGGAGATCCTGGCCAGATGGGACAGACTTCCTCAATCCTTGGAAAGGAGGATATCCCTGAGCCGCCACGTCAGAGTAGATCTCCTCTGGTGGCTTCAGTCCCCAGCTCTGACGGAGGGGAAATCCTTCCGCCCGTTGTTGTGGACGGTGATCACCATGGATGCCAGCCTGTCGGGCTGGGGTGGCGTGCTGGGCATTCTGTCTGCTCAGGGCACTTGGTCGGAGGAGGAGTCCCCCCTGCCGATAAACATCTTGGAACTGCGAGCAATCAGGTTGTGCTTGTTCCATTGGTCGGCTCAACTTTGGGGTCACCCTGTTCGGGTGCAGACGGACAACGCCACTGCCGTGGCCTACATTAATCACCAAGGGGGCACCAGGAGTGCCCGGGCAGCCCTGGAGGTGACCGAGATTCTGGCTTTGGCCGAGACTCATTTCCCCGCGATTTCGGCAGTTCACATTCCGGGTGTGGAGAATTGGCAGGCCGATTATCTGAGCCGCCAGACCCTGGACCAGGGAGAATGGTCCTTGCACCCGGAGGTGTTTCAGCTGCTGTGTGCGAGATGGGGAACCCCAGATGTGGATCTGTTCGCATCTCGGCTAAACAACAAGGTGGGAAGGTTTGTGGCAAGAACGCGCGACCCTCTGGCAGACGCCTCGGAGGCGCTAGAGGTGCCTTGGCATCAGTATCGCCTGATCTATTCCTTCCCCCGATTCAGTTGTTGTCCAGGTTCCTTCGCAGGTTGGTTTCAGAACCGAAGTTGGTGATTCTGGTGGCTCCAGACTGGCAGCGCCGGTCTTGGTACGCGGACATCATACAACTGGTCGTCGAACCTCCGTGGCGACTTCCCTTACGGGACGATCTGCTGTCTCAAGGGCTGATCTTCCATCCTGCTTTACGGTTGCTGGCTTTAACAGCGTGGCTGTTGAAAGCCAGGTCTTAAGAGATCGATCTCTCTCGTCGGCATTCATTCCTACCCTGCTTAAGGCTAGGAAGGCCTTGTCCGGTAAGATCTATTACCGTACCTGGAAGGCTTATTTTGCCTGGTGTGTGTCCAGGGACGTCCATCCTCGCTCTTTTTCGGTGGCGAGGGTGTTAGCCTTCCTCCAATCTGGTGTGGACCAGCGCCTCGTGCTGACCACTATTAAGGGCCAGTTGTCTGCACTGGCTGTTCTTTTTATGCTCCCCTTGGCGTCTAATTCGTTGATACGCACCTTTATTCAAGGTGTGCGTCATTTGGCTCCTCCTCGGAGAGCGCCTTTACCTCCTTGGGACTTAAACTTGGTCCTGTCCATTTTGCAACGTCCTCCTTTTGAGAACATCAAGGAAATTTCTCTGCTTCTGCTGACGAAAAGGTTGCTTTTTTGGTGGCTATCACGTCTGCTCGCAGAGTGTCGGAGTTGGCGGCCTTGTCTTGCCGCTCCCCTTACCTGGTGGTTCATAGGGATAAGGTGGTCTTGCGACCTAACCAATCCTTCCTTCCTAAGGTGGTTTCTGATTTTTACCTTCGCTATGTGCAAACCCTAAGAATCCTAAGGAATGTGCCTTGCATTCCTTGGATGTGGTCAGGGCGATCAGGGTGTACCTGTCGTCCACTGAATCCTTCAGAAAGTCGGATTCTCTTTTTGTCCTTCCTGAGGGACCTCGGAAGGGTATGGCTGCGTCTGCGGCAACCACAGACTGATCAGACAGACGATTGTACAGGCTTATTCGCTTAGGGAACGGGCACCGCCCTTCCCTGTCAAGGCGCACTCTACCAGGGCGGTGAGTGCGTCCTGGGCCTTCCAGCATCAGGCTTCGGTGGTCCAGGTGTGCAAGGCTGCGACTTGGTCGTCCGTGCACACCTTTTCAAAATTTTACAAACTTGATGTTCTGGCATCAGCAGATGCCTCTTTGGCCGCAAAGTTCTCTGTGCGGCAGTGCCTTAGGGGGACCCTGGTTTTTGCGGGTCCCTGACTGTTGGGGTTGTTTTTTCCCCCTTGTTGATTTGCTTTCCTGGGTTGTTTTCTCCAGTTGAGCCTTTCTGTTTCCCAGGGGCTTTCTGTTCGAGTAAGGTTCCTTTCTCTGACTTGGGTGCTGCGTTGCCTTTGTGACGGTTACGTTTCCCACCCCTCATGTCTACACTGCTTTGGGACATCCCATTGGTGAAGACTGTATGAGTGGGCGGCGACTGTCAGAGGACGTAAGAGAAAACTGAATTTTTGTAAAATCTTACCGTAAAATTCCTTTCTCTGAGTCCTCTCTCTGACAGTCGCCGCCCCCGCCCCCGCCCCTCTTTTGGGTTTTTTTTTTTTTATGGACTTAACTGCTTGCTACCAAACTGAGTTGGGAAGGCTGATAGCAGAGGGGTATTGGACCAGTGGCACAGCCCCCTACAGGTGTGTCTATGTAAATTACTTTGTTTTAACAAGTCTTATGCCTAGCTTGCTCCTGTGGATAAGAGGTCAATACCCATTGGTGAAGACTGTATGAGTGGGCGGCGACTGTCAGAGGACACAGAGAAAGGAATTTTACAGTAAGATTTTACAAAAATTCAGTTTTTCCTCTTTCTTTCATGTGCTCTCTCTCTCTCCTTGTGTTGTACACATCTTGCTGTTTGTATGAAGTTTATGTAGATGTCTTTGCACTTCAGCAGTAGCCGAATGTGAGTTTGGAGAGGGAAGAAAAATCACACACACAGTTTACAGGTTTATTAGGTGCAGCGCAAGGAGCAACTCACAAGAAGTGAATTAAAATAAGCTCATCAGGAAGGGGAGTCTGGGATGTTAGCGTTGGATTTCTGCAATGTGGAACGCCAGGGTCCGCTGCTACTTGGAGGAGGCCAGGAGGTAGTTCTTAAATGGAAAGCCGAGCAGAGGGGATAAAGCTGGAGCGTGGCGTGGACCACAGCGTGTGCAGATGACGTCTCCAGAGGGGGGGGGTCACAACGCGTTTCTGAGTCTGCGCGATGCCGGTCCTTTGCACCCATTTGTCAGGCAGGAGAGTGAAGCAGGTGGGAGCTGTATTTTTGGAGAGGCACCGAGGCTAGCAGGATCCAAGTGCCTGCCATGTATGGAGGAATATAGAACCAGATACTACATAATTGGGACAGCATTTACAATAAAGACTATGGTGGGAAAATGAAAGAACCTTATACCTAAACAAGCGATGCTAACATAATTCTAACATGTGGATGGACAAAAATTACTAAAATCATATCAATCGATAAAAATGTCAATGTAAGTTTTACTATGGCACCTATGGCAAAATGATGTATGGGTTTAGATACACCTATAGGTGAAAACCAATAGCTCCATGGGCTTTAAATATTTGATAAATTTACTACTAAGTATACTAGTTCCTCTCTCTACTAATCTGTCAGCTTGGGATGAAATACTTCTATAAGGTGTCATTGTTACTGTAAATAGGTTTTCCAGGCAATTCAGCAGACCATGATGTGTTACCTTATTTGGCCATTCATGGCTGCATCAGGTGATGATCCTTTGTCAGTTGGTAAGAAACTTGTTCTGACCCTTCATTCTTCCTCCAAAGTTAGGTGAGAGCAGAAGTTGTAAATTCATTTCTTACCATCTGCATTGCTATAAACTTCCTAGATCAAAAAAAAAAAAAAAAAAAAAAACAGTCTTGGGAAATTATAAAGCACTCTGCATTTATTGGTAAATGTAGTGCCCTGAGGATAGTCTGACCATGTCTGCTTACTTAACTGCTCTTTATCATTCATGGGTAAACCTAGCATACTAATTTCCAAAGCCATGTTTTTTTATAGAGCTTGTGAATAAGTTTGGTGATTGACGTGCATTACAAGCTTAAGTTTGAAAATGTTACCTCACATTAGTTTTATTTCTTTACTGTGTAATGTTGTTTTCTCTAATAAAAATATCTTGTTTGCATATTTTGTTTTTGTAGTCTCCAAAAAATGATTGTAGAACAGGAAAGACTGGAGGGTGTATCTACTAAATGCTGCAAAAAATCAATTGTAAGATTGGTACATAAACTGTCTCAAGAGGGTCTGGTTAGACTTTATCGTACTGTGGTGGTGCAAGATGGAATTAGTAAAAAGGTAAATATGTTTTACTCCTGTTATTGTTTAATTATGTGAAATTTTGTTAAATTTAGATACAGTTGTGCTCAAAAGTTTGCATATCCTGGCAGAAATCGTGACATTTTGGCATTGATATTGAAAACATGAACAATCATGCCAAAAACTGTCTTTTATTTAAGGATAGTAATCGTATGAAGCCATTTTTGTTTTCACATAGTTGTTCGCTCCTTTGTAAATTATGATAACCTAAATCTCCCTAATGGCGCTGATGAAAAGTTTCCATTTCCTGGAATGTTTAACCTTGGTACAGACACACAAGGTGACAGACACAGATTAAAATGGCGATTAAAGGTTGATTTCCCACATTTGTGGCCTTTTAAATTGCAGTTAATGTCTGTGTATAAATAGTCAGTGAGTTTGTTAGCTCTCACGTGGATGCACTGAGCAGGCTAGATTTTAAGCCATAGGGAGCAGAAAAGAAATGTCAAAAGGCCTGCGTGAAAAGGTAATGGAACTTTATAAAGATGGAAAAGGATATAAAAAGATATCCAGAGCTTTATAATATGCCAGTCAGTATTGTTCAATCACTTATTAAGAAGTGGAAAATGTAGGGATCCCAATCCCAAGGTCAGGTAGACCAGGAAAAATTGCAGCCACAACTGCCAAAAGAAAAACCCACAGGTAACTTCAGGAGAAATACAGGCTGCTCTGGAAAAAGACGGTGGGGCTGTTTCAAGGAGCACAATGCAACGATACTTGAACAACAATGAGCTGCATGTTTGAGTTTCCAGAAAGAACCCTTTACTGTGCCAATGCCACACAAAAAAGCCTGGTTACATTAGGCCCGACAACACCTTGACATGTCTCACAGCTTCTGGCACACTGAACACTGGAGTGACGAGACCAAAATAGAGCCTAATGGTCACAAACCTAAGCGCTATGTTTGGAGAGGGGTCAACAGCGACAAGAATACCATCCCCACTGTGAAGCATAGTGGTGGCTCACTAATGTTTTGGGGGGGTGTAATCTCTGAAAGCACAGGGAATCTTGTGAAAATTGATGGCAAGATAAATTCAGCATGTTATCAGAAAATACTGGCAAACCATTTGCATTCTTTTGCACGAAAGCTGCACATGGGACTCTCTTGGACTTTCCAGCATGACAATGGCCCTAAGCACATAGCGAAGTTATACTAAAAATTGCAGTGCTCCTGTATACTCCTAATACACCTAGTGATAGTGCAATAGTCCACATTAGGCTGCTAGTACCCAAAGGGAGTCCATAAGGTGTCAAACTGTGAATGTCATTATTCAAAATTATATAGTCACTCACCAAAATTGAAAGGCTCTGTATAACCATGAAGATACCTGGGTAGGTCTCCAAAGGAGCCTGCTACTGTTGATGAGTGCGTCTCTTTCGCCACCATATCGTGAAAAAAATGAACAGAAAAAATGTAATAGTACAGTATATTATCTGGATATTTGAAAAACAGATAGGAATACAGCACCCATGATGATAGCAAACACAAAATCCTAGTGCCTCACTCCATCTTCCCCGCATGCAGTGCAAACTCACCAGATGATTAAACTCAATGAGCCGGTCTTCAATCAGGCAGGCATTGATCTCCCAAAAGTTTTGATACTTCCAACTCTGTCTTTGTGAAATGACAGCTCCACCTCCTTCAAAAAACACTCACTGTTTGTGTTGCTGCAGATGTTCTTGAAGGAGGCAGAGCTGTCAACCGTTACTGGTAGATTTAGGCTGGATAGTGAAATCCCAGAAGGCTTTCCAACAAGCACAGATTTTCCCAGTTTGTTAAAGTAGAACTACAGGCAATTTTCTTTTCATTTAGTAGGGGGTAAAAACCCCTAAGATATTATTATGGATGTGGTGTGCTGCGCAAATGTTGAGAAAACGCTAATCAAAGAATTGGAAAAATATATGAAAAAAATGTGCAATTATTAATATGAAAAAAATGTGCAATTATTATATTAAAGATGAAGTGCGATTAATAGAGTAAATGTTAAATAATGAAATCCGCTATTCCTTATTATGCGACTGCAGTAATAACATAGAAAAAATTATAATACATAAAAATATTAGTGCCTGAAGTAATCACCAAATAATTAATAATTTAATGCTTATTGAAGTGTAAAACTCCCCACAAGATGTGAAAATATATGATGACAAATGCAAAAAATAAATAATGACGGTTACTTTCACATGCAATTTAAATCATGCCGTAAAAAGTCTTTATATTAAAATATAGTGCTGGATTGATAGCCAAAAATTTTTTTCTTTGTGCAGAGTAGTGATCCTAAAGTGATAGGGGCGATCCCAGTCACCAGTGCTAGAGATCTCTTTATATTGGAAAACCACTGTGCCACCTCAATTCCTGTGGTTCCCCCCTTCAGGTGGGTATCTCACCTTTTATGTATGCGACCTGGCAATTAAGCTCGGTCAGTTCTAGCTTTAAGTGTTCCAAAGGGTGCTGGGATGGCTGGATTCTTCCACCATTACTGGTCCCAATGGGTCCGTGTCACTTAAAAGTGACCCACATAAAAGGGAAGAAAGCTTTCCATAGTGCGAGTATTGTAAATAAAATCAACTTTTAAAAAAAAAAAATGTTGGTATTGCACTTACATTTGTAGGGTGCTTGCAGCGCACCACACTTCAACAGATAAAAACAATGTAGTAGACCCGGGTGTGCAGGCAGAAACCTCCAACAGACTGCTCGTATCGGGATTATGCTCCTCTCACAGTCGCGCTCTCTCTCTCCGATGTATGGCCCCTCCCCTTCGCGTGTCGACACAAGGCACTGTGCTTCTTCCTCAGGGGATGTGATTGGTCAATTTGTGGGACGGCTTATGAGAGTGAGGATTTGCGCCACTCAATGTCTCAGTGGCACTATCTACTTCATCTTTAATATAACAACTGCACAGTTTTTTTATATATTTTTCAATTCTTTGATTAGTGCTTTCTCAACATTTGCGCAGCACTCCGCATCCATAATAATATCTTATTAGTCACACACTCACCTTGAGGGGAGTAAAAAGTGCTAGCAGCATTACTCAACAGATCCATAGTTAGCTCGCAGAACACCTTATCATTATTGGGTAAAAACCCCCGTCATGTACCATGGAGGATATTTCCCTTCACTTCCTATCCCATAGCCAAAACAGGAAGAGAAAGTAAATACCTCCAAAGTGGAAAAAAAAAATCCCTGGTTGTGAATCCCTCCTGTTGTTTGAAAGAAAATTACTTTTAAAAGGTTCGTTCACCTGCTAAAAAAACAACTGCCTATGCAGATAAGGGGTGTCTGTAGATAAAATCAAACTGCAGATCTAACTAAAGCTGCATAATGTCCTTTCTATAGATGCAGGCAATTTACATAGCTTCCAAAGCCCAGCTGGAATACTGCTCACCTCCACCATCACGGGAGTGAGTTCTCAAACGCTGAGATTAGAGCTACATCAGGGGGGAGAGAGAGAGCGCATGTGAGGGGGATTGAGAAAAAGTACACTATCGCTGATCCCCTTCTGTTGACTTGTTTGAATAGGCATGCATTACATATATTCTTTATATGTATACTGGTTTCACGTCTATGACTCTTATTAATGATGCAAGAGCTTCAGCATGTCACTTTAGCATTTTTTTTAAATAGTGGTCACCAGTGTTAGCCATAATGTTTCTACTTGGTCTAGTCATTATTTCATCTCAAGACTAAGGCCTTAACATGTACAGTAGTTTACCATAGAAATGTATTAAGCAGAACTGACAAGTATACTTTGTGGTTTTTTTTTTCTATGTTTTGTTACTATCTTACATTACTTTTAACAGGTGGAATTTGTGGTTCATCCATCAATTAATCCTAATGATCCTTTAGTTAAAAGCACTATCGAACAAATTCGTTTTCGTATGTCCAATTCTACTTCTGGGAACCGGTATGTAAGAGTGTAAAGCACAAAGGACTGCAACTGAAAACTGTCATAGTTTTAAATGACAACCCATTTCATTATTTTGTTTACTGTCTTTTATTGATCTCAGAACACGCTTGCCTCAAAGCTCATCAGCTTCTGGTAAGGCTGAGCCTGATGAACAAAACAAAGAAAATAAAGGAGAAAAACACAAGACCTCTCACTTTCTGGGTGATAGTTCTGAAGATGTGCCTGAAGGCAAAGATTCAATGGATGTGACCCAGTTAAAGAATTATCATCCAGTTATAGGTATGTTCAAAGATTTTCATCATTCGTTTGTGATGATTCTTTTTGAGGTTATTGTAAGGTTATGAATAAAATGTGTTCTTAATTTGTTTAGTTTTGTGTCAATTCAGATACTATAAGTCTTCTACCAGGTAGTTTATATTTTAGAGAGTTTGTGTCTCCCTGTAGTAACTTTTTGTTCTTTATGCAATACAGCCATGCAATACAGCTTTACCAAAAAAAAAAAAAAAGTTTGGAAGCTTAACCATTTTAGCCCCAGAAGATTTGGCTGCACATTTTGCGATTCGGCACTGCGTGATTTTAACGGACAATTGCGTGGTCGTGCGACGCTGTATTCATTCAAAATTGACGTCCTTTTTTTTCCACAAACAGAGCTTTCTTTCCATTTGTGGATGGGTTTCGGAAAAACGGAACTCTGGCGTGGAGGTGAGATAGAACTGGCTGGTCTTCACGGCTTGTCTGTAGAGTCTCAGGATGGTCTATCAGGATGATGAAGTTCAATCTGTAGATACGACGATGGACCTGTGAGGGGTGAGAAATAGGAGGGGGGGGGGGAAGAAAAGGGGATAGGGAGCAGAAATGCGGATTAAGGGTGAAAAGGTCCTGGATTGGCTTGAGGGAGGTTATTCTGGTCGTTCCTGACGAGCTCTCCTATGTACAGGAGAAGCAGTAGGGCTACCATCTCTGTGGGTTCTGAAAGTCTCTGAAGAAGCGTTGTTTGGAGATGGGGGTCTCCGACGTCGGATGTGGAAGTCATCCCTTTCCGGTATGGTATCCATGGACGTTGCTCTGGGGAGATGAGGAGGGAGAAGGCCCCTGTACCAATCCGGGATGTCAATGCTTGGGATATTCAGGGTGTTGCAGAAGGTTGTGAGGTCTTCCGTGACCCGAAGGTTTGCTGTGCGACCCTGAGCCGTGGCTGAAAGACAAAAAGCAAACTTCCAGCGGTACTGGATATCTCTGCTGCGGAGTAAGTCAAGTAAAGGACGCAGATCTCGTCGCTGTTGAAGTGTGATGGGAGAGAGATCTTGAAAGATCTTGATCTCCGAACCTTGATAGGTGAGATTTCTTCGGTCCTGGGATCTTCTGAGGATCTCCTCTTTCACCTTAAAATTGACAAGGCAGCTTATGACATCTCTGGGGGGATCCGTGTCTCTACTTCTGGGACGCAGGGCTCTATGGAGGCGTTCAAATTCTATCGGCGTATCTGGTGGTCTACCTAGTGCGTCATTGAAGATGGCTATCGTTGCTTGATTGATTTGAGAAGGTTCTACAGCTTCAGGGAGCCCCCTGATCCTTAGGTTATGGCGTCTGCCCCTGTTATCCAGCTCTTCCATATACCTTTGTAGATCTCTGAGCTGCATGAAGTGTGATCTATTAGAGGATTGGAGCAGGTGGATGGATTCATCCTGTGTAGAGGTCTTGTCTTCCACTTGCTCTATTCTTGCTGTGTTGTAATGTACCTCTCTCTTAAGTTCTGAGAGTGCAGCTGTTAGTGTGGCTTTAATGTCGTTTTTGATATCTTCTGCCACTAACCTGAAATCCTGCATATTCAGGGGTAGTTGTGTGTGGGTCTGCTGGATCATCTCTTGTGAGAGGGGTGGGCTGCTTTGTCCTCCTTCTGCAGAGTGCGCCGAACTCCTACCCATGTCGGGTGGGGAGGGTGCAGGGACTGTGCTGATTTTAGGGCTATTGTCTGCGGCGGTGACCGGGAGAAGGGAGATTAGGCGTCCATTCCGCTCCGACGCCAAGCCACGCCCCCCAGAGCTTTCTTTTGGTGGTATTTAAACATCTGTGCGATTTTTATTTTTTGCGCTATAAACAAAAAAATAGGGACAATTTTGAAAAAATAACTATTTTTCACATTTTTTTTTATAATTCTCAAAAAAAAAATGTAAAAATCAAAATGTTTTAACATTTAACACAATTTGATTTCTGCTACATATTTTTGGTAAAAAAAATCGCAATAAGCGTATTTTGATTGGTTTGCGTGAAAAAGTTATTGCGTTTACTAACTACGGGAAAGATTTATGTCATTTTTATTGTTTTTTTTTTTTTTAAACTAGTAATGGCGGCGATCTGCGGGACTGAGACATTGCGGCGGACAGATCGGACCTCTAACTGACATTTTTGACACTTTTGGGAGTACCAGTGACATTACTACAGTAATCAGTGCTATAAATATGCACTTCTACTGTTAAAATGACACTAGCAGGGAAGGGGTTGACTTTACTGGTGATCAAGGGGTTAATTGTGTCCCTAGGGGTGTGATTCTAACTGTCAGGGGGCGTGGCTTTTGATGTAATCACAGAGACATGCTATCCTACATAGCAGGATCGCATAGCCTCTGTGATTACTTTAGTGAGAATGACAGATGGCTGTGTTTACATCAGCTGTCTGCTTTTCTCTCACTGCAGCGGGAGATTCGTGAGTGGCCGATGGCCATCGGAGCCGCCGGTTACACGCGCTGACTCCCTAGCTGACGAGCGGGAGCGCGCCTCCGGCGGCGCGCGGTCGCCCCCTAGCTCCTTCCAGGTTAGCGCCTTACATGTACGGCACTTTGCCTGGGAGCGCTAGACTGCCGCCGTACAACTGCGGCAGGCGGTCAGCAAGCAGCTAAAGTGGAGCTTTACTCAACTTGGCTTATGCAATGTGATGTCCTGGAGCTCCCCACCAACCCCTGACATATTTAAGTGCCGGCTTCCAGGTATCGAGCACCAAATGTTTTTATGGGTCGGGCCGATATGATGTCACTCCTGCGTATGCGCAGGAGGTTAGTCAGCCTCAGCATTACCGAATCTCTACAGTACAGGTGTCAAACTGGCGGCCCTCCAGCTGTTGCGGAACTACAAGTCCCATGAAGCATTGCAAGGCTGATTGTTACAGGCATGACTGCCACAGGCAGAGGCATGATAGGACTTGTAGTTCTGCAACAGCTGGAGGGCTGCCAGTTTGACACCCCTGCTCTACAGTGAGCTGCTCGTAGGAACAAGTAAAGAGAATGGAAAACATTTTAGCTTGTCAAGGCTGAAAAATAAGAAACAATAAAACAAGGTCCTTTGAACACAGCGACAGCAGCAGTATTTAGTTCTGGAACTGCTGCCTGACCACAGCTATTTTCCAGCTTTAATTTGCAGCTGTATTTCAACTTTTTACAGGTGGTTTTTACATGTTCACATAACTTAGCATACCTTTAAAAAATAAACACTGATGCTTACCTTTTAAATGCATTTTAATTGCAGAAAATCCTACCAAGCTCTCCCCTGCTATGTTAAGGAGCAGGTTGTGGAGTTTGTTTAATGTGATTACCTCTGTACTTTGCTGGCAGGTCCCAACATTGGTGGGTTGTAAAATAGATTTAAACATTGTCCTAACAAAGGGTTAAAGATCTTCTAGCTTGATTTCTGAATTGTATGTTAATACACTTTTTCATAAACAAAATTGTCTTTACTTCTGTCCCTTACCTTCACCTTGCATCTTTTCAAGCCAAAAGTCACTGTAGAAATTTGCTCAAGTCTGAAACAACTAGAAAGATAATATAAAAAAAAATGTATGCGGTTTGAATGGGAACACGAAACCACCACAAAATAGTGGGTTTCTCAAATTTCTCAAATTTGATGGGAAAAGTAAAAATACTGTATGCTCTCCATGGCTTTTGATTCTGCTACAGAGCACTCTAAAAAATATTTTCCATTTTTGGCTGGAAAGTCCATAGCTCTCAGATGGATGGATCCCAGGGCTCCTTTTTGACATGTTTGTAAATCTCATGTCAAAATTGTTGCCCTTTGCCCTTTGGGAAAAAAAAAATGCACCGATTAGTTTGTTGCGGTATGGGGTGTATGTTGCATGTGATCTGACACATTGGTCAACATGATAATGTTAGAAAATTATCATACAAAAAACATTTCTGTAATTTTAAGGGTAGACAGTCGGCTTCTAACTTCAGCTTGTTCAATTAAAATGTCACTAAACCCACATCATGGGGGCGTTGCTGGGATGTGAACGGGACCAGACATGCGGCGCTTCACCTCCGATCATGCCAACATCCTACTACCCTTCCTCTTTCCTGCCTCTACACGGGGTCCCCTGTGGCAGAATCGCTTCTCTCTGGTGAGCTGCATGTCTTTAGGCAAGCCACACACCAACAAGGGCCGGTGCTTCTCCTCTCCTCCCGTGACCATCTTGGACAAGAGGCCTTCAGCCATGTCAGCGGCTGATGGCCCCTCGAGTGGAGAGATCCTGACGGCTATCACTGCCTGTAAAGAGAAGCTCAGGGCCAAGATAGATTTCCTGGCAACGGACAGAAGTCTGCTCAGGCATGATCTTGACAAGTTCTGCTCCCGCCTGTCTGAAGCAGAGGATTGTATATCGTGGGTGGAGGACACTTCAGACGTATTCCTCGGATCTTCACGCTTTACAGTTACAGATGAAGAGAGCTCCAAGAAAAGACCATAGACATGGAAAATCATCTCCGCCGAATCAACATGTGAATCCTGGGCCTACCAGAGCTTGCAGAGCAGTTGAAACCGGCAGAGCTTGCCGAGATCTTCTTGGTGCAGCTCCTGGATATACAAGATCTCCCACTAACATTCATGGTCGAGAGGGCACATAGAGTCCCCCCCACTCCGCCTGTGTCAGGGGCTCCAACGAGGCCATTTCTACTCCCCATGCTTAATTATCGAGACCGAGACAGGATCCTGGCTGCAGGCGAGGAACAAGCCGGATCTCGAATATGAAAATTTCAGGATTCTTCGCTTTCCAGATTATTCTCTGGAAATGTAAAAGTCGACGGTCTTACACGGACATCCGCAGACTCCTCAGGGAGAAGGGTGGTAACTTCAGCCTTTTGTATCGTAGTGACTTTGAATTGCAGATGGCGACCACGCATGCTTCTTTGAATCGCCGGAGGTGTCCTCCACTTGGCTGGAGGCTCGCTTAGTCCTGGATTTTCTTACCTGCTGTAATGTTCTGTTGACGCCTGTATCATTTTTACAGCAAGTACACTAGTTTTCAGCATCTTTGTATACTTTTACATTTTTTTTTTGGCAAATGCACATTTCTGCTGCCTTTTAGGGGAGCTACTAATTGGGCCGATGTTGCCTTACGATGTACACCTGTAGTGTATCATGCTGTTGCTTATATCCTAACATGAGGCAGGCTCATCTACCAGAGGTCTGAACAGCCCCATCCTGGTGATTCCCCAATAACTCTCTTCCAACGGAGTATACCGCTTGGGATACCGAAGGGTCTTCCCCACTACCCCTTACTTGACATTTTTTTTGGGCCTTCCCAGTCCCCCTGCACTGGACATAGGGTATTGGTTATGACAAGTTAATTGTTAGTTTTGGGATTAAGGTCCCTACCTGCCATCCTTCTTGTTCTTGAACGGGGTTGTTTTTTTTTTTGTTTTGTTTTTCTTTTTCCTTTTTAATCTTTTCATTTTACAGTCATGGCGACAGCTCGTGCTCTCTTTACTGCTCGTTAGATGTTCTCCTGACAAAAGTTTACTCATGCCTCCAGTACATTGTTTGGTTTTCTATCATGGCCTCGAGTACAATGAAAATTATATCATGGAATGTCAGAGGCTTAAACTTGAAATTCAAAGGAGCTTTATTGTTCCAATATCCTAAACTTCAGGCCCCTCACATAGTGTTGCTTCAAGAAGCACATCTTATGGGCAGCAAACATTTGGCATTAAATAAGCCCTGGGTTCACAAGGCCTTTCGCACCACATACTCCGATTACACCAGAAGGGTTTCCATACTTGTCGGCAAATCTTTGCCCTGTGTAATCGAAACTACATTCTGATACTCATGGTAAAAACTTGATTGTGCTGATGACGTTATGGCATATTGGCCTTGTATATTTCCATACTGGAGAGGATTACTCTCCTTGTCTTCTAGTTTGGATTGGCCTCCCCCCCCAAACCATTCTCAGGGGATTTATCCAATGGTGCTCTAGAAGCCCGCCTCACTGAAACTTGGAGATGGAGACATCCTACAGTAAAAGCATACTCCTGTTTCTCTACCTCCCTAAAAAAAACCTCATCCCAAATCAATTTGGCTTTTTCCAACCCCTCCCTTCTAGTGGATGTCCTTGAGGCTAATTATTTATCACGTGGGCTATCTGATCATTGCCCTCTAAAGTTGGTCCTTTGCACTCTGCCCCATCATAATGGGTCCCTGTGCGTTTGGAACCCACTGGATCTCCCACCTAGAAATCTCTGAGAAACACCTCCTGCTTTGCTGGAATATTGGGATATTAATGTGGGTTCTTCCTCTCCAGGCATTGAATGGGATGTTTTCAAGGCTTATAAAAGGGGCCATTATATCCCCTCAATAACTGCTGTTAAAAAGGAACAGGCCTCTACAGTGGTGTCTCTGCAGAGCAAGGTAGCAGACCAAACTAGTTGTTAAAATTCTAATCGCCGTGCTGAGAATTTTGAATTGCTTGAATCTGCTAAGAGGGAGCTTCATCTGCACCTAGCTGAGGTCACAAGTCTGGACCTTTTTAAAATGTAAACATACTTTTTTGTAAACAAAGGGATAAGAATGGCCAGCTCTTAGCTATGTTATTGCAACATGAAATACCCATCAAATTGATTCCAGAAATGAATCCCATACTGGCAATGTGATTATTTCCCCTGATACTGTGCTGGAGGATTTCAGATAATATTATGCTACTATTTTATACTGCTTCCTTCCTATCAACTTTTTAACCTTCAGGCATGTCTTCTCTATTAGATACTGTTGTCCTTGGCTGGCTATTGGATGAGGAAAGAACTATTTTAGTGCACCCAATCTCTGTGGATAAGGTCCTTATGGTCACACAGTCCTCCTCTACTGGGAAAGCACCTGGACTGGATGGTCTACCCATAGAATTCAAACAAACAGGGAAACTCCTCTCCCCACGTCTGGTGGAATTTTTTACTCAATGCCTAGCAGATGACGAGCTTCCCTCTTCCATGAGCGAGGCCCAAGTAGTCCTTTTTCGTAAACCCTCCAAAGATGCCACAGCTTGTACCTCATATAGGCCAATTGCCTTATTGAATTGTGAATTGAAGATTCTTACTAAGCTCATTACTTGCAGATTTAACACTCTTGCACTCAGTGGTTGATGCAGATCAAACCGGGTTCATGGCTCATAGTGCCACTGATATCAATTTGTGAATATTCACGCTCCACATTCTAACATAGGTTCGAGTGGTCGCCTCTCTCCATATAGAGAAGGCTTTTGACACGGTTGAATGGCCTTACCTATGGGAAATCCTGAGAAGGATGGGGTTCCCCTTCATTTTTTATTCGCTGGTTAAAAGCAATAGATCAGAGCCCTACAGCTGCAATCAAATTGGTGGGCATTTTATCATCACCATTTGCTCTGTATAGGGGCATTCAGGCAGGGCTGCCCTCTCTTTCCAGTCCTTTTTGAAATTGCTATGAAGCCTGTGGTCGTGGCCTTACCGGTTTCTCCACTCATCTGGGGTTTAAGGATTGCCTGGCTTGAGAAGAGGGTAACCTTGTGTGTGGACGACTTGTTGTTGTTCCTAAATGATGCGAGTCCTACATTGGAGGGAGCCCTCCAGACTCTGGATGCTTTCTCTTCTATCACAGGGTTGAAGGTAATTGGTCCAAATTCCTGTTATTTCAAATTGATCCCGAGGCCCGTAAATCTGCCTCGCCAACATTACATTTGCAATGGGTTGAGGAATTCAGATACTTGGGTGTGATTCTATCTAGTTAGGCTGCAGATTATGTTCACCTTAATATTTTATCATTGTATCAAACTACCAAGGCTTGGCTGAAAGAATTGGAGAAATTACTCTTGTCCCTGTTAGGGCGCATAAACTTGATAAAGATAAAAATACTCCCAAATTGTACATCTCTCTTTAGACCCTACCCTCACTGAATCCTAAAATCCTTTTTTTTTTTTTTTTTTTTTTTTTTTTTGACAAACCATATTTATTTTTCCTTTTATGTGAGATTCCCATCCTCCATGGTACAAATTGGCTACACTAATGAGACCTTCCGGACTGTCACAAATATTTCTTAGCCTCACAGTTGGTAACAGCTAGATGGTAGCTGTGCCCTGACCGGCCCAATGCCTCTACAATCTTGGAGACGGCGGTGTTGAATTCTCTAGAGGCCCTTCAACATCATCTTCTATTCTGAGGTCCCAAGGCCCCTTACCCCTTTATCCACTCCATGGTCTATACACTCCAGGCCTGGAAACATGGTCAGGCTTATGGAGCCCTACCATGGGATACATTACCAGATCCACAAGTTTGAGGCAAATACAAAATTACACTTGTTTCCCAAATAGTTGCTAATCACTCCTTACGTTCCATCGCCTCTATTTCCGCTGATTGCAATGTCCGGGACTCCTACTTGTTCAGATACCTCAGTTGTCCCATGCTTTTCGACAGCCAATTTCCAAATGCCTTGTTAAGGTTGAAACATTCTTACTTGGAGCATCTGCTCCGGACTGAATGTTAAGAGAAGCCTACCTTAGTGCTGTACAATCCTATCCTTTTGGTCTCCCTTACTGACCTCTATGCCCTTCGGCAGTGATGGCTAAGGGACATCCCTGACCTAGATGATAAGGACTGGGAGGACGTTTGGGACCTTCCCTTTCGCTTTTTGGTCTCCTTAAGAGGCAGACCCCATACAGACTACATAGAATATACCCTTCGGCCTCCCAAGAGTGTTGACGGTTTGACCAATCTCTATTGTTTTTTCATATATTTTTTGGGGTTGCCCTGCAATTGGCAAATACTGGGATTAGGTGATCTCCATTGTCAATACAATTGCTTAGCTCTCTCTTGTACCCAATATGGGTCTCTGTCTATTGGGGTTGGCGAAGGAGTTGGTCCCAGGGTTGCAGAGAGGATCTTTTTTTAGGCTTGTAAAGCTATAGCAATATAATGGAAGAAGGCCGCTCCTCCTTACCTCACACTCTGTAAACATCTGGTTAATGTTAGTTTACCCTTGTACAAAGAAACTTATGTGAATAGTGGTTGCTTTTGGGTAGCTCTGATGCTTCTTATTCTCTGGGTATAATTGAGGCACATTGTTCTTATCTGGGCACATCCTCCTCCTACTAGCTTTATAAGCAAGTTAAGACATCTATTTCTCTTTCGTTCTCTTTTGAATCTTAACCACGTGGTTATACTGCCCCCTGCAGGAGTAGGACACTAGGCAGAAAAAAGACTCGACTACGCCTATGGGCAGTCCCAGGAGGTATACTCCCCCCCTCTCTGCTATAGGTACTCAATTTTTGTTTCTGCCTAGTCAGAAGTAAGAACCTAGTTTCTTTCTTTGATCTCTGGTCTTGGCAATTTTTTTTTTTCTTTTTAGATTGATTTTTTTTCTCCTGTTTTTTTTTCCTTTTGGATCTACAGTCAACTGCTGGACTGGGCGACGGGCTGGAAAATCCAGATGCAGTGGTCACCCCAGTCTGGCCAGCGAGCATGCGCATACCACAGCTAGGTCGGGCCGATACACAGCCCCACCGGACTGGGGCTGGCCTGTGAGTTAAACACCTCTCGAGGTCGCATACAACTGGGTCTTGGTCTGTGTCTCTGCATTCTTCCTGGCCGACAGCATCCCTATTTTTATGGCGAGGGGTTCTCTCTGGAGCGTTGCCCGCCTGGTTTCCGGTATGGCGAATAGCTGTCCCCTCGCAACCCATTGGAGGGTTTTGGGGTGGACGCGGGCCCCTCCCTGTGATGGTCGGGCCCCTGGGTTCCCCACCTTCCCGTTGGGCACCTCTCCCCTGTGCCTTGGTAATCCATGTGGGTCATCTAGTTCCCCATCCACCCCCCCTCCACTCCTATCATGGGGTAGTGGGGGGGGGGGGGTCTTGGCTGCTTTCTTGGGCTGGGGCAGGGCGCTGTACTGGTGATGGGGGAAGCCGGCAACTGGGTGATTTGGCTGGGGGGGGAAATGTACCTGTTGGGGGCTTCTGGCTTGTTCCCCCTTCTATTCTGTGCCTTTCCTGGGCCCCAGGGATCCCTCCTGGGAGCCTTGTGGAGCCACCATTTTGTTGTGGCCTGTATTGTGTATAGGCCGGCGGCCATGTTTGTGTAGTCCAGCGGCCATTATGCTTGAGTCCGGCATTGTAATTAATGGCAGCCGTTACGGTGGAGCCTTCTGGGTGGCGATTTCTGCTGTGGAAGTCCCTCCTTTAGCCCCTGGTGCTGACTCCTGGGTTTCTTCCCTTCCTGGATGCCGCCCGTGGAGTACATTTTATCCCGGTGCTGCCGGTGACTGTCTGGTGAGGTCCTTCCCCCCCCCCCCTTTCTGCGGGATTGTGGGGTGCTCTGTTGCTGGCGACCGGGTGGTGTTACCAGCACGGTGGGGGTGTCCCTTAGCAGTGTTTTTGCACATTTTGTGCGGTTCCCTCTATTCCTCATGGAGTCTTTGGAGCATGTTTCCCCACCTGACCTCCTCTCAGAGACTGCGGGGCCCTCCGGGTCCCAACCATCCATTGATGCACTGGCGGCGGTCCTGGAATCTTTGTGTCCCGGGTGGAGGTGGCATTTGGGTGGTGGGGCTAGTAAAACGCACCCCCGTCTCATCTGCCTCCTCAGATTGTGATTCAGCCACTGAGGACGTGACCCACCCTAAGAGGTCTGCTTTTTTAGAAAGTGAGGATTCCTTCACACCTGTAGCCGTGCACGAAAAGGCGCTCGTGGACACACTGATTTTGTCTGTGCATGAGACTGAAAAAATGGAAGACGCAGCTGAAGCTGCGGCAGAGGCACCGGTTCCCTTTGGCATTCACAAGCCGTCTAGAGCGGCAAAGGTGTTTCCATTCCCCTCCTATTTTGACAGGTTTGTCGCAAAAGTTCCCCACAAACGCTTACTGTTCAAACTAAGGAAGGTAGGTATGGACCATAAGGTGAGTACTTGGATAGAGAACTGGCTCCAGGGGAGAGAGCAAAGGGTGGTGATTAATGTGGAGTACTCCAATTGGGCGGTGTGGAAAGTGGGGTCCCCCAGGGTTCTGTCCTGGGGCCAATCCTGTTTAATTTATTCATAAATGATCTAGAGGAGGGGATATCTAGTACAATCTCAGTATTTGCAGATGATACTAAACTAAGCATGCCAATATCTTCTATGCAGGATGTGGAAGCCTTACAAGCAGACCTGAACAAAATAATGGGGTGGGCAACTACATGGCAGATGAGGTTTAATGTTGAAAAATGTAAAGTAATGCACTTGGGTGCCAGAAACCAGAAAGCAAGCTACTCACTAGGGGGGGAACCTCTGGGTGAATCTAAGATGGGAAAGGACCTGGGGGTACTGGTAGACAACAGGCTTGGAAGTGGCATGCAATGCCAAGCCGCTGCAAGCAAAGCCAACATAATACTCGGATGTATAAAAAAGGGGATTCACTCCAGAAATAGAGATTATTCTCCCACTCTACAAGACTCTGGTCCGGCCACATCTGGAGTATGCTGTCCAGTTTTGGGCACCGGTCCTCAGGAAGGATGTGCTGGAACTGGAAAGAATCCAGATAAGGGCAACAAAAATGATTAGGGGAATGGAGGACATCAGCTATAAGGGAAGACTACAAGCACTGAGCTTGTTCTCGCTGGAGAAGAGACGATTGAGGGGGTATATGATATCAATGTACAAATACTGTACTGGCGACCCTAGCATAAGGAACAAACTATTCTGAGAAAGGGAATACAATAAGACACATGGCCACTCACTAAAACTAGAGGAAAGGCGGTTTAACCTTAAAGTACGTAGGGGGTTCTTTACTGTCAGAGCTGTAAGGATGTGGAATTCTCTTCCGCAAACAGTGGTATCAGCAGGGAGCATTGATAGTTTCAAAAAACTATTAGATGGGCACCTTAAAGACCAAAACATAGAGGGGTATATAATGTACGGTTAACAGCAAACACAAGCACATCATAGGTTGAACTGGATGGACTGGTGTCTTTTTTCAACCTCAGTAACTATGTAACTATGGAAAGAAAGATAGGGTAATGGCGCTGCCTATAAAAACAAATTAAATTATATTGGACACATCCAATGGTGAATGCAATAAAGTGGCTGGTGCATATAAATAAATATTATAACATAAATATGAGTTACAATATGATGTTGATCAAATAAAGTGTTAGAGAAATAAAGTGACTATTGCATATAAATAAATATCATAACATAAATATAAATGGCAATATGATGCTTGATCAGATAAAGTGCTGGAAACTAAAGTGCTTAATGGATATGGTATTGTCGTGCACGTGTGGCAATACCCAACTGTATCATGCAGTATATAAAGGTGCTTTAAGTGCTAAAAAGGAACTGATGTGCAAAGTGCATGAATAAACTTATAAGAAGAAAGAATATTATTTTATATATACATATAAAAATATAATCCACAAAAAGTGCTGGTGTACTATAAAAAGTGAATAATCAAATTGGTGAAAGTTATTTGTAGTCCATTGACTAGATTTAATATAGAAGATGTCCAAAAAAAAAAAGGAGATATCTTTATATATAATAGTGATAGGTGGGTGGTGGTGCCAATCTCTTAAATTCCAGAGGGTAACCCCGTGCTGTGTGGTAGGGTGCTGCGTGATCCTTTTCTGGTAAAAAAACTCACTCACCAGAAACACCCACCCCACACAGGGGTATCAGGTGGGTGTATGTAAATCAAGGGTCTCGGTGTCTCCCCTCCTCCTGGATCGTAGGTCCTGGAAGTAGCCTTGGAGGTCCTAACTGAAGGTGTCCCTGGGGTACTCGGTAGGGTCCTAGAAGTGGCCTTGAAGGTCCTAACTGGAGATATCCCTGGGGTACTAGTGGGTCCTATCGCTCTCCTATAGGCCCTGGAAGTAGCCTTGGAGGTCCTAACTGAAGGTGTCCCTGGGGTACTCGGTAGGGTCCTAGAAGTGGCCTTGAAGGTCCTAACTGGAGATATCCCTGGGGTACTAGTGGGTCCTATCGCTCTCCTATAGGCCGGGAGTGTTCCGAGGGGTCCACCAGATATATTTCATAGCCGTATACCAAGGGATAGATAAACAAGGCACATAGCGTGATACAGTTTGGATATGTTTATTAAGTAAAAAATAGAGAGGTACTCACATTCAGAAGTACCCCAGGGATATCTCCAGTTAGGACCTTCAAGGCCACTTCTAGGACCCTACCGAGTACCCCAGGGACACCTTCAGTTAGGACCTCCAAGGCTACTTCCAGGACCTACGATCCAGGAGGAGGGGAGACACCGAGACCCTTGATTTACATACACCTACCTGATACCCCTGTGTGGGGTGGGTGTTTCTGGTGAGTGAGTTTTTTTACCAGAAAAGGATCACGCAGCACCCTACCACACAGCACGGGGTTACCCTCTGGAATTTAAGAGATTGGCACCACCACCCACCTATCACTATTATATATAAAGATATCTCCTTCTTTTTTTTTTTTTTTGGACATCTTCTAAATTAAATCTAGTCAATGGACTACAAATAACTTTCACCAATTTGATTATTCACTTTTTATAGTACACCAGCACTTTTTGTGGATTATATTTTTATATGTATATATAAAATAATATTCTTTCTTCTTATAAGTTTATTCATGCACTTTGCACATCAGTTCCTTTTTAGCACTTAAAGCACCTTTATATACTGCATGATACAGTTGGGTATTGCCACACGTGCACGACAATACCATATCCATTAAGCACTTTAGTTTCCAGCACTTTATCTGATCAAGCATCATATTGCCATTTATATTTATGTTATGATATTTATTTATATGCAATAGTCACTTTATTTCTCTAACACTTTATTTGACCAACATCATATTGTAACTCATATTTATGTTATAATATTTATTTATATGCACCAGCCACTTTATTGCATTAACCATTGGATGTGTCCAATATAATTTAATTTGTTTTTATAGGCAGCGCCATTACCCTACCTTTCTTTCCATTTTCCTTTAGTCCTTTGGACTAAGATACAGGGCGGCTGCAGCCTACACTTACACGCATTTATTTAGTATATTATACTTATTCTTATCCTTTCACCTTTATCGCACCTTTGTCCTATCCAAATAGAATTCCTACGCGCAGAGTTTATACATTTTTAACTATGTAACTATGTATGTAAAAAGAGTGGGTATTTCCAAAACATCCCTTTATGACCCCTAAGTGATTTGCAATGGGAACCCCTTTGAGGAGTGGACTGTTCCACCTGTGGCAGATCCCCCGGTTTCCAGGTTATATAAGGCAACCATGATCCCAGTTGAAGAATCGCCGACCTTTAATGATTCAGCTGACAGAAAAGCGGAGGCTGTGGCCTGCTAAATGTTCACTGTTGCGGGTTTGGCACTTGGGCTGGTCTTCACCATTGCCCTGGTGTTGCAAACTCTGACTGAGTGGGCTAAGCTTTTACATCATGACCTGGAGGGTGAGAAACTCCCCCCTGCCTTTGCTGAGCTGGCAGACTATTTGGTCCAGGGGCTGAAGTTTATCTGTGATGCTTCTTTGGCTGCGGCTTCCCTGGTTGCTAGACTGTCTGTTTCGGCAGTGGCTCTTAGGCGTGTTTTATGGCTCAAATGTTGGTCTGCGGACCAGACCTCTAAAAAAGCCTTAACTGATCTTCCTTTTCAGGGAGATCCACTGTTTTGAGCTACCCTGAATGACATTATTAGGTGTCTCACAAGGGAGAAAGAGTTCTTTCCTTCCGCAGGCTGGTAAGGGTAAGGAACCTCGTCATAGACGTGGCCTGTCCTTCTCGGCTCACAAGAAGTTTTTTCCTCCCTCAGGGTCAGCTGACAAGGGTTTAAAGCCTTTCAAGGCCTCTTCCGAAGGATCTAAGCGACCTTGGTCTGGCGAACCGAGAGCAGGATTCTCCAGACCCACGAACAAGGCTCCCTCTGCATGATGGTGTGCCCTCACATATGCCTGGGGTAGGGGGGCATCTTCACCAGTTTCCGGGCTCATGGACCTCTTTGGTGCAAGACAAGTTGGTCCACGAAGTGATACGGTCCAGCTACAAGCCGTTTGCTGTGGGAGAGGAGCATTATCAGTTTGTGGTATTACCCTTTGGTCTCGCGTCCGCTCCTTGGGTTTTCACAAAAGTGTTGGCCACGGTGCTGGCATTGTTACGCTAACAGGGGATCGCAGTGCTGGGCTACCTGGATGGCCTTCTCCTGTGATTCCCCTACTGCTCTGGTGGACAACGTGGAAATCACTATGCGGACTCCGAGGGAGTTCGGCTGGCTTCTAAATTATGAGAAGTCTGCTCTGGTTCCTTCCACAAAGTTGGACTATCTGGGTCTGATATTTGACTCCGCTCTAGCCACAGTGTTCCTTCCTCTGAACAAACTCCAGAAATGGCATGCTGCGATTTATCTCCTGCTGTCCAGCAGGTGGTCCTCCTTCCGGACTTGTATACGGGTGCTGGGCCTGATGGTTTTTACCTTCGAGGCAGTCTTGTTTGCACAGTTGCATACGAGGTCCCTGCAAAGGGAGATCTTGGCCAAATGGGACAAGTGTCCGAAGTCTCTGGGCAATCAGATCCAGCTTAGCCGAGAAACAAAAGGGTCTCTGGTCTGGTGGCTTCACTCTCCAGCTCTTGTCAGAGCAAATCCTTTGCCCCCTTGTATTGGACAGTGGTCACCAGGGATGCCAGTCTGTCCATGTGGGAAGGTGTCCTGGGCTGGAGCTCCACTCAGGGTGTTTGGACACTGGAAGGCTCCAGATTCCTCATCAATGTCCTGGAACTCTGAGCGATTAGACTGTGCCTGAATCACTGGCGGATTGCCTTCAGGGGTGTCCAGTATGAATTCAATCAGACAATGTAAATCACCAGGGTGAAACAAGAAGTGTGCTGGAGGTAGGCGACATTCTAAAGTGGGCAGAACGCTTTATTCGGGCCGTCTCCGCTGTACACATTCAAGGGGTGGAAAATTGGCAGGTGGATTAACTCAGTCGGCAGGCGTTGGACCAAGGGGAGTGGTCCTTTCATCCGGATGTGTTTCATCAGTTGTGTCTCTGGTGGGGCACCCCTGAGGTGGATATGTTGGCGTCCCAGCTCAACCGAAAGGTGCAGAAGTTTGTGGTATGGTCACAGATGTGCTGGTGGCCCCATGGGGCCAGTATTGTCTGGTTTACGACTTCCCTCCTCTCAAGCTTCCTCTGTTGCACAGGATTGAGGCAGAAGGATTTCCCGTCATTCTAGTGGCTCTGGACTGGCCTTACCAATCTCGGTATGCCACCCCTATGTGGCTGGTTGCTGATGTCCCTTGGAGACTGCCTCTCAGGTAGGGTCTATTGTCCCAAGGGCCGATCTTCCATCCTGTTATACAGTCGCTGACTTTGACGGCTTGGCTGTTGAAAGCTACAGTATCTCACAAATATTAGTATACCCTCACATTTTTGTAAATATTTTATTCTATCTTTTCATGTGACAACGCTGAAGAAATGACCCTTTGCTACAATGTAAAGTAGTGAGTGGACAGCATGTATAACAGTGTAAATTTGCTGTCCCCTCAAAATAACTCAACACACAGCCATTAATGTCTTAACCGCTGGCAACAAAAGTGAGTACTCCCCTAAGGCAAAATGGCCAGATTGGGCCCAAAGTGTCAATATTTTGTGAGGCCACCATTATTTTCCAGCACTACCTTAACCCTCTTGGGCATGGAGTTCACTAGAGCTTCACAAGTTGCTACTGGAGTCCTCTTCCACTCCTTCATGACATCACAGAGTTGATGGATGTTAGCGACTTTGTGCTCCTCCACCTTCTGTTTGAGGATGCCCCACAGATGCTCAATAGGATTTAGGTCTGGAGACTTGCTTGGCCAGTCTATCACCTTTACCTTCAGCCTCATTAGCAAGGCAGTGGTTGTCTTGGAGGTGTATTTGGGGTCGTTCTCATGTTGGAATACTGCCCTGCGGCCCAGCCTCCGAAGGGAGGGGGAATCATGCTCTGTTTCAGTATATCACAGTACATGTTGGCATTCATGGTTCCCTCAATGAACTGTAGCTCCCACGTGCCGACAGCACTCATCCAGCCCCAGACCATGACACTCCCACCACCATGCCTGACTGTAGGCAAGACACTTGTCTTTGTACTCCTCACCTGGTTGCATTCACATAGGCTTGACACCATCTGAACCAAATAAGTTTATCTTGGTCTCATCAGACCACAGGACATGGTTCCAGTAATCCATGTCCTTAGTCTGCTTGTCTTCAGCAAACTGTTTGAGGGCTTGTTTGAGGGCTTTCTTGTGCATCGTCTTTAGAGCATTGATGCAGGAATTCATGCAAAAGGTGACCCGACCAAGTATTCAGTGCATACTATACTATACAATAATATATATTATTAAAATCCTTTTTTTTTTTTTTTTATTGGTCTTCTATAATATTCTAATTTTCTGAGATACTGAATTTTGGGTTTTCACTAGCTGTAAGCCATAATCATCAAAATTTAAAAGAGGGAAATGCGAAATATATCACTCTGAGTGTAACGCATCTATATAAAAGACAAACTACAATGGAGGGGGACAAGTGGGACTTTAACGGTGCTTAAATGATGGAGAAAAATCTGAATTCTCAAAAATTACACATTTTATTACACATAGAAAGTGAGGACAAGACAATACATCAATATAAAATGATAAAATCAAGAAAATGCGCTAGAAAATATCAACTCTACATGTTTCGCCATCTTCAAAATAGCTTCTTCAGGAGTTTTCATAGACATTTCTCGAGAGTGAACATTTCTAAATAACAAAAGGAAAAACATAAAAAGCATGGCATGTGTATATATATATAGGGCTCATCTCAATGGTCCCAACAAAGAGTGCCCAACTGATTTACATGATTATGAAAATAATGATACCGACTAAGTACCTTAAGATGACCTGAGCCCTTTCTTATGCCGGAGGTGGAGGTAATAAGGGTGACACCACCAAAGTAAGCACAGAGGGGGAGGGGAGCCGAGACCCTCAGACTCCTAGAGTTAACCCATAGAGAGGGTGATAGCCAGGCTAGAGATGATAGATAGAGATAATAAGACCAGAGCATGGAAATGCATTTCAATCCACAATTAACTATCTCTCCAATTGGTATGAGACTAAATATCAGGTAAAGAACATTACCAAAATAGTCACCTGATTATGAGTGAATGTGCAGTTGATTCCTTAGGTACCTCAATATGACAAAAATAGAAGGGGAAAATGAAGTCCCTTTAATATCCCCCAAATGGGAGGTATTCCTTAAAAACAAAAGGAAATGGGATTTGTTGAAGATAGTAGTAAATATAGTAAGGATCTGTCCAATCTTGAGGGTATGAATTTTCTATTTTTTCATATTGAGGTACCTAAGGAATCAACTGCACATTCACTCACAATCAGGTGACTATTTTGGTAATGTTCTTTACCTGATATTTAGTCTCATACCAATTGGAGAGATAGTTAATTGTGGATTGAAATGCATTTCCATGCTCTGGTCTTATTATCTCTATCTATCATCTCTAGCCTGGCTATCACCCTCTCTATGGGTTAACTCTAGGAGTCTGAGGGTCTCGGCTCCCCTCCCCCTCTGTGCTTACTTTGGTGGTGTCACCCTTATTACCTCCACCTCCGGCATAAGAAAGGGCTCAGGTCATCTTAAGGTACTTAGTCGGTATCATTATTTTCATAATCATGTAAATCAGTTGGGCACTCTTTGTTGGGACCATTGAGATGAGCCCTATATATATACACATGCCATGCTTTTTATGTTTTTCCTTTTGTTATTTAGAAATGTTCACTCTCGAGAAATGTCTATGAAAACTCCTGAAGAAGCTATTTTGAAGATGGCGAAACATGTAGAGTTGATATTTTCTAGTGCATTTTCTTGATTTTATCATTTTATATTGATGTATTGTCTTGTCCTCACTTTCTATGTGTAATAAAATGTGTAATTTTTGAGAATTCAGATTTTTCTCCATCATTTAAGCACCGTTAAAGTCCCACTTGTCCCCCTCCATTGTAGTTACTCAATTTATGGGATGTGGTGCCTCTCACTTCATCTCTAGCAATATCTCTTCAAAATATATAAAAGACAAGTTTCACTTTTTGAATTGATTTACTGAAATAAATGAACTTTTTGATGATATTCTCAATTTTATGAGATGTACCTGTATGTGAGCGGAAAGCAGAAATAAGAAACAAGGGAAGGGATAAAGTGAATGGGGAGATAGGCAGGAGTATTGGTGCAGGGAGCGTCTAACTTATTCCAGGATTGTACTGAGCGAGATGTACATAGGGAATGGGAATGGGAATGGGGGGGGGGGGGGGCTGAAATGATCTGAGCGAAGTGAAAGAAACTTATCTGAAACAAACACTGGGAAGGAGAGAGAGTCGATGCAGTAAGCAGGAGAGCTAACCCACAGTTGAAGCGGATGGAACAGAGCAGTAGGAGAATAACAGCCACTTAAGTCTGCGAGGCAGGAGAATCGCCTGATGCTCCCAGCATGCACCTTTCCCTGTAAATTACGACTGCACCAAGGGCATGTGCCCCCCTCTGCCCACCCCTTGTCCCAGCCCTGGACATCACTCCTGCACATGCACATGCACGTGCCAGTCATGGCCACGGCACGGCTCTCTCAATGGACAGCATGCCATCCATTCAGCTTGCATGGCGCATGCGCTGGTGATGTCAGTGGCTGCTACACATGTAAATATCTCATAAACAGTGCATGTTTAAGAGATGTTTACTGTACCTAACAGGTACATTTTATTATAGGCTTACCTGTAGGTACAAGATAAAAAGCAGACTTTACAACCCCTTTAAGAAGGGGAAAATCCTCTTCCTCCCCTCCGCCAAAGGGGAGCACACACTGAAAACCCCTCCGCTCTCCTCTTCTTTCTGTGGTAACAAGAAGTCTCTCCTCCTATAACTCCTCCAACCTTATGTATTTGGTTTTGTACTTATTGTGAAACTTGGATTGGAGAAGGGAATAGTGGGATACTCCAAATGAACTATTCACAATAGATAAGGACAACTTTTACTTGGCCTCACAGCAGACACACTGCTTTAACCGTACTGCCACTTGTATGGAAGAATAGGGTCCTCTTGCTCTCTCTAGCAGCAGATTTATGCAACTACTTTATCTTCAGGACACTGTGCCATTCCCTTGACTGACACCTGTCCACTGACTCTTCCACTGAAGGGATGTCCCTCACATGACAGGCCCCATGATGCAGATCTATACTCACTGTAGGCAGAATCAGATCCTTTCCAATGTCTCCCTTCCAGTCAGCTCTGCAGGACTTCTGGGTTCTGCTCCTTTCTGACTTTCAGGCCCTCAGGTTGACTACCCGAGGCTGCAAGGAAGCTCTTACAGAGGAGGAGTCAGCCGTCCCCTCCTCCGGGACCCCACTTTGAATGAGGATATTGTGTTACCTTCCCTGTGTCTCATGCCTAAGCATCCTAAGGAAATTGCGTTGCATGCCCAGGATGTGGTTCAGACATTTCGGGTGTACCTGGTAGCTACAGATTCTTTTAGGAAGTCACTCGCTATTTGTTCTCATGGATGGCCTCTTTTGGCTGCAAGGTCTGGCAGACTGCTGTTTGGCGGGTCTGTTCCCTCTTTGGAGGGAGTTATTTTTAGGTGGGCTCTAGTTGATTTTTGTTGAGCTCCTGTTACCTGGTTGGCTATGGTTTAGCCTTTGGGATTTTTTTTGCTGCTCCCACCCCTCCTGTTTTGACACTGCTTTGGGACTTTCCACTGGTCAAGATTCTCAGGAACTGTGTCCCTCAATGAACGAAAGCGAAAATGTGATTTTTGACTTACCATAAAATCCATTTCTCTGATGTTTATTGAAGGGCACAGCACCCGCCTCTCTATGAAGTTGTAATACTTCTGACACGGCTTGTGACAAAATGGAGTACTTATAGCAGAGAGGGGGAGTATACCTCCTGGGACTGGCCATAGGCGTAGTCTAGTCTTTTTTTTCTGCCTAGTGTCCTACTCCTGTAGGGGGCAGCATAACCCACTGGTCAAGATTCTCAGGAGCTGTGTTAGTCAATGAACATCAGAGAAATGGATTACGGTAAGTCAAAAATCCCATTTTTCTTGAGCGTGAGCCACGGCGTAGTCATTTTTTTTTAGACTGGCAACAGTTGCCCGGACTCTTGGAGTTATATTTCCTTTCTCATACAGCCCCTGCACGGGTGGACTGTGGTTATTGTGATTTTTTTTGTCATTTATTTATTTATTTCATTACTTTTGTTAGTTTTTGTCTTTGGTTATTTTGAGTGTTGTACATTTTGAAAATGCCAAAAGAAGATGATAAAAACCCATATCATAAAAACTATCAATTCTGTATTACATGCTGTTCATACTCATTCATTTTCTGTATTCTGCAAAAAAAACTGGTTGATCCTGCTGTTCTCTCTTGTCCCTTTCTGTCCATGTCCCGAATGCAGCTAGTGATTTTGCACATTTTCAGTGAGTTTCTATGCTGAGCATTTCCTCCCAATCACATCTCAGCAGCCTATGTGACTACAGAATGACGCATGTGTGCATATACACAGTGGTAAATGACAGCACAATCTTCCTCCTCCTCCACACGTACTAACCAGCTAAACTTAATGGGGGTTATTGAATCTTTATTGAGGATGCTTCACCTCCCTCTAACGCTAAGACACATTCAAGAGGAGCGTGACTGGCAGATATCCACCCACACCATGGTATTGCCAAAATATAAAGCCTTGATTTCAAATATATATTTGTATGAGAATATAAAACAGTTTGATATTATTTATTTATTTTTAATCTGTATTCCAAATGATGTTATTTTGTATTTTAAACAAGTGACCAGAAGCAGAGGACTAGAAGCTCCTCCTTCTTATGTTTCTCTGCAGACAGGCTTGGAAAAATCTTGGTAATGTGACGGCTTTCGATCAATTAGGAAAAATTTATTTTTTATAAAAAATAAAATAATTAACAGTGCCGTTTACACATACGTAAATAGAAATAACAATGTAAATTAAACAGTGTGTGTGTTAGTGTCACCTTAAAGTATAACTTTAACCACTTGCCGACCTCCGCAAGTACATTTACTGTGGCGGTCAGCCCCTCCTGGGTAAAGTGACGTAGTACTACGTCGCTCGCCCAGGAGCCTGTAGGGGGCGAGTGCTCCCGCCCCCGCCCATTCCCTGGCATCCCTGCGCGAGTGACCGGCGGCTCCAATGTCCGCCGGTCGCTCGCGATCTCCTGCTGGAGAGGGAGAAAGGCAGGCGGCTGATGTAAACAAAGCCGCCTGTCATTCTCCCTGGTGTAACAGCACAAATCATACGATCCTGCTATGTAGGATCGTATGTCTTTGTGGTTACATCAAAAGCCACCCACTTTGACAGTTAGAAGCACGCCCCTAGGGACACGCTTAACCCCTGGATCTCTAATAAAGTTAACCCCTTCCCTGCCAGTGTCATTTTTACAGTAACAGTGCATATTTATAGCACTGATTACTGTAGTAATGTCACTGGTACCCCCAAAAATGTCAGTCAGGGGTCCGATCTGTCCGCCGCAATGTCGCAGTCCCACAAAAAAAATCAGCAGATCGCCGCCATTACTCGTTATGTAAAAACAATAAAAATTACATAAATCTTTCCCGTAGTTATTAAACGCAATAACTTTTGCGCAAACCAGTCAAAATACGATTATTGCGATTTTTTTTTTTTTTTTACCAAAAATATGTAGCCGAAAACAAATTGGCCTAAAATGTTAAATTTTGATTTTTATCTTTTTTTTTTTTTTTTCAGAATTTCATATAAAAAAATTTGAAAAATATTGTTATTTTTTCAAAATGGTCGCTCTTTTTTTGTTTATAGCGCAAAAAATAAAAATCGCACAGGTGATCAAATACTACCAAAAGAAAGCTCTGTTTGTGGGGAAAAAAGGACGTCAATTTCGTTTAGGTAGAGCGTTGCACGACCGTGCAATTGTCCGTTAAAGTCACGCAGTGACGAATAGCAAAATAGGCCCTGGTCTTTGAGCAGCCAAATCCTCCAGGGCTTAAGTGGTTAAGAAAAATTTTTTTTTTTTTTTTTTTTTTTTGGATAGAGTAAAGGAGAGTTATAACCCCTGTCAGATTTTTTTTTCTCCATCTGTCTTCCATTGTGGACTTAAATTCCTATTGCATAGCCAAACAGGAAGTGAAAGGAAGTCCCCGCAAATTAAGGGAATTCCTTGGGGACGCCCAGGTCACCAGAACTAGTGTCCCAATTGGAAGATTTCCCCTCTATTACTTGGTTACATCCCAAAATTTGGTATTTTTTTTTTTTCTTTTACTTTCACTTTCAATAATATGCGTTTAGAGGCAGAAAAAAAAACCCCACTGCCAGTGCATCCAGTAGCCGCAGCATTATGGCAGAAAAAAACCTTTGACGCATTTTGCGCTTGAGCGTTAATTTCAATAGCCAGAATAAATTATTATTCTGACCAATTAAATGAATTAACGACCACGCGTTTGACGTGCCTAAACCTATTTACAAGCGTCAAGCAGTTTTTCTGCCAAAACACCTCTGCCAGGAGGAAAGCCATCTAGGAGAGATGACCAAATGCCTATCTCTCTTAATACTGCGTGACAGCGGTATTTTGCCTTTATGAACCAGTCACCCGATGGTTATACGACTTTCACTTCTTTGCAACTGGCTTTTTTTTTTATTTATTAAATGTCTAGGCAACACTTTTTTTTTCAGTTTTGGATAGAGTAAAGGAGTTACAACCTTGTCAGTTCTTTACTGCTATCCTTGGCTTTGTTAGGCTAGGTTAACACTTATGCAGTTCCGTAGGGCCACATTTACATGGCCACAGCAGCCTATTCATTTGCATGGGAAATGCAGGGAAAAGCTCCTCTCTCCCTTTTCTTAAATCTCAGCCACATGGAAACCACATGGTGCTTTGGCACCATGTGTTTCTGCGAACAGTAAAATGTGCCACGTTTTCCAATGTACAAGGGTGCCATTAGGAACTAATGGCACCCCCACACATCTGCTAAAAAGAAGCGTGTTTTTGCTGTGGTTGCCTGCAGGTGTGGGAAGTGATTTACACACTTTCCCACACATGCAATCTGTGAACCTAGCGTTGGAGAGAATTTCCCTTGCTTTCAACAGGGGCACAGCACTAAAAAGATTGCAGGGGTTCTTACCTTCCCCTACTCCACAAAAAAAAAAAAAACTCATTGACTATGGTTTTGCTGGAAAAGATGTAAAGGATAATTTCCAAAAGAGCTGTAAATAGCAGGAAAACACAAGTGTTTTAATTGCTTGGACGTATACTTTATATGTATTCTTTTTTGCATTACCTTTGATTCATTTCATAGGTGAACATGGGTTTTAGGCTAATATTCTATGTATAATACACTGGAATTTTTTTTTCTCCACAGTTCCTGGACTTGGCCGCACTCTTGGCTATCTTCCAAAAATGCCACGCTGTAAAATAACTCACATCTATCTCTGGTATATTGTCTATGGTCACCCCTTGCATAAATTGCAGCAGCAGAAAACACCAGACAGTAATCCATCGTCTAGTAATATGCAAGAAAAAAAGTCTGAGACTGTAATGCCACCACCTTGCCACCTTACAGAGAGCTGTTCTGATGTAGACAATGCTCCAGACCCTGGTGTTGAAATCTGTTGTACAGATGCTAATACAGAAGAATGTACATCAAACACTGGAAAAGAGGAAAATGCAGAATCTGGTACTTTATTTTCATTATTTTGTATGTTAAATCATTTTAAGGTATTCTGTTCACCAACTGTAGTAGGGAATCATAATTTCTAGATGATGTGGCCACATATACTGTACATACCATAAGGCACGTGAAAGTGGCTGCTAATGGGTGCCATGTTTTAACTTCTGTATACCATATTTTTTTTTACCTTTTTTTTTTTTTTTTTTGCCTTCTAAGTTTGAAATTAACATAGTAGTAGAGAAACTTTACAGAGAGTATGGATAGAAATACAAAAGCCACCACTTCTTACTTTAGGGGTATGTAAACCCTTACAATGAACTTCTTATATTTGCTACCCTGATCTCTTAAATATACAATTTAAATCTTTTTGTATGTCAGTTCAGTGCAAAAATATACCAGTTGATCATGTCAGAAATTCAAAGCTGTCCTGTGCACACTTACAAAATACCAACAGGTATTTTCTCTTACATCCTCTGACAGACGCAGCCTCTTTCAAGTTTCATCACTATTCGGTAATGGTACCCTCTGCAGGAGAAGGCTACGTAGTGAAACTTCATTACAAAGCTTTAACTAGACACCTTAGGGGCTGTCCCTCTCGACATTACCCTCAGACACTTAGAGCTTACTAATCAGTTTCTTGCTGCCTAGCTCAGGAGTAGGACCTAGGATACCCTGTTGGGACTACGGTCTCAATTTTTCTTTTTCTTTGAAGAAATGTTTTATTTTATTTTCTCACTCACTAATGCTAGCTAGTCAGGGGAATCCTCCTGGTGAACTACAAGCGACAGCCAGGCTGGGCTTCACACTGAATTATCTAGATCCTTTTGGTACCCCAGCCTGGCCTACGAGCATGCACAGGTTGTGGTCCACCCAGGCTTCCCTATGACGGTGCCCCGACGGATGGGGATGAGCCTGTGGAGATTTGTCTATGCCGGGACGCATCAACCCTGGAACGCCTTGTGTTGCAGCATCACCTTTTGGCTGACAGCACCCCCGCTCAGGGTGGGAGGCAAGCTGTATCAGTGCGGAGCCCACGGTCCATAATATGGTGAGGGGTGCTACCCCCTGTGTCCCTGGACAGTATTCTGGGGGGGTGATGTGGGCCCACTCCTGGGGATGTCAGAGCTGCGGTCTCTGTGAGGTCCCCCCTGGCCGCTCTGGACGGATCCTGCCTCCCTACTCCTTATCAGGGCGCTCTAGCGGCCCCCACTGCATGGGGGGGAGTGTAGGGTTACTACCTTTTCCTGGGGGGCTTCCTTTAGTGGATTTCCACGGTGGCCAGGGTTCCTGCTTGGCGGCGCCATTTTGGGTGAGGGCAGCCTGCTTGCATCGGATTAAGGGCAGCAGCCATTTTTATTTGCCTTTGGCGCAGTTTTCCGGCTCCATCTTAGATGTGGGCAAGCCGCATTGTGAGGGCGGCGGCCATTTACCCTGTGCTTCCCTAGACTTTCTATTGGCAACCATTTTTGTGTAGCTCAGGGCACTTCGGCCTCTGGTGCTGTTTGGTCACTTCCTTCAGCCATCTTTCAGCTGCAGAAGAAGTGTGGAGGAGCGGTTTGTCTTTCTCTGACACTGGCTGGGGTTTTTTTTAGTCTTTTGGGGGCATTCCCTCAAACACACTTATTCAGTTAGCTGTTTTCTATTAAGGGAGACTCCAGCAGCAGCGCGGGACCGCGGAGCGGACCGCATTTGCCGATTTAAAGGGCCAGTGCTCCTTTTTTAATATCTCTGCCTAAATGGAGTCCCAGGGTGGAAATTTCTCCACTGATCTTGTATGTGCATCCGGATCGCCTTCCCTAGCTTCTCTATCTGCAGCCATTGAAACTTTGGCGTCCAAAGTTGATTTTGTCATTTTACAAGTTCATATTCAAAAATGGCTGATGCCCTCTCAGTCTTCTGACTCAGAGCCTGATATGGCTGCCAGAGACAACGCCCTCCCTAAGGGATCCCTGGCCGCACAAGCAGACGGTGAGGAGGATGAGTCCTCCTCCGCTGCAGCGCGGGAACCTGCTTTGGTTGAAGCACTTGTTCGCTCCGTCAGGGAGACCTTGAACATTGATGAGGAGCCCACCCAGTCAGGTAAGCTAGTTGTCTTCGGCTCCTGCAAAGCCCAGAAGTCGGGTCAGGTTTTCCAATGACCCGAGGAGTTTTCACGATATCGTGAACGAACAGTGGTGTCGCATGAAGCATTTTCAACGCCCTTATCCCTTTGCCGACCCGGTTTTCAATCGCTGGACGGTGTCACCTAAGGTGGACTACACTGTTTCCAGGTTGAAAAAATCTACGGTGGTACCCGTGGAGGACTCCCTGGTGTTTAAAGACACGATGGACAGGCGTGTGGAGGCTCCTCAAGCCTGTGTTCGTGTCCGTGCTGGTTTGTCAGACGGTTACGGAATGGATGAAGGTGCTTAAGAGCAACTTGCTGGCGGAGTCGGTTCCCCCGATTCTCATCGAGCTCACGGACCAAATGGCCCAGGCCATGGTGTACCTGTGTGACGCGGCCCTGGACGAGGCTCCCCTGGTTGCAAGATTGTCTGTGGTGGGAATTGCACTCCGCCGCATGGTGTGGCTGAAGAACTGGTCGGCAGACCATGCCTCTAAAAAATCAGTGTCTGATATCCCCTATTTGGGGGAACGCTTTTTTGGAGACTCCTTGGCTGAGATTGTCAAGGGTCTCACAGGGGGTAAGAGTACCCTCCTGCCCCAACCCGGGAAGGGTAAAAAAACCCGCGAGCAGCGGGATCCTTCCTTCAAGGCTCACCGGGGCTTTTTCGTGCCACTGGGGCACAGGAAAAAGGTAAACCGTTCAGAGCCTCCGGAGAGGACGAGGCGGCTTGGTCGGATTAGTCCGAGCATAGCCAGTCCGGTTCGGAAGACGCTTCATCCTCCGCATGAAGGGACACCCTCACCTTCTTCGGGGGTGGGGGACAGTCTGCGTTGTTTTCCAGAACCCTGGGCGTCTCTGGTTTAGGACTCATGGGTTCAGGGTCCAAGCCCGTATTTCAGTCTCGCCCGGGAGACAGGTTCTTTTCCATCATGTCTCCGTTTATCTCCGGGATCGTTTGTGGGCTCCCAGGGAGGCTGTGCTGGCTCCGCTTGCGCTGGAAGTGGTGGTGCCGTTTACTCAGCAGGAAAGGTTTTGGGGTCTTTTATTCACCCCTGTTCCTGGTACCCGGGTATCTGGACGAATTCCTGTTGAGATCTCCCCTGTTGGGCGGTCTATCGATCTTCTTTCTGATCCATGTCCTGGAGTTCTGGGCGATCAAACTCTGCTTGCTCCTTGGACGCCTCGGCTGCACAACCTCCCGGTTCGGGTTCAGTCCGACATTGCCACGGCTGTGGCTTACATCGATCATCAAGGGGGCACCTGGAGTGCCCGGGCGGCCAAGGAAGTGGCCGGGTTTCTGATTTGGGCCGAGGCGCATGTTCCAGCTATCTCTGCTGTTCATGTTCCGGGAGTGGAGAACTAACAGGCAGACTTTCTTGGTCACCATTCCTTGGATCCGGGGGAATGGTTCCTACATCGGGATGTGTTTTCGGCTCCTGTGTGCCCAATGGGGGACTCCGGACGTGGATCCGTTCGCTGTTCGTGTCTTGTCTCAACAGAGAGGTGGAAAGGTTCGTGGTCAGGGCTCAAGATCTTCTAGCAGACGCCGTGGACGCGTTGGTGGTGCCTGGTTGGCACCAGTACTAGCTGGTTTATGCTTTTCCCCGATTCAACTTTTGTCCGGGTTCCTCTGCAGGTTGGCGTTGGAATGGTTACAAGTGTTTCTGGTGGCCCCAGACTGGACTCGTCGGTCTTGGTGCACAGACCTCATAAAGATGGTCGTCGAGCCTCCCTGGCGGCTACCTCTGAGAGAAGATCTGCTGTCTCAAGGGCCGATCTTCCACCCTGCTTTACGGTCTCTGGCTTTAACGGCATGGCGGTTGAAGGCCAGGTGTTGAGAGACAGGGTCTCTCTAAAGCTGTTATTCCTACCTTGCTGAGAGCTTGGTAGGCTACTTCCAGGAAGATTTATCATTGTACCTGGAAGGCGTACATTGCCTGGTGTGAGTCGCAAGGGTTGCATCCTCGCTCCTTTTCGGTGGCAAGGGTCCTGGCTTTCTTGCAAGAAAGGTGTGGAGCAACGTTTTGCGTTGGGGACTATTAATGGTCTGGTGTCCTTCGACCCAACCAGTCTTTTCTGCCTAAGGTGGTGTCTGCCTTCCACCTCAATGGAGATATTGTTTTTCCTTCACTTTGTGTGAAGCCTAAGCATCCCAAGGAATTTGCCTTGCATTCGTTGGTTGTGGTTCGGGCGATCAGGGTTTACCTGTCGTCCATGGAATCCTTTAGGAAGTCTGATTCCCTGTTTGTCCTCCTTAGGGACCTCGGAAGGGTTCGGCTGCGTCCGCTGCAACCATTTCTAAATGGATCAGACAGACTATTGTTAAGGCCTATTCATTCAAGGGTCAGGTTCCTCCTTTCCCTGTACTAGAGCAGTGAGTACCTCTTGGGCTTTTCGCCATCAGGCTTCTGTGGCTCAGGTGTGTAAAGCGGCGACCTGGTCGCCTGTACACACTTTTACAAAATTCTACTAGATTGACGTGATGGCATCTTCGGATGCTTCCTTTTGGCCGCAAAGTTTGTGTGCTGCGGTTTGCTGAAGAGACATGTTTTTGTCATCTTTGGGTGGATTTGTTGTTCTGGGGTTAGCTCCTGTTGGCTGAGCTTTTGTTGCCCTGTTGGCCACGTTTTGTTGCCCTGTTGGCCACGTTTTGTTCTGGCCTTGTTAGCACGTTGCCGTTCTGTTGGTTGTGTTTTTTTCCCCACCCCTCACACCTGCACTGCTTTGGGACATCCCAATAGTGAAGAACGTGTAGAAGGGCTGCGACTGTCAGAGGACGTAAGAGAAAATAGAATTTTTGTAAGAACTTACCATAAAATTATTTTCTCTGAGTCCTCTGACAGACGCAGCCCCGCCCCTTTTATTTTAGGGGTTGTTTGTCTTCCTGTACTGCTTGCTACAAAACTGATTAGTAAGCTCTAAGTGTCTGAGGGTAATGTCGAGAGGGACAGCCCTTAATGTGTGTCTAGTTAAAGCTTTTTAATGAAGTTTCACTATGTTGCATGCTCCTGCAGAGGGCGCCATTACCCAATAGTGATGAAACTTGGAAGAGGCTGCATCTGTCAGAGGACTCAAAAGAATTTTACGATAAGTTCTTACAAAAATTCTATTTTTCTGTTCTTGCAGGATCTTTTAAAGTGGCACTAAATTATATCCCTATTCTCCAAACATGACCCCTACACATTCACTACTTATTAGCCTTGTAATTTATCTTTCAGGAAATTGTTTCATAATGCATTTTTCTGCCTCCTTGTAATGTTCTCCCCCACACTTTCATTTGTTTGGAATGAGCAATTAACGTTCTTTGTGGTCATGTACTGTTCTATGGACACATCCCAAGTCAGACCACAGCAGCAAAAAAATAAAAATAAAAACATTGGAGAACTGGAGTAGGTACTTTTTCAGAGGTAAGAATGCATAATCAATTTTTTTTTTTTTGTTTTACAATTTAGTGCTACTTTAAAGGGATAAAACAAGGGGAAATGTATGTGTATATACATATTGCAGTGAATTACATGTTGTTGGTTTGGAATATGGGATTATTTGTACATATGCCTTTTTGGAATATGGCTGTCAAAGTAATTTACTAAACTTCTCTTGCAATACTGCTTTTCTTTTAGTATATGTTGATGAAGAGTCTTGGAAAAGGTGCGTGCCTCCTGCCTCTTTTCACTCAGACTTTGGATCTGGTTGGGTGGTTGTTAGTGACATCCTGCTCTGTTTGCCCCTTTCAGTCTTCATCCAAATAGTTCAAGTCAGCTACAAGGTAATATATATATATATATGAAATATATTACAATTCTATTTACACCATAATAAACAGCCCGAATAGCAGTGACTGAAGAGAACCTATCATCTTAGGGATAAGACCAAAATATTCATACATTCCAGCAAGTCATTTATTACAACCCAATAAAAATAACACATTTTCTCTGCCAGCAGTCTCGAAGCTGTTGTCCCAATTCCAAGAAGTGTCCTTTTATAAGGTTAATGCTACCAAATCATATATTTTAGACTTAGGGGGTTGATGCTCAAACTAGAAGGTCCCTCGCCAATAATTATTCCTTTAGCTGGCAAGATGAAGGCATCAAGTATTTGGGTATCACGCTCACCAAACACACAAATCTTCTCTTCCCCTCCAATTACATTCCGTTTCTCACGGCCTTTCTGTCCACCCTCGCTAATATATAAAAATCCGAGACAGATGTCCAATACACCCTGTGCAATTGATATCAATAGATAAAAATCAATATAATGGTGAGAAAAGTCCTTCAAAACATAACATATAAATCCCAAAGTGCTTCAGCAGGTAGCCAGTGAAGGATAGTTCATAAAAGGTGCTTATGTGCTGGAAAGTCTGTGCAAAGTCATGCTGCCACTGTGTTGTGAAAAACAGTGAATATTCTCTCCCCCAGGATGTTCAACTTACCAGACAAATTGGACCCCTAGACAATACTGTGTAAGGGTCAACCAAGCTTAGTCCAGTAAGGAATCCAGGCAATATCCTTTAGACTGGTCAGAGCCACAAATGGACCTCCAATACGAGTACTCAGCAGGATATAGGGAAGGAAAGGCTCACAATAGTGTAATACTGATAAGATAAATATTTAATCAGAAGAGCATAAAATGGGTCACTCGCATTTGATGAGAAAAAAACAGGCTGATTATGTCATTCGGCTGGTATAGCAGATCTTTCAGATCGCGGTGCGCTCGGGGCTCCCTTGGTCCCGGCGTGCGTTCCACCGCTACCAGAAATGACGTCATAGCAAGCGTAGGACCGGAAATTGCATCGACGCGTTTCGCCCTCCAGGGCGTTATCACAGACGTATATAAGAATGGTACAAAAACATCCTCAGAGAAGAGAACAACTTCCCGCCTCAACCATCCAAGAACAGCTGCAGAGACTCCAGGGAAGAAAAAATAAGCATCAGCTCACTTCATCAGTCCTGTGTCATGCTCATGGCAACAGTAAACCATCGTGAGAGTGTCCTGAGACCACTGTGGGGGGGTTGCTAAGTTCTCAGCCAACAAGGGAGTGGGGGGCTGGGGGGGGGGGGGGCTCACTCACAATTTTGAACACAGCCATGAATAAAGAATGGTACAAAAACATCCTCAGAGAGAACAACTTCCTGCCTCAACTAGGGCTGGGCGATATGGCTGAAAACTGTATCACGATATCAGTGTTTCATATCGGTCGATATCGATAATTATTGATATTTTTTATTACCCATTTAAAATAAGGACCAGGAGAAAAATGTTACATTTAAACATTTTTATTTTAAACTTAACCTTCCTCTGATCATAATCCCCTCAGTTCTTAAGACAATAAAATGTCAACACAACCATACTTGCTTCGCGTCCTCTGTTTGCTTCCGACGAAGAAGAAAAAATGAAAACAGAAGTATGCAGCGCTTGATGGAAAACACAAAAACAGGCAATCACTGATATATATATATAGATGAATTTCCACAATGTATCAGAGTGTACTGAAAAAACAGTAGAAGGAGAGTCCGTGGAGAGGAAAAAGTCCAATCAGAAGCTCAGGTGATAAGTTGAAAAGATGTGACCTCCACATCCAGGTAAAATCCTGCGGGGATCTCTGAATGGATGGTGCGGTAGCTGCAGCCCGGTCTCCTACGATGTAAAACAGGAGGACACTACAGGGTATACACAGGGCGGACGATCACCGTTCCCCTACCGGTTTCGTCAAAGCGTGACGTCATCAGGGGGCGTGGTTCAGGACCGCCGATCACCCCATTAAATGGCTGCAAGAGTTGGAAAGGGAGGAGCGGCGTCTGATCCAGCCAATCGCCTCCCCCACCGGTAGCGCCAACCGCACATTGCTAAGGACAGAGGAAGCGTACCTCGGATGAACCGGAAATGAATCCAGGACCAATCGAAAAACGCCTCCAAAGTCCCAATGAAAATCAATCAGTACCTAACCGCTATCCAATCATAGCCTCCGAGCAAGTAGGCGGCAACTTCCAACTGTAAAAAAGAGAAAAAGCAGGAGGAATAGAAGCCGACTTGCAGCGCTATGAGTGAGACTGCTTAAGGAAAAATATCGAACGTTTTATCGAACAATTTTTTTATTGATATCGATCACGTGTCTATCGCGATACATATCGTTATCGTTTTATCGCCCAGCCCTAGCCTCAACCATCCAAGAACAGCTGCACAGGTACTGTCATTGCCAGTCTGGCACTGGCACAGCATAATAAACCAATACTGTAACTTGAGGAGAGTAATGCTTATTTCTACAATAAGAACCCATTTACAGTGTCAGCTTATTATTTTAACAGTTCTAATTCTCAGATGTATTCAATAAAAATTTGCACAGTCTACAATAATGCCATTAGGGTCTGAATTATAACAGACTTACCACTTTTTATCAACTCCTCTCTTCTATTTCTGTCTCAGCATTCGCAATGACAATAGAGGTAAATATTACACTAAAAAGACTACTGCAGCAGGACCCCGACGTAAGGCTGCCCTTTTTGGCCGTTACTGATATATTTTTCTTTTTCATTAGTGTGATATTTTTCTCTATTGTAACATTTGTCAATGCTAAGAGAGAGAGGAGTTAAGTGGTGGTTGTTATTATTCCACATACTAATGGCATTTGTAGCCTGTGTGCATTTTTCCAATGAATTGAATTGACAATTACAACTGTTGTTGAAGCACAAGTATTGGGTATGCTTCCTATAGAAATAGAAATAACAAGAATAAAACACTTATATTTGTTTCGATTCATTTTAAGGAAAGCACTTTGTGCCAAAATGACCCTTGCTCTATTCCGCCAGCCTCTAGAGAGGTCACCTGTGACACTGAATACCCTCTCTGAAAAGGCTTGAGAAGCTGGCATAGCCAGCAGGTCTAAAGCAAAAGGTTTTAGCTGGTGATAAATAGTGTCACTCTTTGACAGCCAAACATCTGTTGCAGTGTTGTCTCCTCAACTTGATGCGAAAGCTCTTCCTTATATTTTCTGATCTGCTGTTTTATGCTGTTTGGGGAGATTCTCTGCCTGGGTCTTCTGCAGCATTTAGAAAGAAACCGAAAGATTGGCTGCTTAGATGTGGATGCTGGTGCTTCTTTAGCTTCCTACGATTTTTCAATATTCTCCTGTTCCACTAGTTCCACGTCATCTTCAGACAATTAATTATGTTGCGTGTGGGGCGAAGTGGATTTTCTTATCGCATAATCCTCTGCCTTTTTAAGCAATTCCTGAATATTCTCATGATCTGCCACATCAACAAGGGTTTCACAGACAGTAGGATTGACAAAACAAGCAGCTGCTGCAAGTTGCGAGAATATTTCATCTGTTGGATCTAAAAATGAAGCAAAACGCTGGTTCGCACTCCCTTTCATTTTCTGTGCAATTGTGGCAAGGTCTCAAGGTGGCTGAGTAGATCAAAGAGAGCAGGGACAGCCAGGGACATGCTGTCACTGGAGGGTTTTAGTATGTTCTGCAAAAGGCAGCAGTAGGTCATGCATTGATGTTAGCTTTTGCCATTCACTAGGGAGCAAGCTGTCCCATCCCATGTTGTTTGCGATTTGGCAGACTGACTCTTTCAGTTTGAGGGGTCTTGCGATCATGTTGAATGTGCTTGACCAGCGTGTGGGGCAGTCATTGAAAAGGGTCAGGCCACAATGCTCCAATATCTTCTGTGTTGCAATGGAAGACTTGCGGAAGAGGTTCACTATTGATCTTGCTTTATCTTCACACTTGCCTCCGTCTGCAACATGTGGACCACAAGTTGTAAGGTATGCACCACACATGGTGTCTGGTCCATGTCGATCTGTTGGTACCTAACAGTGGAACACAGCCAAATAAGCATAAAGTATAGAAAAGGTTTCTGTTCCATTCTATTCCATTCTATTATTTTAACATTTAACATCTTATGGGAATACTTTTACACAAGGCTACTGGAAAAATAACAAAGATGCATTCATAGAGTAGAGAAGATACTAGTGCCCCCATATAAATCATCTCATATCCATGTGATAATTAACTAGTGTCAACTGTGTCATGTAAAATAATATTAAAATTGGCTCACCGCAGATCATCAATTTCAGACTCCGCCTCAGAGTCACTTTCCGTCATGGGGGAGTCTTCCTCACTAGAGCTGGGTGATTCTTCTGCTGCTGCGGTTTGTTTAAATGCTGCCACCACATTGCTCCCGTTGTCTGTTATCATTGTAAGGATCTTCCTCTTTGGTATGTCCCACTCTTGCAAGCATTTGTCCACACACATTTTAATTGACTGTGCAGTGTGTGGGTGGGCTACTTGTTCAAGGGCCAACAATATGTGTTCAGGGTTATGTTGTTCAACACAAAAGTAGCATGCACTTATAGCAAGGAATGAAGCTGAGAGTCCTTTCTAGATCCACAAATCAGTGCAAATAGATACTCTCAGAGCAGCAGTCAGTCTCTTTTTGAATTTTTGTTTTTCATCATCATATTGTTTGTCAATCAGATTGCTTATTTTAGTTTTCTTTGGAACAGTCAGCTTTCTATCTACTGTCTCCATCATGCTAACAAAGTCCTCATCTTCAATCGTTCTGACTGGTAATCCGGAGCGCCCAATCCATCTTGCTATGGCCTCCTCCCTGGCCTGTTGTTCCTTAGAGTCAATTTTGTATTTTGAAGCACTTAAAAGAGCAGTGTAAATAGTTTGCTGTTGTGCACTGGCTTGACTTGGTCCATTATTTGAGGTTTTCTGTACCTGTGGGGTTAAATTAGGGGGGAAAATTCAAGTTATTCTGATTTTGCATTCTCTCTCACTCAGCTACAAGTTGTCTCCTTATAATATACAAAAGTGGAGTTAAGGGTATGCACTGCTTACCTTTGTATGAATTTCGGGATGAGTTGTCTGCAAATGACACTTAAAGTTTGTTGTACTTTTACCAGTTAGTGTCCACTCCACATGGTTTGCAAGGGGTCTTGTCCTTGGCATCAAATTTAAAATACACCCATAGATCTTCTCTTCTCTTCCTACCAGTCACAGACGCGGTCGCGGACATTTCTCTTGATGACAGTGCTGTGTGGATGACAGTGGTCAGAGCAGAGGAGGCCTGTAATGCTGCTGGACAATGCTGGGTGGTGGTCTCCGGTCTAAGGCATGGCCTGTAATGCCCTGGATGGATGCCTGCGGTGGTCAGGTCAGACTCAGAGGAGGCCTGTAATGCTGCTGCACACTTGCACAGTGCTGAATGGTGGTCTAAGGGATGGCCTGTAAATAATGCACAGTGCCCTGAATGCCTGCAGTGGTGAGAGGAGGCCTAATGCTGCCTGCTGGACAGTGCTGGATGGTGGTCTCAGGTCTAAGGGATGGCCTGTAATGCCCTGGATGCCTGTGGTGGTTAGGTCAGAGGAGGCCTGTAATGCTGCTGGACAGTGCTGGATGGTGGTCTAAGGGATGGCCTGTGATGCACAGTGCTGGATGGTGTTCTCAGGTCAAAGGGATGGCTTGTAGATAATGCACAGTGCCCTGGATGCCTGCGGTGGTCAGTGGTCAGAGGAGGCCTAATGCTGCTAGACACTGCTGGATGGTCGTCTCAGGTCTAAGGGATGGCCTGTAAAATGCACAGTGCTGGATGGTGGTCGGGTCTAAGGGATGGCCTGTAATGCCCTGCATGCCTGTTTGGTGGTCAGGTCAGAAGAGGCCTGTAATGCTGCTGCACAGTGCTGGATGGTGGTCTCAGGTGTAAGGGATGGCCTGTAATGCACAGTGCTGGATGGTGGTCTCAGGTCTAAGGGATGCCCTGTAATGCAAAGTGCTGTATGGTGATCTCAGGTCTAAGGGATGGCCTGTAATGCCCAGTGCCCTGGATGCCTGCGGTGGTCAAAGGAGGCCTGTAATGCTGCTGGACATGGACAGAGTGCTGGATGGATGGTGGTCTAAGGGATAGCCTGTATGCATTGCACAGTGCCGGATGCCTGCGGTGGTCAGGTCAGAGAGGAGGCCTGTAATGCTGCTGCCTGCAGTGCACACAGTGCTCAGAGTGCTGGATGGTGGTCTCAGGTCTAAGGGATGGCCTAATGCACAGTGCCCTGGATGGCTGCGGTGGTCAGTGGAGCCCTGTTTTAAGGCTGCTGTGCTGTGCACCATGCTGCACACAGTGCTGGATTGGCGGTCTGAACAGGATGGGCAGGCCTCAGCGGCCTGTATGCACACAAACACATACAGTGCCCTGGATGGCGGATGCCAGTGGTCTGAGGGGAGGCACGAGGCAGTAATGGCTGTTGGCTGTAACTCACTCAGTGCCAGTGGGTGCTCTGCTCTGGATGTGGTGGGTGCCAATGCCTGGGTGGTCGTCTTGTGTCGTGTGATGTGAGTCGGGTCGGGACTCCGGAGGCCTGGCTGTAGTGCTGCAGTGCTCTGGTGACTGGTCTCGACTCTCTTCTTGTCATCACGTCAGACGTCACGGGGCACGCCACGCCAGACGCCACACAATCGCTTGCTGGGAGCGGAAGCAGGCGGAGCTCCGTGAAAAAACGGAAGTTGGATAAACGTCCCTGCCTCACATTCTCGTTTTGTTTTCGTTCGTTAATGAAAACGGATTTGATTTTCGTCATAGTTGTCCTCATTTGACGAAAACGTGCTATACTTTGCGTTTCGTTTTCGTCACTTGAAAAATGCCGTTGACGAAAACGGTGCCGAAAACGTTTTCGTTGACGAAATTAACACTGTTCTGCTGTTGTGGGACTTCTGATCTTTACTGTTTTCTACATAATGCCTGAATTATTGACTTCTGTTCACACATACATATGAGTAAATACTCATATACACTACTCTAAACACTGCTAGAATGGATAACTCTTATTTTCCATTTGCTTCCATATGTAATAATGATCAATGCTTTGGTTTGCTTGTATTTTTTTTATATATTTATTCTTCATAGTTTTATTCCTGCAGTCCTCTGGTTATTCAAAAAATGGCACAGGTCCAGTCTCTTCTCTGGTGGCAATGGGTGGTCCTTCATCCTGGACTAAAGATGGCCATACACTAATAGATTGTTTCATTCAGCTACACTAAAAAAATGGAAAAGTCTCCCGCTGTGCACTGCTAAGTAAGGACTGTGGCTAATTGGCCGCAATCACCGTTCGCCTAATAGTTATCAAGCTGGCTCCTCCAGTTTTTGGATCAACGGATGTCTAGAAGTAGGGTGCCAAAAGGCCATTCGCTGCTAGAATTTCTGCTGGTTTATAGATCAGTGTATGGCCAACGAAAGTGGTGGGGTTATAATGTGTGAGCACCATTTAGTCTAGCAGTAGTCTGAATTTAGACCAGTGTGAGTAAATGACGGCTTAGCTCAGAGGAAATAGGTTGAATGAAACTGGCCATCGTTACCCTCTCTCCAAATTTTGATACTTGTAGAGCACAGGATAGTACTTCTGTGTACTTGTTTCTCCACAGGAGCCTCAGTTAGAGATGATGTCAGCGGTCACGATTTTGATTGGTTTTAAGTGACAGAGTTGATTAAGCAGACCATGGCAAAATTGTAAGCCTGCTTTAGATGGTGCGAATCTCAGCTGGTTGAGAAATAGACAATCACAGTCTGCTTAAACTAATGACACACAAAGAATGAAATGTTGCCATGTTTTTATTGCATACACCATGTAAACATTCACAGTGCAGGTGCAAAAAGTATGTGAACCCTTGGATTTAATAACTGGTTGAACCTCCTTTGGCAGCAATAACTTCAACCAAATGTTTCCTGTAGTTGCAGATCAGACGTGCACAACGGTCAGGAGTAATTCTTGACCATTCCTCTTTACAGAACTGTTTATTCTCAGCAATATTGTCTGGATGTCTGGTGTGAATCTCTTTCTTGAGGTCATGCCACAGCATCTCAATCGGGTTAAGGTCAGGACTCTGACTGGGCCACTTCAGAAGGCGTATTTTCTTCTGTTTAAGTCATTCTGTTGTTGATTTACTTCTATGCTTTGGGTCATTGTCCTGTTGCAACACCCATCTTCTGCTTCAGCTGGTAGACAGATGGCCTTAAGTTCTCCTGGAAATTGTCTTGATAAACTTGGAAATTAATTTTTCCTTCGATGATAGCAATCCGTCCAGACCCTGACGCAGCAAAGCAGCCCCAAACCATGATGCCCCCACCACCATACTTCACAGTTGGGATGAGGTTTTAATGCTGGTGTGCTGTGCCTCTTTTTCGCCACACATAGTGTTGTGTGTTTCTTCCAAACAACTCAACTTTGGTTTCATCTGTCCACAGAATATTTTACCGGTACTGCTGTTGAACATCCAGGTGCTCTAATGCAAACTGTAAACGTGCAGCAATGTTTTGTTTGGACAGCAGTGGCTTCCTCTGTGGTATCCTCCAATGAAATCCATTCTTGTTTAGTGTTTTACGTATTGTAGATTCGCTAACAGGGATGTTAGCATTTGCCAGTGACTTTTGCAAGTCTTTAGCTGACACTCTAGGATTCTTTTTCAACTCATTGAGCAGTCTGCACTGTGCTCTTGCAGTCATCTTTACAGGACGGCCACTCCTAGGGAGAGTAGCAGCAGTGCTTAACTTTCTCCATTTATAGACAATTTGTCTTGCCGTTTACTGATGGAACAGCAAGGCTTTTGGAGATACTTTTATAACCCTTTCCAGCTTTATGCAAGTCAACAATTCTTAATCGTTGGTCTTCTGGGAGCTCTTTTGTGCGAGGCATCATTCACATCAGGCAATGCTTCTTGTGAAAAGCAAACGCAGAACTGCTGTGTGTTTTTTTTTTTATAGGGCAGGGCAGCTGTAACCAACACCTCTAATCTCATCTCATTGATTGAACTTCAGTTGGCTGACATCTCACTCCAATTAGCTCTTGGAGATGTCATTAGTCTAGGGGTTCACATACTTTTTCCACCTGCACTGTGAATGTTTACATGGTGTGTTAAATAAAAAAACATGGCAACATTTCATTCTTTGTGTGCTATTAGTTTAAGCAGACTGTGATTGTCTATTGTTGTGACTTAGATGATCATCACATTTTATGACCAATTTGTGAAGAAATCCATATCAGTCCAAAGGTTTCACATACTTTTTCTTGCAGCTGTAATGTCAGCACCGCTTTGCATAATTTCAGAAGATCGGACCAGCTTCTCCTTTAAACTTCCCTTATACCTCCATCCCACGTACAAATTTAAGGAAATCTAAACTGAGCAACAGCCATAGCGTGACATAGTTTATAAAAAGTTAATCGAACATACACAAGTAGCTACTCACATTTAAAAACATGCTCGTATTACATGAGCTGTAAGCACATCCAGACAATCAATCTGCGTTCCACAGTCTGTAACCACCTAGACTGAAGTAAGCCAACAAGCCCCACCCATCGCGTTTCGTCACTCTTGACGTCATCTGGAGCAGCTGCTAATTTTAATAAGTGTGCTAGGCTCATTACAATATTGATTGATGTAACAAAGGTGCAGTTGTCCCTTAACAGGCAATTTGTAAAAATGTTACACTTTAATTGTTTCATCCTCTGTATTTTACTTTGCTTTGCATATTTTAGGTTGACAACCTTGAGGATTATTTAAATGATCCAATAAAAAAGCACACCTTGATCAGACACCTACCAAGACCAATGCGACAACAGCTGCTGTACAAAAGGTATGTGATAATATTGGATCTTGCCTTTATTTTTCAGCAGTTACTACCTGACATGAAATAAAAGCTGAAGTGGGAGGGGTAGATACATTTTGCACATACTAAGAAAAAGTCTGCCACAAACGATAGTGGTTTTGGTAATAAGTTTCTGCTTTTATCTTTTTACATTTTTCCTCCATAGGCGATATGTCTTCTCAGTGTTTCAGGGGCTTCAAAAACTGAGTTGCATGGGTTTATTGCAGTTTGGTCCAACTGAAAAATTTCAAGAAAAAGATCAGGTATGGTATATTTCTAATTTCTCATGTCTCCTATCAGGGCCACAAATGTAGGCCAAAATGTATTGTGAATTGAAAATTTGTCTAATGATACATTATGTAGACTTTGCGCCATAAGCTGGTATTGACAAATGTAGTATAATATTTGGCCCTGAGGATGCCCTTAAGATTAAAAGTATTAATTATTAGGCAGAGTTTAGCAACCGAAAAAGGCAATCCAGAATAGAGCTTTCAGCGATCCGGCTTTGGTAAAATACCTTTTCAGTTATGTTTGTATCTATGCCATGAAGTTGATGACCCAAGGCATAAATCATTGAATGGTCCTCCCTTTCTGGATAAATGGAAGGAATTCTGGATAAATGGAAGGAATTCAGCCCTTGTAGAACTACTTGAAGTACGAGGGGTGTTTAAGTAAAATTTGGCCTTTTCATTTTAGTAAGTAAAAAAAGGGATGCTAGCATGGCGGTACTACACGCAGTAGTAAGTGGCAAGTGTGTCCTATTACTGATAGGCAGTGCACATGTCGCAGGCCAGTCCAGAGATCATTAATCAAGATGGTAGACAATAGTGTTAGTGCATGCATGGAACAGTGTCTGGTGATGAAGTTTCTTGTGAACGAAGGCGTAAAACCTGTGGATGACTACAGAAGACTTCAAGCACAGTATGATGATGAGACGCTGAGCTGCAGTAAGACATTTGAGTGGTGTTTAAACGTTTCAAAGATGGCAGTACGTTTGTCAATGATGATCCCTGCTGCGCTGGTTCTCAGCCCACATCAGTCATTTCTGTAAACATTCAGCGCATGGAAAGCCTGATCATGGATAATCGATGCATAACCAGTCCTGAAATTGCACAACAGGCAAATCTTTCTGTGGCGAAGTAAAGCAGGCTGTCTTAGGATGGTTGAGGATTACTGACAAATCTTTGTATGCCAAAGCTTCACAGGCATTAGTGTATAAATGTAGCAGGGGAGTATGTCGAAAAATAAATGCAGTTTTCACTCCTTGAAATTTGTTCTTTTTTATTATATAAACTCAAAAGTCCCAGTTTGAACGCCACTCATAGAATAGTGTAGTCAAAGATGTTAAATCTTATTTTCTCTTTTGTTTACTGCCAGACACAGCTACTGTCATTCTTGACCATTGGGTTATACTGCCCCTACAGAAGCAGAGGACACTAGGCAGAAACAAACTTCTGATAACACCCATGGGCAGTCCCAGGGGGTATACTCCCTCTCCCTGCAATAGTCACTGTTTTTTTCTGCCTAGTCAGGAGTAAGGACCTAGTTCCTTGCTGGGATCTTTGGTCCTGGCAAAATTTTTTAGATAGTAATTTCTTTCCTACTGGATTTTTCCTTTGAGATCTAAAATCAACTACCGGACTGGGCAATGGGCCGGATCCGTGCCGCCAAGGGTTCTAACGCCATGGCGAATAGTAATGGAGAAAGTGGGCAGCCCTGTCTGGTCCCCCTATACAGACAGAAGGATTCAGACAGCTCTCCATTGATTCGTAATCTAGCCGTCGGGTTCGCGTACAGCACCTTCACCCAGGAGAGAAAAGTCTCCCCTACACCAAACCGTTTCAGGACCGCCCACAGGTACGTCCATTCAACACTGTCAAATGCCTTAGCGCAATCCAGTGAAAAGACAGCCCGATTTCCCGGGTTATCCACCGGGATTTGGAGATTTAAATATAGGAGTCGGAGATTCAGCGCAGTCGATCTGGTAGGGATAAATCCCGATTGATCTCTATGGATAATTTTTTGTATAACGTGAGAGAGTCGTGTCACCAGAACTTTGGCTAAAATTTTTACATCCGCAGTAAGGAGGGATATGGGTCTATAGGAATCAGCCTGTAAGGGATCCTTGTCGGGCTTAAGTAGAAGGACCACAATCGCTTCAGACATAGAAGCCGGTAAGCTCCCAGTACGAAGTGCCTCATTATAAACCTGGAGCAGGGCTGGCACCAATTGTTCAGCATACCTCCCATAGACCTCCGAGGGAATACCGTCCGCTCCCGGGGATTTACCATGCTGAGTGGATTTTAAAGCGGCGAGGACATCATCCCCCGTGAGGGGAGCATCAAGCATAGCCACATCCGAGGCAGAAAGTCTGGGCAATTCACAGGCATCCAGAAAATCCTCAATCTCCCGAGTACTAGCTGTTATTTTGGAAGAATAGAGGTCAGCGAAGAAGTCAGGCATCACTCTCCCGACATCAGACGTGGCATGCCAATGCACCCCCTGGGAGTCCCTAATCATGGGTATAAAGGCCGAAGGCTGTTGTGCCCAGATTAACAAAGCCAGCATATGGCCCGTGTTTTCCCCTTCCTCAAAGTACCTCTGTTGCAAGAAGAAACGCTTGTTTTCGGCTCGCTGAACCTATACCATTTTAGCTAACGACTGGGCAGCCAACCACGATCTCTGAGTGGCGTCTGAAGCGTCTGCAACATAGGCCCCCTCCGCCCTAGACACTTCCTCCAGTACTTTATTTTCCCAGGCCTTGGTAGCAGTTTTGATACCGTTAATGAACTGTATAAATTGACCTCTCATAAATGCCTTAGCAGCATTCCAAACCACCACCAGCCCAGCTGTATGTAAATTACGGGCAAAAAAATCCGACAGCAGGGCCGGCAAAGGATCAGGGCTGGGGAGAAGCGTCAACCAAAACGAGTTGTTTCCAGAGAGGTCTGCTCCGTCCCACAGGAAGGACCAGGCGGACCCAGAGCGGAGAGTGATCAGAGACCAGTCTCGGCTCGTAATCCGCCCCGACCACCAGCGGTAGGAGGGAGTCACTGCCCAACCCCATGTCAATCCTTGAAAGCCCGGAGTGAGCAGCCGAGAAACAGGAGTATTTCCGCAATTCAGGATGCCCCATCCGCCACACATCCGTCAGTCCGAGTTGCCCCACCTCCCGTCTAATGAGAATACAGACCCCCCCTAGAATAACTGGAATGCAGAGAATGATATTGATGACTAAACATTCTAGGAGCTAGATTAGGCTCAGTATGCGGAGGCAAATGGGTTTCCTGCAAACAAACAATATCCGCCCGCAGGCGTTTAACATTCCGGAGGACTGCCGTCCGTTTAACAGGGTCACCGAGGCCCCGAACATTCCAGGTCATTATACAAACAGTGTCAACCATGGTCTTGAGAGGGCAATGTAATCAGGATATGCAGCCTGTACACGCGCCGGTGTATGCCAGGAAGACAGAGCACCCACAAGAAACTCTGTGAGGGCACCCCAGAGCACAGGAACTCCAAGAAAACAGGACACTCGACCAGGCAAGAAGAAGAGGAGATATGCAGGGCCCAAAATGAAGCAGGAGCTGGTGGAATCCAGGCCAGTAGTGATGCAGTGGGTTGATGCGGTATGCATGGTGAGAACAAAATCAAAGTCACAATCCAACGGAGAAGGGTGAAAAAGGAAGGGAAGGGGAACACGTCTGCCACGTGTAGGGACAAGGACCAGTCAATGGGATACGTCCAACCAGGACAAAGAGGGGGAATCCGGGGAGGGACTGCAGATGCCACAGCAATCTCCTCAAAAACTGCGAACATGGTAAAAACAGTTACAGGCAGTGCAGCCGGACAGCGTCCGCCAGTCACGGTAACATAGAACAACAGCCGGACATCAGGACAGGATGGAACCAGGGATCTCCCAATTCAAAATAGTTAGCATTCCAGGGGACAAATTGCTTCACAGGAGTTGGCACGGAGCCCCGCGTCTGGGAGAGGCAGCAGCACGCAGCACCCCACCATTAGCGTCAAGCCATTGAGCAGCAGCAGCAGGCTTGTCAAAAAACAGTACCTCATCTCTGGCAACTACGCGAAGCTTGGAGGGGAACAGCATAGCATATGGGAGATTGAGGTCACGGAGTCTCCTCTTCACATCCACAAATTTCGCCCGCTGCTTTTGGACTTCTACAGAATAGTCAGGGAACAGTGAAATCTTAGAGTTGTCAATCTTCAGGTGCCCCTGCATTTCTCTGGCTTTAGTAAGGATAATGTCCCTATCCTTATAGTTAAGGAGCTTGAAGATAAATGTACGCGGAGGGGCGCCCGGGGGGAGGGGGCACATGGGGACCCGATGCGCACGTTCCACAGAGAACATGGCGGTGAAAGCGTCCTGCCCAAAGGTAGATGTTAACCAGCGTTCAATAAAGGTCACAGGGTTCTTACCCTCAGCTCTTTCGGGAATGCCAATAGCCCTGATGTTGTTTTGGCGCATCCTATTCTCCAGGTCATCCAGCTTGGCAGCTTGTTGAGCGGTAAGAAGGGCAGTGTGCTTAACTTCCCGTTGCAGGGGCGCCATGTCCTATTCCAAGGAGCTCACGCACCCCTCCACTGCAGACGTGCATTCCCTGAGCTTCTGCATGTCATGGCGCATAAAGGACAGTTCGGCTTTGACCCCCTTTATTTCAGCTGTCAGGGCCGTGATGGAAGTAGTGCACGTTGTCACAGCCGCCATGATGTCCCGCAGGGTGGGCTCCGAATCAGGGGATGGAGAGGAATGCATTGGGGCCTGCTCCAAGCCAGCCGCCTCCCAATACACAAGCTGGCGTGAAAAATCCCCCAACGGCACAGTGTCATCAGCGCCAGACTGTGAACCAGGGGAGATCGTCAGTGCCGACCCGCCGGTCGCGGGAGAATCACGGGTCCCAGGCTTGGCGAAAAGTTTTTGTGCAGCTTCTCCTTCTGAGAAGCACGCTGCTGGGAGCCGCCATCTTGGGCCGAAACGGCCGGAGCCACCTTGCCGTCCTTTCCCCGCTTGGACATGGCTACTGATCACTCACCCGATGTGCCCCGACGTCTAGAGGATCACGGAGTCACCCCAGAGGTAAGGAGGAGATCGGGTCCGCTGCCGTACAGGATCGTGAACAGGATGATCAGCGGAGCTAGCGGCTTCCACGTCCTCTCACATCCGCAGCTCGGCCACGCCCCTCTATTTTCCTGTTTTCTGAAAGTGCGCCAAAGATGCAACATTCCGGACTTTTGGTGTGCTTTCAGAAAATGCAGAAAAAACGCACAACCTAAAATAAATCTATAGGACTGCAGCTATAACTGCTGGTAAAATGTATGAAGACCCCCTTTACATTACACATCCCCTGTACCTCTGGACCCCTTTAAATTACACAACTCCTGTACTTCTGGATCCCTTTCCATTACACAGCCCCCCCATTGGAACCCTTCACATTACACAGCCCCCACCCCCCCATAGAACCCTTTACATTACACAGCCCCCACTCCCCCATTGGAACCCTTTACATTGTACAGCCCCTCCATTGGAACCCTTTACATTACACAGCCCCCGCCCCCCCATGGAACCCTTTACATTTCACAGCCCACCCCCCCCCCCCCATAGAACCCTTTACATTACACAGCCCCCACTCCCCCATTGGAACCCTTTACATTGTACAGCCCCTCCATTGGAACCCTTTACATTACACAGCCCCCGCCCCCCCATGGAACCCTTTACATTTCACAGCCCACCCCCCCCCCCATAGAACCCTTTACATTATACAGCCCTCGCTCCACTATGGAACCCTTTACATTACACAGCCTCCGCCCCCCTATAGAACCCTTTACATTATACTGCCCCCGCCCCCCCCAAATAGAACCCTTTACATTACACAGCCCCCGCCCCCCCATAAGAACTCTTTTTACATTATACAGCCCCTGCCCCCCCAATAGAACCCTATACATTACACAGCCCCTGCCCCCCCCCCATAGAACCCTTTACATTATACAGCCCCCCCAATAGAACTCTTTACATTACACAGCCCCCCCATAGAACCCTTTACATTACACAGCCCCTCCAATAAAACCCTTTACATTACACAATCCCCTCCCCCCCCCAATAGAACCCTTTACAATACAAAGCCCCCCTCCCCTTCCTACCTTATTTGGAGGTAGAATGGCAGAACGGAAGAGAGAGACTCACGAGCCCTGAAAAAACAGCGGGTATTGCCGGAATTACCTTTGCTAATTAATGAGCAGGTGATTGGTTGCTGGGGGGTCCTAGCAACCAGTCGCCTGCTCATAAACTAGCAAAGTTACCTCCGGCAATTCCTCCTGCTCCGCTCTCCTGTGTCAATGAGCGGCGTAGGCAGTCCAGCGGCTGGCTCCGGGTGTCATCCTGGTGCTCCCTGACACCCCCTAATGTGTGGCACCCAGGACGGACCACCGCCTCCCGTTGGTACTCCACTGTGTACACCTTAGCTGGTTCGGCGATGAGGCCGGTATTTACCATTGCCCTGGTGTCGCAAACTCTGACTGAGTGGGCTAAGCTCCTACGCTGTGACCTGGAGGGAGAACAGCTCCCCCCTGCCTTTGCTGAGCTGGCGCACCAGCTGCTCCAGGGGCTGCAATTTATCTGTGATGCCTCTTTGGATGCGGCTCCTCTGATGGCTCGCCTCTCTTTTTTGGCGGTGGTCCTTCGGCATGTCGTTTGGCTTAAATGCTGGTCTGCGGATCAGACTTCTAAAAAAGCCTTGACTGATCTTCCCTTTCAAGGAGATCGCCTATTTGGAGCTGCCCTGGATGACCTCATTTAAAGGTCTCACAGGGTGGGAAGAGTACCTTTCTTCCGCAGGCTACTAAGGGCAAGGAACCCTATCATAGACGTGGACCTTCCTTCTTGGCTTCCCTCAGGGGCGACTGACAAGGGCACGAAGCCTTTCAGGACCTCCTCTGGCGGATCCAAATGGACCTCGTCTGGCAAGCCGAGAGCGGGCTTCTCCAGACCTGCGGACAAGGCTGCTTGTGCATGAAGGTGCGCCCTCACCCATATTGGGGGTGGGGGGACGTCTTCACTGGTTTCCGGAGCCGCGAACTTCCCTGGTACAAGAGAAGTGGGTCCAGGAAGCCATTCGGTCAGGCTACAAGATCAAATTTTGCTCTTGTTCCCCAGCAAGGTTTTTTCCTTCCAACCTGCGCCTGTCCCCCGACCGGGTTACAGGGTCTATTTTTGGGGTGGTACAAGACCTGTTCCTTCAAGGGGTGATTGTTCAGGCATCGGAACGTTTTCAGGGTTTTTACTCAAACCTGTTCAAAGTCCCAAGGAAGGAAGGCAAAGTACGTCCAATCCTGGACCTCAAGGCGCTAAACTGCTTTGTGTGTATACAGAAGTTCAGAATGGAGCCCATTCGAACAGTGGCATCCCTGCGTCGAGGATTTCCTCGCCTCAGTCAGATCAAGGATGCCTACCTTCATATTCCAATATGTGCCAGTCACCAGCATTTTCTCTGCTTTGCTGTGGGAGAGGAACATTATCAGTTTTGTGGCATTACCCTTTGGGCTCGCCTTTGCTCCTCGGGTCTTCACAAAAGTGTTGGCTCTGGTGCTAGCCTTGCTACGCCAACGGGGGATCGTGGTACTGGGCTACTTGGACGATCTCCTTCTGCGGACGGAGTCTCCTTCTGTTCTGGTGAAGAAGCTGGAGATCACAATATGAACTCTGCTGGAGTTCGGCTGGATTCTGAATTTGCAGAGGTCTGCCCTGGTTCTGTCCACAAAGTTGGACTATTTGGGCCTGACTCTGGACTCAGCCATAGTAAGAGTGCTCCTTCCTCTGGACAAACTCCAAAAATTGCAGGCTGTAATTCATCTCCTGCTGTCCAACAGATGGTAATCCCTCCGGACTTGCATGTGGGTACTGGGTCTGATGGTATCCACCTTCGAGGTGGTTCTGTTTGCACAGTTACTTACGAGGTCCCTACAAAGGGAAATTCTGACCAGGTGGGACAAGACTCCGCAGTCTCTGGACAATTAGATCCGGCTGAGTCAGGGAACAAAGGAGTCCCTGATATATTGGCTTTGCTCTCCGGCGCTTCGGCTGGGAAAATTCTTCCTCCCCTTGTATTAGACACAGTGGTCACCACGGATGCCAGCCTGTCTGGCTGGGGAGGCGTCCTCGGCAAGCGTTCTGTTCAGGGGATCTGGACGCTGTTCAGGGGATCTGGACGCAGGGGATCAAGTTTGGCTGTTTTGAATGCTGTCATTTCTTTTAAATCTGGCGCCGTTTTTACATGGAGACCTGATCAGAGCTGAATGCGGCTTTGATCGGGTCTTCTCTTCGGCAGCCATGCAGGTAGGATGCCCGGGTCTCCCTGTGGGACAGGAGACCCAGGCGAGCCGTGGAAGGTGACAGGAGGGGGGGACGTCCCCTCCCGCTCCTTGTAATGACAGCCGAGCGGCTTCTCAGCCACATCCGTTGTCATTACAAGACAGCCGACCGTCGGCTATGGACGCCGGTACCGGGGTGGTGCCTCTAGCTGCAGGCATCACTCCGGTACAGCACTTTCCCGAAATATCGACAATATCGGTAACCTCGGGGCCCGATCCCGATATATCGGGGAAAGTGCAGATCGGCCCTCGATATATTGGCATTGCCGAGAATCGGTCGATCCCTAACAAGAAGTGCCCTGGCAGCTCTGGAGGTAGCCGGCATTCTAAGGTGGGCAGAACGGTTTGTTCATGCCCTCTCCACCGTACACATTCCCGGGGTGGAAAATTGACAGGCAGACTACCTCAGTAGGCAGGTGTTGGATGTAGGGGAGTGGTCCCTTCATCCGAAGGTGTTTCATCAACTGTGTCACTGGTGAGGCATTCCTGAGGTGGATCTGTTGGCGTCTCGGCTCAACAGAAAGGTGCAGAGATTTGTGGCTCATTCAAGGGATCCACTGGCAGATGCCACAGACCCGCTGGTGGCCCCATGGGGTCAGTATCGTCTGATATACGCTTTTCCTCCTGCTTCTGCCCAGACTCCTACACAGGATCGAGGCAGAAGGGATTCCTGTCAGCTTAGTGGCCCCGGACTTGCCTCACCGGGATTGGTACGCCGATCTGGTGCGTCTCGTCACTGACGTTTCTTGGAAGCTTCCTCTCAGGGAGGATCTGCTGTCCCAAGAACCGATCTTCCATCCTGCTTTACAGTCGCTGGCTTTGACGGCTTGGCTGTTGAACGCCAGGTGCTAAAGGATAGAGGTTTGTCATTTGTCTGAGTCGGTGATTCCTACGTTGTTAAAATCTAGGAAATCGAATTAGAGGAAGATCTACAATCATGCGTGGAAGACGTACATTGCATGGTGTGTCTTTTGGGGTACATCCTCGCTCCTTGTTGGTGGCTCGGATCTTAACCTTACTTCAACGGGGGGTTGAACAGAAGTTGGCCTTGAGTACCATCAAGGGCCAGGTGTCGGCTTTGGCGGTCTTCTTCCAACGATCTTTGGCCACACACTCCCTGGTGCTTACCGTTCTTCAGGGTGTCTGACATATGGTCCCTCCAGTGCGGGCTCTGTTGCTGCCTTGGGATCTCAGTTTGGTGCTTTCAGCTCTACAGAAGCCTCCCTCTGTAAATATTTGGGCGATTCCCCTGCTTACGCTGTCCCAGAAGGTGGCCTTTTTGGTGGCTATCACCTCTGCACACAGGGTGTCAGAACTGGCGGCGTTATCCTGTCCTTCACCTTATCTGGTTATTTACAAAGATAAGGTGATGCTTCGCCTCTGTCCATCTTTCCTTCCTAAGGTGGTCTCTGACTTTCATTTGAATGAAGACTTTGTTACCTTCCCTGTGTCCCAGGCCTAAACATCCAAAGGAAATTGCCTTGCATGCCTTTGATGTGGTCTGGGCAATTAGGGTGTACTTGAAAGCTACCAAGTCTCTCAGGAAGTCACTCTCTATTTGTGCTCACAGATGGACCTTACAAAGGGTTGTCCGCTTCTTCTGTGTCCATTTCCAGATGGATCAGACGGTGGTTCAGGCCTATTCCAACAGGGGTCAGGTTCCCCCTAAACAGAAATTTACAAAAAAAAAAAAAAGCTTGACATGTTGGCTACCTATTTATTTGGCTCAACCTCATCTTTTACATTTATTGGAAAAATTGGGTAATATATTGTGCTTTTGTGCCCTAAAATAAACTTTTCGCTGAATTTTTAATGGGCTCAAATTGCACTGCACTACACCAAAAGTAGTGCATGCACTACTCTTGGAACCTCACTGCAACCAGATCTCATGATACTTCAAATTGCACTGCACTACACCAAAAGTAGTGCATGCACTACTCTTGGAAGCTCACTGCAACCAGATCTCATGATACTTCAGTGCAATGCGATCCAGTGCAGGTAAACGCACTGCGTTTGTCTTGTCGTAAACTTAACATTGACACCCGCTGCAGATGGCATCTGCATTGCGTTTTGAACGCAATTTTCCGCACTGCGTTCTGGTGTGAACCAGCCCTTGGAAAATGTACCATGCCCCAAGGGTAACTCCACTTTCTTTGGGAAAAAGAATTGTAAATATAAAAAGAAAAATAGTATAGAAATACAATTGCGACACAAGTCATATTGTAATTGAATGTTACTAAAGATGTACCTTTCCTTTTAAACTCTGCAGCCCTGTAATGTTATGTATAATGCAATGCAATATGGCTACCTGGAAATGTTCTGTGCACAGAATGTGTATAGAACACCCCCAGAACCATAATTTTCTGCTTGTGTGATTGGCTCACTGATTTTCTCAGAAGTCTACACTAAGAGACAAGTCAGATTTCAGGCATCCACTGCAACAAAAATGTCTCATACTCCCAATAGGAAATGCAGATCCTGCAAGTTTCCTCATTAGAGTCCTGCAGGTGCAGCACCTGGATGATAATTATGAAACCATTCCAACTAGATTCACTTTCCCACATGGGCTCAGACAAACACACAGGGATTTCTTAAGAATAACAAAAGGTAGGAATCTGCAACCTAAGTTTGTTAAAATCCTTGCAATGTACATAGATCACCCAGAGGGTAATGTTATTTTTTAAACGTGTGCAAAAAACGCAACAGCTCTGGCACCAAAAAAGTTATGCAATAATGCCTTAAAATATAATCACATTGAAAATATACTAGGGGGATTTCTATAAAGCAGTTACAAGTGGTATAGTGGTATTTAAAGTGGTATAGCCTCTTTAAAATGGCTTGCGGCTAACTCTGGAAAGCCTTGTGACAGTTTCCTAAAACTTTCTTACACAGACGCCAGATGCAGTTGGTTCTTATTATCGCCAATTTTTTAATCTGTTACTATGTCTGCAACAGCTCAAACAGAATTACCACCAGTTTGCAGATTGGCAAACTGGCAATAATTTAGACCAACTCTGAGTTTGTGTACAAAGAAACACCAGTGCTCTGAGTGTGCCATTTTGTGCTGGAAAGCTGTTTCATGGAAATGACCGCTTCCTGCACAGGAGCTCCTTGGTTCCTGTGAAGTTGGTGGCTCCCAGTCTCCTAACTGATGATATTTCCCCAGTCATTTCAGCTACCAGCTGAAAGTTTCTCTTGCTGGTAGCTGAAAGTAAACCAAGCCATATGAACTTTGTCAGCCAGCATCCCCGCCCCTGTATTTCCTTTAGCTGTCAGCTGGGGTATCTTCATAGTTGCCAATTGAATGAGGTCAGGGATGAGTCATCTGTTGCTACGACATTGACGGCTGCTGAGCCAACAGTGTCCTAGCTAGCTGGGGCTCAACTTACATTGAGGACAGAATGTCTGCTGTATAGAGACTCCAACCTCTGTGTGTTGTCCCCCTTCCTGTGATATACAGTACTCATGTACCCGTTCCTGATGGGTACATGAATCTGTCACTCTCACCGTTTGTTGTGTAAAGGAGTGACAAAATATGAAAAAGTGTCTGGGGCTCTTGAATTCTACCGATTTTATATTTTCCTGTTGCAAAGAGAGACTTAATCAGCTTGTCTTTTTAGCAAGTTTTGCCTCAGTCAAATTTTTATGTAATTCAATACTCCCTTGAAGCAGTTGATGTGATTGTAAAGGTTTTTTTTTTTTATATATAATTCAAATCATAAATATGTCACACTTGCCTGCTCTGTGCAAAACAATAGTTTTGCACAGAGCAGCCCCAATCCTCCTTTTCTCGGGTCCCCCAATGGCACGCTGCTTGCCATGGGTGCACGCATGCAAGCCAATGGCTGTATCTGAGCTGATGAGGAGGGAGAGAGCCTCGGCTCTCCTGCACATTGCTGGTTCGAGATCGGGCTCAGGTATGTATTTTGGGGGGGCTGCAGGGGAAGCTGCATGCGGAGGTAAAAAAAAACCTTCTTACTTTACAACCACTTTCATTTGTGCTAATCTATGCATTAAAAGATACCTATTGTCCTCTTTTTGTCCATTACAGATATTTGTCTATGTGAAAAAAAAAGCAACAATTGTTGATACAACTGCCTGTGATCCTCATTACAATATAGCTCATGCAAGTCTTCCTTTTGAAAAGCGTTCTTACCATTTGGAAAACTTTCAAGATGTGGAAAATTTTTGGTTTGATTTGCAATTCGTTTGTCTAAATACACCTTTGGGTAAGCAGTGTTTTAGAACGTTTTAACACATTTGTCAGTCTTTTACTGGTCATATTAAATGTTCATACAACATAAATACTGTCTGTATTCATATTAAATATTCTGGAGGAAAATCTCTGTAATATACATTGAGGTTAGTTTATCAAAACTGGAACAGACAGAATATGAATCAGCTGTGTATGGCAACAGATCAGTGTCGTATCTTTTATTTTCAAATAACCCCTCATAAATGACCTCCCCCACCCCTATTTCAAGTCGTTATTTAAAAAAAAAAAAACACGTGTGGTGTGTTCACTATGATGTAGCAATTTCAGAAGGCAGCAGGGCCTAGCCTAGGACAGAAACCCTTGCAGCACAAAAAGCAACAAAACGGTAAAAAATAAATGTGTTTTAACATTTGTATAAGACGGAGAGGGAGGGACAAAGTTAGAAATTGTTGTGTAATTGAGAAGTTCTGTGCGTAGAATTTTACGCACAAATCAAAATGTTTGCCTAAGTAAAGTTCCCCTTATTACTTGATAATTAATGTTCTTTAGGCCCCCTGCAGTATAAAATGAATTGCAACATCCTGCACTTCGATCTCTACGGCCTATAATATTTCTATAGATAATTTGACAGATGACACGCAGAGGGGTGCTCACTGACTTTTCAAGTTTCCGTGTCAAAGGTTCCGTGGTGCGTTCCCTTCTAGTGCAAGTTGGAAGCAGTTCTGTTGTCTGCTGCAGGACATGATTCAGGCACAGTGCTGACAATGTGGAGAGGTGGGGATTGTGACAGCTGATGTGTTGAGTGTTAAATCTATGGGTACATTGCAAGGCATGGTGATAGCAGATGACAGCTGGGAAACAGTAATTAGCTTTCATAATGGGGTGCCTTCGGCATGTGGGCTTGCCCCTACTCATTTTCAGGGTGGGGTGGTTGCCTTCGCTGGTTCAGACCATGGCCCTCTTCGCCTTCCAGTGGCAGGTTCATGGTCTTTTCTGCCAGTCTACATGATAGATGTTCCTTCCAATCTGCCTGCCCTGTTCCTTTCTTTCATTCTGCCACTTGTTCCTTTCTTGTCTGTGAGCGCTGTATAGGATGGTGCAGATTTTGCACCTTTGGGGCATAATGGTCCTGTTCCAGAACTGGAGAGGTTCTCGGGCTGTTGCCTGTAAGTTCAGCAGAGGGCAGGAGTCTGTCCGATCCGTATCTCTAGGCCCTGCATTGCCTTGTGAAAGACAGAGGTTAAAGATGACCACAATCCGCTTTGGGGTGGCCTTTCTTCCTCAGGGGATTCCTGGCCTCTATACACATCGAGAACTCTTATCTGAACGTCGTATCTTTGCTGGCACTTGCAGTCCAGGGCGCGCATTGGTCAGTTTTTGCTGCTCTGCTCCTTGGGTGTTTACCAAGGTGCTGGCCCTAGTCCTGGCATAGCTGTGACAGCCAGAGACTTCTATGTTGGACTATCTGGATGACCTCCATCTGCGAGAGGAGTCTACTGGCATTATCTGACACTGCCACTCTCCATGTGCATTCTGCAGGTGCTCCGCTGGGTGTTGCACCTCGAGAAGTCTGATCTGTCCCCGACCATACACCTGGGAAGTATTGTGCTCTTCCCCCCGACTCGGAGCGAGCCATAGTTGTCCCCCCAGCCAAGCTTCTGGTACTCCAGACTGTGGTATTGTGGCTGCTGTCCCTCTAGTGGTTTTTCCTCCGTCTTTTTGCATGCCGGTTCTGGGCCTTAGCGAGTCCATCTTCAGGTAGTTCCTTATGCGCAGCTCAATACGAGAGTTCTTCAGAAGGGAATCCTAACCAGGTTGGATACATCTTCTATGTCCTGGCCAACCAGATGCACATGGGATACTTGGCTGGGGCCTTCTTTCTGTGGGGGTTTCGGTCTCCATCTCTTTGGCCTGGAAAGTCGTCTTTCCATTGGGCAGTAGTACTCATGGCTGCCTGGCCAGGATGGGGTAGTTCTGGGTTCCAGTTGGCCCTGGGTGGTTGAATGCCAGAGGAGTCTCCACTACCGATTACTGGCCTAGTGTTGCAGTCGCTCAGCCTTTGGCTAAGTCCTTGGAAGGAGCTCTGCGAGGACTACCGGTCAGGATCCTGATGGAGATGGCCTCTGCTTTGGCCTAGACTATTTGCTAGGGTGGGACATGTGCTAGGCAGCGGCGCTGGAGATCACCGACATTCTTCAGTGGGCAGATCTTCTCCTGCTGGCTTCCTTCGCCATCTACATTCCAGGAGTGGCTATCTGGTAGGTGGATGACCTTGCACCCACATGGCTTCATCAATTTTACCTGTGGTGCAGTTTACTTCACGCGCGTCTGGTGACCTCCCGTCTCAAAGAAGGGGTCGAGGTTTATGGCAACACGTCGGATGCCCTGGCGGATGCAATAAATGCTTAGGTGGCGCCATTACTGCCTCTGTTATACTTTTATCCCTCTCGAACGTCTCCCTCCTTTGCTGTGCAGAATAGGGGCTGAAGGGTCTCTAGTCCTTTTGGTGACTCTAGTTTGACCATTTCTTGGTGACTCTGCAAAAGGGGGCTGATCTTTCATCCTGCTTACCATCGCTGGCCTTGTTGGCTTGGTTGTTAACAGCCAGAGTCTGAGAAACTTGGGGTTACCTGACCTGGGCTTCCCACAGTTTTGCATGTATCTTCACCTTTTGGAAGGTGTCCATTTTGTGGCGTGTGGCTGCCGATCTGCACAACGTGCCTTCTCGATGCTTGGCATTTTAGTCTTTCTTCTTTGGGGCTCAGATCTAAAATTGTAGATAAAAGGGTGAATTGGATCAATTGACCCAGAGCACCAGGCAGTGCTGATAAATCGTATATGAATGGTAAACATGAATGTGACCTATATTCCAAGGACACAAATGATAATAGATCAATAAATATATTAAAATTTGAAATAGATAAAATATGCAGTAATGGAACTAATTATAATGAAAAGGTCAATGTGTGTATATATGTGTGTGTGTATATGTGTAATATATATATGTATAAACAAGTCCATTTGATAAGGGATGATCCTGAAGTACACCATGTGAGGGAAATCCTATAAATAGTCCTTTACCACACCACGTGCAGCCTCTCCCAGTGGTACCGAACTCACCAGAAATCAATGGGTAGAAGGCACATAATTTCCTTTGAATGCAACCAGGACCTCAATGACCACCCAAACTGGATATTCTTAGGCAGATACAAGCAGTAATCCTGGAATGAGCAATTCTCTCCACACCATTCCTCTTCACTCCAAGAAGGGAGATGACCAGGATTCTTATCACAACTCTCCACTCAAAAAAAATCTGAAGCAAATTCCAATCATAGGACATGCAAAATATGTAAAGAGGGGAGGGAACCACTCATAGTGTAGTAGTATGATAACTTTATTTCCCCATATAAACCCCCCTTACACATTGCACTTACAACAATAAAATAAAACTGTAGCATATATAACAAGCCTTTAAGACGGCTGGACCTGCATTACTTGTCCTCACCCGATCACCGACCAGCAGTGGAGCGAAGCGATGGATAGTTGTAGCAGTCCAGGTGCTTGACAGAGCCGCGTAGTCACGCCCTTACGTGTATCGTCATGGACTTCATCAGAGGGCGCGGCTCACACTTCTTTATGGCACACTAAGCCAATGAAGCTCAGCCCTCACAACCTCCCGGAGTGGGAATGTACCATTACATCAATCACATTAAAACTCAAGGGGGGTACCCGAACTATGAAGGCTAGGTTTATAAGCCTCAAAGCCCTTCACATAATACAATCTACCACCGAACGGACAGATAAATTAATAGGAGGGCATAGCAAATCTAATTAACGCAATAAGGTAAATCAAAAGGGCTGCATTGAATATAGCAGTCACCCAGAACCTAAGTGGTATCACCCACCCACTATAATTGGTTAGTCTGCTTGTGTCCCCATATCCTCTATCCGGGACCAGGCAAATAGCAATCTTAGGACAATATGCCTTATCAAAACCTCCCCCCAATCTAAATATATTGCTTGAGGGGAACTCAACCGCAAACCAGTAGTTGCATTAGTTGTATTATGTGAAGGACTTTGAGACTCATAAGCCTAGCCTTCATAGTTCGGATACCCCCCCTTGAGTTTTAATGTGATTGATGTAATGGTACATTCCCGCTCCAGAGGCAAGAGCTGAGCTTGATTGGCTTAGTGTGCCATAAAGGAATGTGAGCCACGCCGCGTGGCCACGCCTTCTGATGAAGTCCATGACGATACGCGTAAGGGCGTGACTACGCGGCTCTGTCAAGAACCTGGACTGCTACAACTATCTATCGCTTCGCTCCACTGCTGGTCGATGATCGGGTGATTACAAGTAATGCAGGTCCAGCGGTCTTAAAGGCTTGTTATATATGCTACAGGTTTATTTTTTTGTTGTAAGTGCAATGTTTAAGGGGGGTTTATATGGGGAAATAAAGTTATCATCCTACTACGCTATGAGTGGCTCCCTCCCCTCTTTACATATTTTGCATGTCCTATGATTGGAATTTGCTTCAGATTTTTGTGGGTGGAGAGTTGTGATAAGAATCCTGGTCATCTCCCTTCTTGGAGTGAAGAGGAATGGTGTGGAGAGATTTGCTCTATACCATTTATAGGATTTCCCTCACATGGTGTACTTCAGGATCATCCCTTATATATATAAATGCTCTATAAACAAGTCCATTTGATATATAATTTACCTTTTCATTATAATTAGTTCCATTATTGCATATTTTATCTATTGCATATTTTAACATATTTATTGATCTATTATCATTTGTGTCCTTGGAATATAGGTCACATTCATGTTGACCATTCATATAGGATTTATCAGCGCCAACTGGTGCTCTGGGTCATCTGATCCAATTCACCCTTTTATCGATATTGTAATTATTTGTTAGGTGGCAGCTTATTGTTTACATATTACCTTATTACATCATTGGCGCAGGGTGGAGACTTCTCGTGATTCTCATAGGTCGTTCTTCCATTTTTTTCTTAGATCTAAAATTGGCCTTGAGACACCTTATGAGTATGTTAGGGGTCTCTGTTTGCTTAAGAGATTGTTTCTCCACCCTCCACATCCTGAAGAGGTTGCACTGCGTCCCTTGGATGTGGTTTGTGTGTACCTGTCTGCTACAGTTCATTCCGGATATCAGAGTTTATTTTGTGCCTACGACAGCCCCATGGGTTTTTTTTAACCTCCTCTGTTATGATTTCCCGCTGGTCAGGCAGATGGTTGTTTAGTTTTTTTACCATTTAGGTCGTTGCTTTTTTGGGCATAGTTTGGATGCGGGGTTCGGCTGCAAGGGTTTGCTGGCTGCTTTTTGTGGTTTGGTGTTCCTCTTCTAGGGAGTTCTTGGTGGTTATTGCATATGCTTTTTGAGTTTCCACCCCTCATTGAGACACTGCTTTGGGACATCCCTATGGTCAAGATTATGAAGCAGGTATGTTCGTCAATGAACGAAAGAGAAAACGGGATTGTTTTGTTACTGTAAAATCCCTTTCTCTAAGTTAATTGACGGACACAGCACCCACCCCTTCTTTTATGTTATACTCTGTTATTGCTTTGTGACTGAGCTGCCTATGGCAGGGAGGGGGTTTACTACCAGCTGGGACTGCCCATGAGTGATGCTCAGCTTCTTTTTTCTGCTTTAGTGTCCTACTCCTGTAGGGGGCAGTATAACCCTGTGGTGAAGATTATGAGGCAGCTGTGTCTGTCAATGAACTCAGAGAAAGGAATTTTATGGTGAGTAACAAACAAATCCAGTTTCTCTAGTTCATTAACAATAGGCACTAGGCAGGAAAAAAACGTAACCACGCCTATGTGGGCTATCCCTGCAGGCATAACCCCTCAGACTCTGCTATCATCAAACAATTTGTTCTGCCTCGTGTTAGGAATAGGACCTAGCTCCCTGCTGGGACTTTGGTCTTAGCTGTAACAGGGAAAGTTTGTGATTTATTTTCACTAGTTAGTTCCTAAATGCCAAGATCCAGAGGAACTACACGCAACAGCCGGCTGCGGTTTCACACTGGATAATTTAGATCCTTAAGGTCTCCCAGCCTGGCCAGCGAGCGTGAGCAGGTTAATAGTCCAGAACTAGGCCTCGCCACGACAGCGCCCTGATAGATGGGGACGAGCCTGCGAGTGCACAGTCTCACTGGGACGCTTCGACTTGGAATGCCCTGAGTCACAGCTTCCCCTTGGCTGACAGCACCCCCATCCCGGGTGGGAGGTGATCTGTTTCGGAGTGGGGTCCACCTGGTACCGTGTTATGGTGAGTAAAATTGTCCCCCAAACACCCTTGGTGGTGGTGGGGCGGGCTTGGGCCCCTCCCTGGAATGGCTAGACCTTAGGGGCTCCCTTGGTTCCCTGGCACCCTGGAGGACTAATCTGGTGTACCCCTTGGCATTCCTCTACCCCTAGCAGGTTTTACCTTGGGGGGTAGCAATGCGACCGTTATGGCGCCTATTTGAGGGGGGTGGATTGTCCTGGGTAGGGAACTTTAGATGCCTATTGCTCCGGGACCCCTTTGGGGGGTCCTGAAGACCGCATGGCGCGCCATGGGGGCCACCATTTTGCTGTAGTTCATGATCTCTGTGTTCAGTTTAGTTTACAAGGGCAGCCATTTTCTATACTTCCCCATTGAGAATGTATGAGCGGCCATTTTCTTGAGGTCCGTGGGATGGACAGGCATGCGGCAGGGCTTGTAATGATAGAGGCAGAGCTTCTTCCTCTTCCTGTGCAGACAGTGTTAGTTTTGTTTTAACACTGATCAGGCTGGATGCTTCTCTGTGGTCTGGTAACGTTCCTGGGTTTCCCTGTGGGTTTTTTCCCTCTTCTGCTCTGCTATTATTACATAATAATCAGGGATTGTGAATCCGCAGTAATAGCGCTGGGACCGCGTTTTTCGCTGTCTTAAAGGGACATTACACAGAATTTTTTTTTATTTGAGCAATGGAGTCCCAGGATATAAATTCACCTGCAGACCCCCTGGAAGCAACTGCGGGACCCTCCGGTTCACAGTCGCGGCCAGAAATTGCAGGTTTTTTTTGCAAAGCCTGATGTCAAAAGTGGATTTTGTCATGTTTGGTGCTACCAGCCACAAACGCCCTCCGCCCTCACCTCCATCGGCAGGGTCTTCGGATTCTGAGACCGATATGGTGTCCCCGGATGCAGACCACCTTGAGGGGTCGGTCTCTTAACATTCTGACGGTGAAGAGGACCTGTCCTCTTCAGCCGCCACACGGGAACGTGCATTGGTGGAAGCCCTGATAGTTTGTGTGTGGGGAAACTCTAAAATTGGCTGATGAACCTACAGCGTCAGATACGCAGGTTTTTTTGTGAATGTTTTAGTAGCGAAGACTGCTACTGAATGGGTAAAGTTACTGAAAAGTTTTCAACTTGGAAACGGCATGGCTTCCCCCTGCGGTACTGGAACTAATAGACCAGTTGACCCAAGCCCTGGTGTTCATGCGTGATACATCCCTGGACTCAGCTTTGTTGGTGGCCAGGACGTCAGCAGTGGGGATTGCTATTAGGTGCATGGTATGGCTAAAATGCTGGTTGGCTGACCAGGCTTCCAAGAAGGCTGTGACTGATCTTCCTTTTACAGGGGAGAGGCTGTTTGGATCCTCCCTTGACGAGTTGTTCAAAGGTATCAGGGGGGTAAGAGCACTAATCTGCCCCCATGCTCTAAGGGCAATGCACTGTGTACTAGGCGGGGGCCTTCATTTACTGCTCACAAATGTCTTTTTGGTGCCTCTGGGTCGCAAGAAAAAGGTAAATCGTTTAGGTCTTCTGGGGGTTCCAAAAAGCCATGGTCAGGAAATTCTAAGTCAGGCCAATCTGGACCTGCAGACAAGTCCCTGGCTGCATGAAGGGGCACCCTCACCCGAGTCTGGGGTGGGGGGACATCTTCGATTCTTTTAGGAACCCTGGATCTCCTTTTTTCTATTCAGGACAAATGGGTTCACAAACTGATCTCATTAGATCTAATTCCGGTCTCAGCCGTCGGATAGGTTCTTCCCGTCCAATCTTCAATTATCCACATTCAGGTTAAGAGACTTGCAAGAGGCAGAACACAACTTGCTGTCGCAAGGAGTGATTGTGCCGGTTCCCGCTCAGGAAAGTTTTCAGGGGTTTTATTCAAACCTATTCACCGTGCCCAGAAACGAAGGCAAGGTTCGTCCCATCCTGGATCTCAAGGCCCTGAACCACTTTGTACGGGTACAGAGGTTTCGGATGGAGTCCATCCGCACGGTAGTAGCGTGTCTGCATCAGGGGGATTTCTTAGCCTCCATAGATATCAAGGACGCATATCTACACATCCCTATCTAGCTGGGCACCAGCGGTTTCTTCACTTTGCAGTAGCAGAGGAGCATTATCAATTTGTGGCATTACCCTTTGGTCTCGCCTCCACTCCCAGAGTGTTTATCAAGGTACTAGCATCGGTATTGGCACTGCTGCGCCGGCGGGGGATTGCGGTACCGGGGTACCTGAATGATCTCCTGTTGAGGGCGGACTCTTATTCAGCCATGGTGGGGGATCTGACGATCACGGTCAGGACTGCAGGAGTGCGGTTGGAATATCAATTTCAAGAAATCCACGCTGACTCCAGTTTGGAGACTGGTATATCTGGGCTTGACTCTGGATTCAGCCTTGGCAAGGGTCTTTCTTCCCCCGAACAAGCTGCCAAAGTTGCAAGGGGCGATTCAGTTGTTGTTGGACAACAATCTGTCCACTCTACGAGTTTGCATGTGAGCCTTGGGTCTGATGGCCTCGACCGAGGCGGTTACGTTTGCTCAGTCCTATAAAAGGCCTTTGCAAAGGGAGATTCTTGTAAAATGAAACAAGGGTCCAAAGTCCTTGGATTCTGTGAATCGGTTGAGCCAAAACACAAAATCTGCTCTGTTGTGGTGGATTCAGTCTCCAGCACTGTGCCAGGGCAAGTCTTTCTTCCATTGTTTTGGACGGTGGTAACCACGGATGCCAGCCTGTCGGGCAGGGGCAGGGTGCTGGGCAAGCTCTGTGCCCAGGGTACCTGGACAATGGAAGTGTCAAACTTTCCGATTAAATGTTTTGGAGCTCAGAGCGATGAAGCTTCATCTGAGTCATTGAACAACTCGTCTGCAAGGTTGTTTGGTTTGAATTCAATCAGACAACGCCCCGGCTGTGGCTTACATCAATCACCAGGGGGGCACCAAGAGTGTCTTTGCGGCCAAGGAGGTGGCCGAGATTCTGGCCTGGGTGGAAAGCTTTGTTCCAGCCCTCTCTGCTGTACACATTTCAGGTGTGGAAAACTAGCGGGCGGATTACCTGAGTCAGGTGTTGAATCAAGGGGAGTGGTCCCTACAACCGGAGGTGTTCCGCCTCCTGTGTGTTTGGTGGGGGACTTCTGAGGTTGTTCTGTTTGCCTCTCACCTCATCAAGAAGGTGCAGTGATTAGTAGCCAGGTCTCGAGATCCTCTGGCTGACACCACAGACTCACTGGTGGCTCCTTGGGGTCGGTATCGGCTGATTTATGCATTTCCCCCATTGAAACTCCTGCCAAGGCTTCTGCGCAGGATAGAGGTGGAAAACATTCCAGTCATTCTGGTGGCTCCAGACTAGCTTTGCCGGTCTTGGTACGCAGACCTGATAAGGATGGTTGCCGATACCCCTTGGAGACTTCCTCTCAGGGAAGATCTGCTGTCTCAAGGTCCAATCTTCCATTCTGCTTTACAGTCGCTTGCTTTAACGGCATGGCTGTTGAAAGTCAGCTGTTGAGAGATAAGGGTCTTTCTAACTCGGGATTCCTACACTCGTGAAGGCTAGGAAGTCAACTTCCAGGACGATCTACCATTGTATGTGAAAATCGTACATTTCATGGTGTGAATCGCTGAAGGAGGACCCTCGCTTGTTTTTTCCATCGCTAGGGTTGTGGCCTTTTTGCAGAAAGGGATTGAACAGCGGTCGGCTTTGGGTACCATCAAAGGCCAAGTTTCGGCTTTGGCTATATATATTTTCAACGCCTGTTAGCCACGCATGTCCTAATCTGGACTTTTATCCAGGGAATGCGCCATATGGCTCCTCCAAGGTGATTCCTGTTACCTCCGTGGGATCTAAATCTAGTGTTATCTGTTCTTCAAAAGCCTCCTTTTGAAAAAATTTGGGGAATTTCACTGCTTTCTTTGTCTCAGAAGGTTGCCTTCTTGGTGGCGATCTCTTCTTCCCGCAGGGTATCTGAATTGGTAGCGTTGTCTTGCCGCTCACCTTATCTGGTGGTGCACAGGGATAAGGTGGTGCTTCAACTTAATCAGTCGTTCCTTCTAAGGTGGTTTCTGATTTTCATCTGAGTGAAGACATTGTGTTGCCTTCACTTTGCCCTAAACCTCAGTATCTTAAGGAGTATGTATATAGGAGCAAGGTAAAATGTAATATCCCCTATGGCGCAAAAAACCTCACTCACCCAGCGCGAATAGCATTAAAATAAAATAAATAGGTAAACACCTGTCAGGTGAAGCTAGCAGCTGCTATACCAAAAAACAATGAGAGATAGGTGTAACAGAATCACTTTACAAAGCATAAATGAGTCCATAACACTAGCAGCGCTTGAATTGGCTTATTAACCATGCATATATCTGTGTATTTGTCCTGTGATCACCACTTGTATCAACGTTAGAGCTTGTGACAATTCCAGCTAAAATGTCAAACACAGTCCAAGTAAACTCTGAGCATGCAGAAGGAAGGGTGTGAAGGAATCCCAAGTCTCCCTGATATCCTCCACCAATCACCGTGCTCCCCCTTGCAATGAACACTCACCGGACTGCAGATCAACAATCGCCTGTCAAACTCAGAGAAACCTCTTTAAACCGCCATCCCAATCCGTTAAGCTGTGGTATCCAGACCCAATCCAGCCTCCTTAGAATCCACTCACATACATCGTATCATGGAATCAATACAAATGCAGAGCCGGGGGACATAGCGTAATTCTGTATATTTATTAGGTAAAACAGATAAAACACCAGACCCCACTCCCATCCCAATCCTACTTACAGAAGAGCAAGTAATGGAGGCATTGCAAATGTACAAAATGCTGTCTCCGCGCACCGCTATTCGTGCATCCGTGCAGGCTCAAATCCGTCCAAAGCTTGTAGCCAATCTGACGTGTTTCCTCATCGCGGACTTCCACTGAGGCCCTCATTTTGTCATTTTTGGTGTTTTTTTTTTTTTTAACGCGTAATGGCAGCGATCTGCGATTTTTTTTTTTTGCGGGACTGCGACATTGCGGCAGACAGATCAGACCCTTGACTGACATATTTGACACTTTTGGGGGTACCAGTAACATTACTGCAGTAATGAGTGCTATATATGTGCACTGTTACTGTAAAAATGACACTGGCAGGGAAAGGGTTAATTTTATTGGAGAGGGAGGGGTTAATGTATGCCTGGTGCTTACTGACGTGTGGGGGGGGGAGGTGACTGTGTGAGACAGGGACAGATCGGATGTCCAGCTATGCTGAACACTCCGATCTGTCACTCCCTGTCACTTGGGAGATCCGCCCGCTTGTGTTTACACAGGCGGGCAGATCTCCACACTAGATCCCCGACGATCGGGGCAGAGCAGCGGCGATCGCTGCTGCTCCTCCCCTGGCCCGACACCCGCTGTGACTGAATACAGCGGGAGCGAGCCTCCGGCGGCGCGCAGCGCCGCCCACAAGGGGGAGTGTTTGACGACGTAGGTCTACGTCGTCAGACGATAACGAGCCACTTTGCCGCAGTAGTAATACGGTACTCAGTGGCAAAGTGGTTAATAAAAAAAAAAAGGGAAATTAATTTAAGGACTGAAAAGGCTACAAACTGGAGCTTCATACTCTGACTCCTCCCCACTTTATGCTCTGCAACGTGTCTCCGTCTCTACTATACGGGTTTATCTGCTTTCTACTGTCAACAGCTTTTGAGTCAATGGATCATTATTAGGAATCGACCGATTATTGGCAACAGCGATATATCAGGGGCTGATATGCACTTTCCCCGATATATCGGAATTGGCCCCTGAGGTTACTGATATTGCCGATATTTAGGGAAAGTGATTGTCCTGGAGTGTTGCCTTCATCGAAAGGCATCACCCCGGTACCGGTGTCCATAGCCGACGGTTGGCTGACTTGTAATGACAACTGATGCGGCTGAGAAGCCGCTCTGCTGTCATTACAAGGAGCGGGAGGGGACGTTCCCCTCCCGCCACCTTCCGCGGTTCGCCTGGGTCTCACGTCCCAACGGGAGACCAGGGCATCGTACCTCCACGGCCACCGAAGAGAAGACCAGAGCGGATCAGGTCTCCATGTAAAAAACCCGGACGTGATGTCATGACTTCACTTCCGGGTACTCAGCGCCAAATTCAAAAACTGACCGCATTCAAAACAGCCAAACTTTTTGAATGTTTTTCAGTGCAGAGGAGGGGTTTGGGGTCTTTTAGACCCCCAGATCCCTCCACAAGGAGTACCTTTGGAAAAAAAATAAAAAATGTTTTTACATGTCCGAAAATATCGTCCGATACCAATATCCCATGACCAAAATATCGGTATCGGCATTAAAAAAATGATATTGGTTGATCACTAATCATTATCCCTGTACTAGCAGGAGAACACTTTTAAGGTTCTCACTCAAGCTTCTTCACAGTTCCTATTCTGGGTCTGTAAACTGTTTAACTTCAAAAGTGTCACATAAAAAACACATAGGGTAACTATATTCATGCCCCCCCCCCCCCCATCATATGCATATTCCTATTCCACCCCCCCCCCCCCCCCCCATGCATATTCCCTGCACATTTTTGTAAATATGTTATTATATCTTTTCAAGTGACAACACTAAGGAAATTACACTTTGCTACAATGTAAAATGTACAGCTAATATAACAGTGTAAATTTGCTGTCCCCTCAAATTAACCCAACACAGTCTTTAATGTCTAAACTGCTGGCAACAAAAGTGAGTACTACCCTAAGTGAAATGTCTAAATTGGGCCCAAAGTGGCAATATTTTGTGTAGCCACCATTATTTTCCAGCACTGCCTTAAACTTCTTGGGCATGAAGTTCACCAGAGCTTCACAGGCTGCCACTGGAGTCCTCTTCCACTCCTCCATGATGACATCACAGAGCTGGTGGATGTTAGAGATCTTACTCTCCTCCACCTTCCATTTGAGGATGCCCCACAGATTCACAACAGGGTTTAAGTCTGGAGACATGCTTGGCCAGTCCATAACCTCTATACTAGGGAGGGGTCGTCTTGGAGGTGTGTTTGGGGTTGTTCTCATGTTGGAATACTGCCCTGCGGCCCAGTCTCCGAAGGGAGGGGGTCATGCTCTGCTTCAGTATGTCAGTACATGTTGGCATTCATGGTTCCCTCAAGGAACTGTAGCTCCCCAGTGCTGGCAGCACTCATACAGCCTTAGATCATGACCCTCCCACCACAATGCTTGACTGTAGGCAAGACACACTTGTCTTTGTACTCCTCACCTGGTTGCCGCCAGACAAGCTTGACACCATCTGAACCACGTACGTTTATCTTGGTCTCCTCAGACCACAGGACATGGTTCCAGTTATCCATGTCCTTAGTCTGATTGTCTTCAGCAAACTTGTGCATCATCTTTAGATGTGAGATACTGTATGTACTGACTCTACACCAGTCACAACTGACAGAATTTTGCAGCTGGACATAGCAAACCTACGGACATGTATTATACATGTTTTCTATGTTCAGCTGTAAAATTCTTTCAGTCCACATTGTCTTTATCAGGGTTGTGAGGTTGATATGACTGTAAAATATGCAGTGGAAACTCACTGCCCAACTCGCCTCTAAAATGGATGCCCTGGTCCTGTGCTCTGGCTCTGCTCCACACCTCTGTTGTCTCTCTACGCTGTAGCGTCTCGTGACATGACGCTGGCATGCTGCCAACACAAACTCCCGCACTACGCTGGCCTGACCCTGTCACTGATTGAATAGGCACCGTAGGGGAGCGTTTTGCAGACCCAGCGCCTATTCATTGAATTCAGTACCCTGATTTCTTTAGCTGACAGCTGGTGGTGCCGTAGTGGCAACAAACTGCCAGCTTTTTTTTTTTTTTTTTTTTTTTTTTAGAAAAACAAAAATATTTTAAAAAGGCATTTGAATTGGGGGGGGACACACGAGGCGGCACAGTATAATGTTGGGGGGTGTAACGCCTTTGCAAGGGGGCACTCTTTACATCTGGAGTAAACCGAAGTAACAGCTGTGAAAATGTGGAATAGTCTCCCTCAACAGCTGGTTCTGTCCAGCTCAGTAGATAGCTTTAAAAAAAGCCTAGATTCTTGTCATAATTAATACAATCATTAAAACATAATTAATAGAATCATAAATAGAACTCGCTCTCCTCTGCTGCTTCTTCACACAATGTCTATTTTCTGCCACATGGAACTTCCCCAGAGGAGTTCCATGTGGCAGGAAATAGAAGACATTGTGCGAAGAAGAAGAGGAGAGCAAGTTCTATTTATATTGGCAACAAGTGGAGTGTGCTGTGCTGGAGATAATAACCCTGTGGGGGTAACTGCTTGTCTGCCAAACGCACGAGTGTATGGCAAATGGTCCGGTAAGTGCATATCTTATGGGGAGCGGTGTTTTTGTGCACTAACGGTGTGTTGGCCTATAATGTTAGTTTTAAGTGCCAAGGTGTATATCAATTTTCTTTGTTTGAAAGTAGCAGCTACAAATTTACACCTATTTTTTTATTTTATGTATCTCGTTCAATTGTTTTACACATTTAATTTTCTTTGGCGCAGCGGTGGATTGGTGTTTTTTACTTGGTAAATCACTTATTCATATATTGTACAATGAAATAAATTCCTAGCACGATTAAGATTCATACCAAAGCATTTGCAGTTTTGCAACTTTCAATGCTGAATCTTCTATCAATTTGGCTGCACCATAGCTACTGCAGCTTTTGGGTCGTTTGACTCTTCGGCTGTATCTTGGGGGCTGTACCCAGACCCAGCTGCTTCAGCAATGTATCCTGTTGTGGGTGCTGTACTTGGCATCCAGTGCAATGTGAGGAGGTTACCGCAGAGTGCTGTACATGTCCACAGTCATGTCTTCCTGGTGCAGATCGCAAACTTGAAGACCCCTGCGTAGGCATGCCCTTCCCACAGGTGTTTTCAGAGTTTCAGCTATAATGCAGCCAAGTTGATAGAAAAGTCAGTTAACTGAAAAAGTTTAAAATTATGTAGTGAAGCAAACTTCTCTCAGCAGAGAGAAGGGGTCCGTCATCTAAGGAAACTAGCAAAAACTGTGCCTATCTAAGAATGGAAGGGGTTATGTCCCAGCAGCTATTTTGGCAAATGTCTAGTCACTTAAAGTAAGCTATGTATAACCCAGTGGTAAAGATTAAAGCCTGTGACCCATACTGTCCAAGAAAAATAATTTTTGACCTACCAGTGTAGCGAAACATAAACTAACCTGTACCCAAAAGAGCACAAATGATAGTTGTTATTATGATTTTTTTTTTTTTTTTACCCTAACCCTGCAATGGGCTTATTATTAAAGTTACAGTGGGATAATACTGTATGACATTTTGAACGTTTTTAGGTGTGATCATCGCACTAAACCCGTCCCAAGTGATTTACTTGCAGGAGAACAAAAAATATGCCCAACTCCTAAGCAGTAGTAAACCAAACATTTGGTGCAGTCACCTTTTTTGATAAATGACTTCTAGTAATCTTATTATTAATGCCCTATTAGAGATTTACCAGTTTACCAACTTATTTTCTAAGAAAAAAAAAAAAACAGTCTGTGTATTCTTCTCTCTGGCATTACTTTGCTTATTTCTGGAATATCTATAACCTGTATGCTTTGTTATATTTTGCAGGCGTTGTACGCAACCCTCGTGGAAAGAAAGTTAACCCATCCGAACAAGATAATCTGCCAGGACAAGATATGGATGCAGAATCTGAAGAAAGACAGAATCTGGAGAGAAAGTGCAACATTCTAGAGAGTGTTATGTATGTACCAATTTATCTATCAAACTTTTTTTTAATCAAAATATGCCAGATCTGAATGTTTCTCTCATATTAAATTTTATGGTAAAGTAATTTTACTTGCATTTGAGTGTCACTTTTTTATGTTGCAGCATAATTTCAGTTAGAAGCAGTGTCAATCATTATATAATGTACATGTAGCCTGACAAGATACTTCCCATGGTATTGTAATTGTAATTATAAAAATGTATGAAACAAGTGTAATTGTGAAAAGCTTAATTTTACAATTTTATGAAAGAATACTTTTATTTAATTTCTATGGGCCCAATCACCCCAAGACTGGAATGAATGGTAATGCAGGCACGTTAGTGTGAAGAAGTCTGTATAGTTTTCGTTTAAAAACTACAGCACATAGAAGTAATACAGCAACATAAGCGAGAATCTACATGGAATGCTTTTTTATGAAGTAAAATTCACATGTTTTACTCGTCTCCTGCTGAAGATATAGCAGTCACTACTTTTCCCAATAAACATATAAGGATTTGAGGTGCATGTTCCCAACGAGGACACAGACCAAAAAAAAATACCTAATTTGGAGAAGTTGTGCAGCGTTGCTTTCCATAGCTGTTTCAATAGGAGCTCTTCAATAGGAGTGTTTTTTTTTAAGCAGCTCTTCAATGACTGGCTGCCATAGGACAGCACAAATCATGTGTAAACTAGTGTATGATGAGGAGTACCAGGCTTTTTTTAAGTTCAAATTTTCTTGAAAGTAACATTTAATAAAAGTCTGTGTGTTTCAGAATCGTAATGGTACCCCCTTTGTTGGGCTTTAAGTGATTTTAAAGTTAATATATTAATCGTACAATATGTATGTTGGCAAAGCTTTGCTGGGCATGCCCCTTGGGCTTATCTCTATAACTCTCCCCACTCCGAGAGACATCAGTGTTTTGCTAGTGTCTTTAGGCGATAGACCTGTTCTCTTCAATGGAAACGTTTTTCTATGTTTAAAGTTTCCTTATTTTGGGTTCATTAATTAACTGTTTACTGCCTTTTGCTATAACATTAGAAACAGTGCATCCAGATCGATGTAACTTTGGTATTACGTTGAAACCGCAGTCTGGGACCCATGCTGTTGCTTCATGCACTGGTTACTGCTTGGGCACTCACCTTGGCACTAAGTGCAATGAGTGTGGTTAGCCACAGGGTACTATACAGGTCCAGGGCAGTGGTCAGTTGCTATGATTCCCAGACCCTGAAGAACCCTCCCGGGGGTATGCCCACCATGACGACGGTGCCTGAACCCAAATATGAACCGACAATATAAAAAGGGTAGAGGGATTCTCCCTAGTTATCAGACACTTATATAAATGTCCCCTGACTAGTATTTCATTTTTAGAAAATTGTCAGGAAAACAGGGGTGGGTTTAAGTTTATTCACTTTGGAATGTTCCTCACTTGTTTTGCACTCCTATACCTGTTCCCCCTAGTACTCTGGGAGCCTCACCTTGATAGTGCGCTGGCAATGCCTGACATGAATCTTTCCAGTACTAAAGGATTTAAAGTCTAAACATTGAGATTTCCTTCCAAAAGCTTTGTCTCCTCTGGGTTTCCTTTTAGCCCTGCAGATATCTGGGAAAAAGCATTATTAGGGTCCACATTTACCAGTGCATCACCTCTTACCTCGCTTGCTGTGGTTAATCTTACTTGGTCCAGCCATGGACATGGCTCCACGCCCATAGTGCTCACCTCAGCACTGTGTTCTTTTGTTTACTTGGCTCCATTCCCAGGACCTCCCTTGTGGGATTTTTTAATGACTTCCAATAATTTCAGATGCTGTCTGCTATTTATGATGAAAACGGTATAGGCTTTTGGAAGGGTTAAAGTGAATGTTGAAACTTCTGAGATCATCACTGCCTGTTTCCAAACGAAAAGTCCAGTGCTCTGCTTCTGTAATCAACCTCTATGGTTCATCCCACTCTGCAAATGGCATTATAGTTTTGGACCCTTTGAGGATGTTTGGCTCTATTCCAGCCCCTATGCTTGCTATTTGGTCCTCCTGAAGATTGACACCTTGGTTCAATCTTCGAGTCAACTCATCTCTCACCAAGGACTGATTGTCCCAGGTCTGTTGGCTAGATATCTAGCTCTGGTGTCGGGGTGCTTCTTCCTGATTTACTGAAGGTTTCCTTTATCCAATGCCAGCCTGCCAGGCTTGGAAGAGGGATCTTGACACCCTTGGTGTAGGGGTAAACTTGGTCATTGAAGCTATCCCCTTTCCTGCTCAACATTCAGTAAGATTGTGCACTATGGTTGTTCCTGCAGCAGTGATCCTGAGGGTCATCCCCTCCAAATTCAGTTAGAAAACAGCACAACTGCAGCATACATCTACCACTGGGGGGAAACCAGTGATTTTGCCACAGCAAGGACAGTAAGGCGTTTCTGTTCTGGGCTGAATTCACTCTCCAGCCTTGCCCTGCTTTTTCCTTCCCAGTAGTTAATGATGGGCAGGTTTCTTCTGCACACAGAACCCTGAGCATAGGATTTAATCTTATACCCTGTGGTATTATGGGTCCATTTTTTCAGGGGAGGGACGTTGGATGTAGTCCGTTGGTCACTGCAGTCCTCTAATGCACTGGACAGATTTGTCTCCAGGTACAGGATCTACTGTTGGGGAAAAAGATGTTCTGGTAGCTTTGTGTCATCAGCACAGTTTGCTCTTCATCTTTGCTACTTTTCAACCAAACCCTCATCTGGTCAGCTGAATGGAGGGCATTCCTGTATTCTTCATAGTCCCAGTTTGGCTGAGGCATCTGTCATACTTCTTTTTGAACTTTCTTTCCTAGATACTCTTGGTTTTCAATTCTATAGACCTAGGTATTATCCTGCTCATGGTTCATGAAGCTTCATGACTGGGCTAATTACAGCTCTGGTCTTGGAAACAGGGTTTCACTGATTCGGTGGTTCTTATGTGGTAAATGTTGGGTGGTTTATGTTCCGCTTGTTTTACCATCAGTTTGACAGGAGTTGTTGCTTGTTTTGAGAAAGAATTACTCTGTGATTAAGTTCCTGACCTGTTTACAGTCATGTTCGTATCAACAAATTTGTGTTGCAGATATATCTTAGTGCTTGCTATTTAATTCAAGTACCCTTTCTTTTTCATTCCTTTTTAAGTCTTTTTGCATAAGGTATAACCTATGAAGTTCCACTGGTACACTCTCTTGTAACTTCAGTGAATTGGTTTGGTTCTCCAAAAAGGTGTGAGCCAGGTGTGGAAGTGGACTGAATATGAAGGGGAGGAGGACAAAGCAGGGAAAGTTTTCTACCAGACCTGGACATTGGGGATTTAAATGTGCCTCTAAAATACTAGAAACATGTATCTTCACATATAATATAAAAGAAACGTATATATTTTATTGAAATTTACATACAATCTGCTAAAATGGATACAATCAAAGTCAGAAATTAAAATGCATGTAAATAACCGGTCACATGACCTTAATGTGAATCATGTAATCTGCTGATGGATCAATGCTTTTCGCTCAACTAGGTTCTTCAGGATCCAAACAGTAAATGTATGTCAGACAGATTTTCAAAATGTCATAGTATCTAAAATACACAACATTACATATCAGTATATATCCAATACAATACTTCAAACACAAACGAATACTACAAATAATGTACATTAAATACGTATTAGCATAACCTGGAAAAGAAAGAAAGAAATGGACGAGCAGAAAAAAAAAAAAAACCCACACAAAGAGGATGTTAAGGATCAGGCTGCAGCGGGTCATCGGTGGGGGAAGAATCCAAACAAGTTGAAGGCCGGGGAAGAGGATAAGGAAGCAAAAAAAAAAAAACTACGTATGTGTATTCTTACACATGAATAAATTCAAGCGGTAAACCTCCTACACAGTTTAATAACAAGTGGTCTCACCATAGCACCTGTATATAAAAAACGGCTGAAATTATACAGAATATCGAAAAGATATTCATAAAGGAACCCCAGTGAACGTGCAATGAAAAATAAAAAGGTGACTGGGCTGTGAATGCTAAGGGACCCAATGAGGGTAATATAAGTAGAAGTAGCAAAAATCCATAAGTGCGAATGTGTATATGAGGATGACCACACAGGGAAAAACGCAAATGAGAGGTACTCCTAATGTGAAAAACAGGAGATACAATGTGCAAGAATCCAAAAAAACAGTGAACAGTGAAGAAAAAAAAGGGTGCAAAATAAAGGAAAAAAAGAAGAGAAAAATATTTCTCTTACGTCCTCTGACAGTCACAGCCCATTCAGTATGCCTTCACCATTGGGTAATGGCGCCCTCTGCAGGAGTAAGCTAGGCAGTGAAAAGAATAAAGTAAAAAATGTACACTAAGACACACCTCTAGGGGGCTGTCCCTCAGACATTACCCTGAACTATACAGTACTGTTCTCCAGTTTCTTGCTGCCTAGCGTCAGGAGTAGGTTTGGTTTCCCAGCTGGGACCTTGGTCTCGGGTTTTTTTCTTTGAAAAATGTTGTTTTCTTTATTTTCCTCACTTACTATCGTTAGTCAGGGGGATCCTCCTGGAGGACTACAAGCGACAGCAGAGCGGGGCCTCGCACTGGATAATCTAGATCCTTATGGTGTCCCCGCCTGCCAACAAGCTTGCACAAGTTATTGGTACACCCAGGCCTCGCCACGAACGGAGATAAGCCTGCAGAGAGCCTCTCTTCGCCGGGATGTCTCAACTCCGGAACGCCCTGCGTTGCAGCATCCCTTCCTGGCAGACAGAACCCCCACTGAGGGTGGGAGGTGTTCCGTATTTGAGCGGAGCCTGCGGTCTGTGGTATGGTGAGTGATGCTACCCCCGTGTCCCTGGGACAGATGCCTGTGGTGGTGTTTTGTGGGCACACTCCTAGGGGAAGGCAGAAGTTGCGGTCTCTGTAGTGTCCCCCCCTGGCCGTTATGGACGGCCCCTCCCTCCCTGCCCCTTTGGGGGCACTCTGCAGTACACACTGCCTGGTGGGGGGTGTGGGGGCTTATTATGTTCTCCTGAGGGTGACTGTGAGGGATCCCCGCGGTGGCCAGTTCCTGGGTTTTTTCTGACTTTGGCGCCGTTCGATCAGCTGCCATTTTGGGTGAGAGCAGCTTATCTGGCTTCCCTGTGAGGGCAGCAGCCATTTTCTAGGCATTTGGCGACGGTTCGGGCCATCTTGACTGTGGGCGGCCGCCTAGTAAGGGCAGCAGCCATTTTGCGAGTGCTTCTGTCCTATTGAATCTAATAGGCATCCATGTTACTGTGGCTCAGGGCGTCACATCGGCCTGTAGTGATTGAGGTCACTTCCTTTCGGCTTCTTCCTTCACTGCAGCAGCTCATGAGAGGGTCTGGTAAAGTACACTGTGGGGCTGCTTCTTGCTGTTTTTTCGGTCATTTCACCCTAAAACTGTGCTTTTACTGTTGATGTTCCATCATTTAAAAGGGGATCCCTACGGCGGTGTGCAAAATTTGGGCCAGTGTCCAAAATTTTTTATTTTCAGTTATGGAGTCCCAGAATAGCAAATTCCTAACAGACCTGGTTGTTGTTTCAGGAACTCCTGAAACAACGTCCATGGCCTCCTTATCTGCTGCACTTGCGACCTTGGCGTCAAAGGTTGATCTGCTGATGTCTGAATGTACTGTTCCAAAACGGCCGATGCCCTCTCAGTCTTTTGAGTCAGAGCCTGATCACATTTGCAAGGGGAGGAGGAGTCCTCCCCCCTGCGGGTACGGGAACGCGCTATTGTAGAAGCACTTATTCACTCCGTCAGGCAGACTTTGAACATTGATGATGAGCCTGCTCAGTCAGGAAATTGGGTTTCCTTCGGGTCCTGAAAAGCCCAGAAGTCGGGTCAGGTTTTCCCCCTGCCCCGAGGAGTTTCACGAAACCTCAAACAAATAGTGGCGTCGCATCAAGCATATGCTGGTGGGGCCTAAGCGGTTTCAACGCCACTATCCCTTTGCGGACCCGGTCAACACTCGTTGGACGGCGTCCCTAAGGTGGACCACACTGTTTCAAGGTTGCATAAATCCACGTTGATGCCTGTAGAGGACTCCCTGGTGTTTAGGGACCCGGCGGATAGGCGCGTGGAAACGCTTTCCCGCCATTTGTGTTTAGAGGCTCTTTGCTCAAACCTGTGTTCGCTTCTGAGATGGTTTCTCAAACGGTCACGGAATGGTTCAAGGTGCTTCAGCACACCTTAGTGGCGGAGTCGGTCCCTCCGACTGCCCTTGACCTGATGGATCAAATGGCCCAGGCCGTGATGTACCTATGTGACCCGGCCCTGGACGAGGCTCCTTTGGTTGCGTGGTTATCTACGGTTGTGGGGCGCAATCCGCCGCATTATTTGGCTGAAAAGCTGGTCAGCTGACCACTCTTTCAAAAAGACTGTGTCTGATGTCCCTTATATGGGAGATCGCCTTTTTGGTGATACCTTGGATGAGTTGATCAAGGGTCTTACAGGGGGTAAGAGTACACTTTTACCCCAAACCTCTAAGGGAAAATCGCCCCGCGCTAAACGGGGTCCTTCCTTCAAGGCTCATCGTGGGTCCTTTTGTGCCTCAGGGGCACAGGAAAAAGGTAAATCCTTCAAGCCTTCTGGCAGTAACAAGAAGCCGCGGTCCGGGAAGCCCAAGGATGGCCAGTCCGGTGTGGCGGCCCAGTCCTCCTCCGCCTGAAGGGACGCCTTCACCCGTTTCAGGGGTGGGGGGATGTCTGCGTTGCTTTTGGGAGCCCTGGCTGTCCCAAACGTGGGACAGGTGGGTTCATGAACTGATTCGCTCAGGGTACAAGATCGAGTTTCGATCTCGCCCCGCAGTCAGGTTTTTTCCATCAAATCTCTGTCTGTCTCCTGATCGTTTGATGGATCTAAAGGGGGCTGTGCAAGATCTTCTTGCCCAAGGAGTCATTGTACCCGTCCCTCAGCGGGACAGGTTTCACAGGTTTTTTTCCAACCTGTTCACGGTGCCAAGAAAAGAGGGCAAAGTGTGTCAGATTCTGGACCTCAAGTCTCTGAACCGTTTTGTGCGGGTGCAGAAGTTCCGGATGGAATCCATCCGGTTGATGGTGGCATCTTTAAGTCAGGGAGATTTTTCTGGCCTCCATCAAATTAAAGGATGTGTATCTGCACATTCCTATCTACGAAGGTCAACAGCGGTATCTACGCTTTGCAGTGGCGCAGGACCATTTTCAATTTGTGGCATTACCCTTTGATCTAGCTTCGGCTCCCAGGGTATTTACCAAGGTCTTCGCTCCGGTGCTGTCCTTGCTGCGCAAGAGGGGCATTGCGGTCCTCTGTTATCTGGACGACCTCCTGTTGAGGGCGAGCTCGGAGGCCACTCTATTGCACGATCTATCTGTTACGGTTCAGACGCTTCAGGAGTTCGGATGGACCCTCAACTTCCAGAAGTCAGCGCTGACTCCGTCGGTTCGCCTCACTTACTTGGGGATGGCCCTGGATTCCGCTCAAGTGAGAGTTTTTCTCCCGGAGGAAAAACTTCAAATCTTGCAGAGCGAGATCAGGTCGCTCAGGGACAACGATCTTTCTTCTCTACGGACTTGCATGTGGTCCCTAGGTCTGATGGTTTCGGCATTCAAAGCCATCCCATTTGCTCAGTTTCACACGAGAACTCTGCAAGCGTAGATTCTTGCCAGGTGGAACAAGGATCCTCAGTCCTTGGACAGGAGGATATGTTTGAGCCGTCTCATGAGGACGGACCTTTCCTGGTGGCTCCTGTCGGCCACGCTGTCTCAGGGCAAGTCCTTCCTGCCTTTGATGTGGACAGTGATCACCACGAATGCCAGCCTCTCAGGCTGGGGCGGTGTCCTGAACACTCTGTGTGCCCAGGGGACGTGGTTGGCGGTGGAATCTTCCTTGCTGATCAATGTCTTGGAGCTCCGGGCGATCAAGCTTTGCTTCATCCATTGGTCAACTTGGCTGCACAGTCACCCGGTTTGTGTTCAAACAGACAACATCAATCACCAAGGGGGCACCAAGAGTGCCCGGGCAGCCAATGAGGTGGCAGCAGAGATCCTGTCTTGGGCCGAGGTGCATGTTCCAGCGCTTTTGGCTGTTCACATTCCGGACGTGGAAAACTGGCAGGCGGACTATCTGAGTCGTCAGTCCTTGGATCAGGTGGAATGGTCCCTGCATCCGTAGGTGTTCCCGTCTCCTGTGTGCCCGGTGGGGGACCCCGGACGTGGATCTGTTAGTGTCTTGGCTCAACAAAATGGTGGGAAGGTTCCTGGGCAGAACTCGTGATCCTCTGGTGAATGCCACGGACGCGTTGGTGGTGCCTTGGCACGGGTATCGGCTGCTTTATGCCTTTCCTCTGATTCAACTATTGTCCATGTTCCTCCGCAGGTTGGCATCGGAACCGATGCCAGTGATTCTGGTGGCTCCAGACTGGCCTTGTCGGTCTTGGTACGCTGACCTCGTACAGATGGTCATCGAGCCTCCCTGGCGGCTTCCGCTGAGAGAAGATCTTCTGTCTCAAGGGCCGATCTTCCATCATGCTTTACAGTCTCTGGCTTTAACGGCGTGGCTGTTGAAAGCGAAGTGTTGAGAGACAAGGGTCTGTCATTCCGCACTTACTGAAGGCTCGGAAGACTACCTCCAGGAAGATTTACCATCGTACCTGGAAGGCGTATATTGTCTGGTGTGAGTCGCAAGGGTTTCATCCTCGCTCCTTTTCGGTGGTGAGGGCTTTGGCCTTCCTGCAGGAAGGTGTGGATCAGCGCTTGACGCTGGGCACGATCAAAGGTCAGTTTTCGGCCTTAGCCATTTTCTTCCAGTGTCCTTTGGCGACTAATTCCTTGATTCGCACCTTTATTCAAGGGGTGCGTCATCTGGCTACCCCGCAGAGGGCTCCTTTTGCCTCAGTGGGACCTGAATTTGGTTTTGTAAGTTTTACAACGGCCTCCCTTTGAGGATATCAGAGAAATAGCTCTGCCTGTGTTGTCCCAGAAAGTAGCTTTTCTGGTGCCTATCACCTCTACTCACAGAGTGTCTGAGTTGGCAGCTCTGGCTTGCCATTCGCCTTATCTGGTTGTTCATAGGGATAAAGTGGTCCTGCGACCCAATCAGTCTTTTCTCCCTAAGGTGGTATCTGCTTTCCACCTTCCAAGCATCCCAAGGCATTTGCCTTGCATTCGTTGGATGTGGTCTGGTCGATCAGGGTTTACCTGTCTGCCACGGAGTCATTTAGGAAGTCTAATTCCCTGTTTGTCCTTCCAGAGGGACCTCGGAAGGGTTTGGCTGCGTCCGCTGCAACCATTTCCAAATGGATCAGAAAGACTATTGTTCAGGCCTATTCACTAAAGGGTCAGGTGCCTCCTTTCCCTGTGAGGGAACACTCTACTAGAGCCATCAGTGTCTTTTGGGCTTTTCGCCACCAGGCTTCTGTGGCTCAGGTGTGCAAAGCGGCGATATGGTCGTCTGTGCACACTTTCACAAGATTCTACAAACTTGATGTACTGGCATCATCGGATGCTTCCTTTGGCCGCAAAGTTTGAGCGCGGCGGTTGCGTCTTCCCACTCCTCACACCTGCACTGCTTTGGGACATCCCAATGGTGAAGTCATACTGAACGGGCTGCGACTGTCAGAGGACTCAGAGAAAAGAGTTTTATGGTAAGTTCCTACAAAAACTCTATTATATCCTCATAATCCTATAAAGATGAGAAGATGAATAAAAAATTGAGAACCAATCACAACATTTTGACCCAGGAAGGTGATATATTAAATAAATTCACCAACTAGATCAATAAAAAAGAAATTCCACTTGGAAAAAAGAAAATATCCATAAATTGATCAGCGGGCTCAAAGGGTGATATATACCACACCAAAAACCCAGATGTAGAAAGCAGGGAATGGATAAAAGACTCCCTTAATCCGATGGCCTTGGGAGTAAGCCAAGATAATCCCCAACAATCAATTTCTCCCTCCAAAAGCTGACAAACAAAGGAAAAAAGGCATATAAACTTTGCTGTTACTCCTTACCTTCATCAAAAGAAAAGAACCTTGTTGTATCTAATCAATAGTATCACTTACCACAGCACAGAGCTAACACCATCTAAACTTCACAAAGGCAGTATATGTCACCAAAAGGTAGAACGAATTTAAGGCTCCAAAATGTTGAGGTATAAATAGGGGAAAGGACCTCCCCTTCCGCATGCCTCCCGCCCCCCACATCCGCCCGCAAAAAGCCGCTCGATGCGTACGTTCGAGGGGATGTTCCTGGTCTCCTCAGCGTAAGTTCTGGTTAACCATAACCGTAAGTGACGCGTCTGTCGACCCGGGGCCAAGGCCAGATGAAAACATCCGGCGGCCACGTCATAATTCACAAACAAAGGAAGCAGACCGCAATAGAGCCAGAAGAGAGGTATATGGCAGCCACGCCCCCCCCCCCCCCCTCAACCCAGTCCCAAAACATCAGGCAGCCCTACGAACAGGAACTACCAACAAAACAGGGACACTGCTGCACCAACTATGGCCTGTATAAGCAATACTACAAAAGACAAATTCAATAGAGTGTATACCTAAATTTATTACATACAGTCCCAATGCTAAAAGACGCCGAACAGTCAAGAAGACAGGACGATGGTCCGATGCAGCCAAAGCCCCACAACCCCACAAAAAAAAAAAGGGGGCACACAAACACCACACCCACCCAACCCATAGATTTTATTACATATCTACATATTTATATGATAGGCATGATTTTAACTCTCCAGAAATGGAGCAAAACTCAGTTGTTCATTTAACCCAGGTTTTTTATATGCATTAAGATTAAAGATCCAGCGACATTCGTGCTGGAGAATAATCTTGTCAAATGGTCCACCCCGTGGGTGCGTGTGGATGCTTTCCAGTGCGAAGAATTTAAGGTTCTGGAACTTGTATCCGTGAGCCTGTGGGAAATGTCAGGCTATCAGACTTTCCAAGTCACCACCCTTTGTATAAGCACTTAAAGCTGCTGCTTTTCATCCTTTATTTTTAGCGCGGTTACCCAAATTTGATTTGTTTTGCTTTGTATAAGCAACATGATCACGTATTCTTTCCCAAAATCAACGTTTTGTCTTTCCAACATAAAATGCTGGGCATGTGCATTTCATTAGATAGATTACACCTACAGTTTGGCACAATACAAAGTGTCGAGGAGAAAAATTTTTACCGTTTGGTAGGCATTGTTGAGATTTTTCTGCTATAATATGGACAGTATCCGCAATTGCCGCATGCAAAAGTTCCTAACGGAAGCCTCTGACACTGATCCTTTTTTTACCCCTATGGTAATGGCTCGAAGTCACCTTATCTTTGATTGGTTCCATTTGTATGTAACATTAGGACTTGGGTCTACAAATTCGGTAAGTATTTCATCCTCAGCTAGTACATGCCAGTGTTTCATTAAGATTTTTCTAACCTGATCCGATTGTGCACAAAACTTCATAATCAATCTGGTTTTATTGAATACAGTATTGCTTTCTCCCTGAAATAATAGAAGATCACGAGGGCTACCTTTTGCTCTTTTATAAGCCTGTTTTGTGCTTTTTTTGCTATAGCCTCTCTGTAGGAAGCGTTGTTGTAGGTCTTGTGCCAGAGATTCAAATTCTATATCCTCGGAACAATTTCTACGAGCTCTACAATATTGACCCATAGTTCCCCGAATCACATGTTTTGGATGTCCACTATTAGCGTGCAATAAGGAATTTGTTGATGTTGGCTTCCTATATAGAGTGGTAGCAAAGATGTTATGAGGACCTCTATATATTTCGAGGTAAAGGAAGGAGATCTTTTGGGCATCATACGTAAAAGTACATTGTAGATTAAAGGTGTTACTGTTCAAAACCTGAATAAATTCCTTCAACAAATCAATTGGACCAGACCAGAGAACAAAAATGTCATTGATATATCGTCTCTACATATCAATTTGTGTGAGGTATCAAGACATGAGTTCAGAGTAAAAAAAGCCAGCGTTCCCACCCCCCCAGGTACAGGTTAGCGTATGATGGGGCACACTTTGTGCCCATCGCCACTCCCTGTACCTGGAGGTAGTGGGAACCATCGAAAAACAAACAAACTATGTGTCAGGATGAAATACAAAAGGTGCAATACAAATTTATTGAGACTCCTTTGTTCAATCCTCTTTCATTTAGAAAAACAACCATAATTTCAATGCCCCGTATATGTGGGATGTTAGAGTACAGTTCCTCCATGTCGATGGATACCAGTGCATCGGAAGGTATCTCAGTCCAGTGTCAAAAGAATATGCATTGTATCCTTTAGATACGATAGGAGAGATTCAACATGCGGTCTTAAATATGCATCCACAAATGAACTAGCATTCTGTGTGAGACTATTAATCCCTGAAACAATGGGACGTCCTGGAGAATTTTCCTGTCCTTTGTGCACTTTTGGGAGTGCATAGAACGTAGGGGTCGAGGGTTCTTTGATTTTGAAGAAGTCAGCTAGCTCTTTGGTTATTATTATGCCTTTCATATAATGTTGGTCAACAAGCCGATAGAAGTCACGTTGGTTTTTCTCCAAAAGAAAACGGTCTACCTTCAAATACCAGGACCTATTATTAACTACCTCAATACCAGCCCATAGTACATATACGTCCTGAGTTTAAAGCTAAATACCGGTGTTATGGCAGCAGATAGCTGCCTTAACCCTGGTATTTTTTTAAACTGCAGGCGATGGGCTTTCCTATAAGGGTGGTCCCAGCGGCGGATTCGCCGCGAGATCACCCTCCGGGATGGCGGAAGAGGTGCCCCTCCCGCCGCGTCCCGGTCCTTTTCCCCGCTTACCGGACCCGCCGGCAGCGGGGAAAACGATCGGGTCCCGGATCCTCACAGACAGGATGTCGAGTGAGGGCAAGCTTGCCCTCACTCGACTCTATTGTCTTGGAGGACCGGAGCGACGGCAAACGTCGTTGCCGAGCAACCGACTTAAAGGTCCCTTTTTTTTTTTTTTTTTGTTGTTGTCATTTTTTTTTTTTTTTTTTCCTTTCCAACTTTATTAGTGTACTTGTGAGATCTTTTTGACCCCAGATCTCACAAAAAAGAGGTCCTGTCGTGCCTATTTCTATTACAAGGAATGTTTACATTCCTTGTATTGGAAATAAAAATTATCAATTTTTTATTTTTTTTTAAAACGGTGTAAAAATAAAAAATAATAAATAAAATAAATAGTAAAAAAAAAAAATGAAAGCGTCCTGTCCCCGTTAGCTCGCGCGCAGAAGCGAACGCACACGGAAACCCCGCCCACATATGTAAACGGTGTTCAAACCACACATGTGAGGTATCGCCGCGATCGTTAGAGCGAGAGCAATAATTTGAGCCCTAGACCTCCTCTGTAACTCTAAGATGGCAACCTGTAGAAATTTTTAAAATGTCGCCTATAGGGATTTTTAAGTACCAAAGTTCGTCGCTATTCCGTGAGCGTGCGCAATTTTGAAGCATGACATGTTGGGTATGTATTTACTCGGCGTAACATTCTCTTTCACATTATGGAAAAAAATTAGGCTAACTTTACTGGATTCTTATTTTTTAATTCAAAAAAGTGATTTTTTTCCAAAAAAAATTGCATTTGGAAGACCGCTGCGCAAATACGATGTGATAAAAATATTACAATAATCTCCATTTTATTCTCTAGGGTCTCTACTAAAAAAAAATATATAATGTTTGGGGGTTCTAAGTAGTTTTCTAGCAAAAACAACTGATTTTAGCTTATAAACACCAAATGTCAAAAATAGGCCTAGTAGGCAAGTGGTTAAGAATGTTTTTGCACCACATCTCAATAATTTGCAAATCATTCATTACAACTATATTTCCTCTCTTATTCGTGGGTTTAATCACTTTCTCTTTGGCAAGTTCATTAGGGCCTGGTATTCGTCTGGAGACAGGTTCCCATCAACCTTTTGGGGTTTCATTTGTTGAATATCTCTAGTGATCAAATGAACGAAAAGCTCAACTTTTGTATTTGTCCAATTAGGAAATCGTGTAGACTTTTTTCTAAAGGAATGTAGTGCCTCTCCATGGGATATTGTCCCCGAGGTGGAGGCGGATACCGGGTCCTCTGTTGAAGGGAGGAAGCCGGACTCGGTCTCCAACTCGGTAAGAGTTTTCAACATTTGTGATCTTTTTTGGACCAATCATGCCAATTATTTATTAGGCCACAACGGAGCTTGTTTCTTTTTGATCTTAGGTCCCTCATTCAAGGATCTAAAATTAGGTTTACGGGCAAAAAGATGAATGTCCTTAATTAGCTCAAATTTATTCAATAGTTCATGTATATGTCAGGGTCCGGACTGGCGGCAGGTGACGGCACTGGAGGTGGATCCTCTGTGTCAGTGAGGGATTGGCGTGGACCGTACCAGGGGACCGGTTCTAAGTTACTACCGGTTTTCACCAGAGCCCGCCGCAAGGCGGGATGGACTTGCTGCGGCGGTAGCAACCAGGTCGTATCCACCGGTAACGGCTCAACCTCAAAGACAGCTGATTCAGACGCGGTACAGAAGGACAAGGCAAAGGCAAGGTCAGACGGAGCAAAAGGTCAAGGCAGGCGGCAAGGTTCGTAGTCAGGGGCAACAGCAGAAGGTCAGATACACAGGCAGGGAACGATACACCAAAAGCTTTCTCAAGGTACTAAAGGCAACAAGATCCAGCAAGGACAGGAAGGGGAAGTGTTTTTTTTATAGCATTTGGAGTGATTGGACCAGGCACCAATTAGTGGTGCACTGGCCCTTTAAATTTCAGACCAGCGGCGCGCGCGCGCCCTAGATAGCGGGGCCGCGCGCGCCGGGAGGAAACCGAACGGGAGGTGAGTGGAGTCCGCGGGCGGGAACGACTGAGTGAGGAGTGCGGGGGGGGCGGTGCTCACGGTCGGGGAAGGTGACCGGAGCGCTGCTACCCGCAGCATGCCTCGAGTGCTCCGGGGACGCTGCAGGACCCCCCCCCTTTGGTCTCCCCCTCTTCTTGGAGCCCAGGAACCTGTGGATGAGCTCTTTGTCGAGGATATTGGACTCAGGTTCCCACGACCTCTCTTCGGGACCACAATTCTCCCAGTCAACAAGAAAAATTTTTTTTTACCTCTGACAACTTTGGAGGCGAGGATGTCTTTCACCAAGAAGACGTCAGAGGACCCAGAGACAGGAGCAGGAACGATGACCTTGGGGGAGAATCGGTTAAGAATGAGGGGTTTGAGGAGGGATACATGAAAGGAGTTGTGAATACGGAGTGAAGGAGGAAGATGGAGTTTGTAAGAGACAGCATTAATTTGGCTTTTGATTTTAAAAGGCCCAAGATAACGTGGACCCAGTTTGTAGCTGGGGACCCGAAACCGGATGTATTTGGCAGAGAGCCACACTCTGTCCCCAGGAGAAAAGACAGGAGGAGTTCTTCTTTTCCTATCTGCATGTCTCTTCATGCGAGAAGAGGCCAGGGTGAGCGACTTTTGAGTCTCTTTCCAGATGGAGGAGAAGTCCAGGGTCAAGTCATCAACAGCAGGAACTCCAGAAGAAGTGGGGATGGGGAGGGGGGGAAGCGGGTGACGGCCATACACCACAAAAAACGGAGATTTGGTGGATGACTCAGAGTCTTTAAAGTTGTAAGAAAATTCGGCCCAGGGCAACAAGTCGACCCAATCATCCTGACGGGAGGAGACGAAATGTCGCAGGTAGTCACCAAGGATCTGGTTAACCCTCTCCACTTGTCCATTGGACTGAGGGTGGTAGGCAGAGGAGAAGTTTAATTTGATCTTCAATTGGGTGCAGAGAGCTCTCCAAAACTTTGAGATAAACTGAACGCCTCTATCGGAGACGATGTGTGTAGGAAGACCATGGAGACGAAAAATGTGTAAAAAGAATTGCTTCGCCAGCTGTGGCGCAGAAGGGAGACCAGGAAGCTGGATAAAATGTGCCATTTTAGAGAACCTGTCGACAACCACCCATATGACTGTGTTGCCATGGGATACAGGAAGATCCGTGACGAAGTCCATTGCTATGTGGGACCAAGGCTGTTCAGGCACTGGCAGAGGGAGAAGACCTGCAGGCTTCTGGCGGGGAGTTTTATCACGTGCGCAGACAGTACAGGCCCGAACGAACTCCGTTACATCTTTCTCAAAGGAAGGCCACCAATAGTGTCTGGCAATTAGTTGAGTCGTCTTTTTAATTCCAGCATGACCCGCCAGGTGAGAGGAGTGACCCCATTTGAGAGTCCGCAGGCGAAGTTGTGGAGGAACAAATGTTTTCCCTGGAGGAACTGGTACCAGTGAAGCAGGAGCAGTTGAAATTAGACACTCAGGAGGAATGATGTGTTGAGGAATGGTCTCATCCTCGGAGGCATCGGTGGAGCGTGATAGGGCATCCGCCCTAATGTTCTTATCAGCAGGACGAAAATGGATTTGGAAGGTGAATCGGGCAAAGAACAATGACCACCTGGCCTGGCGTGGATTAAGGCGCTGGGCAGACTGAAGGTACGAGAGATTTTTGTGGTCAGTATAGATGGTGATCGGATGAGGGGATCCTTCCAGAAGGTGTCTCCATTCTTCCAGTGCCAACTTAATGGCTAGTAGTTCACGATCTCCGATGGCGTAGTTCTTTTCAGGAGGAGAAAAAGTTTTTGAGAAGAAACCGCAGGTGACGTTTCTCCCTTTAGCAGATTTTTGAAGAAGAACCGCTCCGGCTCCAACAGAGGAGGCATCTACCTCCAGGAAGAATGGTTTCAACGGATCAGGCCTATTCAAGACTGGAGCGGAGGCGAAGGCGGCTTTAAGACGAGTAAAGGCTTCTTCAGCTTGGGGAGGCCAGGATTTCGGATTCGCTTCTTTCTTGGTTAGGGCCACAATAGGCGACACGATAGTGGAGAAATGGGGAACAAACTGACGGTAATAATTGGCGAATCCAAGGAAGCGCTGAATAGAGCGAAGGCCTGAGGGGCGTGGCCAATCCAAGACTGCAGAGAGTTTGTCAGGGTCCATTTGAAGACCCTGTCCAGAAACTAGGTATCCCAGAAACGGCAGACAGCTACGTTCAAAAAGAAATTTTTCCATTTTGGCGTACAGATGGTTGACACGAAGGCGCTGAAGCACTTGACGAACATGGCGACGGTGTTCCTCCAGGGTGGAGGAGAAGATTAGAATGTCGTCGAGATAGACCACTACACAAGTATACAACATGTCCCGGAAGATCTCGTTGACAAAGTCTTGAAAGGCTGCAGGAGCGTTGCACAGGCCGAACGGCATGACGAGATACTCAAAGTGGCCATCTCTGGTATTAAAAGCGGTTTTCCACTCATCTCCATCACGGATTCTGATGAGATTATAAGCACCCCTGAGGTCAAGCTTGGTGAAGACCTTTGCTCCGCGCAGACGGTCAAAGAGTTCCGAGATGAGTGGCAAAGGGTAGCGATTTTTTACCGTGATCTTGTTAAGACCGCGGTAGTCAATACATGGGCGTAGTGACCCATCCTTTTTGGCAACAAAGAAAAATCCTGCTCCGGCAGGAGAAGATGATTTCCTGATAAAACCTCTCTTAAGGTTCTCCTGAACGTATTCTGACATGGCCTTGGTTTCAGGGATGGAAAGAGGGTAAATCCTGCCACGTGGTGGCGTGGTACCAGGAAGCAAATCAATGGGACAATCATAGGGTCTATGTGGTGGTAAGACCTCCGCCTGCTTCTTGCAAAAGACGTCAGAGAAGTCCAGATAAGCCTTAGGAAGGCCGAGCAGGGGTGAGGAAACGGAGACTTGTCTAGTCGGTACCGACTTGAGGCAATGAGTGTGGCAGGTAGGCCCCCATGATTTAATGTCCCCAGAGGTCCAGTCGAGGATAGGAGAGTGGCACTGGAGCCAGGGCAGACCAAGAAGGACGTCAGAGGTGCAGTTCGGTAGAACAAAAAATTCAATGGTCTCTTGGTGGAGGACTCCTATGGTCATGAGCACAGGTTCTGTGCGATAACGCACGGTACAGTTTAGATTCTCACCGTTAACTGTGGAAATGAAGAAAGGCTTGACGAGACGAATCACAGGAATTTTAAAGCGGTTTATGAAGGAGGCTCTAATGAAGTTTCCTGCAGAACCAGAGTCCAAGAAGGCCTTTGCAGGGAAGGAGACTTTAGCGGCAGAAGAAATCCGTACTGGAACCAACAAGCGTGGAGAGGAAGACTCTACACCCAGCGACGCCTCTCCTACGTTCACTAGGTGCGAGCGTTTCCCTGACGCTGTGGACGAACTGGACAGTCCTTTAAGAAATGTTCGGAACTCCCACAATATAAACATAAATTCTCATTCCTCCGACGAGACCTTTCTTGCTGGGTCAGGCGAGCCCGATCCACTTGCATGGCCTCCTCGGCGGGAGGCGCAGCAACCGGTTGCAAAGGTTGCTGGAAGAGAGGTGCCAGGCGTGGATAACGCCTGTTGCGAACCAGATTCTTTTCTTGGCGAAGTTCCTGGCGTCTTTCAAGGAAGCGCATATCTATGCGAGTAGCCAAGTGGATGAGTTCCGTCAGGGAGTCAGGTATCTCTCGTGCGGCTAGAGCATCCTTGATATGACTGGATAGACCTTTTTTAAAAGTTGCGCAGAGGGCGTCGTTGTTCCAAGTCAATTCGGAGGACAGTGTGCGAAATTGTATAGCATATTCGCCTACTGTAGCGTCTCCTTGGACGAGGTTTAGCAAGGCCGTTTCTGCTGACGAGGCACGGGCAGGTTCCTCGAAGACACTGCGGACTTCAGAGACGAAAGACTGGACGGAGGCAGTGGCAGGATCATTGCGGTCCCAGAGTGGCGTGGCCCAGGCCAAGGCCTTCCCAGACAATAAGCTGACCATGAAGGCCACCTTAGATCGTTCCGTAGGAAACTGGTCGGCCAACATCTCCAGGTGCAGGGAACATTGGGACAAGAATCCCCGGCACATCTTAGAATCCCCATCAAACTTGTCCGGGAGAGACAAACGGATTCTAGCGGAGGTGGCGGCCACCGGCTGCGGAGGTGGAGCGGAAGCAGAAGCAGGCGGCTGCTGCGGAGCGGGAAGAAGCTGTTGCAGCATGGCGGTCAACTGTGCCAGTTGTTGTCTTTGTTGGGCAATCTGCTGGGACTGCTGGGCAACCACGGTAGTGAGGTCAGCGAGACTAGGCAGCGGCACATCAGCGGGATCCATGGCTGGATCTACTGTCAGGGTCCGGACTGGCGGCAGGTGACGGCACTGGAGGTGGATCCTCTGTGTCAGTGAGGGATTGGCGTGGACCGTACCAGGGGACCGGTTCTAAGTTACTACCGGTTTTCACCAGAGCCCGCCGCAAGGCGGGATGGACTTGCTGCGGCGGTAGCAACCAGGTCGTATCCACCGGTAATGGCTCAACCTCAAAGACAGCTGATTCAGACGCGGTACAGAAGGACAAGGCAAAGGCAAGGTCAGACGGAGCAAAAGGTCAAGGCAGGCGGCAAGGTTCGTAGTCAGGGGCAACAGCAGAAGGTCAGATACACAGGCAGGGAACGATACACCAAAAGCTTTCTCAAGGTACTAAAGGCAACAAGATCCAGCAAGGACAGGAAGGGGAAGTGGTTTTTTATAGCATTTGGAGTGATTGGACCAGGCACCAATTAGTGGTGCACTGGCCCTTTAAATTTCAGACCAGCGGCGCGTGCGCGCCCTAGAGAGTGGGGCCGCGCGCGCCGGGAGGAAACCGAACGGGAGGTGAGTGGAGTCCGCGGGCGGGAACGTCCCGCCGCGCGGACCGACTGAGTGAGGAGTGCGGGGGGGGCGGTGCTCACGGTCGGGGAAGGTGACCAAAGCGCTGCTACCCGCAGCATGCCTCGAGTGCTCCGGGGACGCTGCAGGACCCGGAGCGCTCGGCATGACAGTATAGGACAAAAATTTTGTCCCAGCTGAAGGACCTTCAGCTCATCATCTCAGTTTGGTTCTCTGTGTCTCTGCTCCTTTGAATCTACTAAATTTACTCCTCTTTCCCCCTTTGCTCCCTGGGTTTCCCCACTGTGGGATTTGTTTTTTGAGCTGGAAGCCTTGGCCTATAGACCCCTCTGATCCTATGTAAGGATATATTGGTGTTGGGACCTAAAACGTCCTTCCTTTCATGGTACTGCCATTCTAATGCAACCAGATATTGGTTCCTTGTCTTTCAATCCCAGCTCCAGTGCCTCAGAAGTATATTTCTCTTTGCTATTTACATGCAGTTCCTACTGCATGGGGTTCATTGCAGCTGTTCAGTTGAGTGACTCACTCCTTCCAAGCTACTTAGTAGAGTCCTCTGGGCCTTAAGAACATTTATCTGTGTGGAACTGGGCTTTGTATTTCTCTATCGTCCATCGACAGATGCAGCCTCATCTTCATGAGCTGAGTGGGTTTATGCTCCTCCCATCAGGAGTAGTCTAGGCAGGAAAATTTGAATACACGCACCCAGGGGGCTCTCCCTCCAGGCATAAACCCCCACTTCACAACTTAGCACATCAGTTTGTTTTCTGCCTAGAGAAGTAGACCTAGGTTTCCTGCTGGTACTCCGATCTCAGTTTTTTTTTATTCTTTTAAGAATATTTTCTTTTATTTCTCTTTACTCATTTGCTAGTTAGTGTTCAGGGAAGAATTTCCGGGTTATCTACAAGCAACAATGCCAGCAGGGGCTTCCTACTGGATAATCTAGATCCTTATGGTCCCCCCAGTCTTGCCTATGAGCGTTAGCAGGTTTTAGTTCCGACCTAGGCCTAGCCACGACAGTGCCCCCTTGTCAGGAGGGAGACGAGCCTGCGAGCAGATGCCTCGCCAGGACGCAATGACCTGGAACGCCCTGAGACGCAACGTACCCCTTGGCAGGCAGTCTGCCCACCCACGCCATGGTATGGTGGGTAACTGTGCCCCCCTTGCCCCTGCTGGCCTTGGAGGGATTTGTGCCTCCCAAGAGATCCCCCTGATCTGCTTGGTGCCCGGTCTGTGTGTCCTTCCCTCTCCCTGTCCCTGCAGGGGCTGTGTGTCTGGAGGGCTCTGGCTCTCGGAGGGGGGTGACATGGTACCTTGGGCTGTCACCTGTTGTGATTCCTGAGGCCTTCATGTGTCCGTCTCTAGCCACATGGTGCGCCGCCATCTTAGGTGTGGGCAATGGAATTTTTTCCCCATAGACTCGTATGGGGCAGCCATTTTCCCTGCAGGTTCCTATTGTTTTGTATGGGCATCCATCTTTGTGTAGCCCTGGTGCTATATTTGACAGTGTATCCCTATCAGGCGACATCACTTCCTGTGTGGTCATTTCCTGCTTCTCTCTCCATGCTGTGGAAGATTCAGGTCTCCATGCTATGGAAGATTCAGGAGGCTGTGTGTCTGAGGTGGTAAAGTATTGAGGGTCCCTGCGGGCATATCCTTGCACTTTCTGCTACCAGTTTGGTTTAAAGGGGCTCCCTGCAGACCGCTGCGATCGGTGGTGGATACCGTAATCGGCGTTCTTAAAGCTACAGTACTCTGTTTTTTGCAATTTGCACTATGGAGTCTCAAACTGGAATTTCACCCTCAGACCCACACTGCGCGACTCCCTGACAGTCCGGATTGCAGTCGCTGGCCACAATTTCAGCTGCCCTGGAAAGCCTGGCGACTAAAGTTTGATTTAGTCATGAAAAAGGTTGATAGCCATAAACTGCCGCTGCCTTCTCCATCTGTGGAGGTGTCCTTTGATTCAGAGGCTGATGTGGTTGCCCCGGATGCTCCCCTTCCTGAGGGGTCGCTGTCCTCGCAGTCAGATGGTGAAGAGGACCTGTCTTCAGCTGCAGCACGGGAATGCGCCTTTGGCTGCAGCCCTGATTATTTAAAATCAATTTTGAAATTGGCTGATGAGCCCACCCCGGCAGGGACGCGGGTGGCTTTTGGCTCCCAGAAGTTTCCAAAAGCTGACAGGGTTTTCCCTTATACCGACACTTTTCACGATATTGTGAAATGACCAATGGCGGCTCTTAAGCACGTGTTAGTGGTGCCAAAAGGCTTTAAACTGCGGTATCCTTTTGCTGAAAAGGTTTCCAACCGTTGGACGGTGCCACCTAAAGTGGAGCCTCCTGTTTCCTGGTTAAACAAATCTACTCTTGGGCCTGTGGAGGATTCCCCAGTTTTTACGGATCCAGTGGACAGGTGGGTTCCATTTTGAAACCGGTTTTTGTGTCTGTGCTAGTCTCATAGACAGCGACGGAATGGATTCGGGGTTTGCGGGAGTCTTTGGACCCTGAGATCGTTCCCCCAGAACAGCTGGAACTGTTGGACCAGGTGGTCCAGGCTCTGGTGTTCCAGTGTGATGCTATGGATGCGGCTCCCCTGGTGGCCAGGGTTTCGGCCGTGGGCATTGTTTTAAGATGCATGGTTTTGTTGAAGAGCTTGTCAGCTGATCAAGCTTCTAAAAAAGCCTTAGCTGATCTCCCCTTTCTGGAAAACAGGTTGTTTGGCGACTCATTGGATGAGTTGATCAAGGACCTAACTGGCGGTAAGAATACTCTTCCTCCTCAATCCTACAAGGGTAAGACACCCCGCCCTTAGCGGGGTCCCTCCTTTTCTGCTCATAAACATTTTTTTGTTCCTCTGGGGCGCAAGAAAAAGTTAAGCCGTTCAGAACTTCTGGAGGTGCTAAGAAACCCTAGGGCAAGTCCAAGATCGGTCAGTCCGGTGCTGCAGACAAGTCTTCTTCAGCATGAAAGGGCGCCCTCACCTGTCTTAGGGGTGGGGGGACGTCCGCACTGCCTTCAGGAACCCTGGACTTCCTTCATTCAGGACAAATGGGTTTGCAAACTGGTTTGTTCCGGGTACAAGATCTAATTCTGGTCCCAGGGCGTTTGAAGGACAATGGGTGATTGTGCCAGTTTTCCAACAGGAACGCTCTCAAGGTTTCTATTCAAACCTGTTCACCGTGCCCAGAAAGGAGGGCAAGGTGCGTCCAATCCTGGACCTCAAGGATCTGAAGCACTTTGTGCGGGTGCAGAAATTCCAAATGGATTCCTTTCGGTCGGTGGTGGCATGTTTGAATCAGAGATTTTCTGGCTTCCATCGATCTCAAAGATGCTTATCTCCACGTCCACATATTCGAGGGACATTAATAATTCCTCCGCTTCACGGTGGCAGAGGAGCACTTCAAATTCGTGGTGTTACCCTTTGGTCTCGCCTCAGCTCCCAGAGTTTTTACCAAGGTCCTAGCCCCTGTGCTGGCCTTGTTGCCTTGACGAGGTAACTCCATTGTGGGGTATCTGGATGATCTCTTGTTGCGAGCAGTTTCCCATTCGGATCTGCTGGAAAACATCTCCATCACTCGGATCCTTCTGGAAAATCTGCCCTGACTCGGTCTGTCCAGGTCACCTATCCGGGGCTTATCCTCGACTCTGCTCTGGTGAGGGTCTTCCTTCCTTTGGACAAGCTTCAGAAGTTGCAAAGGGTGGTCCAATTGCTGATGGAGGCCGATCAGTACTCCTTGTGGGCTTGCATGAGGGCCCTGGGTCTAAAGGTCTCGACCTTTTGAAGTGGTCCCATTTGCTCAGTCTCACACGAGACAGCTGCAGCAAGAGATTCTGTCAAAATGGAACAGAGATCCTCGGTCATTGGACCAGAAGATTTGGTTGAGCCATCTCACAGTCAGCTCTCTTGGTGGATCCAGTCACCTGTCCTGTGTCATGGAAAGTCCTTCCTGCCGGTGTTTTGGACGGTGGTCACCACGGCCGCCAGCCTTATCAGGCTGGGGTGGAGTGCTGGGGAAGCTCTGTGCTTGGGGGACTTGGGTGTCAGAAGAGTCTTCCTTGTCGATCAATATTCTGGAGCTGAGGGCGAACAAGCGCTGCCTGCTTCACTGGACAAGTCGGCTACACGGCTCTCCGGTTTGGGTCCAGTCAGACAATGCCACGGCTGTGGCTTACATCAGTCATCAAGGGAGCACCAGAAAAGTCACTTACCATATTTTGAGATATCACCATCTAGCCACGATTAAAAATTTTTTTGCACTTGGACATTATTTAGCAGGAAGATTCACTATATCTATTTTTCACGGAATGTTAAGCACCTAGTGCACTAGATTGCACTTATCTATAATATCTGTACTATTATTTATACTTCTTCATATTTATGGATTTTGTATTTTGTGTTCACAAATAATTTGTGTATTTATAGTCACCAGCTTTCAAGCACTATATTTCTACACTTATTTATTTCCGTCCATTGTCATCACTCACAATATAACATCTCCCACACCTTTTTTTCACTATTCCTTTTAAAATATTCACTGCGTTTGAAATAGTCACTGCGTTTGATTGAAGTGGATCCATTTATTGTTTTTATTATTTATACATAGCTTGGCTGTAGTGTCACATTATTATTTGTGAAGAAATTAGCGCCGATTCAGCCCCTTTACATTGAGGAGTGCCGTGGCAGCCAAGGAGGTGGCCGAGGTTCTGGTATGGGCGGAACACAATGTTTCGGCTCTTTCCGCAGTCCACATCCCGGGTGTGGACAATTGGCAAGCGGATTACTGGAGTTGTCAGGTGTTTGATCAGGGGGAGTGGTCCCTGCATCCGGAGGTGTTTCATCTCCTGTGTGTCTGGTGGGGGACCCCGGACGTGGATCTGTTTGCGTCTCGCCTCAACAGAAAAGTTCAGAGGTTTGTGGCCAGATCTCGGGATCCTATGACCGACGTTACAGACGCTCTGGTGGCTCCTTGGAGTCAGTATCGCCAGATCTATGCCTTCCTTTCGCTCATTCTACTGCCAAGGTTTCTTCACAGGGTGGTGATGGAAGGCATTCCGGTTGTTCTGGTGGCAACAGACTGGCCTCGGCAGTCTTAGTACGCAGAGCTGGTAAAAATGGTTGTGGATCCTCCATGGCGTCTTCCTTTGCGGGGAGATCTACTATCTCAAGGACCAATCTTCCATCCTGCTTTACAGTCGCTGGCTTTAACGGCTTGGCTGTTGAAAGCAAGGTGTTGAGGGATAGAGGTCTTTCTGATTTGGTGATTCCTACCCTTTTGAAGGCCAGGTAGCCTACTTCCACTAAGATCTATCGTTGTACGTGGAAATCGTACATTTCTTGGTGTGAATTGCTGCAGCTGCACCCTCGCTTGTTTTCTATAGATAGGGTTTTGTTTTGGCCTTTTTCCAAAAAGGGGTAGAGCAGCGCTAGGCGTTGGGTACTATCAAGGGCCAGGTTTCGGCCTTGGCTATTTACTTCCAATGTCCATTGGCTACTCATAGTTTGATTTGCACATTCGTTCAGGGGGTGCGTCATCTGTCCCCTCCGAGGAGATCCCCGTTACCGCCGTGGGATCTTAATCTGGTTTTGTCTGTTCTTTAAAAGCCTCCTTTTGAGAATATTAGGGAGATTTCTCTGCTTTCTTTGTTGCCTTCCTAGTGGCTATCACTTCTGCCCGCAGAGTCTGACCGCTGAGTTGGCGGTGTCCTGTCGTTCGCCTTATTTGGTGGTCCACAGGGATAAAGTGGTCCTTTGACCTAACCCGTCCTTTTTTCCTAAGGTGGTGTCGGATTTTCACCTGAAAGAAGACATTGGTGTTGCCTTCCTTATGTCCTAAGCCAAAACATTACAAGGAAGTTGACCAAAAAATTTTTTTTCAGCGCTGAAAATGTTTGAACAAATGAAAAAATGTAATCAAATGAACCGTATAAATAATATAACGTTTCTCGTGACAATAGTTCATATAAATGATGTGACAATCTTCAGTGGGTGTGATCCAGTGAATCAGTAGAAACAAAAACGATGAGAAGGAAAATGATAATCTCCTGAGGACGCGTTGGACGCGAAACGGCCGTAGAGCTTGTTATCTCAAACACTTAAGGTCAAAGCCATCACTTTTTTATTTTAGTGGTGGCTTTATATGTGAGTTCATTTTTACTATTATCTATTTTTAACATCATATGTACACTGCATTTTGTACCAGTGATACACAATATATATTTTTTATTAAATTGATTTTATTTCATACTGCACCATGAGCCTCTCCCATTTCTTTGCAAATTTAACCCTTGCATGATGTGCTGAGTTTATCATCGCACTGGAGGCTACCCATGAGGCCGGAGGTTGCTGACTACATTGATGTCCTGGATATCTTGAGACTGGCCGCACAACACTCGTTTGCTGTCCTATAATCTAGACAGCATTTGGCTCTGGTGAGTTTGCATTTCACTCGTTTTTTGTGTTGGAGATTATCATTTTCCTTCTCATCGTTTTTGTTTCTACTGATTCACTGGATCACACCCACTGAAGATTGTCACATCATTTATATGAACTTTTGTCACGAGAAACATATTATTTATACTGTTCATTTGATTACATTTTTTCATTTGTTAAAACATTTTCAGTGCTGAAAAAAATTTTTGGGTCATATTTTTGTGTATGTATATTTTACACTTTTTTTTTGCTAGCTGCTGTTAATAATCATAAGAGCTGATTCACTTTCCATATCACTTATCACAAGGAAGTTGCCTTGTATTATCTGGATGTGGTTCAGGCAGGGTTTGGGCGATAAGGGTTTATCTGACGGTTACTGAGTCCTTCAGGAAGTCTGACTCTCTCTTTGTCCTTCTGGACGGTCCTCGCAAAGGTTTGGCTGCGTTCTCTGTGGCCATTTTAAGATGGATCAGGCAGATAGTTGTTCGGGCCTATTCGATCAAGGATCAGGTTCCTCCTTTCCCTGTGAAGATGCATTCTACTAGAGTGCGGAGTGCCTCTTGGGCTTTTCGCCATCAGGCCTCTATTGTATAAGTTTGTAAGGCAGCGACTTGGTCGTCTGTGCACACCTTTACCAAATTTTAATAGGTGGATTTGTTGGCTTTTTCGGATGCCTCTTTTGGCCGCAAGGTTTTGCAGAGAATGTTTGTACTTCTCTTCGGGTCTTTTATCTGGGTGAGCTCCTGTTGTTTGGTTGAGCTCCATGTTGCCCGGTTGGCTACGTTTAGGACTTTTGGAGTTGACATTACTGTCTGGTTGCGTTTTCCCACCCCTCATGCCTATACTGCTTTGGGATGTCCCACTCAGCTCATGGAGATGAGGCTGCGTCTGTCGATGGACTATAGAGAAAATAAGATTTTTGTAAGATCTTACCGTAAAATCTTTTTCTCTCAGAGACCCAGCACCCGCCCCTCTGTTTGGGGTTGGTTCTGTTGTCTTCACTGCTTTTAAACTGGGGTTGTGCTGGGTTGTGCAGTGAGGGTTTATGCCTGGAGAGACAGCCCCCTGGGCATGTGTATTCAAATTTTCCTGCCTAGACTACTCCTGATGGGAGGAGCATAAACCCACTCAGCTCATGGAAATGATTCTGCGTCTGTCGATGGACAGAAGAGAAAAATTTTACGGTAAGATCTTACAAAAATCTTATTTTTACTGCTCTTATATAGGGGAGATTTCATATCCGTTCACAGCTTGTGCATCTCATAGGAGACATGCGCTGTTCCTGCCTTGGGGTGATTGTTTATTTGGCTCACCCCTCAGTAGACGCTGCTTTGGCATGTTCCAGTGGTCAAGCAGCTCATCTGTGCCCTTCAATGAATGCAAGAGAAAACAGGATTTTGATGTGCCTATAATCCTTTTCTCTAAATTCATTGAAAGGCACATCACCCTTCCCTCTGGCTGTTTGTTGTCTGTAACCAGTTGTTCTGTATGTACTGCTTGTGACAAACTTGGCTACCTCTAGCAGAGAGAGTGGTTGGCCCCTCTCAGGAAATACACCTAGGCTGTGATTTACTTCTTTTGCCCAGCATCCTATACCTGAAAGTGGCACTATAACTTAATGGTCCGAGATCAAGATGTCAGCTGTGCCCTTCAAATAACTTGGGGGGAGGATTTTATGGTGAATCCACTATCTTTGTGGCTCAGACAGACGGTTATCCAAGCTCACAGTTTCACTCTTTCCTGTCAAGCCGCACTCTAATAGATTTGTGAGGGCTTGTTGGGCTTTTCAGCATCAATAATCTGTTTCCTAGTTTTTACAAGGCTGCCACCTGGTTTTCGATGCACATATCTTCTAAATTCAAACAGGTGGATGTTTTGGCCTTATCTGATGCCAGCTTCAGCCATAAGGTCCTTCAGATGGCTTAATTTTCTGTTATTTTTTCTGGGGCCTATTAGTGTTTGTTTTCTGTGTTGTCTACCCCTCAGCTGCACTGCTTTTAGATGTCTCTAAAGTTAAAGGCTTCCTGTGTCCCTCAACTAGACTAAAAAGAATCAAAGAATCCCACCGATCTGTGTTTATGATCATTCTTTCGGTACTGCTACTCAATGGATTTTACATTGAGTTCAAATTTCCTTTAACTTCCTGTTATCTCTTGCATGCCAAAAAAAAAAAACATTTTAGGCTGAGAGAGGCAGTGCCAATGTGAACAAATTACTGGCAAAAAACTATACATTTTCACACACTGGAAATTGTGGGTGATGTGCTTAGGCAGACATACAGGAGTATTAGTCCTGTCACAACCCTTTTTAAAACTTTTTTTTTAAGGAAATCTTAAGCTGGAAAAATAACTGGTGTTTTTTTTTTTTTTTTATTGAAGGGGAAGTAAAGAAGTGGTAGATGATGGATCGGTCCCTGGAGATGGATTGGGAGCTGGTGGGCTCGACTCTAGTTTCTATAGCCATTTAAAACGGAACTGGATTTGGATAAGCTACATTGTTAATAACCAAAACAAGGTTGGTGTTTTTGTTTTTAAGGATTGTTATTGTTAAAATTTCTATAATATCATATGAATTTTTGTTAGTGTTATGAATTAAATTAAAAAGCATCTGAAATCATACACAGCGGCAGTTTGATAATATACCACGGGTTAGCTTATGATAATAAATTACCTATTTTTCCAATAAAGATTTTTCAAACTAGCAGGGTTATGCAACTAAGGAGGGGGATAGTTTTAGTTTGTGTGAGCAACATAGATTTAAGAAGCTGTGTTAATTAGGAGTGAAAGATGAATCGAGAAGTGGGTAAAAGATTATAGCAGCAAAGCTAAATAGCAAGAATGAAGAAAGATCTATGAGAAAAAAAAAGATAAGGGAATTTAAAGGGGACCTTTACCCATAACAACTTGATAAGAAATAATGTTATTTAGCAAGGAACATACATTCCACATTAATAATTATGCTACCAAAATTGGCGAGTGCTTTAAATTGCCTCCAGCCTTGCTCTTGTTTCTTCTTGCTGGAGGCTGCAATTTTACTAAAGCCAGAGCCCTTGAGCAGCAGTAAATCTTAAGCTGTCAGCCAATCAGCCTCCACACTATCGGCACATTGCCAAAAAATAGAGAGCAATTGAGCATGTGCAGAGCAGGGTGAGATGGTGATTTTAAACAGTATATCCACTCTTTTGTAAACAATTTACATAGCTATACCTGCAAAAAGGGCCAGCATGAAGTGATTAGGGGAATTACATTTTTATTTAGCTAAAGTTCTACTTTAGTCCAACTGACAGTACAGATAACGATATTCATTCAAATAGACCATGTACTAAAAACCCCCATTTTTATAATGTTATTTCCTGTTATCTGTTACTGCTGCTGGGCAAGTATGACTGTGTAGTTTAGTAGGCACCAGAGTTACACCTAGTGTACTCAATATTCAGCAATCCGTAACAGAACTGGTTTGACATCAACCCATGTATCTTCTTCTGCAGTACAAGTCTGTATTAGGATGCTTGCAATGAGGGGTGCCTCTCCAACCGGTTGTGCGGACACAAAATATTGGAGTGGTGACAAGGAAGCGCTTTTATTTATTTATTTTTTATTATTTTGCATAATACTTAAAATGATACAAAACGGGAAAAAAAAAGGAATAGGCTCCAAAACTGGAGCATAGAACAAAAGTAAAAGGAAAAACTATCTCAGTGGTGGTATAGGACTTACATGAATCGCAATCAGAGAAAGCCTACCCATGCAGGGATCTTTTGTGGAGTCTACTTAATTCTTCAATTTGAAAAAGCAACTCGTTCACCTTTTTCTCCTGGATTTTTTTTTTGTTGAGAAGCCAGCCGCATAATAACCCCCTCGAACCACAACTTTATGGGCCTCCCAAATGATTGGAGGAGATAAAGAGTCATCTTTATTTTCTAGAAAATAGTTTTTCAACGCTTCCTCAATTTTCCCCCCCGTCTCTGGATTTTGCAGGAGTGATTCATTCAAATGCCATGTAGTAGGTCTAGGTGGCATAGAATCCCATCCCATGGAGACATGAGTTGGGGCATGATCTGATATAGAAAAATTGTCGATGCTGGAGGAGAATACCAACGGAAGATCTGACTGAGAGACCAGGATGCGGTCTATTCTAGAGTAGGCTTTGTGGATCGGAGAATAATAGGTATAGTCCCTTACATTCGGGTGCATTAACCGCCAAGGGTCGACAAGATTTAAGATAGAAAGTTCACGCTGCAGACGCCGCAGTCGCGATTATGAAATACAGGAAGATTTCTTTGAGGTATCTATAAGGGGTTCTGGCACAAAATTAAAATTCCCCCCCCCCCCCCCCCAAGACCAAATGACCTTCCCTAAATCCCAAAATGGCCGGTATCAACTGTTGTAGAAAAGCTAGGTGGTCTGAGTTGGGTAGATACACATTCACCAGTGTGAGATCTGTCCGTCCAATACTCCCCTTTACTAACAGATATCTTCCCATGGGGTCTGCTAAACTCTCCTTATATGACCACACTTTCTCTTTGGAAATAAGGATACTGACACCCTTGGACTTAGCAATAGGAGAAGGGGCATGATATACCCAGGGAAAATCTTTATTGTATAATTTGGGTATAGACTCCTTCCTGAAATATGTTTCCTGCAGGAATGCTATTTGTGTATGGCTACGTTTCAAATCCCGCAGTAGGCGTGCACGCTTCTGCGGGGTAGATAGCCCTCTAACATTGAGGGTTGTGACTTTACATCCGATTTCCCCTCGTTTATGGGTATTCGGTGTTGCATGCGGTGTCCTCCCCCCTCCCTCCCCCCCCGCCCGCAACCAAGTATTCAGACATAGGGAAGAAAAAACAACAAAAAAAAAAGGGAGGAAAGAACTCTACCTTCGCGCAACCAGGCGCGTAAGAAATTTACCTTCGCGCAACCGGGCGCGTCCTATAGTGGGGTAAAAAATGTGATAGACAAGATCCGTGAGGTTCCCACAGATCAGATAATAAAAAAATAACAAAAAATTAGAAAAATAATTGCCTAGAGCTCCGAGCGCCGCGGGCCCTCCTCTTATCACCCCCACCCCCCCCCCCCATAAAGGGAAAAACAAATTAGAGAGACCTAGAGGGTTGAGGGCGCACAGGACCGCCAGGGAGGGGGAAGAGACACAGAGACCCAACCCCTCCACCCCCCTCCCGCCCCCCCTCCCCCAGTCCTCCGAACCACCCCCACCCCACACCTGCAGCAAAGAATATTTTAACCCTCCGTCACCCTCCATAAAAGAGGGAGAGGTAGAGATCCTTAATACCGGAATTAACCCTTTATAATACCATTATCATGACAATAGGCCATTAAAGCAAAGACCCATAGCAAAAAATATATATATTAAAAAAAAAAGAGAGAGAGAGAAAGAGAAAAAAAAACGCATGCTCTCATCTTATAATAGAAAAATAGTCAGCTTTTGGAGCAATACAGAGCCATTAGATAAACCTATATATCTTCTTAGACGCATATCTTCACTGATCCAAAGAAAGAAGGAAAAACACTCTCTCCCCTCTTTCCTCCTCAAAACATCATGCGCGAATAGGATCCTCTTCTGTCCCTATTTTCTGAGTGTCTACATATTGTGGCCTGTGTACTAGAGTCAAGCCTGTTCCATGTGAGGGCAAAGAATGTTTTAACCCTCTGTCACCCTCCCTACAGGAGGGAGAGGGAGGGATCCTTAATACCGGAATTAACCCTTTATGGTACCATTATCATGACAGTAGGCCTTTAAGGCAAAGACCCATAGCAAAAAATATATATAAAAAAAGAGAAGAAAAAAAAGAAAATGAGAGACAAAAGGAAAAAAAAAAAAAACGCATGCTATCATCTTATAATAGAAAAATAGTCATCATTTGGAGCAATAAAGAACCCTTAGAAAAACGTATAAATCTTCTCAGACGCATATCTTCACTGATCCAAAGAAAGAAGGAAATACCCTCTCCTCCCTCTTTCCCTTCTCATGACATCGTGCGCTAACAGGATCCTCTTCTGTCCCTATTTTCTGAGTGTCTACGTATTGTAGCCTGTGTGCTAGAGTCAAGCCTGTTCCATGTGAGGGCAAAGAATATTTTAACCCTCCGTCACCCTCCATAAGAGAGGGAGAGATCCTTAATACCGTAATTAACCCTTTATAATACCATTATCATGACAATAGGCCTTTAAGGCAAAGACCCATAGCAAAAAATATATATAAAAAAAAAAAAAAAAAACGCATGCTATCATCTTATAATAGAGAAATATTCATCATTTGGAGCAAAAAATGACCCTTAGAGAAACCTATAAATCTTCTTATACATGTGAGGACACAGAATATTTTAACCCTCTGTCACCCTCCATAAAAGAGGGAGAGGGAGAGATCCTTAATACCGGAATTAACCCTTTATAATATCATTATCATGACAATAGGCCTTTAAGGCAAAGACCCATAGCAAAAAAAAATATATATGAGAAAAAAAGAGAAAAGGAAAAAAAAAAAGGAGAAAAAAAAACGCATGCTATCATCTTATAATAGAAAAATAGTCATCATTTGAAGCAATAAAGAACCCTCAGAAAAACGTATAAATCTTCTTAGACGCATATCTTCACTGATCTAAAGAAAGAAGGAAAAACCCTCTCTCCCCTCTTTTCCTCCTCATAGCATCATGCACTAACAGGATCCTCTTCTGTCCCTATTTTCTGAGTGTCTACGTATTGTGGCCTGTGTGCTAGAGTCAAGCCTGTTCCATGTGAGGGCACCAGGCCCTCCAAACACCCCCAGCCAGTCCAAAATGGGTATAGGGGGGATCCCAAGGAATGTAAACAGTTTTGGGAGCTGATCATGCCACTTAAGAGTAAACGACTTCTTGTCTCTTGTTACCACCAGCTGAAAAGGATGTCCCCAGTGATATGTTGCCTTCATCCTATGAATTTTCTCCAAGAGAGGCTTTAACATGGCTCTCATTCGTAAAGTGTTATAAGAAAGATCAGGTAGCAAGCGTATTTGCAAGCCCTCATAGTCCCATGAACCCTGTTTCCAGGCACACCTCATAATCTCCTCCTTGAAGGCAAAAAAATGTATCCTTATTAACACATCCCGGGGGTTTTCAGAGCCTTTTTTGTATGTGGTTCCAATCCTATGAATCCTATCAATTTCAAAAGGTTCAGTCAGTGAACGCTTCAATAGCCCATTAATGATTTTCATCGCACACTCCCTGATATCAGGGCCCAATACAGACTCAGGTATCCCTTTAAGTCTAACATTGTTCCTGCGATTTCGATTTTCACTATCATCTTGCTTCAGATGCAGTGAAATAATCTGTTTCTGTAATAACAATTGTAATTTTTTTAAGTCATTGATTATAGAGTCTGTTAGGGATTGTACCTCCTCCACCTGGCCAACCCTGGCATCTACCTGATCCACTTTTTGCTTGACTGAGTCTATTTCCCCTTTCAGGTTACTCACAATTGTGGACGCCATGTCTGCAATATCTTGTTTGGTTGGAATGCGGGAGACGAACTCCTTCCATTCTGTGACCGGTAGAAGCTGGTGTACTAATGGAGCCTGTGTAGTCCCATACTCCTCTGTAGCCTGCTCCCAGGTAAGGGAACCCTGCATGGGGGGAGATGATTCTCCCAACCGATCAGAATTTGCCTTAGAGGCTTTTTTCAGCTGCTGCTGTGATGCCATGGTGGCGGAGCTCGTGGCCGAAGAACGCGTCTGCGCCATTTTAGAGGAGGCTGTAGAGCCCTGAGAGGCCGCCGGGCGTCTCAGGAAATATGCGGTGATCTCAGAGCGTTTGGAGCTGTACCATGGCTGTGTAGACGCCTGGGTTACCGGCATGTAGGCTGCAGGTGTGGGGGCTGGGACGCTGGCTGCAGAGGATTAGGCTCCGCTCAGCTCAACAAGCTCCTGCTGTCTGCGGCCTCACGGAATAGTTGCCTAGCCACACCCCCCATTCAGGCTCGGTGATATATCTTAGGATTTAATGTAGGCAAACTGATGTTTACTGGTCGAGAAGGATTCCTTTGCACACCAATAGGCTAATTACTACCACCTATTTGAGATGTCTTGGAGGGAAGAAAAGGAGAGAAAATAAGAAAGGGGAGGGGGGATGAGGTAGAGAGGGATGGGGGGGGACTGAGGGGGCCACACTGACTAGTGGCCCCCCTCTGTCCACAAGATGATCAGCATAGAGAAATGGGAGTCCCTAGTGCATGTTAAACTCGAGATCTTAGGACATCGCTATATTTAGTAGTGCAGGTCAATTGAGACCAGTAAAACCATGTTTCTCTTTCATTGACAGACGCAGCTCCATATCTTCTTAGACCATTGGGTTTTGCTCCTCCCATCAGGAATAGGACACTAGGCAGGAAAAAGCTTTACCATGCCCATTGGGCTGTCCCTGTAGGCATAACCCCACACACTCTGCTACAGCCTTTAGTTTGTTTCTACCTAGTTTAGCAGTAGGACCTAGTTCCCTGCTGGGACTTTTTGTCAAATGTAATTTTTATTTAGTAGCTTAGAGTTCCTGGAAAACTACAAGCAACAGCCGGCTGGGTTTCGGACTGAATAATCCAGATCCTTAAGGTCTCCCAGACTGGCCAGCGAGCGTGAGCAGGTTATTGTCCAGCACTAGGCCTCACCACGACAGAACACCGATGAATGGGGACGAGACTTGCGAGTGGAATGTCTCGCTGGGACGTGACGACCTGGAATGCCCTGAGTCGCAGCGTACCCCCTGGCTGGCAGCACCCCCACCCTGGGTGGGAGGAGGTCTGTTCGGAGTGGCGCCCACCTGGTACCGTGGTATGGTGAGTAATGCTGTTCCCCCAATCCTCTGGTGGTCTCGGGGTGGACATGGATCCCCTCCTGGGAATGGTCGGATCTTCGGGAGATCCCTCCACTTCCCTGGCTTCTCGGACATACCAGCCTCCCCCCGAGTTATTTCCCCCCCTTCCCTGGCTTCTCGGACATACCAGCCTCCCCCCCAGTTATTCCCCCCCCCTTCCCCTAGTAGGTTCCTACCTTGGGCAGCGGTATCATTACGGCCACTGCAGAGTTTTTGCAGGGGGGTGACTGTCCTGGTGAGGTCTTTTGTTAAGGACCTTCTGATGCCACTTGTCTGGGACCCCCCCTCCTGGGGGCCTGGGAGACCTCATGGCACCTAGTTTCCTGCCTAGTGTCCTATTCCTGATGGGAGGAGCATAACCCAAAGGTCTAAGAAGATATGTAGCTGCATCTGTCAAATCCAGTTTTTTCGAAAAGCGTTCCTTTGATTCATCTAGGCCATACATTCCTCCACTAGATGAGTCTTGGTAATCTTCGTGAACCACAGACTTATGGTTGGCACTGTTGTTTGTTTCCAATATGTAGGAATACATGCCTCTATGGCATTGAGCAGATGTGTCAACAACTAACGTTTATAGCATCCCAGTGGTAGGGGAGTTAGGTGAAGGAGAATTGCTGCCACTTGATCAGGCATATGCATTTTGGTGAATTTGAAAATCCAGTGTCGACTTGGGACCAAAAGTTCCAGAGCTTAGAGCATGACCAGAAGATGTGAAGCATGGCTCCCTCCTCTTCCAAGCACCTCCAGCGAAGCAGAGAGCACTGCGGAAATATCTTATGGAGTGTTGTTGGAACCCAATACCATCTAGAAAAGATTTTATATCCCATTTCCTGAACACTGCAAGATATTGATTCCCTGTGGGTCATGTGTATAAGTTGTCTTATTGTTCAGTTAAAGCCGTGCAAAGGTCTGCTTCCCACCATAAAGAAAAAATATCCTTTTCGACTCAGATGGGTGTCTGCCCATCATCGAGGCATAATTTTTCAAAGTCCGTAAGGACTGGTAAACTCGTCACTTTTCCCAAACTATGGTAGATAAAGTGGCACAATTGCATTGCTTTCCAAAGTCCAAGGAGAGGTTCGAACATTGAAAGTATATCCGCCAAGGATTGCCAGTTACACTCCTAAAAGAAGTGCAGAATTCGGAATTGCTGATCTTGAAGAGTGAACTTAAATGTTACTCTTGAGATCCCGGTTCAAAATTGTGTGTGCGATAATCGGAGTCAAGTTGGAAGGGTGTGCATCTGATAGGACTTTGGGTCTGAGTGATTCTGCAACTGCCAAAGTAACTCCGATTGTCGGATGTTTTAGGAGTTGGCAGCGAGGGGAGGCCCCCCAGTCTGCATTCAGAGACTGCTCAAGGTGGACCCATTGTTTAATTGAGTTTGAGATACACCAGCTGAGAATCCATGACATATGGGCCACCTTCTGATATCTAAATGGGTCTGGAAGGCAGTAGTTTAGGCCTAGTTAAAAGTTGCTGTTGAATTCTATGCGTCTTGCATGCTCACTGAAATTTCTTGAATTGGCCACATTTTGTCAGAAGTGACTGGAAATGTGTATCTGGAGTGTTTGGAGCAAGTAAAGAAGATGCAGGAGTGTGGTCATTTTAGGTGCGCTGCATCTCTCAAACCAGGAGTGTAACTTAGTTGCATAGGTCGTCAGGTCCTTCCTTGCCTGGGATTAAAATTGGGGGAAGTCGCCCTGAAATAAACCCCCTATGGTAGGAGTAAGTGTGTTTCTGTGATGCATCAAATGACCCGAGGACCACTTAAATGGAATGTGGCATTGGAGGTTATCTACTATAGGCTGAATGACATTGAGATTCAGTGCCTCCGATTTTTGTAAATTAATCTTAACCACTTTACCACCGGAGGATTTTGCTGTCTTACGTCCAGGCCACTTTTTGCGATTCAGCGCTGTGCGACTTTAACTGACAATTGCGCGGTCGTGCGACGCCGTACCCAAACTAAATTTACGTCCTTTTTTCCCACAAACAGAGCTTTCTTTTAGTGGTATTTGATCACCTGTGCGATTTTTACTTTTTGCGCTATAAACAAAAAAAAAGCGTTTATTTTGAAAAAATAACAATATTTTTAAAAAATTTTTATATGAAATTCCCCCCAAAAAAATGTAAAAATCAAAATTTTTTTACATTTTTGGCCACTTTGTTTTCTGCTACCTATGTTTGGTAAAAAAAATCACAATAAGCGTATTTTGATTGGTTTGCGCAAAAGTTATTGCGTGTACTAACTAAGGGAATGATTTCTGTCATTTTTGGTGTTTTTTTTTTTAACGAGCAATGGCGGCTATTTGCGATTTTTTTTTTTTTTTTGCGGGACTGTGACATTGCAGCGGACAGATCGGACCCTTGACTGCCATTTTGACACTTTTGGGGGTACCAGTGACATTACTGCAGTAATCAGTGCTATATATATGCACTGTTACTGTAAAAATGACACTGGCAGGGAAGGGGTTAATTTTATTGGAGAGGGAGGGGTTAATGTATGCCTGGTGCTTACTAACGTGTGTGGGGGGAGGTGACTGAGTGAGTCAGGGGCAGATCGCATGTTCAGCTATGCTGAACACTGCAATCTGTCACTCCCTGTCACTTAGGAGATCCGCCTGCTCTGTTTACACAGGCGGGCGGATCTCCAAACTAGATTCCCCGACGATCGGGGAAGAGCAGACCAGACCATGCAGATTCCTCATCAATATATTCCCACGTTTAGATTGGTAATGGATGTTAGGAAAATACTCTCTCAGCAGGATAAATGTATAGCCAAACCATACCAATTATATCAGGACCATGACATGAGTAGAGAAAAGAAAGAAGGCTCTCATGGTGCAGTATCTCACAAAAAAATCGTTTAATGAATAAAATTGCACTTACTACATCACAGTAAAAGGAAACCCTGTAATGTAAGGAATCGTGGTATTCAAGGGATGGGAACGCCGCTTCTGTGTTCCATCTGCGTTCCACCTTGACCGGAAGTTCCTGTAGGTTACGATCTCATGTTCCTGATGCGTTTCGTCAGCACGCCGCTGACGTCATCAGGGGTCATGACTATGAAACGGAAAAGAAAAATAAATAAAAAGGGTTCTGTTCCAGTCTGCAACATTACCACAGGCGAAAAAGTATCAGCACATGTAGTAGTCATATCTCTATATATGGCCATATATATATATATATAAAAGCAATAGAGCAGACCATAGTAGTAAGAGAGAGGCTTCAGGTGGTGAAGGTACATCCTAGTATAACAAACATTAAATAACAATGTCTGAAGGAAAATGAAAAATCTGACAGTCAGAGCGCCAGGGGTAAAGAAAAGAAACTTAGAGAGGAATGTGGGATCATTGGGGCTGGATATGAGAACACAAAAAAGTGATTTTGAAAAGGTAAGCGTGGAGGACCCGACATAATGCATTAGGAAGGTCCGACAAAAAGGTAATGCTAGAGGCAAAAGTCGCCAGTTAGGAAGTTGTAGGAGTTAGCACAGGGGTACAGTGAGAAGTTAGCACAAGGGTACAGTGAGAGCCAGTGAGAGTTTTATAGCATGTGGAGTATCGGAAGATATGCCAAGCGGACGAGAATAAATATCTTGGCGGTGTTGTTGCCTAAGAAAGTGCATTATTTGGATAATTTTTAGAGGTTAACTGAACTCCAAGAATTAGGCAAAACGTACCCTTGCAGTACTCCTACCTTCCCCACCCGCTGCAATGGTTAAATGCCTGTTACTTTTAGGGGGACATTTAAAGGCTGTAGTACTAGCCTTACTTCCAACTCCAGCACTCTCCTCCTTACCTTCTGGCACTCTGGACTGTGGGCAGTTCCTCTGCATCATCTCTTACAGTGTAAGGCAATTAACCCTGCCTTGTTTGAGAATAAGGCAGGTCAAAGGGCATTGCCCATTTTCTGGGTCCCCTGGACCTAACCAACAGTAACTAAGCAGTACAGAAGGGCCTGCTGCAAAGGTATATTTGTCTAATACCTGGATTTCAGCTTTAAGGCAACAAGATTTGGATAGCGATTGGATGTGAGGCCCGAGAGAGAGTCCAGGACTATACCTAGCACCCTGGTATGAGGGGATATACTGATAGTTGTGCTATTCATCCTGGAAAAGTTGCAGGCATGTGGTGGAGGAAATATTATAAGCTCAGTTTGGAATATATTGTTTTTAGAGAGTGGTGTAACATTCATAATGATGTCACTTAATAAATTTATAATGCATGAGGAGACTGAAGGGATAGGTTGAGGAGCAGAGAGATATTTGTTTGTTGTCAATATAGAATTCAAAGCCATGGGAAGCAATTAACTGACCAAGGGAGGAGGTGTAGATAAATAATAGGAAAGGGGAAAAAATTTAATAGTGCAGTGCTAAACCATATAGTAAATGTGTGATGAAAAATATTATATTTTAAGAAAATGCAATAACACATTGTTATTTTCTATTATTTTTCATCACGCATTTTACTTTAAACCAGGGGTGTCAAACTCAATCCTCTTGCGGGCCGCATCAGCATTATGGTGGCCCTGAAAGGGCTGGTTGTATTTGTAAGATTAGATGTCCAGTACCCCCCACCCCTGCTTACATCAGATGTCAAGAGACCCCCAGCCTCCCATACATCACAGTGTCCCCCCCCCCCCCCCCCACCTTGTGCTGCTGCAGGGAAGATGCTGGGAACAGAGCCGGGAAGCAGAAAGTGCAAGGTC